>NW_027362763.1:756446032-757801032 GCF_046119375.1 Phyllobates terribilis | reverse complement strand
TCGGACAGTACACTGACCCATGTTATTCAATAGGGCTGTTCAGATGAATGATTTTTTTTTCTCGGTCAGAGTGTGCGTGATAAAAAATTGCAGCATGAACTCGGATGAGATTCACACATTGAAATCTGTAGGTACCTGAAAAAAATCTAATCCCACACAGGCCATCACAGTGTCATCCGATTTTTATGAATAGATTTCTATTATAAAGCAAGGAAGCTGTATATGATCATGTAGATGTTTTAATGTAGTTGTATGAAAACGGATTGCACACGGATGTAAAAAAACGTACACACAATTGGCACATGGATGAAAATCTATTGAAAATTAGAAAAATAAGTATGAGTTTCATCTAGATTTTTCATACGTTTGCCTGCAAGCACCCTAAACCTCGCATTTCCTGCTATCCCCTACTGTAAGGGAAGGCATGGTTTACACTTACCACTGCATTCCCCATTACACTGTGGTCGAGGGTACCAGACTGGGTGACTATACATTTATAATATTGTAACAAGGTGCGGGGCGGTACGCCTCGGCATGTTACATGATGGTGTGGGTCCTGGCTGGTTTTGTGGACTTATGCTGTGAGGGTGCTACGCCCGTGCAGGCCTCATGTAACTGTTGACATTGGTTGACCAGGAACAGATGTTTCACAGTTCAATGATGGAGACAGCCATTCAAAAATAAACTTTTTACTGAACGGGAACTTGGTAGGGATTGTATATGGAAGATAGCAGGTACACAACTTCACGGAGCATTTTCCACACAGTTTCGATTCATTTTATAGCTTATAACACCCTCCAGTTCCATACTGAGAGCCCTGCCACTGAGTTAAAAAGAGAGAAAAGGCAATAGTCACACAGGATAAGAAACAAATAATATATCTGTCTGAAATGCTTCTAATAGCTGCAGAGTAATATTGATTTTAATTTCTGTAACCAAAATGTCTCTTAAGACGTCTGGCAGGTGAAGGTTGATGAACTCATTCTGCGGTCAGGAAACCTCTCCTTACATGGTGGCCTCGCTGCTCCTACATTCCACACTGAACAAATAGTTACAGATAGTGAGGTCCAACCCGGAGATAGGGCTGCAGTATTGATGAACTTTCCTTGAGATACGTCATCGGAATTAGGTCAGTAGGGTTGTCGGGTGTCGGCTGATTGCAGGTCCCATGGCTGGCACAAGTACAATGTATGCAGCTGGAGTATCACAACTATTTACACTGTAGGGGCAATCCTGGGGTGTGGCAGTTCAGCAGTTATATGACCCGCCCAGGGGGATATGGGGACTCGGTACCCGGGCCTTTACCTTCTTTGTAGGATGTCACAGCAGTCGGCTCCCGGGCCCGTCCCCTGGGGTCACTCTTTAAAAGGGTTTTTTTGTTGACCGTTTGTCTCGTGACGCCGCCTGTGGTTCCTGGTAATGAGTACCGGTGCTGCTGCAGACCTCCGGGGGTGATGGGATGGCAACTGGGATGTTTCTGCTCCCCACAGGCGGAGCAGGCCCCCGGGGCAGGGTTGATGGAAGGGATGCAGGTGAGAGGTGGCCCGGTCGGGTCAGGGGGAATGACGGACACGCACACAGGGGATTCGCTTCATTACCTTTACTGGTGTAACGGCAGGTATGGTCCAGGGTACTTAATAGGAAGAGTGCACTAAAGAACTCTCCCCAGTGAGCGGGTTATAGGCCTCCTGGTCCGTGTCTTCCTCTCTCTAAGCTTCTAGCCAGCCTGGAACTTGTGGACTAGCTTCTTTGTTGTTTTGCTCTCTCACCTGACTGCTTGGTAGTAGGACTTTTCTCTGGCAACCACTATCCCTGGACGCCGGGGCCTTCGTGGTTCCTAGTCCTGTAATTGATGGTAGCTTCAGGATGACCAGGGGTCTGGAATCCTCCTGGGATGCCAGTTGTCCCTACTGGGTGTAGAGAACCCTGTAGGCGCGGACCCGGTGTCCGACTTGCAACCTGGGGCGAGCTTCAGATGCTCCTCTGCCCCCTTAACTCCTCTCTTCTCTCTCCTTGCTTCGGCCACACTCGGGGCCCTCAGTACAGCAGCAGACATGCTGCTCTCAGACTGCTCCCTGACTGAACAACTGACTAACTACTCACCGACTGCCTGACTCCACCCTCCATATAGATATATCCCTAACAGGGTTTCCACTGGTGGTCTGAGGTGGAAGGGTGGAGGTGTCTGTTTGTAGTGAGGGCCTCTTGTGGAGAAGTCCATCCATGCACCCTTTTGGATCCTATGGTACCTGTAGTAGCAGGGTGCCACATATACACTTCAAAGGGAGTTGGGTACCCATGGCAGCAGGGGCGTACATAGAAATCATGGGGCCCCATTACAGAAGCTCTAATTGGGCCCCCCCAAAAAAAAATAAACAAATATTTGTCTGTGTCGCAGAAGAGCAGATCTCACAACTTTCCAGCCTTTACATAGTAATTTTCCTCCTGCTGAAGTCCTAGATTCCTCTTTCATTGCCCCATAAAGAATGATGCCAATAAAAGTGCCCCTCAAACACAGTATGATACCCCTATGGTGCATTCCTCCACATTAGCTTCCACATGCGCAGTATAATGACCCTATTGTACCCCACTTCAACTTCCAAGGAAAAGTATGGTGACCTAACACAGTATAATCCCCCAACTGTGACTCCCACACATCCTTCCATACAGTATAATGGCCCGCACTAGCCCTGAAAATATTATAATGGCCCCACATAGCCTTCCATATATTATAATATGCCACCCATAATCCTCCATATAGTATAATTGGCCCCCCATAGTCCTCCATGTAGTTTAATGAACTTCCCATAGTCCTTCATACAGTATATTACACACCCCATAGGGTAAAATGCAGCTTCCATATAGTATAATACACCCCACAGTCCTGCAGTATTATGGGCACCACATACTCACTGATTTAAAAATACTGTATATTTTAAATAAGCCGACCCGAGTATAAGCCGAGGCCCCAAATTTTATCACAAAATACTGGGAAACGTATTGACTCGAGTATAAGCCTAGGGTGCGAAATGCAGCAGCTACTGGTAAATTTCCCCATCCTGGTATGTATGGCACCCTTCATCCTCCAATCCTGGTATGCATGGGCCTCCTCATCCCCAAATCCTGCTATGTGTGGCCCCCCTGATCCCCCAATCCTGGTATGCATGTCCCCCTCATCCCCCAATCCTGGTATGTGTGTCCCAATCACTTTACACACAAAAAAAATAAACACTTATACTCACCTTCCTTCCTCACCTCTGCTCCAGCGCTGCATCCTGTTCTCCTTCAGCAGCTCATGTCGGCATCTGAGCAGCGCACTCTCAGATCCCGAGATGAGCTGCGGCTGCAGGCAGCACATTCACTCCTCTCCACGCCGGGACTCTGGGATGAATATTCCCTCTTCTCCACGCCCATGGGAGTGGAGAAGAGGGAATATTCATGTCCCTTTAGCAGCGAGCACACGTGGTAGCTGCAGCAGCAGCAGCTACTGCGTGTGCCCAGCTCCTCTGCTGCAACCTCCCTCCCTCCCAATACTCACCTATCCTCCTTGTTTCCCCACTGCTTCGGGGCCCCCAGCTCACAGGCCCCCCCGGCTCACAGGCCCCATAGCAGTGACGTGGTACGCCACTGCATGGCAGCTACAGGACCTGCTAACAGCTGATCTGGGGGGTCCCATCGATCAGATATTGACTACACTAAGGTTTGATCATCAACATTGCAGTCCTGTAAGTCTGCTGTCAACTGGGTGTTGAGGACCCTTTAAATTTTGGTTACTTCATAGGAAATGTCTGTGTATTCATTCCAAGCTAGATGTCTGTGGCCAGTATCACCCAAGTGTAACACAGATGCATCTTTGCGCTGGTATTATTGCCACAAGTCATGGCCCAATTGTGAGTCTAATGAGCCAAACTAGCTGAATCTTCTATCCTTACGGTGCTGTTGGCTCAAGTCATTACACAAGTGGCTGGACTGGAAATTTCAGATGTAATTTAGGCTCATATATGTACATGCTCCTAAAGAAACACATTGATGTAACGGGCAATACTGTGAAGTCTTCACATAGTAATGACTTGTAAAGATGGCATAAGGATGATGTACAGATGTTCACATGCAGCTTATACACTGAGGTCATCAACATCCTTTTGAATAAAAATGTATAGATAGATAGTATATTCGACGACAATTTTTTTGTGCAAATGCAGTCTAGTTCCCCTTCCATTTTTGATCAAATTTCTCAATATTTAAACATAACATGCTACTTTTTGTGCTAAAAAGTCCCCAAAACAATTAATGACAAAAAGAACATTTTAGATTTTGTGCAAATATCATAAATCACACAACAAGTAAAGAAAGGAGACATAAACACAAATGATGAATGGTGCCCCAAGTGTATTGAATTTCCCCCTGACTGAAAGTTGGACTGAGCAGTGTGAGATCTCAGCAGCAGCAGGGAGGAGGGACATTGAGGAGCTAATTGGCTTGGAGATTGGGTTAGATTTTTTGAAGTATAATACCGCCATTCTGATGTTATTTTTTCAAATAAATACAACATTCATATCAGGTCTAAGTGATCTAGTAACGTTCGCAGTTTGTATTAAATTCTGGTGGCAGTCCACTTTAAACCTAGTTTAATTATTTTTTACTAAATTTTTTATATATACCCTGTATGAATGTAAAGTTCGCACATGTTCATCAAATCATTGAAGCAGAGAAGGGACGTGGAAGCCACATGGGTCTACAGACGGTGCGTTATTAGACACTAATAATGCTGATTTCAGTGTAAAGTAACTTAATATTTCATCAGTTGTAGATGACATTATTCATATCATTTGGTTATTTAAATAAAATATTTGACTTAAGGCGGCATGAAAGATAAAACAGACCTGCAAATCATTCGGTGCCATTAATACACAGCCCGGCTCAACATCAGTTTTACAGTGGCTATAAGACTTGTTATTAATGAATACGGCTAATGGAAAAATAATTATACCAGACGTGTTTGTAACAAAAAATGTTGCCTGAAGCTTTTCACAATTTATGTAAAAAAAAAAAAAAAAGTCATCTGACCTTGAATATGTGCATCTATAAAAGTTTGGGTAATATATGAGCTGCCTGGACATTAAACATGCCCTTAATAGATGAGAGGTTCAGTCAAAATTTGAATTTGCCTGCTTGCTTGGATTTTCCAAGGAATTAAATGTCCCTTATTAAGCTCTGGGGTTTATCCAGACGTTGGAGCATAATAAACATAATAGACGCAAGATGGAAAAAATAAAATGGATACTTATACTTATCTCACTCCTCACCTCTCCGGCCTCTCCGGCTCGTCACTGTCAGCTGTCCGGTCCTCTTCATATCTTCAGATTGTTTATGCTCACGCTGAAATCCTCTGGGCCCGGGAGGATTCGGAGCATATGCGCACATGGTGACGTTGTGATGTTGTGTCATCGTGCGCTTGCGCTGAATCCTCCTGGCCCCATCAATGCAAAAAGTCCTGACCCAGCATAAGAAGCCTGGAGATTTCAGCACAAGTGCCAATAATCTGAAGATATGGTGAAGGCTGGACTGGTGATGAAGAGGGGCTGGAGAGGTGAGCAGTAAGGTGAGTATGAGTGTTTTTTTTCCCTATCTTTTAACATTTAGATATTTTGATGGCCTTTTTAAGGTTCTCAAAAATGGCAGCCAGCAGCCATCATTTTGCTGAATCTGCACAAAAGTGAATGTGGTGTATTTGTAAAATTCAATTCAACTCAAATTTATTCACTCCTCTCTAATGCTTATCCTTAAACTGGTTTATACTTTATACCAAGTAGTGTTTTAGCATTGCTCCTACTGTATAATTTCCGTTTGTGATAGAACCAGTTGAATAGCCATTGATACTAGGCTACAAATCATATCATTGCCATTTGGCATCGGGGTCAGGTATGTGTATGATGACTGTATAACAAAAATTTCACTTTTATGGCTAAAGTTTTGTGCCTATCTCATTTATTTTTTATCATATTCCAGTATATATCGTGGTAAATTCTACATAAGCATATGGCGACCATATAGCTCTATGGTATGCAATTTTTTGCCAAATGTGTAGCTCATTGACAGATTACTATGTGTAGTAAAGCATATTCAACACACAAAAATAAAAGGTGTATATAGTCCGTATGTCTGCAAAAAGGATATTTATTTGGAATACGGCGGCCACAATTTACCACGTCCTTTTATTCCAGTTTCCAAATGTGAAAAAGGTTTGACACAGTCTAACTAGAATGAAACTGTTTTCAAAGCACATTGATCCCTGTATTTAAAAGTTGATACTGAACTTAGTCAGTTTTAGTACAATCCTAAAGTGAGAGCCAAAACCACATTTTGGATTATAATCCACCCTTCATCAGGTTGTCTCTGCCTTGATTCATTTGTTTTACGTCTAGCCTGATGAAGGTTTGTCATCCAAAATGTTGTTTTTGTTGTCAATGTAATTTTTCTGAGGAATCCCATTGAGTGCTCTTTCTACATTCTCATTTGATGGAATATCAAGAGAAAAAAGAATCTTATGAGATGTGCACAAAGCAGAGGAAGAAATTTCTATGGACTGTACGTTGAAATCTGGGAACGCATAATAAAGCTTTCACAGATAGTCTTTGCTCTGGCTACTCATTTACCAAGACCTAGGGACTGCATAATTTCATCTCTGTACACTGAGGAGGTTCCTGGATTGTATTCATGGAGTAGCTGCTGTCCGGTGAAGTGATTTGGAACAGTTGAGTAACTGGGTGGAATACCAGAGAATGGTAACAAGATCAAACTAGAAGGTAGTAATACAACCAAGTGGATCAAATCTTATGAAGCATAACCAGAGTCTAGATCAGTAGGCAGAAGAAGGGTTAATTAAGTCCAAGGTCAAGTTCAGGTAAAAAGCAAATTGGGTCAGGGATGAACAGTTAGACAAAAGCACGAGAGTCCGTATACACTTATATTGTAACTGGCAAGGGCTGAGTGTCTACGAAAGATGCAAATGGGATGCTGTGCTGAGGAATTGGTTTGCTGACCAGCTCGGCCCTTGGCTGATCAGCAAAACCTAATACAGTGCCTACAAGTAGTATTCAACCCCTTGCAGATTTAGCTGGTTGACACATGTGGAATTAACTTGGCATTGTGACATTTGTACTGTAGATCAGCCTGGAAGTGGGAAATGCACTGCAGCAAATTTTTTTTTTTTTTTTTTTTGTTTTTTTTAAACGTTAAAAGTTCATTCAGAGTGTCATTTATTATTCAACCCCTCAAACCACAAGAATTCTGTTTGGTCCCCCTAAAGTATTAAGAAGTAGTTCAGGCACCAAGAATAATGAGCTTCACATGTGTGGATTAAAGATCTCTTTTGCCAGCCTTTTCTGACTATTTAAGACCCTCCCCAAACTTGAGAACAGCACTCAGACATGGTCAACATGGGAAAGACAAAGGAGCATTCGAAGGCCATCAGAGACAAGATCGTGGAGGGTCACAAGGCTGGCAAGGGGTACAAAACCCTTTCCAAGGAGTTGGGCCTACCTGTCTCCACTGTTGGGAGCATCATCCGTAAGTGGAAGGCTTATGGAACTACTGTTAGCCTTCCACGGCCTGGACAGCCTTTGAAAGTGTCCTCCCGTGCCGAGGCCAGGCTTGTCCGAAGAGTCAAAGCTAACCCAAGGACAACAAGGAAGGAGCACCGGGAAGATCTCATGGCAGTGGGGACATTGGTTTCAGTCAATACCATAAGTAACGTACTCCACCGCAATGGTCTCCTTTCCAGACGAGCCCATAAGGTACCTTTACTTTCAAAGCGTCATGTCAAGGCTCGTCTACAGTTTGCTCATGATCACTTGGAGGACTCTGAGACAGACTGGTTCAAGGTTCTATGGTCTGATGAGACCAAGATCGAGATCTTTGGTGCCAACCACACACGTGACGTTTGGAGACTGGATGGCACTGCATACGACCCCAAGAATACCATCCCTACAGTCAAGCATGGTGGTGGCAGCATCATGCTGTGGGGCTGTTTCTCAGCCAAGGGGCCTGGCCATCTGGTCCGCATCCATGGGAAGATGGAAAGCACGGCCTACCTGGAGATTTTGGCCAAGAACCTCCGCTCCTCCATCAAGGATCTTAAGATGGGTCGTAATTTCATCTTCCAACAAGACAACGACCCAAAGCACACAGCCAAGAAAACCAAGGCCTGGTTCAAGAGGGAAAAAGTCAAGGTGTTGGAGTGGCCTAGTCAGTCTCCTGACCTTAACCCAATTGAAAACTTGTGGAAGGAGCTCAAGAATAAAGTCCACATGAGACACCCAAAGAACCTAGATAACTTGGAGAAGATCTGCATGGAGGAGTGGGCCAAGATAACTCCACAGACCTGTGCCGGCCTGATCAGGTCTTATAAAAGACGATTATTAGCTGTAATTGCAAACAAGGGTTATTCCACAAAATATTAAACATAGGGGTTGTATAATAATTGACCCACACTTTTATGTTTAAAATTTAATAAAATTCAACTGAGCAACATAACTTTTTGGTTTGTAAGATTTATGCTTCTGTTCATAAAACCTACTCTCGTTTGCAGTTTGAAGGCTCTAACTTATTTGCATCTTATCAAACCAGCTAAATCTGCAGGGGGTTGAATACTACTTGTAGGCACTGCATATATAATTAAAACTATATTCACTTGTGCACAAATTATTCTGACGTTGCTGTTGAGACGTGTGTGTCTTGTCCAGCAGTAGAGAAGAATCCTCTGTTAATAAAATAACAAACTGTATGGCAAACACGCAGCCCAGTGATGACAATGGTACTGCTTTCCCCACAGAGTGCCGGCGCCTGGCAGCAAAGATAAGTGGTGCTGGATTATGGCAAGTTAATTATGGGACAAGAATATTGTTGTTGGTTGCTTTGAATTTGTGGAAAAAATACATTAGGTCTTTATAGTAATGTTGCCACTTGTCACTTTCTTTATGTTTCCATCATTATCTGTACATTCAGTCAAATCTACAGTGGGGAAAATAAGTATTTGATACACTGCTGATTTTGCAAGTTTTTCCACCTGCAAAGAATAGAGAGGTCTGTAATTTTTATCGTAGGTACACTTCACCTGTGAGAGACAGAATCTAAAAATAAAAACTAGAAAATCACATTGTATGATTTTTTAATAATTAAATTGCATTTTATTGCATGAAATAAGTATTTGATCACCTACCAACCAGCTAGAATGCTTGCTCTCACAGACCTTTTAGTTTTTCTTTAAGAAGCCCTCCTACTTTGCACTCATTACCTGTATTAATTGCACCTTTTTAAACTCATTACCTTTATAAAAGACACCTGTCCACACACTCAATCACTCTCCACCATGGCCAAGACCAAAGAGCTGTCTAGAGACACCAGGGACAAAATTGCAGACCTGCACAAGGCTGGGATGGGCTATAGGACAATAGGCAAGCAGTTTGGTGAGAAGGCAACAACTGTTGGCACAGTTATTAGAAAATGCAAGAAGCACAAAATGACTGTCAATCTTCCTAGGTCTGGGACTCAATGCAAGATCTCGCCTAGTGGGGTAAGGATGATTCCGAGAAAGGTCAGGAATCAGCCCAGAACTACATACGAGGACCTGGTCAATGACCTGAAGAGAGCTGGGACCACAGTCTCAAACATTACCGTAAGGAACACACTACACCATCATGAATTAAAATCCTGCAGGGCACACAAGGTCCCCCTGCACACGCCAGCACAAGTCCAGGCTCGTTTGAAGTTCGCCAATGATCATCTGGATGATCCAGAGGAGGCATGGGAGAAGGTCATGTGGTAAGATGAGACCAAAATAGAACTTTTTGGTATCAAATTCACCCGCTGTGTTTGGAAGAGGGATAAGTACAACCCAAAAAATATGCATTACTTGAATACATTACCAACATTTCTGCATAACAAAGAGTGCCAGATTTTATCCTTTATATTATTAAGGAGTG
Organism: Phyllobates terribilis; assembly: GCF_046119375.1. Lineage (NCBI taxonomy): Eukaryota > Metazoa > Chordata > Amphibia > Anura > Dendrobatidae > Phyllobates > Phyllobates terribilis. The sequence goes on along the minus strand of NW_027362763.1, from coordinate 757,791,049 downwards.
GTTTCCTTTCTGGGCACCATGAACACAGAGTGACATACATCTTGATTTATAGCATTTACAGCTCCAAAAACATCGTCCCAATCATGTAGCATGGTGGGGGAAACCTCATACTTTGGGTGCGCTTTTCTGCAGAGCGGACAGGACGACTGCACTGTATTCTAGGGAGAATGGAGTCATGTATTGCGAGATTTGGCCAACAACCTCCTTCCCTCAGTAATAGCATTGAAGATCGGTCGTGGCTGGATCTTCCAGCATGACAATGACCCGAAACACGTAGCCAGGGCAACTAAGGAGTGGCTCCTTAAGAAGCATTTCAAGGTCCTGGAGTGGCCTAACCAATTTCCAGACCTGAACCCAATAGAAAATCTTTGGAGAAAGCTGAAACTCAATGGTGCCCAGCGACAGCCCCGAAACCTGAAAGATGTGTACAAGATCTGTATGTAGGAATGGGACAAAATCCCTGCTGGATTGTGTGCAAACTTGGTCAAGAACTACAGGAAACGTCTGACCTCTGTAATTGCAAACAAAGGTTTCTGTACCAAATATTAAATTCGGTTTTTCTATTGTTTTTCATGCAATAAAATGCAAATTGACTATGTAAAAATTTTACAACATGATTTTCTGTATTTTCTTTTAAATTTACAGAAAATCATAGGTACACAGTTGAAGTATACCTATGATAAAAATTACAGACCTCTCCATTCTTTGTAGGAGGGAAAAATCGGCAGTGTATCAAATACTTATTTTTCCCGCTGTGCATAATGTTGCAATTTTTGTCTTTTATGATTATGGCACTTAAAAGGGTTTTTCATTTTCAGAAAAAAGCATGGTTAGAGAGGGCTGTGAATTTTGTTTTTTTTAAAGCAAGGGAACACCTTTGCACTGTCACGGCTCAAGTGTTTTTCATGATTATCTGCTTACTTGGCTGCAGTAATGACGTACTGTACTCTCTACATGACCCCATTATTTACCATGGTAGTCTATCAATTGCTGGGACAGTGACTGCCCCTAGTGGTCACGTGTATATAGAACATACCACTGCAAAATAAGCAGAGTGTGCGAAGCACTGGGACTGGACTGGAATGGCCAGGAGTCTCGGAACAGTTTGAGATACCCGAAAATTCCAGCGCTAGCAGCAATAGATCAGAAGATGCTATGAGGTCTGGACAGCTGGTGATGAGTAGCACATGGGCTGGAAAGGTGAGCAGTAAGGTGAGAATCAAGATTTTTTTTCTTTTCATTCCTTTTTAATAGCCCATTATGTCTAAATGTAGGTCAACAGCCACCATTTTGCTGAATCCAAGCAGAAGTGGATTAAAAATAATTCTGCATTCTGGTGAATACGGATACCTGTAAAATTCTAGTAGAGTACAATTACGCTCAAATTTATTCGCTCATCTCTAGAAGCTGTTCTTCAACTTACAGTATTCTTTTGAAATTTTTCACTTTGTCCAATTGTTTATGGGCCTTCAACGTTCATAAATCTGTGCATTGACTACATAAGAAGCCTAGCCTTAAAGAAGTCTTACAGTTTACTCATTAGTTTCAATCTCCCTCGTGCAAACCTTTCTTCCCATTTGAGCGAAAGGACTTGAGGCAAGTTAGGTCTGTACAGTAGACTTATTTTCTGAAGCTTCACTATTGAAACTCTTTTTCTTTCCTTGCGACATGGCTCTGCCCAGTGATGCCTGTTGTGATGGCTATGGCTACAAAATACGAAACAGTGAACATAAAGGTTAATTTTAAAAATATGGTGGCGGAAAACAGAGAGATACAAAAAACAAATGGAGAAAGCTATATGGTGGAGCACTCTAAAATGCAAACTTTTATGTATGACTATCGAGCAACTTGTGGTTGGTGTTTCCACCTTTTCACAAAGTTCTATATGATGAAACTGGCTTGAACGCCCATTGGTAATCAATAGATTTTTACTTTTTTGCACCTGGGTTTAGTTACTTAAAAATAATTGTAGAAACAGACAAGAATGTTCATAATACTGCCACACAATGACACACTAGGATGTGGCTCCTATAGCTGTAGACTTTTCTAAGTCTAATTTCCTAATCGGTAGAATGTAAAAAAATCCACTCTCCTTTCCACTTGTTTTACTTTTTTCAATCTATACTACTTTTTTTTTTTAAATATGTAATTTTTGCTTGTGCTGTTCACAGCGGTATCTTTATTTCCTATGAGACACTTTGAATCCCTCTCAATATACATTTCATAATAATAATAACAAGCAAAAAACAGAACCAGAACTCTCCAATGTACTATTTTAAATACCAGAGAAAATGAAGAAACTACAGCAGACTTAGTCCTATAATAAGGTCATTTAGGCTGGGTAAACGAATATTAAACATCAAGAACGATTGCTTTATTAATATATTAAAATAAAGCACAGGCTGCATCTGTTTTTCCAAAAGTGAACCAACAATTTCATCAACCTGTGGAAAATCACATTTCTGTGGAGACATTCCCTGGGATTTTGTCTTAATCATCTTCTTGGTGTGATGCAGCACAATCAGAGTAACATAAACAAAATAGTCTGAGGTTTTAATTTTGTAAGATAGTATATGTGGAGAAAGTTTACACAAACTTTTCATCTAGTTTTCCCTTCTGAATTCTGGTATAATTCTCTACTGTCTGCAACGTCCTTTTTTTCTGCTGCTGCTGGGAAAGAGCTGAAGAAAATCGAAGACACAAGCGGTTGGATAACCAATAGTCAAGTTACAATCAAAAGAAATAATAAAATGTCCTATTTAAGCCAGATTCATCCAAAAGTTGCAGAGCCATACTTTTTTTTCCAATTTTAACTTTGAATCTATCAGTAGGATCAACCATTCTAAGTCTTCTATATGGGCAACAAGGTCCTATGAAGCTGAATAAAATGATACCTGCCATGCGATGTCTTATTGCAGAGATATCCAATTTTTTTATATGTAAATGAGCTGTTCATGACTATGGGCCAGACAGAGATCTGTACTTACTGGTCAATCCTTAAAAAGCAGGTGTACAAACAAAAATTCAGAAATTGTAATGAATTCCAAGCACTGATTAGGCAATGGGTTGCCATCAGTCAGAATTTGGCCCAGAAGTTGATATCCAGCTGCCAGGGCGAATTGCAACGATTTTGAAAACTAAGGGACAACACTGTAAATTGAGTCTTTGTATAAATGTCATGTATTTGTCAATAAAAGCTTAAAACCTATGAAATGCTTATAATTGTACTTAAGTAACTTTAGAAACATAATAATTAGTGGTGGGTGAGCGTGCTCAGCACTGCTCGATTCTCGATCGAGCTTTGGGGTGCTTGATCGAGTATCGAGCAGTGTCTTGTATCGTGTGATGCTTGAGGGGTCGGATCCCGTAAGTGAATTATATGAGCCAGTTGCAGAGAGAGAGATATTTTCCGTCCTCCGGAAAAATGCGTGAGTTTGCCATTCACTTCTATTATGCTCACTACTCGAGTCGAACACAGCCGAGCGTCCGAAGTGCTTGATTCGAGTACCGAGCACTCAAGCATTTTACTGCTCGATCAACACTAATAATAATAAAAGAACTTAATACATTGATTCAGTGATCTTTGTGAAAACCAAAATTTGTGTCAGTCTCAAAACTTTTGGCCACAACTGCAGTCTTTACAAATGTGTTCAAATGTTTATCCACAAGTCCTCATTGATTCCAATGTTATAAATGATTACTGGAAACCTATTATTATTGGAAATCTCTCTTGATATACTGTAGACAACATTCTATATTAAGGACTTGCATGAAAAGTTTATGTATTTCTTAGTATCGAATTCCAACAATGCATTTTCATTACAGAAAGAGGTTCATTAGCGCAAGTGACAGTAATTACTGAATCTAACATTTGGCTTTTCACATTTCTACTGTAAATATATTAGGCTTCATTAATTGAGCACCTTTTAATTTTCTTTTCTAGTGGTTACCAGAAAGATTAAAACTTTCCCTCCCTTGCTTCAATGTGTTTGCTGTAGGCTTTATTTCTGAATATAATATCAATGAAGGAAATTCATTATTCACCAGTTTACTGTTCTATTGAAATAAGCCGATATCAGCTCGCTGCCTTAAATGGATTCTCCAAGAATAGAAAAAATGATTGTTTAAGGTAATTTAATTATAAATAAATTACTAAATACTTAGCAAATCACAATCGTTTTGTCTAAGGAGGTGATCACTATAAAATTAAAATGTCTGCTGCCTTGTTGCGCTGGAGAAAACCTGTCTTAAAATCTTAACCCATATTATGTAGCGTCATTCAGAAAGAAATGGTGGACAGCAGTGTGAACAGCCAGCATCCCTAGTAACCCCCAGTATTGGATCAGAAATACAGGGTGGACAGAAGTGAGTAGCCTCTTCTCACCTCAGCACCCCTGGTATCTACAGGATTAGATAAGATAGACAGGGTGGACACCAGTGTGAGCAGCCTCTTCTTACCTCAGCACCCTGGTATCTCCACTATTAGATCAGATAGACAGCAATGTGACCAGCCTCGTCTTACCTGTGGACCTCCAGTATTACACACTTGGTCAAAATTGTTGGTACCCCTTGTTTAATGAAAGAGAAACCCACAATGGTCACAGAAATAACTTGAATCTGACAAAAGAAATAATTAAAAATCTATGAAAATGAACAAATGAAAGTCAGACATTGCTTTTCAACCCTGCTTCCACAGAAGTTTTTAAAAAATTTAACTCATGAAATAAGCCTGGACAGAAATGATGGTACTCTTAACTTAATATTTTGTTGAGCAACCTTTTGAGGCAATCACTACAATCAAACGATTCCTATAACTGTCAATGAAACTTCTGCACCTCTCGACAGGTATTTTGGCCCATTCCTCATAAGCAAACTGCTCCAGTTGTCTCGTGCTTGAAGGTTGCCTTTTTCAGACTGCATGTTTCAGCTCTTTCCAAAGATGCTCAATAGGATTTAGGTCAGGGCTCATAGAAGGCCACTTCAGAATAGTCCAATGTTTTCCTCTTAGCCATTCTTGGGTGTTTTTAGCTGTGTGTTTTGGGTCATTATCCTGTTGCAAGACCCATGACCTGCGACTGAGACCAAGCTTTCTGACACTGGGCAGCACATTTCTCTCTAGAATCCCTTGATAGTCTTGAGATTTCATTGTACCCTGCACAGATTCAAGACACCCTGTGCCAGATGCAGAAAAGCAGCCCCAGAACATAACAGAGCCTCCTACATGTTTCACACTAGGGACAGTGTTCTTTTCTTGATATGCTTCATTTTCCATCTGTGAACATAGAGCTGATGTGCCTTGCCAAAAACTTCCATTTTTGTCTCATCTGTCCATAGGACATTCTCCCAGAAGCTTTGTGGCTTGTCAACATGTAGTTTGGCAAATTCCAGTCTGGCTTTTTTATGATTTTTTTTCAACAATGGTGTTCTCCTTAGTCGTCTCCCATGAAGTCCACTTTGGATCAAACAACGACGATCTGACACTGATGTTCCTTGAGCTTGAAGCTTGAAGTTCACCTTTAATCTCTTTAGAAGTTATCCTGGACTCTTTTGTTACCATTCATATTATCCGTCTCTTTGATTTGTCATCAATTTTCCTCCTGCGGCCACGTCCAGGGAGGTTGGCTACAGTCCCATGGATCTTAAATTTCTGAATAATATGTGCAACTGTAGTCACAAAAACATCAAGCTGCTTGGAGATGGTCTTATAACCTTTACCTTTAACATGCTTGTCTATCATTTTCTTTCTAATCTCCTGAGACAACGCTTTCCTTTGCTTCCTCTAGTCCATGTTGAGTCTGGTACACACCATGTCGCCATACAGCACAGTGAGTATCTGTAGCTCTTTATACAGGCCCACTGACTGATTACAAGATTGTAGACACCTGTGATGCTAATTAGTGGACACAACTTGATTTAACATGTCCCTATTGTCACATTTTCAGAGGTAAAATCATTAATATCCAGGCCTATTTCATGAAAATTCTGTGGAAGCAGGGTTGAAAAGCAATGACTCGCTTTCATTTGTTCATTTCCATAGATTTTTAATTTATTATTATTTTTGTCAGATTCAAGTTATTTCTGTGACCATTGTGGGTTTTTCATCATTAAACGAGGTGTACCAACAATTTTGACCACGTGTGTAGATCAGATAGACATGGTGGACTTTAGTGTGAGCAGCCTCTTACCTCAGAATGCCCAGTATCTCCAGCTTTAGATTACAAAGACAGTGTGGACAGCAGTGTGAGCAGCCTCTTCTTACCTCAGCACCCCTGGTATCTCCAGTATTAGATCAGATAGACACGGTGGACACCAGTATGAACAGCTTTTTCTTCATTCAGCACCTTTGTATCTCCACTATTAGATCAGATAGACAGCAATATGAGCAGCCTCTTCGTATCTGTGGACCTCTGGTATCTCCAGTATTAGATCAGATAGACACGGTGGACAGTAGTGTGAGCAGCCTCTTACCTCAGAATGCCTGGTATCTCCAGTTTTAGATTACATAGGCAGGGTGGACAGAAGTATGAGTAGCCTCTTCTTACCTCAGAATTAAGTCTTAAGAATATTTAAAGAGTGTGGAGCTTCCTACTGCACATGCTCATAGGCACCTGTCCATTTAACATTTTTTGACAGGTTTCTGTCAGCCTAATAAGGAAGTGGCTATTTTCAATGGTGATTATCTTCCTAGACAAAACAATTATGATTTGCTGTGAAAAGTATTTGGGAATTTATTCATGACATTTCCTTTAGTTTTGTTTTTTAATTCCCGGAGAACCCTTTTAGCTGACTAAACACTTATTTGGCAGACAGCTTTACACTGCTAACCTCTGACTTTTTAGTAGTTAATTTTAGCCAGTTGCATAATGGCTGAAGTTGTATCGAATTCATAGCTCAAGTCTAAACCCTAGTTTCTTCTATACCAGTTTTATCAAGCCAAAAGCTCCAGAATTTTGGTGCAATTTGTGCCACAATATTTTGTGCCACAATATTGTCTTTCATGACTTGTACCACATTTTTTATGTATTCTAGATACTTTCTGCTCCTGGCCTGACAAGCAAGGGGATGTGGCCTCATTTAAAGGGATGTGCCTTACAAGAAAGGAGCATGACCTAACATACAAGATAGTACCCCATAGATGCTCCAAAATATTAATGCAAATTTCTGTCACAGCTAACTGTTGGTGTAAAGTGAGACTAGACACAAATACACCAAATTTATCAAACAGTATAACTGATGCATTTTAGGACTGTACCCACCTATATAAGTACAAGTTGGCAACTTTTATTGTAAACAACTTAACACTGATTCAGGACCATAAATTCACCTAATTTGCCCTTCACAATGGCCATAGTTCTTGATATCAACCAGCATGATAAAATATAACCAAACTTGGACCTTTCTCCAGACTAAAATGACTTTACCTAAGAGTACCTGATGTTTTTCTTTTTCTTTATTTTACATAAGACGTCTAATGACTTATTTTTGCAACTTTGTAACCTGACTTTATAAATGATCTAGTGGTCTGAGAAATTGAAAGAAAAAACAAAAAAAATGAGATCAGAATTGAAGGGAGCTAAAATATGGCTTATAGTCACCGCTGTAAACATTTTAATCACATCTACCAGGCAGAGACTTTTGCCCTTAGCTAAATAGATGCATGATTGACATTGAGAGGTGCTACTGTGTATGCTTACAGGATACAAGCCTTGAAAAAAAGATCAATTTTAAGCCCAGGGAGAACTAAATGGTTCAGTGAACTTGAACTGAATCTCATTCCCTTCTAGACCAAGCTTGTTTTCACATAGTCACAGCTGGGTCTGCTACCTATGGTGGCATTGACCTTGACCAAATACAGTCTTTGCGGAAAAAAAATATCAAGCTAAGTGAGTAAATGTTTGTCTGCAGTCACATTAACAAGGCGACATAAGAGAATTTGTACAACCATTCTTCCCCTCAAGGCATTATACATCCACTCTCCATCAGTACAGTCACATCTACCCATTAGGCAGTGCTCCATCCCTACTCTCTGCATAACGCTAATTAAATTTTATTAATTTGACCCAGGTGTCTGGACTAGTAATGGATTACTTGTAGCCACAAATGGCTGTCACATTCTATTCCTGGTGTAGAAAATCAATCTGAAAAGAGGAAATCATTATTCAGCCTGACTAATGGGGTTTTTAGTAGAATACCAATTTTCATTTTAGCAAAGTCTCAAATTTACCCTGGCCTAAATAGTGAAAGGTACGGGCATGATGGTGATGTTACATAGGTTGAAAAAAAAACCTTGGTCCATCAAGTTTATATTTCTCCACCAATTACACATTTTGTCACTAAATTATCTATAACCCACAATGTTGTGTGTGCTGATTATACTGATTTAATAGGTACCTTCAATGTAGAAATCCACAGCATGTTTGTTTAATTATCATTAGAAGATTGGGTGCAATAAGCTCTTACTGCATCGGGGCTGAACTGTGGGGCAAGACTGTGGGTAGGGTCTTCAGCTCTATCCAGACCCCTCAACTGTCTCTGCTGTCTGTATCTTCTTAATTTGCTCCAGCTCATTCCTAACCGCGAGTACCGCTTGCGCACATTGATCTCGTGGTGGGCTTCAAGAAAATGGCGACGGTGTTGTCGCATGTCCAGATTTAGATCTCGGCTTAGTGACGAGCCGGGATCTCAGTATGGGCATGGGCCGCCACCAGCTCCATTTACTGAAGACCGCCGGGAGGTCTATTTATACATGTGCCAACACAGCGCCATTTTAGCGAAGCCTGCCGCGAGATCAGTGTGTGCATGCGCCTCCCATATTAGGACAGCACCGGCACGAAATTTAAAACAGTAACAAGATACGGACACCAGAGGCAGTGGAGGGGTCATTGCAGAGCCAAAAACTCTACCCACAGCACTGCCCAATGCACGAAGAGCTTAGAAAATTAAAACTTCTGATAATAATTAAACAACAACCAGGCTGCGGACTCCTATACTGACAGTTCCTATTATATCAGTATAATAGCACCATTATGCCCATACCTTAAGTTTAACATGCATGATCCTGATGACAGATTCTCTTTATGAAATCTTAGGCACCACAGCCCCTTCTTCTCTCCCTTTTGATGGTCCAAAGCCATTGATGTAGGATCTGTGTCTCCTCCTGAAGGAGGGAGGGTGTCTCTGAGTTTATAGGAATGCTCTACGTAGAGAAGTTTGGGACTGTAACAGTCATATTGTAAATATGCAAATTGGACAGAAAGGTATGAATGGAAGCAAGATCATTCAAAAGGAAGGCAGCAGGTATATTGACTATAAATTTTCCACGTGTAGTCAAGTTTTCAACTTTGAAGGTTTTCTTTGAAGGGAACCTGCCACGTCCTAGTTGCTATGTACACTGCCCCCATAGCGTTGTTAATGATGCAATGGGGGCAGTGTGCATCTGCAATGTGCATCACTAACCAGCTGTTTTCATGAAAATCGGTGGTAGTATACTGATGTTATAACGTTTTCTATACTTTCTTATCTGCTCATACTCAGTCATAGGGGTGAGATTCTCAGATTTAGTCATGGGCGGTCTCCGCGTTCAGTCAGTGCTGGCGCCGCCCACGACATTTGAATACTGCTTCTGACATGCGCTAGGTTTGAGGGGCGCATGCGCAGTTGCACACGTCGGGCCACTGGTCCGGCGTGTGCGCACTGAGGTTGTGTGATTACCATCTTCAGTGCGCACACACTGTGACCTGTGGCTCCTGGTGTGTGCGCGGTCAATGTATTGTGTGGTCACCGCTGCAGTGTCACTGTGCATGCGGTGACCATAAGATACATTGACTTCGCACGCGCCGGGAGCCACAGGTCACCTCGCGTGCGCACTGAAGCTGGCAATCACACAGCCTCAGTGCTCACACGCCGGACCAGCAGCCCGACGTTTGCAAATGCTCATACGCCCCTCAAACCTAGCGCTTGCCAGGAGCAGTATTCAAATGTCATAGTATAGTGAAGACTGAATACAACTCTGGACTCAGATGCATGCAAATACCCATGGATTTCAATGAGTAAAATGTAAGATATCCTGAAACTTTTGCCACAAAAATGTATATAAATTTGATCTGCTCCTCCCGTTCTTTAACATACTGCTTGGAGATCAGATACCATTTTCAACTTTACACGTTCCCTTTACTGGTCAAAACTGTTTGCTGAATGCCCCACACATCCTCTATAATGTTAAAAGTTCTGAGAAAGTGCATCCAATCAAGCATGACTCTGTATTGAAGATCAATATAATTTTTTTTGCTATTATGTTAAAGCTCTTAATTGAATTATAAATACAAATCAATATTTTAGACTATATTGACTTCTATAGGAAGAGATCTGTGTTTTAAATCAAAAAGTACTGGTAATGTGGTGAATAGACTGTAAAAGGGTTCAAATCGATTTATGCCCCAAGGTGTTCATAATAATAATGAGAATATATTTTAAACTTTTTTAATTATATGAAATACATAAACAGTTTCATAGATGATTTTTGATTTTAGTTGATCTGTTGAACAATTTTTTTTCTTTAAATCTTTAAGAAAATGATCAATATGGTTATTATGCCTATAACGTAATAGAGCAGAAGAGGCTGAGCAGATGTTGCCAAGTTTTAGAAATTTGTCATCTGGGAGTCAATTCCACAAGATGCAAAATGCACTAACGCAAATTTTGGTTTGTAGGCCCCCTCCTTTTATAGAATACAACTCTCGACACATTTTTGCGATAGCCTCATGTCTATTAACTTAGGTCGCTGGGGAACAAAAAAAAAAAACAACCTTCAGCATTTATTGTATTTGGAGGGTTTTGGTGGGGCCCTGAACTTTGCTCACTCTTCTATGGATCCAGGAGGCCTCCCTTTTTTTCCAGTGCCTCCTAGGTGGTCCGAAAGGTCATCCGGTATGATGATTAACAAACCTATAAAGGAAGCATAAAAACGACCAAAAGATACAAGCATGATCTAAGAAATCACAAACTTTATTGAAAATATATGACATAAAAAGATTAAAAGAAGATTACATTGAATCTACACAATGAAATGGAGGTGGGACTACCGGAAATCCTCTATATGGATATACATATCACAATATAGCAACTAATTAAGGCACAAATAATGAAATGAAGCCTACCACATGAAACAGAATATCATAAATACAAAGATTAATAACAATGAATGAATATATAGAAAAAAGATTAAATATGAGGTTAAGATAATAGTAGCCAAAGGGTCACACTGAGTCCAAAGTTCAGAAACATTGCACCATCCAGGCAAAGAGAATGTGCTTCATCAGGGAGTCCGATGGAATTGAACATCTAAATCTATGGACATAGAAGTCCAGAGGGTAGTGTTAAAAATTGATTGACTGCTACCATTTTATGTACATCCCTATGGGGTGACTACTGATCACTAAGTAAACCCACCTACTGGACTCCTAGACATAGAGCAGGCATTTAAATTAATAAAATACAAACTATACCAAACTTTGTTCTCCATAAAACTGAATTAATCTGCTCATCTTTTCCTGGATTGTAACATAATGCCTACAAATTGGGCTTCAAGGCAACTTCACCACTTTAAAGTGGAAATCCTTTTACAATATTTCTATCAGGATGCTTTCTTAAAAAAAAAAAATCAAGTGCTAATAGATTGGTAGTTGTCAATGAAGCTAAAACTTGGGGTTTGAATTGTAAGAAAGATGACACAAAAATCATATCAATGTGGAGGATTAAAACCAACCTCACTTTTAACAATTCCCTTTTCCAATGTAGCCCGAGCACTTAACAAGACTGCACTGTAATAAAAGGTCATTTCCGTCTTTGAGCAAAACAAAATGTGTACGATATATGATTGCAGAAGTGGCATTTAGTTCATTTTATTTATAGGTACTAAAAAACAAAAGGCAATGGCTTAATCCTTCAAAAAACGAGTTCACAAAACTTTACAAAAGAATTGTCTCCTAGGGGATTTCCAAACTTTATATAGATTGCTCCTTTTAAGTTACTAGTACTACATATCAGTAGACTGAGATACAGAAGTGCCCTAAAATCTAGAAAACGATTTTAATAAATAATTACAATTTGTATGGAAAGATATATATTTTTTAATTCTGTTTTTTTTTTTAACCATTCTTTAACAGTCTGTATAATCTACGAAGATGAGCTTCAGCGTGCACGCTCATCTTTACACAGGTATAAACTGCTGCGTTTTTAATAGTATTTTATATCTGTGTTTTCCTAGCTGCTTGCTTAATTGCAATAAAATGTAAAATTAATAAATCTTGATTTATGACTCTCAGCACCCATGTGGGCTATCATGTGGACACACCTCGGTGCACTGGGAAATAATCCACAGGGGCAAAAAAAATACAATAGTAATGTACAGTATGTAATTTGTACATAAAATATGTAGTTATAGTTAGTTATTAATCTATCTTCAGCATCTATCCTTTGTAGTGAAGCCCCAATATGTCACCTAATATATACACCGTATAGACGATCATGTGGACTTCCATGTACCTTCCTATTTTGTTATAATCCACAAGAGCAACCGATGGAGGAGAGGTGGAAAGAAACGGGGGATTACAGTCGGGAAAAAAAGTATTTAGTCAGCCACCAATTGTGCAAGTTCTCCCACTTAAAAAGATGAGATGCCTGTAATTGATATCATAGGTAGACCTCAACTATGAGAGACAAAATGAGAAAACAAATCCGGAAAATCACATTGTCTGATTTGGAAAGAATTTTTTTTCAAATTTTGGTGGAAAATAAGTATTTGGTCAATTACAAAAGTTCATCTCAATACTTTGTTATACATTGCTCAAAAAAATAAAGGGAACACTTAACAGAATATAACTCCAAGTAAATCAAACTTCTGTGAAATCAAACTGTCCACTTAGGAAGCAACACTGATTGACAATCAATTTCACATGTTGTTGTGCAAATGGAATAGACAATAGATGGAAATTATTGGCAATTATCAAGACACCTTCAATAAAGGAGTGGTTCTGCAGGTGGGGACCACAGACCACATCTCAATACTAGTGTTGAGCGAGCACTAAAATGCTCGGGTGCTCGAAGCTCGGGCCGAGCTCGCCGTGATGCTCCGGTGCTCGATCCAAGCAACGAGCCCAATGTTAGTCTATGGGAGACTCGTGCGGTGGCACCCCCGGCAGTCTTTTGAAAGCCTAACAAGTGCCCAAAACGATAGTGCAGTGCTCAAATGACATGGGGACAGCATGGGGATCGCCCCAGGAAGCATTTCTGACCCCAAGGTCACTGCTGTCAACAACGTGGTCAGAGGTATTAAGCCACTTTTACAGGCTCACAATAAAACGTTCAAAAACGAAAGTGAAACTTTTTTCCTGTGAAATATGTTAAGAACATCCTTTCCAGGGAAAAGACTTGTGTATAAGTTAAAATAAATGACCAAAAACAAAAATACTCCTCCACACCTTCGGCTATGTTCACAAGTAGCATTTTTTATGCATTTTTGCACTTTTGTATTGCTTTCAACTATGACAAATGCATTCACCGGGAAATGTCATTTTAACATTTTACAACCTTATCTAGCCATGTGCTGTGTGACACATGCATAAAGTGCTGAAAAGACATGAGAACAGCATGGGGAAGACCCCTGGAAGCATCTCTGACTCCCAGGTCACTGTCTAAAAGTGTGCCCATGATAAGTGATCCTTGCCGCATCAGAAGATGCAGACTTGCAACTATCCCCATGCAAGTTCTAGTCCCAGGGCAGTGTTCAATTGTACCTCCCCCATTCCTTGCAATGCAAGCGCAAGTTTGCAGCCTGCCACCCCCCCACCCCCAGGCTGCAATACCATACTGCTTGCTTGCTTGAACTTGAAATTGGGCCTTTTAGGCATGTGGAGGCGGAATCTGGCCACCACGTCATGGCTGTGTTGGCGGCCTGGAATCCATACTCAGTCCCCAGCTGCCCGGCGGCCGGGTGTCCACACATGGTCTCTAGCCGCCTGGGGGCAGCCGGGTGTCCATAAACAGTCCCCAGCCGCCCCTATTTCTCCTTGGAACATCCCCCCACACACTTTTCTTAGCCCGGCCTGCTTTAGGCAGCATTGGACGAGCCCACCAGAGAACCAGACTCCTCCGGTGGGCCCTGACTTCTCCATTGGTGGAGTTGAGAGTGCCAAGGTGAGGAGCATGATGATGATGACAGAAGTTAGCATCTGCTATGTTTTCTTTTAATGCAAGTGTAAGTGTGCAGCCTGCCACCCACCCACCCCCAGACTGCAATTCCATACTGCTAACTTGCACTTGAAATGGGGCCTTTTAGTTTGGAGGAGGCCGAAGCTGGCCACTACCTCATGGCTGCTTCGGCAGCGAGGTATCCATACTCAGTCCCCAGCCGCCCCTATTTGTCCTGGTGTGCCTTATACATAAGATTAAGCGCGTATACCAAAACATTACCTGTGCCCTCCCCAGTGCATTTAGTGGGAAGGAGAGCCTATTACGCTGTAGTGTGTGCATGCCAAACCCCTGTTCATGGTACATGCGAAGATGCCTCCCACCTTGCACCTGTCGTTGCAGACTTGCAACTATCCCCATTCAAGTCCTTGTCCCAGGGCAGTGTTCAATTGTACCTCTCCCATTCCTTGCAATGCAAGCGCAAGTATGCAGCCTGCCACCCACCCACCCCCAGGCTGCAATACCATACTGCTTGCTTGCTTGCACTTTAAATTGGGCCTTTTAGGCATGTGGAGGCGGAATCTGGCCACCACGCCATGGCTGTGTCGGCGGCCTGGTATCCATACTCAGTCCCCAGCCGCCTGGTGGCCGGGTGTCCCCGCTTGCTCCCCAGCCTCCAGGGGGTGGCCGGGTGTCCATACTCGGTCCCCAGCCACCCCTATTTGTCCCGGTAACCTTTCCCACACTTTTCTTAGCGTGGCCTGCTTTAGGGCAGCATTGGCCGAGCCCACCGGACTATCAGACTCCTCCGGTGGGCCCTGGCTTCTCCATCAGGGGAGTTGAGAGTGCCAAGGTGAGGAGCATGATGAGGATGATAGAAGGTAGCATCTGCTTTGTTTTGTTGTAATGCAAGCGCATGTATGTAGTAGCGGCTAGGCCTGAGGTGGTCAGCGTTTTGGCGCATATCCTACCTCCTCCGAGGATTGCTGGATGTTTTCCTGCTACTATCCAAGTTCTGTGACTCCCGTTAAAACAAAGCTTCAGGTGATAAATGATGGATGAGGTAGTGGCAAAGGAGAAAGAGCAGGAGGAACAGGGACCATTCACATCAATATCAGGCCAGTCAACCAGATATGTCTTGTAGGATATGTTTCTGTAACAAAAGGAGCTGTTCGGCTACACAGTTATAGGGCATACAGTGAGTGCAATGCCTACCAAAAATTTCGAGGCACTCCAATGCCCCTTGGAAATGACAAGGAGGTCAGAGGGCGTTAACTAAACCTTTTTTTCCATTTATAGCAACTGGGTCTCCTGTGCACTGTTGGCCTAAGCAGTGAATGGAAGGCTTTCCAAAAATTATGAGGAACTGCAATGCCCCTTACAAGAGCCATGTGTGGCACCCCAGGGGTCTGGTCACCACAGTAATAGAGATATTACATTAGAGAGCAAGTGGGAGGTTTCCTGGTCAGGATCCCTTAAACATGCAACATCCTCCTGCCCCAGTCCTGGGAGGGGAGAATTCTGCCCTTATAAACTGGATCTGGGGCGGGGTTGAGTGAGTCAGAGAACAGTCAGAGTCAGAGTGAGAGCAAGGGAAAGTAACAGCAAGGAGCTCTGTAGGAGCTAGGAGCTAAAGACCAGGGGCTGGAAGCTGAGCAGAGCTCGCCCTGGCAGAAGACAATAGGAACCGGACACAGGAGTCCGAGGCTGTGAGGACTTATATATCCAGCAGCAGAAACCAGCCGGCAGGGGATTTCAGGTCCTCTGGCCATAGAAGCCCGGAGGCTCAGTCACAAGCAAGGGACCAGCACCACCGTCATAGAGCGGAGGCTAACAGAAGGCCCCATGTCACCAGCCATACGGGTGAGCACTACACGGTACACTCAGGGACGTGGGCTACTTCTACCCGCTTACAGCAAGGTAGCCAGGAAGAGTGCAGACAGACGGGGAGGCCTACAACTCCACCTGGCCAGGGGAACTCCTGCTTGATCACAGACTGACCAGGCCTCTTATGCTAGCCAGTACTCCCGGGAGGGTCTACCTTATAATCATCAGTAAAGACCCTGAACTGCACTGCAAAGACTCTGAGTCGTTCCTGCTGCGCTCGTGCACCATCACCCCCATCATCCACACTCACTACCCTGAGGCTATACTCCTCCCGTGGGGAGTTATCCCATTCTCTACTGCGCACACAACACAAGCCTCAGCGGTCTGCCTCGCAGCGGTGGTACTCCCTGACTGCAATCCACGGGTGGCGCAGTCGGACAATTAACCTCAAAACCTAAGAAAGACTGCCACTGGTTTGACCAGCCTGAGCCACGGGACAGGGTCACCACCACGGAGACTACAGACCCCAGAGACCCGGCACCGGGTATCCCACACACGTGTACACAAAACCCAGGGGGCGCGTCACATGCAGTACAGCATATTACAAACATAAGTCCCATTATTGGGGAGTAGGTCTCCCATAGTATTTGCTTATGCTTTCCAAGCAAAAGCTGCCAAAAATTAGGACGGAGCAACTTGCAATGCCCCTTACAAGAGCCATGCAGTACAGCATATTACAAACATAAGTCCCATTATTGGGGAGTGGGTGTCCCATAGTATTTGCTTATGCCTTGCAAGCAAAAGCTGCCAAAAATTAGGACGGAGCAACTTGCAATGCCCCTTACAAGAGCCATGCAGTACAGCATATTACAAACATAAGTCCCATTATTGGGGAGTGGGTGTCCCATAGTATTTGATTATGCTTTCCAAGCAAAAGCTGCCAAAAATAAGGATGGAGGAACTTGCAATGCTGGCACCCTGGTGGTATAGTGGTGGTGGAGGCTGAGGATAAGGAGAAGAAGATTAAACAGCCGAAACGAGGAAGCGTATACCCATGTGTGGGTGTGAAGCGGTGCATGTGAATACACCTCCCGAAATAACACAGTGGATTTGACTTTATGTTACTCTGCTGTCATTTGGTGGTGATGAGAAGTGTGGCCTAATCCAGCCCTTGTTCATTTTGATAAGGGTCAGCTTGTCAGCATTGCCAGTTGACAGGCGAGTGCGCTTATCAGTTATAATTCCCCCAGCGGCACTAAAAACACGCTCCGATAACACGCTAGCGGCAGGGCAGGCCAGGACCTCCAAGGCATACAGAGCGAGTTCATTCCAAGTGTCCAGCTTGGATACCCAATAATTAAAAGGCACAGAAGAATCACGGAGGACGCTGGTACGGTCGGCAAGGTACTCCCTCACCATCTTTTGAAACTTTCCACTCCTTGTGATAGTACCCCGCGCCTCAGGGCCTGTAAGCTGGGCGGGTGTCAGAAAACTGTCCCAGAACGTTGACAGTGTTCCCCTGCTTCTGCTGGATTGGAGTTGCATCTCTCTCACCTGTACGCCTTGGTTGGGCAACGAACTGTGACCTCTGCCGCTAGCGTGTTCAGATGGGAATTTTTTTAAGAGTTCTGCAGCAAGGGCCTTCTGGTACTGTTCCATTTTTGTAGACCTCGCCACCTCAGGAATAAGAGAGTGAAAGTTCTCCTTGTAGCGGGGGTCTACATGTGTCACCAACCAGTAATGACTGTCACCCAACATTTTGACAACGCGAGGGTCATGGTTAAGGCAGCGTAACATAAAGTCAGCCATGCGTGCCAGACTGGTAACAGGCAAGATTTCCGTGTCCTCACCTCCTCCTCTTCCTCCTCCCACCTGTCCTCAGGCCACCCACGCTGAACCGATGGTATGACACTTGTACAGGTACTAACATCTACAACGCATGATAGCAGCTCCTGTTCTTCCTCCTCCTCCTCCTCCTCTCTCTCATTGTCCCCCAATGCACGTTGGGATGAGATGAGGCTGGGCTGTGTGTAATCGCCCGGTACGGCTTCTTGATCCATCTCATCATACTCTGGCTGCAATGCCTCCTCTTTAATTCTCTACAGAGAGCGTTGCAAAAGACAGACAAGTGGGATGCTGACACTAATGATGGCGTCATCGCCACTCACCATCTTGGTGGCCTCCTCAAAGTTTGTCAGGATGGTACATATGTCAGACATCCAGGTCCACTCCTGAGGTCTTATGTGTGGAGTCTGACCTGAATATCGACGGCCTTGTTGCAGCTGGTACTCCACAACTGCTCTCTTCTGCTCACAAATCCTTTGTAACATGTGGAGGGTAGAGTTCCAACGTGTGGGGACATCACACACCAGTCGGTGTGCCGGAAGCTGCAAACGCTGCTGCAACACAGCAAGGGCGGTGGAAGCTGTAGCCGACTTTCGAAAATGAGCCGACAGGCGGCGTACTTTCACGAGCAGTTCTGGCAACTCGGGGTACGATTTAAGAAACCGCTGAACCATGAGGTTAAGCACATGAGCCAGGCATGGTACGTGTGTGATCTCACCTCACCTCAGAGCCGCCACCAGGTTACGGCCATTGTCACACACGACCATGCCGGGATGTAGGTTCAGCGGTCTCAGCCACAGATCTGCCTGCTCTTTCACAGCTGTCCACAACTTACAAGCAGTGTGAGGTTTATCACCTAAGCTTATGAGTTTCAGCACAGCCTGTTGCTGCTTGGCGGAGGCAGTACTGCAATGCTTCCAGCTTGTAACTGATATGGTGATATCTGAGATGGAGGCTGAACATGAAGAGGAGGAGGATGATGCGCAGGAGCTGTACACTGTGGGGGCAACTCTGACTGACATAGGGCCCGCAATCCTCGGTGTGGGGAGGATGTGTTCCGTCCCAAGGTCCGACTGGGTCCCGGCTTCCACTATGTTTACCCAGTGTGCCGTCAGAGAGATGTACCGTCCCTGGCCACAAGCACTTGTCCACGTGTCCGTTGTCAGGTGGACTCTCCCATTAACTGCGTTGTTGAGGGCACAGCAGATGCTTTGGGACACGTGCTTGTGTAGTGCGGGGATGGCACACCGGGCAAAATAGTGTCGGCTGGGGACCGAGTACCGAGGGACGGCCACCGCCATAAGATTGCGGAAGGATTCCGTCTCCACCAGCCTAAAAGGCAGCATTTCCAATGCAAGCAGTCGTGAAATGTGCGAATTTAGGACTGTGGCCTGTGGGGCGTTAGCTGCGAATTTCCGCTTTCGTTCAAAGGTCTGGGATATGGACAATTGAACGCTGCGGTGGGACGTGGACGTGGACGTTGATGCTGTTTCTTGAGAAACTGCCATAACAAGTGAAGACTGAGAGGAGGGGTCATCTTTACATGCAGTATGGACAGGGGATTGCCTTGCACACACAACAGGGGGTTCTATTGCACGCACAACGGTGGAAGAAGCAGTGGTGACACCCGCTGACACTGGTCGTGGACCCTGGGTTTCGCCCCACAAAGTCTGGTGCTTTGCTGCCATGTGCCTGATCATGCTGGTGGTGGTCAGGCTGGTAGTTTTGTCACCCCTGCTGATGCTGGCATGGCAGGTGGAACATATGGCCTTTTTGGGGTTATCAGCAGAGTCTTTAAAAAAATTCCAGACTCTGGAAGACCTACCGCTTGTACTGGCAACGTCCCTCGTGTTGGTGTTACGGGGAACGGTTGCCTGCTTTCTGTCTGCGGCCACCACACTGCTTCTTCCTGCCTGTTGGGGTACTCTGCCTCCCTGCCCCTGTGTGCTACTGGCCTCACTCTGCATGTCCTCCTTCCACGTTGGGTCAGTTACTAGATCATCCACCACCTCCTCCTCTTCCACTTGCGCACCACGATCCTCCTCCTCACTTCCTGGCAATTGTGTCTCGTCATCGTCCACCTCTTGTGACAGATTGCCAACGTCGACTTCCTGTGGCCATGACTGTTCAAATATTTGGGCATCGCAACATGGGATCTCCTCTTCCACCACTTCAAGCGTATCAGGCGAGGGGCCCAAATATGGAAATGGACCAGTGAACAGCTCTTCAGAGTGTCCAAGTGTGGGATCACTTGCTGTCTGACGACACTCGGCATGGTGGGAGGAAGGAGCATCAGGGTGAGGAGGAGTATGCGGTCGAGACTCACGGCTACTAAGAGTTGACCGTGTGGAAGACAGACCGGAGGTGGTGGTGCCCAGGTAACTGGAAGTATTATCTGCTATCCAATTAATAACCTGTTCACACTGATCAGTTCTCAATACTGGTGTTGTTCTGTGCTTCCCTAGTAATTCGGTCAAGAAGTGGGAGCGAGAAGATGTGGCTGTTGGTTGTGGCACATTTTCACCTTGGCGACGGCCCCGTCCTCTGCACGAACCATCACCAGAACGTCCTCTTCCACGTCCCTTGCCACGCGCCTTGCCCATTGTAAATGAAGTAAAATAGCTTACACTTGCACTATCAATGGAAAAAGGGTAATAAAGAGTAGATTAGAACCGTGGAAGAGGAAAACCACAGTTATTGTTTACTGGGGTATACCACACTTTTTTAAATAGAGATATTTGCGGCTGAACAGTGAGCGACACACTCAAACTGCTTTTTTTTTAGATACCAAAGGCCCAAAACTGGATAGTACAGCGATTTGACCCGTGTACCTGCGAAACCACACTGGGATGTCGGGCCTACACAAGACTATTTTCAACAGATATATTTTTGTGTCACAACAGTCAGGAGACACTACTGTTTTTCTTTACGGAAAATATACCAAAACCTGAATAATAGAGATTTTTTACCGTGGGACGGCAAAACCACAGTTATTGTTTACTGGGGTATACCACACTTTTTTAAATAGAGTTATTTGCGGCTGAACAGTGAGTGACACACTCAAACAGGTTTTTTTTTTTTGATACCAATGGCCCAAAACGGATAATACTGAGGTTTGAACTGTGGAAGTGCAAATCAACACTTCTGTTTCTCTAGCCTACACCAGACTATTTTCAACAGTTATATTTGTGTCTGAAAAATCAGAGACACGCTTTTTTGGGGGGGGGGGGGGGTGGGACACACCAAAAGGTTAATAAGACAGGTATTTGTACAGTGTGAAGGAGGAAAAAAAAGGAGGATTTAGATGAAAAAAAAAAAGGATTTTTCCTGCTCCCCGACACCTGGTGCTAAGTCCAGCAATTTCAGCAACAGGAGCACACAGGACTGTAATGCAGCGTTTGCTGGTATAACCACTGTGTCTCCTATACAGTCTGCCTGCCTGGTATCTGGGATGGATATTAGTCCTGAAAAGGACTGTTTGTTTGTTCTGGCAGCCTTTACAGACCCAACACTAACTATTTCGCAGTTTATATCTCTCCCTAAATCAGCAGCGCTGTCCCTACACTGTCTAATCCGGAGCGACTGTGTCCAAGATGGCGGCGCCCGGTTTTAAATGCTCGAGGTGACGCTGTGCGGCCAGCCAATCACTGTAATGCCCACAACCAACATGGCTGCAGCATTACAGTGACTGGCTGGCAATCCCTGCATGTTCATTGGCTCTGTAAAGAGCGCCAAACATGCAGGGCGGAGACCCGAGCTCCCGCCCGAGTAACCCGGAAATGTTCGGTGCTCGCCGAACATCCCGAGTAACGTGATGCTCGGGTGAGTACCGAGCAGTGTCGAGCATGTTCGCTCAACACTACTCAATACCAATGTTTTCTGGCTGATGTTTTGGTCACCTTTGAATGTTGGTTGTGCTTACACACTCCTGGTAGCATGAGACGGACTCTACAACCCACAGAAGTTGCTCAGGTAGTGCAGCTCATCCAGGATGGCACATCAATGCGAGCTGTGGCAAGAAGGTTTGCTGTTTCTGTCAGCGTAGTGTCCAGAGGCTGGAGGCGCTACCAGGAGACAGGCCAGCACACCAGGAGACGTGGAGGGGGCCGTAGGAGGGCAACAAACCAGCAGCAGGACCGCTACCTCCGCCTTTGTGCAAGGAGGAACAGGAGGAGCACTGCCAGAGCCCTGCAAAATGACCTCCAGCAGGCCACAAATGTGCATGTGTCTGCATAAACTGTTAGAAACCGACTCCATGAGGGTGGTATGAGGGCCCGACTTCCACAGATGGGGGTTGTGCTCACAGCCCAACACTATGCAGGACGCTTGGCATTTGCCACAGAACACCAGGATTGGCAAAGTCGCCACTGGCACTCTGTGCTCTTCACAGATGAAAGCAGGTTCATACTGAGCACATGTGACAGACGTGACAGAGTCTGGAGACGCCGTGGAGAGTGATCAGCTGCCTGCAACATCCTTCAGCATGACCGGTTTGACAGTGGGTCAGTAATGGTGTGGGGTGGTATTTATTTGGAGGGCCGCACAGCCCTCCATGTGCTCGCCAGATGTAGCCTGATTGCCATTAGGTACCGAGATGAGATTCTCAGACCCCTTGTGAGATCATATGCTGGTGTGGTTGGCCCTGAGTTCCTCCTAATGCAGGACAATGCTCGACCTCATATGTGACTGGAGTTTGTCAGCAGTTCCTGCAAGATGAAGGCATTAAAGCTATGGACTGGCCCGCCCTTTCCTCAGACCTGAATCCGATTGAGCACATCTGGGACATCATGTCTCGCTCCATCCACCAACGTTATGTTGCACCACAGACTGCCCAGGAGTTGGCGGATGCTTTAGTCCAGGTCTGGGAGGAGATCCCACAGGAGACCATCCGCAACCTCATCAGGAGCATGCCCAGGTGTTGTAGGGAGGTCATACAGGCACGTGGAGGCCACACACAATACTGAGCCTCATTTTGACTTATTTTAAGGACATTACATCAAAGTTGAATCAGCCTGTAGTGTGTTTTTCCACTTTCATTTTGAGGGTGATTCCAAATCCAGGCCTCCATTGGTTAATAAATTTGATTTCCATTGATGATTTTTGTGTGATTTTGTTGCAAGCACATTCAACTTTGTACAGAACAAAGTATTCAATGAGAATATTTCATTCATTCAGATATAGGATGTGTTATTTGAGTGTTCCTTTTATTTTTTTGAGCAGTGTATATCCTTTGTTGGCAATGACAGAGGTCAAACGTTTTCTGTAATTCTTCACAAGGTTGGCACACACTGTTGCTTGTATGTTGGCCCATTCCTCCATGCAGATCTCCTCTAGAGCAGTGAGGTTTTGGAGCTGTCGCTGGGCAACACGGACTTTCAACTCTCTCCAAGGGTTTTCTATAGGGTTTAGATCTGGAGACTGGCTAGGCCACTGCAGGACCATCAAATGCTTCTTACAAAGCCACTCCTTCGTTGCCCTGGCGGTTTACCTGTGATCATTGTCATGCTGAAAGACCCAGCCACGTTTCATCTTTAATGCCCTTGCTGATGGAAGGAGGTTTGCACTCAAAATCTCACGATACATGGCCCCATTCATTCTTTCATGTACACGGATCAGTCGTCCTGGTCCCTTGGCAGAGAAACAGCCCCAAAGCATGATGTTGCCACCCCCATGCTTCACAGTAGGTATGGTGTTCTTTGGAAGCAACTCAGCATTCTTTCTCCTCCAAACACGCCGAGTTGTGTTTCTACCAAACAGTTCTACTTTGGCTTCATCTGACCATATGACATTCTCCCAATACTCTTCTGGATCATCCAAATGCTATCTAGAAAACTTCAGATGGGCCCAGACATGTAATGGTTTAAGCAGGTGGACACGTCTGGCACTGCAGGATCTGAGTCCCTGGACTCGTAGTGTGTTACTGATGGTAGCCTGTGTAACATTGGTCCCAGCTATCTGCAGGTCATTCGCTAGGTCCCCCCATGTGGTTCTGGGATTTTTGCTCACCATTCTTGAGATCATTTTGACCCCACGGGGTGACATCTTGTGTGGAGCCCCAGATTCTCTGCCTTTTGGCTAAGATCAAGTGTAGTATCTTTCGAAAAGGCGGCTTTGGCCGTCGGCCGCCCTAGTAGACTGATACAATGCACACTGGGGTTTGGGCTCTTGTTAGTACGCCAGGTGGCTTATATAGTCATCTGGTGGAAAGCATGGCCCCCCAGGATCGACGCCATTGGGCCGGGGAAGATTGAAAGCCCGAAGTGTGAAGTGCCCCAGGAGTGGTGGCCCTGGGGTGCCTTAACTCACTGGGCTTGGGAACCCCACTTGAGTTTATGGCACATTTGCACAAGCACTTCTTTTCACTCACCCTTCTCCGGGCCTTCTGACCTTAGGATGGGGAATTTTTTACATTTTCGGTCGGAGATCCGGTCAGTATTACACTGAAAACACCTTCACTATTTATTTTATTTATTATATTTTTGTCACTGTGTGTCACCCTTCACGTGTGTCCACATGTCACTTGGATTTTGTCGGGATTCGGTTCCCTTACGGGTTCCTCTCTTGGTAGGTCTAAGGGGGGGGGAGTGTGTGGCCATCAGGTTCCGCTCCCCCCTGAAACCACCTGGCTCTCCTCTTTCGGTAGCAGAGCGTTGTTGGCTCCCCTCTTTCGGGAGGGGAGCACAGTCTTTTGCTCCCAGTGCCTTGGTTGGGTGAGAACTCGGGCAGGTGCTGGGGGTAAGATTGGGTCGCCTCTGGCTTCGGCTGGAGGTGGCTATTTGTCCCTGTTCTTCTCTGTGGCCTTCTGGCTCGGAGGGATGGGGAATGGTTTGGGGGACCCTTCTCCTTTTGGAGTGGGTTTCAAGATGACCAGCTTCCTAGTGCACTTTTTTGTGGCACTTCTCACTTTTTTTTTAAGCCCCAGATTGAGGGAGATTATCAGTGGTCTTGTATGTCTTACATTTTCTAATTATTGCTTCACACCAAGCTGCTTGCCTATTGCAGATTCAGTCTTCCCAGCCTGGTGCAGGGCTACAATTTTGTTTATGGTGTCCTTTGACAGCTCTTTTGTCTTCACCATAGTGGAGTTTGGAGTGTGACTGTTTGAACTTGTTAACAGTATAAAAGATACCTGTCCGCAACCTCAAACAGGTGCCAGTACTACAGGTAATGAGTGGAGGACAGAGGAGCCTCTTAAAGAAGAAGTTACAGGTCTGTGAGAGCCAGAAATCTTGCTTGTTTGTAATTGACCAAATACTTATTTTCCACCAAAATTTTAAAAAAAATTCTTTCCAAATCAGACAATGTGATTTTCAGGATTTGTTTTCTCGTTTTGTCTCTCATAGTTGAGATCTACCTATGATGTCAATTACAGGCCTCTCTCATCTTTTTAAGTGGGAGAACTTGCACAATTGGTGGCTGACTAAATACTTTTTTCCCCACTGTACTTTGTCATCAAATTTCACAAAAGAAACTGAGTACATTATTAAATTGATCATTTGGACCTAATGAGACTGGTATACTTGTTTTGAAATCCAAGGTAAAATGGCTGTATAATTCTCAAATTAAACGAATATTCATTTTAATATTTTCTCTTTGGATTATATAGTCATTCAGACAATGGATTTCGAAGGCAAGTACACCAGCAATTTATAAATATGTGCAGTTGATATTGTGAAATTTGGTGGCCGATTAACTTTAAGACCAGCATTCGTATAGCAGTAATATTCAAAAGCCAACTGGATTTAAATATGGCACTCCTCTTGATAAATGTGGAGCCTGTGTACCACAAACTAAAATCAGACATACATTTCTGCTGTATTTTTCATCAGTTTTTGACATGACTTCTGAGACCAGTAATTTACTGCAGTGGTCCTCGCTGGCCCTTAAAGGAGTTGGCCACTACTTTTTATTATTGCCCCAATCGATGGACCCTGTGCCCCTAAGTGTTTTTTTAATTAACTCCTGCTGTCCTTCTTGCCTGTGAGCGGCGCCATCGCTGGCAAGAAGATTGACCAAAGACATAAGAGACTTACATATAGGCTGTAATTATCTTTGCTCTGCTCGTAGGAATTGATTCAACGTTCTGTAAAATATGAGTTCTTTCCAATGCATCAAATTAAATAAAAATGTACAGATTTGTATATGTACAACAAGTTCTACTTTCCCATCATATATTTACTGTACTTTACAAAGCCTCATTTTCTAATCAACAAAAAATATATGTTTTAACCACTTCAGGAAATCACTCGATGAACCTTCCGCAAAACACATTTGAATTAAACAAGCTTCGTTTGTGAATACATTAAAGATTAGAATACATTAGTATATTTTTACAGTTTTCTTTCCTGCAGGTGCATAATGAAGTTGTGCTCACCTGATTGTCAGATGTGATAACAGTAATTTACGGTCTACCACTGTATTTTGTACCTCTGAACGGTACTGTAAAAGATTAACCATTCATATTTCTGATATGGAGAATAACATTATGTGCGAAGATTGTAAGGAAAGGTTGTGTAATGTCAAGCCTCATCTAAGCTATTTGTGGCGAAATGAAATTATAAATAATGTAGGGAGCGAGAAGAAAACCGATCAGAGATATTGCTTTATGAACCAGGTTCTTGTACACCTACTGTTCAAAGCAGACAAGTCGCTACTAGAGATGAGCACAGTTGGAAATATTCTCTTGTCCATCGATTCAAGATGCAAATCAGCCTGATAGAAACCCGGTGAATGAATTCTACTAACTCCATTAGATACCAACATAGTGTCTTATTGGCTCATTATTGTCCCAACGGATCTTCTAGAGATGCAGCAGTTGGTCCCAACGTCTAGCAGAAGTTAAACCCAATTTGGAGCCAATCATTTGCCACTAGGGTCCATGTCTTACAAGCTGATTGACAGAAAACCTATTGGATCTAATTAATGAAATGTCTTGTATCTGCTGCTGTGATAACAACAGATATCACTGTTAGTGTAATTATCTACTTCACGTCTCAGCCATTATTCTCTCTTACACTTTTTTCTTTCCCAACTTCCAAAAGCTATCGCTTATTGACATTATTTTCATTGACATAACCACGTGAGAAGAGATGAAAGAATATATTCAATTGGAATTGGATTCTACTCGCATATTACAAAAATTCACATTCACCAAAATGGAGATTTTTTGTAATTCTCTTTCTTACAGAATTTGGCAAAATGGCACCCTCAGGCCACCGTTTTTATGAACTGTAAAAAGGCCATAAAAAGGTTAAAAAACCCACAAAAATATATATTTATGCTTACCTTGCGCTCACCTCTCCGGCTCCTCATCCGTCATCCATTGCATCTTCTTATCATCGTCACTGAGCTCTGAATCCCCGAACCTTTTAATGGTAAATGCACCCCAGGCCACACAGTGCCGATCAGAAAATACGGTAAGTACCCGGATGGGTGACAGTAAGGGGCAAAGAGGCTGGAGAGGTGAGCAGTGAGGCAAGTATAGGTATTTTCTTTATTTTAAAGATCCCAAAGAATAATAAGGGATATTGGATTTGTGGAGAAATCTGCGCGAACAGGTGAATTAGAATTTTGCTTTATCCACTCATTTCCAAATCTGAGGCTTTTTTTCTTTTTTTTGGGGGATGACACAGCTCCAACTTCCATTTTTTTCACTTCTTGCTTATGAGATTCAAATGATGTATAGCTACATCATTTGAATCTTATAAGCAGTGGAATACACAGTGTATTCCACAAATTCTTAGAGGATGATGGCATGTTCCTTGTACCAATTCTTCTTATTGAAAATGAACCATGCAATCTTTGTAAGAGCACTTCACAGTGTTTCAGTGGGAATCCACCAATAATAAATAGTGAAGGATGGGTATAGCAAAAATACTTTACCAAAATTGGAAGCTAATAGATATTCAAGCCCCAACTCAAAATGGTTTGTTATGGGAAATCTGTTATATATTATGAATGTAGGCACTATTACTAAAAAAAACATATTTGTAGCTCTAGCGTCGTCCAAGCAAGATTTAATACACTTTTTTGCTGGGAGTTGCCAGTTATAGTTAGTTTCCCTGTTTTACTGGTGTTCTTTTGTGGTATTCTATTTATAATACTTACCCAGATTATGACCCTGACCCTGATTTCTTCTATTCCCATTGATTCTGACCTTGGCTATTTTTGACCCAGCTTTGATTGAATTCCTGGTCCTTAACCTCCTTGACTAGGTTCACCACTCTTATTTGAGGCTCTCTCCTTCGGTCAGCAACTACTCAATGGACTTAACCATGGGGGTCCTATTGTAAGTCCATGTGCTTGTATAGGGGATAAAGGGTAAAGGCAAGGGTTCCTCTAGGACCTGCTTAAGAGAGTGGATAGTGCCAAGTCTGGCCAAAGTTGACTTTTTGAGTCAACTGCCTTAGACAGATCCTTACAGGACTCATGCCAGGAGAACGGGACACTCACCTTTTCAGCAGCAGAAGGGAAGGAAGGGAGACACAGATTCTCTACTTCGTGGGTAGGCGGAGCCCCATAGGATAGTCACCTCAGATTGGAAAATAACGACCGGCCCCTCCAGTATATAGGCTCCTTCTACTCCCATGTTCATCAGTCTTTTTATCTGAGGTCTCAGAGGATAGTCGCTGCTTCGGCAGCTCCTCAGAAGAGTTGTTATTTTATATCCAGCGAGTCCTGGACCCCCCGTGGTCTAGAGGTCTCTGGGGGTCTCGGCACTGCTGAGACCCCTGACCCTCCCCTGGCAGCTCTGTGTACCCCTTGAGGAGGTTCCCACTTATGCCTGCCGGCCCCGGGGGATACAGGGCGCTCCCTGGCGGAGGCGCACACCACACATCTGAGAGGGTCCCTGCGTGCTCCGCCATAGGGGGGAGCAAAGGGCCATGGCGCCACACATCCCTGAGGATCCCTGTGGCGTTCGGCCGGGTAAGTGCTCTTTGGTCTAAAGAGTATCTTTGATGGCTACGGCAAGTGTACTGCCTGTGTGTTTCTTGTCTATTTCAGACGCTGCCTTGACTGGGGAGCAGAGACGGAGGCCAGTAATTTTTATGTTTATTTTTTATTTGCGCATGCTTTTTCGTTTTTGCTTCCTGCCTTCATTGAGGCAGGAAGCTCCCTGTATTGGCGCGGGTTTTCTTGCTTTTATTGACTTGCTTCCTGCCTTCATAGAGGTAGGAAGTTTTCTGCCCTCGTTTTTGTTGTTTGAATAAGCGCGGGCTTTGGCGGTGGGCGTGGCCTAGTGGGGCGTGGCCTAGCGGGGCGTGGCTTAGCGTCTCCTGGCTTCTTGCCGTCATTACTTAGGCAGGAAGCGCTTGGTTGAGCGTGCGCTGGCGGTCCCTGCTTCTCCCTCCGGCGTCCAGCGGCGCCTCCTGCTCTCTGCTCCCCGTCCGTCCACACACTTAGGAGGAGCGGTCGCCGCAGTACTGGTGAGTCCCATCTGCCTCTGGCAGGGGTTCTTTGTCAGTGCTGTCTCTCCAGGCTACCTATTAGGAGTCCTCGTGAGCACTGCCGCTTTCTCTCCTAAAGCTATTTACTTCGCTGACCTTTTAGGCTGCGTAGTATTATAGTTGCTGTGATGTTAACCCCTTCTGAAAAAGTGGAGCTTTAGGGGAAACACATGGTGTTTAAGGGAATTTCCCCCTATTGATTTTTTGCTCGGCATTTCTGGGGTAGCTCTTTTCTAAGGGTGAGCTTTAACCCTTCAGAGCCTGTCGCACATATATAAAAAAAAAAATAAAAAAAAAAGTGAGTTTTGAAAACAGGCTGTGCAGCTTTCACACTTTTTTGCCATCCTTGTTGTACATCCTGGCATCTGGTGTGGGTGGCATGTCGGATCAGGGGCCTGGGAGTGCGGATCGGTCTCCTGATCCGTTTCAGGTTCAGTCGCACGCCTCTGATACACTCAGGCCTTCTACTACATCAAGTTCAACGCTCAGTGATGTTAAGGTGGAGGCGCTCACTCGCTCCATTGATAGTCTCTCTAGTCTCCTGGGACAGTGGGTGTCAGCTAGATCACACCCAATGCCACGAGGTAAAAAGCGCCGCAAGACTATGGTGGCGTTGTCTCCCTCGCAGAGCGCATCAGAGGCTTCGGATTCACCAACAGATTCGGTTGATGAAATTTCTGAGTCCGAAGAGGAGGATCAACAGGATCGCTCTGTTTCTCTTTCTGGTCGCGTAGATGGGCTTATTAAGGACATGCGGGAAGTATTAGAGCTGTCTGAAGAGCCGACAAGACAGTCTAGGTCGGGCCGTCTGTATCAGAAGACGCGCCGTGTTCATTCTACATTACCTGCGCATGAGGAACTTAACGAAGCGGTGGAGAAGGAGCTTCAGTGTCCGGATAAACGCTTCCGAGGAACGCGTTTTTTTGATGCCCTATATCCCTGTGCCAAGGAGATGGTTACTAATTGGGTTCCCTCTCCTGAGGTGGATATATCTCTGTCTCAGCTGACCAAGTCTTCCCTGCTTCCTGTTAAAGGGAGAGCCAATCTTCAGGATCCTTTGGACAGAAGATCGGAGTCAGCGGCGAAATCCATCTATGAAGCCGCGGGTCATGGTTTCCGAGCGGCCTTGGGGGCCATGTGGGCCGGTGAGGCTTCTCTGCAGTGGTTGGATCAGCTGCGTGCGGCGTGGCAGGATGGGACTTCGCGTTCAGAAGTGGAAAAGCTTTTTCAGCGAATGGAAGAAGCTATGTGTTATGGCAGAGATGAAGTACTGGACACTGCTTCAATTCTGTCCAGGGCTCAGGCTTCGGCAGTCACGATTAGAAGAGCTCTGTGGCTTAAACAGTGGACCGGGGATGCAGTATCCAAACTGGGATTGCTTAGTCTGGCATATAAGGGCGGTCAGCTCTTTGGTTCAGATCTTTCGGAACTAATTGCCAAAGCTAAAGCTAAGGATGTTACTCTGCCTGGGAAAAAGGCAGTGGCATCCACAGCCAGCAGGACAGGGCCCGGCAGAGGTCTTCAGTCCTTTCGGGCCAGGGGACGATTCAGTCAGCCTTCTTGGAGATTGGGTCGTCCCTCATCCTCCGGCAGATCCGCCCAGAAATCTTGTACTCCTTGGAAGCAACGGTCCCGTCAGGACAGACGGGAGGTTGATAAAAAGTCCGCTAAGGCTGACTGACGCCAGGAATCCCCCCGAGGGCTCTCGGGTGGGAGGTCGTCTGCTACAATTCGGGTCGATCTGGGCATCCCACATAGCAGACGCCTGGGTGACACGGGTTATGTCGGCAGGCTATTTCATAGAGTTTCATTCGCTGCCTCCAGACAGGTTTCGTCTGACGGGCATTTCGTCCGTGCCAAGACTGGCTGCCGCACTGTTTCAGGAGGTCGACTCTCTCCTACAGCAGGGTGTGGTGGTTCAGGTTCCTCCGGAAGACCAGGGAAAGGGTTTTTATTCCAACCTTTTTGTGGTCCCCAAAAAGGAGGACAAGTTTCGTCCGGTGCTGGATCTCAGGGATTTGAATATTTACGTCCGGACACGAAAGTTCCGCATGGAGTCTCTCCGATCGGTGATAGCGACCCTGTCGCAGTACGATTTCTTGGTGTCCATAGACATCCGCGACGCCTATTTGCATATCCCTATCGGCAGGGCTCACCAGCGTTTCTTGCGTTTTGCTATAGGTCAAACCCATTACCAGTTTGTGGCCCTGCCTTTTGGGTTGGCCTCAGCTCCCAGGGTTTTTACAAAAATTCTGGCTCCTCTCATGGCGCTTCTTCGAAGACAGGGTGTTGCGATCCTCCCCTACCTGGACGACCTGTTCATAGTGTCACCCACAGCGGAGGAGGCAATAGTGGCTCGCGATCTCTCCCTTCAGTACCTGATGGACTTCGGGTGGCTGATCAATTGGAAGAAATCGTCATTGGAGCCAGCACAGTCCATTCTTTTCCTGGGGATGCAGTTCGATACTGTTCGGGCAGTTGTGTCCCTGCCTCCTGTCAAACAGACGAACCTTCGTCTTCTGGTCCAGGCTATGAGGTCGGCGCTGTCAATGTCCCTTCGGGAATGCATGCGCCTTCTGGGTCAAATGGTGGCAACTATGGAAGCAGTACCATTTGCACAATTTCATTCCCGGGATCTCCAGAGCCTTATTCTGACCCATTGGGATCGATCGCTAACTTCTCTGGATCGCTCGGTCATTATCTCCCGCAGGGTGTGAGAATCTCTTGGATGGTGGTTACGTCCGGAGACTCTATCCGTGGGGAAATCCTTCCTTCCTCCGAGATGGTCGGTGGTGACAACCGATGCCAGCCGGACAGGCTGGGGGGGAGTTCGGAACGACCTCTGGATTCAGGGGGTCTGGTCGCCAAAGGAGTCGTCTCTCCCGATCAACATTTTGGAGTTGAGAGCAATATTTCTCTGCCTCCAACATTGGACGGTCTTATTGAGCGGTCTACCGGTCCGGATCCAGTCGGACAACGCTACGGCTGTCGCGTACATCAATCACCAAGGCGGGACGAGGAGTTTCAGTCTCATGTCGGAGGTCTCTCGGATCCTGGTCTGGGCCGAGTCCAAAGTTCCAGCAATCTCTGCAATTCACATTCCAGGGGTGTTGAATATCTCGGCGGACTTCCTCAGTCACGAGCAAGTGGACCCTGGGGAATGGAGTCTCCATCCAGAAGTGTTTTCTCTGCTGTGTTCCCGTTGGGGGACTCCTCAGGTGGACTTGATGGCATCCAGGCTGAACGCCAGGGTTCCGACGTTCATGTCCAGGTACAGGGACCCGGAGGCGGTGGACGCTCTAGTGGCCCCGTGGGGTCAGTTCAAGCTGATCTATGCGTTTCCGCCGATATCCTTACTACCTCTGGTGATCCGACGGATCAAACTCGAAAGGGTATCAATAATTCAGACTGGCCGCGGAGGACATGGTATTCGACGCTGGTGTCTCTTCAGGCGGCACCTCCGTTTCCGCTGCCCCTTCGCCCGGACTTGCTCACTCAGGGGCCCATTCGTCATCCGGACCTGAGGTCCCTTCGTTTGACGGCGTGGCTCTTGAGACCGAGATCTTGACCCGTCGCGGTTTTTCGCCCGAGGTTACTGCTACCTTGCGGGCGGCCCGCAGTCCAGCTACGTCCAGGATTTATCACAGAACTTGGGAGTCTTTCTATTCATGGTTTTCTGGATCCTCAAGAAACCCGAGGGTTTTTTCCATCCCCAACTTCTTGGCCTTTCTGCAATCTAGTCTGGCCAGGGGTTTGGCAGTTAGTACGGTGCGGGGACAGGTATCTGCTCTTTCCGCACTTTTTAGGAAGGCTATTGCCTCTCTCAGGGATGTGCGCTCTTTTTTTCGCGGAGTCGCACGTCCGTTTCCGCCACGGAGGGCAGTTGTGGCTCCATGGCGGCTTAATCTGGTCCTGGAAGCCCTTCAGCATAGGCCTTTTGAGCCTATGGATTCTGCTAAACTTTCACTACTTTCTTGGAAGGTGGCCTTCTTGGTGGCAGTCACCTCTTTGAGAAGGGTATCGGAATTGGCAGCACTTTCTTGCTCACCTCCTTTTCTGGAATTTTTTCCGGATCGCGTGGTGCTTCGTACTCGTGAAGATTTTTTGCCTAAGGTAGTGTCACAATTCCACATTAATCAGGACATTGTGTTGCCTTCTCTTTGTCCAGGACCTAAGAATCCAAGGGAGCGGGCCTTGCACTCGTTGGACTTAGTGCGGGCATTGAAGTTCTATCTTACGATCACTCAAGGTTTTCGGAAGTCGGACTCTCTTTTTATAATTCCGGCAGGTCGTCGGCGTGGTCAACGTGCTTCCAAAGACACGATAGCTCGGTGGATCCGTTCAGCTATCCTGGAAGCGTACCGGCTCAAGGGCGAGCCTTGTCCGGTTAAAGTTAAAGCTCATTCCACGAGAGCCATTGGCTCATCGTGGGCTTTTCGTCAGGGGGCCTCGGCAGCGCAGCTCTGCCGAGCGGCCACCTGGCGCTCCGTTCACACCTTTACTAAGTTTTATAAGGTGGACGTAAGTGCTTCAGCCGATGTGGCCCTGGGACGCAGGGTCCTGCAGGCGGCGGTAATTTAAGTTATCCCTTTACTTAGTTTTCCGTTATTTAGCGCGGTTTGCGCTCTTGCCTAAGTTTTGGGGTATGGAAGCTTCTGCCTCTATTTCCCACCTTTAAGTAGGTACTGCTTTAGGACGTCCCACGAAGTAGAGAATCTGTGTCTCCCTTCCTTCCCTTCTGCTGCTGAAAGCCGGATTTTGGTAAGAACTTACCTGTAAAATCCTTTTCAGCAAAGGAAGGAAGGGAGACACAGCACCCTCCCAGGGCAGAAGTGTTTTTTTGTGTTTCTAGATGCAGCGCGTCTCCTTCCTGATGTCGATCTTCTGGACTGGGTTTAGCGCTCTACGGCTCTCCTTCCAGTTTCGCCAGCTCTACACAGTTGTCAGGTCCAATGGGGTATGCCTAAGACTGTGTGTTTCTATTACATAACCTGTTCTCTCTCATTTCTGAAATTTCAGAAGGGGATATGTTGGTCTGCTCTTCCTTAGCTTGTGTACGGACTGATGAACATGGGAGTAGGAGGAGCCTATATACTAGAGGGGCCGGTCGTCATTTTCCAATCTGAGGTGACTATCCTATGGGGCTCCGCCTACCCACGAAGTAGAGAATCTGTGTCTCCCTTTCTTCCTTCGCTGAAAAGGATTTTACAGGTAAGTTCTTACCAAAATCCGGCTTTCGTTTCTATTGGATACTGTCATAGTAGGGGGAAGGGATTAGGGTTGCTTTATTTTTTTCATGTATATACTAATTCTCTTTGTTTTGCCTAGCTTTTTTTTTTCAATAAAAAATCAAAACTCAATAAAAAAAAATCTAATATAATAACCCATATGCACAAGTAATATTGACCTATCCAAGGTGATGAAGGAGCATTAAGCTACTCTCTACTTCTATATTTGTTGAGGAGTGTGCTGGTTGCATCCTTGTGGATTAAAGGATCCAGCTGAGAAGGGCCCTAGTGCTCTTACTGGATTGGGAAGTGGAGGGAGTTCTTTAGAAACATTTGGTTAACAGATCCCAGGGGGTGAGTGGAGAATTGTAGTGAAATCATGATGCTGTATGGCTTTTCTCTATTCTCACCTTCATCTTAGTGTACGGCTTTTGCCTGTTTGTTTCACTTTTTGAGCTACTGTAAGTAGTTTAGGTTTTAGAGTCACCAAAGTCAATGTCTTGTTTATTATGTGTGCGTTGTATTTTTTTTACAAAATGGTTGCTAATATTAAATTAGTTGTGGGTATCACCTGATGATTTCCCCCTTTTGCCCCTTAAATTTTCCTTTTTTTCCCACTTTAAAATAGGAGCAGAAGACTTTACTGGGTCAACTCAGGAGAAGCTCCTGAAGTTATAGATTGCTTTTCTCCTAGTAATATTGTCTCAGCTGATAATGCATTTTATGTTACATTGGGTCCCTTCTTCAGATCTGAAAGACTTGTACATAGTCTAAGAAAAATTAGTGCAGTCATATCTGGGTCTGTACAAGGTGTAATACAATGTAAAATATTTTGTGCTCCTTTAAAGGGTTTGTCTGCTTTAGAAAACACATTTTTAAAAAACTCTGATAGGATTTTCTGGGTTAATAGATGGGAGTCCTTCATTTAAAACTAGCTTTGATTATCAGACCAGGGGACAACTACAATTAATGTCTCTCCCTCTGTAGAACCTGACCTGTCACGTTTCACTTTTCTTTTCATGGACACTATATAAAGTTAAAGACTGTGGTTGTATTCCAGGTTCTACCACAGATTTCAGCTGGTTACTGGGTTCCTATCAACCGGACATGCTGTGATCAGTCTATTTTTGGGGGGCTCAACTAATGGGACCATATGACCACAAGACAACAATCCCTCTAAAACCTACATACACATCAGATAGATGTTGGCCGAAGTGTAATGACCATATTAATGGACTTATTACCTTTTTGACCTATAACATCATAGTAACATAGCTTGAATAAATACCCAGGTCCATCAAGTTTAACCTTTCTTTCCCAATTGTACTCCCTACACTAACACTACACTAACTTTCTGAGACTAGGCCTCACAAATGTATTGTTATTACCATTTTTGTTATTGCTGCACTACTACAATTTAAAATGTACCCGTTTATAATTTTTGGTTTTATATTTTGTATTACTCTTGCGATTCTAATAATGATGTTACTAAAATCCCTATGCCTAAATCTGTTGATCCAGAAGAAGGCAAAAACAACAGGACACATTCAGCCAATTTGCGTCACAGGGAAAAATTCCTTCTTGACCCCGAGAAAAGGCGATCAGTCCTAGAACCCTGGATCAAACCTAATTATGATACTAGTTATGTAATTACTATTATCGTTTAAATGTACTACTATAGGTGTAACATTTTGTCTCATTTAACTGTAGCCTACAATGTTATGTGTATTGAGGAAGTCATCCAGCCCTTTTTTGAAAGCTGTTATAGTGTCGGTCATTACTATCTCTTGCGGTAGGGCATTCCACAGTCCGACTGCTCTGACTAAGTCATGTGCCAGTCCTTTTTTCTGACCACACATATATTGATACGTGGCGTCCCTGCGGGTTCAGTCACCACAGGGGTACTGCATCTCACCCAGAGGTGTGGTACCCCACTCTCAGGTAAGGAGGGAGTATTGCTCGGGACCCACCCACCTGCATCCAACACTACACCATTCCAGACCAGCCGGTAGGGGCAAGATGCATGTGTACAATGCTGTGCCCTGCCCCTGTTTGGAAGGGGGGAACCATGTAGTGGGTGTGGGTGGAGGAAGAATAACAGGGGAGCACTTCAGTAGGAGTATAAGAAAGCAGGGAACCATTTAGAAAGGGTTCAGTTCAGAGGAGACAGTGGGAGGAGAAGTAGTGGGAGCAGGAGCTCTGTAGGAGCTCTGATCAGAGGAGAGGGCCTAGATTGAGAGGCCCAGGAGGACTGGCTGGACGAGGAAGGGAGCAGAGGGAACGCTCCAGAAGCGAGGGGATCCCAGGGTCACGGCGAGTGCGGAAGCCACCCGTGCGCCCGAATCTACCAGAACGTGGAGGTATCAGGCCGCAATGGGGACCGGCCCCTAACTAGTGGAGAACTACAAGGCTCAGCTAGAAACTGGAGGCAACTGCACTTTCAGGGTGCATCTGCCCACAACCGCAACTAAATCGCTAAAAAGGTAACCGCATAGGATTCAGGGGACTGCACGTTGCCAGCCAAGATCCGAGGCTACTGGCTTGGGACACTGGTTGCAAGGCGCAGGGCAGGAGGGTGAGAGCCAGCGCAAGAAGACGACCGAGGAAGGCACACAAAATGGGGTCCCGTTATGTACTCCTGAAACACCTGGGAGTTTGCTGAACCCCTGCCTTGGTAAACGCAGGATGGCGTGAGAGGTTACCCTGGCGCTGGGATCCTGGAGTCTGACAACTGTGTGTAAACCTTGAAGACTGCACCCCACTGTGTCCTAGAATTATTATCTGCGCCATCCCCTGCACCACACAGCACAGCAACATCTACCTCATCAAATCATCCCAGCTTTGCCCTGGAGCTTAGCTCAGCCTGTGGAGAGCTGTCCCAACTCTGCTGCGTCACCATCAGCTCCAGAGGATCTGCACCACAGCGGCAGCTCCATATAGCCGTATACCACAGGTGGTGTCACGAACATTAAACTATAAAAGCTATAATCCCCTTTTATTGACCGCCCTGGGTCATGGACCGGGTCACTGCCACTGTGACATCCCCTGCACCGACCGATCCCCTGTTAGGCTTCGCTTTTCTAAGCTAAACAAGCTCAACTTTTTCAACCTCTCATCATATGAGAGGCCTTCAATCCCTTGTAATAATCTATTTGTTTGAACTGACTCTACCTTCTGCATATCCTTTTTAAAATGTGGAGCCCAAAACTGGATCCCAAATTCCAGATGTGGCCTCACCAGTGATATATAAAGGGGCAACAATGCTTTGTTGGGATCGCAAGATTTTATTTCTTTTTTAAAACATCCTAAAATCTTGTTTGCTTTTGTGGCTGCTGCTTGACATTGAGTACTGCTGCTCAGCGTACTTGTAACCAGAATACCCAAGTCCTTCTCCTGTTCTGTAGTCCCGAGTATACTCCCATTTTAATGTATATGCAGCAATAGGATTACTCCATCCTAGGTGCATTACTCTACATTTATCTACATTAAACCTCATCTGCCAAGTGTTTGCCCATTCCGTCATTTTATCCAGATCGTTCTGCGATATCGTAATGTCAAGATCAGATTTTAATATCCTACATAGTTTGGTGTCGTTAGCAAAAACTGACAGTTTACTCTCAATCCCATCCACAAGGTCATTAATAAAGAGGCTAAAAAT
Source organism: Phyllobates terribilis (assembly GCF_046119375.1). Classification (NCBI taxonomy): domain Eukaryota; kingdom Metazoa; phylum Chordata; class Amphibia; order Anura; family Dendrobatidae; genus Phyllobates; species Phyllobates terribilis. Next base: position 757,752,857 of record NW_027362763.1, on the reverse strand, counting down.
AATCGGTCCTAGCACAGATCCCTGCGGCCCCCACTGCTGACTGTGTCCCATTTAGAGAATGTACCATTTATGACAACTCTTTGTTTCCTATCATTTAGCCAATTTCTTACCCATCTACATATAGTTCCCCCAAGTCCTTGCCTCTGTAGCTTCAGTATAAGGCGGTTATGTGGTACAGTATCAAATGCCTTTACAAAGTCCAGATAAATCACATCAGCCGCATTACCAACATCCAGATTTGCACTCCCCTCCTCATAGAACCCCAACATGTTGGTTAGACATGACCCATTTTTCATGAATCCGTGCTGATTATCATTTATTATATTACTCTCTGCGATATAACTCTGCAGGTCATCTCTTATGATGCCCTCAAAAACTTTGCAGACTACTGATGTCAGACTTAGCAGATGGTAGTTACCTGGATCCACCTTCTTACCTTTCTTAAATATCGGTACCACATCGGCTATCCTCCAATCCTGTGGCACTACCCCTGTTAAAAGGGAGTCTAAGAAAATGAGATTCAGTGGTTTGTCAATTACTGAGCTCAATTCCCTCAGTAACTGTGGATGAATGCCATCTGTGCTGGCCGGGGGATTTCTCAATGCTTAATTTGCTACTTCTTTTTGTATTAAACTAGTTATACCAGTTGGTGAAGTTTGATTTTTGCCCTGTTGAAAGATGACTGGAACAGATGGTTTGTTGGTACACATGAATGAAAAGTGCTTGTTTAATATCTCAGCCTTTTCTTTGTCCTCTATAAAATAATTTATTTTTTCAATTTAATGCAATTTTCAAATTTATAGTAATTGGTATTTTTACGCTGCCCATTCACACCAGCATTTCTGAATGGTAGAAGTCCTCATCTTACACTGCTGAGTCAAAACTTTGTGCCATTTTTGCCTTCTATATTTAGATATTTTGCCTGTAAATAGTCTTCTCTAAGATTGTGTGTTATTGGAGGTAATTACTGTAAAGTTATTTAATTATTGATTTCGCCAACATAGCAGGGTTGACATTTTCCTAGTTATAATGAAGCAGAAGATATGCATTACTAGACTGAATATGGAACAAACAAGTCTTTTGGAAAGAGACTTAATTCATTTTAATAGATATACAGTAATTACCCAGGAAGTGGCTGTTTTCTCCATTATGACATTAACGACTCAAATTAACCAACAGAGCTATAATCTACAGCCATATTACGGATGTGTCTAGAACACTAATGTTAGCTTAAGGATACATAAAGCCATCATGATTGCTGAGACTTCTGACGTTCTCTTTGTTCTCACCCGGATTATTCCATTAATGAAACCGTAGCTGAATTTCCCACTGACAGTTGACTAAAAAATATTTATAGCAAAACGAAGGTTTTAATAAAAAAAATTCACGAAAAAATTGCAAAATCGGCAGTAGGTAGTCACAGTTTTAGTTGGCTTCTTTAAATTTAAATTGCAAAAGATCTTTAAGAGATTTGCAGCCCATTAAGGGCTCCTACGGGAATAAACACCTAGATAATTATGGGATCGATAACATTTTTTTTTCACATACTACTACTAATTGCGATAATGTGAAATGGTACAAAATGACTCTTTTTACAGTAAGGACTATAGTAATAACTTCTCTAGGGACGTGTAAGTTCTTAGGAAAGAATTGTAAGGAAATGTCAACTAATAATAATTTATATTTTATTGCCACAAAAAAGTACTAAATAGATTTGTAAGGAAATGTCAACTAATAATTAGTATTACTGGTGCAAACTAGCATTGCTTGAAAATTCCCGTCTACACAATGTTGAAAAATAAAGTTGAATTGTACATTAGGTCTTCAATTGTCACAAGGTAAAAATAATATCAGTTCACGTTGTGGCTTTGTGATGCAGAAGGGGGAATTTATATGGTAGAGTTAGCTGAATAGATACATCGAGACTTTACAGTTCTGAGTAATCTGTTGAAATGGCAAACACACTTATTATAAAACCTCTCAACACAGAGTGGATATAAATTACTTGCATTAATTTAGTTTAATACAAATTTGATTTATTCCTACTAGATATTCTTCTAAGATGAATTTAGTTATTTTTTCATTGTAAGGCCAAGTTCACACGACTATATTTCAGCATTTGTAATGATACATAACTCCTCTCTGCTGTATCTCTACACAATAGCTGAAGAGATCAGTCAGGAGAGGAGGACACGTTCTTTTCTGTCCTGCATGACACTTCCTGCTTGTGATTGGTCAACCTCATGCAGGAGAAGAAGTACACACCCCCATTAAAAACTTCTGGTAATGGCCTGTTGAACATAACCTTGCAAGCTAATATTTGTGCAACAGAGAGTAAAAAAATAAAAAAATCTATGTTTTACTCAGCTCTGCAGCCAGGTCCTCTTTAAAGCAGATCTGTCACCAGATTCATAAACTGCTTATGTTACTAAACGGATCTCTTAGATCTGATAAAAATGCTGTGTTTAGTTTGAAAATCTGTTTCAGAATAGCTGTATAATCCTTTATGAAAATTTAACATCTTTGCCCACCAAGCCTTCTTGACAGCTCCTTAGTGTCTCTTCTCCCAGAGACTATCCGATGAAAAAGTCACTGCATGTTCGAGTTTGATCAGATATTCGGATCACACTCAGCCATGCAAGTCAAAGACTGCATGGAAATCATCGGACTGCACTCAGATGACATCTGAGTATGGTACAATTTCCACAGACACAATGGAGAAGATTGAGATGTGTTTTTTTTCTCCATCTTCTCTTTATCCAATAGAATCAGATCACACTGTGCTCACACTGATCAACTTCTGACCAAACTCTGATCAGAGTGTCATTTGCATTATCGGCCCAATTTTCTTGGATAAGAGAATCTACAGCCGTCTGCACCTGCCTTAAGCTGCAGCTGTTAATCAGGTTGAGGTGAATACACCTGGATTCGTGCTATTTTGATTTATGGCTGGACTCATAAAATGATCATAATAATATCAGGATTTTATATCCTTTCTGACATGTATTTTCAAAGTAAATACACCAGCTTCTTCAGGTCTAAGATCTCTAATGTACACAGTTTGCACTATGAAATCGGGTGACAGATCCACTTTAAGCAATTATATTTATTAGACCTATATTTATTTTTTAGTATAAATGCAATTTAATCATGAAGATTATTTTTGCATGTACATATCTGCTTCCAGTATCTAGCATTGCTCTATACATTTTGAATATTCTTTTAAGGCTATGTGCCCACGATGTGGAAATGCTGCATATGTTTTACTCTTCTCCCTGGCAGGAAAAACGCATGCGGATTTTACATGTGGTTTTCCCGCCAGGTAGTAGCGTTTGTGAAGCGTTTTTCACATGCATTTCTGCATGCGGGTTATCAAGCACTTTTCCAAGCGATTTTAGCATCACTTGGAAAAGTGCTTGACAACTTGTTCACACTATATAAATCCATGCAACCGGCATGGATTTATAGTAGTGTGACCAAGTTAGTTAAAAAAAAGAATAAAAATGGTAAAAAAAAAATAAATAAATAAAGTTTATACTCCCCTACCGATGTCTTCCCGGTGTTTTGTCTGCTCCGTCCGGTCTCTTGAACTGCTTGCGGGGGTGTGAAGGACCTGCGGTGACGTTATTGAGCCATGTGATGGGTCACATGACTCAGTGACGTCATGCCAGGTCCTTCACATCAACGCGAACATTGCAAGACACCGGACGGAGCAGACAAAACACCAGGAAGACATCGGTAGGGGAGTATAAACTTTATTTTTTATTTTAAATTCTGTTTTTTACAGTTTCTATGGTATCCAGGTCTGGATGAGAGTCTCCTCTCCTCCAGACCTGGGTACCATCTGCACATTGAACCGTGTGATATCCGCTTGTGCAGATGCAGTGATGCGGATGTCACGCGCTCCAATGCAAGTCAATGGCGGCGATTACGCTGCGTGTCCGCAAAATTAATGGACATGCTGCGGATTTTTGAGCGCAGCATAAACGCTGCGGAAAAATCCGCAACATGGGCATTGAAAGTGCGGCTTGTCATTGGGGACCATGGGGGGCGGATTACCAAGCGGAAATTCCGCAGCATAAACGCTTGTAAAATGCTACATGGGCACCCAGCCTTAGAGTCTTTTTATATGAGTGCAGGAACATGTCCTCCGATATGTTGTTTCTGATCTTAATCATCATAGACAAACACACATATGGTCTGCAATATATTAACTTGTGAGAAAACATAAGACACATGGATTATATAGAACTAATTGGTAACAATGTAGTAATCTTTTCAACACCAGACAATCATGTACACTCTTTTTTTTTTTTTTTTTTTTTTAATTGAATCCTAATTTTAATTCCACCTTTTAAAAGCAAGGTGTTTAATTGATACCCCTACTCTTCAGAAGAATTATTTCATTAGTATGAACTGCTTGGAAATAATAAACATTTATCACAATTTAATGAAGACTATTGTGTACCACATCTGGGTGGCAATGCTCATGATGATAAATGTGAAGTATCCATCAATATTAATAATGGGATATGCTTTTTTCATTGTTCTTAAAATTAAATATTAATGAGGGATAACAAGAATGCAGATTCCACATGACTAATATTTTTTCTAGGTAATTAGTTATAGTCTTATATGTCTCCGCAACGCTGAAAAATGGGAACTTTCATCGACTGCAAATTGTGATCATTAGTTTCACGGGTTCCTGTGTTGTTTCACTCACTTTGCTGTTTATTAGGACACCGTGGTATAACATTCGAGGAATATATTTTCATAAACTGGTCTCATTTGCATAATATACATTTAATTTCCTGGGGAAATTTCGGTATTTAACTTCAGTCTTGTGCTTACAATTCATTACATTTCATTAACAATGGAAATTATTCAATATCATTATCTCTTATATAATGGAGACTCACTTTTTAGACGCTTTTGTCAAATCCTTGTCTTTTTTTTAAACAGGAACTGTCACTTGACGTGAATATGTATTTTTTTTCCTAGTGTGAATGCCGCCGTTCCCCTGAATCTGGTATTGTTTTTTCTTGCTCCGTTTCTGAGATATGATCTCCTCTGTCCTCTATGTAAATCTGTTTGCTTTTTTAGCCAAATCCATGTTGGCCTTAACTCTTCTCTGTGGAAGTCTTCTTGAGGACCACACCCAGTTGGCTAAAAAGACTGGATTTATATACAAGGTAGAAGGAGCCATATCTTGGGAACAGAGAGGTGCAGAAACAAAAGAAACACAAGGCCAGATTCAGAAGAACAGGGACAATTACAACAGACAAAAATGAATATTTATAGCAAGTGACAGATCTTTTTTAATATACCCTCTGTGATAAAATATATTCCATATGCAGCTTATACACCTCTTTTTTAGAGTTGACCCCTCCTTAGATCCGAGTCCTAAACTCTTTGAAACTTTGCAGCTGTCTCTCCTATGGTCACCTCTCTGTTCCAAGCTGTGAGAACATTTCTAAGCCGAATGTGGGGAACTATGTACAGGAGGGGCAGTACACTGTACAGCAGGTAGACGTAAATTCCAGTGATTTTTGATAGAATCACATACTACATTCATACAGCACTAGTTTTAGTTGAATAGTGCCTTAATATTTTCAAGATGTCTTTGAATTGGTTGGCGGGGGAGCACGAGATGAAAAAATGAAAGTATCACCTGTTGAATCCTCGATACCAGGAAACTAGCGGTGGATGCCGCGTTCGCCGTCCCACACAGTTTCACCTCTACTACTGGATCATCTATCCTTAAAGATACTATATCCTTTCTATCCTCATTTACCTCCTTTCCTGAGCAGTCTGTACACTGATGAAGGTCTTGAGGACCGAAACGTCTGTGCTTATTATTGCACTGCCATTAAACTTGTAAAAAATTAATATTCATCTGAGTATCAAGTTTTTCGCTATTTGTATGGTTTTAGATCCTACTTGGGCATCATATTCCAGTAGTGCTACGGTTTTTCTTGTTTATTCCTGTCTAAAGTCGTCTCATGAAGTACGCTGCTAAAGCCAGTGATTGACTGCATCAGTCACATGTGCTATACATATCGGCATGTCTTTGCTGCTGCTGCACCAAGGGGGTATCGGAGCTGAACTTTTGCTCAAACTTGCATAAATTACTGCTACTTTTAGGCCAGAGTCACACGAGTGATGATTCATGCGAGAGAATCGGGACGATTATGCTCTGTGAGAGTTTGAGCTGAGTGTCATGTTAGTGTGATCTGATTCTCTCACATGAAAGAGTCGTATCAAAGGTGTGGAGAAGACGGAGAACTTAATTTCTCCATCTTCTCCATTGTTTAAGTCCGCTGATGATGGACTGCACTCGGATGACCGGTGTAATCTAATCTTTCACATGCACTCATAGACTTGTATGGGTGCATGTGATCCAAATTCCGGAGCCACCGAATCGTCAAGAGAAAAAAATGGCAGATCTGCACTGTCCCATAGTATAATATTGGGTAGACTGCTATCTGATAAAACATCAGATACCACTTGGCAATGTTTTACGCTCATGTGAGCGAGCCCTTAGTAGTGACTAGTGGACTAGCAGCATTTAATAAATTGTGTCCTAGGGAGAGGACCCATGTTTCCTATGTTTCAGACTTTGAAGGTTATAAAGTGGCAAGTGGTGGCAGCTATGTTTTTTTTCAAATACCAATTTTTCTTGGCTTTTGATGCCCCACTGCAGTGCATTTGGATGAGCCTTATAGAGGGATATACCAGCTAATCTCAGCCAAAAGGATAATTTTATTATGACCTCTATAACCTTGTTAAGGGCATTTTCATAGATCCCAAATGTGAACAGATCCCAAGCATGGAATAAACTTTCTTTAAAATAACTAGATGCAATTTGAAGTATATATTAGGTTGCATTGTTACAAAGCAACTAGATTTTTTTTTTCTAGAGCAACCAAAAACTTTTCATTGAAATGACAAATTCTGCTATGGATATAAATGGTGACGGTTTAAAATTGCTTTTTCAAAAGTTGAAAATGTGAAACCTGATTGCCATATCAATCAGTTTTGTATTTGTGTCATTCATGTGTAAAAGTATTTTACACTTGATAAAACCCTGAATATATTAATGCCAGGCTTTTGACATTCACGATCCTTTGATACTTATACCATGGTCTCAAACCGTGGTACTCTTAAACCACTTCATGGATCTGAAGTGTGGGAATCGTTAGAGTATTCCTTATTCCATTCATTGCTCTCCTAAGTGTCACAGCTGCCCTCAAGTGCTTTTTCATGCTGGAATGGATATGTAGCAGGCAATAAATGGTGATGCTTTGAAACCACTTTACATCTGTATTACATTAAGATACCTGAAAACTAGATTCCCCTCAGCTCCGTAGTAAGAGATGTGATCTAATTGATATAATTATTGCCGAATGCATGTGTATGAGTGATGAGCTCTTTATATGTTGTGAATTTATTTAGCAAATTTTAGCAAGCAAATGTGAGAATTGTTAAATTGTTACAGTACATTATGTAGAAAAGGAGTTCAGTTCCTGGCATTGTCCATCAGTCTGTGGTTGAGGCTCATAAAATATATACATTTATTGTAAGATTCAAGGAAAAGAAGTTTAGACTGTACATTTCTAGTTATCCTCCAGCGTATACAATGTTACATCCAAGACACATTTACAGTCATTTTTTTACTCATATGTTTGACTTCTGCCTCATTCAGATGTCCATTTTTTACTTAGACGTACCCATTATAATTAGGGAGGAGCGGACCTGTGGAAGTTCGGTTTCTGGATAATTCTCTCTCTCTCCTCTCTCACTCTGCTCTCTCTCCTCTCTGTCTCTGTCTCTCTTCTCTCTCTGTCTCCTCTCTCCTCTCTCCCTCCTTTGTCTCTCCTCTCTCCCTTTTTTCTCTCCTCTCTCCCTCCTTTCTCTCCCTCCTTTATCTCCCTCCTTTCTCTCCCTCCTCTCTCTCTCTGTCTCCTCACTCTCTCCTCACTCTCTCCTCACTCTCTCCTCACTCTCTCCTCACTCTCTCCTCACTCTCTCCTCTCTCCCTCCTCTCTCCCTCCTTTCTCTCGCCCACCTCTTTCTCCTCTCTTCTCCTCTCTCTCTGTCTCCTCTCTCTCTGTCTCCTTCTCTCTCCTCTCTCTCTGTCTCCTCTCTTTGTCTCCTCTCTTTCTCTGTCTCCTCTCTCTCTCTGTCTCCTCTCTCTCTCTGTCTCCTCTCTCTCTCTGTCTCCTCTATCACTGTCTCCTCTCTGTCACTGTCTCCTCTCTCTCTCTGTCTCCTCTCTCTCTGTCTCCTCTCTCTCTGTCTCCTCTCTCTCTCTCCTCTCTTTGTCTCTTCTCTCTCTTTGTCTCTTCTTTCTCTTTGTCTCTTCTCTCTCTTTGTCTCTTCTTTCTCTTTGTCTCTTCTCTCTCTTTGTCTCTTCTCTCTCTCTGTCTCCTCTCTCTCTCTGTCTCTTCTCTCTCTCTGTCACCACTCTCTCTCTCTGTCTCTGCTCTCTCTCTGGAACTCTGAACATTGCTACGGACCTCCGGGAGAAGTCAGTGTTCTGCATTTAGCACCGGACACTAACTCTGGTTCACTCATCTATAATCTATCGGGCTCCTATTTTTTGGAAGATCGTGTGTCCACAAAAAAAAGGACATTTGTTTTTGATACGGGTCACAGATCAATATTAGCCATACACATTTGTGGGTTTATTAAAAATGACCGATAGCACATATTGTCATGCGTGTGCAAATCGTGTGCTGTCCATGATTAACATTCAGTTGGTATGAGAAGCTTTGCAATTTATCATCTTTTTTTTTCATACGAGAAAAATGCTGAAAAATTGCTGGTAAAAATGGACATTGACCAAACACTGATGAAAATCAGATAAAAAACACTGATGACATTTGGGACTGTTTTTCGCTTACCAGAAAAATAAGGCCTTATACTGTAGGTTGTATGGGATACAGTGGCATAGCATGGTTTGCCATTGCCCCTATGGCAAGGAAAATGTGATGCCCAGTGAGTGCCCCATTAAAACAAATAATGCCCCTTGAGTGTGCTGCCTTTAGAATTTATTAATACCCCATTAATATTCCTTTAAAAGTAATAATACCCCCTCCAAAATAAATTATTCAATTTCTGTGCAAACCTTTGCAAAAAAAAAGGGTCGATATTCTTCCAATCCTAGCAAGCCGATTCTCCTTCTCTTTGCATACAGAGTGGGTCGGCACAGGCAGCGCAAAGCAGTGATGTCACTGTGCTGACTACTATGAGACACTGACGTCTATGGACTAACGAACACAGGAGGGTGAGGGGGGCCTATATCTCCCTGGTCTAACACAGGATCTAAATGTTCATACGGTTCAGATTGGCGCTTGTCCAGAGATATATTACAACTAAGTAGAAATTCTCCGTATGAATCATAATGTATTAAAGTCCTTCTTGTACAATTCCAGAATTTTGTATGATTGGCACACTCGGCAGTCCTAATGTAGACCGTGAAATCTTTTTCGAATATTTTCTTTCATGGTCAAGTTTCAACATTATCTAGGTCCAAATTTTATTTCCCTTGGCATGGATTATGAATTGTATAACAACCAGCAGAAGGAATATTTCCTAATCCTGACCACTGGGCTTTATATTAGCCCAATTCAATGCTATTGGCCATCAAGATAATACAAAGTAATTCATCAGTTTATAGTCCAAAGTACTGCAAGGTAAGGGTGCTTTCACATTGAGTTCTTGCCCACGTTCAGTGGTCCTGTCGGGTCTTGCGTCCGAATCCCTGGCAAAATGTTAAATTTATGCCAAGCTATGACATTGCTTAAGCCACAAATCTTACTCCAGTCTCTAACTGGAGTAAGATTTGCAGCATGGCGCATGCCATATTTAAGACGCGCCTGATTCATTAAGAAGCGTGCACCTCTTACTGAATCAAGTGCTTCTGACTCCAGCACACTCCCTCATCAAGACTTGTTGTGAACAATGCCAATCTTGATGAATTAGGGCCTTAAAGTCTGTCTGTAGTTGCTAGTAAGACTTTTGTGGCCTCAGTAATATTGTCAGGAAGCGCAGTTGGTCCATTTTCAGGAAAAATAAATAAATTTGCTATTTTTGCCCTTTAAATTTTTGCTGCCATTGTTTTTGCCCATTTGTCCTGTATCTTATATAAAAAAAATACTATATTAGAGTAGCACATCAGAATATTGTGTGCAGTGTAAAGATAAAGTATTTAAAGTCTACTCATCATGAGTCCAATTCTCAGGTGTAGCGCCGTTCATGAATTATACACCAGCTGTCTGGAGAGAATGTTCGGTTAATTTGCCGTTGGTGATGGACTTTATCACTTATCCACTTGAATATTCAGCTGGAAATGAGAAAAGATTTACTTTATTTTGCATCATAAGTTAATGAGATGTCTTAATCAGTAATGGAGTTTTGAAATGAGGACTGAATTACATTTACACTTAATTTGATAATATATTTTTTAGGAAATCTATATTTAGGTAACCATTTCAGACATCAAATTATGCCGCTCTTACCTGGGATTGCATGCTTGGATCATTCTGTCAGAGATAAGTGGACTAATGAAGAAGGTAGCTATATTAAGGGCTTCATGTCTCCAGTGTAATTCCGGTATAGACTTTGGTTTAGTACACCTTCAAAAAAGGGAAATTTATACAAGTGCAGGCTCCGTTTTTTTTAAAATTAAGAATGGATTGACACATGAATAAAAGTGATAGAATATTATTTGTACAAGATTTCACCTCCGTTATGTAACATGTTTAAAATTTTAATCAATACATTGGACCCAACTTTATTTCATTGGTCATGGATCAATTTCAGACCTATAGTATGTGCTAAGGATCTCTAGTTTTTGCTAGATCCGTTATCTCAGGATGAAGCAGTTGCGAAACCGCACCTCAGGTGGATGGTGGGAGAGCCTCTGCTTTTATCTTTTTCCACTTTATCCTGCCTTCCTGGGTATCTTTGGCATCTGCATTTTACCAAGGTGTTTTGACTTTGCCAACTGGAATCTACTTCATTAAAGAGGTTGTCCACTACTTTATCGTTGATGAATTATCCACTACCAGAAGACAGAGCAGCTCCACAAGTGTGAATTTCTGGCCGGCGGCCACCACCACCAACACCATTGACGGCTGATCGACAGGAGTGCCGGGTGTCTGATCCAACCGAACAGATAGTGATGGCCTGACCTATCCTAAGGATAAGTCATCAATGCTAAAGTAGTGTACAACCTCTTTAACTTTCCCACCCTGTGCATCAATACTATTTTACCTGACTTTTGTTGTTGTTCCTTATATACATTTTTTCTTATGACTCCCCAGTTTGTTTTCCATATTATTATTCTCTATATGTGCGAGATATACAGTACAGACCAAAAGTTTGGACACACCTCATTTAAAGATTTTTCTGTATTTTCTTGACTATGAAAATTGTACATTCACACTGAAGGCATCAATACTATGAATTAACACATGTGGAATTATATACTTCACAAAAAAGTGTGAAACGACTGAAAATATGTCTTATATTCTAGGTTCATCAAAGTAGCCACCTTTTGCTTTGATGACTGCTTTGCACACTCTTGGCATTCTCTTGATGAGCTTCAAGAGGTAATCACCGGAAATGGTCTTCCAACAATCTTGAAGGAGTTTCCAGAGATGCTTAACACTTGTTGGCCCTTTTGCCTTCACTCTGCAGTCCAGCTCAGCCCAAATCATCTCGATTGGGTTCAGGTCTGGTGACTGTGGAGGCCAGGTCATCTGGCGTAGCACCCCATCACTCTTCTTCTTGTTGAAATAGCCCTTACACAGCCTGGAGGTGTGTTTGGGGTCATTGTCCTGTTGAAAAATAAATGATGGTCCAACTAAGCGCAAACCGGATGGAATAGCATGCCGCTGCAAGATGCTGTGGTAGCCATGCTGGTTCAGTATGCCTGAAATTTTGAATAAATCCCCAACAGTGTCACCAGCAAAGCACCCCCACACCATCACACCTCCTCCTCCATGCTTCACAGTGGGAACCAGGCATGTAGAGTCCATCCGTTCACCTTTTCTGCGTCGCACAAAGACACGGTGGTTGGAATCAAAGATCTCAAATTTGGACTCATCAGACCAAAGCACAGATTTCCACTGGTCTAATGTTCATTCCTTGTGTTCTTTAGCCCAAACTAGTCTCTTCTGCTTGTTGCCTGCCCTTAGCAGTGGTTTCCTTGCAGCTATTTTACCATGAAGGCCTGCTGCACAAAGTCTCCTCTTAACAGTTGTTGAAGAGATGTGTCTGCTGCTAGAACTCTGTGTGGCATTGACCTGGTCTCTAATATGAGCTGCTGTTAACCTGCGATTTCTGAGGCTGGTGACTCGGATAAACTTATCCTCAGAAGCAGACGTGACTCTTGGTCTTCTTTTCCTGGGGCAGTCCTCATGTGAGCCAGTTTCTTTGTAACGCTTGATGGTTTTTGCAACTGCACTTGGGGACACTTTCAAAGTTTTCCCAATTTTTCGCACTGACTGACCTTCATTTCTTAAAGTAATGATGGCCACTCGTTTTTCTTTACTTAGCTGCTTTTTTCTTGCCCTAATACAAATTCTAACAGTCTATTCAGTAGGACTATCAGCTGTGTATCCACCAGACTTCTGCACAACACAACTGATGGTCCCAACCCCATTTATAAGGCAAGAAATCCCACTTATTAAACCTGACAGGGCACACCTGTGAAGTGAAAACCATTTCCGGTGACTACCTCTTGAAGCTCATCAAGAGAATGCCAAGAGTGTGCAAAGCAGTCATCAAAGCAAAATGTGGCTACTTTGAAGAACCTAGAATATAAGACATATTTTCAGTTGTTTCACACTTTTTTGTTAAGTATATAATTCCACATGTGTTAATTCATAGGTTTGATGCCTTCAGTGTGAATGCACAATTTTCATAGTCATGAAAATACAGAAAAATCTTTAAATGATTAGGTGTGTCCAAACTTTTGGTCTGTACTGTACCTATACATGTATCTTTCTGGCTCACCCACCATCTTTTTCTCATGTTAGTTTATTTTGGCATTTTTTATCCATCTATATATTTTTAATGAGATTTAATACAATTGATATGTTTTATGTATTTTCTTTGCATCCTGTGCTTTTTCTTGTTGGTGTATCAGTTATTCGCCTAACCAAGGATTCTCCTTACTATCATCCAGAATTTTCTAGATCCTTATAATTGCATTATGGGACATACTAGTTCAGCTCCTTAAATTGACTGCCAGGAAAAAAATATCCTAGATTATTGTTTCTGACACATCAGGAAAGAAAGAATGAAGTAGCCGACACCTGACCGCTGCTCCCTGCTTTTTGTTTTTTAGAGCTTCTATATCCCATACTATCAGTTGAAGAACTAATGACCGATGGGTTGTTTTTTTTTTTTTTTTTTTTTTTTTTTTTTAAACAGGGCACAGGTCAGTGCAGATATACAAGATTTGTTCAATAAATGCATATTTATTATTTAGACTTACGGTATCGGTATACTTCTGTGCATGTTTCCTGTATTTCGAGTTGCACAATGCCATTTAAAAGGAATCTGTCAGCAGGGTTTTGCTCTTTAGGCTAAGTGGCCACGATGCAGAAATGCTGCAGATTTTTTCCGCATCTCCCTGGCAGGAAAAACACATGCAGATTTTACATGCGTTTTTCTGCCAGGTAGAAGCGTTTGTCAAGCGTCTTTGCATGCGGGTTATCAAACGCTTTTCCAAGCGATTTTAGCATCACTTGGAAAATTACTTGACAACTTGGTCACACTACATAAATCCATGCAACTGGAAATAGGGAGGACGTCACCAGATGTAATGTCAGTGAGATGCTGAATGCGTTCCACCTGGATGGTGGATGCGTTCCAAATACCTGATATACCAGTCCACGTGACCGGATGTGACATAGCGGCGTGTTGTTAGGGCGGCCGTTTAAAGGAGACATCGTGTAGGAAGTGAGAGGTGGAACCTTGGGTCTTCTGAGAGGAGGATAAGGGTTGATTGTAATGGTGGAGACCCTCAGCCCTGTTTTCAGTCTCCACTGATGAATCTATTTGGGAGGAAACACGTTGGGAGCAGGATACCTCCAATACTCCTTGGTCTTGAATAATAGGATGACATTATACCAGGATGAATCAAGCCATGATGCACTATAGGATTGGGTGAGATTGTTTCATTATGCTTTGTACAACAATAACCCGAAGGATTTTTTTAGTGAGGCTTTGTTGATTTTCCCTGACATCGTCCACGGTACCTTTTTTGTATAAAGGGCATGTGGGATTTCACTGTATAGTCCATGGTACCTTTTTGTTAAAGGGCATGTGGGATTTCATTGTATACCTAAGGTTAATGATAATATATTGCACACTCCTGTGAGATGAGTCGCAGGATTTATATATGTGCTAGGTTGGTGAATATTATCTTGACCTATTATACAACTTTTTGAGCACATGTATGGTATCTCTATATGATTGTTACTAAAAATGTCAACCAACACTAGTAAGGGTAATATTTAATTATATGATCCTCTATGTTCTGGATGAACTGAGGCTGACTCTTCTAAACCCTATATACTTGGTACTTGGCATTTTGAGGTGTGGTTTGCATGTATATACAGCTATAAGCTGTTGATGGTAATTCAGAAGACCCAGGGTTCATTATATGGCTCTTTGGGGTTTTTTTTATATAAAGAAATTTTAATATATATCTAATAAACGTTATATTTTAACTACCTTGCTTATGATTTCTCAAATTACAAAGCAAAAACCTGATGACAGATTCCCTTTAATTCTTCTAGGTATTACATTGAGGTGAATCCACGAGGGTCAGATTTTCTGCGGATATTACCTGCAGATCTTTCAATAAAATCCCCAGAGTATTACAATAGCAAATGGTGAATTCTACAAATATCCACATATTGTGGAAAGTTTTTGCATGTTAAAAAGTATATTCTACAGAACTTAATATCGGCACCTTGATTATTCTGTTGTGGATTTTCACTGCAAATTTCACCAGGTAATATCCAGAATGAATCTGCAGCACAATCCACTTGTAATACATGTGGATTTTGCTACTAATGGTTTGCAGATTTGGGAATCTATCTTCTGACTGTTTCAGATTAGACTATGTTTTGTGGTTTCACATTTATTGATTTCATTTTGGATTGTGCTAAAAAATAAAATACCAGTCACTGAAATAAGCTACTTGATGCTAATTTACTTTATCAGAAGCTCTAACCAAAAGATTTCTTAAGGCTATGTGCCCACGTTGCATTTATGAAGCAGAAAATTTCTGCTGCATAAATGCAAGTCCTCTCCCGGAAAAACGCATGCGGAATTCCGCACGCGTTTATCGCGCATTTTTCGCGCGTTTATCACGCGTTTTCCACATGCGGAATTGCCTTGCGTTTTTTATGCATTGGACTAAGGCAATTCCGCTTGCGGAAACGCAAAATTAAATGACATGCTGCGGATTTTTGAACGCGGCATAAACGCTGCGGAAAAATCCGCAGCATGTGCATAGAAGTTGCGGAATCCCATTGGGGACCATGGGGTGCGGATATACATGCGTTTTTCAAGCGTTTACGCTGCGGAAATTCCGCAGCATATACGCTTGAAAAATGCTACGTGGGCACACAGCCTAAAGCAATCTGCCTGCATTGAACTTCCTGTCTGGGCATAAAAACATAAGGTTAAAGAGCAGAATGAGCTGAGCAAATTAGTATATAGGGCCCTTTTCCTTTTTGCATTTGCAAGTTTTTTTTATTACTTTTAAGTGTTTTTTTGCTTTTCTTTTTCCATTTGTGCTTTATTATTCCCTTAATTTGTGAATTTTAAAATCTCTGTCACCGTGGGCAGGGTTCGAGTTTTCAGATGTTTGTGGCTGAGCTCTGCAAGTGACTATCTCCGGCCAGCGGCACCGATAGCAGCTGATCGGCAGAGATGCCGGGTGTTAGACCCTGACCGATCACACATTGATGACCTATCCCAAGGATAGGTCATCGATACTAAAGTAGTGGACAACCTCATTAACTGTTGGACCTATGGAAAAGAAATCTCTGTAAATGCCGTGCTCTCAGGATCCTCATGGCAGCCAAATGGACTGCATATTTGGCATGTATCCACTTGCATCACTTCCATTATCTAGATCATGTTGACGACTGAGTGGTTCAGGTAAAGGAAGTCTTGTCCGTCTCTAGCTATCGTCCGATCAGGATCATAAGCTGCTGGACAGATGCATCACATTATTCCAAATGCCACACACGAGTTAAGGCTATTCTATAATGTAGGCATTGCCCATAAAGTCACAAGCTTATTCGTAAATATTGTTAAGCTCATTTATATAATTGGACCATCTGCTTTATGTTCATTTTGATGGCAAATATTCCAAGCACATAAAATGTAAGGCTTTCCTTCAAATTTTGTGTGACATTAAATTATTTGCAAAAAAAGTGATGATATATAAGCTTTGATGTGTTTGCAGAGTCTCAGAGCTATTGCCATTATTATAATATCTAACAGATACTTAAACAGTCATTTTTGCACAGCGGGGTCTTCGTTTACCCATTGGAGTGTTTGTCCTGATATTTTGTACAAAAAATACCATTTTTAAATCTGAATTCTGTCCTAATATTTCAAGCAGACTGTCACCATCATCTTGTCAAGCGCTGTTTAATGGTCTTCTACCTCTGTGAGGACATGATATATGGTGTGTGATGTATCATATAATATACAGTATCTAGCAGAGGTCAGTCATCTTGAAAAGAAAATTACTGACAGAACCCAAAATGATTTGATTCAGAAACTGCTCATTTTCTTTACATGGTCCAAACACAACACGGTGCTTGCACCCATTTTAACTGACTGGCATCAAAAAATTTTGGCATGCAGAACAGTCCATGGGGAATTTTAGTTAAAAAGTAAGTTAAAGGGGTGGGACGAAACTAATATTGAATTTCATCCTAAATGTTTATTTTAATAATATAATAATATTTCTAATACAGTTTAATTAAAAAATAGTTAGCCTTCCCTCTCTATATAACTGCTTTTTTTTATTTTTACCTATTTCCTGTTTGATGACACTTTCTTTGAGAATCCCCAGTGCTTGCTGGGATGTTTAAACAGGTCATAACCAGCGGGCAGAGGCTGCAGTCACTGTCACAGCTTTTGTTTCCACTCTGAAACAAAGTGATGTCCATTTCAGGGGCTGGGCTAGTCCCTGCTGTACTGAGCATGTGTTGGTTGTCAGTTCCAACATATGCTCAGTATAAGTTCTTTTGTCACTGTGCAATATTCTTCACAGTGACAGTGCACTCTTTCGTCGACTCTAATAAGAAATGAGGAATCGGCAATAGAGGGCGCTGTCAGTGCACATTGTAAGGAGAGAACGCAGCAAGCAGAGTCCAGCTCCACCCCCTAAAGTAACGTCTGTTTGAAGGGCATGGCTGGTCTCTGCTCACCTTATTCTTTCCTTACAGTGTGTACTGACAGCGTGGTCTGTTGCTGGCTTGTCTCTTCTCATTAGAGCCAGCAAGAAAGCACACTGTCACTATGCACTGAGGAGAATATTGAACAGTAAGAAGGGAGCTCCTACTGAGCATAAGTCGGAATTTACAGCCGGCGCATGCTCAGTACAGAAGGAATAGCCCAGGCCCCTGAAACAGATGTCACAGGAGCAGAGGGACAGAGACTGGGGCAATAACCACAGACTTTGATTCCAGATGATGTCCTGTTTGAGTATCCCAGCATGCACTGGGGATTCTCAAATGGAGTGTCATCAAAACAGAAATGGATAATAAAATAAAGCAGTTAGATTAAAGGGGGAAGAGTGGGGATTTTTAATTAAACCATATTAGAAAAACTGTTATTGATTTTCATTCTAAATGTCTCTCTTTATTTTAATAATATATCAGTTTCGGGTCACCCTTTTAATTTACAAGTCAATATCTGTGATGCTGAATGGACAAATGCCTATAGGTAAATTTTATTTGCTATAATTTAGTGCCATTTTCATTATATTCCAAGTGTTCTTTTTTCTTAAAATTTCTGTGGGAATAAAAAAAAGGTTTTCTGGTTAGTAAAGCCATTTTAATGAATAAATTCATTTTTGGCTTGCATAGCAAAAAAAAGTTTGCCGGAACACTATAGAAACATTTTAGGAGTCATGAGCCCTTTTGTTTTTCTATAAATATTTCTTAAAAAAAAGTGGAAAAAAAATCTTCCCCAGTTATTCAACTTCATGTATTATCATAACTGTCCCCGTTGGGTCTCACAATCTGATTTCCCTATCAGTATGTCTTTGGAGTGTGGGAGGAAAACAGAGAATATTGGGGAAACCCACGCAAACACGGGGAGAACATACAAACTCCTTGCAGATGTTGTCCTTGGTAGGATTTGAACCCCAGACTCCAGTGTTAACCACTGAGCCACCGTGCTGCCCAACTTATTCTCATGTTCGCTTCAAATTTCATCCACTAACTCTTCAGTTACATCTTTATTTCCCCTGCTTTGCCATCCAGTGTCTCTGTGTTAGGAATCATGATTCTGTGCTCCCGCCTGGGTATTGGATCAAGTCTGGTGCTAGGCTACGCCTGTCGCAGGCGCCACCATTGTCCTGATCCTGGAGGCGGAGCTACTACGCGTGCATGGAGACTGTCCCAATCTTATGGAGCATCGTGTTCTGTTGTTGTAAGATGTGTGAGGACTCAGGATGCCGTGTCTCTCACTGATTTCCCTGGTTACCAGGCAATGCAGCACGCTGCTTTGTCTGGCTCTAAGCAGTGGTAGAATTATGTTCATTCTGCTGTGCAAGCTAGCAGGGAGTGGCTGTCTGAGGATGATTGGTAGGTATCTAACACCTGATCATTAGGCAGGCTATTTAATGATGTTCTCTGCTCAGGGCTTTGCTGTTTATTGCAGTTCCTATGTCCTCTGGTGGTGAGTGGAGCTAGCATTAGCGCTGCTATCTTTTCAGAGGTTTTCTCATTTTCTCTTCTGGTTTCACTTCCTGGGGTTCTTGCAGAGGTATTCACCTTGTTCTTGCAGAGGTATTCACCTGGTTCTTGACTAGGCACCAGACGCCAGCTGTCCAGCGACAATGGGCCTGGGAAGGGCTCTGCCAAAGTCCAACTTCCATGTACTGGAAGCCCTCAAGGGCTAACCTAGCTGGGTAGCTTGTGCCAAGTGTGTCTGTGGCTGCGCCTTTGCTGGTTTGGTGCCAGTCTTGATGGGTCCCTCTACAAAGCGCATACACACTGCTCACTAGATTACAATCCTCCTCACTGTGGGGGCATGTGGAAGACCTGACAATACTATACTGGCAAGGGCTTTCTTTCCCTCACTTTCCATAATCCATTGTGTTATTGTTGGAAACATGCACAATGCTCCTTCAATCATCTGCAAGCTAATCTCCAAGTAATAAGCTTTTTAGAAGAAAGGATGCTTCTCTACTCTCCAACTATTTTTTCATTAATATGTCTCAATAGTTATTTCTTTTTTAATACTCTTAATAAAGATTTTGCAATTTTACCAATGAAGCTGGATCCTCCTTTCTTCTAAAAAGCTTGGTGCTTCTACGTCTAGCAGAGACATGATCTCATGCTTCACTTCATGGAACTTACCAGGTCCTCATTCAGGGTGAGTTGAATACGGTTTCTATTTTTTCCAATTTCCAAGTAATGCCCAACCCCTCTGCTATGCTGATTAGTGATGCACATAGCATAGGGGTCGGCCGTCCTCCTGGCAATCGTAATGTCCTAACTGAAAGGATGGACAAAGACATTTAGAAGGTAGAGGGTAATATGGCTTCAGTTAAAGGGCCAGTACAGACTCTTTTAATTGAAAGGGGCTCTCAAAATTCTACTGCTTAAGGGCCTACATGTCACGCTGTCTCTGTATACTGGAGGTAGGGGGCCTAAGCTGACCCTAAGCTGGGGCCCTGACTAGTCCCTCAACCTGGAGGTACTGTTAAAGGTACAGAGGTCCAGGCCGCCAGCGTAACCCCTACCTCCTGAGGATCCCTGCACCTAAGTAATCTAGTCCTGAGAAGGACCCCGATCACAACAAAAGGGGACAAGTAATAATATGCCCACACACAGTACTTAGACGAACGAGACAGTACAAGGGAAAAACCAAAACCACCTTGCATACAACAACTACACAACTACAACAGAGGGAACACCAACGGGAAAGGAGATAAATGATAAAGCGAGGAAGGGAAAAAACACTCCAAATGCACTTATCTCAGAAACTCCAAACACCACGATCCGCTCTGTTAGTCTGAATGAAATGCTTTCACCGACACTTCCCAAACAGACCAGCAGGCATTTGAAGGAGTCTCACTACAGCAGTACTGATTGCAGCTGGGCGAGGCTGGACCTCGTCTAGCACAGAGAGAGAGAGAATTAACTCCCTCACTGCCGAAAAACACAAAGCACCAACAAGTCAGCTGCGAGAAGTCAGGCTGTGTACTCGTGACGATCTTCGTGGCGACACACCCGTGACACTACACAGCTGGCATTGACCTACCTGTTATGTGGGCTTTCAAACAGAAATAATCACTAGTCTGGTGAAACTTATGTGCAGTAATTAAAGGGGTGGTCCGAGACTTTTTTTTTTACTATGGGACTAAGAACAAACAGGCAGGTTGTGCCTGGTGCAGACATCTGCCAGGACAGAATGCTCCTGCCAGTGACTCTGTGGCTTCTGGTGATGTCATGTCATAAGAGCAGCAGCTTATCTTCTGCTCTGCTTTGTTGACAGGGCGTGACTGCTGATGTCATACTGATTGACCGTCAGCTTCCCGCTGCTTAACTGAGGGGAGCCGGCTGTCAATCAGCATGACGTAGGCAATCACATCCAATCGACAAAGTAGCTTGGAAGATGAGGAGCTGCTCTGTAGACGTTGAGCAGCTAAATCGCTGGCAAGAGCTGTCAGTGACCACTCTGAACCAGCGCTAAGTAGAACAGACAGGTAGTTAGCAAAGACCTGCCTGTTAGTTCTTAGGCACATAGTGAAAGAATAAAATAGTCCTGGAAAACCCCTGTAAGTTCAGACAACTCACCATTCTTCTGAATTTCGTTTCCTGTCCACCATATTAGTTCTTATGGGGCCAAGCACAAAAATGATGCTTCCTGCGTGTACTATTTTACCATCCTCCTTTTACAACTGAAGGACAACCAATCACTGTAAGATGACCATGCCTCCCACTGTGCAGAGATATCTGATTGAATCAAGTGCTGGGGCATGTGCTGTCTATATAGTCTTTGATAATCTTTAGATAGGAATTCATTTCATTTTTATTTTTTAGTGTTATCAAAAATCCCAATGTGAATTCTCACGTAAATGTTGTGAATAGGAGCAGTTATGTCTGTATACAATCCCAATGTGCTGATGCACTCACCACCTTATGGTTATTAGGGGCTGTAATCCAGTTCTGGACATAGACTAACGTTGGCATTAGAAAATGCAATTAATGATATTTGGAAATGAGATTATATCAGTATTGCTATAATTTGCGTTAAGTTTTACAGTGTAATGTTTCTGATACATTGACTATATAAATGATAGCGCTATAAAGATTGATCAATACAAATAGATATTTTTTTGTTTTATGGAGTATTGTAAGAACTATTAAAGAAATATTGTAGCACTTTGAAATAATGCTTAGGAGCCCTTTACAAGCCAATGCATTATTTAATACACTCTGGCATCATAATTTTATTAGAAATCTATTTACATAAAACGCATTTGACATTTTATTTAAATTTATTTCTATATAACTTACTGCAATATCAGTTGGAAGAAAAAAAAAAGTCTTGCCTGAGGTGGTAAAATAGGGGAGAGAAAAACAGTTCTTCATTAAACTATATTAGTAGATCATACATCACAATCAGCTCGGCTGGCTTCTTTTTCCTGAGTAAGGCAAAAAGTTTGGTAATGACTTTTTCACTCTTTATTCTACCTTCATCATTTCTGCTCTTGTAGGAGCCGTTCACTACACAGCATTACCATTTGGGAGATGCTTTATTTAGTTCGGCACAGTTTTCGGTTTTCCAGCACATCTATTGTCATTCTCTTCTGATCTCAGAAGAGTCACATTATCACAAGAGGGATTGTCATTTTGAAATATTTTGCACTTTTTGAAGTCAGAAAGGAAAAGTGTTGCATTCTTCAAGAAAATGGAAATATGTTATTCAACTTCAGGTGGAACAAAGCTCTGGCTTCAACATAATTTCCATTCGAACCATGAAAGATATAGCATAGTTTATTATGGCTTTGAAATTATTGCCACTAAAGGTAATTTCATCATCCACCCCCCAGCAGACCAACAAAAGTATATATTATTTGGTAAAGTTAGGTAGTGTAGAAATAATACATATAAATACTTTCAGATCACTTTTTGACTTATTTTTACATTTGCCGTATACATCAAGAAAATCAACTGACATATACAGTGCATTAAATCTAAAGATAAGTGGACCTTTGAAATTCAAATTCTTGGCCGAATTTTCTGCAAGAATTCAATTTGCTGCGAATAAATGTGTGCACATGTCAGTACCAGAAAGGGGGAAAAGAGATAGAGGACAAGAGTAATACATGTAATCCTCCTACCCGGTGAATCTAGAGATGGAATCCAAATCTGTCGTGCATACTAGTCCTGCGGCCAACAGTGCTTTACTGGAAACTGATGATTTCGGATGACCCTGGGAACACCTGATTACTGACCGCCACTGTATAAAGTATGAAAATCCGCTTGATAAAATGGGATTTGAAGTCATAGCATTATGGGGATGCCCGCTCGGCTGCACAAGACGACATTAGCCCATGTGAAATGCCGAAGTAGTGCTGTTGCTTTAAAAGCATTCAGCAACTATTAGAAGTAACACAAGCACATGAGACAGGATGTTTTGTGCTCCACAACCATCCAGCAACTAGAGGGGTTAACACAGTTACAGGAGAAGGGGAGTGTTTTTAGCAGAGCCCCAGGGGGATTTGTTTACTGGCTGGCTGGAGCCAAAGAGAAAGGTGGTGTGTGTGTTCTGCATTTGACAGAAGTGCCCCTGCAAGTGAAAAGGATTCATGTCAGGACTGAAGCTAAGCACAGGTCAGGTAGAGTTCCTTAACTAGCAGTGCAGAGTATTGTCAAGCAGAAAGATAAGGACTGTAAGAAATGGTGTCACAGGGATCATCTCCCTCAGCAAACCCTCCCCCCCTACTCCATCTCACTGTGCTGTAAAGAATGCTGTGTTCATTAATGTGCCTTTGCATTAGAAGTGTGCTGTCCTGTACTACTGGGAAGACTATGAACTGCTGTGCTGCTAAGGAAACTGTACTGTTTATCACTGGAGCCTGTTGTTCATAAGACTTTAACTTGCACTGGCTGTGCGGCTTCTTATTAAATGCAACAGTTCTACCGTTTATGAGGACTCTTGTCCGTGTGTCTGGTCAGCAAGTGAAACAACCTGCATGTCTGTGCCTGAGGGTCAATACCACTGTGTGCCTGAGAGAAGCTGCAGCACATGGTCTATGGTCGCCCTGAGTAACTGTTCCTCCAGGATTCCAAAGAATTCATGTAACCTGTCTCGCCCCTATCAGAACCTAGCGGCGTGTGTGTAACACTGACTTTCTGATTCTTCACCAGTGTGGGAAATAGTGCTGGGCAACTTTCTCTTTCATTGAGAATCGAATCTGAAAGTGCTGAAATCGGCGTGGAATCGCAAATTTCAGGAAATTTGGCTTGAACTCGATCTTCTGCGGATCGATCTGCTCATCTCTAATAAAATTGAAATCATTTTTTTTTCACTATAATGAACAAAATAGTGAGAAAAAAAATTGTCTGCATGAGACTTAAATGTGACTTTGCCTTTCTAAATTATAGTCACCCTACTTAATGACCTACACTCTCCTTCCTCACCTTGCTCATTTGAGATCTGGGCCCAGTTTTCCTCATATTCTAAATGGCTGTCAAAAAGGGCTGTCAAACATTGTGTCAAGTCTGAACTATGCCTCCTCTTTCTTTCTGTCATGTCCCATGACTTAGGAATCATGCAGTATTGTATTATTTCTGTTACACTGCTATGAAATTAGTTTGTCTTTTAGAAGTTTGTACCATTTCTCTCCCTGAAGCCCAGCTCTGATGTAAGTAACCCCTTCCTCCTTCCTTCTGTTCAGTGTTTTGCTAGCCATATTCGTCTGAAGATCTGCAATTGTATAATACAAGAGTTCAGCTTCACAATAAAACTTCTAAACCTTAATATATGCCTCTGCAGTCGAGTTAAGCTGTCTGGCAATGTCCTTCGTGTGAGTACTGGTCCATACAGGCATCCATAGTAACGCTGTCTCGAGAGCCCCACACTCGCAACCTAGTTATGGAGATAGAATACATTCCATTGATGTGTGATTAACCCCGCATAACACGCAACGGTGCTGTCTTTTACAGGGAAAAGAAAGGCAGGAGAGGCATGGTTCAGACATACCAAAGTGCTTCCCTTGTCTCTGCAGTGGCCCATTTGGATGTTTAGAGTACTGGACACAGATCTCAAATGCAGAAGGATTAAAAGCAGAGCAGAGGCCATTATTAGGTATCGTAATCCAGAAATAGAGGTTGGTTCAGCATTTCAAATAAGATATACAACTTTTATTTCTTTACTTAAAAACAAGTATCAAAAAGTTAACATCAGAAAATTGGCAAAATCATGAGAGGAAAAAATCCCAGAGAGGATTAGGGTAAGTGCACATTGTTCTGAGCCGCCTGCGGCTCCGACACAGCAGAATAGCTGTCGGTGGCTTCCGCTCATTTTAAGCTAATTTTTTTTTCACCTGCGGACTTTCTTCATAGAAGTTTTGTCTATGGGGAAAGCCCGCATGCGGACCTGCCCGAGAAATTGACATGTTGCGATATGGAAAGATTCGCCGCATGTCAGTTCCTGCGGGTGAGCCGAAGGCATAGTGGTCATAGGATTTCTAGAATTCCCATCCACTATGCTGTAACAGCTGTCCTCCAGAGGTTTGACGCTGCATAACACGCGTGTCAAACCCGCAGCGGCTCCTGACCGTGTGCACATGCCCTTATGTTCTAGTTCTGGTTATGATTAAGAAGTATCACTTTGAAACGCATCAACATAGACCATAATTCTCTCTGGGATTTTTTTCCTTTGATGATTTTGCCAATTTTCTGATGATGTTAACTTTTTGATATTTGTTTTTAAATGAAGAAATAAAAGTTTTATATTTTATTTGAAGTGTTGATCAACCTCTATTTTTGGATTGTTTCTCCCCTGGAATTGGGATCCCCTTGCACCCATTGATAGGTGAGCTGATCACACTTCTCATTTTTTCCATTAGGTATAGTGACTTTAAAACAGTCCGGAACTAAATGCCTCATTTAGGGAGTCAAATGTCGGTGATGGGTTCCCTTTAAATTCATCATGTTTCATTGGGATTTTAAATAAACCCATATTATAAAACTCATTTTCAGGGCACATCATGGTAGAACTTTTTGTTTTGCTGTTGGTCAGAATCATATTTGATGCTAATTCCCAGACAGAAACATGTGCAATCTAATCATAACATAATTATCATGGGTTGGTAGACGGGACCTCTGCCCGAGCACTGTGTTTTCCATCAGCCGTATAGCCGGCATGCATTTTCTGTTGCATTATCAATGCTTCCAACTTTGTGAGTAGGAATATAAATGAGCTGACAAGGACATCTACTATTATAAATTGGGTTACATTGCTTTTTGGTTTGTGAGGAATGAATTCATTTTATAAGAGAGACATTGTGACTTAACCATCCTATTTCACTCCAGCACTGAATCGAAGGCTTCTGAAAACATGAATCTCTTTGTTAAAGTATGGATACAGCCAAGCCTGTAGTTTAGATTTATAAACTGCTTCAATACCTTTTTTTCCCTCTCTCTCTATGAATCTAGTAGTGCTAGTATCGTGCCGGTGTAATTTCATTGCTTCTCCTTTGATATCGAATGTAAAATTCTGGAAATAAATTGCATCCTACAGTTACCTTTAAATCACCGGCAAGGGCTAGATCAATAATCCGGAGAGAGTTCAAAGAATCACAGCCATATTTACTATGGATGCAGTATAAAAAGCACATTTCTCCTATATGTCTGCCTGAGGAATATCAGGAAAAGGTTCTATCATGACATTTCCATTGTACTGTTCAGTATGTTGCCCTAAGGGCTCATGCTCATGACCGTATCCCGGATCTGTCAGATATAGATCCCAAATACGGTAGGAATACATTTCTATGCAGGCATAGATTGCAGTTTATAGAGAAGCATTGCTGAAACTAGAATTTTAACCATGTATTGTTAAGTATGCCATTTTTTTCAGTGAAACATTTCAGACCATGTCCCCCCCAATAAGCACTGTGATCAAAAATTTGCAACATTTTTTTCCAATGAGAAAAACTCAGTCATGTTCCTAATTCACACAGATTCAGTTAATAAAATGGGATGACATCTGCACATGGTAATGACTGTTCATGGAGAACTTATGAATACCATGTCTTGCATTATTGTAGATAGCCCTTTAATTCCTGTTGGCGCCAAATAGTACCTCTATAGTGTTGCTGTATGGGAACACCGCTTACATCATCTGAATGTTAGAGGTTGTCCAATAATAGGACAGCAGTTTCTCATTCCCCGTGTTTGGCCCAGATAAGATGAAAACACTTATACTTACCTCCGGTGCTGGCGTCATTCCAGCGGTGTCGGCACTCACATTCCAGGAGTTCACATGACGTTGTTATGAAACATGAACCCTGCACCCAATCAGCCCGGACATCACTGTCTCCTCCTTCAGACGTAAAAGTAATCAGGAGGAAGTGAGAGCTGTGGATGGCCACCAACTTCCTCTTGATTACTAATACGTCTGAAGGCACGGACCCTGACGCCAATGGTGATTGGGCGCCAGGCTCACGAGTCATAACAATTGCACGGGAACGCGAGTGCTGACACCGCTGGAATGACTCTGGCCCTGGAGGTAAGTATAAGTGTTTTCATTTTATCGGGGCTAAACATGGGGAATGAGAAGAGGTTCCTTTAAGGTCCTAAAAAGTCGTAATTATGTTATTATCAAGAGACTCATATAATATACTGAAAAAGGGATTATTAAATGCCCACAATCCCATTAACGCATTGCTTTATAAAGAATATAAAATGTTCTTAACCTATGTTAACGTTGTTAGCGTTCTGAAGCTGCCCGGCACCCACACTGAGAGCCTAGCTGCAGGTAGGAAATTAACTTAATTTTTCCCGGCAGCCTTTCGCTTACAGTCATAGGGGTGGGCCGGCAAGTCTTCAGTCACTGCTCAGTGCTGAGCCAGCTATCAGTTGGTACCAGGGGCACAGTTACAGTCGCCTCTCACTATGCATTGAGCAGTCACTGAAACCGCTCCAGCCCCACCCCTATAACTGTAAGCCGAAGGCCCAAGGGAGGAATAAAGTTAATTTCTCATTATTACACATAGCTTAATTTATGGACATTTGTGGTTTGATTTCTTTGCCTGTGTGGATTGGATAGGTTGCTACCGACATCTGGTGAAAATTTCATGTCAATAGCAATAATAAAGTTAATTAGAAAATTGGTGACGTGTTCAATACTTATTTCAACCTTTGTATAATATATGTATATTATATTTATTCATATATATTTAGATATACTTTTGACTTTGCAGTAAGTAATAAAAATGCCTTAAAACATTCTCTCTCTCATTATTCTGGCATTTGGCAAATATTAAAAATTATGGTAATCCTAATTGACCTAAAACGGGAAAGTTTTATTCTGATTTCATGTCAGATATTAAGAAAAACATGCATATGTGTCTTTTTATATAGCGTATGTAAACTTCTGGTTTCGACTGTGTATATATATATATATATATATATATATATATATATATATATATATATACATATATATATATATACAGTACAGACCAAAAGTTTGGACACACCTTCTCATTTAAAGATTTTTCTGTATTTTCATGACTATGAAAATTGTACATTCACACTGAAGGCATCAAAACTATGAATTAACACATGTGGAATTATATACTTAACAAAAAAGTGTGAAACAACTGAAAATATGTCTTATATTCTAGGTTCTTCAAAGTAGCCACCTTTTGCTTTGATGACTGCTTTGCACACTATTGGCATTCTCTTGATGAGCTACAAGAGGTAGTCACCGGGAATTGTCTTTCAACAATCTTGAAGGAGTTCCCAGAGATACTTAGCACTTGTTGGCCCTTTTGCCTTCACTCTGCGGTCCAGCTCACCCCAAACCATCTCGATTGGGTTCAGGTCTGGTGACTGTGGAGGCCAGGTCATCTGGCGTAGCACCCCATCACTCTCCCTCTTGGTCAAATAGCCCTTACACAGCCTGGAGTTGTGTTTGGGGTCATTGTCCTGTTGAAAAATAAATGCTGGTCCAACTAAATGCAAACCGGATGGAATAACATGCCGCTGCAAGATGCTGTGGTAGCCATGCTGGTTCAGTATGCCTTCAATTTTGAATAAATCCCCAACAGTGTCACCAGCAAAGCACCCCCACACCATCACACCTCCTCCTCCATGCTTCACAGTGGGAACCAGGCATGTAGAGTCCATCTGTTCACCTTTTCTGCGTCGCACAAAGACACGGTGGTTGGAACCAAAGATCTCAAATTTTCATTCATCAGACCAAAGCACAGATTTCCACTGGTCTAATGTCCATTTCTTGTGTTCTTTAGCCCAAACAAGTCTCTTCTGCTTGTTGCCTGTGCTTAGCAGTGGTTTCCTTGCAGCTATTTTACCATGAAGGCCTGCTGCACAATGTCTCCTCTTAACAGTTGTTGAAGAGATGTGTCTGCTGCTAGAACTCTGTGTGGCATTGACCTGGTCTCTAATCTGAGCTGCTGTTAACCTGCGATTTCTGAGGCTGGTGACTCAAATAAACTTATCCTCAGAAGCAGAGGTGACTCTTGGTCTTCCTTTCCTGGGGCGGTCCTCATGTGAGCCAGTTTCTTTGTAGCGCTTGATGGTTTTTGCACCTGCACTTGGGGACACTTTCAAAGTTTTCCCAATTTTTCGGACTGACTGACCTTCATTTCTTAAAGTAATGATGGCCACTCATTTTTCTTTACTTAGAATTTGTATTATGGCAAGAAAAAGGCAGCTAACAGTCTATTCAGTAGGACTATCAGCTGTGTATCCACCAGACTTCACCTCTGCAACCACTGGCGGAGCAGCACTCTCAGTTCAGCTGAGCATACATGGTATTTCTAAGGAGACAGTTAGGGTTCATGCAGACATCCGTGGATCTTGGCCCAATCAGTCTTTACTGTATATATACAATATATATATATATATATATATATATATATATATATATATATATATATATATGATATATTGATAAGTCTTTGTAAAGTTATTCATTTTTACTATTTTGCTTTTCTAACTTATTTTTCTTCCTTCTTTCACAACACAATGCTGCAGTGCTTTTTCACAGCCCAGTTCTTGTCTATCCAGTATGGGGAAAAGATACGAAAAGGCACAGAGAGGGAAGGTTCTGTACACAGATTGAATGTATATAGTGTATGGATCTTGCTGAGCTGTCAGGTAGCATCTTAAGGAGCATGAATTGGGTTTTAAAACAGCACTGCAACACAGTGTTCGGGAGCAAAGAAAGCAAAGTAAGTTAACCTTATTTTTTGTATACTCATTTTGAGTAATGAGTATAATCAATGGGAGTCTATGGGAAATCCAAGCATTTTTACGGGCAGACCCTACAAGGAGGTATGGGGTACAGTGAAAATGTTGAAATGGATGGAAAAAGTGCTGAATGGAAGGAGAACAGCATGGGGAAGACCCCTGGAAGTATCTCTGACTACCAGATTGCTGCTGAGAACAATGGTCTCACACTTTTACTCATCTTTAAGTACTGACAATAAAACATTCAAATCAAAGAGAAATTGGAGTTTACAGGAAAAAAAAGAAATATTCTTTCTTGTATACTAGTATGTAAAGCAAAATGTAGAAAGGATTAAAAAAATAATTTAAGTAAACTAAAATTGTAATTTTTTATAAAAAAAAATGGAAATGTCAGTGTAAGCAAGAACTGCCAATAATTATATGGAAGAGGAACTCAAAATTCAGGTCTATTTTAGACATAGAGGAGTGCCTCATATACATTATGTTCAAATTGTCATGTAGTGGTACTCCTAGACTCATAAAGGCTCTGCACTAAGTGCAAATCCTGGCAAAAATTACAAGCAGGATCATCCATACACCCTTGAAGGCAGCAACTGTAGTGGCTCATTAAAATATTAAGAAAGTGTAGTTGTGGTACTCCTACATACATATAGGCTCTACACACAGTGCAAAACCAAAATTAAATTGTCAGGAGGGTCTTCCATACACCTTTGAAGACACCAAATGGAGTGCCTCATAAAAAATTAAGAAAGTGTAGTTGATGTACAACGTGCAAAGCCAGAAAAAATTATAAGGAGGGCCATCCAGTCATCCATAGACCTTTGAGGGCAACTACTTGCAGGCCTCATTCAAATATTTTGAAAGTGTAGTTGATGTACCTCCTACACTCATAAAGGCTTTGCACAAAGTGCAAAGCCCGGAGAAAATGATAAGGAGGGTAATACAGTAATCTTCTTCTGGTATCCGCTTCTTCTTTTCCTTCCTCGGGAGGCTCGGGGGACTGCCTCCTCCTGCTTCCTGGAGCCCAATTCCTAGGTGCCTGGGCTGTAAGTGACCTGGTTTTGGGTAGTGCCAGAACCCCCGGCATATAGAAATGGGCGACAGCCCCCTCTGTCACCTGCACCATTGCCTGCTCCTGCATAGGAGGTGGGGAACCCCAAGGACAGTCCAATCTCTCGGGGGTGGTAGCCCCATCTCGAGCCACCTTGAAGAACCTTTCTCAGGCTCATTCATTTCGCAAGAAGGGTTCCTCCTGCTCCCTTTCTTCTCAGATCGCACCCACCGCATACCAGGGATGTCGCCCCTCCATTTTGAGAAACGTGACCATGGTTCCAGCCATCAGCTCTTGCAGCCTTCGAGGCAAGTATTCTGTCTCTATTGTCCGCTGGTTGAACAAGATGTTATGATGGATTCTAAACTCTTCTATGGATCCCCATCTCCGCTGCTGGTCGTATATAGTGACTTCACCCCTGGATGCTAACTATCGGTACCTTGCAGCTAGCGGGCCTGCTAGCATGTCTCTAATAATCTCTTCCGACCAGCCTAGGCCCCGCAGTCTGCTCACCAGTTGCTGGATCCTGGCTCTCCCATCCACAGTCCGCAAGAACCCCAGCAGTGAAGGCTGCAGCCTGGGTTCGGGCGTTGGTGGTTCTGGGAAAGCGACCGGTTCCGGACCACAGGCTCCTTCCACCCTCTCTGTTGCGCCAGCTTTGTCTGACTCCGATATTCCTCCAGTTGCTCCCTCAGGATCTCTTGGGATTCTGCCATCTCTGTCGCCTTGTCGCCCCCTAAGCACATTACACTGTATGGATTACTAATTCAATCCAGAAAAAAATATGTAATGTTTTTTTGAGTGTTCTATACCACTGAAATGTAACACAAAGCACGTAATACTCTATGGACGACAATATAGTACATTTTTACGCCCCCAAAAAAAAGAATTTGGTTACGTGCTGCAGCTATATATTTAGCAACGGACTTCAAAGCCCTAAGGCCTGCCTAGAGGCTGTATTCTGCCACTCTCCCTGCTCCTGCAAATGTTCCTAGGCTAAATACAGAATGTATCTGATACAAACAGCAAAGCACAGGATTAGACCTTAAAAGGACTGTTAGTATGATGGTTCAGCATCAGCACTAGTATCAACAATAGAGGACAAAGTACTTTAAACTGTGCACATAGAGGCCTTGATAACTGCTCTCTCCCTCCAATCACAACTGTCTCTGAGTTGTGCAATGGCATCAGTGTGCAGAGCGTGGCGGCGCCTGTCCTTTTATAACCTCTGATGAGGTAATGTGGCCAGCCAATCACAGTAATGCCACTTCCAAGATGGCTACGGCATTACAGTGACTGGCAGGTAATCTCTGCATATTTTCTGGCTGTGTAACAGGTGCCAAACATGCGGGGTGGGGATTCCAGCTTGACATCCAAACACTAGCCAGTGCTTGTCGAGTGCCGAGCACGTTTGAGAACCCAGATACTCGGGTGATATCCGAGTATCACCGAGCACGTTCACTCATCCCTATTAACAACGTATAAACATTCATTTGCAAAGTGTCGTCAATAATCATGTAAAAGAAAAATTGTTATTCTTTAAGTTTTCATAATACTTTTCTACTGAAACATTGATTATTTCCTGTGGAGCATGAATTTGCACATTAAAAATTGCTTCGTCTTGAGTCCTCGGGTAAAATAAAAATCTAAATCTATCCAGCATTTCAGCACTTTTATCTACTTGGTTTCCCTGTTTTAATTTCCAAAAAGAGAGGGCACAATTACCTAGCACACTGTAAATGTTCTGCACTAACAAAACACAAAATAATATTCTACGTTGTAAATCATATGTATTACTAGGTTGGATATAATTGGATAAAACATAGATGTAACTGAATGTAAACTGGAAAGAAGGGGAAACAGAAATAATCTGCGTTACGAGTGCAATTATAGCACAATCATTAACAGCGGCATTTAGGCAGAGGCAAAAGGATTCGTAATGTTGAGTTTATTATATTCTAGCAAGGTAATATATTGGGTCTTTAATTGTTAAACGGTCTTTGCTTGCAGCATGGATCTTGCATAGAGCAAACCTGATTTTCACCTGATGTAAATAGTTATTATGTAATATGAGCAATTCTTACACAAGGCCTGATACAGTACAAATATTCCGAGATTGCATCAAATAGCACTTTAATGTTTTGGCTTATTTATTTATTTTTTTTCCCTTCACATATATAGGGGGCAGCCTTGTCAAAGGCGTACCTCCTTTAGCCATCTCTTCATAACCCTATTTCCTGAAAGGGAATATGCATTTATATAATTATTGTGCCGTCAATAACTCGTCAATAGAGATGAGCAAATTTTTTTAAATCCGAATTCACCAGCTTTAATTGTTTCCAGGAAATTGAATTTGCACCAAATACATTTCCGACAATGGTTAATTTATGAGCTGTGATGTCCTCTCGCTATCTAGATTCAATTCACATTGAATTGATTTGTTAGTTTCTAATCATCAAGCCTCTGACAACAGGATGAATCATGTACAGAGTACTGTGCAAAAGTTTTAGATAGACGTGGAGAAAATGCTGCAAAGTAAGAATGCGTTCAAAAATCGAAGTGTTAATAATTTTTTTATGTTTGAGGATTTTGTCCTGCTGCAGAATAAATTTGGAATCAATTAGACATCTCCCTGAGAGTTTTGCATGATAGATAAGAATCTGACTGTACTTCCCAGCATTCAGGGTACCACGAATGTTGAGGACCATGTGTGATTGGCCAAAGAAACTTATTGCCGCATAAAAGACATATTATGCTTGCATCCTTTGAAATCATAAAATATATTCAGCAACCAGTGGGAACCATTTACTGTTCGGAAAAGTCTGGCCACAAGAGGCCTTCATAGAAGAATTGCTGCTTAATTGCTGTACCTTTGACATGGAAACAAGGCCAAACAACTAAAATATGCGCAAAAATGCAAAACCTGGGGTGCAGAAAGATGGCATCAGGTGCGCTGGAGCTGTAACAGAGCGCAGTTTGTTCTCCAAAAGGCTGGAGAGCGGTAAAATAATGAGGACCTGCAGGCAACCGTGAAGCATGGTGGAGGGTCCTTGCAAATTTTTGGCTGCATTTCAGCAAATTGATTTGGGAATGTGGTCAGGATTAATGCAGTCCTCAATGCTGAGCAATACAGGCAGAACCTATTCATCATGCAGGACTATCAGGGAGGGTTCTGATTGGCTCCAAATTATTCTCCAGAAGGACAATAAGCCCAAACATACAGCCAAAGTCATTAAGAACTATTTTTTCTAAAATTAATATCAAAGAGACCTGGAAGTGATGATACGTCCCCCACAGATCCCAGATCTTACATCATAGACTCCATATGGGATTACATAAAGAGAATGAAGGATCTGCACAAGCGACATCCTCAGAAGATCTGTGGTTAGTTCTTCAAGATGTGTGGAACAACCTCCGTGCCGAGTTCCTTCAAAAACTGTGTGCAAATGTAGCTAGAAGAATTGATGTTTTAATCCTGTTTTGAAGGCCTTAAAGGATGTTCACACCAAATATTGATTTGATTTCTCCTACTCCTGCACGCATTAGAAGTCTTTCACCTTCATATTACAAAGTCCAGGTTTCTTTTAGCAGTGCAGGGGTTAATCTGTTTAGCTATGAGCTCCTGGAAGCATTGCAGGACCTTAGGTATCCATGGTTATGGCTAACTGTCACTATATCAGTGGTCGTAACCATGGATACACAAGGTCCTGCAATGCCTGCAAATGAGGAAAGAGACATAGCCAATCAGAAAAATGATGCTATATTTCTAATTGGAGGTATTTGTTAATATTATTATTATTATTATTACACCTACTACATATTGGGATATGATCTTAGAGATGGGAATACACTCGCAGTTGTTCACTGTTAGCCACTCCCCTCTCCTATATAAACTGGACTCTGGCTAGCAGTCATTGCAAGAGCTAGCTTCATTGCTGCATGGTTAGGAGTTTGTTGTTTGAGAAGGTGTTTGGCTGGATTTAGCTAAAGCTGTTGCATAGTTTTGGTTCTGTGTTAATCCTCTCCTTCTCCTCCTTTGGTTTTTCCCCATCCTCTACTCCCCAGTGTTATCCTCTGTTGTTTGTGTGCATATATTAGTTTGATTGGTATTTTCCTTTATCACTGTTTTTATTACCTTGTTAGTCTGGTTGGTGTATTACGATACACTACTACTCCCCTCTTCCCTGGGCGGAGGAAGGGAACAGACTGCAGGCGGATTGAGAAGCTCAGACAAGGTACGTGGCCCCAGCATCTTCACGTTAAGAAGTAATCCGGGGCACAGGGCCAGCTAGGGAGCCCCTAGCATTAGGGACAGGGAATGAGACACTGGTCCCGGGATACCCGACAACAGAGTCATGACAACTGAACTATACTAGAATACACTGCAAAATTTGCATTAAAAGCGAAAGTATCACATAATGGAAAGCCAAATCACCAAGCTCATGGTTACTGAGGCTTATATTTATCATCCTATATGCAGTAATTGCCTGTTAACTCTTTCTTAGTTAGTTTAGTACTGTTATAACCCTTTTCCCAATGTATCCTGTACATGTGGATTTTGGGTGCAGCTATATAGAGCAGGCTCTGAAGCTGAGTCCTCACCATACACAGCAGGTGTGAGCTGTGTTATACAGCTGGCTCCAGGCTCTAACAGCAGTGATTGGAACTAGCTCTGATCATTGTTGTTTATCCTCCTAAATACTGCAGTATTTAAGTTTGTGATTGGGTCCTGGGGTCCATTCTGATGCCCATAAGCAATGCGATCATGGGGAACTGATGAATTGCACTTGCAGGGGTGTATTTACTGTAGGCCCCAGTTGCCACTATCTTTGTGCTCCTATAAAGTCTAGCATGAAGTATCAAAGTATATAAAGTACAAACAATCAAGTAATCTCAGGTTTATGTCCCCTAGAGCAGGGTTCCTTAACTCCAGTCCTCAAGGCCCACCAACAGAT
The DNA here is from genome assembly GCF_046119375.1 of Phyllobates terribilis. Lineage (NCBI taxonomy): Eukaryota > Metazoa > Chordata > Amphibia > Anura > Dendrobatidae > Phyllobates > Phyllobates terribilis. The sequence continues at coordinate 757,717,113 of NW_027362763.1, read as the reverse complement.
CATTCAATCTGTGCAATACGAAGGAAATCCTGAAAACATGATCTGTTGGTGGGCCTTGAGGACTGGAGTTGGGGAACACTGCCCTAGATGGACTAAAAAGGAAAGTAATATAAAAAAGTATTTAAATTATTTCAAAATAAAACATAAAGATTTGAATCTTTCCTCTTTTTTTAACGCAAAATTAAATTCGTTAAAGAAGCACTCCCATAAAAATTGTTATCCTCTTAATATATTGCAATCCTCATATTATATAGCACTGTGTACTTACATTTGCTCATTTTGCCTTTCTACCCAGCTAATTCTTCTGTTTTCCATTCATTCTATGACTGTCATGCAAGGTGTGGGAAAGACAAAGTGCAACACGAAGGGAAGAGGGGGAGGAAGCCCACACACTAGGGAAAATGGGAGTGGAGACCCCTAGGCAGATCTAATAACACCCTGCCTTCCCTACCGTCCCTATATTGGTTCCACACCAATCGCCAAGCAGGACCCTAAACCCTGTATATCCCCAGAGCTTGGCCCTAGATAGGGAGGGGAAGGGGTGAGCACTGGTCATGCCCCACTACAAACTAAAGACGACAATGTAGACAAAGGGGATTCATTTAGCTTGAGCAGACACCAGAGCGGTAACGCCAACTGTCCTCCAAGGGCACCAGAGAAGAAGCCAGCCAACAGCTAGTGCTCCAAGCATGGACAAAGGAACAAAGAAGTACTGTATTTTGTAGATTATAAGACACACCGGTTTATAAGACGCACCCCAAATTTTGGGGAAGAAATATTTTTTTTTATGAACCAGTGCATGTTATAATCCGCTTACCTGGGGGGCTGAGGCGTTGGAGTACAGTCCCAGGTGGCAGGGTCTGTATGGCACCCTTCATCCCTCTTTCTGGTATGTATGGTACCCCTCATCCCTCTTTCTGGTATGTATGGCACCCCTCATCTTGGTATGTATGGCACCCCTCATCCTGGTATGTATGGCACCCCTCATCCTATTATGTATGGTACCCCTCATCCCTCTTACTGGTATGTATGGCACCCTTCATCCCTCATCCTAGTATGTATGGCCTCACTCATACTGGTATATATGGCACCCCTCACCCCACATCCTGGTATGTATGGCACCCCTCACCCCTCATCCTGGTATGTATGGCACCCCTCATCCCTCTTCCTGGTATGTATGGCACCCTCATCCCATCGGCGTGGGGAGCAGTGAATATTCATTTTCTTTAGTAGCGGGCATAGTGTAGGCTGCAGCGGGTGGCTACTGCCTCCTGTGCCCCACTCCTCTACCGCTGCCTCTCCCCCCACACAACCCACAGCCACAGTATATATATATATATATATATATATATATAGATATAGATAGATAGATATAGATATAGATATATAAATATTGGAATATAACACGCACCCCCCACTTTCCTCCAAAATTTTGGAGGAAAAAAGTGCATATTATAGTCTGAAAAATACGGTATCACTGGCAATTTCCTGGAGCAAACAGAGTTTTTAACTCCCATGCAAGGGTATGTTGATCACCAACAGGAGGGAGGTCGCTGCTGGGTCTTAAAGGAAGAAGGATTAAGAATAAGAATGCCAAGCGCAGTGACCTTCTACAGCCAGATCTAGAGCTGTCTATTACACCTGACACACCCGTGACAATGACATCATGTGATAAAAACTAACTAGCTGAATCCTTCTAAGCTCTATGTAGAAACAGGAGGTCAAATTTCCCTGTATGAGTCATGAGTCACTGCAAAAGTCAGTGGCGGGGGGGAGGGGTGCAGCAGCTGGGTCAGGAGTTGAAGAGGGGAATGATAAATGCGGGGAAAAGAGACCTGCTATTTATGCATAGTGCAGAGAAAAGAGAAGAATTAGCTGGGTAGAAAGGCAAAATGAGCAATTGTAAGTACACAGTGCTATATAACATGATGATTGCAATATATTAAGAGGATAAAAGCTTGCTTCTTTATGAAATGTAAAAATAAACCACTGAGCAGCAACCACTGATAAAAATATATAGCAGGTAACCTTCCCATATAGGTGCTGTAATTTTTTAGCTCATGACAGTGGACTTAAATTAACTTAAGCAGCTGTTTCTAAAAATCTCCTGAGACATGGAGCGTTAGTAGTAACATATCTATTTAAATAGTAAAATTTACCTTTACCAACTACAACTTGATATTGGATGTATTCCCTTCTTATTTCACTTAAGTAACAAGGTTAATGCGCTATTTAATTTAAGGTGTCTGGAGAAATTCCACATCTTTTAAAAAAAACTGTTAGAAGAGAAAATTAATTGGACTTGAAAAAAATTCATGCATGGTGCTGGGGTGAAATCACAATTTTCTTCCATTAAGTCTTTTTATTTCTTGTGAGATACTGAAATTCCATAGGGAATATACCACACAGAAATTAAGTTATGTCCTTTATTTCAGGGTCTTTGAAAAGATAATTAATAACCATAATGTAGTCTTCTTGAAAACATCTTTGATTCACAATATGGAAATGTATTATTCAATGTAACTAACTACTACCTGCTAGGTGAATTATATAGGGCATTTTTTTTTATTTCTACCCTTGTTTGAAAAAGGAACATAATTATTCGCTTTTTTTTATATCAGCTGCAATGAATGTTATTAAAATATAAAGGTTTTCAAATGTGATAAGATACTAACATTTTGTGACGCTTACTTTGGCATGCTATAAGAAACCTATTATCTGTCAATGATAGAAGAATTATATTACTATTTCTATTTATGAAAACCCAAATGTTTCTGGGTAATACTGTGTTGCAGGAATAAAGCTGGGGGAGGCTGTGGATTATTGATGAGCAAACATATCAGCAGGATACTGGTCCAATGGTCACATCAGTATTCCTTGGCCACCCGAAGGGAGCGTTGTAAAGCGCCTCCACCCTACCGGTATTCCCATTGTTTCTTTCGATTAGTAGGCTTGGCGCAATGTCATGCATGCGTCATATTGCAATGATAATGTCTGGCCAGACCTATAAATTAGAAGAGGAGCTAGGAATGCTAGCAGGCAGGAGGCGGTTTGTAGTGCTCTCATCTAGTGACCACAGGACCACTGTCCTGCAAATCAGTTTACACATCTCTATTTGGGAAGTGTTAACGCTAAGTTCCCGTGACAAGCCCAGGGGATGGGGGATGACTCTGTTACCCGGGCCTTTAGCCTTAAGGAGGTCGCGGTGGTCAGCTCCCGGGCCCATACTCTGGGGTCTCTCTTTAAAAAGGCGTTGATAGATATCAAGTTTATAAAAGTAAGAGTTCGTGACGCCACCAGTGGCTTCTGGTGAGGTTCACCAGCGCTGCGCAGTCCACTGAGGCTGATGATAAGGCAGCTTGATGGTATGGCTCCCCACAGGTGGAGCTGGGCCTCAGGGCAGTATAAGAACGGGAATGTAAGACAAAGAGACTACGCCGGGCCAGAGCAAGAACAGGGACGGACACAAAAGTCACTTCAGTACCTTTTACTGATGGAAATTCAGGCACTCCCCGGAGCACTGTAGGGTGAAGGGTGTATGTCTGGATCCTCGCCAATGAGCAGGTTTTGGGCCTCCTGGTTCTTGCTGCTGCGTAATAAGTTTCTGACCTGCCTGGAGCTAGGCCTAACTTTGTCTCTGTCCTGTGCTGGCTGACCTTGTGGTAGGGCCTTCTCTTGGAGTGCAAGCTCCCGACCTACAGGGCCTATGTGTCTCCTGGCTCTGGTACGTATCAGCACTTTAGCGATCCTGGGACTTGTAGTTCTCCAGGGATTCCGGTTTATCTTACTGGGTTGTGGAGATCCCGGCAAGCTTCGGACCCGGTGTCCGGTAACTACTTCTTCGGGGTGAGCTAATTAAGCTCCTCTGACCCCTATGAGCTAACTCTCTACTCCTCCGCCTTCGGCCTACTCGGACCCTCAATAGGCTACTCACACTAACGGCAGTGGGCCGCGTTTCACCGATCTTATGGCGCCGGCACACCTAAAGCTCACCTCACTGAGCTGCACCGAGTCTCGATCTGGATAAGCTCCACTGCAGGATAGCAATTGCAGAAGCTGAACAGGCTTTTGTCCTCTGAGGTAACTCCTCTCAGGCTGTACTGGACTCACTGCTATACCAGAATAGACTAACTGCTCACACAGACTGTAGTCTCAAGACTGACTGCTGCTTGGCTCCACCTTCCCTTTTATATCTCCCTAAGGAGCTCCCTCTGGTGGTCTGAGGTGGAAGGTGGAGATGTGTGAATGGTTATGGGGGGCCTCTTGTGGAGGAATCCTTCAATACACCCTTCTAGGATTTGTGATACCAAGCACAGCTGGGCTTCACACCCGGATGTGTGCCAGAATAGGATTTTGAAGGCACCACCATCACTTCATTTTTTTTTTTTTTTAAGTAAGGCTTATTTCATACATGTGGATTTGGCTATGCCTAATACCATAGCTTAGAAAGACAATGCCTATATGCAAATAATGAACCTCTTGGTTTTAAACTGACTTGACTTTGGCTAAACTGAGGATTGAGGAAAGCAGAGACTCCTTGCTGTTCACCCTTTAATTACTATACATGCATAGATTCCCGGGTTTTATCCTGGGAAATCCTGCAGTAGAGTAGTCTACACTGGCACAACTAATGATGGAATACAAAATGTGGGGGCAAGACAATTGGGAAGCATGGTTAGACCAGACAAGGTCAGGGCAGATGGCAAACAAAAATTAAGGTCAGGGAACAAGCCAGTCAGAAACAAGAAAACTACACTGAAAAACATCTTAGCATGGACAGGAACTACAAAACCTTATTGCTTTGGAAAGGGGCTTTAAGAATCATGAGTCTGCTGTACATTAATTGGGATAAAGGAACGACACATGCAAGTAATTTTAAAGGTTGAGAGGGAGTGAGCAAACCAGAGGTCCAAGCCAAAGAAGCATGTTGGTTGCCAAAGAGATAAGGGAGAAGATCACTGGTTAGCTGGGGACCAGTGGCCAAGGCGCAATGAAAACATAAAGATAACTAGGAGGAGAAAAAACAATGCCATAGGGCCTTATCCAGGAGAAATAAGTGTTTTAAAACTGTTATGCTAACCTGATTTAGTTGTGTATATACACAACATTTCCATGACACATAAATCCAGCTGCTGCAGGTCCACCGGGTCATCAGACCAGGGAAACACAGATGAGGAGAATTTGTGGATGATCGGTGCTGATGGTAAATGATATAATAGATCCAAGTCCAGATAGGTGGTATTAGCGTTATTTCTTTATTCACTTGACGTTATTTGAAGTACTACATATTTCTTCATCAGGACAAAAAAGACATCTTTTTTGTTCTCATGAAAAACCGCGAATACCACCTGTCTGGAATTTCAATGAGTTGCAGTACCAGGAACAGTCATACCACTGATAGTCCAGGGTAGCCCAATGTAAAGCAATGGATAACAGAATTTCCTTGTGCTGGATCTTAAAGAGAAAAGATAAATAAATATATACATATATATATATATATATATATATATATATATATATATATATATATATATACATATATATATACTGCTCAAAAAAATAAAGGGAGCACTTAAACAACAGAATATAACTCCAAGTAAATCGAACTTCTGTGAAATCAAACTGTCCACTTAGGAAGCAACACTGATTGATGATCAATTTCACATGCTGTTGTGCAAATGGAATAGACAATAGATGGAAATTATTGGCAATTATCAAGGCACCCTCAATAAAGGAGTGGTTCTGCAGGTGGGGACCACAGACCACATCTCAGAACCAATGCTTTCTGGCTGATGTTTTGGTCACTTGTAGTAGCATGAGACGGACTCTACAACCCACAGAAGTTGCTCAGGTAGTGCAGCTCATCCAGGATGGCACATGAATGCAAGCTGTGGCAAGAAGGTTTGCTGTGTCTGTCAGCGTAGTGTTCAGAGGCTGGAGGCGCTACCAAGAGACAGGCCAGTACACAAGGAGACGTGGAGGGGGCCATAGGAGGGCAACAACACAGCAGCAGGATCGCTACCTCCGTCTTTTTGCAAGGAGGAACAGGAGGAGCACTGCCAGAGCCCTGCAAAATGACCTCCAGCAGGCTACAAATGTGCATGTGTCTGCACAAACAAAAAAACCGACTTCATGAGGGTGACATGAGAGCCCGATTTCCACAGATGGGGGTTGTGCTCACAGCTCAACACCGTGCAGGATGCTTGGCATTTGCCACAGAACACCAGGATTGGCAAAGTCGCCACTGGCGCCTTGTGGTATTCACAGATGAAAGCAGGTTCACACTGAGCACATGTCAGACGTGACAGAGTCTGGAGACGCCGTGGAGAGCCACTGCTGCCTGCAACATCCTTCAGCATGATCGGTTTGGCAGTGGGTCAGTAATGGTGTGGGGTGGCATTTCTTTGGAGGGCCGCACAGTCCTCCATGTGCTCGCCAGAGGCAGCCTAACTGCCATTAGGTACCGAGATGAGATCCTCAAGCCACTTGTGAGACCATATGCTGGTGCGGTTGGCCCTGGGTTCCTCCTAATGCAGGACAATGCCAGACCTCATGTGGCTGGAGTGTGTAGGTAGTTCCTGTAAAATTAAGGCATTTAAGCTATGGACTGGCCCGACCGTTCCCCAGACCTGAATCCGACTGAGTGCATCTGGGACATCATGTCTCGCTCCATCCACCAACGTCAGGCTGCACCATAGACTGTCCAGGAGTTGGGGGATGCTTTAGTCAAGGTCTAGGAGGAGATCTCACAGGAGACCATCAGCAACCATATCTGGAGCATGCCCAGGCATTGTAGGGAGGTCATACAGGCACATGGAGGCCACACACAATACTGAGCCTCATTTTGACTTGTTTTAAGGACATTACATGAAAGTTGGATCAGCCTGTAGTGTGTTTTTCCACTTTAATTTTGGGGGTGACTCCAAATCCAGGCCTCCATTGGTTAATAAATTTGATTTCCATTGATGATTTTTGTGTGATGTTGTTGTCAGCACATTCAACTTTGTACAGAACAAAGTATTCAATGAGAATTCTTCATTCATTCAGATCTAGGATGTGTTATTTGAGTGTTCCCTTTATTTTTTTTGAGCAGTGTATATATATATATATATATATATAAGTTATACATATATTAAAGACAGCACCATTTCATATTACTCACTAGTCTGTGCCAAGCCTCCAAACAGTCTGTCCAAACTGCTGCATATCAATAGAAAAAATATAAAGAGGCAGCACTCCAAGAAATTTTTTTTTTTTCAAAAATTTCTTGGAGTGCTGCCTCTTTATATTTTTTCTATTTATATATATATATATATATATATATATATATATATATATATATATATATACAGTACAGACCAAAAGTTTGGACACACCTTCTCATTTAAAGATTTTTCTGTATTTTCTTGATTATGAAAATTGTACATTCACACTGAAGGCATCAAAACTATGAATTAACACATGTGGAATTATATACATAACAAAAAAGTGTGAAACTGAAAATGTCTTATATTCTAGGTTCTTCAAAGTAGCCACCTTTTGCTTTGATGAGTGCTTTGCACACTATTGGCATTCTCTTGATGAGCTTCAAGAGGTAGTCACCGGAAATGGTCTTCCAACAATCTTGAAGGAGTTCCCAGAGATGCTTAGCACTTGTTGGCCTTTTGCATTCACTCTGCGGTTCAGCTCACCCCAAACCATCTCGATTGCGTTCAGGTCTGGTGACTGTGGAGGCCAGGTCATCTGTCGTAGCACCCCATCACTGTCCTTCTTGGTCCAATAGCCCTTACACCGCCTGGAGGTGTGTTTGGGTCATTGTCCTGTTGAAAAATAAATGATGCTCCAACTAAACGCAAACCGGATGGAATAGCATGCCACTGCAAGATGCTGTGGTAGCCATGCTGGTTCAGTATGCCTTCAATTTTGAATAAATCCCCAACAGTGTCACCAGCAAAGCATCCCCACACCATCACACCTCCTCCTCCATGCTTCACGGTGGGAACCAGGCATGTAATGTCCATCCGTTCACCTTTTCTGTGTCGCACAAAGACACTGTGGTTGGAACCAAAGATCTCAAATTTGGGCTCATCAGACCAAAGCACAGATGTCCACTGGTCTAATGTCCATTCCTTGTGTTCTTTAGCCCATACAAGTCTCTTCTGCTTGTTGCCTGTCCTTAGCAGTGGTTTCCTAGCAGCTATTTTACCATGAAGGCCTGCTGTTGTTGAAGAGATGTGTCTGCTGCTAGAACTGTGTGTGGCATTGACCTGGTCTCTAATCTGAGCCGCTGTTAACCTGCGATTTCTGAGGCTGGTGACTCTGATAAACTTATCCTCAGAAGCAGAGGTGACTCTTGGTCTTCCTTTCCTGGGGCAGTCCTCTTGTGAGCCAGTTTCTTTGTAGCGCTTGATGGTTTTTGCAACTGCACTTGGGGACACTTTCAAAGTTTGCCCAATTTTTCGCACTGACTGACCTTCATTTCTTAAAGTAATGATGGCCACTCGTTTTTCTTTACTTAGCTGCTTTTTTCTTGCCATAATACAAATTCTAACAGTCTATTCAGTAGGACTATCAGCTGTCTATCCACCAGACTTCTGCACAACACAACTGATGGCCCCAACCCTATTTATAAGGCAAGAAATCCCACTTATTAAACCTGACAGGGTACACCTGTGAAGTGAAAACCATTTCCGGTGACTACCTCTTGAAGCTCATCAAGAGAATGCCAAGAGTGTGCAAAGCAGTCATCAAAGCAAAAGGTGTCTACTTTGAAGAACCTAGAATATAAGACATATTTTCGGTTGTTTCACACTTTTTTGTTAAGTATATAATTCTACATGTGTTAATTCATAGTTTTGATGCCTTCAGTGTGAATGTACAATTTTCATAGTAATGAAAATACAGAAAAATTTTTAAATGAGAAGGTGTGTCCAAACTTTTGGTCTGTACTGTGTATATATATATATATATATATATATCTATATCAAAAGAATGTAGAAGCACTCCATATGGCCAAGATACGTCTTAACAATGTTGCTCAGCAACAAGTACTTACAAAAAATGAAGGTTTTTAGCGCATAAATTGGCCAATTCATTTGTGCCCATCAACCACGGCAAGGTAACCTCCCCCTGATGGGTAACTACTCTGCCTTCCATGCCACTTTTGGGCTACAAGCCTACAACTAAACGGACAAACATGTCTTCTTCTGGGCTAAAAACACCTACATTAAAGGGCAAGCAGAGCTGTTTTTACAACACCTGCTGATTAATGGGAGGATTGCAGAATCAGGCAAGAGGCAGTTACACCCCCTTATAGTAATACAAACCAGAGAAACCTGACCAGCACCTCCTAAAGTGAACTGGTGGCAGCTGCTGTAACTATAAAATATATCAAAAGAATGCAGCAGCACTCCATATGGCCAAGATACATCTTAACAATGAAAATATTAGATCTAAACCGTTTTGCTCAGCAACAAGTACTTACAAAAAATGAAGGTTTGTTTACATATACATATACATGTGCTTCTCACAAAATTGGAATATCATCAAAAAGTTTAATTATTTCAGTTCTTCAATACAAAAAGTGAAACTCATCTATTATATAGAGTCATTACAAACAGAGTGATCTATTTCAAGGGTTTATTTCTGTTAATGTTGATGATTATGGCTTACAGCCAATGAAAGCACAAAAGTCATTATCTCATTAAATTAGAATAATTAACAAAAAACACGTGCATAGACTTCCTAAGTGTTTAAAAAGGTCCCTTGGTCTGTTTCAGTAGGCTCCACAATCATGGGGAAGACTGCTGACTTGACAGATGTCCAGAAGGCAGTCATTGACACACTCCACAAAGAGGGTAAGCAACAAAAGGTCATTGCTAAAGAAGCTGGCTGTTCACAGAGTGCTGTATCCAAGCATATTAATGGAAAATTTAGTGGAAGGAAAAGGTGTGGTACAAAAAGGTGCACAAGCAACTGGGATAACCGCAGCCTTGAAAGGATTGTTAAGAAAAGGCCATTCAAAAATTTTGGGGGAGATTCACAAGGAGTGGACTGCTGCTGGAGTCATTGCTTCAAGAGCCACCACACACAGACATATCTAGGATGTGGGCTACAAGTGTCGCATTCCTTGTGTGAAGCCACTCATGACCAATAGACAGCGCCATAAGCGTCTTACCTGGGCCAAGGAGAAAAAGACCTGGACTGTTGCTCAGTGGTCCAAGGAGTTGTTTTCAGATGAAAGCAAATTTTGCATTTCATTTGGAAATCAAGGTCCCAGAGTCTGGAGGAAGAGTGAAGAGGCCACAATCCAAGCTGCTTGAGGTCTAGTGTGAAGTTTCTGTAATCAGTGATGGTTTGGGGAGCCATGTCATCTGCTGGTGTAGGTCCACTGTGTTTTATCAAGACCAAAGTCAGTGCAGCCGTCTACCAGGACATTTTAGAGCACTTCATGCTTCCCTCTGCCGACAAGCTTTTTGGAGATGGAAATTTCTTTCTCCAGCAGGACTTGGCACCTGTTCACACTGCCAAAAGTACCAATGCCTGGTTTAAAAACAGCAATATCACTGCGCTTGATTGGCCAGCAAACTCGCCTGATCTTAACCCCATAGAGAATCTATGGGGTATTGTCAAGAGGAAGATGAGACATCAGACCCAACAATGCAGATGAGCTGAAGGCTGCTATCAAAGCAACCTGGGCTTCCATAACACCTCAGCAGTGCCACAGGCTGATCACCTCCATGCCACACTACATTGATGCAGTAACTGATGTAAAAGGTGCCCGACCAAGTATTGAGTGCATTTACTGAACATACATTTCAGTAGGCCAACATTTTGGATTTTAAAAACATTTTTCAAGCTGTTGTTATAAAGTATTCTAATTTACTGAGATAATAACTTTTGTGTTTTCATTGGCTGTAAGCCATAATCATTAATATTAACAGAAATAAACACTTGAAATAGATCACTCTGTTTGGAATGATTCTATATAATATACAAGTTCACTTTTTGTATTGAAGAACTGAAATAAATTAACTTTTTGATGATATTCTAATTTTGTGAGAAGCACCTGTGTGTGTGTGTGCATATATATATATATATATGTATATATATATATATATATATATATATATATATATATATATAGTGAGGCTGTGACCGGGAAAGGGGTCGCGTCCCTCTGCTGAAGGGGTGTCCCGGAATGAGAGTGGCAGGAGACCGGTTCCCTCCCAAACAGTCATAAGGCCTAACAGTACCTCCACCATTAGGAGCTGGCAGTGTCAGGGGCTGGGAAATGTGGTTGCTAACTGCCCTCTGACTACGGAACCCATGGACTGCGGGTTTATCCGCCGGGTCTCAATGTACGCCCAGACTGTCTGCACTGCGAGTGCCGACCCCCCGGACAGTGAACCCCAACTGTGCCAGGTACTGGTTAATGGGTACCCCACGGAGGCCCTTCTAGATTCGGGGAGCCTAGTGACTTTGGTACATGGGTTCCATAGTCAGGGGGCAGTTAGCAACCACATGTCCCGGCCCCTGACACCGCCAGCACCTAATGGTGGAGGTACTGTTAGGTCTTATGACTGTTTGGGAGGGAACCGGTCTCCTGACACTCTCATTCCGGGATACCCCTTCAGCACGGGTATGGTGCTGACTGTCCTCCGCAGAGGGACGCGACCCCTTTCCCGGTCACTGCCTCACAATATACACATATACATACAATGAGGAGAATAAGTATTTGATACACTGCCCATTTTGCAAGTTTTCCCACCTACAAAGAATGGATAGGTATATAATTTTTATCCTAGCTACACTTCAACTGTGAGAGACAGAATCTAAAATTTTTTTAAATAATTAAATAGCATTTTATAGCATGAAATAAGTGTTTGATAACCTACCAACCAGCAAGAATTCTGGCTCTCACACACCTGTTAGTTTTTCTATAAGAAGCCCTCCTACTCTGCACTCATTACATGTATTAATTGCACCTGTTTGAACTCATTACCTATATAAAAGACACCTGTCCACACAATCAATCACACTCCAACCTCACACCATGGCCAAGACCAAAGAGCTGTTTAAGGACACAAAGGACAAAATTGTAGACCTGCACAAGGCTGATATGTTCTACAGGTCAATAAGGCAAGCAGCTTGTTGAGAAGGCAACAACTGTTGGCACACTTATTAGAAAATGGAAGAAGCACAAGATGACTGTCAATCTTCCTTGTTCTGGGGCTCCATGCAACATCTCATCTCGTGGGGTAAGGATGATTCTGAAAAGGTCAGAAATCAGCCCAGAACTACATGGGAGAGCCTGGTCAATGACCTGAAGAGAGCTGGGACCACAGCCTCAAACATTACCGTCAGTAACACACTATGCCGTCATGGATTAAAATACTGCACGGCATGCCAGCACATGTCCAGGCCCATTTGAAATTTGCCAGTGATCATCTGCATGATCAAGAGGAGGCATGGGAGAAGGTCATGTGGTCAGATGAGACCAAAATAGAACTTTTTGCTCCACTCGCCATGTTTGGAGGAAGAAGAAGGATGAGTAAAACCCCCAAAACACTGTGTCAACCATGAAGCATGGTGGGGGAAACATCATACTTTGGGGGAGGTTTGCTGCAAAGGGGACATGACGACTTCACTGTATTGAAGGGAGGATGGATGGGTTCATGTATTGCAAGATTTTGGCCAACAACCTCCTTCCCTCAGTAAGAGCATTGATCATGGGTCGTGGCTTGGTCTCCCAGCATGACAATGACCCGAAACACACAGCCAGGGCAACTAAGGAGTGGCTCCATAAGAAGCATTTCAAGGTCCTAGAGTGACCTAACCAGTCTCCAGATCTGAACTCAATAGAAAATATTTAGAGGGAGCTGAAACTCAATGTTGCTCAGCGACAGCTCCGAAACCTGAAAGATCTGGAGAAGATCTGTATGGAGGAGTGGGCCGATCTGGAGAAGATCTGTATGGAGGAGTGGGCCAAAATCCCTGCTGCAGTGTGTGCAAACTTGGTCAAGAACTACAGGAAACATCTGACCTCTGTAATTGCAAACAAAAGGTTTCTGTATCAAATATTAAGTTCTGTTTTTCTTTTGTATCAAATATTTATTTCATGCAATAAAATGCAAATTAATTATGTAAAAATCATATAATGTGATTTTCTGGATTTTTTTTAAGATTCTGTCTTTCCAAGTTGAAGTGTACTCACAATAAAAATTACAGACCGCTCCATTCTTTGTAGGTGGGAAAACATGCAGAATATCAAATACTTATTTCCCCCACTGTATATATCTCCCAGCAGTCCTGCCTCTGACTAAATTAAGGCTTATGTGGTAAGCTTCTTCAAGAAATAACAAGACCTTTGTTAAAGTGGAAGGAATTTCTGGGCTGCAGTTAACTTGTACCAGTGAAAGGTTTCTCCTTTTCAGAACAGTAATAAAGATGATTTTTATTGAGTGAGTGTGAGTTTGACTGTTTCCGCTTATTAGGACAGGTGTATATATGATATTGCTGTTAAGTATGATATAGTGGGTAGTAACAGTCTAAGACAAACAACCACCTGTAAAAAGTCATAACAAAAACGCGAGACAGGTTTGTATTCATTATCTGATTTACACAGATTAGATATCCTGCAAATTATGGACAAAATAACAGCAAGGCTTTTTAAAGACTGTATACACAGTGCAGATGATTACTGCCATCCTACAGAACATAATTTTAGCAATTCAGCAGAACTCGGGATAGTCCAACATCCCATGAAATCGCATTAGTGCTTCTTCGATCTTCTCAGCTCTGCCAGTTTCTGGTAAGGGAAATTAATTCAATTCAAATCAACTGTGGTAAAACGCTACGACAAGGCATTTATAAATAAGATGAAAAGTGAACATAAATCAAAGTGCTGGAGAGAAACCACTATTACATTACTATTATAAATATCTACAAGAAAAGCATTACTTTATATAGCAGATTTGATAAAAAAATGCCATTTTAGATGCCCAAGAGCTTTATGTGGCAAGTGATAATGCAAGTGACATTCAAAAAGGATGTAACCTGTAGGAATGAGAAGTGATGTTGCCTGGAAAAGCTTACAATCCTAAAGGTTTGTGAGAGTGACCCCAGGGGTGGACATATCATTGGTTCCATCTGTGCTGCTGTACAGGGGCCCAAGAGGTATCGACCACTTCTACCGACAAAGCAGGCAGAAAAGTGCATTATGATGAGCATTGTTCTGTGAAGAGCCCATGTACTGTTCTTGCACAGTGGTCCTCTTCTGTCTGAATATGCTCCTGGTGACACCAGTTGTGCAAACGGTGCTGTTTTCTGCAATAAAGAGGTTGTACACTACATAGTATACTGCCCCCATCGATTTAAACCTTGTAAACAAGTATTTTTGTAAATACATACTGCTGCCAATTTTGCCTGTGAGCGGCGCTATCGTTGACCGCTCACTAGGCATCTTGTGACCCCGGCTGCAGCCTCGGCTGACATCCGCTGATGTCAGGTCAAGTTTCGGATTCATGTAGGCATGACCCAGTCGCAGGCTCCCCCCTGATTGATGGGCTGTGGGCGAGGTTTCACCGCACGTCACTGCCCAATATCCACCGCGCAATTGCGGCCAGTGAAAGTACAGGAAAAGTGTGCCGTGGATGCTGGGCTGTGAAGTGCAGCGAAGCCCGCCCACAGCCCATCAATCAGGGGGGGGTGTGCGACTGGGTCACACCTGCATGAATCCGGAACTTGACGTGCATGACATCAGTGGATGTCAGAGGAGCCTGCCGCCGGGGTCACGTGATGCCTAGTGAATGGTCAGCGATAGCGCCGCTCACAGGCACAATTGGCAGCAGTATGTGTTTACAAAAAGACTTGTTTACAAGGTTTAAATTGATGGGGGCATTATACTATGTAGTGGAAAACCTCTTTAATATCACCTCGATGTCATTTCAACACTTGACAGTAGCATCCAATATTAGATTGGTGAAGGGACAACTCTCGACACACCAAGCTGTACTGGAACTATTCTGCAGTACCCATCAATCTCCACTACACAGTGAGTGGTGTTCACAATAGTATCCTGGATCCATTTATGGTTTATATCATTAGCTAAAAACGGCTGGTCAATGGGTATGCCAAGTGTGACCCCTCCACCAAACTATTATACCAAAGTATTATAATGAAAGCCAACATAGGAGTCACAGGGAATCAATGTATAAATAGGTAAAAATAATGGAGGTGTGCCTCAAAATATTACATTTAAACCAACAAAAAAGGAAAGGGAAAACTAAATATATTCAATAATACAAATATATTTTTATTAAATTTAGATAAATATTAAAATAAAGAATTTTGCATATAAGACTAGGTCTCTACAAAATGGACAGGAACTAGCAAACGTCAGAACAAAGGAACCATTTTGAACCCGCTTTAAATCTACAAAGTAGGTGTCTCAGTACAAAGGACTTAAAAAGAACATAAAATTTGGTACAAAAGTATATGTAAACATCCATAGTAGATTGGGTATAGATAAAATATCTTTGGGTACAGTGGATTATGTAAAAAAGCGATGAAGTTGGAATTTATACAGCGGTATATATATATGCATGTATATACTTATATGCAACATTCTGTATTTTAATATTTGTGTAATTTTATAAAATATATTTTTACTTTTTGAGATATTTAGTTTGGCCTCTCATTTGTTGGTTCATGTGTTTCATAAGCCTGGAAAAACTCCTGTGTTATCCGCAGTAGTGTGCGCCTCCAATATGGCCACTGCAGGGAAGATTTTAAAAATGTATTATTTGAAACAAAAATTAAACACATACTTTCCTTTATAGGATAATTAATGTCTAACATGTCGTAGAAAAGTTCATACCAGTGGTAGTCTTTGTTTTAGGATCCCACTGACCAATAAAGTAAAGGGTTTTCAGTGCTCATCACTTGGAAGACATGATGGTCATTTAGAACAGTGGTCCCCAACCTTTTTTGCACCAGGGACCGGCTTGAAGCAAGATCATTTTTCCATGGCCCAGCAAGGAGGGGGTGGGGTAGGCGGGGCTTTGGTCATATGGGGGCGGGGTAATGGAGGGATTTGGAGTTTAGTGCATACTTATCATATAGTGTAGACCAGGTCCCCGCCAGGAGCCCCACATAATGTGCTGTGCCAGGAGCCGCATCACTGAGGCCCCATCACGCCCTGCAGCAGGACAGGGCAGCTGTCCTGACAGCTGCTGTTCAGCTGCATTTACTTCATCCCAGGGGCGGACACAGACTGTAGTGGGCCCCTGTGCAAGAAATTTTTAGGGGCCCCCCCCGCCCTTCATAAGGCAACAAAGTTATGTAAACATAACCCCCCCATGTGCATCTCTCACCCCCCCATGTGCAGCTCACCCCCGTGCATCTCTCATCCCCCTCCGTGCATCTCTCATCCCCCTCCGTGCATCTCTCATCCCCCTCCGTGCATCTCTCATCCACCCCCCGTGCATCTCTCATCCACCCCCCGTGCATCTCTCATCCCCCCCGTGCATCTCTCATCCACCCCCCGTGCATCTCTCATCCACCCCCCGTGCATCTCTCATCCCCCCCGTGCATCTCTCACCCCCCCGTGCATCTCTCATCTCTCCCCTCCCTCCCATGTGCATCTCTCATCTCTCCCCTCCCCCCATGTGCATCTCTCATCTCTCCCCTCCCCCCATGTGCATCTCTCATCTCTCCCCTCCCCCCCATGTGGATCTCTCATCTCTCCCCTCCCCCATGTGCATCTCTCATCTCTCCCCTCCCCCCATGTGGATCTCTCATCTCTCCCCTCCCCCATGTGCATCTCTCATCTCTCCCCTCCCCCCCATGTGGATCTCTCATCTCTCCCCTCCCCCATGTGCATCTCTCATCTCTCCCCTCCCCCCCATGTGGATCTCTCATCTCTCCCCTCCCCCATGTGCATCTCTCATCTCTCCCCTCCCCCCATGTGCATCTCCCATTCCCCCCACTCCTAGTTAATTGTATTTAAAAAAAAATAAAACTTGTTATACTTACCCCCATGCGATCCCTGCAGAATCCTGGCGCTCGTCCAAATCGCTGACACCAGGTTCTCCTGACTTCCGGCCATGTGACGGCGCCGTCACATGACCGGAAGTCAGGGGAATCATGAAGGTGCTGCCGCAGCAGCGGAGCGCTAAGATGTCCCGGACCCGGCGCTTAGCATGGGGCCGGGGGCCCCATGAGGAGAGAGACGCACAAGAGGGGGGCTCCGAGGGGGCTCCTACCGGCCGGGCCCCATACTGGAGTCAGGGCAGTCATGCCCTGATGGCGGCCCTGCTGGAGGCTGGAGGGGCCCCCTCTCCCCGCGGACCGGCTGAAAAACCCCAACGGCCCGGTCCTGGTCCACGGACCGGCGGTTGGGGACCTCTGATTTAGAATATCTGTTCATATGAACAGTGGTGTCATTAGTGCATGTTCCTCATTCATCACTGACCTTCTGGGTCCTCCAAGCCCATCTGTATGCATCCTGTGTTATTCATAATGAAGATCCTAAAATAGGTTCCATTTGGCCACTGTTTCGGTGCCCCAGACCTCTAGCTACCTTTTTTCTATTCCTCCTTCCTGGCCATGGTCTTCATCGCTGTTCTTGGTAGCCTCTTGGTTCCATCTGAGGTTTCTAGTCACTGTTCCTGATATCTCCTGTGCTAGTATGAGGCCTGCTTCTGGATGCTCCTGGTATTTGTTAGATTCCAGTTCCTGGACTTTGTGTTTCTGATTAAGCTCTTAGCTTGTTACTGGGTTCCATTCTCATGGTCTGTGACCAAATTTCTATCCTGGATCCATGTTTGTCCCATGCTTCATTTTCTGGTTTTGCTTCTATCATGTCATGACTATAGTGTCTGCTCGCTCGCTCATGATTATTATGGGGAACACTCACTTATAAATCCTTCAGTCTAGTTTTTGGCCTTAATTCACTGTTATTTTTGCACCTTTTTGGGGGGATGTAAAAGTTTGCATTTTAAGTATTTTTATCTGTGAATCAAATTCATGAAGGCTTTTGTAATTGTTTTTACACTAGTTTTTCCTGTTGTCCCTATTTTGTTTTTTTTTTCTTTTGATGTTGTAGCGGTAGCTGTCATTATCTAAATGTTCCTAGTCAATTAATTAGTTGCAAATGTTCAAAATCCTGCAAAATTTTGTATGCAGTGATTGAGTACAAAATCTACCTTATTTTGTTTTTGCTCCATTGAAGACATACAACATTTTAAAGCATATTGGGAAAATTGGGCAACACTTTACTCTAAAAAGGTGCAAAATAAAACATTTTTATTTTTTGACAAATTCATCAAACATCGTGCACCATTTTGATGAATTTGGCATAATGCCCACTAGCAAAAACAGAAAGACGAGAAAAAATTGATTTGAAGAAAAAATCCAATTGGTAAATTGGGGCCTTAGTATTTTTATTTTTATGTCCAGTTATGTTTTAGTGTGTTGTGTGGCTTATATATAATATCATAGATATTTGTGTCCTGGACCTTTTTCGTTTGAAAGATTATTTCATTGGGAGCGCAGTTGTGCTGTCTGTCACAGTCTGAGCTGCCGAGCCAACATCTTATAAACTGCTGCTCCTCCAGGAAATACAGCTAGTCTACTTATTTAGCTGTGACATATCTGGATAACTGCTGCTACTGTTTATATGATTAGTCCTTTTTCTGTTCAGCATTGATAGGGCTATTTTAAACATGTTTGACAATGCTATCCATTTTTTCTTATGGGATATGTGTACAACTTTTTTAAAATCTTAGAAAAATACTGTTAGCATGAAAAACAAGATTGTATCCGTCACTTGTTACATTACATCCAAATGTCACTACTGCATTTCTATGGACCCCAGAAAACAACAGCTTCTATCATAAAAGTTGCACATTATACAAATGTACAATGTTCTAACTTAACACACAGCGCTATATTACCTATACACAAAAGTACATTACACCGAATATAGAAAATTACACAAATCTTTATCACGTGAAGCACATTTAAAACAGGGAAATTCATCACAAGGAAACAGCTGCCATATATAAAGAGAATTTACACAATATACCATAAAGTGGTGTATAGCTAACAACATATTAAAGGGGTGGTCCGAAACTAACTTTTATTTTAATCTTAAATGTCTATGTATTAAATGTAGTAATCTAATCTAATTTTCTAATATGCTTTAATTAAAAATTCCTATCAATCCCTCAGTACTCTCTCTAACTGCTTTATTGTTTTCTACTTACTTACTGTTTTATGATGCTCTGCCCCTACCCTGAAGCGAAGAGACATTATTGATGTCCATTTCAGGGGCTGGGCTAGTCCCTGATGGACTGAGTATGCATCGGATGTCAATTCTGACATATGCTCAGTAGAATCTTGTCACTGTGCAATAATCTTTTTAATGCACAATGACTGTGCGCTCCGTCGCCAGCTCTAATGAGAAGTGACGAGCTGGCATGAGAGCGCACTGTTAGTGTGCATTGTAAGGCAAAAAGCCTCGCCGTCATAATTGACTGATACTTAGGATTAAAATTGAGTTCGGACCACCCTTATAACTATACCATGTCACAGAAAATTATCTTGATACAGAAAACTGTAATTTGACACTTCGCACAGCAAAAATCATTGAACATCTGAAATTTGGTGTTGTTATAGATTTCTATATCAGGATTTTTTGCTGCATCATGGTATGTGTGTTGTGTTAAAGAATGTTACATCGATACTTTACAAAGCTCCAAATATAATAAACAGAAGCAATGCAAAAAAAAATGTGTTCAACCAAGAAGTAATTTTACTCACAATATAAGCAAAAAGATACTTGCATCTATAATGTTAAGGGTCAAATAGCAACACAATTCCAGCAAAAACAATCAATACCTTATGGCATGAATTTATTGTATACGTGTGGCATAACGTATGGTAGAATTATTTAGTCACAGTGTGGCAGTATTTCTTAGTCACTGTTATTTAGTCATTTGGTTGGTATTAATATTATGAAGACAAAGGAAGAAATAGCCAGCTCACCGACAGAGATGGATGTAAAACAAGCTGGTGGAACGATGCACTGAACTGTTTAACTCCAAAGGTGCTTTAAGCTCCTATGCTCGGTTTGAACAGTCATTTTGTGCAGACAGACTCTCTTTAAAGTACCACTGCCTCTTGACTAAAACATCTTAACACTAAACTGTATTTTTGCTGAAAACACAATAAGGTCTTTCACCAACATCTAGCTCTAACTTTAGTAAGAAAGGACACATTTATTTGCTGTTGCCTTAGAGGGAATCTATCAGCAGATTTTTGCTATATAATCTGAAGACAGCATGAGATAGAGGCTGAAACACAGAATTCAGGGATGTGTCACTTGTCAAAGTGCGTGCTGTTGTTTAATAACTGTGAAGGATTTATCACTAAGAGATTAACATTGCTGGACTACACTAGTCTGGGAACGCCCCCTCCTGTGATAAGCAGCTCACGGTCTATGGACTTGTATACAGAGAGCCTGGTGTGGGTGGGGTTAGCTTTCTCAGCTCTGCTTCATTCTAAATCTAAAAGCTCTGATTGTGTCAAAACCACTGCACCCAGTGATCTAAGTGATACAGCGTTGGATTCAGCTTCTCGTACATTGCCTACATTATGCTGCTCTCAGATGAGGTAGCAGAAACCTGCTGACAGATTCCCTCTAATGATGCTTCTGTCATAGAAACAGTGCATCTTCCCTGATCTGTAGTTTTCTACAGATAAATAATCTGTGATTGGAGCTGCTTTATTTTGTTACATTTATGATGTGAGACTCCTTTCATGCTTGTTAAATAGTGTGAATTAATTAGTTAGTTGTTAGATACACATTATAATTCTGTTATTAACCACAGTTGAGTTGTATTGTACAGATTATTTTCTCAACTAAAAGGGTCTGTCCACATGAGTCGGCAGCTTGAGGACACCATAACAGATCCTTACAAAAATATTAGACAAAATAGCCCCCTTGAAAGAAACCATAAGGATTCCATTATAGTTAACGGGGTTGATCTGCCACTGCTGGTGTCCAGTATGTAGGAGTTTTGTAATTTCCGTTATTTTTGTATGTCGTCTTATAACAATAATATGGAAATAACAACATATACTGTACTTTTCTAAACCCTTATAATCACAATCCAGCTATATAAAAAAAAGTGCACACTCCCTTTAAACGTAACAGAATTTTCCCACGCTGTCAGTGACGTGCATGAGGTGAGCCGAGTTCATTGGACATGACCTTGGCTCATCTGGATGCCGTCACAGCCAGACACTGAGTAGCGCAAGCATGCCTGCGCTTCTCAGTGTCTGCGGGATGACAGGCTGGATGGCAGCGTTCTGCTGCGGTCCAGCCTGTCATCTCGATGTAGCAGAGCTGAAGCTGTCGTGGGAGCCATGGAAAGGTAAGGATGATGTTGCTTTATTATTTTACTTTTATTGCAGGAGATCGTTGGCTTCAGCTGGAATGGGCATGGCGGTAAGTATGGTTTAATTTAGAACAATAAAGAATTGTGTGTTTATTTCAATTAAAGGACTTTTTTCTGGGTGTTTGTGTTTTTTTTAAATACTTTACTAGAAATTCATGGTGGTCATGTCTAATATTGGCGTGACCCCATGAATTTCGGGCTTAGGGCCAGCTGATAATGCCAAGCTGACCTTAACCCCTTTATTACCCAGTGAGCCACCGCACCAGGGCCCTGGATGAGTTGGGTACAGCGCCAGAAGATGGCGCTTCTATGAACGCGCCATTTTCCGGGGCGGCTGCGGACTGCAATTTGCAGCGGGTGGGGCCCAGAAAGCTTGGGCCTCCCTGCGCTGCAGATTCCAGCCCCCAGCTGCCTAGTTGTACCTGGCTGGACACAAAAATAGGGCGAAGCTCCACGTATTTTTTTTTTAAATTCATGAAATTCATGGAATAATTAAGAAAAAAAGGGCTTCCCTATATTGTTGTGTCCGGCTAGGTACAAATAGGCAGCTGGTGGTTGGGAGCAGCCCGTTCCTGCCTGCTGTACCTGACTGGACACAAATATAGGGCGAAGCCCTACATCAATTTTTTTTTCATTATTTCATGAATTTCCTGAAATAATTTAAAAAAAATTGACGTGGGGCTTCGCCCTATATTTGTGTCCAGTCAGGTACAGCAGGCAGGAACGGGCTGCCCCCAACCACCAGCTGCCTATTTGTACCTGGCCAGACACAACAATATAGGGAAGCCCTTTTTTAAAAAAATTATTTCATGAAATAATTAAAAAAAAATTGACGTGGGGCTTCGCACTATATTTGTGTCCAGCCAGGTACAGCAGGCAGGGACGGGCTGCCCCCAACCACCAGCTGCCTATTTGTACCTGGTTGGACACAACAATATAGGGAAGCCCTTTTTTTCTTAATTATTCCATGAATTTCATGAAATAATTTAAAAAAAAAATGCGTGGGGCTTCGCCCTATTTTTGTGCCCAGCCAGGTACAACTAGGCAGCTGGGAGCTGGAATCCGCAGCGCAGGGAGGCCCAAGCTTTCTGGGCCCCACCCGCTGCAAATTGCAGTCCGCAGCCGCCCCAGAAAATGGCACGTTCATAGAAGCGCCATCTTCTGGCGCTGTACCCAACTCATCCAGGGCCCTGGTGCGGTGGCTCACTGGGTAATAAAGGGGTTAAGGCCAGCTTGGCATTATCAGCTGGCCCTAAGCCCGAAATTCATGGGGTCACGCCAATATTAGACATGACCACCATGAATTTCTAGTAAAGTATTTAAAAAAACACAACACCCAGAATAAAGTCCTTTAATTGAAATAAACACACAATTCTTTATTGTTCTAAATTAAACCATACTCACCATAACGCCCATTCCAGCTGAAGCCAACGATCTCCTGCAATAAAAGTAAAATAATAAAGCAACCTCATCCTTACCTTTCCATGGTTCCCACGACAGCTTCAGCTCTGCTACATCGAGATGACAGGCTGGACCGCAGCAGAACGCTGCCATCCAGCCTGTCATCCCGCGGACACTCAGAAGCGCAGGCATGCTTGCGCTCCTCAGTGTCTCGCTGTGACAGCATAAAGATGAGACAAGCTCATGTCCAATGAACTCGGCGCACCTCATGCACGTCACTGACAGCGTGGGAGAATTCTCCTGCACTCAGCACTTCAGCGTGAAAATTCTCCCACGCTGTCAGTGACGTACATGAGGTCAGTTGAGTTCATTGGACATGAATGAGCTCACCTCATGCACGTCACTGACAGCGTGGGAAATTCTCACGCTGAAGCACTGAGTGCAGGAGAATTTTCCCACGCTGTCAGTGACGTGCATGAGGTGAGCTCATTCATGTCCAATGATCTCAGCTCACCTCATGCACGTCACTGACAGCGTGGGAAAATTCTCCTGCACTCAGCGCTACAGCGTGAGAATTCTCCCACGCTGTCAGTGACGTGCATGAGGTGAGCTCATTCATGTCCAATGAACTCAGCTGACCTCATGCACGTCACTGACAGCGTGGGAGAATTCTCACGCTGAAGTGCTGAGTGCAGGAGAATTCTCCCATGCTGTCAGTGACGTGCATGAGGTGCGCCGAGTTCATTGGACATGAACTCGTCTCATCTTTATGCCGTCACAGCCAGACACTGCAGAGCGCAAGCATGCCTGCGCTTCTCAGTGTCTGCGGGATGACAGGCTGGATGGCAGCGTTCTGCTGCGGTCCAGCCTGTTATCTCGATGTAGCAGAGCTGAAACTGTCCTGGGAACCATGGAAAGGTAAGGATGAGGTTGCTTTATAATTTTTCTTTTATTGCAGGAGATCGTTGGCTTCAGCTGGAATGGGCGTGATGGTAAGTATGGTTTAATTTAGAACAATAAAGAATTGTGTCTTTATTTCAATTAAAGGACTTTATTCTGGGTGTTTGTGTTTTCTTTTAACTTTGACTATGGGGTTAGTAATGGGGGTGTCTTATAGACGCCTCTCCATTACTAACCTGGGCTTAATGTCAGCTGGCATTATAAGCTGACATCAACCCCAACCCTATTACCCCCTGCCACCGCACCAGGGCAGCGTGGAAGAGCGAGGCTAAGTGCCAGAATTGGCTTATCCTATGGATGCGCCATTTCTGGGGCAGCTGACGGCTGGTGTTTCTAGCCTGGGAGGGGGCCAATATTCATGGCTCCCTTCCTGGGCTATTAATATCAGCCCCCAGCTGTCTGCCTAGCCTTTGCTAGCTATTAAATTAGGGGGGACCCCACGTCATTTTTTTGGGGGGTCCTCCATTTTAATAGCTAGTAAAGGCTAGGTATTCAGCTGGGGGCTGATATTAGTAGCCTGGGAAGCTCCGTGGGTATTACCCCCTTCCCAGGCTTCAAACATCTGCCCCAGCCGTCTGCTTAACCTCCGCTAGAGACTAAAATTACGGGGAACCCCACGCCAATTTTTTTTAATAATAAATCCTTTATTTTAATACTAAATGACAAGTACAGTAACCAACACTGTCACTGTACTTATTATATATGTGACTGACATGTTTCTATCTATCTAATCTATGTATGAAGCTCTATTCTGTCTGTTATAAATTGTCGGGTACAGATGCTGAATTGCCGGCCGGCTTTTTTAAAGAGACGGTGCATGAAAACACTATTATTTTTTTTAATAAATCCTTTGCAGTAAATGACAAGTACAGTAAGCAACACTGTCACAGTACTTCATATATATGTGACTGACATGTTTCTATCTATCTAATCTATGTGTGAAGCTCTATTCTGTCTGTTATAAATTGTCGGGTACCGCTGCTGAATTGCCGGCCGGCTTTTTTAAAGAGACGGTGCACGAAAGCACTATTATATTTTTTAATAAATCCTTTACACTAAATGACAAGTACAGTAAGCAACACTGTCACTGTACTTCGTATATATGTGGCTGACATGTTTCTATCTATCTAATCTATGTGTGATTCTCTATTCCTTCTATTCTAAATTGTCGGGTACAGATGCTGAATTGCCAGCCGGCTTTTTTAAAGAGACGGTGTATGAAAACACTATTATTTTTTTTGATAAATCCTTTACACTAAATGACAAGTACAGTAAGCAACACTGTCACTGTGCTTCTTATATGTGTGACTGACATGTTTCTATCTATCTAATCTATGTGTGAAGCTCTATTCTTTCGGTTCTAAATTGTCGGGTACCGGTGTATGCCGCTGCTGAATTGCCGGCTTTTCATGTTTCACTGTGAGCACTGTTCCCATCGATTTGGGCAATCACTGTAATGCCACAACCACCATGGCTGTGGCATTACAGTGAGTGGCAGACAATCCCTGCATGATTGGTGCTCTAAATAGCGCCAGACATGCAGGACACGCTTTTGGTGCACGAACAGTTATCGAACATAACCTCGAACAGCCGAATTTTTTGCAAATCGTTCGGGTTCGTCAAACAACTCGAACACCACCCAAAACAGCTCGAATTTGAGATTGGCGAACAGTTCTAGTCGAACACCGCTCATCTCTACTCATAATACCAGTAGTCCAGATGGGAGGTATTCAATTCCAGAGTGGATACAAGAGTAATGCAGCTCTTCCTGGTATGGTTGGACACCTAGGTGGACCCGTTGTGTAGATCACTGGCCATTAGTGCGGATAAGCAGTACTGGAAAGGAAAAATTGAAAGGTGGTGTCAGGGGTGTGTCAGATGTAACAGACAGTCGCTCTGGATCTGGCTGCAGAAGGTCACTGTGTTTGTCATTGCAGACACCTTCATAATCCTTCTCACTTTTGGACCTAACAGAAACCCCCCTTCTGATCTGATTGACCCACCCTGGTCTGGGTGTTTATAAACTGTCTGTTTCAGGGATTCGCCTGTGATGTTCTCGTTTTCTTTTGTGAAGGCTTGGAGCAATAGCAGTCGGCTAGCTTCCTCTCTGGTGCCCTTGGAGGATATTTGGTGTTATCTCTCTGGTGTCTGCTCAAGCTAAGTTTTCACCCCTTTATTTGTCTCCCTTGTTGTCTTTAGTTTATAGTGGGGACTGACCAGTGATCACTCCCCCTCCCTATCTAGGGATATACAGGGATTAGGTTTCCTGTTCAGCAATAGGTTCGGAACCTATATAGAAATGGTAGGACAGGTAGGGTGATATTAGATCTGCCTAGGGGTCTCCACTCCCCCTTTCCCTAGCATTGGGCTACCCTCCCTTCATCCCTTCGTGTTGCACTTAGTCTTTCCCACACTGTGCATGACAGATGGAGTATGCTGTTCTCTCATGCAGTGGAAAAGCAATCTGTGATGATTGTGGAAATTTTGACTGTTATATTTGTAGCGGTATTTACAAATACACAGCAAAACCAGAGCCTTCATCAGGCAGTGTATAACATGATCATTAAGTCAAAATTTCCACCGTTATGGACTGTTTTTCCACTGTATAAAAAGACCGCACACTCCACCTGCCAATTTTTCCTTAGTTGAGGGAAATGCACATCATGAAGTTGCGTGAAGCATAGTTAGTGCTGGAGGCGCTGAAGAGAAGATGAAATCCAAGTCAAGGAAGATCGCAAAGGAGCAGCTGGGCTGCTGAGGTGGGACAGCGAGGTGAGTATAATATTTCTTTATTTTTAAGATGCCCGTACTGGCAATTGAAGCACATTCAATTCGCATTAAATAAATTTGGCGCAAATCTAATTTTCCAATCGAATTTGAGCGAATATAAATTTCGCCAGATTTGCTCCTCGCTTCTTCTAAGTGAAATGGTTTGCTTCCTGAAGATTAAAAGATATAAGGTCTTATTTCTTCACCAGAGATATATTTTTGACATTAGCACCATAAGCTTTTTTTTTTCTACAACTTTGCTGATTTCAGAGTGGAGCTGTTAAAAATTATAGTTAATAGACTTATTTTGTTAAGCTGATTGCTCAGCCATCTGACAATACAGAGAAGTAGAGAAACATTCCTTATCACATAAACCTGGTGAATTCCTCTTCAATTTTACTGCTTAGCAGAAACTGTTTCTCAGGACCAAAATTACACCAATTTTAGGATTTCATGACTGGTTGACTGGCTAATAAATAGCTTAAAGTCCAATGAGGTGTAAAATTGCAGTAATATTTGTCATCTTAGCATCAGGTGATCAGCGAGATCAAATTTTCAGTTTCACTTTTATTTTCATTCTGTTTATATCTACTTTTTATTTTTTGGTATTTTATGAAGTTACGGGTAGCTTCAGTAAATTTCTATTACTGTCTTGAGAATATGGTCATTATACTACACATGTATTTCTTATTCTATTATTCATTACCTCAAAAGAAAATATAGAAATAATGTAGACTATGTATTAACAATTTTATATAAGTACATAAATATAATTTGGTTGTGTTTCTTGTTTGGCTGAGATAGTGGAAGACAGGCTAAATGAGTATTCTAAATCTGGAATCCTTGTTTAAGGAGCATTTTCAGCTTCCCAACGAAGACCAATTTGATGTAAATTGTATTTCCTAATATTTTTTTTATTAGAGTTGGAGCTTTTTATTTTCTTTTCAATCCCTTTCACATAGACGTGGAGTGAAATAATAACTTTTTCGCTGCCTCCAGTGACCTCTATCACTTCTCCATTCAACCTATTTAGAATTGTATAATGTGTATACAGGAGTTCCTTTCAGGTAAACAGAATTTTGGTACTTGATGTTTTCTGCATCTCTGCTAGGTATGACACTGCCCTCAATGTGTCGAACCGCAAATTGTTGGGTTACATTGACATTTAGCCCTTTGGTAATGTTAAGTCTTTTAGAACTGATAAAGTGGATGAGACATGACAATATAATAGATCTATGCATTCAATTTAAAACAACAAAAATCAAAAGTACAACCAAAACCAGTAAACTTTATAATATACCTTATTCAAATGTATTTCTTCACTAAAATAACAGATTAACAATTGTCAGGTTTTAACATATTCGATGAACTATCCTGAGGTCTACCTTAGCACTGCTGGTGCAATAGCATCTGCTGTTCCCTACGTCTATGATGGTAAAAAGGATAAATGAAAACAAATATCCAGCTATATAAAAAATTAATCACTGGAAGTGCTTGGTATAATAAAAAAACAGCTCAAGATTATTTACCTAATCATCAAACTTGGCCAAAATAGGATCTGCTATGGGCAGTGATAGTTACAGTTGTTGCAATAAACGTATGTTCCTCTGATGTCTGATGCAATGACTGAAATAGTTCAAAGCACTTTGTTTTTCCCTAAATCACGTATTCAGCCTGAAAAATAACTCAAAATTGTGGCCACTAGGTGTCTCACTTCTATTTAACTTGTCGTCCATTGCCTATTGTCATTAATTCATCTTCAGCGACAGAGATGCCAAGGTGGATTACTGGTAGTGGAGGGCGGTCTTTGTCTCTCTGCTTTTCATTTCATGTCTGCCAAAAAGCATAGAGGTATAACAGAGGGGATGGCTTACATTTCAAGATAGAAAGCCATTGAACAATGACAGGTGCTATGTATGCTGGAGATAAAAGCAATGGATATTCCAGCACCTATAGTGCTGAAAGAATGCCAATGTAGAGAACTTGCTTACTAAAATTAATTAGTTAGCAAGTTGTAGAGCATGAGTTTTAGGACAGTAGCTGGACATATACTGGTATGGGTACCAAAAAGCAGCTTTAACTTGCTTTGGGGGATGAGGGCAACAAGACCATGCTTTTACTCCAGTTTGGGGTTAAAAAAACAGGTAGCCTCAAATGTCTCCTGACTTAATTTTCATGTCTAGCTACAAAACTAAAGTAGTATTTAGATGATAAAGAAAAATATGTAGAGCAAACAAGATGCAGCAAAAATACTAGTAAGTAGTTCAAGTTACAGGAATATTGTATTTATCTTAATGAAACTCTTGCAAAGCAAAGTGGTTTTGAAAATTTAATTGTAGGGTTTTTCTATTTCATATTCTTCCAGAAGGTTGGGGTGACAGATTAGTTTATCTTCATTGTACTGCGGCACTAAATATTTTTGCTTATAGTGCATCTATTTAATCTAAGAAATGCGCATCCTGGTGATAAATGCTGTACAGGTTTCTGTGGACAGGGAATGTGGAAAAAGCTTAATTTTTTCCATTCATTCAAAGAAAGAAAGAGAAAAAAAATCCTATCTATCTGACCCGAGACTGCTGACAGAAATAGGATATGTCAATATAAAATGAAATCATTACTATAGGTCTTTAGTGCTCCAGCTGTAAAAGCAAAATTAGGTCTAAAAGATGGATTTTGTGGGATTAGCAGAGAATAACCAGCAACATTCACTAAAATACTGGAACATCTGCTGGCTATTTTAGGAGACAAGTCATTCTATTACCATACATTACAATTAATTTTAGGCTAATCCTTTTGAGAGGAAACTCTTCTCTTAGCGAGCTTATGAAAAATGATGGCGTGGTGTTGACATTTTTATCCTAACACTTATTTTACAATGGACTATTTGAAGGTGCCATAAGATCAGCACATGTCTACTTTGGAATATTTTATTAAGGCATACGGTGCCGAATTACACTTGGGAAGACAGATGTTTGTAAACCAAGGACAGAACTGCTAAGTAACTTTGCAAATAGAGGTAAATTTGGGATATGTGTGAAAACGTGTCCGATGCAAATAGTCACTTAAAGAGGCCCAGACTCAGAAATAGTAACCCAGAATCATTGGTGCAGCTTGAGTTAACAGCACCTGGGGCAAAACAAGTATTGAAAACCCCTAACCAAGTAATATTGCCCCAAGCATGTCCACTTAAAGAGAAACTATCACCAGGTCGGAAGTGGTCAGGTTTTTTTTTACTTATTTTACTCTATGTTCCCACCTGAATATTTTTTTATTATCATTTATTTTGCCATATGCTTCCAGAGATATGGACCTTGTAATTTAGTGATTATTTTTATGGTCTTTCTAAGGGAGGCGATGATCACAGGTTTCCTTGGGGCCATGCCTTTAGGCTTCTCTGCATTAGTACCGTGAGCCATGACTCCTTGCTTGGTAAAGACTACAAACATCATCACTGAATACAAAAACCCATATCTCTTAAAAGAAATGGATTTAAAAAAAAAAATTCATGATGATAAGTCCTGGCAATTGGTCATCAGTTACTAAGATAGGAAACTCCTCCCTTTAAGTTTGATATTTTTACAGTATGTATTGGGTTAGACACCAAAGAGCCGCTTCTCTCAGTAACAGGAGGGGTCAAATAGTTGGATCTTGGAACATTCCATAAACTTAAACCACCTCATACAGATTACATCAGTGGTCTTCAACATATCCCTCTATAGCAATTTTGAACCTGCAGCTTTGAGTATACCTTGACAGCTCAAGCTATAAGGACATTCTGAGAGTTGTTTTTGCAACTGGAGTTTTCCAGGTTGGGTTAGATTAAAATCTTTGCAATCTGTTTCCAGTTGAATGTGTATGGGGACCTTCCAACTATCCTTGGAGATAAGTTCTTGCTTGAAGTATCTGGCAGAGGTTTTTCTTTCTCTCCCACATTGAATAATTGTGGAAGAATACTATGGGCAAATAAGACTTCTGCTGGTCCCTTAATAGGTCGTATTTGAAGAATAAACCCTAAAAGAATAATCAAACCTTAAGGAATTATCTGATGCTACACTGGGCGGGTCTGGAAACCCTGCACATCACCAGAACATGAATTGACAGTACTCTCTTAATACCAGCTGAAACAATATGGCGCTTCAGTGGAACAGTAGTCAAGCATGCATTCGTCCTATATCTCTATTTGAAGTCTTTGTCACTGACGTTAACAGCTGAGCCCTCTACACAACTGTTTGTCATCACTATAGACTTTGAATTAAAGGGGCATTCCCATCTCCAAGATCCTATCCCAATATGTAGTAGGTGTAATAATAATATTAGCAAATACCTACAAGTAGTAATGTAGTATAGTATTTTTGATTCGCTACGTCTCTTTCCTCATGTGCAGGCATTGCAGGACCTTAGGTATCCATGGTTACATCCACTGATAAAGTGACAGCTAGCTGCTAGTGGTCGTAACCATGGATACCTAAGGTCCTGCAATGCCTGCACATGAGGAAAGAGACGTAGCGAATCAAAAATACTATACTACATTTCTAATTGGAGATATTTGCTAATATTATTATTATTGCACCTACTACATATTGGGATAGGATCTTGGAGATGGGAATACCCCTTTAAGTCTACTAACTTATGGTTCAGATGGACATTGCTGTACTTTTTAGCTTTGTTTAGGTTATTTAACCAACCACCACAGGGGCGGACATAGAATTGGTGCAACCTGTGCAGCCGCACAGGGTCCCAAGTGGTAAGGGAGTCCACTCCCGCCTCCAAAGTAGGTGGAATTGTGTATTAGGCTAAGTGCCCACGATGCAGAAATGCTGTGGATTTTTCCTGAGCGTTTCTGCATCTCCCTGGCAGAAAAAACGCATGCAGATTTTACATGCTTTTTTTCTGCCAGGTAGAAGCGTAAGTGAAGTGTTTTGAACATGCGATTTCGCATGCAGGTTGTCAAGTGCTTTTCCAAGCGATTTTAGCATCACTTGGAAAGTGCTTCACAACTTGGTCACACTATATAAATCCATGCAACCGGCATGGATTTATATAGTGTGACAAAGTTACGATGCTGAAAATGCAGCAGCAGTATCAGTAGTAAAAAAAAGAATAAAAATGGTGAAAAATAAAAAAAAACATTATGCTCACCTTCCGATGGCCCCCGGTCTCCGTCTTCGGCAGCTCGTGGTGGTGTAAAAGGACCCTCCATGACGTCATTTAGTCATGTGACGTCAGCGGTCGCGTGACCTGTCACATGACTAAACGATCTCATAGAAGGTCCTTTTACCACCGCAAGCAGCCGAAGACACCAGAGAAGAAGACCGGGGGCCATCAGAAGGTGAGTATATGTTTATTTTTTAGTTTAATTCTTTTTTAACTACAGGTACTATGGTACTCGGGTCTGGAGGAGAGTCTCCTCTTCTTTAGACCCGGGTACCATCCGCGCATTGAACCGCATAATATCCGCATGTGCACGTGTAGTCATACGGATGTTATGCGGTCCAATGCTAAAACGCCGCGATTCCGCAAAATTAATGGTAGTGCTGCGTTTTTTTCCGCAATGATAATCCGCAGCGGAAATTTCCGCAGCATGTGCACAGCACATGCGGATTATCATTGGGGAACATTGCAGACCTTCTACCAAGCGTTTTTAAGTGTTTCTGCAGTGGAATTGCCGCTGCGGAAACGCTTAAAAGACGCACCGTGGGCACGCAGCCTTATGATGAGTTATTAGACTGCAAAGGGCCCATATACTGTTCTTGCACAGGGACCTCTTCTGTCTGTGTCCCCTTGTGCCGCACCATACTATGTAAGGCACTTGAGGTCTTTCAATAACTTTTTAAACGGATTTGACTTGGAGAGCTGCTTTGAGAGGTTTCGTATGAAGGCTTTTATTTATGACTTGGTATACTTTCTTTAGCATCACATTAGGATATCCGATAAATACCAAAGACGAGTATATCAATTTGATGCTATTCAAATTTGTATTGAAGCTTTAGGAATTAATGGAACTGGGCAAATTTGAACAATTTGCGATCTGCTTCTCACGAATCTTTTAAAATGAGCGTTACTGTTCTACACATTGCAGAAGATTGCATCAGCCACAGAAGGCTCTGGGGCATGGCCAGACAGCTTTCCAATAATAGCTTGTAGCTATCAAGTCACATTGTATATATAGTACAGCCAATCAGGAGGAACCAGCATTGCGAGGAACCAGCATTGCCTGTATAAAAGCAGAGGCAGCAGCTATTTTGTGGTGAATCTGGATAGTGCGAGGACATCACAGCTGAGTGCTTAGCCACAAAAATAGGGAGAGAAAGCCATAAAATACTGAACAAACTGTTCAGACACAATATTTGACAACACAGCAGTGAAGAAGATTATTGTGCGAGAAAAAAAGAATAATACAGATCTATTTGAGAGGAAGAGATATAGGTGAGTCAATGTGCTATTGATTACCATCCATTTATCCATAGCCATATATTTTGAGGTCACTTTGATATTACTAAAGCTGTGTTTGCGTTAAAGAGCTTGAATCGCTAGATAGCACTCTAGGAGACCTCAGAGTGTCATACATATCTTTTTTAGGGCAATTGGAGGCTTTACAGTACTTTTGATTAATCAATTTTCCGCAAATCAAATAAAAAAAATAAAAACTGTCAGAGTTGGCGAATTTGAATTTCAAAAGATTTGCGCACTTCTAATAATGCTTATTTTTTTATAGTTGTAGTACATAAGTGACGGATGTTAGTAGACAGATCCTATGATACCAAAGATTCAGCTCTGCAATTCATTCTTTTTTATTTTGCGTTGAGTCTTATTGTAACACAGTATGTAGCGTGCATTAGCATGCTGCCTGGGATTTTCTATTAATACTTATGCGCAGTTAAATAAAACTCAGTATTAAAGAAATGACCTGTTGTTTCTGGGAATAAAGTAGTTTCTCCATTGTGCACTTTGCTAACAATAAAGGGCAGCAGGGACCTTCTTTTCTTTCCAGTATATTAATTTCCCTGACACATTAAAGAGCATTTATTAAGTTTTCATAATGGCACCACCTCTGCAGATGTTTCTTGTGAAATGAAAGAACAGAGCTACTGAGATGACGGGAAAAAGTCTGACTTTTACCTTCTGGAAGTTTTGTTTTAAATTCAGCTAAGTCTTATAATCTGGTAGGAACTATAAATATATACACTGCTCAAAAAAATAAAGGGAACACTTAAACAAAACAATGCAACTCCAAGTCAATAACACTACTGTGAAATTAATCTGTCCAGTTATGAAGCAACACTGATTGTGAATCAATTTCTCCTGCTGTTGTGCAAATGGAACAGACAACTGGTAGAAATGATAGGCAATTAGCGAGATACCCCCTATAAAGGAGTGGTTCTGCAGGTGGTGACCACAGACCATTTCTCTGCTCTCATCATTTTTGGCTGTTGTTTTGGTCACTTTTTCATTTTGCCATGGCTCTCACCCCTAGAGGTACAGTAGCATAAGGTGGTGTCTACAGTACAACCCACAGAAGTTGCTCAGGTAGTGCAGTTCATCCAGGATGGCATATCAATGTGGCAAGAAGGGTAGCTGTGTCTGTCAGCACAGTGTCCAGAGCATGGAGCAGATACTAAAAGACAAGCCAAGAAATGTGGAGGGGGCTGTAGGAGGGCAACAACCCAGCAGCATGACTGCTACCTCCTCCTTTGTGCAAGGGGGAGCAGTGCCAGAGCACTGCAAAATGATCTCCAGCTCGCCACTAACATCCATGTGTCTGGTCAAACTGTCAGAAACAGACTCCATGAGGGTGGTATGAGGGCCCGACGACCACAAGTGGGTGTTGGGCGATTGGCATTTGCCAGAGAACACCAAGATTGGTAGATTCGACATTGGCACCCTGTGCTCTTCACAGATGAGAGCAGGTTCACAGTGAGCATATATGACAGACGTGACAGAGACAATACACTACAACATACAACCATATATCATAAATCAGACATAAGCAGGAACAGCACGTCAGTGCTTTGAACAGGGAACAAGCCCTTATGAATGTACACTGCTAAGTTGATCTAGTAACGCAAGTGCATAGAACGATCTGAATATAGGTGGCATGCGGAGCAAGAGTAAACATATCAGAACATAGTTATATGCCAAATACTTATCTAGTACAACCTGGATGGAGCAAGGACAGGTACCCCAGCACTGACGTGCTGTTTCTGCTTATGTCAGATTTATGATATATGGTTGTGTGTTGTAGTGTATTGTCCCTGTATATTTCTAGAATTTTTGTATCTAATTTCTTTTGCGAACCAGAGCTTTCTTACTAGTCAAGCAAACTATACCATTTAGGATTTACTCCTTGTATATTGTGTTTATTATATATTCAGGCTATTATTAGATCCATTTGGTGACTGTATAACTATATATTGAATGTCTTTTTTGGCATATTATGTACTGTCTCACTTGAGAATTTGGATTATTATCATGTACACAATTTGAGTCACAGATGTATTGTTCTAGCCCTTGAATGTATTCTATAATATAGCATTTTCTTCGTTTAGTAGTATGCATAGTACTTGTATTATTTATCTAGAATACTGTTTGTATGATCTGGATGGGTGGGGTCTCCAAGTCACTTTTTCCCCATTTTTTGATAGCAATTTTTATTGGTTTTAAATATGAAGTTAATAAAAAAAAAATCACAATTTTACTTTAGAGCTGTATTAGCTTCCTGTTGTCTTTTTTGGTTTCTTACAGTCTAAATGGTGCTGCAGGAAGCCAACAGCTCTTGTTCAACCATTCTATTTAACTATTCTATTCTATCTGTGGATTCAGATATTGTTGAAATTGTGACACCAGGAGGTAGGGGCGCCCTTGACTCGAGGGCCTCAATGCAGCTGCATGGTCTGCCGCTATGAGCAGTAAACACGTATGGCTCCAAATGGGGGAAAAATCCAAACACTATATCAGAAGTTTTTTTTCCTATAGCTGCCACTCCCTGACGGTCTCTGCTACCACTGGATTCCTCTTAGTCACGATGACTTCACGCCACCTGATGAAACCCACTGAAAAGATATTACAGTTCATAATGATTTTAGGCTTAGTAACCTATGAATGGCAACTGCAGTCAGTGGCCATTTAGCCAGAATATTCAACACTTCTAACAGGGAGCATGTATTGGGTGGGGTTAATGGCAGATGCAGAGCTTGACCATAGGAGATTATATTCTGTGAGAAAATTGAATCTTTAAATGTCGAAATTTGGAATTATAGCAGACAGCAAGGCAAATAAAATTTACTAATTTTTACTAATTATTGATTAAAAGCTTAGAAAAATCAACAAACACTTAAAAATAGTAGACTGTGGGATGGTGCTTTACTGTCTCACACAGGGGTATAACCCTTCAGAGTAGACAATGTAGCCCCCAAAAACTACCATGAGAAAGGTAACAAGATGAGAACATACAAAAATGTCCAAACTTGGGTTTGAACAAATAGTCTAAATAGACAACCAATCTCAAGAACAAATCTCATCCAAAAGGATGGTTTCCAAAATGGGTAGTGAAGCAGAGTCACATACAAGCATCCATACAATACTCATATAGTGCATACGTATATACTCAGTTAATAACAACTACCAGCCACCCCAGTGGTGGATCAGAATATTCAACGGAAACAAATGTTCATATGCAATGGCACAAAAAACATCATGTAATTGCCACCGCAATGGTGGATTACAATATTCAAATAATATTAATAAATGGAACGGTCTCACCAAAAGATGGATTTCTACATAGAAGGTCAGGGGATTCACCGGGTATATTTCAGCAGCCACAGCGGGACCAATGAGCGGTACTATCCCTAGTTATCCCTGGAGGTCATGGATTCATCAGGGGACCTATATGCTTTTTGTCCAAGGGAGTTTACTCTACCCAAAGCAAGTGAAAGTTGAAGTGGCTCTTAGGTGTAGCATGATAATTCAGCTCGCTTGGACAAAAAGCATATAGGTCCCCTGATGAATCCAACGGAGGAAACGTGTCGGGACACATGCTAAAGGGATAAATGCAGGGCCAAATATGATAGCTTCAGCTCTGGACCGCCTTTGTAAGGGCGGGAGTAACGGGGAATAGGGTAGCGCAAACCTCCAGGAACAACTAGGGATAGTACCGCCCATTGATCCTGCTGTGGCTGCTGAAATATACCCGGTGAATCCCCCGGCCCTCTGTGTGGAAACCCATCTTTTGGTGAGACCGTTCCATTTATTAATATTATTTGAATATTCTAATCCACCATTGGGGTGGCAATTACATGATGTTTTTTGTGCCACTGCATATGAACATTTGTTTCCGTTGAATATTCTGATCCACCACTGGGGTGGCTGGTAGTTGTTATTAACGGAGTATATACATATGCACTATATGAGTATTGTATGGATGCTTGTATGTGACTCTGCTTCACTACTCATTTTTTAAATCGTCCTTTTGGATGAGATTTGTTCTTGAGATTGGTTGTCTATTTGTTCAAACCCAAGTTTGGACGTTTTTGTATGTTCTCATCTTGTTACCTTTCTCATGGTGATTTTTGGGGGCTACATTGTCTACTCTTAAGGGTTATACCCCTGTGTGAGACTGTAAAGCACCATCCCACAGTCTACTATTTTTAAGTGTCTGTTGATTGTTCTAAGCTTTTAATTAATAATTAGTAAGAGTTATATTTTATTTGCCTTGCTGTCGGCTATACTCAATTTTGGTAAATTTAATAGTGTTTATCACTACTATTGCTGCATTTACATTTGGAACTATAGTTTATTTGTGTATGCCCCTTAAAGATTGATATGAGTTTTGGATATCAATATGGAAGATCACTACACTATAAACTCTGAGAAGCATCTTTTTATCAGTTATAAGATCATTGTAGATCCAGAATTTAATAAATAATAAAATGGTTGTCCCAATACAAGAGGTACATTTACTAAATGAATGTTTGGAAAGTCAGACAACCTCTTTAAAACTAAGTCAGATGACCAAGAAATGCAGGATTTATTATTATTTATTGCATGCGTTTATTGTAACATTTTCAGGGATCACAGGATTGTCATCTCTGGTTGGGAGCCCTATATGAGTAAATCATGACTTTCTTAAAGAGTCTTGTCTGTAGTCACCTAACAAGGGTCATTAGGCGGCTCAGTCCTTGGACCACCCTAACAAATGGATTAGAACTTTCTGTTGTCTTCTCTGTCCATTTTCCAAAGATTTTTACACAGTTAAAAAAGAAGAAAGAAGTTGGTTCTATCGTAATAAATCCTGATTACCAAATATTTTTCAGAAAAACCTGCATTTGGGTAGCTGTGTTGCTCCAATATATATTCTTAATGCAGGGAATCCAAAGAGGAAATCATGAGGTGTAATCTTACTAATGCACAATCTAGCCATCCATGCCATTAAAATTCAGATGTAGCTCTACTGGTCTAACGTACTATCTCAGCTTGGCAGATGTGCATGAAGAGTGCCAGCCCCTGCAACACAAGAGCACAAAAAATATTTAGAATTCTATGCATGACTTTAGATAACATTTCCACCGTAGGCCAGGGATTATTATCATATTTGTAGATTAAGCCTTAGGCCAAGAATCGTTGTTAAAATATATAAAACTGAATGAAAGAAGTAAATAACGTGATGCATGTTTTTATGGAGTGTTTTACTTGGCTTTAGACAAGTGTCCACATAACACACGTGAATAAAATACAATAACATGAATAAAATCCAATGTTTGCTTGTAAGCAACCACATCCCATCTTGATTACAAAATAAGCAGTTGTCCGGATAGGATAGGTTTTCAGCAGGAGATTGGTGTGGGATCCGACATACAGCACCACCCACAATCAGCTGATATCTGCTCCGGCAGTGGTCAGTCATAAGCGGAGCAGAACACTACAGCTCCTTATGTTGTGTAGTGACCGCTATCGAGTACTGCAGTTTATCTTTCGTTAAGAATTTAAAAAATATATTTTTTGTTTGGTTTTATTGAGCTAACCTTGTGGCTTTTGAAGAACTCCAAGCATGACAGGAGACAAGAGCCCTGGTTCATCAAAGTGTTTTGGTGTAAAACACTTTGTGTTGCGCAAAAATGTTGTGACTTTTCAAAGTTGCACAAAAATTTTGCAATTTTTGGTATTTTCATGCCAGTTTCAGGCAGCTCTGCCAAAATCGGTGAAGTTGGTCAGAAACCACTATGGGTTGTGGCTACACCCCACCC
The DNA here is from genome assembly GCF_046119375.1 of Phyllobates terribilis. Taxonomy (NCBI): domain Eukaryota; kingdom Metazoa; phylum Chordata; class Amphibia; order Anura; family Dendrobatidae; genus Phyllobates; species Phyllobates terribilis. The sequence continues at coordinate 757,678,277 of NW_027362763.1, read as the reverse complement.
ATTAAATTAATCAAACGTGTCAGTATTCCTCAAGCCAGAAATGTTACTCCAGTCCTTGACATTTTTGCTGAGGTGTACAAAGGTGCACGCCGCTGATAAGTTGCACTGATTCGTTAAGTGCTTATGCCTATTGATGAATTTGGCAAATCTTATTCCTGAATGCCCCTCATTAAGAATGGCGTACAAAATGCCAATCGTAATGGATCAGGGCAAAATTTTCATGATGTTTTCAGACTTTTGCTAATCAGATTTTGGTGGCATATGCTAGTGAGACAATGGGTCCGATTCATCAAAGCTATCACAGAATTCTGGTGTAAAAGCTTTGAAAAGTTGTAAAATGTAGGCCTAATTTTTGCTGCTTTTGGCATTTTCATGCTTGTTTCTCCGAGCTCCAACAAAATTCATGCCGAAATTCATGATGAGCTGTGACATTCCCTAAGCCCGAAATCTCACTCCAGTATCTGACTGGAGTGAGATTTCTGGCTTAGCGCATGGAGGCGTACTACACTCATCACACGCTCAAGATTCAGGAAGAGACGTGCACCCCTTCTAGAATCGGGAGCGTCAGACTCTAGCATGCCCTCTCATCAAGACCAGTGTGAACAACGCCGGTCTTGATGAATCAGACCCAATGTCTCGAAATCTGTTGACAGCAGTTTTCAGCTTCGGAATACTTTCTGGAAGTTTGGTCTCAAGTAAGACCAGAATCATAGTTAGACTTTTCTTCACCCAAAGTAAAAATTTGGTTTCTGCTCTAGGTCGTCCAAGTGACTTCACACTCTTGGGGCCATAGCTAGAGGAGCTGGCCAGGCTTGTCACATGGTTATTGGGTGCCCTGCGGATGCCAGTAAGTCAGGGCTAGGGTATTAAATATAGTGCCTGAGCAGTAAACTGAAGTTTTACCCTGGTTAATGAGAGCCTAGCAATGACACCACTCAGAGGCATCAAGAACCTCAAGGTACATGGCGTCTCTGCCCTACAGATAATTCCTGTATAAGTAGATTAAGAAATGCTCACATTTACATATTTAACCCAGTACAATACAATTACGTAGATCCATTTATTATATAAACTGTAATCAAGCTGTAGCTTTGATAATTAACATTTAGATTTGCAGTTTATAACCAAGATACAAAAGAAAATTGCCACAATCATAGACATGTTGGAATATTTTGCTGAATAAAGGATTATCCTAGCTATGTCAGCTGTCACATTACTACTAACTGTGAAAAATGGAGGTCATTTTCAAATATTTCAAACGTATCACTGTGTATCCTTCTTCCAGGGACAAGGGCTTAATAATGAAGAAGATTGATGGGGGAAAACTATCAAGTCTGAATGCCTAGCAAAAAATGAATTCTTTTGTTCTTGATGGATATATTAGCAAAGCAAATGTTGATGGTTTTCTCCGTCATAACATGTCAAGCCCAGCGCTATTGAATTTTCCATTTAAATATTGTTTATAAGAAATCACAATGCATTTAAGTAACTGTGTTCAATTGAAGGATCCTAATCATACGCAGCAAAAGGCACACAGATTTATATATACTAAACACCATGTGGTATCGGTAATTAGATATCTGTTGTCAGATTCATTTTAGAAACCAACAATTCCTAGAATTTGAAAACAATTTAAAGGGAAAATTATTTTTGAAAAGCAAAATTACAAAGTGAGCGCCTTTAAAAAGGAATCTAAACCGTGTCTACCGAGTTACAAATACATACCGCGTTCCAAATTATTATGCAAATTGGATTTAAGTGTCATAAAGATGTAATTTTTTGTTTTTCAAATAAACTCCTGCATCGTGTTGTTTCTCAGGGTCTTTGGATCACTGAAATCAATTTCAAACACCTGTGATAATTAGTTTTCCAGGTGAGCCCAATTAACCCCTTTTACGACCTTGGACGTATTAGTACATCCAAGGTAGTCTCCCTGCACTTGATGTGCTCTCCGGCGCTGAACTCGTATCTTTCCCTGCACATTACATCTGATCTGATCAGCTGTCATATGCCTCTAATAGTCGTGGGTGGGTCCGTGATCCCTCTGCAGCTGTTAACATGTTGAATGCTGCTGTCAACATGTTAAGTGCTGCTGTCAATCTCTGACAGTGGCATTTAATTAGAGCGAGCCGGAAGTGCATCATAAAACATGCCCATTGGCTCCCCTGTCACTTAATTGCGGGGCACCGATGAGTTTTCATGACAGACGGGGGTCTGCAGAAGACCCCCGTGACTGTCATTGTAAATTTCTAAGCCCGGCGTTCATAGTAGACGAACAGATGATCACAGCTTCAAGTCTCCTAAGGGGACTATTAAAGCAAGTAAAGTGTAAAAAAAATGTTTTAAAAAATATTTAAAAAATTAAAAAACATGTAAGTTCAAATCACCCCCTTTTTGCAGCTTTCAAAAAAAATACACATATTTGGTATCGCTGCATTCAGAAAAGTCAGATCTATCAAAATCCGATCGGTAAACAGCGTAACAAGAAAAAAAAATCAAAACACCAAAATGACGTTTTTTGGTTGATACATTTCAATAAAATGCAATAACGGGCAATCAAAACATTGTGTCTACCCCGAAAATGGTATCAATAGAAATGTCAGCTCAGGGTGCAAAAAATAAGCCCTCACCCAGCACCAGATACCAAAAAATGGAGACGCTGGTCTCAAAAAATGTAGCCTTTTTTTTTTTTTTTTTTACAAACTTTGGATTTTTTATTCACCACTTAAATAAAAAAGAACCTATACATGTTTTGTATCTGTGTACTCTTAATGACCTGGGGAATTATAATGACAGGTCAGTTTTAGCATTTAGTGAACATGGTAAATAAAAAACCCAAAAAACAATTCTGGAATTGCACATTTTTGTAATCTCACCGCACTTGTTTTTTTTTTTTACCTTTTTCCAGTACATTATATGGTAAAATCCAATGGTGTCATTCAAAAGTACACCTCGTCCCGCAAAAAATCAAGCCCTCACACGGCCATATTGATGGAAAAATAAAAAAGTTATGGCTCTTGGAAGAAGGGGAGCAAAAAACGAAAAAGCAAAATCGCAAGGTGGTGACGTGGTGAGAGGAAAACTACTTAAGAAGGATGTTCCTCATTATTAAGGAGCCACGGTCTTCAAGCAATATGGGAAAGAAAAAGGATTTCTCTGCTGTCGAAAAGCTTCAAATTTCACAAAAACTTGAAGAGATTTGTGGATGATACAGAGCACAGACAGGTTCATGCTGATAAAGGCTTAATGAGGAAGGTTTCTGCCAGACAAATTCATCGGATTAAGAGAGCAGCTTCTAAAATACAATTACAAAACAGCAAAGAGGTATTTGAAGCTGCTGCTGCCTCGGGAGTCCCGCAAACCTCATGGTGTAGGATCCTCCAGAGGCTTGTTGTTTTGCATAAGCCTTCTATTTGGCCACCCATAAGCAGTGCTCACAAGCAGAAATGGTTGCAGTGGGCCCAGACATACATGAAGACTAATTTTAAAACATTCTTGTTTACTGATAAGTGCCGTGGAAGCCTGGATGATCCAGATAGATGGAGTAGTGGATGGTTGGTGGATGGCCACCATGTCCCATTGAGGCTGCGACGTCAGCAAGGAGTCATGTTTTGGGCCAAAATCATGGGGAGAGAATTGGAGGCACTTTTAGGGTCCCTGAAGGTGTGAAAATTATCTAAGCAAAGTATAAAGAGTTACTGACTGTTTTCTTCCATGGTAGAAAAAGAAGAACTGTGCCATCTGTAGTAAAATTACCTTCATGCATGACAATGCACCATCTCATGCTGCAAAGAATACATCTGAGTCATTGGCTGTTATGTAGTGTTGAGCCACCCCCGTAGTGTTCGAGTTCGGTTCGGTTCGTCGAACACCCGTGTGTTCGCCGAACTGTTCGTCGAACACCTTCGAACACCGTTAAAACCAATGGCAGGCAAACAAAAACACATAGAAACACATAGAAAACACCTTCAAAGGTGTCCAAAAGCTGACAAACTGCTCAGAAGACACAACTAACACATGGAAAAGTGACAAGTACATATAGTCATGCGAAAAGAAAAGAGGTGGAGGAGTAAAAGGAGGGGGAGACACAAATATAGGCATGTCATGCCCTTCTAAAATCCAAAAAGTGAGAAGCCGACACATTGAGTCCGCTCCTGCCCGTGCCACCTCCGTGTCGCCGGGTTTGTGCCAGAGCCGCGGTGAACCCTGACGGCCAGCCCCCCTCTCCCAATACTGGTGCCTGTCCGCTGGTGGGTGGAGCGAGCCCCCCTGTGGTGGAGGCAGCTCTAAGCTTTTTAATTTAAATTGTCTCTCTAATTTGAATGAATACACTTTAAATCCATTTACAAGGATCTATTGGAGGGCAAGTCTCATGCCAGCAGCCGCGTAATTCCAGCTCCAGTAGCGTCCACTAAAGCTGCTGCAGTTAAAAAGCTTTTATAAGGATCGAGCTCGGCTGTCCACCGCAAGGCATCCTACTGCCAGTCCCAGCCCCTATGCCTTGGGGTGCCTCCTGATGCTCTTCACTGAGTATCCCGTGGTCCCGAAGCATTTCCTTTGAAAAAATTAAGTGTCCAAACTACAGGTGGTGTAGCTTGCTTAACAGCCGGGATAATCCGCTGACTAGCAGACACTGCTACTAGGCACAAAGTATTTCCTGGGCTAGATGCAGTTAAAAATTTGTAATTAGATACTCTCGTTGGATGCTGAGAAAGCATTCCATAGAGTCTCCTGGCACGCCATATATGATTCTCTTAAAAAGCTTGGGGTAGGGGTCTAGGGGACCCTTTTATAGCCAAAATCACTGCCCTGTATCACAATACGTCACCTAGGCTGAAGATAAATGGAACTGTAGCACCCTGAGGGCTCGGTTGCTACAGAGGTATTGCACCTCACCCAGAGGTGTGATATCTCACTCTCAGGTAAGGATGGAGTGTGGATCAGGACCAGACACCTGCATGCATTACACCACATTGCCGTGGGGCAGGGCGACCAATATGCCTCTGAGATGGGCACGACAGTCCCTGTCCCTGGCTGGAGTGGGGGGAGGGAACACTGAGGAAGGGGAACCCTGTAGTGCAGGAGCAGGGAGGAAGCAGTTCCTGGGTGCATTGAGAAGGGAGTATAAAAGGTGGGCACCATCTTAGTTCAGTGCAGAGAAGTCTGAGCAGAAGTGGCAGGGAGCAGGGGCTCTGCATGAGCTCTGCTCCGGAGGCGGGCCTAGTAACAGAGGCCCAGGCCTGGAAGAGGGAGAAGGAAGGAAGAGGAGCGGAGAAGGCTCCAGGAACGAGGAATGAAGGGATCCCAGGGGTGCGGACGGGCGAGTCGCCACCGCACGCCCGAATCCACCTGCGTGGAGGGGTCAGGCCAAAGGGGAAGACCGGTCCCTGAAACTAGTGGAGGCAGGAAACGACCCTCAGCTAGAAACCGGAGGCTCTGACATTTTATGTGGCGCAGCCCCTCGCTACACCCGCTAGGAAGGCACCACATAGGGTCAGGGAAACTGGCGCAAAGTTTACCAAGAGGAGGCCCGAGGCAGCCGGACAGAAGGGTTGGTAAGAAAGGCCAGACAAAGGACACACAAAGGGGGTCCTGTGAAGCGCTCCAAAGTTATCTGGGAGTTGTCTGAGCCCCTCACCTGGTGAGCACAGTACGACGTGGGCAGCCGTTACCTGCAGACGTGGTCTGGATAATAAGAACTGTGAGTAAAGGCCCTGGACTGCATCACTGACTCCGTGTCGTTACTGCTGCTGCCCTGCACCATCACCCCCATCCTCCGCATACACTGCCCTGAGGCTATACTCCTCTATACTACGCTCTGCTGCACCCACAACACCAGCCTCAGCGGTCTGCCCTGCAGCGGCGGTTCACTCTGACCGCAATCCACGGGTGGCGTAGTCGAACATTTAAACATCAAAACCACATAAATAGTTCCGCCACTGGTTTGACCACCCTGAGCCACGGAACCGGGTCGCCGCCACGAAGACTACAACCACCAGCATCCACCAAAAAGGGTCCGGCTCCGGGTGTCCCAAGGCCCAGGGGGTGCATCAGAACATTTTCATCACCTTTCACAATCACCAATGGGACAAGGCAGGGATGTCCTCTGTCCCCTCTCTTATACATCCTAGTGACGGAGCACCTGCTCTCATCAATTCGCCATAACCCCAATATTAGGTGGATTGAGGTGGGAGGCACCGAGTACAAGTGCTCTCTATTTGCTGATGATGTCCTAGTATATATCACTCAATCACATATATCCATCCATGCTGTTATGGCTGAAATAGATCACTTTGTTACATGGTCAAATTTTAAAATCAATGCAGCGAAGTCTGAGGCCCTCGATGTCTCCCTCCCCAAATCCATATAGGATTCCATCCAGTCCAACTTTCCCTTTGCCTGGCCCTCACAGGGTATCAAATACTTAGGAATTCCTATTCATAGAGACCTCTCCCATCTATGTTATCTTAATTTTGGGCCCTTTATTGAACAACTCCATACAGACCACGGTTGGCAAGTTAGAACTGTAAGATTCACTACGTGAACCACTGGTGTTTTGTTTAAAAGCACATGTACACTGTGTTCCAAATTATTATGCAAAAAGTGTTTAGGAGTGATAAGGGAAGAATTTGTTTGTTTGTCAGTTAAACTCATTGATGGTGATGTGTGTCAGGGCTCTTTATATCACTGTAAGCAATTGCAGACACCTGTGCTAATTAGTTTGGCAGGTGTGTCCAATGAAAGGCAAGACTACTTAAGAAGGCTGTCTCACATTATTAAGCAGCCTACATTTTCTGCCAAAATGGGAAAGAAAAAGGATGTGTCGGCTGCTGAGAAGCAACAAATTGTGGAGTGTTTAGGTCAAGGCATGACTACAATCAACATTGTGCGATGATCAGGATGAAGTGTCTTGGCAATCAAGAAGTATGTAGCTGATTCACAGTACACACGTGTGCGTGCTGATAAGGCCAAATTGAGGACTCTTTCCTACAGGCAATTACGTCAGGTTAAAAGAGCAGCGGCAAAAAAGCCTTGTCATAGCAGCAGACAAGTTTTTGAAGCTGCTGGTGCCTCCAACGTCCCCCGAACAACAAGATGCAGGGCCCTTCAGAGGTTTGCAGCTGTGCATACGCCATCCTGTCGACCTCCTCTATCCACTTCACACAAGCAGAAACGGCTCCAGTGGGCCAAACATTACATGAAGACTGATTTCAAAACTGTTTTGTTCACGGATGAGTGCCGTGCAGCGCTCGATGGTCCAGATGGATGGAGTGGAGGATGGCTGGTTGATGGACACCCCACGCAAACACGGCTACAGCGCCAACAAGGAGGAGGTGGAGTAATGTTTTGGGCTGGAATCATGGGGAGAGAGATTGTCGGCCCCTTTAGGATCCCTGAAGGCGCTAAAGATGAACTCCATAATGTATGTGGATTTTCTCAAACAGCACTTCCTGCCATGGTTCAAGAAGAAGAACCGTGTATTTCACAGCAAGATCATTTTTTTGCATGATAATGCACCATCTCATACTGCACATAAAACATATGCATCTCTGGCAGATATGGGCATAAAAGGGGACAAACTTATGGTGTGACCCCCATGCTCCCCTGACCTCTACCCCATTCAGAACCTCTGGAGCATCATCAAAAGGAGTGTCTATGATGGCGGGAGGCAGTTCACATCTAAGCAACACCTCTGGGAGGGTATTCTGTCCTCATGCAAAACAATTGAAGCAGAAACCATCCAAAACCTGACAAATTCAATGGACGAGAGAGTTCAGAAGCTCCTTTCGAACAAGGGGTCCTATGTGAAAATGTAACATCACCTAGAATAAAGTTTTGAGTTGAAAACTGCTTGATTTCAGTTTCTAATAACCTGCTAATGCTTATAATTTCAAAAATGACCATTTTTTTGGTCTTTTTTAAAATGAAAAGGTTGATCGAAAAGTTTGGGGGATCTAAGAGTGTGGCAACCCAGTAGTCATGATTACTTCGAATTCTGACAATATGAGGGTCATGTTGCAGGTAGTGCAGCAAGAAGGCACTTATGTGTCTTGCGCATCTCGGAGCCCCAAAATTATTTTCCGGGCTAGATGCAGCTAAAAATTATTATTAATTTTAAATCTGGTGGAGCTTAGTATAGATGGCCTAATAGAATCAGTGCTGCACACTGCTACAAAGCCCAAATTATTTTCCAGCCAAGATACAGATAAACATGATTAGTAATTTTAAATCTGGTGGAGCTTATTATAGATGGCCTAATAGAATCAGTGCTGCACACTGCTACAAAGCCCAAATTATTTTCCAGCCAAGATACAGATAAACATGATTAGTAATTTGAAAGCTTAAAACGGTTGGTAGGGTGATTTTAACCAATCATCAAGCTTTTACTCTCCCCAGGATGACACAGGGGTAGAAAAGTCGTTTCGGATCCATGATTTGTTCATCTTTATGAACGTGAGTCTGTCTACATTATCAGTGGAGAGCCGCGTGCGCTTATCTGTCAGCACACCACCAGCAGCACTGAACACACGTTCAGACAGAACGCTGGCTGCGGGGCATGACAAGATCTCCAAGGCGTAAGTGGCTAGCTCCGGCCATTTATCCAGATTGGAAGCCCAAAAAGAGCAAGGGTCCAGTGACACAGTCATGGCTTCAATGTTTACTTGGAGATACTCCTGTACCATCGTCTCTAGGCGTTGACTATGTGTCAGACTTCTTGTCTCCTGTGGCCTTGCAAAGGATGGGCTAAAAAAGTGGTGAAATGATTCCGCAAAATTGATGTTACCAGCAGATACTGTGGTTCTGTTACGGTTTGAGTGCTGAACACTTGACGGTCCCACGGTTGGCAAGTTGGAACTGTGAGATTCACTACGTGCACCACTGGTGTTTTGTGGAAAAGCACATGTAAGATTCTGCAACAGTCTCTGCTGATACTCCTGCATGCGTGCATCCCTTTCTATGGCAGGAATAATTTCGGCAAATTTACTTTTGTACCGGGGATCTAACAGTGTGGCAATCCAGTAGTCAGGATTATTTCTAATTCTCACAATTCGAGGGTCATGTTGCAGGTAGTGCAGCAAGAAAGCACTCATGTGTGTTGCGCATCCAGGAGCACCAAGTCCCTGTTGTGTTGGTGGCGAGGTAACAATCATGCTTCCTTCCTCTGTCCTCTCCCCCCAACCTCGCACAACAGAAATATGATCAAGGTCTCCCTCATCTGATGAGTCTTCCATCAGTTCATCCTCCACTTCTTCCTGGGCTCCTGCACCTTCCTCACTAGTTTGGCTGCTACCATGCGCCCTGGTAAAACCATCTCCCCCACCCTCACATGCCTGCCGCCTTGGTGCTGCCGACCGTCTGGACCTTGCAGATGTTAGCCCTTCCGCATACAACTCCTCCTCCTCTACTTCCTCCACCTCCTCTTGTGCCACCACCTGACTCCGAATTCTGTTTAACATGTGCTCCAGCATGTAAATCACCGGAATAGTCATGCTGATAATGGCATCGTCAGCACTAAACATCTTCGTCGCCATTTCAAAACTGTGCAGAAGGGTGCATAGGTCCCTGATCTGAGACCACTCCTCCAGCGTGATTTGCCCCACCTCTGGATCTCATTGGCCCAGGCTATACGTCAGAACGTATTGCACCAGGGCTTGTCGGTGCTGCCACAGTCGCTGCAACATGTGCAGAGTTGAATTCCACCGGGTAGGCACATCGCATTTTAGCCGGTGAAGTGGCAGGCCCAACGACTTCTGTAGAGATGTAAGTCGCTGAGCTGCGGGATGCGAACGGCGGAAGTGAGCACACAGCGACCGTGCCCTCTGCAGAAGGCCATCTAGTCTGGGATAGTGGGCTAAAAATTGCTGGACAACCAGGTTCAACACGTGAGCCATACAAGGCACGTGTGTGACATTGCCCCGGCGAAGGGCCGCACCCAGGTTTGCAGCATTGTCGCACACGGCCTTCCCTGGTTTCAGGTCCAGTGGAGACAACCATTCATGAAATTGGTTCTCCAGAGCTGACCACAACTCCTCAGCTGTGTGACTCACATTTCCCAGACATTTCAAAGTAAAAACTGCCTGATGACGTTGAGCCCTACTGCCAGCATAGTAAGGAGGTGTGCAGGATCCCTTCTGCGCAGTTAGAAAGCTTGTGGCATGACTAGACAGGCTTTGGGTGCAGGTGGAAGACCGAGAGGAGGTTGAGGAGGCAGAAGCAGTGGAGGAACTTTGACATAAAGAGGATTGATGCACAACTCGTGGGGACGGCAAGACTTGGACAGCAGCCCCTTGTCCTGCTGTCACCATAGTTACCCAGTGCCCAGTCAGCGACATGTAACGCCCCTGTCCATGCCTACTCGTCCAAGTGTCTGTGGTGAAATGCACCCTGTCACACACAGAGTTTCTCAAAGAAGCGGTGATGTTGTGTGTGACATGCTGGTGGAGCGCAGGCACAACTTTCTTTGAGAAGTAGTGCCGACTGGGCATCTGGTACTGGGGCACTGCGACGGACATAAGGTCTCGAAAATCCTCTGTGTCCACCAGGCGGAAAGGCAGCATTTCTGTAGCCAAGAGCTTGCAGATGGTGAAATTCAACCTCTTAGCTTTCTCATGGCTAGGAGGAAATGGTCTTTTACTTGTCCACATCTGAGGGACCGAGGGCTGGCTATTGTGCTTAGACGGGGTTGATAAGGGTGTCCCCGGCAAACTGCCGGTCTGTGAGGAAGATGCAGGCGGACATGTTAGGTTGCCTTGATCCAAAGGTGGTGCTATCGATGTCGGACAGCGCTCAACACCAGCTGGTGTTACCACCTCCAAAGAAAATGATGACCTGACAATCACGCTGGCTGTTGCGGGTAAAGAGGTGGCAGGTCTGCGCCCCAAAACAGGTGTGACTGCTGTCCCCCCAGTCACAGAGGATGAAGAGGCCGCGGATGCACAAGATATGGCAGACGGTGGTTGGCCCGGCCGGCTTGGTTGCATTGTAGCACACTGAGCTTCCCACTGCAACTTATGCTTCATGTCCATGTGCCGGTTCATGCATGAAGTACTCAAACTATGTATTTTTTGGCCTCTACTTAGCTTTTGCTGACAAATGTTACAGATAACACGAGTTGGGTCATCTTTATCGATCTGAAAAAATGCCTAGGCTATGCAAGGCTTAGCACCCATGCGACCTGAAGAGCCACCACGACTTGTGGTGAGAGGCAGAGTTGTGTTTGAGGATGCAGTTGTTGACGTGCATCCAGTACTACGTCTCTGTCCAGGAAGGCGCAACCTGACCTCGTCGTCACTAGCATCTTCCTCCACCTCCTCTGCTGACCTCATCTCTTGGCTGACTGTGGGTTGACAGTAAGTGGGATCTCCAACCTCATCATCATCACCCTGTGCGTTATCACACTCGTCGTCCTCAGAGCTAACCTGTTCCTGCCCTGACAAAAAACTAAAGTTGTCGCTCCAATCAGGTATTTGAGTCTCATCATCGTCTTCCTCATTGTCTCCACCAACAGGAGTTACAGTTTGGGAATGAGGGTCTACATTATGGTCAGAACTTTCTGCGTCTGGTCCTGGATCCGACTCATAAAGATTCTGGGCATCAGTGCAGATCATTTCCTCGTCTGGATTCACAGAAGCGCTGGAGTCGACCTCTGATTCCCAGGCTATAGTATGAGTAAACAGCTCTGCAGACTCAACCATCTGTTCTACCTCATACTCAGACGGGCAGCTGGAGATTTGGGAGCTGTGAGGAAGCAAGTGCGATTGGGGTGACACCTTTGAGGACTGGAGTATTTGTGATGTTGAAGTTGATTTGGAGGAGAGCCCACTTAAAGGAGCACTTGATATCCGTTGAAGCACCTGCTGTTTTTGTGCCTCATCTGGAATTTGTAGCGATTGGCGTGGGCGTAAGAAAGGGATCTTATCACATTGTCCGCTAAAAGAAGTAGACATTTTAGTTTGGCTGGAAGATGGTCTTTCTTCTGCAGATGTTACTGTTGCTTTAACACCTACCCCACTGACACAACCTTTTTTCCCCTTCCCAACACGCCTATTCCCGTTTCCACCAGCAGCAGGCCTTTTTCCACTCATTTTGGTGGTTAACTAATTCACAACTCTGGAGTTGTTTGCACAAAAAAACAATGGATGGGAACCGAGCAGAGCAGAGTGGCCAAACTGTGGTATTAGGCCAAAACTATTGGCTGGGTTAGATGGAGAAAAAAATTATATTCGATTTGCAACCTGATGGAGGTCAGTATAGATGGACTAAGAGAACAAGTCCCACACACAGCTAGAAGCCCAAATATTTTTTCAGAGGTAGATGCAGAAAAAAAATATACTCAGTTTGCAACCTGATGGAGGTCAGTATAGATGGACTAATAGAGAAAGTCCCACACACTGCTAGAAGGCCAAATATTTTTTCAGAGCTAGATGCAGACAAAAAATTATTTAGAATTTGCAACCTGATGGAGGTCAGTATAGGTGGACTAATAGAACAAGTCCCAGACACTGCTAGAAGGCCAGATATTTTTTCAGAGCTAGATGCAGAAAAAAATTATATTCAGTTTGCAACCTGATGGAGGTCAGTATAGATGGACTAATAGAACAAGTCCCACACACAGCTAGAAGCCCAAATATTTTTTCAGAGGTAGATGCAGAAAAAAAATTATATTCAGTTTGCAACCTGATGGAGGTCTGTATAGATGGATTAATAGAACAAGTCCCACACACAGCTAGAAGCCCAATATTTTTTCAGAGGTAGATGCAGAAAAAAAATTATTTTTAATTTGCAACCTGATGGAGGTCAGTATAGATGGACTAATAGAGAAAGTCCCACACACTACTAGAAGGCCAAATATTTTTTCAGAGCTAGATGCAGAAAAAAATTATATTCAGTTTGCAACCTGATGGAGGTCAGTATAGATGGACTAATAGAACAAGTCCCACACACAGCTAGAAGCCCAAATATTTTTTCAGAGGTAGATGCAGATAAAAATTATTTTTAATTTGCAACCTGATGGAGGTCAGTATTGATGGACTAATAGAGAAAGTCCCACACACTGCTAGAAGGCCAAATATTTTTTCAGAGCTAGATGCAGATAAAAATTATTTTTAATTTGCAACCTGATGGAGGTCAGTATAGATGGACTAATAGAGAAAGTCCCACACACTGCTAGAAGGCCAAATATTTTTTCAGAGCTAGATGCAGATAAAAATTATTTTTAATTTGCAACCTGATGGAGGTCAGTATAGATGGACTAATAGAGAAAGTCCCACACACTGCTAGAAGGCCAAATATTTTTTCAGAGCTAGATGCAGAAAAAAATTATATTCAGTTTGCAACCTGATGGAGGTCAGTATAGATGGACTAATAGAACAAGTCCCACACACAGCTAGAAGCCCAAATATTTTTTCAGAGGTAGATGCAGATAAAAATTATTTTTAATTTGCAACCTGATGGAGGTCAGTATAGATGGACTAATAGAGAAAGTCGCACACACTGCTAGAAGGCCAAATATTTTTTCAGAGCTAGATGCAGATAAAAATTATTTTCAATTTGCAACCTGATGGAGGTCAGTATAGATGGACTAATAGAGAAAGTCCCACACACTACAAGAAGGCCAAATATTTTTTCAGAGCTAGATGCAGAAAAAAATTATATTCAGTTTGCAACCTGATGGAGGTCAGTATAGATGGACTAATAGAACAAGTCCCACACACAGCTAGAAGCCCAAATATTTTTTCAGAGGTAGATGCAGATAAAAACAATTTTTAATTTGCAACCTGATGGAGGTCAGTATAGATGGACTAATAGAGAAAGTCCCACACACTGCTAGAAGGCCAAATATTTTTTCAGAGCTAGATGCAGATAAAAATTATTTTTAATTTGCAACCTGATGGAGGTCAGTATAGATGGACTAATAGAGAAAGTCCCACACACTGCTAGAAGGCCAACTATTTTTTCAGAGCTAGATGCAGAAAAAAATTATATTCAGTTTGCAACCTGATGGAGGTCTGTATAGATGGATTAATAGAACAAGTCCCACACACAGCTAGAAGCCCAATATTTTTTCAGAGGTAGATGCAGAAAAAAATATATTCAGTTTGCAACCTGATGGAGGTCTGTATAGATGGATTAATAGAACAAGTCCCACACACAGCTAGAAGCCCAATATTTTTTCAGAGGTAGATGCAGGAAAAAAATATATTCAGTTTGCAACCTGATGGAGGTCAGTATAGATGGACTAATAGAGAAAGTCCCACACACTGCTAGAAGGCCAAATATTTTTTCAGAGCTAGATGCAGAAAAAAATTATATTCAGTTTGCAACCTGATGGAGGTCAGTATAGATGGACTAATAGAACAAGTCCCACACACAGCTAGAAGCCCAAATATTTTTTCAGAGGTAGATGCAGATAAAAATTATTTTTAATTTGCAACCTGATGGAGGTCAGTATAGATGGACTAATAGAGAATGTCCCACACACTGCTAGAAGGCCAAATATTTTTTCAGATCTAGATGCAGATAAAAATTATTTTTAATTTGCAACCTGATGGAGGTCAGTATAGATGGACTAATAGAGAAAGTCCCACACACTGCTAGAAGGCCAACTATTTTTTCAGAGCTAGATGCAGAAAAAAATTATATTCAGTTTGCAACCTGATGGAGGCCTGTATAGATGGATTAATAGAACAAGTCCCACACACAGCTAGAAGCCCAATATTTTTTCAGAGGTAGATGCAGAAAAAAAATATATTCAGTTTGCAACCTGATGGAGGTCTGTATAGATGGATTAATAGAACAAGTCCCACACACAGCTAGAAGCCCAATAATTTTTAAGAGGTAGATGCAGAAAAAAAATATATTCAGTTTGCAACCTGATGGAGGTCAGTATAGATGGACTAATAGAGAAAGTCCCACACACTGCTAGAAGGCCAAATATTTTTTCAGAGCTAGATGCAGAAAAAATTATATTCAGTTTGCAACCTGATGGAGGTCAGTATAGATGGACTAATAGAACAAGTCCCACACACAGCTAGAAGCCCAAATATTTTTTCAGAGGTAGATGCAGATAAAAATTATTTTTAATTTGCAACCTGATGGAGGTCAGTATAGATGGACTAATAGAGAAAGTCCCACACACTGCTAGAAGGCCAAATATTTTTTCAGAGCTAGATGCAGAAAAAAATTATATTCAGTTTGCAACCTGATGGAGGTCAGTATAGATGGACTAATAGAACAAGTCCCACACACTGCTAGAAGCCCAAATATTTTTTCAGAGCTAGATGCAGAAAAAAATTATATTCAATTTGCAACCTGATGGAGGTCAGTATAGATGGACTAATAGAATGATGCTATGCCCAAAAGATTTTACTTCACTAGGTGCAGTAAAAAAATTGGTATTCTATACACAGGTGGTATATCTTGCAACACAGATAGGCTACTCCACTGACTAACACACTCTGCAATAGGCCAAAAAGGATTAGCTTTGCTAGATTCAGCCAAATGCTGTGAAAAAAACTTGCACAGCACTGGCACAGACCTGCCTGGCAAAAACTGATAGGAACTGATGTAACCTAGTCCTGAAAAGGACTGCAATTACAATTAGTCTTTACTCCCACAATCTATCTATTTAAGAGTACAGACCTGCCTGATAAAAGTCGTAGGAAATGCTGTAACCTAGTCCTTAAAAGGACTGCAATCACAACTATTCCCTACTCCCAAGCTATCTGTAGATTTGTGCGAAAATTGGCTTGAAATTAACAAGGTATAGCGCACACAGCAACAGCGGTGCCGTCTAAAACGCAGCTGCAGCAGTGAGAAAATGGTGTCGACGGGGAAAATGGCTTGGTCTTATAGGGCAAGGACATGTGACATACACTGCCAATGACACATGCCCTTGCTTGTGTGAAAAACAGCAGTTCGCTCCGTGTGTGCGCTGCTGATAGGCTGACAGACTGCACCTCCCCACTGCAAATGCGGGAAAGAGAAAAAAAAATGGAGATCTTCATTATTCCTGCAGAGATCCATCCCCTGCCCCTCCCCCCACCCCGCTGTACACTCAAACTGCGTATTAACATTAATTTTCATCATTACTGAGAAAAAATCCAGTTATGATTTTGGTGCACGAACAGTTATCGAACATAACCTCGAACAGCCGAATTTTTCTCAAATCGTTCGTGTTCGCCGAACGGCTCGAACACCGCCCAAAACAGCTCGAATTTGAGATTGGCGAACAGTTCGAGTAGAACAACGCTCATCTCTACTGTTATGTGCATAAAAAGAGAGAAACTCATGGTGTGGTCACAATCCTCCCCTGACCTCAACCCTATTGAGAACCTTTGGAGTATCCTCAAGCAAAAGATCTATGGGGGTGGGAGGCTATTTTGACATCCTGCAAAGAAATTCAAGCAGAAACTTCCAAAAACTCACAAGTTCAACCAGGAAGATTAGAAAAAATAGTATTTGTATAAAAATTTGGATCGCGGCGTAATTCAGCAGTGCATAAATGTTCACAAACATGTGATGCCTCTCGGCCATTCGGTTTAAATATTCCTTTAATTTTCATACTACATACACTTTCAAAATGTTTTCCAAATTTCCATCTGGGGCACTGTTCCCCAAACTTTTATTGCCCCAAACAACTGCATGCAACTTCTCTGCAGACCTATGTGTTTCTATTTTATAGACTACAAATAAATCCTGAGTACATCTTACTCTTCTCCCTTTGCCCTTTAATTTATCCACTGAGAATTCTCAGAAGAAAAAGCAGAAGTTGTTAAGGGGGTTGTCCACTACTTTTATACTATATTAGGATAGGTCATCGATATCAGATCGGTGGGGTGCGACACCTGGCATCCCCAATGATCAGCTGTTCCCGGGGCCGGCCGGATATGATCAGTTGCCGAGCTGCACAGCACAGCTCTGTCAACTGTGCAGTGGTTTGTGGCTGGGAACTTCACATCCCCTCTTATTCGGCAGCCAATTTACAGCTGATGGAACTGTGTTGCTACTCTCCACAGCTAAGCACATCCTATCACCGCCGACATCGTGAACAGCGGATCGGCCGGGGTGCCAGGTGTCGCACCTCCCCCGACCTGATATTGATGACCTTTCCTAAGGATAGGCCATCAATTTAAAAGTACCGAATAAGCCTTGAATAGATCATTGGTCATGCATGCAACCCGTTGCTCCTTTTATGTTTATTGGACTGACAATGGTAGTCGAGTGCTATTCCCAGCTATATCAACCAGTCGTATAGACTTTGAATGGATCAGTGGTCAAGAATGCTTCTTGCCAGTTCATTCTGAGTTGTCTAGAATGTAGAATGAGGAGCTCAGAAACCCTGTTCTAGTAATCATTAGATAATTCTTTGTATATGTTGCAAATTTACATGATGGAAAAGGGTTAGTTTTGTTGTACAATAATTACTCTAATGGCTCTTCAGAAAATATTTAGTAATTGTATGTCTGTGTTAAGTGCTACTCACAAACTTTATAATGGTGGCCCATTCTGCAAGGACTAGAATCACAGTCTGTCCTTGCAGTTGCACAAATATTTTGTAGTGTATAGCGTTATTGGACTGAGGCTCCAAAGTTCCAAAGACCAACCTTCATTCAGAACTATTTATGTCCAGGTTATTTATCAATCATTTCTTATGAAATAGTGATAAGCCTCAAAGTCAATTCCAAATGTTATCAGCCAGAGTGTGTTGAGCTCACTGGAGTATTCGCTGATCTCCGAAGTACTGGAAAAGATAAAATCAAGCAGAGAGACTCATAGGGCAGTAAGTGGCGATTATGTATAGCAAAGGATAGAAGATAGAAACTTTGATTCTTATTCATCTATTTTGGTTGTACAATCACTCCGGGTGCAGCCATCTTTGGTAAATCTAGGTGGTCCTCAATCTTGGAAGATATGTAGAGAAAAATGTTAGACTGTTACTAACTTTTTATTGTAATGATAACAGTTGATGTCATTAAATAATATCAAATGTATTGGTTTCAAATGAAAACGTGTTTTTAGGCATAAAGCACATCTTTTGAGTACAGTTGTCTCGAAGTAGCTGATGAAGAGGTTTTATGTCTCAAAATGCATTGTTTTTTCCAAACAAAAAGATTGATATTGATTAAATACCCTGAACTCCATCTGCTGCCACTATGAGAAAAGGGTAGCAGCATTCCAATATTTCTATCTACATATCAGGTGGGTCAGTCTGGTCCTGATTTTATTTATTTAGATGACCTGTGCTGTTTTGGTTTTTTTTTCTTAATCACTCAAGGATTTAAGGAGTTTCTAGTACTGGACAGCCACAACTTTATCAATTCAAGACCCTAACTAAAAGAAATATTGTGTATGCTCTCCTCCCTCAGTGGTGCCGTTTCAGCGTTGTTTGTTTTCCTAGGAGAATGACATGACTTCTGTTGTGTCATGTCCAAGCTGCATCCAGTGAGCTACCACTCATAAATATTCCATCAATTCTAGCAAAATAGTAAAGGCTTCAACTGACAAGCCGCCCTTTAAAGAAGCACTCCTCCCAAAAAGTTTTTATCCTCTTAATATATTCAGGTCATCATATTTCATAGCACTGTGTGCTTACAATTGCTTATTTTGCCCAGTTAATTCTTCGCTTTTCTCTGCTCTATGTAGAAACAGGAAGTCTCTTTTCCTTGCAAGAATCATTCCCCTGTTCAACACCTTACCCAATTGCTACTCCTCCTCCCCGCCAAGGGCTTTTGCAGTGACTTATGACTCATACAGTGAAATTGTCCTCCTGTTTCTACATAGCGCTTGGAAGGATTCAGCTAGTCGGTTTTTAATCATGTGATTTCATAGAACTAATGGAAAGGAGAAGAATTAAATGGGTAGAAAGGCAAAATGAGCAATTGTAAGTACACAGTGCCATATGAAATGATGACTGCAATATGTTAAGAGGATAAAAATTTTGATGTGAGGAGGAGTGCTTCTTTAATGTACTATATGTGGATATTTTTTCTTGCTCTGATACAATGAGCTTAGTTTATAGGTAGGTGAGTAATAAAGGTGGAAAAGAAAAAAAAAGAAAAGAAAATACAGTCGATATTAAAACTCTGCTAATACACTGTACATATGATTCATGTCGTAAGGACTACTGGGAACATATTTCTGCAAGTCCCTGCTGGTGAATTAGTGAAATATAGCAAAAATCTATTTAGATATATTAAACAGAGAAGATGTTAAAATTAATAATTTGATGAATATGATGCTATATTTTGAGTATCTAATGAGTTCTGAGTCTCAGGAATCGCTTTTCTCTAAATGAATTTCCATATTTTCATTTGTGCCGAATGACTATCTAAAGCACTGGCGGGAATTTAAAAATAATACCCCATAAATTAACAAAATGTTTTAAATTTGCTTACTACATTTGCATGAATAATTTATTGTATTTGCATTCTGTGCATTTATCAGGGAAACATATAACATCCTGTTCCTGCGTTTCCATGATTAGTATTGTGCAAATAATTATATATGAGATGAGAATTGCTTGCTTTGCAGGAACTCGTATAGAAGATTATTTAAGGAAATGTCAGGGAAGGATTATTTATTTCATTTAATTCTCCCCTGACTATGCAACTGGTTATTTGTAAGAGAAGTGAAATAATCTGGAATGTCAGGTTAAGGTGATTATGTCCATTGGAAATAATTAGTAAAGTATTTCCATCGATTCCTAACATTTTTTATCTTTTTTTATTTTGCAGATAGATCGCATAATCTTCTGTGTGTTTTTGGATATTGACTACAAAATATACAAAAGGAAATTGAATGAGTTTTTTCTAAAAGGTACAGTACATGACTATTACTTTCATTTATCAGTACCTGATAATAGCTGGATTCATACCGTAAAATAAATATATGGATCCCATTACTTTGAAATCGAAGACAAGTTTCACATGTCCAATATTTACAGTCCAAGTATAGGCCACAATGTCTGGACCATCAGCAGATCTCCTGACCCAAAATTACCAGCCCTCATTTCTGCCT
This sequence comes from Phyllobates terribilis, assembly GCF_046119375.1. Classification (NCBI taxonomy): domain Eukaryota; kingdom Metazoa; phylum Chordata; class Amphibia; order Anura; family Dendrobatidae; genus Phyllobates; species Phyllobates terribilis. The sequence goes on along the minus strand of NW_027362763.1, from coordinate 757,658,258 downwards.
ATGAAACTGTCCAGAGTTGGTCATACTGGCCTTAAAAATGGTTGTCACGAATGCACCAGAATGCAACAGAAAATGTCAACTGGTGGCGACAATGTGATGTTTTGTTGGGAAACCTTGTGAATGTTACTTTGACACATGCCATCTACCTAACAATTTTGCCCCATGTGAAATGTTTCGCAATTTAAAGAAAATTAAATATTACTCCCCCATTTAATCCCCCACTGTTCTGGTGATGGTTTAGCTTCTACAGCTGATCATGTGTCATTTGCCAACATGACCACTGCAGACAATCGCTGACCTCAGCAATGATGCCTTCATCTCCAGCACAAAACACTTGGGCCAGTAATTAGCTGCAGGAGTTGTGTGGGAGATGGTATGAGATTACATACAATTTATTTTTTTTTTTTAAACCAAATCTTGCATATTACGTACTTGCCAGACCTCACTCTTTGCCATCTACCTCTGCTGTCAGGTACTTGGCAATTGGCGCTGATGGAGGACGGGCTGGTACTGACTTTTTGACTGGGCAGTGTGCCTGCCACCCAACTTGTCATTTAATGAAAGTCTCCTCTTCTGCTGCCTCGCACTAATGCTGTCCATCTAAGCTAACTTATAGCCTCGAACTACTGGGCAGCATGATTGTGCCCACTCTATTCTTTTTTAAATTGGATCTTGATGACCAGTCATTGGCCAAGGTCTAGATAGCATACCGATTGCATGGTGAGTTCAGCAGGCAATGAGAGCTCACAGTGCATTGATTCTTGAATCTGACACTGGACCAGGGTCGCCAACTTGACTTTTTATTTTCTCTGGATAGCTTACCAAAAAAAAAATCACGGACAGACAATATTTTTTACGGACACATTAGAAAACCATAATAAATCATTATGATTATAAGTAGTGATGAGCAAGTATGTTCGGATAACCCTTTCGGCGAGTATGCTCGGACAAGTACCGAGTATCTTCAGCGTACTCGGTGATATGTTTGAATCACTCCCGTGTGCATGATTTGCGACTGTTTGACAGCTTTAATACATGTGAGGAATGCGAAAGAGACAAGCATTCCTCACATGTATTAAAGCTTGAAAAAATCCTGAACGCCTTCCATTTTTTTATGGACCGGTAAAAATGTGCCCTATTTTACGGCCTGTCCTGAAATTTATGGACTGTTGGCAAACCCTGCACTGGGCTGCCTTATATAGGTCTACCACTTTAACAAAAGTTGGACCAAAACACTTTAATACATGTAAAATAGCAGAGAAGGTACATGTCCTCCTTGGCTTTAATCGTGGTTCTCCACTGCTTCTCCAGTCTTTGTGTCTTTGCTGTAGTGGTGACATCACAACTAAAGCACACATAACCGCTGCAGCCAATCACTGAGCTCCGTGGTTCTTGCTGTCCACATCTGCAGAGCTTCTACCACTACCCTCAAATGAATCATAATCAGGGTTCGGTGATAGAAGCAGGGTGAGTGACAGCAGTTGGGAAATTCTGTTTTAAACCCACCTCAAATGAAACATCAAAGGAAGTAAATGAAAAAAAAACAGACATAGTGATTAGCTGTATAGAGAGAATTTTAGGGGATTTTAAAATAAAAAAGCAAATTACAAAACTGGTTAGGTGTTAAGGATCATTAGACAGATCTCTGTACTCTGCTTTCATATATTTTTAAACTGTAGATACAGGTAATGGACCACTCCTTTAGCTACTTAGTGACGGAGCCAATTTTAGACTAAATGACCGAACCCCATTTTTCAAAACTGATATTTGTCATTTTGTGTTAATAATATATCCCACTGAGTTATTTTTTTTGCAACACATTGTACTTTGTTAGTGATAAATTTAGGTTGATTGATCGTTTTGTGTTTTCAAATATTTTCCTAAAAAGTTAATGAAGATTTAGAAAAAAGAGCAATTTTTGCTTATTTTCTTAAACCAAAAGTCATATTTTTTGGATTTTGGATTTTTTGTTTTTGATTTAATGCCATTTATCGTGCAGTACAAGTGATAAAAAGTCTTTGTTCTTTGAGTCAGTACGATTAATGTAGATTTATATAGCTTTATTTATGCTTTCCTTCATTTGCACGCTAAAAAAACTATTTTACTATAATGTACCATAATTTGTTTTTGCATCACCAGACTTTGCGAGCTGTAACTTTTATATTTTTCTGCTGTCAGTATGAAGAAAATGCTACATTTTTGGCGAGTTTTTATTTTTTAATGGTGTTTGTCCTTAAGAAATAACTAATGTGCCAGTTTTATAGATCAGGTCTTTCCACATGTGACCATACAATTTTTTTTTTTTTTTTTTACACTTTTACTAATTTTATTGAAAAGTAAATTTTTTCCTTTTTTTTTTTTGGTATACTTAGCTCCACTATGAGACTTCCATGTTCTATTCAAGGGTAGTTTGCTGGTCTCTTTGCAGGTCACCGTGCCCCGGAGCCTATTCTTGGTTTCGGCTTGCCATGGCAACTGTTGGGACCTACGAGATCGCCGTGTGCTGGTGGGGTTAAAGGGGGAGTCCCTTTCCACTGTTAACCCTCTAGATGCCGCTGTCGTGATTGAGAAATGCATCTGAGGGGGTTAAATGGTCACGATCATTGCTAAAACCAATCAATTCAGCAAAGTGTCAGCGGTAATATGCAGCTGACACCTACTGCATTTATGCCTGCTGGAGGACGCTATTAACTTATTCCTCAGCGCTGCCTTTTTAGAGTTTGAGGAATAAGACCCCTTAATGACCGGTATTAGAAAAAAGTATTGTAGGTCATTAAGGGGTTAAATATTCGCTATGAAATAGATGTTTTAATGAAGAAAAACTAATTCAGCATTTTAAATATTGGCAATAATTGTTGTTAACTAGATTCGATAAGTAATAAGTAGTGTTGAGCGAATTTGATCAGCAAATGTTCGAAGGTTTCAAATTTGGCACGAATATGGCACATTCCGGTTCGTGATCGCCCAGTCCAAAAAATATTTTTTCCTGTGGCAAAAGTCATACAGTGCTATAAGCCAGCTACTATGTCAGTGGCGGTCAAAGTCAGCTGGACGCAGAGCTTATGCAGAGTAACCCAAAAATATTTTTTGCTCTGAGTAAAGTGATACAGCTGGCTAGATCTGAGTTTGAAATATTTTGAAACAAATATTGTATGTCATACTGGCCTCATCCACATTCAAAAAAAAATTTCTTCTGTTCCTAAAGTAATACAGCAGGGGGCATCTCAGTTTGAAATTGTTTGGAGAATATCTCGTAGTTTTATCGGCCTCATGCACACTAACAAATATATTTTGTCTGTTAGTAAGGCCATATCTTCCCTTGTCATTCAGTGTCGCTGAAATTCAGGTGTGTGCTGAGCTATTGTACAGGAAAAAAAACGTATTTTTCTTTAGTTAATTGCATGCTCCTACCACTGTATCTGACTAACATGAGTGGGAAAAAGAGAGGGCATGGTGGAAGGGGGAATAGGCTTGGTGTTCAAGGTGTACATGGGGTACATGGTAATGTTAGTGAAAGCACTAGTGAACCAACACAAACAGGTCCTATCCAAAGACAACTGACAACGTATGTTAGTGGACGGCCTACTGCACTCCCTTCCTTTGGCAGCCGCACAGCGATACGCCTTGTTGATAAGGCCCAGAAAGAGCAGGTGCTCCAGTGAATGGCAAGCTCTACTTCCAGTGGCCTTTCCTCTTCTTCCTCCACCTCAACATCACACGCAGTACAATCCACAGAGGTGGCACCCCAATTACCCATTCTTCCCCCCACGTCACAACTGGCCAACTGGCCAACTGACTGTAGCGAACCACAGATGAGCGAGTCTGTAGAACTCTTCACCCATTCTACACCATGGGCATCAGAAGTGTACTCCAAACAGTCACAGAGTCAAGGGGAGGAAAGCATCTGCACCGATGCCCAAAATTTTTTTAGTTTGGATTCGGGGCAGGACGAAGTAGGGTCCGAGCAGGTTTCTGACCCTCGTCACCAGAAGTTAACCACAGGGAAGAGAAGTGATCCCGATGAGACTCAGATACTTGAGGCTCATGCGATCTGTACTGTGCTGTCAGGGCAACAAGAGGAGAGGGGTCACTCTGAGGGCGAGGAATGAGATAACACATTGGATGATGATGAGGTTGAGGGTCTTACTTGGTGTGAACCCAGAGTCATGCAGCCGAGTAGCTCATCTGAAGAGGTGGAGGAGGAAGATGAGGAGGTTACGACGCAGACACGGAGTGATGCAAGCACGAGGAGCACTGCATCCTTAGCCACAACCGTGGCTGTGGCCAGCAGCAGTCACGGGTCTGCAACTCGCAGGGGCAGCAAGGATTGCCTAGCATGGGCCTTTTTTGTCACTGCAAAGGATGAGCCAACTCACGTTATCTGCAAACTTTGCGATAAAAAACTCAGTTGAGGGAAAAACTGCAATAATTTGACTACTACATGCATGAACGTTCACATGCTCAAACAACATTCTTTACGCTGGGAGTCTTACCGCGCTGAAATGAGGACCAGCACACCTCAACAACCATCAGCTACCCCATCAAACGCAACCGCTGCTTCTTCCTCCTCCTCTGTTACCGTGCCAAGTATCTCTCATCGCAGAAACTCTGGTTCTTTACCCGCTCCAGTCAGGCTGAGTGACAGCCCATCAGCTATAATGGAAGCAGACACGCCTGCTGTGTTTTTTTTCACTGAGCACACTGTAACATCTGCACCTCACTCACGCTCCACCAGTTTTTCCGTTTCACCATACTCCACCCTCTCTCAGCACCTTAGCCAGCCCTCGGTCACACAGTTGTGGTCACATAAAAGATTGTTTCATCCTACGCATGACAAAGCTAAGAATTTGAACTCCACCATCTCCAATCTGTTGGCCATGGAAATGCTGCCTTTCCGCCTGGTAGATAAAGATGGTTTCTGAAAACTGATGGCCGTCGCAGTACCCCAGTCGCCATTACTTCTTTAAGAAAGCTGTGCCTGCGCTACACCAGAATGTTGCAGATAACATCAACAGTTCCTTGTCTAAATCTACTTGTGCCAGGGTGCATTTCACCACAGACACCTGGACGAGTAAGCATGGCCAAGGGTATTACATCTCGCTGACTAGGAACTGGGTGACTCTGGTGGCTGTGGGGACAGGCGGGGAAGGGGCTGCTCCACAAATCTAGGAATCCCCAAGGCTTTCAGAAGAAACATCTGTATCTCCCACTTCCTCCACTGCTTCTGCATCCTCCACCTCTTCTAGGGCCTCCACCTGCACATTCAACCTCTGCCTTAATGAGACACGCGTTCCAAGGGTGCAGAGCGAATACACATCACCTCCGTACTGCGCAGTCAGGGCTCACCATAATCAGGCAGTCTTCAAATTAATATGCCTTGGAGATAGCAGTGATACATGTGAAGAGTTGTGGGCAGCTCTCCAGGCTCAGTTTGAGCAATGGCTGTCTCTGCTGAACCTAGAGCCAGGCAGCGGCCCTAGGCTGAGGCAAGCTCACACACGTGCCTTGCATGGCTCACGTCCTCAACCTGGTGGTACAGCGATTTCTCCTCCACTATCCTGGCCTGGATCAGCTGCTTCACAAAGTACGTAAGCTGTGTGCTCACCTCCGCCGTTCGCACCACTCATGTCATTGACTTGCATCGATACAAAGGTCTTTGTCCGAGCCAGTTAACAGGTTGATCTGCGATGTGTCGACGCGGTGGAATTCCACTCTACACAAGTTGCAGCGACTGTGCCAGCAGCAACGAGTTCTGACGCAATATGTCATGATGTATAGCTTCGGGCAACACAGTACGGACTTGAGGCATATTACGTTTGCGGAGTGGGAACAGATTGCACCCTTCTGCACGCTTTTGAAATGGCTACTAAACTGGTTAGCGCTGACGATGCCGTCATCAGAATCACTATTCCTGTCATATACATGCTGGAGCAAACTTTGAATAATCTGCGGCAGGAGGTGGTGGCCCCAGAAGAAGAGGAGGATGCGGAAGGGATACCAATGTCTCAAATTTCCAGACTGTCGTCACACAGACGGATGCCAAGTGACGGTGGATTACAGCGATCGAGGGGGTTTGGTGATGCCAGGCAAACTGTTAGTGAAGGTGCAAGAGCCAAGGAACTAACGGAGGAGGAAGAGGTGATGGGCGAGCAGCTGTCAGAGGATGAAGAGGATAATCATCCCCTCTCGTTTGAACGTGGTTGGCAGGAGGGGATGGAGGAAACAATCATCAGTGTTAAGCAACCCACAATACAGTCTGGCTTTGGACCTCCTGAAAGAGCCCGACATATGAGTGCCTTGATGCACTATCTGCAACATGATCCCCGTATAGTTAGGATTCGAAATAATGCTGACTTCTGGGTTGCCACTCTGTTAGATCCACATTATAAGAGTCAATTTTGCCAGATGCTTCCTGCCCTGGAAAGGGACCTGCTTATGTTGGAGTATCGAAACAAGCTTTTAAGCAACCTTAATAGAGGTTTTTCCCAAGATAACAGTGAGGCACACAGTGTGCATCGCAGCTGTAGTCTTTCAACCTCCAGCACGTCAGTTCGTCAACGCAAAAACATTAGCAGCTGCAACAGAGTAAGTGGCAGAAGCAATTTCTGGGAGTCCTTTCACACATTTTTTGCACCAGCTCATGCACCAGCACAACAGAGTACAAGTCTGACACGTGGTGAACGACTGGAGGGGATGGTGGAGTAGTATCTAGAGCTTAATATGAATACCATCAGGGAGGATTTTGACCCTTTTACATTTTGGTCGTCAAAAATGGATGAATGGCCTGTGCTCGCCTCTCACGCCTTGGAGAATTTATCATGCCCGGCAGCCAGTGTTCTCTCTGAATGTGTCTTCAGCGCTGCTGGTAGTGTCTTGATGGATAAGCGCCCCCGGCTGTCCCCTGAAAGTGTAGACCACCTAACTATTATTAAGATGAACAAGTCATGGATCTCCAAGGACTTTTGCAACCCAATTGCAGACTGTACAGAGTAGGCGATGTTGTAGTTTTGAGTGTGCTGCATTGATCTCTTGAAATTGCAGTCTGTGATATGGCTTCTGTGCCTCCTCTTGCTGCTGCTGCAGGTTTTAGGCCCTCATTTTGGGAAATGTGGAGAATTCTGATTGTGTCTCCATCCATTGGGTTGGCTGTAGTGGGACAGGTTTGGGTCTGCATTAAACTACTTTGTAGTCTGATGACATTGATGCCACTTCGGTGGTGTTAGGCCCTCATTTAGGGCAATGTGAACACTCCTGGTTACGTCTCCATCTCCTGGGTTGGCTGTACTGGAAGAGGTGTGGGTCTTATTTACACTATTTTTACTGTAGTGAAATTGATTAGACATTGCTAGTGTCTGCCACTAATTTTTTGAAATGTGGAGAATCATGATTGGGTCTCCATCTATTGGGTTGGCTGTAGAGGAACTGGTTTTGGCCTCCTTTGCAATACTTATACTCTAGTGAAATTGATGCCACTTCGGTGGTGTTAGCCCTAATTTAGGGCAATGTGAACACTCCTGGTTAGGTCTCCATCTTCGGGATTGGCTGTACTGGAACAGGTGTGGGTCTTATTTACACTATTTCTACTGTAGTGAAATTGATTAGACATTGCTAGTGTCTGCCAGTAATTTTTTGAAATGTGGGGAATCCTGATTGGGTCTCTATTAGTGATGAGCGAGCATGCTCGTCACTGCTCGGTACTCGCCCGAGCATCTCAGTACACTTTCTAGATGCTCGGGCGGGAGCTCGGGTCCCCGTCCTGCATGTTTGGCGCTATTTAGAGCACCAATCATGCAGGGATTGTCTGCCACTCACTGTAATGTCACAGCCATGGTGGTTGTGGTATTACAGTGATTGCCCAAATCGATGGGAACAGTGCTCACAGTGAACCATGAAAAGCCGGCAATTCATCAGCGGCATACACCGGTACCCGACAATTTAGAACAGAAAGAATAGAGCATCACACATAGATTAGATAGATAGAAACATGTCAGTCACATATATAAGAAGTACAGTGACAGTGTTGGTTACTGTACTTGTTATTTAGTGTTAAAATTATTTATTAAAAAAAAATAATAGTGTTTTCATGCACCTGTCTCTTTATAAAAGCCGGCCGGCAATTCATCAGAGGCATACATCGGTACCCGACAATTTAGAACAGAAAGAATAGAGCATTACACATAGATTAGATAGATAGAAACATGTCAGTCACATATATAATAAGTACAGTGACAGTGTTGGTTACTGTACTTGTCATTTAGTGTTAAAATAGAGGATTTATTAAAAAAAAAAAATTGGCGTGGGGTTCCCCGTAATTTTAGTCTCTAGCGGAGGTTAAGCAGACGGCTGTGGCAGATGTTTGAAGCCTGGGAAGGGGGTAATACCCACTGAGCTTCCCAGGCTACTAATATCCGCCCCAGCTGAATACCTAGCATTTACTAGCTATTAAAATGGGGGACCCAAAAAAAAATTACGTGGGGTCCCCCCTATTTTAATAGCTAGCAAAGGCTAGGCAGACAGCTGGGGGCTGATATTAATAGCCCAGGAAGGGTGCCATGAATATTGGCCCCCTGCCAGGTTAGAAACACCAGCCGTCAGCCGCCCCAGAAATGGCACATCCATAGGATGCGCCAATTCTGGCACTTAGCCTCGCTCTTCCCACTGCCCTGTAGTGGTGGCAGTGGGGTAATAGGGCTGGGGTTGATGTCAGCTTATAATGCCAGCTGACATCAAGCCCAGATTAGTAATGGAGAGGCGTCTATAAGACACCCCCATTACTAACCCCATAGTAAAAGTAAAAAAAACACAAACACCAAGAATAAAGTCCTTTAATTTAAATAAAGACACAATTCTTTAATGTTCTAAATTAAACCGTACTTACCATCACGCCCATTCCAGCTGAAGCCAACGATCTCCTGCAATAAAAGTAAAATAATAAACCAACCTCATTCTTACCTTTCCATGATTCCCAGGACGGCTTCAGCTCTGCTACATTGACATGACAGGCTGGATCGCAGCAGAACGCTGCCATCCAGCTTGCCATGCCGCAGACACTGAGAAGCTCCTCAGTGAAGCTCCTCAGTGTAGCTCCTCAGTGTCTGGCTGTGACGGCATCCAGATGAGCCAAGTTCATGTCCAATGAACTCAGCTCACCTCATGCACGTTACTGACAGCGTGGGAGAATTATTCTGCGCATGCGGTGCCGGCAAATGACGTCACGGCTTGGAGAATTCTCCCACGCTGGGACGGCATTGAGATGGCAGGCTGGATGGTAGCAGCACGCTGCCATCCAGCATGCCACCCTTCAGAGACTCTGCGGAGTGCAGGCAATGTCTCTGAAGGATGACAAGCTGGATGGCAGCGTTCTGCTACCATCCAGCCTGCCATCTCAATGCCATCCCAGCGTGGGAGAATTCTCCTGCTCAAGCTGTGACGTCATTTGCCGGCACCGCATGCGCAGAAGAATTCTCCCACGCTGTCAGTAACGTGCATGAGGTGAGCTGAGTTCATTGGACATGAACTCTGCTCATCTGGATGCCGTCACAGCCAGACACTGAGGAGCTTCACTGAGGAGCTTCCCAGTGTCTGCGGCATGGCATGGGCGATACGGTAAGTAGAGTTTAATTTAGAACATTAAAGAATTGTGTCTTTATTTCAATTAAAGTACTTTATTCTGGGTGTTTGTGTTTTTTTTAACTTTCACTATGGGGTTAGTAATGGGGGTGTCTTATAGACGCCTCTCCATTACTAACCTGGTCTTGATGTCAGCTGGCATTATAAGTTAACATCAATCCCAGCCCTATTACCCCACTGCCACCGCTACAGGGCAGTGGGAAGAGCGAGGCAAAGTGCCAGAATTGGCGCATCCACCGGGGGGGACCGCCAGAAATATGCTCGAGTTTCCCATAGACTTACATTGGGCTCGTTGCTCGGGTCGACCACCTGAGTATTCCAATGTGCTCGACCCGAGCATTTTAGTGCTCGCTCATCACTAGTCTCTATCTATTGGGTTGGCGGTAGTGGAACCTTCCTTGTTCTGCAGTCTAAGTTGTGTAAGGTTGCTGCTCTCCTGATACTGACTCTGCCTGCTGCACTCCTGATACTGACTCTGCCCGCTGCACTCCTGATACAGACTCTGCCCGCTGCACCATCTAGTCTATCCTACTGAGTCCAGCTGCTGCTCTTCCGTTGGTCTGTCCTGGAGTGGCACCTGGAGTTCATCGGGAGCCAAGTATAACCTCACCATCAGAGGCTCTAGTGAACAGTCCGCTGCTCGCTTAGTCACGCCCCTCCAGGCTCTCCGGGGTCCGTGGCACAGTGATTTCACAAACCAAGTCCGTGACAGTGCGCCCGCGCAGGCAGGGTCCTCTCTCCTGTTGTATCAGTCGGTGACCCCTTTTGACATGTAAAGCGCAACTGAATAAATGTCGCTGTCACAGTAATAATAATTATAGTACTTGTACTCTGGGTCAATTGATGGCACTTCCCTGGTGTCTACACCTAATTTGATGTGTTTTGGCAGCTTTTGGTCCTGTTTCTAGGTGTTTTCTATGCATTTTTTTGGTCCCCCTGTGAAGCCCAGCTGTGCTTGGTATCACAGATCCTAGAAGGGTGTATTGAAGGATTCCTCCACAAGAGGCCCCCATAACCATTCACACATCTCCACCTACCACCTCAGACCACCAGAGGGAGCCCGTTAGGGATATAAAAGGGAAGGTGGAGCCAGGCAGCAGGGAGTTGGAGTCTGTCTAGACTGGAGTCTAAGTGAGAGTCTGGTTTAACAGTGAGTCCAGTACAGCCTGAGAGGAGTTACCTCAGAGGACAAAAGCCTATTCCAGCTCCTGCAATTGCTATCCTGCAGTGGAGCATATCCAGATCAAGACTCGGTGTAGCTCAGTGAGGTGAGCTTTAGGTGTGCCGGCGCCATAAGATCGGTGAAGTGCGGCAAGCTGCCGTTAGTGTGAGTAGCCTATTGAGGGTCCGAGTAGGCCGAAGGCGAGTAGAGAGAGTTAGTTCATAGGGGGCAGAGGAGCTTAACTAGCTCACCCCGAAGAAGCAGTTACCGGACACCGGTTCCGAAGCTTACCGGGATCTCCATGACCCAGTAGGATAAACCGGAATCCCTGGAGAACTACAAGTCCCAGGATCGCTAAAGTGCTGATACGTAACCGAGCCAGGAGACACATAGGCCCCGTAAGTCGGGAGCGTGTAATCCAACAGAAGGCCCTACCACAAGGTCAGCCAGCGCAGGACAGAGACAAAGTTAGGCCTAGCTCCAGGCAGGTCAGAAACTTACTACGCAGAATCAAGAAACAGGAGGCCCAAAACCCGCTCATTGGGGAGGATCCGGACATATACCCTTCACCCTACAGTGCTCTGGGGAGTGCCTGAATTTCCATCAGTAAAAGGTACTGAAGTGACTATTGTGTCCGTCCCTGTTCTTGCTCTGACCCGGCTGAGTCTCTCCGTCCTGCATACCCTGTCCGTACCCTGCCCTGAGGCCTAGCTCCACCTGTGGGGAGCCATACCATCTAGCTGCCTTATCACCGGCCTCAGTGGACTGCGCAGCGCTGGTGAATATCATCAGAAACCATAGGTGGGGTCACAAACTTTTATAAACTTGACATCTATCAACGCCTTTTTAAAGAGAGACCCCAGAGTACGGGCCCAGGAGCCGACCACCGCGACCTCCTTAAGGCTAAAGGCCCGGGTAACCGAGTCATCCCCCATCCCCTGGGCTAGTCACCCCCCATACCCCATTGACTCCTATGGGATTCAGAAATGTTCGACAAACATTCGGCAAATAAATTCGGCGAATATCAATTTGTTTGGCTAACTTTTCCGAACCGAATATTGAAATGTTCGCTCATGCCTACTAATAAACAGAGTTTGCACATAAGTGTATTATCCACATCTCTGATGAACTTCTGTATTCTATACTGTTACTATTATTATTTTTTATTTGTTTCAAGCAGCTGCAGTACATTAACCAAATTATAACACCTTCCATCACATTACAGTCATTTTCATTCAATTGGGATTCTTTATAGTCAAGAGAGCATCATTAAAGTATATCCATTTATAGGCAGTGAATGTCACGAGGCTACGGTACAAGGATAAGCTTCAGGGCACATGGATTGCATTTTTCTCACTATATAGGAGTAGTAAACGTCTAACTGACAAAATGGGATATTAAAGGGGTTGTCCACTACTTATATATCGATGACCTATCCTCAGGATAGGTAATAAATATAAGATCGGTGGTTTGTCTGAATCCTGGCATCCCCCCACACATCAGCTGTCATCAGGTCAAACATCAGCCATATGTAACTCTATGGATCTGCACAACACTGCTCCGTACACTGCTAGTGGCTGTTGACAGGTATTGCGGATCAGCTACTATTGAAAAGAATAAAGAATAGGAGCTGAGCTTCAGCTCTAAATAGCAGCCACTAAACGATGTACATAGCCAATGTGTTCTACTCTGTTCACTGTTTATAGTTTCCAGGTTGAAAGAAGACATAAATCTACCTAGTTCAACCTACACCCCAACATGTTGATCCAAAAGAAGGCAAAAACCCTGTGAGGCAGATGCTACTTGCCTCCATAATAAGGTAAAAATTATTTCCCGACTCCACATACGGTAATCTGACTAGTTCCCTGAATCAACGTCCTATCACAGAATCTAGTACCCATAGCGTGTAATATTATATTTTGCTCAAGAAAGGTATCCAGGCCCTCTTTGTACTTTTGTAGTGAATAAACCATTACAACAACATATGGCAGAGAATTCCATAGTCTCACTGCTCTTACAGCAAGGAATCCATAATCTCACTGCTCTTACAGTAAAGAATCCATAGTCTCACTGCTGTTACAGTAAGTAATCCATAATCTCAATGCTCTTACAGTAAAGAATCCATAATCTCAAGGCTCTTACAGTAAAGAATTGCTGTCTTTAATGATTAAATCTTCTTTCCTCTAGACAGAGAGGATGCCCCTTGTCATCATTGTCGGGCTAGATGTAAAAAGATCATTACTAATATCTTTGTACTGTGCCTTTATATGTTTTTACCCTGTAATATCACCAAACTGAATAACCCCAAGTTTTATAAGGTGTCTTGGTATTGCAGTGCACTCATTCCCTTAATAACCTTAGTTGCTCTAATTTGAACCCGCTCTAGTTCTGTTATGTCCTCCTTGTACACTGGAGCCCAAAATCACACAGTATTCTAAGTGTGGTCACATCTTTTAATGTATCCTAATATTTTTTTGCCTTGGCAGCAGCTGCTTGACACTGATCACTACAGTGGAGTTTACTGTCCACCCATGCCTTACCTGCCAGAGATGATAACATCCGATTGATGGGTGTGTTGGGTGTAAGTTCTGCTCCGATCTTATATATATATGACCTGTCCAAGGGAAAAGTCATCATTATTCAGTATATGTTGTGGATAACCCCTTTAAAATGCCGAGGTCAGAACTCCAATAAAAACAGAAAAAAGAGGGCCCCTGTGCACGAACAATAAATTAACCCTTTTCTGTCCAATAGTTCAACATAATGCACAATTCCGATGGACACGGGCCCCCTTACCTCTTAGGCCCATGTGTGACTGCATAGGTTGCACCAATGGTATGTGGAGGTGTTAATCAGCACCAGAGACTAATTTACTTTATCTGAGTATACTGTACTCATGTTGCTGACTAGTTTAGTTTAGAAGGTGATTCTCAAATGCGTAGTTAAGTGGTTGCTTATAAATCAGTTTAATATATGTTTCATAAATGAGATTGTGCTGTCATCCTGCTGAGAGAGGGGGGAAAGATCTGCTTCATCCACAAACTGGGCACACACAGTTCAATATAAAAAAGGATCAAGTTAAACATTAAACTCTGAGTAGTTTACCTATATATTACACTCTGTGTATTTTACTGTATTTTTGCTTTAAAGGGAACCTGTCACTTGGTTTTTCGTATATAAAGTACAGCCACCACCATTAGGGATTTTTTTTTTCTAAAGCATACTGGAATGCTGTAAAAAAAAACTCCCCAATCCAGTCTGCAGATCTCAAAAATTAGCTTTTATTATACTTACGGATGGGGCTGTCCGGTCCGATGGGCGTTTCTGGTCTTGCTCCTGCGCCTCCTCTGTTCTTGTGATCACCGTCCTGCTCCTTGCTTCATGTGGATGACGCTTCCTATGTCATCCACATAGTGTCTGCCATCACGCTGCTGCACAGGTACACTTCTATCTGTCCTGCCGAGGGCAAAGCAAAGTGCTATAGCGCACATGTGCCAGTTTTACTTCTGGGTCATCGGCTCGCGCCTGCACAGGAACACGATGAGGGACGCTGTGTGGATGACGTAGGACGCATCATCCACACAAAGCAGGGAGGACGATGATCGCAAGAAGAGAGGAGGTGCCGGATGAAGACCAGAGACACCCATAGGACCGCACCGTCTGTGAGTATAGCAAAAGCTATTTTTTGGGATCTGTAAACTGCATTGGGGACTTCTTTACAGCATTCTAGTATGCTGTGAAAATGGCCCTAATGGTGGTGGCCATACTTTATATGGGGAAACCTGATGAAAGGTTCCCTAAAGAGGAAGTTTGGCTATTGAGTTGCTAAATCTTTACCTCTTTTATGTAACTATTCCAGATAAATAGAAATTAGGTTATTAGAGTTCTGAGAAACCATGAAGCATATTTTTAACTAACATGTTTAGACTAATGCCATTATTTTATTAGTTGTGCTTTCGGGGGGGAGATATGCAAAGACCCTGTCAAATTCACCCGATCTATAATAGGGAATAAGAAATCCTCCTTTCCCTTTCTCTACACTGGTGCTGCAGGTCCATGCAGACTGCTCCCTTTACCCCTACCTCATTTATAATCATGCTGCCTCAACAATGAAATGTATGAACATTAAGTCCACAAGAAAGTTTTCTTCTTTAAAGCCATGATTTACCACGAATATAAATTATGCAAAAACTCACCTTAATCTGAAGCATCACATTAGAAAATTCCCTTTGTAGCCTTTAAGTCTGACAAATTTCTTCAAAGTGCATTCGCTTCTATTACATCCTCTCATAATTGTCCGCTGAGATTCTCCCAGTAGCACAGTGCTGGCAGAAAACCCCATTACCATAAACAATAATGTTACCCACACAAAGATTAGATGTATGTATATATTTATAATATAGATCACTAATGCCATAAACTCAAACATAAACTTAGTATAGCATGGACTTGAAAAATTATGTATATCTATTTATTTTAATGTAAGTCCATTTTTTTCCCAAATCATTTTAATTAGGATCCATGTTACATCAGATAATGTCAAGATAGAAGGCATCAAAAGTCTAATGTAACTTAAAGTGAACCTGTCAGCGGATACATGCTACCCAATCCGGAGGTGTTTTAGAGAAAAACAAACTTTAATAGCCTATGGGGACTGAGAAGCACTATAGAGTAGTCAGGCAGAAGGGACCCCGACGGCTTCTCCCCGCCCGCTGACTTGGATTGACAGCGCTCTACCTATGTGCACATATAAGCAGGGACCTGTCACTCCAGAGCAGCAGCGAGGGAGAAGTCACCGGGGACTCACCTGTACAACTAGTCCCCGGACGGCTATTAAAGTACGTTTTTCTCTGAAACGCTGCAGTGTTTCAGAATCAAACATATCCGGCTGAGATAATAAGCCACGGATTTGGCAGCATGTATCCGCTGACAGGTTCACTTTAAAAGGGTTGTCTGGGTATGACATTGATGGCTCATCCTGTGGATAGATAATCAGTATCAGATCTGTGAGTATCTGACACCCGGCACTCCCACCTTATCAGCTGTTATGATTAGCGGTGGCCAGTTGTAAGCATTGTATCCTGCTCCATTTATTCAATGTGTAGCAGCCACTGCCTGGTGCTGCAGATCACCTTCTGTTGTCTTGAATAGGAGCTGATGTGCATTACCAGGCTGTTGCTGCTCCACGTTGAATGGAATTGTACAATTTAGGTCAATTCAGTGTTTACATCTGGCCACTGCTGGATCATTGGGGGTGCTGAATGTTGGACCCACACAGATCTCCAGGATAGGTCATCAATACCGTATGCCTATGCCTTTAACCTTTGTGTTTAAACCTTTTATATATGTGTAATGCAAGTGCCGGAATGCAACGCACAGAGACACAAGGCGAGAACAGTCAGAGATGATTGTAAACAGTTTTATACAACAGGTATTCTGAAACAAGGGATTAGCAACAAGGGTAATGAACAGTGGTTTGAAATATCAGCAAAATACGAAATTTCTCAAAGTAAGGCGCAGTCTCTTAAAGTAAGGCACAGTCTCTCAAAGTAAGGTGATGCCCTCAATCATGGGAGACACCACGCAAGTTCTTTAACTGTGCATTTGGCCCTAGCGGGGGTCACCGGTTATTCCCGTTAGGCCGTGAGTCTCTTCCGGATAAATTCAATTAGATCACGTTGTGCTACTTTAGCCCCAACCGTTCCCCTCCCAACCTGAGTACATAAACCCAATTGTCCCCGGTACCGTGGGTGAACAGTGGAAGTGACGGCCCTGCTCACGTATGCAGCTCCTCTGCTTCCGCTGGCGTGACTTTCCTGCGGCAACCGTCTCTCAACTCCTCTCTGCTTGGCCATTGGAGGCAGTCTCTCGAGCCTTGGATAGGGGGGTCCAGGCCTCGTCTGTCGGCGGGCGACGTCGGGTTCCGCGAACTCACTCAGCACCGCGATCAGGTTCCTTGTCCCCTCAGCAGGCACAGCACTCGGGTCACAACTGTGAGGGATCCGGAGCTCTTTTACCGGTGCCCGGCTGGAGCACCTCTCAGGCCTCTGGATTTGGCCTGTCACGCGGGGTTTCTCAGGACGCAGGGAGCACGTCTGCTCCTTTCTGCTGCTTGGCGCCAAAGACCCCTCAGGTTTGGCGCGCTGGCCTCTTATCTCCTGGAACTCCTTCCTGGAAGTCACCTGATCGGTTCCAGCGTCTGAACCTGCCCTCCCTGCAACTTCCCTTGCATATTTTGGTTCCGCTTGACTGTCTCTGGCCAGTAGATGGCAGTCTCACTCCATCCTTGAAACGTCATGTTGAAGTCCTTTTACAAGCTTTCTTGCCTGTTCTACATATGTGAAATATAATTAAAATGAATGCAATTAATAGATAGCTCATCATGGGTCAGATAATTAGAAATAGCCAAAAAGTATCCTGGACATAGAAAGTATGCTGCTCTATGGAGCCCTGTTTGAACTGTTATTAGAAAATAGAGTCAGGGGCCTAGATATAGGGGGCACTGAGTGGCATCAGGGCCCCTCTACTATGTAAGAAGACATCAGTAAATAAGTGGTACATGTTAGGGGAGACCTTTTAAAGATTTTGCATTGGAACCTGACAGCTTTGGGTTAGGTCCCTGAGTAATGTACAAGTATCTGGTCGTATTTGAGTTCCAGTGTCAGCAAAAATTCTGAATATGCAAGAAAAATAATTCTTTAGTGATTGACAAAGCTAGAAAGCCAAGGATTAAGAATGAATTGCTAAAGGGGGAATAAATTCCTTCCTTTATGTCACCCATGAACTACTGTGAGTTTCCAATATTTAGATCAAATGTATTTTAGGACGGGTATCATTTGTCGGAGGAAAAGGGTTTACATTTTTTTCTTATTGTGTAGAACCAAATTGTGTGCACATTCTTCCTCTATCATAAATGCACACGAGAGACTTATGAATATAGTAGGAGCAGATATAGAAGTGTACAGGGGTTTCCCTGATGCCCTGTATGACTCCTGGCATTGTTAGCCAGTTGAGTACTAGCGAAAAAAGAAGCTACAGCCATTAAGGGAAAATATGTGGACAGATCATCACACTAGTAAATGCTCAACCACCTATCCCTAATGTTCCGCAAGTCTTGCGCAGCCCCTATTTCCAACTCTGCGAAATATGGGAGAACAGTGAAGGAATACATCTGTTTTCCAGAGGTAGCAATTCAATATAGAGCTGGAGTGGCTGCAACATATATGAAAAAAGAAAGAAAGAGAAGCACCACCGAGTAAGAACAATGGGAGAGGTGCAAGTCACCCAGTCCAGAAAGCTCAGACGATTTTTTTTCTCACTTGTCATCCGTATACAATCCTTTTTTTACAGCAGCTATTAACTATTTACAGGACCATTTCCAGTTTCCTATGCTGCAGAATTGCAATGTATCTGTAAAAATCGGATGCCATATTACGGCTCCATAAGGCGAGTGAGTCTCATCCGATTTATGTAAGAAACTAGGGCATGCTGCAATTTTGTTTTCACATGCAGATTTGGACAGTGAAAAAAATTGCTCCTTTGCACTGCAGTGCTATCCATTTTTTCACTCGGACCGAAAATGCGTTTGTGTGAACTAGCCCTTAAAGGGATTTTTCATCTTTAACTTTTTTTTATTTTTAGTCCTTTAGACCAGTTCCATTTAGACCAAGGTTTGGGGAGCATTCACACAGTACGATTATCATTAACGATCGTTCGTAGGAATGCAATGTGAAAAGGCTGCGATCCATGGGATGAACGAACAAAATGCTTGTTCATCAAGTGAAATAATTTTTAAGGTTGATTTTAAAAAAAAAAAACCATTGTTCTCAGAAGCGCATCATCCTGTGTAAACAATGACAGACTATGAAAAGAGAACAATCTATCTCCCACTCCATCGTTCTGTGCTCATTTTAAGAGCGGCCGGCCAGTCTAAACAGGCTACTAAACACCACCGTTTAGCAAACTTGTAGCCGAACTGCAGGCATTTAACACTGCAGATCATGTTGTGTTGTCTGTGTAAAAATAACTCCTTACCCCTTGCCGTTCGAGCACTGCTTCTCTGCTGCTGTGACAGTCTTTTTTTTTCAATATGGCTAAAGCTAAGACGTTATGACTACAGCGAGCTCTGGGCACAGTGGCCTTCTACCATCTACTCCGGTATGAATGCTGACCCCAGTGATTGCCACGAGCAGCTGTCACAAGCGTCAAAAAGATCAGAGACACATCAATATTTTTTCATGGATACTATTAAAAGTCTCAAATTTCGCAGACATTTCTTAATTCATCTATCTATTTATCTATCTATCTATATATCTATCTATAGATCTAGAAAATATATATAGGTGCAGCACCAGCAATATCTAGACAAGTAAATTGGGTGCAAACAAGCCTTTCAGGCATAACTAAACCTTAATATATCCATAAAAAACAAAGGCAGCACCCCATAGTCCAATCTGTGATGATTTATTGACGCATCATGTCAGGGCAATGTTTTGATCTAACAGTGGAGACCTTGAAAAAGGTCTCCACTGTTGGACCGAAACGTTGCTCTGACATGATGAGTCAATAAATCATCACAGATTGGACTATGGGGTGCTGCCTTTGTTTTTTATGGATATCTATATATCTATCTATCTAGAGAGGCCATATTAGAAGATTAACACATTACATCCATGATACTTGCCTGTGGAAGTTCCTTCTACTCCAGCACCACTTCTCCGCTGCTCTCCTGCTGTTTATGTTGTTGGGGCTGAAGGACTCCCCTTCTACAACACATGACCACTGCAGCTAGTCACTGGCCTCAGCGGTACAATTACCTGTATTGTTTAGAAGCAGGAAGCACAGGAACCTCAATACAAACCTCTTCTTTGGGTTGTGCTCGAACAGTATAGCAAAGTATTTTTCATTCTTGAACCATGCTGCTTCCCATCACATTGCACGGCGGTTTGGTAGTAATAGAAAAAATGTGTTTTATTGGCAACGAACAGACTACAAATGAAATAGCGACATGAGTGTGAGCTGAGCATTTATGAGACAATATGGATCCTTTGATATTGTACAGAGTGTTTTTCAACCTTCCCTAAAATAAATGATCGCCCATCCTTCTCCGCTCCGTGTTTAACCATTACAGGATGGCACTTTGTTGTCTACATAATGTACAATGGGTATCTCGTTTAATGTGCCTTCAAGCCCTTCAAAGACTATTTGATGTCATTCGGCACAACAAAGCTTCAGTGTTCACAGACCGTTTTCCCCTTCATGTGCCTCTAAGCCATGTAAACAGAGCCACGATTTCCCATAAAGGATGATGATACCACCTGAGAGAGATAATGGAGCCGATCAGGTGTTATTTATTGCTGATTATGATTACGCATATGCTCAAAATACTTTACATGTCTTTAGATTGCATTTAGTGGGATTTGTATCTAAGCCAAAGCTCCCCAACATAATACAAAGTATTTCCAGATGCCCTTGATGCCCACATGTTTTTGTACAGGAGATGGTTACATTATCCAGATACAGTAATTATAATTTAGAACTGTTGGGTTCAATTTCAGCATAGATCAGTAGTACAGTATGTCTGTCTGTTTCCACTTGTGAACATGAATTGTTGAGCTATATTCACAGACATGGCTGTAACTAAGCTAGAAGGCTTGGTTTATTGCGCTAGACCTATGGGGAAATACTCTCTATGTGGAAAAGCGGCTTGTTAGAACTTGGGTCCAAAGCTCCACTAGCCCACCCTTATCCAGGCCAATGTTCACGGAAAAAGACAACTATATTTTAGGCATTGTCCAAAGTTTTCTTACCAAAAATATTTATATGAAATAGTTGTATAGTTGTAAATTCAACTCTATAGCTTATCCAGGTAATCAGTCTGGACAGGCATTCAGGGGTTTCTAGTTCCAAAAGGAGAATAATGCAGTCTTTCAGCCAGGGTGTAAACTACAATATTATAATGCTTATTTATATAGCGCCATTAATTCCACAGAGCTTTACAGACATCATCATCACTGTCCCATTTGGGGCTCACAATCTAAATTCCCTATCAGTATGTCTTTGGAGTGTGGGAGGAAACTGGAGAAACCCACGCAAAATCAGGGAGAACATACAAACTCCTTGCAGATGTTGTCCTTGGTAGGATTTGAACACAGGACCCCAGTGCTGCAAAGCAACAGTGCTAATCACTGAGTCCATCTTCGGACTGCACTTTGATGTCATCCGCGTGCAGTGTGATGTTTTCAACACACCCATAGACTTGAATGGGTGCTTGTGACATGCTGCAATTTTTTCTTGTGCCGAATGGGTGAGAAAAAAATGGCAGATCTGCACTTGTCCCATACTATAACAATTGGTGCTATCCTATAAAACATCAGATAGCACTCGGACATGTTATACGCCAGTGTGAGCGAGTCCTAACAGTCTATGATTAGCTTTTATCTGGGCACCTTTTCAAGCAAAAAAGAGACTGTAAAAATTAGGCAAAGAAAACATTTTTGCAACATACTAATGAATTCATCATCTACAGTGCCTACAAGTAGTATTCAACCCCCTGCAGATTTAGCTGGTTGACACATGCGGAATTAACTTGGCATTGTGACATTTGTACTGTAGATCAGCCTGGAAGTGGGAAATGCACTGCAGCAACTTTTTTTTTTTTTTTTTTTTTTTTTTTTTTTTTTTTTTAAACGTTAAAAGTTAATTCAGAGTGTCATTTATTATTCAACCCCTCAAACCACAAGAATTCTGTTTGGTCCCCCTAAAGTATTAAGAAGTAGTTCAGGCACCAAGAATAATGAGCTTCACATGTGTGGATTAAAGATCTCTTTTGCCAGCCTTTTCTGACTATTTAAGACCCTCCCCAAACTTGTGAACAGCACTCAGACATGGTCAACATGGGAAAGACAAAGGAGAATTCCAAGGCCATCAGAGACAAGATCGTGGAGGGTCACAAGGCTGGCAAGGGGTACAAAACCCTTTCCAAGGAGTTGGGCCTACCTGTCTCCACTGTTGGGAGCATCATCCGTAAGTGGAAGGCTTATGGAACTACTGTTAGCCTTCCACGGCCTGGACAGCCTTTGAAAGTGTCCTCCCGTGCCGAGGCCAGGCTTGTCCGAAGAGTCAAGGCTAACCCAAGGACAACAAGGAAGGAGCTCCGGGAAGATCTCATGGCAGTGGGGACATTGGTTTCAGTCAATACCATAAGTAACGTACTCCACCGTAATGGTCTCCGTTCCAGATGAGCCCGTAAGGTACCTTTACTTTCAAAGCGTCATGTCAAGGCTCGTCTACAGTTTGCTCATGATCACTTGGAGGACTCTGAGACAGACTGGTTCAAGGTTCTATGGTCTGATGAGACCAAGATCGAGATCTTTGGTGCCAACCACACACGTGACGTTTGGAGACTGGATGGCACTACATACGACCCCAAGAATACCATCCCTACAGTCAAGCATGGTGGTGGCAGCATCATGCTGTGGGGCTGTTTCTCTGCCAAGGGGCCTGGCCATCTTTTCCGCATCCATGGGAAGATGGATAGCACGGCCTACCTGGAGATTTTGGCCAAGAACCTCCGCTCCTCCATCAAGGATCTTAAGATGGGTCGTAATTTCATCTTCCAACAAGACAACGACCCAAAGCACACAGCCAAGAAAACCAAGGCCTGGTTCAAGAGGGAAAAAGTCAAGGTGTTGGAGTGGCCTAGTCAGTCTCCTGACCTTAACCCAATTGAAAACTTGTGGAAGGAGCTCAAGAATAAAGTCCACATGAGACACCCAAAGAACCTAGATAACTTGGAGAAGATCTGCATGGAGGAGTGGGCCAAGATAACTCCACAGACCTGTGCCGGCCTGATCAGGTCTTATAAAAGACGATTATTAACTGTAATTGCAAACAAGGGTTATTCCACAAATTATTAAACATAGGGGTTGTATAATAATTGACCCACACTTTTATGTTTAAAATTTAATAAAATTCAACTGAGCAACATAACTTTTTGGTTTGTAAGATTTATGCTTCTGTTCATAAAACCTACTCTCGTTTGCAGTTTGAAGGCTCTAACTTATTTGCATCTTATCAAGCCAGCTAAATCTGCAGGGGGTTGAATACTACTTGTAGGCACTGTATGTGCTGTTATAGAAAAAACGGGATGCCACATGTTATGGCAAAACAATGCCATTGAATGAATATGATTTATCTGGTCAACATTGCAAGCAGCATATTGATCTAAAGAACCCCTTACCAATGGATAATGATAATGAAGAAGAATCTTTCTGCTGTTTTTTTAATTTACACTTTGAGACTTTTATATCTTAAGAAGAAGAGATGTCTATTAATGAATTTTAAGACGAACAGTATTTTTCTCTTTAAAAGTTCAATCTAGGTCTTTATGTAAAAATTGCATTTGCTAATGGAAAACCACAGTCCAACAAACTTAATGTAAAACATGATGTCTAGTCATTTTTTACACTGATAAATTACTAAAATACAAAAACAGAATATGCCAGTTTATCCTTGAACTGTCATGAATGGAAATGTTGGAACCGGCAATTATATGTGTTCATATTTTTCGGTGTATAAATATTGTAGTTGAACATTCAATAAAAAGGTTCCCCAGCAATGTAACCTGTGCCAAGTCCATGTGACTGATATTAATGTTTTGTAAGGACATTAATACATTACAGTAATGTATCTGCCGGGGGGCAGAAGATCGACTTGGAGGGGCCCACCCAGAGCTACCGCCACTCCTAACTGTATCGGCGTAAGCAGCACGCCAATATAGTTAAGATGTACTGTAGCGCAGGGAGAAATGATTTCCCAGCAATACTCCTTTCTGTCCTGTAGACCGCACTGGCCAAGGCGCCGGCACATGCACGGGACTTCAGAATACCGTTGCCATACAGGAAAAGCGAACAACTTCATAAGAAACTACGTCAGCTGTAAGTCGCTATCTATAACTGTCATCTCTTATATGGTCGCCAGGACTGGTATCTACCACTATACGGTCACCATATGGTGGTAATATTGGTGTTGGTCTTTGTGTAGAAATTTTTTTCCAGTAACAGCATGGTCATCTGCTGAGGTTCCCTTATACTCATGATTAGGGTCCACCACGGTAGATGTAATCAGGGTTACTGGCTCACTCAGATGTTTCGCCCTACCCCAGAGCCAAACCCCTGGTTACATCTCTGATACCTGGCAAGGAAATCCAAACATTTTGATCTGAAAGGCTGAGGCTTATGTAACTAATTTAGTCTGCTATGATTATTAACTATTAATAATTGCCACAAAAAGATGATAAATATATTCAAATATTCAGAATTTCCACATTTCCCTCATATTAAAGAAAAAAGTGTACTGCCAGTGGTGTTTGGCATTTTGGAGGGTAAGTACTGATGATGGATAATTTACATATCATCATTTTTAGCCTAATCAACTTTTTTTTTCCTCGTAGATTGGGCTCCATTGTGATTTTCTATAATACATTTTTTATAGATGGTATTAGATATGTATGAGTGCCTATAATACAGCTAACACTGTAAACTATAAGGAAATTAACCAGTAGACTGCATTCTCTGCAGACAATTCATCTCTAATGACCTGTAATCAGTGAAGCTTGGATAGAAATATCTTCCACTCTATGCACATCTGTAGGTTTCCAAGATTTTATATCTTCCACCATCTGTCTGCATGAAACACTTTATACCGGTCATTCTCTCCATTTGTGTAGGTTCTTCATAATTTGCTTAATTTTTAAAGTTGTATTGATGTTATAAACCCAAGTTTATTTTTTTGAATGGGTTTTCCAATTTTCCCCCCAAAAAGATAAATTAATAATAATCATAACATGAATGTACACTTAGATGTGCCTCTTTTGAAATTTCTTTCAACTTTTCTTTTCTTTCTTTGCACTTTCTAAGAGGGTCTCCTGGCATTATTTACCAGCCTCTTCTAAAAACAGTGAGCACCCACTCTACCAGCTTGAATAGGGAGATTACATTTCCCATAATTCCCTGCTTGCCCCCTTCCGCTGAGTAAAAGCAGCGTTGGTAGTGTGTGCCTCTTGGGACTGGCTTGATATAAGCAGATAATTGATGTCCACTAAAAGTCAGTCCCCTGGAGACATATGCTGCCATTGCACTTGCATGGAAGAAGGCTAATGCAAAATGTATTACTGCGTTACTTATATGTGTTGTGGTAATGCTACTCACTCGGCTGCTCATATAGGTAGACACAGGAACGTTTCTTCTGCTGATTCGTTTAAAACATGGCATAAACCAGTACAGGGTTCAACAAAATAAGCGTGGCCCTTTCTGGCAGAAATGGGAAAACAAACTATAACATATAGCACAGTCCATATGCCTGCGGGAATCCGACCACTCTGGGTACAAAAACAGAGTTCAGCAGAGTTTCACATAAACACTTCTCTGGAGCTTCCTGCTTCAGGCACACAGACAGAAAAATAACTCAGTGGCCAGACATTTAACCAGCCGAACCACACCCTTTGGGTGGAAATATGGTAATTAGTCATCCTGCCAATCTCTTATAGCTACTCATAAAAAAGCTCAACCCTGTCATGACTGATTAACCCCTCAGCACATAACATGCTGGAGAGAAACTTCTGGGCTTCACATCATAGAAGATAGCAATCTCCGTGATATACAGTATATCTCCCCTCACATACATTGCCAGTGACCCTGTCACAGTGTATATTGGATCAATTGAGATATATTTTAGAAAGGCTGGATATCCCTTTTTTAATTAATTCAACATTTTTGGACTGCAGTTTACCTTTGACTTTTTTTTTGTATTCACCAATAAATAGGTTGATTATATAATCTCCTGTTACAAGGACATCCAACAATAATTTAGTAAGCATATAATTTCCCTATAGTGCCAAATCAGGTAATATGAAGCATCACCTCTTGCCCACTGATATTAGTGTACAGACTTTGAAGTGGAGACTTTTGTTGTAGCTCCTTTCCGCTCCAATATTTGGTGAAGGGTTTTAGCAAAGTCCTCCAATGTTTACTCAAAATGACTAGATAGTGTCGAAAATCCTCCAGTACATCATCTGCCATCTAATCAGGATCATGCCCAGGAATTGTTGGGAGTGCACACAGGCACGTGGGAGCCATATCACATTATTAGTGGCCAAGATGAAATCTTGCAAATTGGATCTGACTGTGATTTAAATTTTTTTCCTATGATTTTTGGGGTGATTGAAATCTAACACTCAGTTGATGGCTTTGATTTCCATCCAACGTTGATGCAACATTTTGCTTTCAGCAAATTAAAAAATTTTATATTGCTAAAGATTTTCAACTTGAATTTTTAATTTCTCGAGATCAGATGTGTCCATTTTTTTTTTTGGAGCAGTGTAAATAAATTGGACTGTCTAAGGGCTCATGCACACAACCAATTATATCAGATGAGTGGTATCCATGGTTTTCACAGATAGCACTCAGACTCATGATTAGAGATGAGCGGTGTTCGACTAGAACTGTTCGCCAATCTCAAATTCGAGCTGTTTTGGGTGGTGTTCGAGTTGTTCGACGAACCCGAACGATTTGCAAAAAATTCGGCTGTTCGAGGTTATGTTCGATAACTGTTCATGCACCAAAAGCGTGTCCTGCATGTCTGGCACTATTTTGAGCACCAATCATGCAGGGATTGCCTGCCACTCACTGTAATGCCACAGCCATGGTGGTTGTGGCATTACAGTGATTGCCCAAATCGATGGGAACAGTGCCCACAGTGAAACATGAAAAGCCGGCAATTCAGCAGCGGCATACACCGGTACCCGACAATTTAGAACAGAAAGAATAGAGAATCACACATAGATTAGATAGATAGAAACATGTCAGTCACATATATATGAAGTACAGTCACAGTGTTGCTTACTGTACTTGTCATTTAGTGTAAAGGATTTATTAAAAAAAATAATAGTATTTTCATGCACTGTCTCTTTAAAAAAGCCGGCCGGCAATTCAGCAGCGGTACCCGACAATTTAGAATAGAAGGAATAGAGCTTCACACATAGATTAGATAGATAGAAACATGTCAGTCACATATATATGAAGTACAGTGACAGTGTTGATTACTGTACTTGTCATTTAGTGTTAAAATAAAGGATTTATTTTAAAAAAAATTGGCGTGGGGTTCCCCTTAATTTTAGTCTCTAGCGGAGGTTAAGCAGACGGCTGGGGCAGATGTTTGAAGCCTGGGAAGGGGTAATACCCACGGAGCTTCCCAGGCTACTAATATCAGCCCCCAGCTGAATACCTAGCCTTTACTAGCTATTAAAATGGGGGACCCCCCCAAAAAAATGACGTGGGGTCCCCCCTTTTTTAATAGCTAGCAAAGGCTAGGCAGACAGCTGGGGACTGATATTAATAGCCCAGGAAGGGAACCATGAATATTGGCCCCCTCCCAGGCTAGAAACACCAGCCGTCAGCCGCCCCAGAAATGGCACATCCATAGGATGCGCCAATTCTGGCACTTAGCCTCGCTCTTCCCACTGCCCTGTAGCGGTGACAGTGGGGTAATAGAGCTGGGGTTGATGTCAGCTTATAATGCCAGCTGACATCAAGCCCAGGTTAGTAATGGAGAGGCGTCTATAAGACACCCCCATTACTAACCCCATAGTCAAAGTTAAAAGAAAACACACACACCCAGAATAAAGTCCTTTAATTGAAATAAACACACAATTCTTTATTGTTCTAAATTAAACCATACTTACCGTCACGCCCATTCCAGCTGAAGCCAATGATCTCCTGCAATAAAAGAAAAATAATAAAGCAACATCATCCTTACCTTTCCATGGTTCCCAGGACAGCTCCAGCTCTGCTACATCGAGATGACAGGCTGGACCACAGCAGAACGCTGCCATCCAGCCTGTCATCCCGCAGACACTGAGAAGCGCAGGCTTGCTTGTGCTCCTCAGTGTCAGGCTGTGACGGCATAAAGATGAGCCGAGGTCATGTCCAATGAACTCTGCTCACCTCATGCACGTCACTGACAGCGTGGGAAAATTCTCCTGCACTCAGCGCTTCAGCGTGAGAATTTTCCCACGCTGTCAGTGACGTGCAAGAGGTGAGCTCTTCATGTCCAATGAACTCAGCTCACCTCATGCACGTCACTGACAGCGTGGGAAAATTCTCCTGCACTCAGCGCTTCAGCGTGAGAATTTTCCCACGCTGTCAGTGACGTGCATGAGGTGAGCTCATGTCCAATGAACTCAGCTCACCTCATGTACGTCACTGACAGCGTTGGAGAATTCTCACGCTGAAGCGCTGAGTGCAGGAGAATTTTCCCACGCTGTCAGTGACGTGCATGAGGTGAGCTGAGTTCATTGGACATGAAGAGCTCACCTCTTGCATGTCACTGACAGCGTGGGAAAATTCTCACGCTGAAGCGCTGAGTGCAGGAGAATTTTCCCACGCTGTCAGTGACGTGCATGAGGTGAGCTCAGTTCATTGGACATGAAGAGCTCACCTCTTGCACGTCACTGACAGCGTGGGAAAATTCTCACGCTGAAGCGCTGAGTGCAGGAGAATTTTCCCACGCTGTCAGTGACGTGCATGAGGTGAGCCGAGTTCATTGGACATGACCTCGGCTCATCTGGATGCCGTCACAGCGAGACACTGAGGAGCGCAAGCATGCCTGTGCTTCTCAGTCTGTGCGGCATGGCAAGCTGGATGGCAGCGTTCTGCTGCGGTCCAGCCTGTCATCTCGATGTAGCAGAGCTGAAGCTGTCGTGGGAACCATGGAAAGGTAAGGATGATGTTGCTTTATTATTTTTCTTTTATTGCAGGACATCGTTGGCTTCAGCTGGAATGGGCGTGACGGTAAGTATGGTTTAATTTAGAACAATAAAGAATTGTGTTTTTTTCAATTAAAGGACTTTATTCTGGGTGTTGTGTTTTTTTTAAATACTTTACTAGAAATTCATGGTGGTCATGTTTAATATTGGCGTGACCCCATGAATTTCGGGCTTAGGGCCAGCTGATAATGCCAAGCTGGCCCTAACCCTTTTATTACCCAGTGAGCCACCGCACCAGGGCCCTGGATGAGTTGGGTACAGCGCCAGAAGATGGCGCTTCTATGAACGCGCCATTTTCCGGGGTGGCTGCAATTTGCAGCGGGGGGGGCAGAAAGCTTGGGCCTCCCTGCGCTGCAGATTCAAGCCCCCAGCTGCCTAGTTGTACCTGGCTGGACCCAAAAATAGGGCGAAGCCCCATGTATTTTTTTTTTTTTTATTATTTCATGAAATTCATGAAATAATTAAGAAAAAAGGGCTTCCCTACATTGTTGTGTCCGGCCAGATACAAATAGGCAGCTGGTGGTTGGGGGCAGCCCGTTCCTGCCTGCTGTACCTGGCTGGACACAAATATAGTGCGAAGCCCCACTTCAATTTTTTTTTAAATTATTTCATGAAACTAGATGGTGGCCCGATTCTAACGCATCGGGTTTTCTAGAATATGTATGCGGCAGACCCGGCGCAATCAGCAGAGCGGTGTTTAAATTTGGCACCAAAATCGCTGACTGGTCGCGGCCAGCAACCGCGACCAATCAGCAAAGCGGTGTTGAAATTTGGCGACTATATCGCTGATTGGTCACGGCCGGCGGTCGCGACTAATCAGCAGAGCGGGGTTTAAATTTTGCGCCAATAATGCTGATTGGTCGCGGCCAGCGAACGTGACCAATCCGCAGAGCGGGGTTTAAATTTTGCACCAATAATGCTGATTGGTTGCGGTCGCGACCAATCAGCAAAGCGGTGTTTAAATTTGGCGCCAATAATGGTGATTGGTCACGACCGCGACCATTCAGCAGAGCGGTGTTTAAATTTGGCAGCAATAATGTTGATTAGTCGCGGCCGGCGGTCGCGACCAATCAACAGAGCGGGGTTTAAATTTGGCGCCAATAATGCTGATTGGTCGCGGCCGGCGATTGCAACCAATCAGCAGAGCGGTGTTTAAATTTGGCGCCAAAATCGCTAATTGGTCACGGCCGGCAACCGTGACCAATCAGCAGAGCGGGTTTAAATTTGGCGCCAATACTGCTGATTGGTCGCGGCCGGCAACCGCGACCAATCAGCCGAGCAGGGTTTAAATTTGGCACCAATACTGCTGATTGGTCGCGGACGGCGACCGCGACTAATCAGCAGAGCGGTGTTTAAATTTTGCGGCAATATTGCTGATTGATCTCGGCCAGCGACCGCGATCAATCAGCAGAGCGGTGTTTAAATTTGGCGCCAATAATGCTGATTAGTCACGGCCGGCATCCGCGACCAATTAGCAGAGCGGGGTTTAAATTTGGCGCCAATCTCGCTGATTTGTCGCGGATGGAGTCCGCGACCAATCAGCAGAGCGTTGTTTAAATTTGGCGCCAAGCTCGTTGATTGGTCGCGGCCGCTATTTAAATGTGGCGCCCAAATTGGTGATTGGTCGCGGGCAGCGTCCGCGACCAATCAGTAGAGCGATGGTTAACTTTAGCGCCAAGATCACTGATTGGTCGCATGCGGAGAGCGCGACAAATCAGCGAATCGTATTGGTGAGGAGCGGGGAGCGCCGCTGCCTGGTCGGATACTTCCGCTGCGAGAAGCCGGGAGATGAGCGACTGCTCGCAGCAGAAGTATCCCGACCCGCAGCGCCGCTCCCCGGTCCTCCCTTGACACCCTAGCCGCTGATGTCCCCACAGTATCCGCATGGTGTTACAAAGATCCGGACATTTGTGTTAAAAATCTCTGATTGGTCGCTGGCGCTGCCCGCGACCAATCACCGAATTGTGCGCCAAATTTAAATATCGGCCGCGACCAATCACCGATCTTGGCTCCACATTTAAACACCGCTGTGCTGATTGGTCGCCGACGCTGAGCGCGACCAATCACCGATTTTGGCGCCACATTTAAATAGCGTCCCCGACCAACCAGTACAGCGGTGTTTAAATGTGGAGCCAAGATGGTTGATTGGTCGCGGCTGATATTTAAATTTGGCGCCCAAATCGGTGATTGGTCGCGGGCAGTGCCACCGGCCAATCAGCGATTTTTAACACAAATGTCCGGACCTTTGTAACACCATGGTGATTGACCCGCGACCAATCACTGATCTTGCCGCCAAAGTTAAACACTACTGTGCTACTCATGCACGTCACTGACAGCGTGGGAAAATTCTCACGCTGAAGCGCTGAGTGCAGGAGAATTTTCCCACGCTGTCAGTGACGTGCATGAGGTGAGCCGAGTTCATTGGACATGACCTCGGCTCATCTTTATGCCGTCACAGCCAGACACTGAGGAGCACAAGCATGCCTGCGCTTCTCAGTGTCCGCGGGATGACAGGCTGGATGGCAGCTTTCTGCTGCGGTCCAGCCTGTCATCTCGATGTAGCAGAGCTGAAGCTGTCGTGGGAACCATGATAAGGTAAGGATGAGGTTGCTTTATTATTTTTCTTTTATTGCAGGAGATCATTGGCTTCAGCTGGAATGGGCGTGACGGTAAGTATGGTTTAATTTAGAACAATAAAGAATTGTGTCTTTATTTCAATTAAAGGACTTTATTCTGGGTGTTTGTGTTTTCTTTTAACTTTGACTATGGGGTTAGTAATGGGGGTGTCTTATAAACGCCTCTCCATTACTAACCTGGGCTTGATGTCAGCTGGCATTATAAGCTGACATCAACCCTAGCCCTATTACCCCACTGCCACCGCTACAGGGCAGTGGGAAGAGCGAGGCTAAGTGCCAGAATTGGTGCATCCTATGGATGCTCCATTTTTGGGGAGGCTGACGGCTGGTGTTTCTAGCCTGGGAGGGGGCCAATATTCATGGCACCCTTCCTGGGCTATTAATATCAGCCCCCAGCTGTCTGCCTAGCCTTTGCTAGCTAATAAAATAGGGGGGACCCCATGTCATTTTTTTTGGGGGGTCCCCCATTTTAATAGCTAGTAAAGGCTAGGTATTCAGCTGGGGGCTGATATTAGTAGCCTGGGAAGCTCCGTGGGTATTACCCCTTCCCAGGCTTCAAACATCTGCCCCAGCCGTCTGCTTAACCTCCGCTAGAGACTAAAATTACGGGGAACCCCACGCCAATTTTTTTTTTTATAAATCCTTTATTTTAACACTAAATGACAAGTACAGTAACCAACACTGTCACTGTACTTCATATATATGTGACTGACATGTTTCTATCTAATCTATGTGTGATGCTCTATCTTTCTGTTCTAAATTGTCGGGTACAGATGCTAAATTGCCGGCCGGATTTTTTAAAGAGAGCGCCTTCTGAGCAGTTTGTCAGCTTTTGGACACATTTGAAGGTGTTTTCTATGTGTTTCTATGTGTTTTTGTTTGCCTGCCATTGGTTTTAACGGTGTTCGACGGTGTTCTAAGGTGTTCGACGAACAGTTCCTCGAACATCCCGGTGTTCGACGAACCGAACCGAACCCGAACACTACTGGGGTGGCTCAACACTACTCATGATATTTTGTGGGACTGTTCACATGTGATGGTCTGTGGGAAAATTCAGAGCCATATCCCATTTTGATTAGAGTGTTGGTTGGATCAAAATTGGCAATGCAAGTCGATGAGGCTGTGCACATGTCCAAGTGGTCCAAGGAAAAAATCAGAGACTTTCCGATTTTGATACAAGTGTCAGATCAAAATCAGCATAATGGAGAAGGTAGATAACCTTTTTTTTTCCACCCCCCAAAATAACTGATGCCACTCAGATAAGAATAATCAGACCATTTTTCTCGGATCTAGAGAAAACGGTTGTGTACTCTTGCATAAGATATTTAAAAAATTACTTTATAATATATATATATATATATATATTTTTCATATTATAGTAGCAAACATTTAATGAAATGAAAAATAATCGGAGCTGTAGTTCACCACACTTCTAGACACGATGGGTAATAAATTCTGCTCCACCTGTAGCCATATATCCCTATAGTAATCAGCCCCTTATGGGTTCAGTTGTAATAAAGAGTTTTATTGCTTTAAAAATAATGCATTTTTCTAACTTTACACCTCTCCAGTAAATTACACTGCAGCTTATTTAAAAATGTGTATGGCGAAAAGATGATTTAAATGAAGGCGTCTCTCTTCAGAGCACAGGGTAAATAGGTTACATTTGTCTTCTGTCACCTAAAGAAATTTTTGCTCGGAGAACCTGATAGTTATTAAATGTACCCAGAACGCTCAACAGTCTATTGAATTACCTTTGTGGGATTTGTATGCAAGGACATTGCTTTGAGTGTTAGATTTAATTCAGCATGTTTTCCTGTGTGGCGTCTTTTATAAGCACTTATGTCACATTATGTAATAAATGGAAAGCTGCATTAATTTATTCATCTGCTGTTCCTCGATTGGGAAAGTATATCAGGTATCAAAACCAATATTATTCTGCTTATATACTGCACGCGGTACGCTCCAGTAAGTATTCCCATTAACAGTGACTGAAAGTTTCACCTGAAATCACAAAATAATTATGTCAGATCGCTTTTGTCTATCTGTGATAGTGGCGATGTAGGGATGAGAATGTTTATTAATGATGAGAAATTGAATCTCTGATAAAAAAAAAAAAAAAAAAAAAAAAAGTTTCCAAAATGTTTTTCTTTTTCAAAACTATGTGTGATAAATATAAAAAAAATGCAAGTGAAAAATAATAAAAAGCCTCCTGCACTGACCTTGTACGGTGGCACATGGAGTCCATATTGTTCTGTATCATGAAGCCGTAGGCAGTCTACGTTCTGCAATATGTGATGCCATATGGTGCTTTTTTTATATACAATATCCAATGGAACATATAAATCTTTCTGGAAAATTTGTTGTGCGTCTGAATAAATTGAGGCACACAGAGGTAGAGTATCTGCAAAAAGCCAGGGAAAGGGGTTACATGTCTGGACCTAGCAGGAAGTACAGACACAGGGTCTGTGCTTCCTGCTCCATCTAGACACATGACCACTGCAGCCAATAACTGTTTATAGCTTTCAGCAACACATTACTTCTACGGTCAGTGATTGGCTGCAGCCATCATATTTCTGCCCAAGTAGGATGTAAGCAGACCAGTGAGGCAATTGGGAAGCATTGAAATGGGACAGGCGGGGAACCACTAAGGTGAGAATTATTTATTTTGTTATTTTACAGCATGTATTGTATTATTGAACATTGCTCAGAGCTTTATTTTAAAGCGCCACTCCAGCATTTTTTTTTTATTGCAACGTTGGAGTGGTGTCACTAATCTAAGTTCCATGCCTCTGGTATTATACTTACCAGCCGCCATCTGCAGCTGTTCCCGGCGTCGCTCCGGTCGATCTCCAGCAGTTTGTGACCTGCCGGATTGCTCCAGTGTTTGCTGGGTAATCCAAAAATCACTACTCAATATAAGTCTATGAGAGGCAGAACAAGGTTCTCATAGACTTAGACTGAGAGCGTGTGACCATTACCTCTGACTTCCGGTCAGTCAGAGGTTGCAGTCACAGGAAGGCAGATAGGGACCGGAGCGATGTCTGGAAGAGCCGCAGACAGCGGCTGTTAAGTAATAATACTAGGGGCAGGGAACTTAAATTAATGGCAACACTACTGCAGTGAAATAAAAAAATACCCTGGAGTGGAGCTTTAAATAATATTTTAGTGTCGAAACAACCTTTTTTAATATCAATGTGTACAATATATTATACATGGTGCAAAAAAAGAGCTTCTGATCATGGACGGCAGGTGGATCCTTGTATTTTGGCTCCCAATTTGATGACAACAGGTTACTAGACATGGATTACCTCATTAATGACTTCTAAAATGTCCTTTTCTGCTGTGTAAAAGAAATGAGAATGGATTTCCTCTCTCGTCCATAAATTGCCAATCCAACAAAAATTGTGAGACCTGGACAGAAAGGAGAGTAGTAACTAATATGCAGTCTTGGGCTACGTTCACACGATGAGCTTTTGGTGTTCTATTGATGCTGTGTATTTTTGCTGCTCCAAAAATTCAGCTTCTTACAGTTCCAGCAAAGTAGATGGTATTTATAGAACTGCCCACTGTGCTTATTTTTAATGCAGCGTAAACTGACCTGCGGTGCATGTTTAAAATCCACAGCATGTCAATTTCTTATAAACGCAGAGTTTTCTGCGCCGAATTTCCCCATAGACTTGCATTAGATGCAGAAATTCCAGAAGTAAAAAACGCACACAAGTTTTACGTTTGTTTCCGGGACGGACGCGCATAGAAAACACATGTTATTCGCACCTAAGTTTGTCAATAAAGTTTTGTCAAAGTCAAATACCAGGAAGTTTCAAAAACAAAGCAGTTTTATTTAAATCATGACACACCAACAAGAGACAAAAACTAGAGAGTCAAAAACATGATAAAAACGCATGTTAAATAAGCCGCGCACAAAAACGTAATAAAAAAACACAAGTGACCTAATTTAAATAATAGGTGCAGAAATTCAGTAATGTCAAAGACCTAACAAAAGCTCATCGTGCGAATGTAGCCTAAAAGACACTGAGGTTCACTGATAATCCTGCACTGCTGGGGACTTTGCACTATATTTGCAGCAAGAAATACAGAAAAATAATTAGGATGTGTCATGGAAATAACATTACCACAAATTTGTCATTTTGTCACCCAATGTCATCTGTACTAACTGGTTAAACCAGTGCAGGTTCCAATCGCCTAAGAAAACATTTTTTTTTAAATGTCTCATACGTTGACACATCACCTGATTTGTGTTCATTTAAAAACCAAAGCAAATTCCAACCTCCTCCTTATCAGCCAAATGCCTAGAAATGCAATATGTCGTGAAATGTATATAATGGTGTATGGAAATGAACACTTATCATTCTTGCCAGAGACAGTTAGTATGAAATGTTTGAGTCCGGCCTCTGTCACTTTAACATATAGCAATGTCAGCTGTCCGATATGGTTTAATTTCCAGCATTGTTGCCAGGTTCAGATGTCATTGAGCTGTCCGTGGCCCTCCTCTGTTACAGGGCCATTTATGTTGATTACTTTAAGCAAGGGCAGCTTGTCATGGAGGAGAAACACAGAGTTTTGTGACTGCAAGTCCTGTCCGATTACCGTCTGTCTGAATGAAACAAACCCTTTATTAATTTTATATGTTCTATATAAAAGGCCACAAAAAAATAAACATTCAACTTTTATACAATTACCATAGGGAAACATAAGATCCAGGGGGGAGATGCTGAACTGGGAGATATAAAGTTTTCTATACTTTAAGGAGGAGTCACCAGGTCAGAAGTGGGCAGCTTTTGCTCTTATTTTATTCCTGCTGCCCCCATTAGTATTCCACTTTTTTTTTCTTCTTTTTTTTTTAATCTGCCATAAAGTTCGAGAAATATAGGTCTCTTTATTTAGTGCACCCAATATGCTAATTGTTATGTTCATTAACCACAGGTAATTGTGGCGAGTGGCCTAATGACACTCCCCCGAAAGATTCCTGTGAGCAACGCCCCCTTTGAAAGACCCTAAAAATTATCATATTCGTGCATGAAATAAAAAGGCATATATTTCTACAACAATATGGTGGATTAAAAAAGAATATTCAAGTCACAAGTATATAAACTCGTTCATGCCACTTTTTTGGACCCTGCCCCCAATTATAGATCACTTTGTTACACCACAGATCATCCATACTCATTCAGTGATAGTACAAATTCTTCACTCTCTGTTCCCTAGCGGCAAAACAAACAATACTGCATGTATGGAAAAAAAGACTCATAAAATACCCCGAATTTCTATCTTGACTGGATAACTTTATGACCAATGAGCAACTTACTAGTGACATAACTAATCCTCAGGCTAAATTTTTCAAGGTAATACATCATATCCATATTAATTCCTGGTCCTTACCCCTACATTGTCCGTATGCCTTACTGCCTTACATTATCCCCTTCACTCCTTTACACCCTCCCTCTTCCCCTTTTTCTGGAGGGAGCAGTAGGAATGAAAAAAAGCAAAAACTGGCTACTTTTGCAACCAAGGCTCAAATAGGTCATAGAGAGAGCCTGCCAGTCCTCAGTATACTCATAAACCTTTATTGAGGTGTCAAAATATTTAACATGTAATCTCACCATTTTATAAACCTTACCCCTATGTCATTTCTATACCCCAGAAGGGCAGGGTTGAGTCTGATGATGCACTATTCCCTTGCCACACAAATCATCATTGCAGAAGCTCTGCTCTTCAGGAGGCTTCTATGGCACCCAGGAGATGACAACCCTTCATGAGGTCTCATCCCTCTCTGGCATCAGGGCCACGATGAAGGCCTATCTCTAAACTCCAAGTGACACGTTCTATTTCCTTTCTCCTGGAGATTCAGGTGTATCTGACCATGTCACACTGAGCGGATACAGTGATTGGCAATATCCTGAAGTTCTTTAGACTGTAATTAATGCATATAGATACAATAATAAAGAATTTGATTTCTGGAAATGTGAATATATCCACTATGAATATCTGTGTTATACGATCACTAATTTAGTGTTTTCAACTTTCATGACATGTTGAAAATAAAGATGGAGATGATGACACTGAAGAAATAAAGAAAGAGGAAACAACCCCGAAGAGCAAAGATGACATCAGTAAGTATATGCCAAAAGCCTTTGATTCCAACCATACTAGGGACCAGGGGGCACTCATTACAGGTGGAAGAAAGGCGATTCCGGCAGATAAATAGGAAAGGGTTCTTCACAGTTAGAACTGTCAAACTGTGGAACGTCGACCACAAGAGGTAGTGATGGCCGACGCTATAACAGCTTTTAAAGAAGGACTGGATGATTTCCTCAGTACACATAACATTTTGGGTTATAGTTAAATTAGTGACAAAATGTATAATTGGTGGAGAAAGGTTAAACTTGATGGAACTAGGTCTTTTTTCAACCTATGTAATATTAAAAGTCAGCAGTGGATCAAGGTCCATGGAGGTCTTGATCAAAAGAAGTGTGTGGCCCCCTAACAATTTTGTAAGGAAGAGAAAAAAAATTGATTGAAAATAAGTTACTGTTAAGAGAGGAATACTATTCTGCTTAATAACCCTGTTATGTTATGGCCTAATAGTGCCTAATATTATTACTGTCATGTGTTCAAATCAGAGGGGTAAGTCTGCTAGACAATTAGGGTATGTGTGCACGATGTGCATCTCAGGCACGTCTGCTCCAAAACCCACCTGAAAAAGCATTCAAAAGAGTGAACTTATGAACACAAACTCCTTTTTACATAGAAATACAAATGTTCAGTTTTTTGAAAGTATTTAAACCATTTCAGGTTTCCAAAGACACAAAGTTGTATAAAAAAATACTTATGGAAAACCCCAGTGGGAAGAAAAAAAAAAAAAGCTAGAAAATGCTAAAAAACTGCCAGTGGCTACAAATTTTGAAAGTGCACAGGACATGACCAAAAAGACACTAAAAAGAAGGGATCATGAAAAAAAATGTCAACGTTTCCTGAAGTGTCTTCCTCTTGAAAGACACGGTGGGTTCACCCTCCTGGAAAAGACGTTGTGCACACATCGCCTTAGAGATAAAAAGTGGTGAATTCCCACAGTCTCTAACAGGTCATGGATGGTCCTAGGCATCAGGGCCATGATGAAAAATTATCTCTATTTTCTTGTTCTGGAAGATTCAGGTTTATCTGAAAATGTCCCACCAGGCAGTACAGCAATATACTAAAGTCATTTTGAATGTAATTAATGCATAAAGATACAATAATAAAGGATATGATTTCTGGAATTTTCCTGGAAATGTGAATATATCCACTTTGACTATCTGTGTTATGCTATCACTAATTCTGTGTTTTCAACTTTCATGTAATGTTGAAAACAAAGATGGAGATGATGACAATGAAGATATTAAGAAAGAGGAAGGAGCCCAAATCAGCAAAAACATCAGTGATGACATCAGTAAGTATATGGCAGAACTCCACTGATTTTTGTATTTACACTAAACATCAGCACTCTATTGAGGTCTGTGGAGGCCTTGGTCAAAATATACAATAGTATCCACTGACAATTTTTTAAGAAAGAGAATACAAAATTGCTTGGAACTTGGCTACAGTAAAAGAGGTATTCTAATGTTATTAAATTGTTTTACTTAGAGAGCATGAAAATAAGCAACTTTGCAATTGACTTGCTTTTTCTATCTGCTGTCATTCTCCTACAATGAGAGCTTTTATTATACATAGTGTACAGCTGGTTTCCATGGAGCTCGGCCACTAGTGCCTTCCCAGACCTTGGGCAACAATGCTTGTTAGTTACATTCTAGAAGAGAAGTTAACTACTAATATTCTAGACACCTCTCTCCAGCCCCTTGATTTATATACAACAGTTAGCTGCTCATCTCCATTTGGGCTCCTGACAAGTGCTATCAATCTTGAAAATTCCCTAACCTACAGCTTCAGATTCTCCCAGGACAGTTCTCCTAATCATAGCTCTCACTTTCCAGTGCTGTGTGTTTATTTAAATGCCCCATTATCTTTATATGTAACTAGAGAGATAAGATAGCAGTGTATACTCCAGAACAAATCACTGATAATGACACCGCTCTCCCTCTCAGCACCTTGTCGATATACACAGAAAAAAAAATGGATGGATGGATACATGGTGTGAGGCAGTGACAGGGATCGTATACGAGGGGCGGTATATATCCCCCAGAATGTGTACAGAGATCTATTAAACCCATTGAAGTGCATTGCAGTCACAGACACAGCTGCGGCTGCAATGCAGGAATGAAGGTGAGCATTGACTTGGTCAGGCTACCTGGCTAAGACAGATTAGTAAAACCCGGCAGGGCCTTCATTTCTTGGAGGAGGTCACAGGAGGCAGTGGGGCGGCCTCCTCCCTCCAACCCGGGTTTTCCAGTGGCTCTTGCCACAGGTCCTTTAAAAACCCTGCATTAAGGATTAGTGTTGTTTAGTGTTGGGACCTGCTAGGAGCACAGCAGGAAAGCTCGGCGGGTCTGTGTGTAGCTGAACCCACGCCTGGGAAGGCTCTGCACCCATCAGGCTCTAAGCGGCCCGGTGCAACAGTCGCCCACGGCAACCGTTATTTATGGACTTATGTTAACCCGGCTGCGAACCGTAGGACTTTCTGTTTACCCGTAAGTTGCTGAATAAAAGCTGTTTATATTGGACTTGCTTGGGTCACTGCCTCAGTTACTGCACGGTGTGAACACCGCCGCCTTACAATGGACGGACGGATGGATGGATGGATACATGGATGGATGAATACATGGATGGATGGATGGATGGATGAATGGATGGATACATAAATGAGACACGTGGATATATAAATGGAAACAGATGGAAAGAGGTAGATAGATATAGATAGATAGATATTGGACTGCTGTTTTAAGTAAACTTGAAATTTAGGCCTCAATATGAATGATGTTTTGATGAATAAGTTGAAAACTTGATAATTGTAAATTGCTACTAATGCACAGCTTTATTTTTGCATGTTTACATTCAGAAGGAACAGATAAAAATGCACAGTCACCTCCATCAAAGAAATGTAAAGCCAAAAAGACAGATCCGCAGGACAAGCCTGATGAAGGTATGTTACCAATAAATTATTGCATTAGATTATGTTTATCCCATATGTTTTTCTTTCAGTTACCCATTGTACATTTTATTTCAGACGTTTATTCTGTGTTATATTTTATGCTCATTACATTTGATTGTAAGTGCATATCTTTTAAAGCAACCTCCCAGGACCTCCAGTAATAAGAAAAATCACAGTGAAAAAATGAATCTGACACACACAAAGTCAGATTTTTATGTAAGTTTGATATGTGAGGCACGGTAATAATCATCTCCATGTGTCACTTAAGATACTGCACCTTGTACCATGTTATTTCTGCACATTATATATACTATATATAAAATCTTCTCACTGAATGAATAAATTGAAACAAAATTTCTTAGAAATTACAAGATTAGAAGAGCAGGTCTTTCTTGCCTCCAAAGAAGTGCCGATGCCACTCTTGTATAAATGGTGTGTATGGTATTGGAGCTTGGCAGCACAGACACTTTTTTTCTCTTCTTTCAGAAACCCCCTTTGATTCTTATTGATAAATTGTAATACTGTTTTCTGTCCTCAGTAAATTATTTCCAAAGCTAACAATATGACAGCACCATGAGTGCAGAATAAAGCTATGTTCTCACAGTTTTTTGAGGCGTTCAAAACTGAGTTTTTCAAAAACTGATTAAGAAAGCACTCCTTTTTTGAAGAGGGGATGGGGGTGTTGGAACATTTTTTCTTTTGCTGTACAGGTTTTAATAAGTTTGGAAGATATTTTTATCCTGTGCAAAATCTCATGTGAACAGTAAAGTGGGTTTTTCAAATAAATAGAGTTCTCCAAGCATTTTTTCTAAGTGTTTTTAGATGAAGAGTTTGGAGAGTATCTGCTTAAAAAATGTCAACAAAAATCTCCACGTAAGCATAACCCAACAGTGCCCAGTTAAAAATGGGCCCAGAGGGAGTCCATCGGTGGAGCAGAAGAACTCCTCTATAAAGCCACGTTTTAAATTTCACAGTTTGAGTCGCGGGGCGGAGCTGGTCCCAGGATTTCTGTTTCTTGCGCTAGTTCTTCATTTGATTCCTTGATACTGTCTAGTGTAGTTGGAACTAGAAAAGTTCAAGGGTCGTTGGGGCAATGAAAATGGAAAATCAATGGGAAAGTGAACAGGTGAAGCCTCTGTAGGTTATGAACTAAGAATAATGGAGAAAGAAGATGTAGTCGGGCTCTCTGAGTTGGTAGCCGAGGTTGTAAGACTGTGGGACAATCATGAACATAGTCCAAAAAGCTAGTTGTCCGGTAATGGAGGTTGGGCACGACAAGTATTGTAATGCACACGCCCGGGCTGAGTGGCGTGTGCGTGTATATGTAGTGATTCCACTGTGCCATGAACCGGAGAGTGCCTGGAGGGGCGTAACTAAGTATCTGCCCGATCCGACCAAGGTCGCACGACGGCATACGACGCTAGTGCACCAGGGAGGAACCGGGCAGAGGGACCAGGTGCTACTCCAGGTCAGACCCCGGACACGGCTTTTGACCCACACAGGGAAATACTGGTACAGGCAGGTTAGGCTTTCACACAGACTGGTGGGTATAGGCAGACACGGCTGGAATACAGACAGGTGGATGCTGGCGAGCACGACTGGTATGCAGGCAGGGAGGTACTGGCTGATATGACAGGTTGGAGCACCGAGTGGATAGGACCCAGTTCAGACTGGGACTCAGGAACAGAACTGCAGATGCAGTGGACAAACACAGCAGAGTGAGACTGCCCGGAGCGGCGAGCAAGAGCAGAGCAAGACGAGACCGCCAGTAGCGGTGAACGAGAGTAGAGCAGGACAAGGCCGCCTGGAGCGGTGAGCAAGGAGTCTGAGCAGAGCGAGACTGCCGGAGCAGTGAGCAAGGAGTCTGAGCCGAGCGAGACTGCCGGAGCAGTGAGCAAAGGGTCAGAGCGGAGCGAGACTGCCGGAGCAGTGAGCAAAGGGTCAGAGCGGAGCGAGACTGCCGGAGCAGCGAGCAAAGGGCCAGAGCGGAGCGAGACTGCCGGAGCAGCGAGCAAAAGGTCAGAGCAGAGCGAGACTGCCGGAGCAGCGAGCAAAGGGTAAGAGCGGAGCAGGACTGCCAGAGCAGTGAGCAAAGGGTCAGAGCGGAGCAGGACTGCCGGAGCAGTGAGCAAGGCAGAGCAGGCTATAACCGCCGGAGCGGTGAGCAAGGCAGAGCAGGGGGGACAGGGCTCTGTTCACACGGAAAAGACAGGAAGGGAAAGGCAGAACCAGATACCCACAGGGTACTTGCAGTGAAGTAGCGAGTGGACCACAAACTCACAAACGGAAGTACAGTGACAACGAGCAGGAGTTAGGTACGAGTTCAGACTCTGCAGAAAAAGGGAAGGTACGGACATAGAGAAAAACAGGAAACAGGCTAGGAGAGTATTCAGACAAGAACAGACACAGCAGCAAGATACAGGAGCGGGTCTAGGTATGCGGCCCCTAGAAGGCGGAAGGAACAGTATAGGAGCGTGTTCAGACAGGAACAGGCAAGATACAGGAACGGGTCTAGGTATGCGGCCCCTAGAAGGCGGAAAGAACCGGCTAGGAGCGTGTTCACACAGGCCTGGAAATACAGCCTCCAGGATAGGCAGAAGACAACAGGCTAGAAGATAGCACAGACAGGACACAGTTCAGACACGGGAACTGATACCGAAGGCAGGAAACATAAACGGGACCTGGCATATCAGTGACCAGAAGCCAACTGACAGAACACAATGCTCAGGCAGGGTTTCTTGGGAGGAGCTGGGTTAAATACCAGATGAAAGACAGCAATAGGCTGAGGACGCACAAGAGGTGTGCCCGCAGCAGGTACAAGAAACAGGAAGTGATCGGGCGCCGCCCTTAAGCAGCAGAAACAGAGGCAAACAGACAGCATGAAGGGAAGCCAGGCTAGCAGACTGGACTGGAGATCAAGTGCGCGCTCTTGCACAGTGGGAGATGGACCACTATGCAAGGATGCCGCCAGGTATGTTACAAGTGTGAGATTGGAATACTGTAGGTACAACTAAAACTAATGCACAAGCTTAAAAAGAGTTACAGGGCCAGTATAGATGATGCAGAGATCAGTCTGATGTTCTGAAACACCTTCAAGTAGTGTCCCTAGGCTTCTTATTGTCCTGGAATTGTGCACAGACATAATGCAACATCCCTATCTAGCTGACTTAACTCTTTTTCTTCTGTGACATTACTGTGTGCAGTGATATCTGGATGATAGACCTTTAGGCTCATATCCTCTGGTGAACTGAAGTTTCAAAAGTAAATTCTGGGTGAAAACCAATATGACCTTCTTTAGCGGTTATGGCTTAGCTTTCCTAGACTGTTGAATTTCAAAACCACCTAATTGCATAAAATTGCTGTTCTGAACTCTGGAAAACTGAACAACTCATGATGGATTTGTAAGGGTACATGCACACTGAGTCTTTTTGTTGAGTTTTTGGAGTGGAAACTAAACGGAAACTCTCAACATCTTCAGAAACATGAAGTTTCCACTTCAAAAACTCTGCAAAAAGACTCAGTGTGCACATACCCTAAAGATGACCATTCAGTACTTACTTACCCAACAGAAATAACCCAAAGCTCTGTTCACATCAATGTTGAAGCTTCTGTTAGGAGTCAACCATCATAGAACCGGTCAAAGATAGTAGTCACCATTATAGAAACTAGATGGACCCCATTATGGTCCTACGCAGTTACAAAAATACAGAAATAAAAATTCAGATGTGAACAGAACCTAAATTGAATTTTTATCAAAAATTACACAAGGAAATCAGTCCAACACCTATATGTACTGGCAATTTTTTTCATTAAAGGTATCTAGGGGTAATATTTCTCCTTGCGGAGAGTGACAAGTTAAGCACGTCAGGTGAGGAGACTTTTAAAGCCGCAATGGTCCTCTGGGAAATATGCAAATTGTCTCTTCAGAGAGGAACAGGACTAGATCTCTAGTGCCACCTACAGGAAGTAGCAATACTAAAAGTCAATAGTGACCCTTTAACGAGCCTTATCACATGACTTAGGATGAAA
This sequence comes from Phyllobates terribilis, assembly GCF_046119375.1. Taxonomy (NCBI): domain Eukaryota; kingdom Metazoa; phylum Chordata; class Amphibia; order Anura; family Dendrobatidae; genus Phyllobates; species Phyllobates terribilis. Next base: position 757,613,871 of record NW_027362763.1, on the reverse strand, counting down.
TCCAGACCTAAGTCATGTGATAAGGCTCGTTAAAGGGTCACTATTGATGACGCGCCCCCTGGGTCGAGTGTGCACGTGTGTGGGATACCCGGAGCCGGGTCTCTGGGGGTTGTAGTCTCCGTGGCGGCGACCCGGTCCCGTGACTCAGGGTGGTCAAACCAGTGGCGGTCCTTTAAAGGTTTTAGGTTAATTGTCCGACTATGCCACCCGTGGATTGTGGTCAGGGTGTACCGCCGCTGCGAGGCAGACCGCTGAGGCTGGTGTTGTATGCGCAGCAGAGAATGGGATGACTCCCCACGGGAGGAGTATAGCCTCAGGGAAATGAGTGTGGATGATGGGAGTGATGGTGCACGAGCGCAACAGGAACGACTCAGAGTCTTTGCAGGGTCTTTACTGATGATAATAAGGTAGACCCTCCCGGGAGTACTGGCTAGCATAAGAGGCCTGGTCAGTCTGTGAGCAAGCGGGAGCTCCCGTAGGCAAGTGGAGTTGTAGGCCTCCCTGTCTGTCTGCACTCTTCCTGGCATCCTTGCTATAAGCGGGTGATAGTAGCCCACGTCCCTGAGTGTACCGTGTAGTGCTCATCCGTATGGCTGGTGACTTGGGGCCTTCTGTTAGCCTCCGCTCCTCGATGGCGGTGTTGGTCCCTTGCTTGTGACTGAGCCTCCGGGCTTCTATGGCAAGAGGACCAGAAATCCCCTGCCGGCTGGTTTCTGCTGTTGGACTTAGAGATCCTTACAGCCTCGGACTCCGGTGTCCGGTACTTAGATTCTTCTGCCAGGGCGAGCTCTGCTTAGCTCCAGCCCCTGGCACTCAGCTCCTGCTCCTACAGAGCTCCTGCTGTTTCTTTCCCTGTGTCTGCTTGTTCTCTCTCTAACCCCGCCCCAGACCCAGTTTATAAGGGCAGATTCCTCCCCTCCCAGGACTGGGCAGGAGGTGTTGCATGCTTAAGGGCTCCTGACCAGGAAACCTCCCACTTGCTCTCAGACGTAATATTTCTATTACTGTGGTAACCAGACCCCTGGGGTGCCACATTGACTTTTAGTATTGCTACTTCCTGTAGGTGGCACTAGAGTTCTATTTCTCTTCCTCTAAAGGTAGAAATTCTATTTAAGGATCTACGGTTAGTCAGTATTTTGGAAATAATTTTTATTAAACATTAGTAATAAATTTATTTTATTTTGACACATATTCCTGATTCAGTATGAGGTTTTATTTCTGCCCGCTCACCTTAGCATACTTGATAGTCGCACTCAGCACTGGATGACATAAAGGAGGATATATCTGCGTTGTTTCAGCCAGCACTGCGAGCCAAAAACCTTTTACTGAAACTGGAGGAATATATTTGTTATAAATGACTGCATGATTAAACAGAAAGCCGAAGATAAATTAGTCGCCACCTCTTTGCTCAACATTTTCTAGTTTCTATTATGCATAATTATAACGGCTGTACTTTCTGTATTATTAAAATACATATTTCCCTTCTCTCGTGTTATTAAGGAGCTCTGAACGCGGTGACCTTTACAGAAGTTTACTGTACAATTAGACAACTTTCTTTTTTTTCTATTAGTAATAAGATGCTGATTTTTTTATATGACTCTTAAGTGGAAAAACATTAAATGTTACATTATGAAACGACTAAGAAAAGTTACTGTACTTGTAGTTACATAATAAACAATTTCTCAGTTGCTGAAAACTTGTGACAAAAGGAGATGAAAACATTCAGTGTGTGAACACACTCCTGTTGAAAAAAACACTGACATAGTTTTACAGTATGAGGCCTCCTTTACACTTCCATATAAAAATCGTATGTGAAAAACCGGTATCGGCGTTTTGGATCCTTGTGTCTGATTTCACCATTAGTGTGTCATTAGTGTTTTTCCGGTATGAATAAAGTTAGAAAGAAATTACAAAGCTTCTCCCATCCTTTGCAAAGTGTTTTTTCACGGACCTTTAGACTTATATTGCCCCTTGTCATCCATGCTGCCGAAAAAGAATGGACATTTGTCCATAAAAACACAGATGTGCATAGCAGCCCCATAAGTTATACTGGGTACTTGTGATATCTATGGAAACACGGATGTATGAAGGAGGTCTAAGTGAGTAAGGGCACGTGATCAGCTGCAGCGGTGATGTCACATTGACAGCACTGTTGGCAATCACTGATTTCAGGCACAGCCGATTTAGACAGCACAAGCCGCTAAGCTCAGTGATTGGCTGCAGTGCTATCCAAGTGACATCATTGCTGCAGCCAATCAACAAAGAACAGAGCAAGGACTGAGAGGCAGCATTGGACCTGGTGATGATAAGTAAAGCTCAGCTTGTTATTTTGTACATCGCTGAAGGTATGGGCTACAAATAGATGAAATTGGGGCAACCCCTTTATGTAGTGAATATCAAACAGACATAGCCTAAAGCTGACCAAATACTTGATTGGTTGGTCCCCCCCCTATATTGTACACATGCATGCTCACATCAGCTGACTGTGTATGTGACTTCAAAGGGGTATAAGCCACTGCCAGAAACCTCAGACAGCAGCTTTTCTATTGGAAGAACAGGACCGGCCATGCTGAAAACCAATCCCCCAGACACATTAGTTGGTCTAACTGAGATTTGTGGGTTGAGTTGACCTTCATTAAAAGTATATGTCCACCTCTACCCAAGTCATTGTATTAGATAACCCATCACATCAATGGTAGATGATATAAATTCCTTCCAGACCCAAAATACAATTATTCATAAGGTTGACTAATCTAATGCCCAAGGGTCCAGCATTGTTCACAGTTAACTGCTCACTAAGACTAATGGCCAACCAACCCCTTTGGGACTAGCTGATTTTTCCCATCTTTTCACTGTTTTTCCTCCCCGTATTACAAGAGCTATAAATTTTTTTCCCCATCAATGCAGGTTTATTAGGGTTTGCTTTTTGCAGGACGAATTGTACTTTTGAATTACACCAATCATTTTACTATATCATGATTAAAGGGAAAAAAAAATCCAAGTGGGGTGAAACTGTGAAACTATAATTCCATTGCTGTTTTTATGCCGCTCATTATGCAGTAAAATTGACCGGGCAACATGATTATTCAGGTTACAGTTACTGCTATAGCAATTTTTTTATATACGGTATTTCTGAAGTGAAAAAAAATTCTGAAATTTTCCCTCCCAAAAATTTTGTTTGTGACCCATAACTATATTTTCCATCAATGGAGTGTTGTGTGGGCTTTTTTTTTTGCTTGCAGAGCTGAAATTTTCATTAATGTCATTTTGGGGTACATAGGACATATTGATCACGTTTGATTGTATTTTTGTATGGACAGCAGTAACTGAAAAACCACAAATCTGGCATTATGATTCATGTAATTTTTGGTGTACAATGAATGTTTTAAATTATTTCATATTTTGATTAACCGGTCTTTTATGAATGTGGTAACTTATCAGTGCCTCACACAGAGCTGGTCAGCGCTGGTGAGATCGTACATTGGCGATCGTGCTATTATTGACGATGGCATTTAAATACCATATTTTGCGATCTATAAGACAAACTTTTTGCCCAAAATTTGGGAGGAAAATGGGTGTGTGTCTTATAGTCCAAATGTAGCTTAGCGGGTGATTTGGGTTGGTGGTGGACTGAAGTCACAAGAGGCAGGGTCGCTGCTGCAAGAAGCAGCAGCAAGAATGGGGCGATACTGTGGGGGCTGGTAGGAGGGGGTGGCCCAGTGGTGGGCTTCAAGAAAATGTGGGCAGTGCAGGCAAGAGTGGAGCCGATCTCTACACATTGCTCTACCATGTGCAGATTTAGATCTCGGCTCAAATTTGGGGTGCATCTTATGGTCTGGTGCGTCTTATAGTCCACAAAATATGGTAAACAGCAGCGTTTGTGTCTAGTGATGATTGATGCTGGATAAGTATTACAGCTGGTATCTAACCTCAATGGAGGGGGCACACCCTGACCATGACGTATGTGTACATTAGTGTGCACAAAGGGGTTAAAGGTGTTATATGCTCTTCGCCATAGCACTACATGCACATATAAGTATATCACAGTGGACCAATAGTGGAGTCTATCACAGTGGACCAATAGTGAACTAGGACAGAGTTGCCATGCTGCCTCCTGTCTTATTACACCTACATGAACTACTCAGTCCAGTCTAGACTTTGATCTTGTGCACCTGACCCTTTCTCCAGGAGACCCTTTACATGGATATAGGGTTATAGTCAGGCTATTACCTGTAGTGGGGGCAAAGAATGAAGTGCCAGAGATGGTCCAAAATACGTGAAAGCCTAGGGGCCTGGCCAGCAAACCTCAAACATTGGTCTTGCCACCAGCATAAACACTTTGCCGGCCACATTGGGAAGCTTTTAGTGTAGCTCTTCTTTTAGCCATTGAAATAGGACAGTTAGAAGAATAAAGTAATCAAGATTGATGAGCTGGGCCCGTGAAGACAGCAGGAAAAAAAAAAGGTAACATAATGGGCAGCACGGTGGCTCAGTGGTTAGCACTGCAGCCTTGCAGTGCTGGGGCCCTGGGTTCAAATCCACCATGGATAACATCTGCAAGGAGTTTGTATTTTCACCCTCGTGTTTGTGTGAGTTTACTCCGGGTTCTTCGGTTTCCTACCACACTCCAAAGACATACTGATAGGAAATTTAGATTGTGATCTCTATTCTGGACAACAATGTCTGTAAATTGCTGCAGAATTAATGCCGCTATATACAGTGGTGGCCAAAAGTATCTGTCAGATAATACTCAGTTTCTTCCTGAAAATGATTGTAATCACAAATTCTTTGGTATTATTATCTTCATTTAATTTGTCTTCAATGAAAAAACACAAAAAGAATTGTCCTAAAGCCAAATTGGATATAATTCCACACCAAACCTAAAAAAGGTGGTGGACAAAACTATTGGCACTGTTTGAAAAATCATGTGATGCTTCTCTAATTCATGTAATTAACAGCACCTGTAACTTACCTGTGGCACCTAACAGGTGTTGGCAATAACTAAATCACACTTGCAGCCAGTTAACATGGATTAAAGTTGACTCAACCTCTGTCCTGTGTCCTTGTGTGTACCACATTGAGCATGGAGAAAAGAAAGAAGACCAAAGAACTGTCTGAGGACTTGAGAAACCAAATTGTGAGGAAGCATGAGCAATCTCAAGGCTACAAGTCCATCTCCAAAGACCTGAATGTTCCTGTGTCTTCCGTGCGCAGTGTCATCAAGAAGTTTAAAGCCCATGGCACTGTGGCTAACCTCGCTAGATGTGGACGGAAAAGAAAAATTGACCAGAGATTTCAACGCAAGATTGTGCGGATGGTGGATAAAGAATCTCGACTAACATCCAAACAAGTTCAAGCTGCCCTGCAGTCCGATGGTACAACAGTGTCAACCCGTACTATCCGTCGGCATCTGAATGAAAAGGGACTGTATGGTAGGATACCCAGGAAGACCCTACTTCTCACCCCGAGACATATAAAAGCCAGGCTGGAGTTTGCCAAAACTTACCTGAGAAAGCCTAAAACATTTTGGAAGAATGTTCTCTGGTCAGATGAGACAAAAGTAGAGCTTTTTGGCAAAAAGCATCAACATAGAGTGTACAGGAAAAAAAAAGAGGCATTCAAAGAAAAGAACACGGTCCCTACAGTCAAACATGGCGGAGGTTCCCTGATGTTTTGGGGTTGCTTTGCTGCCTCTGGCACTGGACTGCTTGACCGTGTGAATGGCATTATGAAGTCTGAAGACTACCAACAAATTTTGCAGCATAATGTAGGGCCCAGTGTGAGAAAGCTGGATCTCCCTCAGAGGTCATGGGTCTTCCAGCAGGACAATGACCCAAAACACACTTCCAAAAGCACTATAAAATGGTTTGAGAGAAAGCACTGGAGACTTCTAAGGTGGCCAGCAATGAGTCCAAACCTGAATCCCATAGAACACCTGTGGAGAGATCTCAAAATGGCAGTTTGGAGAAGGCACCCTTCAAATATCAGGGACCTGGAGCAGTTTGCCAAAGAAGAATGGTCTACAATTCCAGCAGAGCATTGTAAGAAACTCATTGATGGTTACCGGAAGCTGTTGTTCGCAGTTATTTTGGCTAAAGGTTGTGCAACCAAGTATTAGGCTGAGGGTGCCAATACTTTTGTCTGGCCCATTTTTGGAGTTTTGTGTGAAATGATCAATGATTTGATATTTGCTTCATTCTCTTTTGTGTTTTTGCTTGCAAGCAAATTAAATGAAGATAATAATACCAAAGAATTTATGATTGCAATCATTTTCAGGAAGAAACTGAGTATTATCTGACAGAATTGCAGGGGTGCCAATACTTTTGGCCACCACTGTAAGAGAGTACAATAGATAAATTACAATGCAAATCCATAAGGTCTTTAAGTGCAAAATTAGTCTTGATTCTTAAAGAGTTAAAAAGGAAGAGGAAAGTTGTATTTCTCTATATTAAACATGTAAATGTAGTCAAATGCAGCCCATTACAGACCCCCATAGAGCGCACCCTACTCTTCTTACAAGAAGCTTTATACATCAGTACAAGTGGCTCTTAAGACTTAACAAGAATATTACTATAAAAAGTTCAACAAGTCTGTGTCTGAAAATAGATCTACTGCTGGTAATTGACAAAATGACACAACTGCCTCTTCACATATTCTGTCATTTATGACAAAAGTGATTCTCGCTAGTGACCCCATGCAGAGCTTGGATTTATATGAAGTGTTCATTGTAAGCCTTTCCATGATCGGTCATCGGTTATTTCAATGTTTGGCCACAATGGTTAAATGCATACTACCATTTGTCAAGAACCACATATATAATACACAATCAATGCTGCCTAGATTCTTAACATCTGAAGTTTGAGATAGAAATCCAACATTAGAACAGCACAGAAGTTCTGAAATGGTGCAATGTCAAACCCAGACTTCACCTCAAGACGTGATTACGTTTTTGTTTATTCAGTTTATGGTCATTCTTCCATGGATCCTTTGTCAAGCCATGTATGGCAGTGTTCTACGGCTGAATTCACATTTCCGTTTGTATATTCATGAGAAAAACGGATCCATTCAACCTTCAGAGCTTTATCTAAAAACTAACACAAAATACAACCCAGTCGGAACCCATTGTAGCGGAAAAAGAAGGAGGCAGCACTCCAAATTAGTTGCAAAAAAAGTGTTTTAGTTCAACGTGCAGCATTTCAGCTACAACACTAGCCTTTCCTAAGCATAGTCAAAAGGATCACATGGTGGACTAAAACATTTGTTTGCAACTAGTTTGTAGGGCTTCAATTTTCTTCTACTATTTTGGTTCCTGTCTGGTGGTTTAACTGGAATTATCCACCAAGAGGCCTGATTATTGCTAGAGAAGCTTGGAGTGCTGTTCACATTGCTCACCTTACTGGACTCAATAAAAGTCAACGGGGTCTCTCTGACGCTATTTAAATCAGTAATGCTATGTATCCATTTTGTACATAAATTCCATTTGTCTGTTCCTCTAAATGGGATAGACAAAATGTGCAAATATGAACGTAGACTTACGCAAAAATACTCACCCCACAAGTTCACATCTGTATTTGTATTTCTAATAGCTATGTCGACAGAAAAATGTAAAAAAAATTAAGAATGAAAGCAAAAAATCTTTACGTTAGGTGCCTACTGTAATTTATTCACTCACTTCAGGGAAGCTATCACTTTTCGGTGATAGACAGGTGACTTTTATAAGGTAAAAAAGCAAATTTACCTTGAAAAGGCACCACTCTAGTGCCGAAACACATTGGTTGATTAAAGCCTTCGTTATATACCATGGAGGATTTTTCATTTCCACAAGCATAGCCCATAAGGTACCGTGATATCTCCCCTGAAGTGAATTTGCTATCTGGAAGAATTTTTCCACCTATCGCAGAGCTGCAGCCACAGACTTTGTCCCTTCACAAACACCCCAGCAGTACCATCCCTCCCACCCTCTCTTTCTCTTGCGGTATTGCCCGCTTGACATCATACTGTAACTTCTTGTAAACCATGACAATCAAATGTATTTACCTAAACCTGTGTCCAGTAATTCTGCATAATAAGGGATAAACTGGATTCTCCGGGAATAGGAAAAAAATAAATTTATAAAATTAATTAGCAAATCACACTTGTTTTGTCTCTTTGAACAAATCTCTGCTGCTGTAACTTTTTTGTCATTTCTATCGATACCGTGGCTCAGTAATTAAATGCTACTTTTTGTGTCTTATATGTACTGTACACTTGAAACTTAAAGTTCTATTTTTTGTCTCTGTGAAGTTGAAGTTTCTTCTAGTACCATCCAATGTCATTGCTCTCACCCTTAATAATTAGTTTGTTGTGCTTTGCTTGTCATTGAGTCTGTCTTGGCTAGTGGCACTGCGGTGGTTATAGAAAAACTTTGAAGTTGTATGAGAAAATACGAAAGCAGTTGTTCATATCCACTGTATATTCTATCTACCCATCCCCTCTTAAGATGCCAGGTTTTTGTCATGTAAAAAAAATTAATACCCAGGAGAATCATTTAAGAACTTTTCCACCTATAACTTATGTTACATAGGAGTAGTCAGTACATAGCTGCCATAATTTAAAGTTATTCGGATTTACTCCATATAAAGTTTAGCTGTTCTAGTAAGATTTTCCTGACATTTTCATAGCAGCAAAAGACATGGTCCATAAACAGCTTACAACACAGCAAAGGAATTCCTGAAAGTTGTCAGTAAGGAGAAGGATACAAAAATAATACAAGGCATTAGATATACAAAGGATCACTGTGAAGAAGTGGTTTAAATTAGGCAGAACAGTGACTTTACCTAGAATTGGACATCTCTCAAAAATGGATGAAAAGACAAGAAGAAAATTGCTGCCAAAAGGCCTAAATAAACATTAAACGAGCTACAGGAATTTCTGGCAATAACTGGTTGTGTACTGTATGTGAAAACAATCTCCTGTATTCATATCTCTGGCGGAGGGAGGCAAGATGGAAGCCTTTTCTTACAAAGGAAAATATCCAAGCCTGACTAGGTTTTGCCAAAACCTACATCAAGGCAGCAGCATATTTTGGGGCTTTTTTTCAGCAACTGGAATTGGGACTGTAGTCAAGGTGGAGGGAATAATTTCAAATATTAGTCAATTTTCTAACAAAACTTTCAGGCCTCTGCTAAAAAGCTGAAGATGAAGAGGAATTTCATCTTTCAGCATGATAATGATGCACAGCATAACTCCAAAGCAACAAAGGATGGCTTTGCAAGAAGAAGATAAAAATTTTGGAATGGCGCAGCCAGAGCCCAGACCTCAATCTAAATGAAAATCTGTGGGTGACTTGAAGAGGGCTTTGTACACAGGAGATGCTCTCACAGTCTGCCAGATTTGGAGCTTTACTGCTAGTAAGAGTGGGCAAAGATTGCCAATTCTTGACATGCCATGCTGATAAACTTCTACCCAAAATACCGCCGAATGTTGTAATGAATTCAAATGTACTTTAACAAAGTATTAATTTAAGGGTGTGCATATTTCTACATATATATTTTCTATCTGGCAGTCTGATATGGGTCCAGATTTGGCAAATTTTACCTGTCTGACGGGAGGAGGGATAATGGCATGGGGCATTTTTTTCAGGGTCAGCCTGGACCTCTTGGCTCCAGTAAATGGAAATCTTAATGTTTCAGCATATCAAGACATTTTGGACAGCTGTAGCTTCCAACTTTGTAGGAATGGTTTGGGGAAGATAATTTTCTGTTCCCCATGACTGTGCCCTGTGCACAAAGCAAGGTCCACAAAGACATGATTGGGAGAATTTGGTGTGGAAGAACATGACTGGCCGCAAAGAGCACTAACCTCAACCTCATCCAACACCTTTGGGATGAACTAAATTGTAACACTCATGCCAGGCCATCTCCTCCAACATCAATGTGTAGTGCTCTTGAGACAACTTTTCTATGGATGTCTGTATAAGCCAGTACTCACACAAAGTGTTTTCATCAGATAGCTTAACTCGACTGCAGAAGGCACGCAGGAAGATTCCAGAAGAAGGTTTATTTTCAAACTGAATTCTTGTAGCTATGCCCAATTACAGCAGGTAAAAAGACAATTCTGAACAACAGCTGTATAGCTATGAACTTGTAGCATGGCTGACATACACTATCTGAGGGAGAGGTTACTGTCAACAGAGCTTACATCAGAGCTTGACTTCAGGAAGAGAGGGAGGACAAACGTCTAAGGCAAATGTTATAACATAGCAGTGTAATAGCAACAATACAATAATAATAATTTTTATTCTTATAGCGCCAACATATTCCGCAGCACTTTACAATTTTAGGGGAGACTTATACAATTATTACAGAATAAGTATATTTCATATCAAAAGGAGTGAGGGCCTTGCTCGCAAGCTTACAGTCTATGAGGAAATGGGGGAGCCACAAAAGGTAAAATGTACATATATTATATAATGCAGCCTTGATATACTAAATAGGATAAATAATACATGGACTGGTCGCCAGCCAGTATGTGTACAGTCCTGACCGAGGCTATTAAGTGCATGGTTGGTATGAACCTGAAATTGAAGAAAATTTTAATATGGGGGAAAACTGGGATAGACAGATAGTGTGTGGAGGCGATACGCCAGTCTAAAGAAATGGGTTTTTAGGGTCCGCTTGAAACCTTGGCTATTGGGAATTAATCGAACTTTCCTGGGTAGTGCATTCCAAAGAATTGGCACAGCACGCGAGAAATCTTGGAGACGGGAGTGGGAAGTTCGGATTATAGAGGATTTTAGTTTTAAGTCATTGGCAGAACGGAGGGCACGTGTAGAGTGGTAGACTGAGACAAGGGAGGAGATGTATGGCGGTGCTGAAGCATGGAGCGCTTTGTGGGTAAGCGTGATAAGTTTAAATTGAACTCTATATTGGATGGGCAACCAATGCAATGACTGGCACAGGGAAGAAGCGGTTGGCGAGGAATATGATCCTGGCTGCTGCGTTAAGGAAGGATTGGAGAGGGGAGAGTTTAGTAAGAGGGAGACCGATTAGTAGAGAGTTGCAATAGTCGAGAAGAGAATGAATAAGAGCTATAGTAAGTCAGGTGAGAAACGTCCTGATTCTTGAGATGTTTTTGGGGTGTAGATGACATGAACGAGTGAGTGATTTGATGTGATGAGTGAAGGAAAGATCTGAATCAAAAATGACCCCAAGACAGCGGGCTTGTTGCTGGGGAGTGATGGTTGAGCCACAAACGGAAATGGCAATATCGGGCACAGGTAGGTTAGTGGAGGGAGGAAATATGAGTAGTTCAGTTTTTGACAGATTCAGTTTTAGACAGAGGGAGGACATAATGTTAGACACAGCAGAAAGACAATCACTGGTCTTTTGTAGTAATGCAGGGGTGATGTCTGGAGCAGAGGTGTATAATTAGGTGTCAAAAGCATAGAGATGGTACTGAAAACCAAATCTGCTGATTGTTTGTCCGATAGGAGCGGTGTATAAGGAGAAAAGAAGTGGGCCTAGGACTGATCCTTGAGGAACCCCGACAGTAATGTGAAGGAGAACGGAGGAGGAGCCGGCAAAAGACACAGAGAAGGAGTGGTCAGAGAGATAGGAGGAGAACCAGGAGAGAACAGTGTCCTTGACGCCAATAGTGCGGAGCATAGAGAGGAGGAGCTGGTGATCCACAGTGTCAAATGCTGCAGAGAGATCCAGGAGAATGAGCAGGTAGTAGTGACCATTAGATTTAGCTGTTAGTAGATCATTAGAGACTTTAGTGAGGGCAGTTTCAGTAGAATGTAAAGAGCGAAAAACAGATTGTAAAGGGTCAAGAAGAGAGTTGTCTGAGAGATAGCGGATTAGACCGTAATGGACTAGGCGTTCCAGGAGTTTAGAGATGAAGGGAAGATTGGAAACAGGTCTGTAGTTGGCCGTTCAGTTCTGGTCAAGGGATGGTCTTTTAAGTAATGGATGTATACTGGCATTTTTAAAAGAAGAGGGAAAGATACCAGATGAGAGGGAGAGGTTGAAAATTTTAGTTAGGTGAGTGGTGACAGCTGGAGAAAGGGACTGAAGGAGATGTGAGGGAATAGGGTCACTGGTACAGGTGGTAGGGCAGGAAGATGCAAGGAGCCTGATCACTTCATCTTCCGTGACTGGTTCGAAGTCAGAAAGTGAGCAAGATACAATGTGACAGGGGAGAGCATGCATAACGTTTGGGGATTGGGAGAAAATTTCCTGTTGGATATGGTCAATTTTTTCTTTGAAATAATTGGCCAGATCGTCAGCACTGAGGTTGGTGGTCGGGGCCTGTGATGTTTGATTGAGGAGAGAATGAAACTTGTCAAAGAGGCATTTAGGATTATTGGAAAATGAGATTATGAAGTTCTTAAAGTAGGTTTGTTTGGAGAGGTGAAGCGCAGAGTTATATGCTTTCAGCATGAATTTATAATGGAGGACATCTTCGGGCAGATTAGATTTTCTCCACAGCCATTCAGCACACCTGGAGCACCGCTGGAGAAGACGAGTTTGAGGCGTGTGCCAGGGTTGTCACCGTCTATGCCGAATTCTTCTTTGTGTAGGAGATGCGGCTTCATCCATAGCATTCTTTCAATATTATTTTATAATGCTTCAATGCAGAGTCGGGACATGAGAGGGAGGAGATTGGGGCCAATGATGATTGCAACTTTTTCATAAATTTCTGGGTGTTAATGGCGCATATGTTTCTATAAGTGTGGAAAGTGGGGGTGTCTTGAATAGAGTCACAGTTCTTGACAGAGAATGAAAGAAGATAATGGTCAGAGAGTGGAAGGGGAGAGTTAGTAAAGTCATGTACTGAGCAAAGCCGGGAGAAAATCAGGTCCAATGTGTTCCCGTCTTCATGTGTAGGAGAATTAGCAAGCTGTGATAGGCCGAAGGAGGAGGTTAGCGATAAAACATGAGCGGCAGATGAGGAAAGGGGATCGCCAAATGGGATGTTAAAATCTCCCATGATTATCGTGACGATGTCGCAGGATAGAAAATTTGGAAGCCTGGCAGCAAAGTGATCCAGGAACTGACGAGAGGGACCTGGAGGGCAATAGACAACTGCCACTCGCAGGGAGAAGGGCCAGTAGAGTCTGACTGTGTGGGCCTCAAAAGAAGGGAAGATAAGGGAGGGTACTGTGGGATAACCTGAAAAGTACAGTTTGTTGAAAGAAGCAGACCAACACCTCCACCTGATCTGTTGTCGGGTCTCGGAGTATGAGAGAAGTGTAGGCCACCATAGGAGAGCGCTGCAGCGGCGGTGGTGTCCGACTGCTGGATCCAAGTTTCGGTGAGAGCCAGTAGGTTGAGGGAATTAGAGAGGAAAAAGTCATGGATGTAAGAGAGTTTATTACATGCTGAGCGCGCATTCGAAAGGGCACAGTTCAATGAGACAGACGATATGCAGGGAATATTAATGAGATTAGCAGGGTTTCTGGATGTAACAGGGAAAAAGTTAGTGTTATTATCAGTGTTGAGCGAGAACTAACATGCTCGGGTGCTCGAAACTCGGGTCGAGCTCACCGTGATACTCGGGTGCTCGACCCAAGCAACGAGCCCAATGTTAGTCTATGGGAGACCCGAGCATTTTTGCGGCGGCACCCCCAGCAGTCTGTAGAAAGCCTAAAAAGTGCCCAAAACGATAGTGACAGTGCTCAAATGACATGGGGACTGCATGGGGATCGCCTCAGAAGCATTTATGACCCCCAGAGCACTGCTCTCAACAACGTGGTCAGAGGTACTAAGCCACTTTTACGGGCTCACAATAAAACGTTCAAAAATGAAACTGAAACTGCTTTCCTGTGAAATATGTTAAGGAACATCCTTTCCAGGGTAAAGACTTGTGTATAAGGTAAAATAAATAACCAAAAACAAAAATACTCCTCCACACCTTGGGCTATGTACACAAGTAGCATTTTTTATGCGTTTTTGCACTTTTGTATTGCTTTCAACCGTGACAAATGCATTCACCGGGAAACGTCATTTTAACATTTTACAACCTTATCTGGCCATGTGCTGTGTGACACATGCATACAGTGCTGAAAAGACATGGGAACAGCATGGGGAAGACCCCTGGAAGCATCTCTGACACCCAGGTCACTGCCTAAAAGTGTGCCCATCAGAAGTGATCCTTGCCGCATCAGAAGATGCAGACTTGCAACTATCCCTGTGCAAGTCCTTGTCCCAGGGCAGTGTTCAATTGTACCTCCCCCATTCCTTGCAATGCAAGCACAAGTATGTAGCCTGCCACCCACCCACCCCCAGGCTGCAATACCATACTGCTTCCTTGCTTGCACTTGAAATTGGGCCTTTTAGGCATGTGGAGGCGGAATCTGGCCACCACGTCATGGCTGTGTCGGCGGCCTGGTATCCATACTCAGTCCCCAGCCACCCGGCAGCCGGGTGTCCACGCTTGGACCCCAGCCGCCAGGGGGCGGCCGGGTGTCCATAAACGGTCCCCAGCCGCCCCTATTTGAAGGACAGCCTAACCACAAACACGTGGACAAGTGAATGTGGTCAGGGATGGTCCATCTCACTGATGCCTTCACACTGGGTTAATATTGTGGAAGCCGGGACACAGTTGGACACTGGGATGCAACACGTCCTCCAGACATAGAGGATTGCGGGTCCTGGGTCAATCAGGCTTCAACACAAAGTTCAGAAGGTAGACAGCAGCAGTGGTCGGCCTCCTACACAATGAGTAAATTATTCATGATCATGAGGCCATCCATCTCCTTAGCTTTCTGTTCCTTAGAATGCAAGCGCATGTATGTAGTAGTGGCTAGGCCTGAGGTGGTCAGCGTTTTGGCGCATATCCTACCTCCTCCGAGGATTGCTGGATGTTTTCCTGCTACTATCCAAGTTCTATGACTCCCGTTAAAACAAAGCTTCAGGTGATGAATGATGGATGAGGTGGTGGCAAAGGAGAAAGAGCAGGAGGAACAGGGACCATTCACATCAATACCAGGCCAGTCAACCACACATGTCTTGTAGGATATGTTTCTGTACCAAAAGGAGCGGTTCGGCTACACAGTTAAAGGGAATGCAGTGAGTGCAATGCCTACCAAAAATGTTGAGGCACTCCAGTGCCCCTTGGAAGTGACATGGAGGTCAGAGGGCCTTAACTAAACCATTTTTTCCATTTATAGCAGCTGGGTCTCCTGTGCACTGTTGGCCTAAGCAGTGAATGGAAGGCTTTCCAAAAATTATGAGGAACTGCAATGCCCCTGGAAACAGATGTGGATTACAGCATACTAAAAACCTTCTACCCATTATTAGGGAGTGGGTCTCCCTTAGTGTTCGCCTATGCATTGAAAAGCAAAAGCTGACTAAAATTAGGAGGAAATGCAATGCATTGGAAGAATCGTGGAGGTTAGCAGTAATTAAAAACAACATTTCAATGCCCCTTGGTAGAGCTGTGGAGTTCAGAGTGGTTTAACAAGATGGTTTTAATGCCCCTTGGAAGAGACGTGGAGGTCACAGTAGCTTACAAGACTGTTTTAATGCCCCTTGGAAGAGACGTGGAGTTCACAGTAGCTTAACAATGCGGTTTTAATGCCCCTTGGAAGAGTGGTGGAGGTCGCAGTGGAATAAAAAGACAATATCAATGCCCCTTGGAAGAGTGGTGGAGGTCGCAGTAGCTTAACAAGACGGTTTTAATGCCCCTTGGAAGAGAAGTGGAGGTCGCAGTAGCTTAACAAGATGGTTTTAATGCCCCTTGGAAGAGTGGTGGAGGTCGCAGTAGCTTAACAAGACGGTTTTAATGCCCCTTGGAAGAGAAGTGGAGGTCGCAGTAGCTTAACAAGATGGTTTTAATGCCCCTTGGAAGAGTGGTGGAGGTCGCAGTGGAATAAAAAGACAATATTAATGCCCCTTGGAAGAGTGGTGGAGGTCGCAGTAGCATAACAAGACGGTTTTAATGCCCCTTGGAAGAGACGTGGATGTCAAAGTAGCTTAAAAAGACGGTTTAATTGCCCCTTGGAAGAGTGATGGAGGTCGCAGTAGCTTAACAAGACGGTTTTAATGGCTTTTGGAAGAGACGTGGAGGTAACAGTAGCTTAACAAGACGGTTTTAATGCCCCTTGAAAGAGACGTGGAGGTCAAAGTAGCTTAACAAGATGGTTTTAATGCCCCTTGGAAGAGACGTGGAGGTCACAGTAGTTTAACAAGACTGTTTTAATGCCCCTTGGCCGAGTGGTGGAGGTCGCAGTAGCTTAACAAGACGGTTTTAATGCCCCTTGGAAGAGATGTGGAGGTCACAGTAGCTTAACAAGATGGTTTTAATGCCCCTTGGAAGAGTGGTGGAGGTCGCAGTGGAATGAAAAGACAATATCAATGCCCCTTGGAAGAGTGGTGGAGGTCACAGTAGCTTAACAAGACGGTTTTAATGCCTTTTGGAAGAGACGTGGAGTTCAGAGTGGTTAAACAAGACAGTTTTAATGCCCCTTGGAAGAGACTGGAGGTCGCAGTAGCTTAACAAGATGGTTTTAATACCCCTTACAAGAGCCATGTAGTACAGCATATTAAAAACATTATTCCCATTATTGGGGAGTGGGTCTACCACAGTCTTTGCCTATGCCTTCCAAGCAAAAGCTGCCAAAAATTAGGACGGAGGAAATTGCAATGCTGGCAACACGGATCACGGTCACCCTGGTGGTATAGTGGTGGTGGAGGCTGAAGATAAGAAGAGCAAAAAACAGCCTAAATGAGGAAGCGTATAACCATGTGTGGGTGTGAAGCGGTGCATGGGAATACACCTCCCGAAACAACACAGTGGATTTGACTTTATGTTACTCTGCTGTCATTTGGTGGTGATGAGAAGTCTGGCCCAATCCAGCCCTTGTTCATTTTGATAAGGATCAGCTTGTCAGCATTGTCAGTTGACAGGCGAGTGCGCTTATCAGTTATAATTCCCCCAGCGGCACTAAAAACACGCTCCGATAACACGCTAGCGGCAGGGCAGGCTAGGACCTCCAAGGCGTACAGACTGAGTTCATTCCAAGTGTCCAGCTTGGATACCCAATAATTAAAATGCACAGAGGAATCACAGAGGACACTGGTACGGTCGGCAAGGTACTCCCTCACCATCTTTTGAAACTTTCCACTCCTTGTGAGACTACCCCCACACCTCAGGGCCTGTAAGCTGGGCGGGTCTCAGAAAACTGTCCCAGAACGTTAACGGTGTTCCCCTGCCTCTGCTGGATTGGAGTTGCGTCTCTCTCGCCTGTACGCCTTGGTTGGGCTGCGAACTGTGACCTCTGCCGCTAGCGTGTTCAGATGGGAATTTTTTTAAGAGTTCTGCAGCAAGGGCCTTCTGGTACTGCCTCATTTTTGTAGACCTTTCCACCTCAGGAATAAGAGAGTGAAAGTTCTCCTTGTAGCGGGGGTCTAAAAGTGTCACCAACCAGTAATGACTGTCACCCAACATTTTGACAACGCGAGGGTCACGGTTAAAGCAGCTTAACAAAGTCAGCCATGCGTGCCAGACTGGTAACGGGCAAGACTTCCGTGTCCTCACCAAGATGTCGACTTACCATGCTCTCCTCCTCCTCCTCCTCCTCCCCCCTGTCCTCAGGCCACCCATGCTGAACCGACGGTATGACAGTTGTACAGGTACTACCGTCTACAGCGCATGATACCAGCTCCTGTTCTTCCTCCTCCTCCTCTCCCTCATTGTCCCCCAATGCACGTTGGGATGAGATGAGGCTGGGCTGTGTGTAATCGCCCGCTACGGCTTCTTGATCCATCGCATCATACTCAGGCTGCAATGCCTCCTCTTTAATAGAGATGACCGTTGTTCGACTCGAACTGTTCGCCAATCTCAAATTCGAGCTGTTTTGGGCGGTGTTCGAGCTGTTCGGCGAACACGAACGATTTGAAAAAAATTCGACTGTTCGAGGTTATGTTCGATAACTGTTCGTGCACCAAAATCATAACTGGATTTTTTCTCAGTAATGCTGAAAATTAATGTTAATACGCAGTTTGAGTGTACAGCGGGGCGGGGGGAGGGGCAGGGGATGGATCTCTGCAGAAATAATGAAGACCTCCATTTTTTTTTTTCTCTTTCCCGCATTTAAAGTGGGGAGGTGCAATCTGTCAGCCTATCAGCAGCGCACACACGGAGTGAAGTGCTTTTTGTCACACAAGCAAGGGCATGTGTCATTGGCAGTGTATATCACATGTCCTTGCCCTATAAGACCCAGCCAATTTCCCCGTCGCCACCATTTTCTCACTGCTGCAGCTGCGTGTTAGACGGCACCGCTGTTGCTGTGTGCGCTATACCTTGTTAATTTCAAGCCAATTTTCGCACAAATCTACAGATAGCTTGGGAGTAGGGAATAGTTGTGATTGCAGTCCTTTTAAGGACTAGGTTACAGCATTTCCTACGACTTTTATCAGGCAGGTCTGTGCTCTTAAATAGGTTGTGGGAGTAAAGACTAATTGTAATTGCAGTCCTTTTCAGGACTAAGTTACATCAGTTCCTATCAGTTTTTGCCAGGCAGGCCTGTGCCAGTGCTGTGCAAGTTTTTTTTCACAGCATTTGGCTAAATCTAGCAAAGTTAATCCTTTTTGGCCTATTGCAGAGTGTGTTAGTCAGTGGAGTAGCCTATCTGTGTTGCAAGCTACACCACCTGTGTATAGAATACCAATTTTTTTTACTGCACCTAGTGAAGTAAAACCTTTTGGGCATAGCATCATTCTATTAGTCCATCTATACTGACCTCCATAAGGTTGCAAATTGAATATAATTTTTTCTGCATCTAGCTCTGAAAAAATATTTGGCCTTCTAGCAGTGTGTGGGACTTGTTCTATTAGTCCATCTATACTGACCTCCATCAGGTTGCAAACTGAATATAATTTTTTTCTGCATCTAACCCAGACAATAGTTTTGGCCTAATACCACAGTTTGGCCACTCAGCTCTGCTCTGTTCCCATCCATTGTTTTTTTGTGCAAACAACTCCAGAGTTGTGAATTAGTTAACCACCAAAATGAGTGGAAAAAGGCCTGCTGCTGGTGGAAAGGGGAATAGGCGTGTTGGGAAGGGGAAAAAAGGTTGTGTCCGTGGAGTAGGTGTTAAAGCAACAGTAACATCTGCAGAAGAAAGACCATCTTCCAGCCAAACTAAAATGTCTACTTCTTTTAGCGGACAATGTGATAAGATCCCTTTCTTACGGCCACGCCAATTGCTACAAATTCCAGATGAGGCAAAAAAAACAGCAGGTGCTTCAACGGATATCAAGTGCTCCTCTAAGTGGGCTCTCCTCCACATCAACTTCAACATCACAAATACTCCAGTCCTCAGAGGTGTCACCCCAATCGCACTTGCTTCCTCACAGCTCCCAAATCTCCAGCTGCCCGTCTGAGTATGAGGTAAAACAGATGGGTGAGTCTGCAGAGCTGTTTACTCATACTATAGCCTGGGAATCAGAGGGCGGCTCCAGCGCTTCTGTGAATCCAGACGAGGAAATGATCTGCACTGAGGCCCAGAATCTTTGAGTCGGATCCAGGACCAGACGCAGAAGGTTCTGACCATAATGTAGACCCTCATTCCCAAACTGTAACTCCTGTTGGTGGAGACAATGAGGAAGACGATGATGAGACTCAAATACCTGATTGGAGCGACAACTTTAGTTTTTTGTCAGGGCAGGAACAGGTTGGCTCTGAGGACGACGGGTGTGATAACACACAGGGTGATGATGATGAGGTTGGAGATCCCACTTACTGTCAACCCACAGTCAGCCAGTCGATGAGGTCAGCAGAAGAGGTGGAGGAGGATGCTAGTGACGACGAGGTCAGGTTGCGCCTTCCTGGACAGAGACGTAGTGCTGGAAGCACGTCAACAACTGCATCCTCAAACACAACTCTGCCTCTGACCACAAGTCGTGGTGGCTCTTCAGGTCGCATGAGTGCTAAGCCTTGCATAGCCTGGGCATTTTTTCAGATCGATAAAGATGACCCAACTCGTGTTATCTGTAACATTTGTCAACAAAAGCTAAGTAGAGGCCAAAAAATACATAGTTTGAGTACTTCATGCATGAACATGGACATGAAGCATAAGTTGCAGTGGGAAGCTCACTGTGCTACAATGCGGCCTAGCCGGCCGGGCCATCCACCGTCTGCCCCATCTTGTGCATCTGCGGCCTCTTCATCCTCTGTGACTGGGGGGACAGCAGTCACACCTGTTTTGGGACGCAGACTTGCCACCTCTTTACCCGCAACAGCCAGCATGATTGGCAGGTCATCATTTTCTCTGGAGGTGGTAACACCAGCTGGTGTTGAGCGCTTTCTGACATCGATAGCACCACCTTTGGATCAAGGCAACCTAACATGTCCGCCTGCATCTTCCTCACAGACCGGCAGTTTGCCGGGGACACCCTTATCAACCCCGTCTAAGCACAACAGCCAGCCCTCGGTCCCTCAGATGTGGACAAGTAAAAGACCATTTCCTCCTAGCCATGAGAAAGCTAAGAGGTTGAATTTCACCATCTGCAAGCTGTTGGCTACAGAAATGCTGCCTTTCCGCCTGGTGGACACAGAGGATTTTCGAGACCTTATGTCTGTCGCAGTGTCCCAGTACCAGATGCCCAGTCGGCATTACTTCTCAAAGAAAGGTGTGCCTGTGCTCCACCAGCATGTCGCACACAACATCACCGCTTCTTTGAGAAACTCTGTGTGTGACAGGGTGCATTTCACCACAGACACTTGGACGAGTAGGCATGGACAGGGGCGTTATATGTCTCTGACTGGGCACTGGGTAACTATGGTGACAGCAGGACAAGGGGCTGCTGTCCAAATCTTGCCGTCCCCACGAGTTGTGCGTCACTCCTCTTTATGTCAAAGTTCCTCCACTGCTTCTGCCTCCTCAACCTCCTCTCGGTCCTCCACCTGCACCAAAAGCCTGTCTGGTCATGCCACAAGCTTTCTAACTGCGCAGAAGGGATCCTGCACACCTCCTTACTATGCTGGCAGTAGGGCTCAACGTCATCAGGCGGTTTTTACTTTGAAATGTCTGGGAAATGTGAGTCACACAGCTGAGGAGTTGTGGTCAGCTCTGGAGAACCAATTTCATGAATGGTTGTCTCCACTGGACCTGAAACCAGGGAAGGCCGTGTGCGACAATGCTGCAAACCTGGGTGTGGCCCTTCGCCGGGGCAATGTCACACACGTGCCTTGTATGGCTTACGTGTTGAACCTGGTTGTCCAGCAATTTTTAGCCCACTATCCCGGACTAGATGGCCTTCTGCAGAGGGCACGGTCGCTGTGTACTCACTTCCGCCGTTCGCATCCCGCAGCTCAGCGAATTACATCTCTACAGAAGTCGTTGGGCCTGCCACTTCACCGGCTAAAATGCGATGTGCCTACCCGGTGGAATTCAACTCTGCACATGTTGCAGCGACTGTGGCAGCACCGACAAGCCCTGGTGCAATACGTTCTGACTTATAGCCTGGGTCAACGGGATCCAGAGGTGGGGCAAATCACGCTGGACGAGTGGTCTCAGATCAGGGACCTATGCACCCTTCTGCACAGTTTTGAAATGGCGACGAAGATGTTTAGTGCTGACGATGTCATTATCAGCATGACTATTCTGGTGATTTACATGCTGGAGCACATGTTAAACAGAATTCGGAGTCAGGTGGTGGCACAAGAGGAGGTGGAGGAAGTAGAGGAGGAGGAGTTGTATGCGGAAGGGCTAACATCTGAAAGGTCCAGACGGTCGGCAGCACCAAGGCGGCAGGCAAGTGAGGGTGGGGGAGATGGTTTTACCAGGGCGCATGGTAGCAGCCAAACTAGTGAGGAAGGTGCAGGAGCCCAGGAAGAAGTGGAGGACGAACTGATGGAAGACTCATCAGATGAGGGAGACCTTGATCACATTTCTGTTGTGCGAGGTTGGGAGGAGAGGACAGAGGATGGAAGCATGATTGTTACCTCGACACCAACACAACAGGGACTTGGTGCTCCTGGATGCGCAAGACACATGAGTGCCTTCTTGCTGCACTACCTGCAACATGACCCTGAATTGTGAGAATTAAAAATAATCCTGACTACTGGGTTCCCCGGTACAAAAGTAAATTTGCAGAAATTATTCCTGCCATAGAAAGGGATGCACGCATGCAGGAGTATCAGCAGAGACTGTTGCAGAATCTTACATGTGCTTTTCCACAAAACACCAGTGGTGCACGTAGTGAATCTCACAGTTCCAACTTGCCAACCGTGGGACCGTCGAGTGTTCAGCACTCAAACCGTAACAGAACCACAGTATCTGCTGGTAACATCAATTTTGCGGAATCATTTCACCACTTTTTTAGCCCATCCTTTGCAAGGCCACAGGAGACAAGAAGTCTGACACATAGTCAACGCCTAGAGACGATGGTACAGGAGTATCTCCAAGTAAACATTGAAGCCATGACTGTGTCACTAGACCCTTGTTCTTTTTGGGCTTCTAATCTGGATAAATGGCCGGACCTCGCCACTTACGCCTTGGAGATCTTGTCATGCCCCGCAGCCAGCGTTCTGTCTGAACGTGTGTTCAGCGCTGCTGGTGGTGTGCTGACAGATAAGCGCACGCAGCTCTCCACTGATAATGTAGACAGACTCACTTTCATAAAGATGAACAAATCATGGATCCGAAACGACTTTTCTACCCATGTGTCATCCTGGGGAGAGTAAAAGCTTGATGATTTGTTAAAATCACGTCACCAACCGTTTTAAGCTTTAAAATTACTAATCATGTTTATCTGTATCTTGGCTGGAAAATAATTTGGGCTTTGTAGCAGTGTGCAGTACTGATTCTATTAGGCCATCTATACTAAGCTCCACCAGCGTTCAAATTTAATAATAATTTTTAGCTGCATCTAGCCCGGAAAATAATTTTGGGTCTCCTAGATGCGCAAGACACATGAGTGCCTTCTTGCTGCACTACTTGCAACATGACCCTCAGATTGTCAGAATTCGAAGTAATCCTGACTACTGGGTTGCCACACTCTTCTGAACTGTCTCGTCCATTGAATTTGTCAGATTTTGGATGGTTTCTGCTTCAATTGTTTTGCATGAGGACAGAATACCCTCCCAGAGCTGTTGCTTAGATGTGAACTGCCTCCCACAATCATAGACACTCCTTTTGATGATGCTCCAGAGGTTCTGAATGGGGTTGAGGTCAGCGGAGCATGGGAGTCACACCATAAGTTTGTCCTTTTATGCCCATATCAGCCAGAGATGCAGATGTGTTATGTGCAGCATGAGACGGTGCATTATCATGCATGAAAATGATCTTGCTGTGGAATACACGGTTCTTCTTCTTGAACCATGGAAGGAAGTGCTGTTTGAGAAACTCCACATACATTATGGAGTTCATCTTTACCCCTTCAGGGATCCTAAAGGGGCCGACAATCTCTCTCCCCATGATTCCAGCCCAAAACATTACTCCTCCTCCTCCTTGTTGGTGCTGTAGCCGTGTTTGTGTGGGGTGTCCATCAACCCGCCATCCTCCACTCCATCCATCTGGACCATCGAGCGTTTGCACGGCACTCATCGGTGAACAAAACAGTTTTGAAGTCAGTCTTCATGTATTGTTTGGCCCACTGGAGCCATTTCTACTTGTGTGCAGTGGATAGAGGAGGACGACAGGATGGCTTACGCACAGCTGCAAACCTCTGAAGGACTCTGCATCTTGTTGTTCTGGGGACTTTGGAGGCACCAGCAGCTTCAAAAACTTGTCTGCTGCTATGACAAGGCTTTTTTGCCGCTGCTCTTTTAACCTGACTTAATTGCCTGTAGGAAAGAGTCCTCAATTTTACCTTATCTGCACGCACACGTGTGTACTGTGAATCAGATACATGCTTCTTGATTGTGCGATGATCAGGATGAAGTGTCTTGGCAATGTTGATTGTTGTCATGCCTTGACCTAAACACTCCACAATTTGTTGCTTCTCAGCAGCCAACACATCCTTTTTCTTTCCCATTTTGGCAGAAAATGTAGGCTGCTTAATAATGTGGGACATCCTTCTTAAGTAGTCTTGCCTTTCATTGGACACATCTGCCAAACTAATTAGCACAGGTGTCTGCAAGTGCTTACAGTGATATAAAGAGCCCTGACACACATCACCATCAATGAGTTTAACTGACAAACAAACAAATTCTTCCCTTATCACTCCTAAACACTTTTTGCATAATAATTTGGAACACAGTGTACATGTGCTTTTCCACAAAACACCAGTGGTTCACGTAGTGAATCTTACAGTTCTAACTTGCCAACCGTGGTCTGTATGGAGTTGTTCAATAAAGGGCCCAAAATTAAGATAACATAGATGGGAGAGGTCTCTATGAATATGAATTCCTAAGTATTTGATACCCTGTGAGGGCCAGGCAAAGGGAAAGTTATACTGGATGGAATCCTATATGGATTTGGGCAGGGAGACATCGAGGGCCTCAGACTTCGCTGCATTGATTTTAAAATTTGACCATGTAACAAAGTGATCTATTTCAGCCATAACAGCAGGGATGGATATATGTGATTGAGTGATATATACTAGGACATCATCAGCAAATGCAGAGCACTTGTACTCGGAGCCTCCCACCTCAATCCACCTAATATTGGGGTTATGGCGAATTGATGAGAGCAGGTGCTCCGTCACTAGGATGTATGAGAGAGGGGACAGAGGACATCCCTGCCTTGTCCCATTGGTGATTATGAAAGGTGATGAAAATGTTCTGACGCGCCCCCTGGGCCTTGGGTCACCCGGAGCCGGACCCTTTTTGGTGGATGCTGGTGGTTGTAGTCTCCGTGGCGGCGACCCAGTTCCGTGGCTCATGCCGGAACTATTTATGTGGTTTAGATGTTTAAATGTCCGACTACGCCACCCGTGGATTGCGCTCAGAGTGAACCGCAGCTGCAGGGTAGACCGCTGAGGCTGGTGTTGTGGGTGCAGCAGAGCGTAGTATAACTCCCCACGGGAGGAGTATAGCCTCAGGGCAGTGTATGAGGAGGATGGGGGTGATGGTGCAGGCAGCAGCAGTAACGACATGGAGTCAGTGATGCAGTCCAGGGCCTTTACTCACAGTTCTTATTATCCAGACCACTTCTGCAGGTAACGGCTGCCCACGTCGTACTGTGCTCACCAGGTGAGGGGCTCAGACCACTCCCAGATAACTTTGGAGCGCTTCACAGGACCCCCTTTGTGTGTCCTTTGTCTGGCCTTTCTTACCAACCCTTCTGTCCGGCTGCCTCGGGCCTCCTCTTGGTAAACTTAGGGTCAGGGAAACTGGCGCCATGTGCTGCCCTCCTAGCGGGTGTAGCGAGGGGCTGCGCCACATAAAATGTCACAGCCTCCGGTTTCTAGCTGAGGGTCGTTTCCCGCCTCCACTAGTTTCGGGGACCGGTCTTCCCCTTTGGCCTGACCCCTCCACGCAGGTGGATTCGGGTGCGCGGTGGCGACTCGCCCGTCCACACCCCTGGGATCCCTTCGTTCCTGGAGCCTTCTCCGCTCCTCTTCCTTCCTTCTCCCTCTTCCAGGCCTGGGCCTCTGTTACTAGGCCCGCCTCTGGAGCAGAGCTCATGCAGAGCCCCTGCTCCCTGTCACTTCTGCTTAGACTTCTCTGCACTGAACTAAGATGGTGCCCACCTTTTACACTCCCTTCTCAATGCACCCAGGAACTGCTTCCTCCCTGCTCCTGCACTACAGGGTTTCCCTTCCTCAGTGTTCCCTCCCCCCACTCCAGCCAGGGACAGTGACTGTCGTGCCCATCTCAGGGGCATATTGGTCGCCCTGCCCCACGTCAATGTGGTGTAATGCATGCAGGTGTCGGGGTCCTGATCCACACTCCATCCTTACCTGAGAGTGAGATATCACACCTCTGGGTGAGGTGCAATACCTCTGCAGCAGCCGAGCCCTCGGTGTGCTACAGTTCCATTTATCTTCAGCCTAGGTGACGCATTGCGATACAGGGCCGTGATTTTGGCTATAAAAGGGTCCCCTAGACCCCTACCCCAAGCTTTTTAAGAGAATAATATATGGCGTGCCAGGAGACTCTATGGAATGCTTTCTCAGCATCCAACGAGAGTATCTAATTACAAATTTTTAACTGCATCTAGCCTAGGAAATACTTTGTGCCTAGTAGCAGTGTCTGCTAGTCAGCGGATTATCCCGGCTGTTAAGCAAGCTACACCACCTGTAGTTTGGACACTTAATTTTTTCAAAGGAAATGCTTCGAGACCACGGGATACTCAGTGAAGAGCATCAGGAGGCACCCCAAGGCATAGGGGCTGGGACTGGCGGTAGGACGCCTTGCGGTGGACAGCCGAGCTCGATCCTTATAAAAGCTTTTTAACTGCAGCAGCTTTAGTGGACGCTACTGGAGCTGGAATTACGCGGCTGCTTCCATGAGACTTGCCCTTCAATAGATCCTTGTAAAAGGATTTAAAGTGTATTCATTCAAATTAGAGAGACAATTTAAATTAAAAAGCTTAGAGCTGCCTCCACCACAGGGGGGATCGCTCGACCCACCAGCAGACAGGCACCAGTATTGGGAGAGGGGAGCTGGCTGTCAGGGTCCACCGCGGCTCTGGCACAAACGGAGGTGGCACGGGCAGGAACGGACTGGCCATGTCGGCTTCTCAATTTTTGGATTTTAGAAGGGCATGACATGCCTATATCTGTGTCTCCCCCTCCTTTTACTCCTCCACCTCTTTTCTTTTCGCATGACTATATGTACTTGTCACTTTTCCATGTGTTAGTTATGTCTTCTGAGCAGTTTGTCAGCTTTTGGACACCTTTGAAGGTGTTTTCTATGTGTTTTTGTTTGCCTGCCATTGGTTTTAACGGAGTTCGGCGAACACACGGGTGTTCGACGAACCGAACTCGAACACTACGGGGGTGGCTCAACACTACTCTTTAATTCTCTGCATAGAGCGCTGCAAAAGACAGACAGGTGGGATGCTGACGCTAATGATGGCGACATAGCCACTCACCATCTTGGTGGACTCCTCAAAGTTTGTCAGGATAGTACATATGTCAGACATTCAGGTCCACTCCTGAGGTCTTATGTTTGGAGTCTGACCTGAATATCGACGGCCTTGTTGCAGCTAGTACTCCACAACTGCTCTCTTCTGCTCACAAATCCTTTGCAACATGTGGAGGGTAGAGTTCCAACGTGTAGGGACATCACACACCAGTCGGTGTGCCGGAAGCTGGAAATGCTGCTGCAACACAGCAAGGGTTGCGGAAGCTGTAGCCGACTTGCGAAAATGAGCTGACAGGCGGCGTACTTTGACGAGCAGATCTGGCAACTCGGGGTACGATTTAAGAAACCGCTGAACCACGAAGTTAAGCACGTGAGCCAGGCATGGTACGTGTGTGATCTCGCCTCGCCTCAGAGCCGCCACCAGGTTACGGCCATTGTCACACACGACCATGCCTGGATGTAGGTTAAGCTTTCTCAGCCACAGATCTGCCTGCTCTTTCACAGCTGTCCACAACTCACAAGCAGTGTGAGGTTTATCACATAAGCTTATGAGTTTCAGCACAGCCTGTTGCCGCTTGGCTGAGGCAGTACTGCAGTGCTTCCAGCTTGTAACTGGTATGGTGATATCTGAGATGGAGGCTGAACATGAGGAGGAGGAGGATGATGCGCAGGAGCTGTACACTGTGGGGGCAACTCTGACTGACATAGGGCCCGCAATCCTCGGTGTGGGGAGGATGTGTTCCGTCCCAAGGCCTGACTGGGTCAAGGCTTCCACTATGTTTACCCAGTGTGCCATCAGGGAGATGTACCGTCCCTGGCCACAAGCACTTGTCCACGTGTCCGTTGTTTGGTGGACTCTCCCAGTAACTGCGTTGTTGAGGGCACGGCAGATGTTTTGGGACGCGTGCTTGTGTAGTGCGGGGATGGCACACCGGGCAAAATAGTGTCGGCTCGGGACCGAGTACCGAGGCACGGCCACTGCCAAAAGGTTGTGGAAGGATTCGGTCTCCACCAGCCTAAAAGGCAGCATTTCCAACTAAAGCAGTCGTGAAATGTGCGAATTTAGGACTGTGGCCTGTGGGGCGTTGGCTGCGAATGTGCGCTTTCTTTCAAAGCTCTGGGATATGGACAATTGAACGCTGCGGTGGGACGTGGACGTTGATGCTGTTTCTTGAGAAACTGCCATAACAAGTGAAGACTGAGATGGCATCTTTGCATGCAGTATGGACAGGGGATAGCATTGCAAGCACAACAGGGGGTTCTCTTACCCGCACAACAGCGGAAGAAGCAGTGGTGACACCCGCTGACACTGGTCGTGGACCCTGTGGTTCGCCCCACAAAGTTGGGTGCTTTGCTGCCATGTGCCTGATCATGCTGGTGGTGGTCAGGCTGGTAGTTTTAT
This sequence comes from Phyllobates terribilis, assembly GCF_046119375.1. Taxonomy (NCBI): domain Eukaryota; kingdom Metazoa; phylum Chordata; class Amphibia; order Anura; family Dendrobatidae; genus Phyllobates; species Phyllobates terribilis. The sequence goes on along the minus strand of NW_027362763.1, from coordinate 757,585,505 downwards.
CACCCCTGCTGATGCTGGCCTGGCAGGTGGTACAAATGGCCTTTTTGGGGTTATCAGCAGAGTCTTTAAAAAAAATCCAGACTCTGGAAGACCTACCTGTTGTACTGGTAGCGTCCCTCGTGTTGGTGTTACGGGGAGCGGTTGCCCGCCTTCTGTCTGCGGCCACCACACTGCTTCTTCCTGCCTGTTGGGGTACTCTGCCTCCCTCCCCCTGTGTGCTGCTGGCCTCACTCTGCGTGTCCTGCCACTTTGGGTCATTTTCTAGATCATCCACCACCTCCTCCTCTTCTACTTCCGCACCACGGTCCTCCTCCTCACTTCGTGGCAATTGTGTCTCGTCATCGTCCACCTCTTGTGACAAATTGCCAGCATCTCCTTCCTGTGGCCGTGGCTGTTCAAATATTTGGCCATTGCTACATGGGATCTCCTCTTCCACCACTTCAAACAGAGCAGGCGAGGGGCACAAATATGGAAATGGACCAGTGAACAGCTCTTCAGAGTGTCCAATTGTGGGATCAGTTGCTGTCTGATGACATTCAGCATGGTGTGAGGAAGGAGCATCAGGGTGAGGAGGAGTATGCAGTCGAGATTCACGACTACTAACACTTGACCATGTGGAAGACAGACCGGAGGTGGTGGTGCCCAGGTGACTGGAAGTATTATCTGCTATTCAATTAATAACCTGTTCACACTGATCAGTTCGCAATAGTGGTGCTGTTGTGTGCTTCCCTAGTAATTCGGTCAAGAACTGGGAGCGAGAAGATGTGGCTGTTGGTTGTGGCACATTTTCACCTTGGCCACGGCCCCATCCTCTGCACACACCATCACCAGAACGTCCAGTTCCACTTCCCTTGCCACGTGCCTTGCCCATTGTAAATGCAGTAAAATAGCTTACACTCGCACTATCAATGGCAAAAGGGTAACAAAAAGGAGATTTGAACCGTGGAAGAGGAAAACCACAGTTCTAGTTCTCTGGCCTACACCAAACTCTTTTAAACAGATATATTGGTGTCTGAACAGTCAGCGAGACACTGAAAATGTGTTTTTTTTATACAAAAAAGTGGCTAATACAGAGATTTGAACCGTGGAACTGCAAAACCACAGTTAGAATTTCCTGGTGTATACTAGACTTGTTAAAATAGATATATTTGTGTCTGAACAGTCAGTGACACACTCAAACTGTTTTTTTTTATGGAAAAAAGGCAAGCAGGTTAATAACACCCAGATTTGAACCGTGGAAGAGGAAAACACAGTTCTAGTTCTCTGTCCTACAGCAGACTCTTTTAAACAGATATATTGGTGTCTGAACAGTCAGCGAGACACTGAACATGTTTTTTTTTTATGCAAAAAAGACCAAAAAGTGGATAATACAGAGATTTGAACCGTGGAACTGCAAAACCACAGTTCTAGTTCTCTGGCCTACACTAGACTCTTTTAAACAGATATATTGGTGTCTGAACAGTCACAGACACACTCAATTTTTTTTTTTGGGGGGGGGGGAATACCAAAAGGTTAATAAGACGGGTATTTTTCCAGTCTGACTGAGAAAAAAACAAACAAACCAGGATTTAGATGAAAAAAAAGGACTTTTCCTGGCCCCTGACACCTGGGTATCAGTCTAGCAATTTGACCAGCAGTAGCAGCACACAGGACTGTAATGCAGTGTTTGTTGGTATAACCACTAGAGATGAGCGTTGTTGTACTCGAACTGTTCGCCAATCTCAAATTCGAGCTGTTTTGGGCGGTGTTCGAGCCGTTCGGCGAACACGAACTATTTGAGAAAAATTCGGATGTTCGAGGTTATGTTCGATAACTGTTCGTGCACCAAAATCATAACTGGATTTTTTCTCAGTAATGATGAAAATTAATGTTAATACGCAGTTTGAGTGTACAGCGGGGTGGGGGAGGGGCAGAGGATGGATCTCTGCAGGAACAATGAAGATCTCCATTTTTTTTTCTCTTTCCCGCATTTACAGTGGGGAGGTGCAATCTGTCAGCCTATCAGCAGCGCACACACGGAGCGAAGTGCTTTTTGTCACACAAGCAAGGGCATGTGTCATTGGCAGTGTATGTCACATGTCCTTGCCCTATAAGACCAAGCCATTTTCCCCGTCGCCACCATTTTCTCACTGCTGCAGCTGCGTGTTAGACGGCACCGCTGTTGCTGTGTGCGCTATACCTTGTTAATTTCAAGCCAATTTTCGCACAAATATACAGATAGCTTGGGAGTAGGGAATAGTTGTGATTGCAGTCCTTTTAAGGACTAGGTTACAGCATTTCCTACGACTTTTATCAGGCAGGTCTGTGCTCTTAAATAGATAGATTGTGGGAGTAAAGACTAATTGTAATTGCAGTCCTTTTCAGGACTAGGTTACATCAGTTCCTATCAGTTTTTGCCAGGCAGGTCTGTGCCAGTGCTGTGCAAATTTTTTTCACAGCATTTGGCTGAATCAAGCAAAGCTAATCCTTTTTGGCCTATTGCAGAGTGTGTTAGTCAGTGGAGTAGCCTATCTGTGTTGCAAGATATACCACCTGTGTATAGAATACCAATTTTTTTACTGCACCTAGTGAAGTAAAATCTTTTGGGCATAGCATCATTCTATTAGTCCATCTATACTGACCTCCATCAGGTTGCAAACTGAATCTAATTTTTTTCTGCATCTAGCTCTGAAAAAATATTGGGCTTCTAGCTGTGTGTGGGTCTTGTTCTATTAATCCATCTATACTGACCTCCATCAGGTTGCAAACTGAATATAATTTTTTTCTGCATCTAGCTCTGAAAAAATATTGGGCTTCTAGCTGTGTGTGGGTCTTGTTCTATTAATCCATCTATACTGACCTCCATCAGGTTGCAAACTAAATATAATTTTTTTCTGCATCTAGCTCTGAAAAAATATTGGGCTTCTAGCTGTGTGTGGGTCTTGTTCTATTAATCCATCTATACTGACCTCCATCAGGTTGCAAACTGAATATAATTTTTTTCTGCATCTAGCTCTGAAAAAATATTGGGCTTCTAGCTGTGTGTGGGTCTTGTTCTATTAATCCATCTATACTGACCTCCATCAGGTTGCAAACTGAATATAATTTTTTTCTGCATCTAGCTCTGAAAAAATATTGGGCTTCTAGCTGTGTGTGGGTCTTGTTCTATTAATCCATCTATACTGACCTCCATCAGGTTGCAAACTGAATATAATTTTTTTCTGCATCTAGCTCTGAAAAAATATTGGGCTTCTAGCTGTGTGTGGGTCTTGTTCTATTAATCCATCTATACTGACCTCCATCAGGTTGCAAACTGAATATATTTTTTTCTGCATCTACCTCTGAAAAAATATTGGGCTTCTAGCTGTGTGTGGGACTTGTTGTATTAGTCCATCTATACTGACCTCCATCAGGTTGCAAATTGAATATAATTTTTTTCTGCATCTAACCCAGCCAATAGTTTTGGCCTAATACCACAGTTTGGCCACTCAGCTCTGCTCGGTTACCATCCATTATTTTTTTGTGCAAACAACTCCAGAGTTGTGAATTAGTTAACCACCAAAATGAGTGGAAAAAGGCCTGCTGCTGGTGGAAAGGGGAATAGGCGTGTTGGGAAGGGGAAAAAAGGTTGTGTCCGTGGGGTAGGTGTTAAAGCAACAGTAACATCTGCAGAAGAAAGACCATCTTCCAGCCAAACTAAAATGTCTACTTCTTTTAGCGGACAATGTGATAAGATCCCTTTCTTACGGCCACGCCAATCGCTACAAATTCCAGATGAGGAACAAAAACAGCAGGTGCTTCAACGGATATCAAGTGCTCCTTTAAGTGGGCTCTCCTCCACATCAACTTCAACATCACAAATACTCCAGTCCTCAGAGATGTCACCCAAATCGCACTTGCTTCCTCACAGCTCCCAAATCTCCAGCTGCCCGTCTGAGTATGAGGTAGAACAGATGGTTGAGTCTGCAGAGCTGTTTACTCATACTATAGCCTGGGAATCAGAGGTCGACTCCAGCGCTTCTGTGAATCCAGACGAGGAAATGATCTGCACTGATGCCCAGAATCTTTATGAGTCGGATCCAGGACCAGACGCAGAAGGTTCTGACCATAATGTAGACCCTCATTCCCAAACTGTAACTCCTGTTGGTGGAGACAATGAGGAAGACGCTGATAAGAATCAAATACCTGATTGGAGCGACAACTTTAGTTTTTTGTCAGGGCAGGAACAGGTTGGCTCTGAGGACGACGGGTGTGATAACACACAGGGTGATGATGATGAGGTTGGAGATCCCACTTACTGTCAACCCACAGTCAGCCAAGAGATGAGGTCAGCAGAGGAGGTGGAGGAAGATGCTAGTGACGACGAGGTCAGGTTGCGCCTTCCTGGACAGAGACGTAGTACTGGAAGCACGTCAACAACTGCATCCTCAAACACAACTCTGCCTCTCACCACAAGTCGTGGTGGCTCTTCAGGTCGCATGGGTGCTAAGCCTTGCATAGCCTGGGCATTTTTTCAGATCGATAAAGATGACCCAACTCGTGTTATCTGTAACATTTGTCAGCAAAAGCTAAGTAGAGGCCAAAAAATACATAGTTTGAGTACTTCATGCATGAACCGGCACATGGACATGAAGCATAAGTTGCAGTGGGAAGCTCAGGGTGCTACAATGCGGCCTAGCCGGCCGGGCCAACCACCGTCTGCCATATCTTGTGCATCCGCGGCCTCTTCATCCTCTGTGACTGGGGGGACAGCAGTCACACCTGTTTTGGGGTGCAGACCTGCCACCTCTTTACCCGCAACAGCCAGCGTGATTGGCAGGTCATCATTTTCTTTGGAGGTGGGAACACCAGCTGGTGTTGAGCGCTGTCCGACATCGATAGCACCACCTTTGGATCAAGGCAACCTAACATGTCCGCCTGCATCTTCCTCACAGACCGGCAGTTTGCCGGGGACACCCTTATCAACCCCGTCTAAGCACAATAGCCAGCCCTCGGTCCCTCAGATGTGGACAAGTAAAAGACCATTTCCTCCTAGCCATGAGAAAGCTAAGAGGTTGAATTTCACCATCTGCAAGCTCTTGGCTACAGAAATGCTGCCTTTCCGCCTGGTGGACACAGAGGATTTTCGAGACCTTATGTCCGTCGCAGTGCCCCAGTACCAGATGCCCAGTCGGCACTGCTTCTCAAAGAAAGGTGTGCCTGCGCTCCACCAGCATGTCGCACACAACATCACCGCTTCTTTGAGAAACTCTGTGTGTGACAGGGTGCATTTCACCACAGACACTTGGACGAGTAGGCATGGACAGGGGCGTTACATGTCGCTGACTGGGCACTGGGTAACTATGGTGACAGCAGGACAAGGGGCTGCTGTCCAAGTCTTGCCGTCCCCACGAGTTGTGCGTCAATCCTCTTTATGTCAAAGTTCCTCCACTGCTTCTGCCTCCTCAACCTCCTCTCGGTCTTCCACCTGCACCCAAAGCATGTCTGGTCATGCCACAAGCTTTCTAACTGCGCAGAAGGGATCCTGCACACCTCCTTACTATGCTGGCAGTAGGGCTCAACGTCATCAGGCGGTTTTTACATTGAAATGTCTGGGAAATGTGAGTCACACAGCTGAGGAGTTGTGGTCAGCTCTGGAGAACCAATTTCATGAATGGTTGTCTCCACTGGACCTGAAACCAGGGAAGGCCGTGTGCGACAATGCTGCAAACCTGGGTGCGGCCCTTCGCCGGGGCAATGTCACACACGTGCCTTGTATGGCTCACGTGTTGAACCTGGTTGTCCAGCAATTTTTAGCCCACTATCCCAGACTAGATGGCCTTCTGCAGAGGGCACGGTCGCTGTGTGCTCACTTCCGCCGTTCGCATCCCGCAGCTCAGCGACTTACATCTCTACAGAAGTCGTTGGGCCTGCCACTTCACCGGCTAAAATGCGATGTGCCTACCCGGTGGAATTCAACTCTGCACATGTTGCAGCGACTGTGGCAGCACCGACAAGCCCTGGTGCAATACGTTCTGACGTATAGCCTGAGCCAACGAGATTCAGAGGTGGGGCAAATCACGCTGGAGGAGTGGTCTCAGATCAGGGACCTATGCACCCTTCTGCACAGTTTTGAAATGGCGACGAAGATGTTTAGTGCTGACGATGCCATTATCAGCATGACTATTCCGGTGATTTACATGCTGGAGCACATGTTAAACAGAATTCGGAGTCAGGTGGTGGCACAAGAGGAGGTGGAGGAAGTAGAGGAGGAGGAGTTGTATGCGGAAGGGCTAACATCTGCAAGGTCCAGACGGTCGGCAGCACCAAGGCGGCAGGCATGTGAGGGTGGGGGAGATGGTTTTACCAGGGCGCATGGTAGCAGCCAAACTAGTGAGGAAGGTGCAGGAGCCCAGGAAGAAGTGGAGGACGAACTGATGGAAGACTCATCAGATGAGGGAGACCTTGATCACATTTCTGTTGTGCGAGGTTGGGGGGAGAGGACAGAGGAAGGAAGCATGATTGTTACCTCGCCACCAACACAACAGGGACTTGGTGCTCCTGAATGCGCAACACACATGAGTGCCTTCTTGCTGCACTACCTGCAACATGACCCTCGAATTGTGAGAATTAGAAATAATCCTGACTACTGGGTTGCCACACTGTTAGATCCCCGGTACAAAAGTAAATTTGCAGAAATTATTCCTGCCATAGAAAGGGATGCACGCATGCAGGAGTATCAGCAGAGACTGTTGCAGAATCTTACATGTGCTTTTCCACAAAATACCAGTGGTGCACGTAGTGAATCTCACAGTTCCAACTTGCCAACCGTGGGACCGTCAAGTGTTCAGCACTCAAACCGTAACAGAACCACAGTATCTGCTGGTAACATCAATTTTGCGGAATCATTTCACCACTTTTTTAGCCCATCCTTTCATAGAATCATAGAATCATAGAATGGTAGAGTTGGAAGGGACCTCCTGGGTCATCTGGTCCAACCCCCTGCTCAAAGCAGGATTCACTAGATCATCTCAGACAGATGTCTGTCCAGCCTCTGTTTGAAGACGTCCATTGAAGGGGAACTCACCACCTCTCGTGGCAGCCTGTTCCACTCATTAATCACCCTAACTGTCAAAAAGTTTTTTTCTAATATCTAATCTGTGTCTCCTCCCATTTAGTTTCATCCCATTGCTTCTAGTCTTTCCTTATGCAAATGAGAATAAAGATGATCCTTCTACAATGTGACAGCCCTTGACATATTTGTAGACAGCTATTAAGTCTCCTCTCAGTCTTCTTTTTTGCAAGCTAAACATTCCCAAATCCTGCAACCGTTCCTCATAGGACATGGTTTGCAGACCAGTCACCATTCTGGTCGCTCTTCTCTGAACTTGCTCCAGTTTGTCGATGTCTTTTTTAAAATGTGGTGCCCAAAACTGTACACAGTATTCCAGATGAGGTCTGACCAACGAGGAGTAAAGACCGATAATGACTTCACGTGATCTAGACTGTATGCTTCTGTTAATACATCCCAGAATTGTATTTGCCTTTTTTGCTGCTGCATCACACTGTTGACTCATGTTCATTCTATGATCTATTAGTATACCTAAGTCTTTTTCACATGTACTGTTGCTTAGCTCTATTCCTCCCATTCTGTATATGCTTTTTTCATTTTTATTGCCCAGATGTAGTACTTTGCATTTTTCCCTGTTAAAAAACATTCTGTTGGTTGCTGCCCACTGCTCCAGTTTATTTAGGTCTTTTTAAATCCTCTCTCTCTCTTCTCTAGTATTAGCTATCCCTCCTAGCTTTGTGTCATCAGCAAATTTAATCAGTTTACCCTCAATTCCTTCATCTAAATCATTGATAAAGATGTTGAACAATACAGGTCCCAGGACGGAGCCCTGTGGTACCCCACTTGAGACATTCATCCAGCTGGATGTGAAGCCATTTACAACCACCCTTTGAGTCCGATCACTAAGCCAGTTATGAATCCACCTAACAGTTGCCTGGTCCATTGCATACTTGGTCATTTTTTCAATAAGGATGATGTGAGATACTTTGTCAAATGCTTTGCTGAAGTCAAGATATACTATATCTACAGCATTTCCCTGATCCACCCAGTCAGTGATTCTGTCATAGAAGGAAATTAAGTTAGTCTGACATGACTTGTTAGTTACAAACCCATGCTGACTTTGGTTAATCACTTCATTCTTATCCATGTACTTACATACATGTTGTTTAATAATTTGTTCAAAGATCTTTCCTGGTATAGAAGTCAGACTCACCGGCCTATAGTTCCCTGGGTCCACCTTCTTCCCCTTTTTGAAGATAGGAACAACATTTGCTCTTCTCCAGTCTTCTGGGACTTCTCCTGTTCTCCAAGAATTTTCAAAGATTATGGAGAGTGGTTCTAAAATTTCTTCTACAATCTCCTTCAGTACTCTGGGGTGTAATTCATCTGGACCTGGAGACTTGAACTCATTTATGTTAGCTAAATATTCCCTCACAATCTTTCTGTTTACTGATAACTTGGATTCCTCTATTCCTTTAAAAGGACAGTGAAGATCAGTTGATGTTACATTTTCTTTCTGAGAGAAAACAGATGCAAAATAGGAATTAAAAAGTTCGGCCTTCTCAACATCCTCTCTTACCATTTCTCCATTTTCATCCTGTAAAAATCCTATAGCATCTTTGACTTTTCTTTTACTTTTGACATACCCCCAAAATCCTTTTTTATTGCTTTTGACATCTCTTGCAAGCCTTAATTCATTGTCAGCTTCAGCTAACCTGATACGTGCCCTGCAGGATCTGCAGACTGCATTATAATCTTCTTTAGATATGCCTCCCTCTTTCCATTTAATAAACATTTCTTTCTTTCTTTTTAGCATGTGTTTAAGTTCTGTGTTCATCCATCCTGGTTTCCTTAAATGCTTCCCATTCTTCCTACTTTTCGGGATTGTTAACGATTGTGCTTTGAGAATCTCATTTTTAAAAATTTCCCATCCTTCCTGGACATTTTTGTCCTTAAGGACATCCAGCCATTGGATCCCTCCTATTCTCTTTCTGAGTCTCTTAAAATCTGCCTTTCTAAAATCTAACCTTGAAGTTTGAGTCTTCACATGTCTTCCTCCTCTAGTTATCCAAAATTCTATAATAGCATGATCGCTGCCTCCTAGGGTCCCAGCCACCTTTACCTCCTCAACCATTTCCTCCCTGTTTATAAGGATTAGATCCAAAGTAGCAGATCCCCTTGTTTTCTCCCCTACCTTTTGGAAGATAAAGTTGTCAGCAAGAGAGGATAAGAATTTGCTTGACCTGTTAGTTTTACTTGAGAGAGATTCCCAACAAATGTCTGGATAGTTGAAATCTCCCATGACCACTACGTCATATTTTTTGGAGAACTTGGTCATTTGATACATAAAGAGTTCATCCATATCTTCAGCTTGCCCAGGTGGCCTGTAGTAAATGCCTACAATGGTGTCCTTTCCGTTGTTCTCTCCTTGTATTCTTACCCAAACAGTTTCCACAGAACTCCCAGTCTCTGAAGCTTCAATCTCTGTGCAGATATACGCTTTTCTAACATACAATGCAACACCTCCTCCTCGTTTATCAAGTCTGTTTCTTGCAAATAAGTTGTATCCTTTTAGCCTTTTATTCCAATCATGTGTATCGTCCCACCAAGTTTCAGTGATTCCAATGACATCATATTCCTTTTCCTGCATTAGTAGTTCCAATTCTCCTTGTTTGTTGCCCATGCTTTGTGCATTTGTATAAAAACATTTTAGTTTGTGATTGGTTTCTCTTCCTCCCATATTTTTATTATTTAGATTTTTTTGTCTTTGTTCTTCTTTTCCACTTCCAGTAGCAGAGATCTCAATAGTATTTGTCAGCTGTATGGCTTTTTCTGGCCTTTTGCTTCCCTTCCCACATTGTTCTAGTTTAAAGCTCTTCTGATGAGTGTAGCAAGGCGACTTCCAAATACATGTTTTCCAGTCTTCGTAAGGTGCACCCCATCTCTAGCAAGTAGTCCATCGTATAGGTAATTCATTCCGTGATCCAGAAATCCAAATCCTTGTTGACGGCACCATCGACGTAGCCAGTTGTTCACCTGTAGAATCTTATTCCACCTCATTGTTCCATGGCCATCCACTGGGAGGATGGATGAGAAGACCACCTGCGCTCCCAATTCTTTCACTTTCTTGCCTAAGTCTTCAAAGTCACTGCAGATGGTTTCCAGGTCCTTTCTTGCGGTGTCATTTGTCCCCACATGTATTAGCAGGAATGGGTAGTGATCTGTAGGTCTGAAGAGTCTTGATATCCTGTCAGACACATCTTTAATTTTTGCTCCTGGAAGACAGCACATTTCTCTTGAGGTTATGTCTGGTCTGCAGATAGCGGCCTCTGTTCCTCTTAACAGGGAATCCCCCATGACCACCACTCTCCGTTTTTTCTTCACAACATTCTTCTTTCTCCATCCAGGAGGATTCTGAGGGCTTACAAGGTTATTCATTGCTGGCAAAGTCTTATATTGCTGTATTTCTTCATGGTTCTCCTGTGTGAGAGCCTGGTACTGGTTCCTGAGCAGTATGGGTGCTGACTGCCTCTCGATCCTCCTGCTTCTGTGGGTCACATGCTTCCATTCCTCTGTTTCGTCAGGTGCAGTTCGAATTTCTTCTCTTTCTGAATCATGAAGAGATAATTCTGCTCTGTCTAAGAACTCTTCACCTTCCTTAATGATTTTCAAGGTAGTTAACCTCTCTTCTAGATTTCGCAACTTTTCCTCCAACAGGGACACAAGCTTGCATTTCTGGCATGTGAAGTCTGGCTTTTCCACTGGCAAGTCTGTGAACATGTAGCAGGATATGCAGCTCACCAAATGGCTCCTGGACTCTTCCATGTTCTTATTGTTAATGTTCTGAAAACAGTGAAAAAAGCTTAAAAAAAAAGCTCTCTTTTCAGCTCCAACAGCCAAAATCCAGTGTTCTTTGAGCTCGCGGAGACTCTTCACTTACCCCAAAATGCAGTGGGAATATGCAAATTATCTCCTCAGGACTCCTCTCCTGGAGGCCACAGGAGACAAGAAGTCTGACACATAGTCAACGCCTAGAGACGATGGTACAGGAGTATCTCCAAGTAAACATTGAAGCCACGACTGTGTCACTGGACCCTTGCTCTTTTTGGGCTTCCAATCTGGATAAATGGCCGGAGCTAGCCACTTACGCCTTGGAGATCCTGTCATGCCCCGCAGCCAGCGTTCTGTCTGAACGTGTGTTCAGCGCTGCTGGTGGTGTGCTGACAGATAAGCGCACGCGGCTCTCCACTGATAATGTAGACAGACTCACGTTCATAAAGATGAACAAATCATGGATCCGAAACGACTTTTCTACCCCTGTGTCATCCTGGGGAGAGTAAAAGCTTGATGATTGGTTAAAATCACCCTACCAACCGTTTTAAGCTTTCAAATTACTAATCATGTTTATCTGTATCTTGGCTGGAAAATAATTTGGGCTTTGTAGCAGTGTGCAGCACTGATCCTATTAGGCTATCTATACTAAAGCTTCACCAGATTTAAAATTAAAAATAATTTTTAGCTGCATCTAGCCCGGAAAATAATTTTGGGGCTCCGAGATGCGCAAGACACATAAGTGCCTTCTTGCTGCACTACCTGCAGCATGACCCTCATATTGTCAGAATTCGAAGTAATCATGACTACTGGGTTGCCACACTCTTAGATCCCCCAAACTTTTCGATCAACCTTTTCATTTTAATAAAGACCAAAAAAATGGTCATTTTTGAAATTATAATCATTAGCAGGTTGTTAGAAACTGAAATCAAACAGTTTTCAACTCAAAACTTTATTCTAGGTGATGTTACATTTTCACATAGGACCCCTTGTTCGAAAGGAGCTTCTGAACTCTCTCGTCCATTGAATTTGTCAGGTTTTGGATGGTTTCTGCTTCAATTGTTTTGCATGAGGACAGAATACCCTCCCAGAGCTGTTGCTTAGATGTGAACTGCCTCCCGCCATCATAGACACTCCTTTTAATGATGCTCCAAAGGTTCTGAATGGGGTAGAGGTCAGGGGAGCATGGGGGTCACACCATAAGTTTGTCCCCTTTTATGCCCATATCAGCCAGAGATGCAGATGTTTTATGTGCAGCATGAGATGGTGCATTATCATGCAGAAAAATGATCTTGCTGTGAAATACACGGTTCTTCTTCTTGAACCATGGCAGGAAGTGCTGTTTGAGAAAATCCACATACATTATGGAGTTCATCTTTAGCGCCTTCAGGGATCCTAAAGGGGCCGACAATCTCTCTCCCCATGATTCCAGCCCAAAACATTACTCCACCTCCTCCTTGTTGGCGCTGTAGCCGTGTTTGCGTGGGGTGTCCATCAACCAGCCATCCTCCACTCCATCCATCTGGACCATCGAGCGCTGCACGGCACTCATCCGTGAACAAAACTGTTTTGAAATCAGTCTTCATGTAAAATTTGGCCCACTGGAGCCGTTTCTGCTTGTGTGAAGTGGATAGAGGAGGTCGACAGGATGGCGTATGCACAGCTGCAAACCTCTGAAGGACCCTGCATCTTGTTGTTCGGGGGACGTTGGAGGCACAAGCAGCTTCAAAAACTTGTCTGCTGCTATGACAAGGCTTTTTGGCCGCTGCTCTTTCAACCTGACGTAATTGCCTGTAGGAAAGAGTCCTCAATTTGCCCTTATCAGCACGCACACGTGTGTACTGTGAATCAGCTACATACTTCTTGATTGCCAAGACACTTCATCCTGATCATCGCACAATGTTGATTGTAGTCATGCCTTGACCTAAACACTCCACAATTTGTTGCTTCTCAGCAGCCGACACATCCTTTTTCTTTCCCATTTTGGCAGAAAATGTAGGCTGCTTAATAATGTGAGAGAGCCTTCTTAAGTAGTCTTGCCTTTCATTGGACACACCTGCCAAACTAATTAGCACAGGTGTCTGCAATTGCTTACAGTGATATAAAGAGCCCTGACACACATCACCATCAATGAGTTTAACTGACAAACAAACAAATTCTTCCCTTATCACTCCTAAACACTTTTTGCATAATAATTTGGAACGCAGTGTACATGTGCTTTTCCACAAAACACCAGCGGTTCACGTAGTGAATCTTACAGTTCTAACTTGCCAACCGTGGTCTGTATGGAGTTGTTCAATAAAGGGCCCAAAATTAAGATAACATAGATGGGAGAGGTCTCTATGAATAGGAATTCCTAAGTATTTGATACCCTGTGAGGGACAGGCAAAGGGAAAGTTGGACTGGATGGAATCCTATATGGATTTGGGGAGGGAGACATCGAGGGCCTCAGACTTCGCTGCATTGATTTTAAAATTTGACCATGTAACAAAGTGATCTATTTCAGCCATAACAGCAGGGATGGATATATGTGATTGAGTGATATATACTAGGACATCATCAGCAAATAGAGAGCACTTGTACTCGGTGCCTCCCACCTCAATCCACCTAATATTGGGGTTATGGCGAATTGATGAGGGCAGGTGCTCCGTCACTAGGATGTATAAGAGAGGGGACAGAGAACATCCCTGCCTTGTCCCATTGGTGATTGTGAAAGGTGATGAAAATGTTCTGACGCGCCCCCTGGGCCTTGGGACACCCGGAGCCGGACCCTTTTTGGTGGATGCTGGTGGTTGTAGTCTCCGTGGCGGCAACCCGGTTCCGTGGCTCAGGGCGGTCAAACCAGTGGCGGAACTATTTATGTGGTTTTGATGTTTAAATGTCCGACTACGCCACCCGTGGATTGCGGTCAGAGTGAACCGCCGCTCCAGGGCAGACCGCTGAGGCTGGTGTTGTGGGTGCAGCAGAGCGTAGCATAACTCCCCACGGGAGGAGTATAGCCTCAGGGCAGTGTATGCGGAGGATGGGGGTGATGGTGCAGGGCAGCAGCAGTAACGACACGGAGTCAGTGATGCAGTCCAGGGCCTTTACTCACAGTTCTTATTATCCAGACCACGTCTGCAGGTAACGGCTGCCCACTTCGTACTGTGCTCACCAGGTGAGGGGCTCAGACAACTCCCAGATAACTTTGGAGCACTTCACAGGACCCCCTTTGTGTGTCCTTTGTCTGGCCTTTCTTACCAACACTTCTGTCCGGCTGCCTCGGGCCTCCTCTTGGTAAACTTGGCGCCAGTTTCCCTGACCCTATGTGGTGCCTTCCTAGCAGGTGTAGCGAGGGACTGCGCCACATAAAATGTCAGAGCCTCCGGTTTCTAGCTGAGGGTCGTTTCCTGCCTCCACTAGTTCGGGGACCGGTCTCCCCCTTTGGCCTGACCCCTCCACGCAGGTGGATTCGGGCGTGCGGTGGCGACTCGCCCGTCCGCACCCCTGGGATCCCTTCATTCCTCGTTCCTGGAGCCTTCTCCGCTCCTCTTCCTTCCTTCTCCCTCTTCCAGGCCTGGGCCTCTGTTACTAGGCCCGCCTCCGGAGCAGAGCTCATGCAGAGCCCCTGCTCCCTGCCACTTCTGCTCAGACTTCTCTGCACTGAACTAAGATGGTGCCCACCTTTTATACTCCCTTCTCAATGCACCCAGGAACTGCTTCCTCCCTGCTCCTGCACTACAGGGTTCCCCTTCCTCAGTGTTCCCTCCCCCCACTCCAGCCAGGGACAGGGACTGTCGTGCCCATCTCAGGGGCATATTGGTCGCCCTGCCCCACGGCAATGTGGTGTAATGCATGCAGGTGTCGGGTCCTGATCCACACTCCATCCTTACCTGAGAGTGAGATATCACACCTCTGGGTGAGGTGCAATACGTCTGTAGCAACCGAGCCCTCAGGGTGCTACAGTTCCATTTATCTTCAGCCTAGGTGACGTATTGCGATACAGGGCCGTGATTTTGGCTATAAAAGGGTCCCCTAGACCCCTACCCCAAGCTTTTTAAGAGAATCATATATGGCGTGCCAGGAGACTCTATGGAATGCTTTCTCAGCATCCAACGAGAGTATCTAATTACAAATTTTTAACTGCATCTAGCCCAGGAAATACTTTGTGCCTAGTAGCAGTGTCTGCTAGTCAGCGGATTATCCCGGCTGTTAAGCAAGCTACACCACCTGTAGTTTAGACACTTAATTTTTTCAAAGGAAATGATTCGGGACCATGGGATACTTAGTGAAGAGCATCAGGAGGCACCCCAAGGCATAGGGGCTGGGACTGGCAGTAGGATGCCTTGCGGTGGACAGCCGAGCTCGATCCTTATAAAAGCTTTTTAACTGCAGCAGCTTTAGTGGACGCTACTGGAGCTGGAATTACGCGGCTGCTGGCATGAGACTTGCCCTCCAATAGATCCTTGTAAATGGATTTAAAGTGTATTCATTCAAATTAGAGAGACAATTTAAATTAAAAAGCTTAGAGCTGCCTCCACCACAGGGGGGCTCGCTCGACCCACCAGCGGACAGGCACCAGTATTGGGAGAGGGGGGCTGGCCGTCAGGGTTCACCGCGGCTCTGGCACAAACCCGGCGACACGGAGGTGGCACGGGCAGGAGCGGACTGGCCGTGTCGGCTTCTCACTTTTTGGATTTTAGAAGGGCATGACATGCCTATATCTGTGTCTCCCCCTCCTTTTACTCCTCCACCTCTTTTATTTTCGCATGACTATATGTACTTGTCACTTTTCCATGTGTTAGTTATGTCTTCTGAGCAGTTTGTCAGCTTTTGGACACCTTTGAAGGTGTTTTCTATGTGTTTCTATGTGTTTTTGTTTGCCTGCCATTGTTTTTAACGGTGTTCGAAGGTGTTCGACGAACAGTTCGGCGAACACACGGGTGTTCGACGAACCGAACCGAACTCGAACACTACGGGGGTGGCTCAACACTAATAACCACTGCGTCTACTATACAGCCTGCCTGCCTGCCTGATATCTGGGATGGATATTAGTCCTGAGAAGGACTGTTTGTTTGATTTGGCAAGCTTTAGAGACCCTACTCTAATTATTTTGCAGTATAAATCTCTCCCTAGCTCTGCAGCACTGACCCTACACTGTCTGATCCGGAGCGACTGTGTCCAAGATGGCGGCGCCCGGTTTTAAATACTCGAAGTAACGCTGTGTGGCCAGCCAATCACTGTAATGCCCACAAACTACATGGCTGCGGAATTACAGTGACTGGCTGGGAATCCCTGCATGTTCATTGGCTCTGTAAAGAGCGCCCAACATGCAGGGCGGAGACCCGAGCTCCCGCCCGAGTAACCCGGAAATGCTCGGTGCTCGCCGAACATCCCGAGTAGTGAGATGCTCGGGCGAGTACCGAGCAGTGTCGAGTAGTGTTGAGCCACCCCCGTAGTGTTCGAGTTCGGTTCGGTTCGTCGAACACCCGTATGTTCGCCGAACTGTTCGTCGAACTGTTCGTCGAACACCGTTAAACCAATGACAGGCAAACAAAAACACATAGAAACACATAGAAAACACTTCAAAAGGTGTCCAAAAGCTGACAAACTGCTCAGAAGACATAACTAACACATGGAA
Organism: Phyllobates terribilis; assembly: GCF_046119375.1. NCBI lineage: Eukaryota > Metazoa > Chordata > Amphibia > Anura > Dendrobatidae > Phyllobates > Phyllobates terribilis. The sequence goes on along the minus strand of NW_027362763.1, from coordinate 757,569,024 downwards.
AAGTGACAAGTACATATAGTCATGCGAAAAGAAAAGAGGTGGAGGAGTAAAAGGAGGGGGAGACACAGATATAGGCATGTCATGCCCTTCTAAAACCAAAAAAGTGCGAAGCCGACACGACCAGTCAGTTCCTGCCCGTGCGACCTCCGTGTCGCCGGGTTTGTGCCAGAGCCGCGTTGGACCCTGACGGCCAGCCCCCCTCTCCCAATACTGGTGCCTGTCCGCTGGTGGGTCGAGCCCCCCCGCGGTGGGGGGGGTAACATTTGCAGAAGAAAGACCATCTTCCAGCCAAACTAAGATGTCTACTTCTTTTCGTGATACGATCCCTTTCTTATGGACACGCCCATCGCTACAAATTCCAGATGAGGCACAAAAACAGCAGGTGCTTCAACGGATATCAAGTGCTCCTTCAAGTGGGCTCTCCTCCACCTCAACTTCAACATCACAAATACTCCAGTCCTCAGAGGTGTCACCCCAATCGCACCTGCTTCCTCACAGCTCCCAAGTCTCCAGCTGCCCTTCTGAGTATGGGGTAACACAGATGGTTGAGTCTGCACAGCTGTTTACTCATACTATAGCCTGGGAAATGGAGGTCTGCTCCAGAGCTTCTGTTAATCCAGACGAGGAAATGATCTGCACTGATGCCCAGAATCTTTATAAGTCTGATCCAGGACCAGATGAAGAAGGTTCTGAGCATAATGTAGACCCTCGTTCCCAAACTGTAACTCCTGTTGGTGGAGACAATGATGAAGACGATGATGAGACTCAAATACCTGATTGGAGCGACAACTTGACTTTTCGGTCAGGGCAGGAAGATGTTGGCTCTGAGGACGACGGGTGTGAGAACACACAGGGTGATGATGACGAGGTTGGAGATCCCACTTACTGTCAACCCACAGTCAGCCAGTCGATGAGGTTAGCAGAGGAGGTGGAGGAGGATGTGACTAGCCCAGGGGAGGGGGATGACTCCGTACCCGGAACTTTGCCTGGCCTTGGGGATGTCACGGTGGTCGGCTCCCTGGCCCGTACCCTGGGGTCACTCTTTAAAAGGGTGAATAATTGTTAATTTTATAAGAGTTCGTGACGCCACCTGTGGTATCTCGTGAGAAGCACCAGCGCTGCAGCAGTCCACTGAGGCCGGTGATAAGGCAGCTCGATGGTATAGCTCCCCACAGGTAGAGCTAGGTCTCAGGGCAGCGTATGCAGGGGGAATGCAGGACAGGCGAGACCCAGCTCGGTCAGAGCAAGAACGGGAACGGACACGGTAGTCACTAAACTACCTTTTACTGGTGGAAATTCAGGCACATCCTGGAGCACTGTAGGGTGAAGGGTGCATATCAGGATCCTCCCCAATGAGCGGGTGTAGGGCCTCCTGTTTCTTGCCTCTGCGTAGTAAGTTTCTGACCTGCCTGGAGCTAGGCCTAACTTTGTCTCTGTCCTGCGCTGGCTGACCTTGTGGTAGGGCCTTCTCTTGGAGTTCACGCTCCCAGTATGCGGGGCCTAAGCGTCTCCTGGCTCTGTTACGTATCAGCACCTTAGCGATCCTGGAACTTGTAGTTCTCCAGGGATTCCGGTTATGCCTTACTGGGTCATAGAGATCCCGGTAAGCTTGGATCCGGTGTCCGGTAAATTCTTCAGGGTGAGCTGGTTAAGCTCCTCTGCCCCTTATGTACTAACATGCCTCTTGCCTTCGGCCTACTTGGGCCCTCACTAGGCTATACACACTAACGGCAGCTTGCCGCTCTTCACCGATCTTATGGCGCCGGCACACCTTAAGCTCTATCTGGGCTCCCTGAATCTAGCTAGCAGGAGCCTCGTGCTCCACTGCTGAACTATTAACTGAGTTCTCTAAACTAGACTGAGCTCCACTGCAGACTGACCTCTCTTAGGCTTCTCTACTGCAGGAACTGTTCAGAGGAACTGAACTGCCTAGCTCCACCTTCCCTAATTATATCCCTAATGGGCTCCCTCTGCTGGTCTGAGGTGGAAGGTGGAGATGTGTGAATGTTTATGGGGGCCTCTTGTGGAGGATTCCATCAATGCACTCTTCTAGGATCTGTGATACTAAGCGCAGCGGGGCTTCACAAATGCTATTGACGATGAGGTTAGGTTGCGCCTTCCTGGACAGAGACGGAGTACTGGAAGCACGTCAACAACTGCATCCTCAACCACAACTCTGCCTCTGACCACAAGTCGTAGTGGCTCTTCAGGTCACATGGGCTCTAAGCCTTGCATAGCCTGGGCATTTTTTCAGATCGATAAGGATGACCCAACTCGTGTTATCTGTAATATTTGTCACCAAAAGCGAAGTAGAGGCCAAAAAATCCATAATTTGAGTACTTCATGCATGTACCGTCACATGGATATGAAGCATAAGTTGCAGTGGGAAGCTCACTGTGCTACAATGCAGCCTAGCGGGCCGGGCCAACCACCATCTGCCCAATCTTGTGCATCCACAGCCTCTTCATCCTCTGTGACTGGGGGGACAGCAGTCACACATGTTTTTGGACGCAGACCTACCACCTCTTTACCCGCAACAGCCAGTGTGATTGGCAGGTCATCAGTTCATTGGGAAGTGGAAACACCTGCTGGTGTTGAGCGTTCTCCGACATCGAGAGCACCACCTTTGGATCAAGGCAACCTAACATGTCCGCCTGCATCTTCCTCACAGACCGGCAGTTTGCCGGGGACACCCTACTCAACCCCGTCTAAGCACAACAGCCAGCCCTCGGTCCCTCAGATGTGGAAAAGTAAAAGACCATTTCCTCCTAGCCATGACAAAGCTAAGAGGTTGAATTTCACCATCTGCAAGCTGTTGGCTACAGAAATGCTGCCTTTCCGCCTGGAGGACACAGAGGATTTTCGAGACCTTATGTCCGTCGCAGTGCCCCAGTACCAGATGCCCAGTCGGCACTACTTCTCAAAGAAAGGTGTGCCTGCGCTTCTTTGAGAAACTCTGTGTGTGACAGGGTGCATTTCACCACAGACACTTGGACGAGTAGGCATGGACTGGGACGTTACATGTCGCTGACTGGGCACTGGGTAACTATGGTGACAGCAGGACAAGGGGCTGCTGTCCAAGTCTTACCGTCCCCACGAGTTGTGCGTCAATCCTCTTTATCTCGAAGTTCCTCCACTGCTTCTGCCTTCTCAACCTCCTCTCGGTCCTCCACCTGCACCCAAAGCCTGTCTGGTAATGCCACCTGCTTTCTAACTGCGCAGAAGGAATCCTGCACACCTCCTTACTATGCTGGCAGCAGGGCTCAATGGCATCAGTGTTTACTTTGAAATGTCTGGGAAATGTGAGTCACACAGCTGAGGAGTTGTGGTCAGCTCTGGAGACCCAGTTTCATGAATGGTTGTCTCCACTGGACCTGCAACCAGGGAAGGCCGTGTGCGACAATGCTGCAAACCTGGGTGCGGCCCTTCGCCGGGGCAATGTCGCACATGTGCCTTGTATGGCTCACGTGTTGAACCTGGTTGTCCATCAATTTTTAGCCCACTCTCCCGGACTAGATGGCCTTCTGCAGAGGGCACGGTCGCTGTGTGCTCACTTCCGCCGTTCGCATCCCGCAGCTCAATGACTTACATCTCTACAGAAGTCGTTGGGCCTGCCAGTTCACCGACTGAAATGCGATGTGCCGACACGGTGGAATTCAACTCTGCACATGTTGCAGCGACTGTGGCAGCACCGACAAGCCCTGATGCAATACGTTCTGACGTATAGCCTGGGCCAACGAGATCCAGAGGTGGGGCAAATCACGCTGCAGGAGTAGTCTCAGATCAGGGACCTATGAAGTTGACGCGCCCCCTTGGCCGTGGGGTACCCGGAGCCGGGCCGGTAGACGCTGGGGGTTATAGTCACTGTGGCGGTGACCCAGGGCGGTCAATCCAAGGGTAATTTGTATATATGGGTTTTATAATGTCCGACTATGCCACCTGTGGAGTGTGGCCAAAGGGGCCGCCGCTGTGGAACAGTCCTCTGAAGCTGGTGGTTTTGCAGCAATGGTATTATTACTCCCCGCAGGAAGAGTGTAGCTTCAGGGCAGTGTGGGTGGATGATGGTGGTTGTAGTGCAGGGAGTCAGTAATGAACACAGAGTCCGTGTGATGCAGTCCCAAGATCTTTACTCACAGTTGTTGCAGTCCAGATTACAGGTACCAGAGCAATCTCCCCCGTCGTGCTGTGCGTACTCAGTGAGGGGCTCAGTCCACCCCCAGATAGCTCCGGAGTACTTAGCAGGACCCCCTTCTGTGTGTCCTTTCTCTGGCCTTCTCCCTGCACCTCACACCCAGTGACACTTCTATCCGGTATCCTCGGGCCTTGGCGGGCGATGTGTGTTCCGTCCCCTGGGTCCTATGTGGCTACCTTCTTAGTGAGACTGGTGTGGACTTTGGCCTGCAGTACATGAAATGCTTCAGCCTCCGGTTTCTAGTTGAGCCTTGCTGTTTCTCCGCTAGTTGAGGGACCGGTTCCCCTTATCTGGCCTGACCCCTCTACCTCCTGGTAGCGGGAGTACGGGTGGCCTTCTGCACGGCCCGTAGCCCTAGGGTCCCTTCGGTTCCTGGAGCCTTCCTGCTCCCACTCCTCTCTTCTCTCCTTCAGTCCTGGGCCTCCCAGGCTAGGCCCGCCTCCGAAGCAGAACTTATGCAGAGCCTCTGCTCCTGTCACTTTTCCTCCTCTGACTGGCTTGCTCTTTCTAAGATGGCTTCCTATTTATACTCTCCCTGTCTATACTCTCCCTGTCATGTGCTCCCCTAAGCTGCTCCCCTAAGCACCCACTACATAGGACCCTCCCACCAGCTAGGGACCTGGGACTGTGCTCTCCCTTAGGAGCAATCTCGCCCTACCCCCACTGCGGGTATATGTTGGATGCAGGTGTTAGGGTCCCGAGCCATACGCCTTCCTTACCTGAGGGTGAGGTACCACACCTCTGGGTGAGATGCAGTAACTCTGTGGCGACTGAACCCTCAGGGGCGCCACACACCCTTCTGCACAGTTTTGAAATGGCGACGAAGATGTTTAGTGCTGACGACGATGCCATTATCAGCATGACTATTCCGGTGATTTACATGCTGGAGCACACATTAAACAGAATTCAGAGTCAGGTGGTGGGACAAGAGGAAGTGGAGGAAGTAGAGGAGGAGTCGTATGCGGAAGGGATAACATCTCCAAGGTCCAGACGGTCGGCAGCACCAAGGCGTCAGGCATGGGAGGGTGGGGGAGAGGGATTAACGAGGGCGCATGGTAGCAGCCAAACTGTTGAGGAAGGTGCAGGAGCCGAGGAAGAAGTGGAGGACGAACTGGCGATGGGCATGGAAGACTCATCAGATGAGGGAGACCTTGATCACATTTCTGTTGTGCGAGGTTGGGGGGAGAGGGCAGAGGAAGGAAGCATGATTCTTACCTCGCTACTAAAACAACAAGGACTTGGTCCTCCTGGATGCGCAAGACACATGAGTGCCTTCTTGCTGCACTACCTGCAACATGACCCTTGGATTGTCAGAATTCGAAGTAATCTCGACTACTGGGTTGCCACACTCTTAGATCCCCGGTACAAAAGTAAATTTGACGAAATAATTCCTGCCATAAAAAGGGATTTACGCATGCAGGAGTATCAGCAGAGGCTGTTACAGAATCTTACATGTGCTTTTCCACAAAACACCAGTGGTGCACATAGTGAATCTCACAGTTCTAACTTGCCAACCGTGGGACTGTCGAGTCTTCATCACTCAAACCGTAACAGTAACACAGTATCTGCTGGTAACAGCAATTTTGTGGAATCGTTTCACCACTTTTTTAGACCATCCTTTGCAAGGCCACAGGAGACAAGAAGACAATAGTCAACGCCTAGAGAGGATGGTACAGGAGTATCTCCAAGTGAACATCGAAGCCATGACTGTGTCACTGGACCCTTGCTCATTTTGGGATTCCAATCTGGAAAAATGGCCGGAGCTCGCAACTCACGCCTGGGAGATCTTGTCATGCCCTGCAGCCAGCACTCTCTCTGAACGTGTGTTCAGCGCTGCTGGTGGTGTGCTGACAGATAAGCGCACGCGGTTGTCCACTGAGAATGTAGACAGACTCACGTTCATAAAGATGAACAAATCATGGATTGGCAAGGACTTTTCTACCCCTGTGTGATCCTGGGGAGACTAAAACCTTGAGGATTTGGTAAAATCACCTCACCAACCGTTTTAAGCAACTGTGGGGCAATTGATGCCACTTAACCCTAGAACGCATGACCATAAAAATCTACACTTTCACATACCTGGGGCCTTTTAGGCCCGTGTGCAAATAACATGGAATAACTCAAACTCAAATGACAAACAACTATATACATGAAGAATACCTAGAGTTTCAAAATTCTGACTAAAGTAATCTTGCAGAAAATAGAAAACAATTAACAGGGCGGGCCTGCGAGGCCCAGGTATTCATTCTAGGGTTAAGTGGTGTCTGTGCCACAATTTTGGGAAAAAATGGAGACTCTTTTTGGAGTCCCCTTGCTGTGTCTTACGTGACGTTGGCATCGTCAATTCCAGGTGGGTTGGGTCGCTCCCCCCCCCCCCTTTTAACTGTAAGAAACTACATACACTATGGCTTGGGGTAACACAGATGGTTGAGTCTGAAGCGCTGTTTACTCAGAGGTCTGCTCCAAATCTTCAGTGTCTGCTAGTCAGCGTAGAATTTTTAACTGCATCCAGCCTACGCAATACTTTGGGCGTAGTAGCCCAGCTGCGAAGCAAGCTGCACCGCCTGTGTATCTAATAAGAATTTTTAAATGCATCTAGCCTAGGCAGACTGTGGGGACCCCCAACCAAACCCAGACGCTCAGCCCCCCTACCGCCCCCCTTTCCTTGACAATACAATAATGTAACTCTTACAACTGGATGGGTGAGGATCGGTCACAGCTTTATTAACTCTTTATAATCATTCCATTAGAAAGGCATTTTATTTCTAAAATAATTCAGCTTGTTGCAGCATGCCCTGGGTCTCCACTCCGGCAAGTTGGCCAACAAGTGTAACTCTCCAACATGTCCTTTCTATTTCCAGGCCACGGAGGATCCAGCGTACTCGTATGCAGGACTCTGACCCCCACCCATCACTCTTAACGCTTGTTCCACTCCGTCCTGGAGTCCTGAGAGGAATATGTCCAGTCCAATATCCATTAAGTGAACACCGTCGGGCCGTATGAGGCCTGCTTTATCTCCTTCCATTTGTCGGTGTCGTATCACAACACCGCCTCTGTCTCTTCCAAATTTTGCCATCCGAATATTTATTACCCGCCTTGTCCGTTCGATGGCCGTGATGTCTCGCGCACCTTGCCATACCGCTATCGGCACAATCTCTGACCATACTATAGTTGGTTTTGTGAAAAATTCTCTGAAGCGCTCAGTGTCTAGTTTCATTATTGCCATTATTTATGCGCTCTTGTGATGACCTAGGTTGTTTCCCCCGGCCTGTATAACTAAGATGACCAGACCTCTTGCCTCTCTCCCTACCTTGATTACCTCCATTAGTACCTGTGGCCATAGCAGGCCTCTAATACCTCTCCAGTTGAAATATGTTGTAACGGGTCTGGGAGGCGGAACCTCTGAGCTACTATACAAGGGGGCGGTCCTTGTAAGGGAGCGGGTGGCGACCAGGGAAGACACGCAGGCAGTCACAGCAGGTGACCGGGACAGTCTCTGGGTGAACGGGCTGGAGGTCACGGCAAGTGACCGGGGTAGTCTCTGGATGAACGGGCAGGAGGTCACGGCAAGTGACCGGGGCAGTCTCTGGATGAACGGGCAGGAGGTCACGGCAAGTGACCGGGGCAGTCTCTGGGTAAAGGGTAGGTACGACATGTGATGGCTGTGCCTCCAGGTAGGCTAGCAGGCAGATGGTAGATGTGTGCTCCCAGGTGAGCAAGCGAGAGTCTCTGGATAAACGGGTGGTCACAGCATGTGACGGCGGAGCCTCCAGGTAGGCCAACAGACAGGCAGCAGATGAGCGCTCCCAGGTGAGCGGGCAGGAGTCTCTGGAATGGCAGGTGGTCACAGCACGTGACGGCGGAGCCTCCAGGTAGGCTAGCAGGCAGGTAGCAGATGTGCGCTCCCAGCTGAGCGGGCAGGAGTCTCTGGAATGGCAGGTGGTCACAGCACGTGACGGCAGAGCCTCCAGGTAGGCTAGCAGGCAGGTAGCAGATGTGCGCTCCCAGGTGAGCGGGCAAGTTGGTCCATAGACAGACTGACAGGAGTAGGAAGGCAGACCGTCGGACCTCAGGCTAACAAGCAGGTAGGAGGAATGTCAGGCAGGAAACAGACAGCAAACTGGCAGGTTTCTGGCAGGTAACTGGCAGGTAACTGGCAACGGGACCTGAGGGCTGAAGCAGAGTAGTGAACAGTGCAACAACATTGCTCGGGCACCTCCATTTTGGAGGAGGTGCCTTATATATGGTGAAGTCCTCCGGCCATTGGCCGGGGACTCCTTAGGAGTCGCGCCCTAAGCACAGTGGCAGGGAAGGAGCGCGCGCTGCCAGCAGAGCGGGAGGAGGACGGCTGGCTCGGAGCAGAGGGGTGAGGGGAACAGCGTCCCTGCCTAGCAGAGGGCAGGGACGCCGGCGCTACAGTACCCCCCCCTTTAGGCCCCCCCTTTTTTAGGCCAGAGAGAAATTTAGCTAGGATGAGAGGGGCATGGATGTTCTCCCGGGGCTCCCACGTTCTCTCTTCAGGACCAAACCCCTTCCAATCTACTAGAAAAAAGGTCTTTCCTCTTACCCTTTTGGTGGCCAGAATGTTCTCTACCTCAAATTCGTTTTCAGCGGAAACCGGAGCAGGAGGCGTACCTGTAGACTTGGAAAAAGAGTTAAGTACCACAGGATTGAGAAGAGATACATGGAAGGAGTTAGGGATCCGCAAGTTGGCCGGGAGTTTCAATTTATAGGCCACCGGGTTGATCTGACTGATGACCTCCAGAGGACCGATGAACCGAGGCCCTAACTTATAGGAAGGAATCTTGAGCCGGACATACTTGGACGAGAGCCAGACCTTATCCCCTGGACGGAATTGAGGAGGATCCAGACGTTTTTTGTCAGCATGTCTTTTCATACGCTCGGATGACAGAAGGAGTGCGGACCGGGTACTCTCCCATATGGAGGAAAATTTGTTAACAAGAGATTCCGCAGCCGGATTGTCCACCGAGGTGGAGACAGGAAATGGGATCCGAGGATGCTGACCGAAGACAACAAAAAACGGGGATTTGGAGGAAGATTCGCTCTCGTGATTGTTGTAAGAAAATTCGGCCATGGCAGGAGATCCACCAGTCTGAATGGTGGGCATTAACGAAGTGCCGGAGGTAACTGGTCAGGTTCTGATTGATCCGCTCCACTTGACCATTAGACTGTGGGTGGTAAGCGGAGGAGAAGTCCAGGGTGACGTCTAGCAGTTTACAAGTGGCTCTCCAGAAGCTTGAGGTGAACTGTACCCCACGATCCGACACTATGTGGAGGGGCAGTCCATGAAGACGGAAGATGTGGCGGATAAAGTCTTTAGCCAGCTCGGGTGCAGATGGGAGGCCTGGCAGGGGAACGAAATGAGCCATCTTGGAAAAGCGGTCAGCGACCACCCAAATCACCGTACAACCGGCAGAGACGGGGAGATCAGTTATAAAGTCCATTGCTATATGCTGCCAGGGGGCAGCAGGTACTGGGAGCGGAAGGAGGCGACCGGCTGGCAGATGTCTCAGAACCTTGTTGCGGGCGCAGGACACACAGGCAGAAACAAAGTCTATTACGTCCTTGTGCAGGGTAGGCCACCAGTAGTGCCGGGTAATAAGCTGGAGGGTCTTTTTCTGACCGGCGTGGCCAGCTAGTTTAGACGAGTGACCCCAGTGTAGGATCTTCTCCCGATCAGGTACTGATACGAACGTCTTACCGGGAGGGAGACGATTTAGACTCACGGGAGCCACCTGCATTACTCTGGCGGGATCGATGATGTGTTTCGGTTCTTCCTCGAGATCAGACACCAGAAAGGATCGGGACAAGGCGTCCGCCTTGATGTTTTTGTCAGCCGGGCGAAAATGAAGAATAAAATCAAAGCGAGCAAAAAACAAGGACCACCGAGCTTGGCGCGGGTTAAGTCTCTGGGCATGCTGGAGGTAAGCTAAGTTCTTGTGGTCCGTGTAAATTATTACCGGGTGAAGAGCCCCTTCGAGCAGGTAACGCCACTCCTCCAATGCCAGCTTGATGGCCAATAACTCTCGATCTCCTATGGAATAGTTGCGCTCAGAAGAGGAGAAGAGTTTGGAGAAGAAGCCACAAGTTACCATTCTCCCGGAAGATGATTTTTGGGAAAGTACCGCTCCGGCTCCAGAGGAGGAGGCGTCAACCTCCAGGAAGAACTGCTTGTTGCCATCTGGGCGATGCAGCACCGGGGCGGAAGAGAAGGCCTGTTTTAAGGAAAGAAAGGCCTCCTCTGCTTCGAGCGGCCACTCTCTGGGATTAGTGCCCTTACGGGTGAGCGCGGAAATTGGGGCAGTCCGGGAAGAGAAGTGCGGAATGAAGAGGCGGTAGTAGTTGGCGAAGCCCAGGAACCGCTGAATGGCCTTCAACCCCTCCGATCGGGGCCATTTCTCGATGGCAGACAGTTTCTCTGGATCCATTCGTAGGCCGGTCTGAGAAATAATGTAGCCCAAAAACGGAAGCGAGGTCTGCTCAAAGAGGCACTTCTCATATTTAGCGAAGAGGTGATTCTGCCTGAGCCTGAGCAGGACCTGACGAACGTCTCTCCGGTGAGTCTGGAGATCCGGAGAGAAGACCAAGATGTCGTCCATTTACACCACTACGCAGGAGTAGAGAAGGTCCCGGAAGATGTCATTGACCAACTCTTGAAAGACGGCCGGAGCGTTACAGAGACCAAAGGGCATTACCAGATATTCATAGTGGCCGTCCCGGGTGTTGAATGCAGTCTTACATTCATCCCCTTGACGGATACGGACCAGGTTGTACGCCCCATGGAGGTCCAGTTTGGTGAAGATTCTAGCCCCCCTCAGACGATCAAATAATTCTGGAATGAGCGGAAGGGGGTACTTATTCTTCACCGTGATCTGGTTAAGGCCTCTATAGTCTATACAGGGACGGAGAAAGCCGTCCTTCTTTTTTATGAAAAAGAAGCCTGCTCCCACCGGGGAGGTAGATTTCCGGATGAATCCCCTGGCCAAATTCTCCTCAATATATTCGGACATCGACCGGGTCTCAGCAGCGGACAATGGGTAAATACGCCCACGGGGAGGCGTAGTACCGGGTAACAGGTCGATAGGACAGTCGTATGGTCTATGAGGGGGTAATGTCTCTGCCTCCTTTTTATTAAAGACATCAGCAAATGACCAATAGGGAATCGGAAGTCCAGGTAGATTAGTTGGGGTAGGAGAAGGACGGGCGGGATGAACAGGAACCAAACAAGTCTTATGACAGTCCTGTCCCCAGCGAAGGACTTCTCCGATCTGCCAGTCAAGCACGGGTGCATGTCTCTGGAGCCAAGGTAGACCTAGTAAGAGGGCGTGAGAGAGTCCAGGCAGAACATGAAAAGAGATGCTCTCAGAATGCAGCATTCCCACCTGCAGAGTTATGGATTCGGTGATGAGTTGGATGGGACGTGGTAAGAGGCCCCCATCCACAGCAGCGACAGATAATGGTATAGCCAGAGGTTTGGTGGGAATGCGGTATTTTTCTACCAGGGCCTGTGAAATAAGATTCCCGGCCGCTCCAGAGTCAAGTTGGGCTAGTTCGAAATAACGGTTCTCCCCGCAGATAATTGAGACTGACAGCAGCAGAGATGGAGAGGATTTATTCTTGTCTAGGTCGACCTCTCTGAGCGAACCTAGACACAAAGCTATTAATTTCAAAGCTGGTGGAGCTTGGTATAGATGGCCTAATACAATGAGTACCACACACTGCTACAAGCCCAAATATTTTTTCAGAGCTAGATGCAGATAAAAATTATTTTTAATTTGCAACCTGATGGAGGTCAGTATAGATGGACTAATAGAACAAGTCCCACACACTGCTAGAAGCTGAAATATTTTTTCAGAGCTAGATGCAGATAAAAATTATTTTTAATTTGCAACCTGGTGGAGGTTAGTATAGATGGACTAATAGAATGATGCTATGCCCAAAAGGTTTTACTTCACTAGGTGCAGTAAAAAAAAATTGTATTCTATACACAGGTGGTGTAGCTTGCAACACAGATAGGCTACTCCACTGACTAACACACTCTGCAATAGGCCAAAAAGGATTTGCTTTGCTAGATTTAGCCAAATGCTGTGAAAAAAACTTGCACAGCACTGGCACAGACCTGCCTGGCAAAAAGTGATAGGAACTGATTTAACCTAGCCCTGAAAAGGACTGCAATTACAATTAGTCTTTACTCCCAACCTATCTATATAAGAGCACAGACCTGCCTGATAAAAGTCGTATGAAATGATGTAACCTAACCTAGTCCTTAAAAGGACTGCAATCACAACTCTTCCCTACTCCCAAGCTATCTGTAGATTTGTGCGAAAATTGGCTTGAAATTAACAAAGTATAGCGCACACAGCAACAGAGGTGCCATCTAACACGCAGCTGCAGCAGTGAGAAAATGGTGGCGACGGGGAAAATGGCTGGGTCTTATAGGGCAAGGACATGTGACATACACTGCCAATGACACATGCCCTTGCTTGTGTGAAAAAAAGCAGTTCACTCCGTGTGTGCGCTGCTGATAGGCTGAAAGACTGCACCTCCCCACTGTAAATGCGGGAAAGAGAAAAAAAAATGGAGATCTTCATTATTCCTGCAGAGATCCATCCCCTGCCCCTCCCCCCGCCCCGCTGTACACTCAAACTGCGTATTAACATTAATTTTCAGCATTACTGAGAAAAAATCCAGTTATGATTTTGGTGCACGAACAGTTATCGAACATAACCTCGAACAGCCGAATTTTTATCAAATCGTTCGTGTTCGCCGAACGGCTCGAACACCGCCCAAAACAGCTCGAATTTGAGAATGGCGAACAGTTCGAGTCGAACACCGCTCATCTCTAGTGTCAAGCATGCTCGCTCAACACTAGTTATTATTACTGGAGGGTCCTGGATTAGGAGAAATATCACCTGCAACTAAGAGAAGGAAGATACAGAGAGTGAGCAGATGGTTGAGTGATTTGTGAGAGCGTTTCCTGTGTTGTATGGTGGGAATGAATGGATCTGTGTGGTATAACATTGTGAAGAGAGCATGACAGCTGTACATAGGAGAAGAGAGGAGAGAGGGGTTAATATGAATGAAGTGTGCATAATTTGTGGGAGAACGGTGAATGTGGATGGTTGTAGCAGCCAGAACGTAAATGGCACAAATACAAATGGTGAATACTGTTTGCAAAACAGATGACCTGGAAGCAAGTTTGTTTAATTGTCTTGCATGTCTTACCTGTCTCCTGCCCTGTCCAACTGCCATATCTAACTGCCGAGGCACTTTGATAAATTATGGCACTTCGATAAAGTATGCATAAATGCTATATGCATAAATGCCCCACAATGACAATACAATACTGAATGATTCCCAAGTCATGGGACAGGACACCTCATAAATATTCTTCTGATTAAAAGGGCAAAAATTTCCAAAACTACACATCAAAATTTTGTAGAAAACCTTCCCAGAAGAGTGGAAGTTGGTATACAGAAGCTGCAAAGGGGTGTTCTCCATGTTGTCTACACATTTAAGTTAGGATGTCATGAAACCTCCTGTTGTAACATGGAGATGTCCCTTTTGCCCCCCTTATTTATTACTACAGTTTTATTTTCTTTACAATGTATAACATTTAATGCTGAGACAACTACTGTAAGTGTGAAGATTAGAGTGTGAGGCGCACTGAGGTCGGAAGTAGTGTTGAGCCACCCCGTAGTGTTAGGGTTCAGTTCGTCGAACACCGGCATGTTCGCTGAACGGTTCGTTGAACACCGTCGAACACCGTTAAAGCCAATGGCAGGCAAACAAAAACACATAGAAACACATAGAAAACACCTTCAAAGGTGTCCAAAAGCTGACAAACTACTCAGAAGACACAACTAACACATGGAAAAGTGACAAGTACATATAGTCATGCGAAAAGAAAAGAGGTGGAGGAGTAAAAGGAGGAGGAGACACAGATATAGGCATGTCATGCCCTTCTAAAATCAAGAAAGGCTGGAGTAAAAATCTAAAATCAGCCTACCAACACCCAGACGTCGTGACAAGAAAATTAAAAAAAAGAAATATCTTTAGGTAGAATGGCGGTTCCATTCAGAGCACTTTCCTTACAAGACATAGTGGTATCCCCATTGGGAGTCGTGCCACAAACGGAACCCAATACATTCGGACTAATCCACCATTTGTCATATCCAAGGGGCAGGTCAGTAAACGACAACATCGATGCGGAACCAAGTACAGTAGTATATATTGTACCTCCTTTGACAAGGCAATCAGGCAGGTCAAGAAGTTGCGAAGGGGCACCCTAATGGCCAAAACAGACATTGAGGGGGCATTCCGGTTACTTACTACCTGTGCCTCCGAATAGTGTCCGCCTATTGGACTGCTTCTGGGAAGGAGCATACTATATAGATCGCTGTTTGCGCATGGGGTGCTCCATATCCTGCTCACTATTTGAGGTGTTTAGTTGCTTCCTCGAATGGGTCGTCATGGACGTTTCTAAGAGGGCACATATTATTCGTTACCTCAACGACTTCTTATGCCTGGGCCCAAAAGATTCGCCACAGTGTGAATACATGCGGTAGTCCACCTGTGAGAAGGAGAGAGCTGGAGGAAGAGCAGACACCACAGAGCTGAGGGGTTAGATGGAGAACGGAAGAAGGAAAGAGGGCGAGGGAGGTAAGGGGATTACAGTGGAAGGCCGACCTGAGCTCCCCCATGTTCCTGCTGGGCGGGGAACAGCCCTGGGAAGAAAAGCTGCTTGCGCATCCCTTTGAGGTTACGGGCGCGAGCGGGCAGAGGCACTACGCTGGAGTGCGAAGCCGACACGGCCAGGCCGTTCCTGCCCGTGCGACCTCAGTGTCGCCGGGTTTGTGCCAGAGCCGCGGTGGACCCTGACAGCCAGCCCCCCTCTCCCAATACTGGTGCCTGTCTGCTCTGTAATTTAAATTGGCTCTGAAATTTGAATGAGTACACTTTAAATCCTTTTACAAGGATCTTTTGGAGGGCAAGTCTGGTGCCAGCAGCCGTGGTAATTCCAGCTCCAGTAGCGTTCACTAAAGCTGCTGCAGTTAAAAAGCTTTTATAAGGATCGAGCTTGGCGGTCCACCGCAAGGCTTGCTACCTCCAGTCCCAGCCTCTTTGTCTTGGGGCGCCTCCCCGATGCTCTTGACTGAGTGTCCCGGGGGCCCGAAGCGTTTCCTTTGAAAAAATTAAGTGTCCAAAGCACAGGTGGTGTAGCTTGCTTAACAGCTGGGCTACTCCGCTGACTAGCAGACACTGCTACTAGGCCCAAAATATTGCCTGGGCTAGATGCAGTTAAAAATTTGTAATTAGATCTACAGGCGGTGTAGCTTGCTTAACAGCTGGGCTGCTCCGCTGACTAGCAGACACTGCTACTAGGCCAAAATATTGCCTGGGCTAGATGCAGTTAAAAATTTGTAATTAGATCTACAGGCGGTGTAGCTCGCAAAATAGCTGAGCTACTCCGCTGACTAGCAGACACTGCTACTAGGCCCAAAGTATTGCCTGGGCTAGATGCAGTTAAAAATTGTTATTAGATACAAAGGCTGTGTAGCTTGCTTCAGATGGGCTACTCCGCTGACTACGAGACACTGCTACTAGCCCAAAAGGATTTCCTGGGTTAGATGCAGTAAAAAATTGTTATTAGATACACAGGTGGTGTAGCTTGCTTCAGATGGGCTACTCCGCTGACTACCAGACACTGCTACTAGGCCCAAAAAGATTTCCTGGGTTAGATGCAGTAAAAAATTAGAATTAGATACACAGGCGGTGTAGCTTCCTTTACAGGTGGGCTACTCCGCTGACTTCGAGACACTGCTACTAGGCCCAAAAAGATTTCCTGGGTTAGATGCAGTAAAAAATTGTTATTAGATACACAGGTGGTGTAGCTTGCTTCAGATGGGCTACTCCACTGACTACCAGACACTGCTACAGGCCCAAAAGGATTGGCTGAGCTACATTTCGTCAAATGCTGTGAAACCTAGCCCTCAAAAGGGCTGCAATTAGAACTAGTCCCTACTCTCTAAACCTATCTCTCTATGTAACTGGAAATTCGCTCGCAATTCACACAGTTATACTGTATAGCGCCCACAGCAGCAGCAGTGCCGTCTAACACTCAGCTGCAGCAGTGAGAAAATGGTGGCGACGGGGAAAATGGCTGGGTCTTATAGTGCAAGGACATGTGACATACACAGCCAATGACACATGCCCTTGCTTGTGTGAAAAAAAAGCACTTCGCTGCATGTGTGCGCTGCTGATAGGCTGACAGATTGCACCGCCCACTGTAAATGCGGGAAAGAAAAAAAAAAGGAGATCGGCATTATTTCTGCAGAGATCCATCCCCTGCCCCTCCCCCCGTCCACTCTACACTGAAACTGTCTATTAACATTGATTAACAGTATTACTGTGAAAAAATCCAGTTACGCTTTTGCACAGTTATCGAACATAACCTCGAACAGACGGATTTTTTGCAAATCATTCGAGTTCGTCCAACGACTCGAACACCGCCCAAAACAGCTCGAATTTGAGATTGGCGAACAGTTCGAGTTAAACACCGCTCATCTCTAGTCGGAAGTGATCTGATATTTTTCTCTATACAATGCTGTACAATATATTTTAGCTATATACATAATGGCTAAATAAACAGAAATCATTGATGTCCCGGCCTTAGTCTCCTGTTTCCAATTCTCACTTGATATAGTAAACTAAAAGATGTCATGAAGCATCGTGTCCCATGGTCAATTTTCTTTTAGGGTTTAAAGCCAAATGTGAAGAGAATAAATCAAGTAAGGATGCTGTTTTGTGTTTGCCAGTTGGCGTTGCTGGAAACCATTACCAGATTAGTTTACGAAGAGCTGCAGTTGTCTTTCTTCATAGACTTCAGTAGAGAAATTGTCCCCAAGTAACTTAATAAATTGTTTAGAAATACCGTTCGAAATAATTACTAAGAGGATAAATTTCTGGAGTGAGACAGCTCAGGCCAGGAATATTGAAAGGCACTTCATCAAATGTGCAAATAATTCTTTAAATGAGCGCTTAAGTATTTTCCTTGGCATATCTGCTATTATGCATTAGAAGAAAAAGCTATTTTAGATTTGGGAGTCAGACTTCCATCAGTCAGGATGTTTTCTGGCTCAGTGATCGCTGTGAACATAAGTGACAGTTTATTTATTATATTCTACATGTTCGGCGCGTGAGGTGTCTGGGCCTATTTGACAGTGACTGCCATGACTGCTGTCACTTTGCTTATTATGCTTCTTTGTAATTTAAGTCTCTTTTGTGCTTTTAGAATGATGAAATATCAGTGATAAGCGCATTAAAGCAGCGGCTGCATACTGAATTAATTGTCTGCCGCTCCATCCATTGTAGCGTTTGAGAGCCTGTTGTTCTTTTGGACTCTCATTGATTTTGGATTTGCTGGATTTTTGCTAATACAGTTGAAAGTGTTCATTCACTTTCACCGACGCGCTGCTGCCCATCAAACCAATGAGTCTTTTCACTTGGAAGTAATCCTTCTAGGCTGCTGTACAGTAATGTAATGGATGTACAATGGAGATGCCCTATAAAGTTATTTTATGTTTCATATGAGGCCTCTGAGCTTTGTTTGCTTTGTATTGGACTGAAGAGAGGAGAAAAAAAAGTATAAGCTTCAATATCTCATTGTCTGCTTATGGGAATTTTCTTTTATATGGATAGTATATTGTTGTATAATCAGGTTTTTACTAAATGTTTTATTCTTTTTGGAACAAAAATGTTAAAGGGGTATTCTCAAGTTTGAAAGTTATCTGATATTCATAGGGGTCTGACCGGTGGGACACCAACCGATTCCAAGAATCTGGCTTTGAAAAGCCCCATGTGAATGGAGCGGAGGTCGATCCAGCGCACTGCTGCTCCATTCATTCTTATGGGAGTACAGTGCTCAGCAATCTCCGGCAAACCCATTAAGAATGAATGGAGTAGCAGTGTGCATGATCAACTTCAGCTCAACTTACACGGGGCTGTTCAAAGCCATGGTTTTTAGGATCGGCTGGGTTCTAGAGATCAAGAAGTTATCCCCTATCCAATGAATAGGGGATAACTTCCAAACTGAAGAAAACACTTTTAAATGTGATTTATTATTTTAAATTTTACACATTGTGATCAGATCACTCATAATTAGCATTTTTCCAGGACTTTGATAGTGATGGCCTATCATTAGGATCAGCTGAAAAAAGGGGCTTCAGCACTCCATTGAGTGCCGAGTTTCTTTCTCTCTTTACCAGGCACAACGCTAGTGTATAGTGACTCTGAGTGTGACTTGTACTGCCACTCATTCTACTGAAAGGCAGTTCAATCCTATCTGTATTGAAATGAATAGGACTGAGCTGCAATTCCAGTCATAACCACTACATGTGCATGGAGCTGTGTTTGGAGTCTGATACTGATGGGGTATACTTAGGATAGGCCATCAATATCAGAATTGTGTGGTCAAAGTCCCAAAAAATGCATTTAACCAATGTTTAAATGTAATTGATGTGTTTGAAATTTTCATTGCTGATTGTGCCCAGGAGTCAGACCAAATATTAGTTTACCAATGTCACTGAATATTAGTTCACCAGTTAACATAATCATTTGAGCTTCTGTCATAATGAAAACCACAACACTGTCCTGGATCCATCATGCAAAAAAGCTCTGCAGCGCCTGACGGATCCCATGAATTTTAGCTAGAGTCTATCAAGCCTCTATAGTGGTTCTGCAGCTTGTAAAGTATTCAGTTGGTAGATATTACCTAACAGCAGCGCTATGGATGGACAAAAACATTAGGACACCTACGCAATATACCATTGCCAGGTACGACCAGGGCTCATTTGATGGCAACAAACTGGATGTTGTAAAGGACTTCAACCTACTCGGATCAATGATCACACAAGATGCAGCGACAACACCGGAAGTCAATAGAATAGCTATGGGCAAATCGACAATGAAGTCACTTGACAAGGTCTTCAATTTGAGGAACATTTAACTGGCGATGAAGCCACTGATCGTACGTAGTCTGTTTTTTTCTGTAGTAACATATGGATGCGAAACCTGGACGATAAAGAAACAAGACAGAAGAAGAAACAACGCCTTCAAAATGTGTTGCTGGAGAAGGATGCTATCAATACCACAAATGGCAAGAAGAACAAACAAATCAATTTTGGAACAAATCAAGCCAGACATGTCACTCAAAGTAGGGATCACCAAGCTATGACTTGCCTACTTTGGACACATATGAAAAGAGCAATCACTGGAGAAGGACATCATGGTCAGAAGATAAAAAAGAACACGGCCAAGAGGAAGACCAGCAACCCGATGGCTTGATTCAATCAAGATAACAGCAGAGAAGATCCTGGTGGACCTATCTGGGTTTGCACAAGATCGATCTTCTTACGGATGGTTCATCCATTAAGTCGCCATGGCTCAAGATCGAATCGAAGGCTGTTAATTGTTATAATAATAACAGTGTATTACATCCAGGGGATTATTTATGACATCCAGTTGTAATCATTAATATGGAGTCAGATTCTTTGCAGCTACATCGGCCTCCACTCTTCTGAGAAAGTTTTCTGCAACAGCGAGGGAGACCACATTTACTGTAAAGGGAGACTTGAAGGGTAGCTTTCATATTCGCTATTTCTTCATATTCAATTTCCATGTAGCAATTTTTCCTCATAATGACCTCCAGTTCTCTGCTTGTCAGAAGGAGCAAAGCCTTTGTAGCAACATGGTAGTATAGCCATAGAGAAGACTGTTTCTGCAGGGGAATTAAAAAGTGTCTTTTGTTAGCTGCCAGAGGGGGATTCTCTCCAAAGATCATCATCCTTAGCACAAACTAACAACATTTATGCCCCCAGTTAAATATATGGACAAAAATATTTAAACATTTAAAGGAGTATTCTCATGTACATTTATGGCATACTGTATCCACATGATATGCCATAAATCTATAGAGGATGTGGATCCCATTAATGGGACCTGCGCCTGTCTTAAGAATAGGGCCCTGATACAGTATTCACCGCCATCATTGGAAAGGTGGTCAGAATCCCATTCATTTGTATGGTAATTCCAACCACTTCTCCACTGATGCAACACTCATCAGGGCCCTGTTTTTGAGATCTATGTTGGTTCTATTGGTGTGATCCACATCTACTATACATTTATGGAATATCCTGTGGATACCACATGCCATAAATGAGAGAGATGAAAGTCCATGAAATGGAAACTATGGGCTGTGAAATATGGAGTAGATACCAATTTCTCTTAAATAACACATGTATTGGATCACCACTGATCACAAGTTTGACCCAAATCTAATAGCTGGTGGCAGTTCAAGCAGTTAGGACCCCTGTGATCTGACTTTTTTATTTATCTTCTGGATAGATTATACATTTATTTTGTGGAAAATGCCTAAAACATAACAAAGATTTCATACAGCTTATTCACATGTGCTACACTTGACATGAGGGGTTCAAGTAGAGAATTTTAGGATGCAGGTTGAAGGAGATCAGAAGATAATGCCGAGCACCACATGATCAGTCATGAGGACTATTATAATCAGTTATATTCTGTACATCGCCTGACACTTAACTGCTCATGGAGATGGTTGCAGTGGGGTAGGCATCCTATGACTTCTTCATAACTGCTTATACCTATTAAGTACATAAAACAAAACTCGCTTTCCCTGTACACAATAACTCATCTATTAATACAGTTGTGCTCAAAAGTTTACATACCCCGGCAGAATTTTTGCTTTCTTGGCCTTGTTTCAGAGAATATGAATGATAACAAAAAAAACTTTTTCTCCACTCATGGTTATTGGTTGGGTGAAGCCATTTATTGTCAAACTACTGTGTTTTCTCTTTTAAAATCTTATTGACAACCAAAAACATCTTAATGACCCTGATCAAAAGTTCACACACCCCAGTTCTTAATACCGTGTATTGCCCCCTCTAACATCAATGACCGCTTGAAGTCTTTTGTAGTAGTTGTGGATGAGGTTCTTTTTTTCAGATGGTAAAGCTGCCCATTCTTCTTGGCAAAAAAACTCCAGTTCCTGTACATTCCTGGGCTGTCTAGCATGAACTGCGCACTTGAGATCTCCCCAGAGTGGCTCAATGATATTGAGGTCAGGAGACTGAGATGGCCACTCCAGAACCTTCACTTTGTCCTGCTATAGCCAATGACAGGTCGACTTGGCCTTGTGTTTTGGATCATTGTCATGTTGGAATGTCCAAGTATGGCCCATGCACAGCTTCCGGGCTGATGAGTGCAAATTTGCCTCCAGTATTTGCTGATAACGTGCTGCATTCATTTTTCCTTCAACTTTTACCAAGTTTACTGTGCCTTTTTAGCTCACACATCCCAAAAACATCAGCAATCCATCTCCGTGCTTTACTGAAGGACTGGTGTTCCTTTCATCATAGGCCTTGTTGACCTCTCTCCAAATGTAACGTTTATGGTTGTGGCCTAAAAGTAAAATTTTGGTCTCATCACTCCATATTACCTTGTTCCAGAAATTTTGAGGCTTGTCTCTGCTGTTTGGCGTATTTAAGACGAGATACTTTGTGGCATTTGCGCAGTAATGGCTTTCTTCTGGCGACTCGACCATGCTGCCCATTTTTCTTCAAGCACCTCCATAGTGTGCATGTTGAAACAGCCACACCGCTAGTTTTCAGAGAGTCCTGAGTTTCAGCTGATGTTATTTGTGGGTTTTTCTTTGCATCCCGAACAATTTTCCTGGCAGTTGTGGCCGAAATTTTTGTTGGTCTACCTGACTGTGGTTTGGTTTTTACAGAGCCCCTGATTTTCCATTTGTTAATCACAGTTCGAATGCTGCTAACTGGCATTATGAATTCCTTGGATATCTTTTTGTATCCCTTTCCTGTGTGATACAATTCAACTACCTTTTCCCGTAGATCTGCTGACAATTCTTTTGCTTTCCCCATGACTCACAATCCAGAAATGTCAGTGGCTGAATGAAAGATGCAAGAGTCTGTCTGGATCCCAGAAACTCACTCAGCTTTTATGCACACATACTGATTACAAGCAAACAGGTCACAGGTAAGGATTAGTGTTGAGCGAGTATGTTCTATTAACCCTTTCGCCGAGTATGCTCGGGCTGAGCTCCGAGTATTTACAGCTGCTCGGTGATATGGTTGAATCGCTCCCGTGTGCATGATTTGCAACTGTTTGACAGCTTTATTACATGTGAGGAATGTCTATTTCTTACACATTCCTCACATGTATTAAAGCTGTCAAACAGTTGCAAATCATGCACACAGGACCGATTCAACCATATCACCGAGCAGCTGTAAATACTCATAGCTCGACCCGAGCATACTCGGACCAGAACATACTCGCTCAACACTAGTAAGGATGTTACCTTTAGTAGCTATTCAAACCCATTTGTGTCAAATTCTGTGCATGTTATCAGTCCAAAATCACCAGGGTATGTGAACTTTTGATCAGGGTCATTTGGATGTTTTTGGTTGTCATTAAGATTTAAAAAGAGAAAACACAGTAGTTTGACAATAAATGGCTTCACCCAACCAATAACCATGAATGAAGAAAAAGTTTTTTTGTTATCATTCATATTCCCTGAAACAAGGCCAAGAAAGGAAAAATTCTGCCGGGATATGTAAACTTTTGAGCACAACTGTATATGTTTAGAAATGTAAAGTTCATGTTAATTTTGCTGCTTCTGTTAATTTTGTTACAAGTTCTTGAGAAACTTTAATGAAAATCAGCAGCCAAGCTCTGCAGAAGGGGAAATCCAAAATATAGATTGACATCTTCTGGATTATTTAACCTCTAATTAGTCGCGTATTGTCCATTGGACCCCAAGCGAGTTTGTTTTCCTCATATTCCCACTAGTATGGAACGTAGGTAAGTACCCGTTTCAGTAGCTTCCTAGCTCAGGTGCCGCTCCCTCCTCAGTGCAGAATATATGTGATTTTTGCACCAAATAATTACTTGTTTTTTCATAGTACATAAGTAGATGTCTATATTTTGTTGATTGCTAATTTTTTTTTTATTATTATCGTTAAGCTAAGATAATGTGGCTTAAGTTCCTAAATAAAGTAAAAATTATTTTTTAATAAATTATGTTTATTTTTCCCATGGACCCCACGCGACTAATATCCACACCTCGGATCCATTTCTTCTGGATTTTTTTATGGAGTGTGTGGAAGAGATCTTATAAAATCTCATCTACTTTGCTCTTGTTGTACAACACTGCTGATTTTCTGCTCACAAATCTAGATGGGAAATCTGCAGCAAATCTGTCATGTTTATATTCCTTAAATGGGTTGTCCGGCCTAAGGTTACAAGTCTGCAGTCACCTTATGTGACTGCAGACATGTGAATCCTCACATCGCGTGCACTATGCACTGTGAGGACTGGAAGCACTGGGGGCGGGTGGTAATGTGACCATGTGATTTGCATACTTCCAGCCACATTCTGACTACACTCTGTCAGGCCTTGCACAATATACTTGCAGTAAGCGAAGCCGTGTAGCCCTTTGGCTATGATTTTTACGTTTGCCAATGATAACTTTAAATCATAAATTGCACTAAGTTTCACTCTATACTCTTCATTCCTTCATTTATTGACCCCATGATATGCAATGTTCACATTTTTCTTTTGAGGCAGTTTCACTCCCTGTAGTGTAGGCTTAAAGGACACCTGTCACCAGAAAAAAATGCAATTAACCTGCAGATATAGAGTTAATCCTTAGGTCAATAGCGTTATTATGCTGCCCGGCGCCTGCACATAGCCTAACGCTGTGGGGAGAAAGTGAACTTTATTCTCCCCAGCACCGTTCCCATTTCAGTCACTAGGGCGGCGCCGGTGCTGGTTCAGTCACTGCTCTGGGGGTTTAACGTGACTGAACCAGTGTTGGCGCCGTCCCTGTGACTGAAACTGCGCCCCCGGTCCTGATTGACACGGGCTCTGCATTGGGGTCGACTGTCAGTCAGGGTCGGGGACACAGTTTCAGTTATGAGGGCGACACTGATGCGGGTTCAGTCACTGCTCTAAGTATACAGAGCGGCGGCTATGATCACGCCCCCGGCACTGACTGACAGCTGGCCCCAATGCAGAGCCCCCGTGACTGAAACGGGAATGCTGCTGGGGAGAATAAAGTTAATTTTCTCCCCGCAGCATTATGCTATGTGCAGGTGCTGGGCAGCATAATAACGCTATTAACCTGCAGATTAACCTCATATCTGCAGGTTAATAGCATTTTTTCTGGTGACAGTTTCCCTTTAACGTAAGATCTGTGTACATCCAGGATGCTGCTGTCTTCACTAGTTTTCACATATCAGCAAAGCCCCAATAATTATATACTCCCTATGTGCTTTATTCCATGTCTATAGCCTGTGTTCTCTGACCACCCTGAGATACTTTCTCCCTCTCCACTGCAGAACTGTATGCAAACCTTTCCCCTCCATGCTACCATTTCTACGATTGAGAGAATGGAGGGTGAGAGCAGAGAGAGCTGTTAGAATCGGGAACAAGAGCTCTGATGGATTTTCTAACCTCTTTGCAAAAGCACTAAGCTAGGTAAAAATCTTAGACACTCTGCAGCAGCAAAATGAAGATTATTTAAAAAGTTGTAAAAACGTTGCATTAAGGAAGTAAAAAAATATCTAATAATCAGTGCAAATGTGTAAAACTAGTGGGCGGAGCAGTGCATAGAGCCTCTTGGCCACACCAAGGGTACACTGAGCAGAACAGAGGTAGCAATCAGAACACTCATAGTGCAGTTCTTATGCTGGTTTTATCCCTACAAGACTATAGCAATTCATCAAGACCTGCGTGAAAAACGAGGTGTGTTGCAGCCAAAGATGCCTGATTCATCAGGAGGCATGTGCCTCTTAATGAATCAGACGTATCTGAAAGTTGACTTGTCATGAATAAGAGGAGGTCCCCATTAAGTCTCTGTCCCGCCCCAGCCATGCCCATTTTAGTGCAGCTAGCCAAAATTAGCATGAAAACAGCACAATTTGCTACGTTTTTGCTCAACTCTGTGTTGCACAAAATTGTTGAGACTTATCAAAGCATTTTACAACTGAATTTTGATGTAATTCCTTTGGAGCCTATGTGCTAGTTTATATTACCAGTTTGGGCTGACAGACTCCTTTTAAAGAGCACTTGCATTAAGTACCTTATTTCCTAAATCTGTGTATAAATGTTTGTAGTGTAGTGCCTGTGTGTTAATATACTCATCTACCACCACCTTCTCCATTCTGGTCCTCTTCTCAGTGATGTCCCCCCCTCTTCAGACTCGCCCTTCGGATCACTCTATGCTTTATGTGTGAACCGGTAGTCCTTTTTGCAATGAAAGCTTATTTTATTCAAACCCTCCACAGATTTGCATTGTAAAAGCCACTTCTAGGTCACACACAGCACAGTGTGACCCAGAGAATCTGCAGAGTGGTGACGTCACTGAGAAGAGGAGCAGAAGAGCGCTGGATCCTGGAGTAGATGAGTATATTAACACACTGTCACTACCCTACATACACATGTACACAGGTTTAGTAAAAAAAATAAAAAACTTCATAGAAGTTCTTCTTTATTAACATAACATTGATTTTCCATTAGTTTGTTCTGATCTTATTAAAAATAACTACTGACGAACTATGATATCAAAGTTATTCCTCTATACACAGAATTGTCAGAAAGCAAAAAATGAAAATGTCTAAGTTATCCAAAATGCACGCTCTTAACAATTAGCTGTACGCCGGCATTTTCCATCATGGTCGTCCAGAATTACCAAATCTAAAGGTCGGCTTTAATTAGCTAGAACAAAGTCTTCAGCTAATCCTTTGTTTGGTCTTTATAGTTCATCTGCTTCACAAATCGGGTAAAGCAGGGATGTTACTATAGCAATAAACTGCTTAATGGGTTGAATAAAAGCAGAATAATTATTTAACAAAAAAAAGGATCTAAACACAAATCTGTTGAATGCAGATTACCCCTGATATGTTACATTCATTAAACTTTTCATAATCCTATTAATTTAGCCGCGCATTTCTCTTTGCTAACAAGACACTTTCAAACAGAGCAAAATTGAATGGTATTTTTTATTTTATTGTCCAGCAGTGCAATCCGAAGTATGTTTAATGTGCAAATGACTAATAAAGGCCTAATAAAAAAGCGAGTGTCTATTTATTCAGACTATTTACCCTACATTGTTAAAAGTGGAGAAAAAAAGGGCAGGAAAAAAAAAGGCATAAGGCACGAAGAATAGCACAGAACTAGAACGTGAGAATTCCAACTTTTGTTTTGAAAAGGCTTCTGCTCCCCCTGCTGGAAAAAACTGGGTATTCCAACAAATGAATTAATTCTCCCTGCCTGTTAGTATGTGGCGTAGTGACAATATCCAATGTTAACATGCATTCTGTAATATACGAATCGTGTTTCCTTTGCAAAAAGCAATGCATATTATTTCAACAATAATCCTCGGGAAGGGGGGTGGGATGGGGAGGTATTTAAAGGATAAAGAGATATAAAAGGGGGAAAATCTCTGTGGTATGAGTCAACATATGTTTAATATTATATCGGCCTTTTTTTTCTGAATTCTGGGAATGAATTTCCTTTTTGTCCCATTCAAGTCGTTCCATGAGCTCCATTTAATAGATCTCTGTCAATGTTCTGAATCAAGGCACAAAGGACGGCTGTATGATTACCGAAGCAGCATGTTGCACGGCTGAGGCAAGGATTATGTGTCTAGCAGAAAGCTCTGTGCTGGTTGGAGCACATATTGTGATGATCACTTCAATCACGAGGGTGCAGATAACAGAAGTATGATTGTCTTATGCACCGCGAATTCCCTCCGATGCCTCGAGAACACAGCCTGGAAGAATAGCCACCCGCCTGGTTTATGTACAGCCACTGCTTGATAAATCGGATCAATCTGCAAAAGCGTAAAAGGGAAAATATGACTTAAAGGGGAAACTGTGAAGGATGAAATTATGTCATTTGATTATTTGCTAAACTGTTTCCTAAAGGGTCTTTTTTTTTGCATGGATAAGTTAAATTTTGAAGGGGTTAAAAAAACCAAAACTCTGGTGTAATGGCCATTTTCTGTGCTTTCTTTTGTATTTAATTGTTTTGACTTTTATAGTTAAACATGCAGCTGTTACTCGCCGTAATAAAAAAAGAACAATAAAAAGCACATGTGTATTTGGAAAATGTGCTGCTGAGGTTGAAATATTGTTATTTCCAGGATTCTACTAAACCTCAGGGGGGCTGTCTGTACAGGAGCCATAGGTTCTTTGCAGTCAAATAGCTCTTCATAATGCACAATGCCACCCACTTTGGAGGTGGAAATGGGCCCCCGTACCTCTTGAGCTCCTGTGTGGCTACAAAAGCTGCACCAATGAGGTGTCGGCAACTTTGTCCATTGGTAACCAGTTGAGAAGTTTGATTGAAAGTTCATGTATGGATGCATCTACCAGACCATTTACTGTATGTGAATTAGGAGATTCCTATCCAAGGGGTAACGTTTCTTCTTGCGCAGAGTGACCTGTTAAGCATGTCAAGGTGAGGAGACTTTTAAGCCGCAATGCTCCTCTGGGAAATTGACTTTTAGGATTTCTACTTCCTATAGGTGGCGCTAGAGTTCTAGTCCTCTTCCTCTCTGAAGAGAGTATTAGGAGATTGATGTACATTATACCCTTAATTGTTCGGTAAATACAATGTAATGCTTTTTATTCATCTACTTTCATTTTTTTTCTATGCTTTTATTTTTAATGGATTTTTAGCGTAGACTATAAAGAATGATGGGTGGTATAATTTTTGTGTAAAACATAATAAACACTAAATGGACTTGGGGACAAGTATTTTGCTATGCATTGCAATATTATCACCCTAATATTACTTGAGGATGAAACTGAGATTCTCAGGGTACCGGACTAATTTATTTATTTTACTTGCTTATATAGCACCATCATATTCCGCAGCGCTTTACAGACATTGTCGGCACTGTCCCCATTGGGGCTCACAATCTACATTCCCTATCAGTATGTCTTTGGAGTGTGGGAGGAACCCGGAGAACCAGGAGGAAACCCACGCAAACACGGAGAACATACAAACTCCTTGCAGATGTTGTCCTTGGTGGGATTTAAACCCAGGACCTCAGTGCAGCAAAACAACAGCCATCGTACTGCCTATTACATGGGTTCTCGTCTCGACCCTGCTCACTTTCACATTGGAAAGTTGAATGGTGCTCATGAGGTCACATTTCCACATATCGGCCCAGACGTGACATGTACAGGAATGGCAGTATCATGTACATGTCCTATTATAACCTACCATATGTGGAGACCCAACCCGTTCACCACTTGACAACCACGTTAAGACAAATTTTGTATTTCTGCCTATAAACAAACTCCATAGACTATGTACAAGATGATCTGCCCTCATTTATGACCCCCTGCAAACAGACCGATGAGACTGTATGGGGGCAGAACGATTCAGATTAGCCTACAAATGTTTTGCTCTTTTGCCAGCTGATCGGTTGCATGTTTACACGAGCGTTCATAAAAAAGCTTGTTTATGATCAGCAGCCCAATTATCGATTATTGCCCCATGTAAAAGGGCGTTGTAGGGTTCTGGTACAGCTGTTCCAGCCACAGA
Source organism: Phyllobates terribilis (assembly GCF_046119375.1). Taxonomy (NCBI): domain Eukaryota; kingdom Metazoa; phylum Chordata; class Amphibia; order Anura; family Dendrobatidae; genus Phyllobates; species Phyllobates terribilis. Next base: position 757,540,145 of record NW_027362763.1, on the reverse strand, counting down.
TTCCTCCATTACAATCTGTGCCTGTATCAGATGTCTTTATTCCCACTCTATTACCCTTGGTGCTTCCACTGTATTACTCCACGCAGCCTCTGATTTCTTTTGCCTTTTCTCAGATCCCATTGTGGGGGGAATGTGATGATACAACATACCATACTATCATGTTACGCATAGTTTTAGTGCATTATTGTAAAAATTGAAAGTGGAGTAATTCGTTAGTCATTCTGATCTATTCTACATAAATTTGCAGTCAACCATTGGATTATGATTGGTTATTTGGCCATTCTTCTGTTAAAGTGATCACATGCCAGAAAATGAGATGTCATGACATCTGTAAATACAGATAGATAGATTGGATTTATCAACAATACTGGGAGTCCTGGAAAACTTTTATCATGACTACTGCCATTATTTTGAGCACTACTTGAAGTGCTCAGCAAGGAGCGGAATGCATTGATGGACAGCTTGAAGTGTTATTCCTACCTTAGCCAATTATGGCATATCTACAGGACTGACCAGATAGATCTAATAAGACGTGGGTGCGTACCTATCTTAATCCATTTTCATCTGCTTTCGTAGCTTCCATAGAAGCAAATGGAGATAGCTGTGCTTACACAACCACCTATCAACTCAAAGAAGCCATGAGGTGGGGGTTGAGGACCCCATTCTAGAGATGGGACCTACATGTATGAACCATTTATGACCTATCCTGTGGATTTTGCCATAAATATTTACCATGGGAATGACTCTTTAAGGTTAGCTTTGTAATTTTGGGGCACTGGTTACAGGGACTTAACCCTGAGTTTAAGCTGCACAAGAATACATCAGGCTCTAGAGAGGGCGCAGAAAAAAAGCATGCAACACATAATCACACAAACACAGTCAATAAGCATGCATGTAGGTCACATATTGGAACCTTAAAGGTGTTGTCTCATGTTTGTTCTTCAGGAGTGCACTGCTTTTCTGCTTCCTTACTTATAAAGGGACATGCTGTCCTGAAGATTGACATTTCGGGCAGACAGCATGGATGAGCTTCTGGCCCAAACTGCGTGCTCTTCATTGTTGGTAGCAGAGGCAGGTTTGTATCTTCAGCATGGGAGGAGAACATGGGCGCTGAAGCTGGTGTGACCCCACAATCTGTCCAGCTTCAGAGCATCCATCAATCACAAGCTGTATAGCTTGCAACAGTGTGCTCCTCGTCTTGGAGACCAGCCACTGCAGAGGTGGCCGATAGTTTACAGGTCATTGGTCAAGTTAACAAATTAAAAACCTTTCTGTTCCTGAGAATGAAGGATTTTTAAAATGTAAATTGCAAAGTTGCTTGTTTTTTCAAGCACTTTTCAATTTTAACCATATACGATCATTAGACAACCCCTTTAAGCTCTGCAATCAATACTGACTATAATGTTATAAGGCTGCAAATGGTGGATTTTTGCTATGAAAACTTCAATAACTTACATTAAAGGGAATTTGTCATCAGGTTTTTGCTATTTAATCTCAGAGTGACATGAAGTAAGGACAGAGACCCAAATTCGAGCAATGTGTCACTTACTGGTATGCTTAGTGTAGTTTCAATAACATCAGTGATTTGTCAGCAGGAGATTGTCATTAGAGGACTAGTTGTCTCATGCCAGGTAGCCTTCTTGCTGTGTGCAACCCCGTCCTCACCACTCAGTAACCGTGTTCTGTCAATGTACATTGTGCACAGAAAACTGCCAATCAGTTGTGAGGGCGGGGTTATACAGAGCTCATGAATATGGAGAACTACCTGACAACAGGTTTTGTAGTCCTCTAGTGATAATCTCCTGCAAATAAAACTGTGATTTTAGCAAAACTGCATCAAGCAGCCCAGTAATGACCCATTCACTGGAATCATGCTGCTCTCAGATTACTTAACAAAAACCTGCTAACAGATTCACTGTAAAAAGACAACTCATTCTTTAAGACCTTCTCGTCCATATATATCTCCCTGTGCAAAAATAATGCCTGTTTCTTCATATATTATTGGAGAGCACTTAATATGTAATATACAGGGGTAGAGTAAGGGTAGCCAGTGACCCGGGCAGTTTGGACTGTGTGGCCCCCAGTGACCTGAAGTGTTATTTGACATGACACATGACAATGGTTTGGAGGATCATGTGATAAGTCGTGTGATGAACACACAGGTGCTCTGGTGCACATTTTGCATTTTTTTTCCATTTTGTATAGTGGTAGACATAAGAGAGGACACTATGCAGTTACGAAACAGCGCTATATATTATAGGAGACGACGATAAGTAATAATGAGATGCTGCTACACATAATAAAAGAGGACACTATGTGATAAAGGACAGTGCTATATATAATAAGAGAGACGTTATCTAATAAAGGGATGGTGCTATACATAATTAGTTAGGACACTATGTAATAAGGGCCAGCTCTATATAGAATAAGAGACATTATGTAATAAAGGGATGGTGCTATACATAACTAGCGAGGACACTATGTAATAAGGGACAGCACTATATATAATAAGATACATTATGTAATAAAGGGATGATGCTATACATAATTAGTGAGGACACTGTAATAAGGGATAGAGCTATATATAATATGAGACACTGTAATAAAGGGATGGTGCTATATGTAATTAGTGAGAACACTATGTAATAAAGGACAACGCTATATATAAGAGAAACACTATGGAATAAAGGGATGGTGCTATACATAATTAGTGAGGACACTATGTAATAAAGGACTGCACTATATAGAACAAGATAAGCTGTTTTACAAAGAATTAATCTGATTAGAGCCTTTTTCTTTTCTTTCTTCTCCATCTGGTGAGACCTTCATGGCGATATATTCGAGTCATGACCCGTCTCATAGTTTGATGCACAGATCAGCGCACACCTAAAAATAACAAGGTCATATATATTTTATATACTTGCTGCCTGAGTAAACAAGTCTCCCACACTGAGCCCCTGAATACAAATATGTGACACATATATACAACTAGCCACTGTGCAACCCGCCATTCAAAATATATATTGATAAGCCAGCACTGTGCCCTCTATTAACTATAATTATCCACTTTCCGCAGCCCAAAAATATATAATTTTGCCACTGTGACTAATGTCCTTATATGCTTGCTGACTTTATATATTTATTACTGCATCCTTTGCATACCTTTTAGTTTTACATTAAACACAATGTATCACCTAAATTACTTTTAATAACTTAAAAAGATGATAATGCATATTTTTATCTTCTAATGTTCTGATTTTTTTATTCTCTTTTCCGTGTATGATCAAGAGGCATCTATCCTGCCTGTGCTTCTCATTATTAGAATCCTACAGGAGAGTTTTCTAGGCATGTTCTGTGATATGTGCAGAGGTCATTGTGCAGAGAGGGGGTAGGAAAAGAACCGTGACCATCACTTATCATTATTTTTGGATCCTATGATATCTATAGTATACATAGATGTTGCCATTTAATCTAATCCTGTCTGTGATGATAATGAGATGGCTGCTAAAAAGTAATCTCTGCAGTACAAGAGGTGCCAATCTTTTTTCACACTTAGATGTAAAAGAGAGAAAAGTGTAGTATTTATTTTTCTACGCAGTCATATGGGAAATGAAGACAAATGTTACTATTTTTTTAATGTACCTTATACTAAATTGAACAAAAAGTCTTTATCTGATCAAGTATTGCCTTCTGGCAGATGCTAATTGAAGTCTTTATTATTTTTGCAGCTGCAGAAGACAAGAAACCGCCTTCTGGAGAAACAGGTAGGCAAGGTTTTTATTCTTTTTAGCTGCTGCAAATTTTTTACACATTTTTGAAATCCTAATCGCTGGTCATAAATGCTTTAATGTCAATTTTTAGATTATAAATGATCTGATATATCCTTGATATTCACATGTATGTAAACAGTGAATGGTGACTGTGAGACCCCATGTACATTAAAAGAAAAATAACCTGGTACTGACCGAGAATCAGCCGCCTTTCCTGCAGGTCCTGCCCATGGGCAATGGCCTTTTGAGCCCAATGGAAGATGACTCTGTTGACACATGATTTTTTTTTGTTACAGAAAATGTGGAAGATTTGAAAGAAACGACCACAGGCTCAAGTAAGAGTTCCAGTAGAATGAATGAACCAGTGTATGAATGAATAAATGATTTGTCTTAAAATCACTAAAATAATAGGATTTTTGACTTTGATAATGAACAAACACTTGTAAAATCTAAAAAGATAGTTTCAATTTCTCATCTGTTCTCCTTTATTATGTATACAATACTCTTATAATTGGAGGTTCACTATTTTCTGTGTATTTGTATACATTGTTTGCAGTAATATAGCCCCATGTATTTCTGAAAGGTAGAAATGATTTTAAATATAGATGAGCCGATTTGACTTGAGTTTTACAAAAAGTTTAGTTTGCACTGAATCTAATTGTGGCACCCCAGGGGTCTGGTTGCCACAGTGGTAGAAATACCATGTCTGAGCGCGAGCATGGGTTTTCCTGGTCAGGAGCACTATTACATGCAACGCCTCCTGCCCCAGTCCAGGGAGGGGAGGAACCTGCCCTTTATAAACTGGATCTGGGGCGGGGTTAGTGAGTCAGTTCCAGAGGAAGGGACAGAGGAGCAGCAAGGAGCTCTGTAGGAGACAGGAGCAGAGAGCCAGGGATTGGAGCTGATAGAGCTCATCCTGGCAGAAGACGCAGAGAACCGGACACCGGAGTCCAAGGCTGTGAGGATATCCACATCCAGCAGCAGAAACCACCTGGCAGGGGATTTCAGGTCCTCTGGCCATAGAAAGCCCGGAGGCTCAGTCACACGCAAGGGACCGGCACCGCCATCGAGGAGCGGAAGGTACCAAAGGCCCCGAGTCACCAGCTATACGGGTGAGCACCACACGGTACACTTAGGGACGTGGGCTACTACACGACTAGAGCAAGGTAGCCAGGAAGAGTGCAGTCAGACGGGAAGGCCTACACCTCCACCTGGCCAGGGGGACTATTGTTCGCTCACAGACTGACCAGGCCTCTAATGCTAGCCAGTACTCCCGGCAGGGCCTTCTTCATTACCAACAGTAAAGACCCTGAACTGCACTGTACGGACTCTGAGTCATTTCAGCTGCGCCCATGCACCACAACCCTCACCATTTACACACGCTGCCCTGAGGCTATACTCCTCCCGTGGGGAGTTTTACTACCCTCTGCTGCGCACACAACATCAGCCTCAGCGGTCTGCCCCGCAGCGGCGGTTCTCAGTGACCGCAATCCACGGGTGGCGTAGTCGGACATTTCAACATTAAAAACCAAGTAAACAGATCCGCCGCTGGTTTGACCACCCTGAGCCACGGGACCGGGTCGCCGCCACGGAGACTACAACCCCTGACATTATACAGAGACCCGGCTCCGGGTATTCCCCCACACACGGCCCAGGGGGCGCATCATAATTATTTTGTGATTAATTTCCCATTGTTTTGCTAATTTGCAAACAGCTGGGAAAATAGAGAAAAAAAAAGAACAGTACTCACCGTACCATTCACCTGTCTTGATGCCGCAGCCCCCCATCTGGAGGTCTGCACATCTTACTTTAGCCTCGTCTCTACTTTTTGATGGCAAATGTCATCCTACGACTCCATCCTCTGGCTTCATCTTCACTCTGAGGCCTCTGATGTCTATACATGCGTTGTTCGTGGCACTGAGCAGGCCACTGGCGACGCATCGTGACATAAGTGACCAGATGGAGGGAGGACATTGTGTGCACTGGAAAAGTAAAGAAGAGGCCTATGATTATTATGCTCTGGAGTACAATAAGGCACTTTTGAGTCACATCCGAAATATTCAAAGCAAATCAAATTTCCTGGCTTAATTATAATTTCAGCAGATTTGCTAATTGCTGCTTTCAAAGTGTTCTCTGCTTTGGACAATATATTTTATTACCTTAAGGTCAGGTGCAGACGACTGTATTTTCAGTCCCAGTGCGATCCAACAAAACATCGGATCGCACTCTGACGAATGTTATTCTATGGGGTTGTGCATGTGTCCGACTTTTTCCTCAGACAGAATTTGTGCTAAGAAAAAAACGCTGAATGCCAAAGTTTGATCCGATATTCGGATTGCACTCAGCCTTACAAGTCAGTGAGTCTTTGGAAAACATAAGACTGCACTCAGAAGACATCAGAATGCAGTCTGATTTTCGCAGACTGATAAAATGGAGAAGATGGAGAAATTTTTTTCTCCATCTTCTCCTGATCCAAATCGGATCACACTATGCTCACACTCTGATTAGAGTTTGATCTGAATGTTGTTTGCATAATCTGCCCGATTCTCTCAGATGAGAAAACGTACGACCGTCTGCACCTGCCCTGACAATAAGTAAGTAATCCCAGGTTATACCACTGCTGATGACCCCAGCAATCATCTGACAATTTCATTGTAGCGGCAACATAGAAATGAAGCATTACTCAGTTCCTATTAGTAACAATGAGCTGTTCAAGAAATCCACAGACACGCTGAGTCCTTCAGCTTTGGGGATGTTGCATGTAGCTGCCCTCCGCTCTGGTCCTGGAGTGTCTGCGTATAACTTAGATGATCACTTGATTTTGAAGGACCACATGTGATGGTTTCTTTCTTCTGTGGCAGAACTGCAGGGGAATGAGCACTTGCTGCTGTGTTTTCTTGGAGGATTCAGCTGATTACTGGGGTATCGACAGCAGGACATCTTGTAATCAGCTTCTCTTTCGTTTACCTTTCTGAAGGAAGGAAAAAAAGGATATTCACAGTAGACAACACCTTTAGGTTTTCTTTCCTTTTCATTTATGGATTTCACCTGATCCCTGAGTGCCATCCTGTATAGTGCTCAGAAAACTCGTCAACTTGGAAATGTTGTGTAATTTATGGGCAGCATGTTATAAAGCAAAAAAAAAACAAAACTGACCAGATTAATATATACAGTGGTGTGAAACAGTGTTTGCCCCTTCCTGATTTCTTATTCTTTTGCATGTTTGTCACACTTAAATGTTTCCGATCACAAAACAAATCTAAATATTAGACAAATATAACACAAGTAAACACAAAATGCAGTTTTTAAATGAAAGTCTTTATTATTAAGTGAAAAAGAAATCCAAACCTACAGGGCCCTGTATGAAAAAGTGATTGCCCACCTTCCCCCTTAAAACTAAAAGATCCTCAAAAGCTAGGTATCGTGCTGCAATTCAAAGAAATTCAGGAACAAATGAGAAACAAAGTAATTGAGATCTATCAGTCTGGAAAAGGTTATAAAGCCATTTCTAAAGCTTTGGGACTTCAGCGAACCACAGTGAGAGCCATTATCCACAAATGGCGAAAACATGGAACAGTGGTGAACCTTCTCAGGAGTGGCCAACCAACCAAAATTACCCCAAGAGTGCAGCGACGACTCATCCAAGAGGTCAAAAAAGGCCCCACAACAACATCCAAACAACTGCAGGCCTCACTTGCCTCAGTTAAGGTCAGTGTTCATTACTCCACCATAAGAAAGAGACTGGGCAAAAATGTCATGCATGGCAGAGTTCCCAGATGAAAACCACTGCTCAGCAAAAAGAACATAAAGGCTCATCTCAGTTTTGCTAAAAAACATCTTGATGATCACCAAGACTTTTGTGAAAATACTCTGTGGACTGAATAGACAAAAGTTTAACTTTTTGGAAGGTGTATGTACCATTCCATCTGGCGCAGAAGTAACATAACATTTCAGAAAAGGTGCCAACAGTAAAATATGGTTGTGGTAGTGTGATGGTCTGGGGCTGTTTTGCTCCTTCAGGACCTGGAAGACTTGCTCTGGGAAATGGAACCATGAATTCTGCTGTTTACTAAAAAATCTTGAAGGACGATGACTGGCCATCTATTCGTGACCTCAAGCTGAAGCGTACTTGGGTTATGCAGCAGGACAATGATCCAAAACACACCAGCAAGTCCACCTCTGAATGGTTTAAGAAAAACAAAATTAAGACTTTGGAGTGGCATAGTCAAAGTCCCGACCTTAATCCGATTGATATCCTGTGGCATCACCTTAAAAAGGCGGTTCATGCTCGGAAACCCTCCAATGTATTGATTGCAGGTGTTGCTGCTAAGGGTGGCCAAACTAGTTATTAGGTTTAGGGAGCAATCATTTTTTCACACAGGGCCCTGTAGGTTTGTATTTCTTTTTCTCTTAATAATAAAGACCTTCATTTAAAAACTGCATTTTGTTTTTGCTTATGTTATCTTTGTCTATTTTTTTGTGATCTGAAACATTTAAGTGTGAGAAACATGCAAAAGAATAAAAAATCAGGAAGGGGCAAACACTTTTTCACACCACTGTAGGTTTGTGCAAAAATATTCAGTTTCACTTGTATTTATTTGTTAAGATCCCAGCTCATTTTGGGGCATGGAAGTGAAGGGGGCGGTCTTAATACAACCATAGCTACCATTATTGTTTAAGACTCCACTGGACTCCTAAATTCAGACCGGTCTGATATTTAAATAAATAAAATACAAGTTATACTGAATCTTTGCCAACAAAACTAAACTTCAGTCTGTTCAGGTCCTCCTTTTCAATAACGTGCTGCTGGCAGATCAGACTGCATGTCCAATACGACTGGTCCTGTTAAATTTTAACGTATTAGATGCCCTACTGAAAGAGTGAGAAAGTGAAAAATATACAGTGGCTGCTCCAGCTCCTTTGAAGTTAGATGCTTTCCTCTGGTGCTCAGCAATCTTCAAGTCTGACCACAGATTCTAACTTGGATTAACATCTGGGCTTTGACTAGGTCACTCCAAAACATTTACACACTTCCCCTTAAACCATTCAAGTGTTTCTTTAGCAGTGTGCTTTGGGTCATTGTCTTGTTGGAAGGTGAACCTCTGTCCCTGTCTCAAATCACTGACAGGCTGAAATTGGTTTTGCTCAAGAATATCCCTGTATTTCGCACCATCCATCTTCCTTCGACTCAAACCATTTTCCCCTTCCCTGCTGCCAAAAAACATCCCAACAACATTATGCCGCCACCATCATGTTTCACTATGGGGATGGTGTTCTTAGGGTGATGAGCTGTGTTGGTTTGGGGCCAGACATAGCGTTTACCTTGGTGGCCAAAAAGTTACATTTTTGGTCTCATCTGACCACACCACCTTCCTCCATACATTTAGGAGTCTTCCACATGTCTTTTGGCAAACTGAAAGCAAGCCTTACAATTTTTGTGTGTAAATAAAGGCTTTTTTTTTGTCCACTCTTCCATAAAGGTCACCTCTGGACAGAGACTCCAGTCTCTGCTTTGGAACTCTGCAGCTCCTTCAGGGTTACCTTTGGTCTCTGTGCTGCCTCTTTGATTAATGCCCTTTTTGCCCGGGGTGAGAGTTTTGGTGGGCGGCCCTCTCTTGGCAGGTTTGTTGTGGTGCCTTGTTCTTTCCATTTGATGACAATGGATATGATGATGCTCCAGGGGATCATCAGAGATATTTTTTTAGAACCCAACCCTGACTTGTACTTCTCAGCAACTTTGTCCCTGACTTGTTTGAAGATCTGCTTGGTTTTCATAGTGTTGTTTGGTTAGTGGTGCCAATTACTTGTGTGTAGCTGCCTCTGTGGCCTTTCTGAAAAGGTGTGTACAGTACAGACCAAAAGTTTGGACACACCTTCTCATTTAAAGATTTTTCTGTATTTTCATGACTATGAAAATTGTACATTGACACTGAAGGCATCAAAACTATGAATTAACACATGTGGAATTATATACTTAACAAAAAAGTATGAAACAACTGAAAATATGTCTTATATTCTAGGTTCTTGAAAGTAGCCACCTTTTGCTTTGATGACTGCTTTGCACACCCTTGGCATTCTCTTGATGAGCTTCAAGAGGTAGTCACTGGAAATGGTTTTCACTTCACAGGTGTGCCCAGTCAGGTTTAATAAGTGAGATTTCCTGCCTTATTAATGGGGTTGGGACCATCAGTTGTGTTGTATAGAAGTCTGGTGGATACACAGCTGATAGTCCTACTGAATAGACTGTTAGAATTTGTATTATGGCAAGAAAAAAGCAGCTAAGTAAAGAAAAACGAGTGGCCATCATTACTTTAAGAAATGAATGTCAGTCAGTCCGAAAAATTGAGAAAACTTTGAAAGTGTCCCCAAGTGCAGTTGCAAAAACCATCAAGCGCTACAAAGAAACTGGCTCACATGAGGACCGCCCCAGGAAAGGAAGACCAAGAGTCACCTCTGCTTCTGAGGATAAGTTTATCCGAGTCACCAGCCTCAGAAATCGCAGGTTAACAGCAGCTCAGATTAGAGACCAGGTCAATGGCACACAAAGTTCTAGCAGCAGACACATCTCTATAACAACTGTTAAGAGGAGACTTTGTGCAGCAGGCCTTCATGGTAAAATAGCTGCTAGGAAACCACTGCTAAGGACAGGCAACAAGCAGAAGAGACTTGTTTGGGCTAAAGAACACAAGGAATGGACATTAGACCAGTGGAAATCTGTGCTTTGGTCTGATGATTCCAAATTTGAGATCTTTGGTTCCAACCACCGTGTCTTTGTGCGACGCAGAAAAGGTGAACGGATGGACTCTACATGCCTAGTTCCCACCGTGAAGCATGGAGGAGGAGGTGTGATGGTGTGGGGGTGCTTTGCTGGTGACACTTGTCGATTTCTTCAAAATTGAAGGCATACTGAACCAGCATGGCTACCACAGCATCTTGCAGTGGCATGCTATTCCATCTGGTTTGCGTTTAGTTGGACCATCATTTATTTTTCAACAGGACAATGACCCCAACACACCTCCAGGCTGTGTAAGGGCTATTTGACCAAGAAGGAGAGTGATGGGGTGCTACGCCAGATGACCTGGCCTCCACAGTCACCAGACCTGAACCCAATCGAGATGGTTTGGGGTGAATTGGACCGCAGAGGGAAGGCAAAAGGGCCAACAAGTGCTAAGCATCTCTGGGAACTCCTTCAAGATTGTTGGAAGACCTTTTCCGGTGACTACTTCTTGAAGCTCATCAAGAGAATGCCAAGAGCGTGCAAAGCAGTCATCAAAGCAAAAGGTGGCTACTTTGAAGAACCTAAAATATAAGACATATTTTCAGTTGTTTCACACTTTTTTGCTAAGTATATAATTCCACATGTGTTATTTCATAGTTTTGATGCCTTCAGTGTGAATGTACAATTTTCATAGTCAAGAAAATACAGAAAAATCTTTAAATGAGAAGGTGGGTCCAAACTTTTGATTTGTACTGTATATACTGACAGACCATGTGACGCTTAGTGAAAGGAAGTCCACCTGTGTGCAGTCTAAGCATGTGACTTATGAAGGTAACTGCTTGCACCAGAAATTTTTAGGGGCTTCAGGGGGAAAAAGAGATAAATACCTATGCACATTGCAAATTTTAGATATTTGATCCTATAAATTTAATTTATGCCTATGTTTTTTCACTTCACTTCACCAACTTAGACTATTTAGTGCTGATGCATTACACACAAATTGGATTGCAAAAATATTTAAACACAGGTTGTAATGTAACAAAATAGGTAAAAAGTCAAGGGGGTGAATACTTTCGCTAGCCACTGTAAGTAAGAGACTGACACCTATTATGGTAAATAATGAAATCTGTTTAATAAAAAGAAATTGTTTTCGCAATAATCTGGTTATGACGAACTTTTCTTTTTGTGCTTTATCAACAGACACACAGGAAATGATTGAGGCTAGTCAAGATTCAGGTTCGTAAAAGATCCTATATATTATACGTATATTTAGATTTTCTATAACTAAAGTATTATGCTTCTACTTCTTAAAACTTTTTAGCCTTGAACATTTATTATTTTGTCTGTTGTTGTTGCCTTCATATGATTTGCTTTTCTAGTTCATGCAAGAAGGTAAGATACATTGTGGATAAGACAGCTTGTACAAAAGAATGGCCACGTTACTACAGACACCCATTCTACTATTGTGTAGAATTTCTTTGGGCCTTTAGAACCAATATTGGGTGTGGTATAGATTCCACTAGGACTAGGTGTTCAAATCGTTTTGCAGGAATATTGGCCTATGCGGCCAAGGAAGACAGGACAGCTTCTCAGAACCAAAAATAAAAAAACCCCTCTTATTTGCAACCATCAATTCTTTTACTGCTTGCTAGGAAACTGAGGAGCAAACACGTGTCCTTACTGAGTAAATACATCTACTCCCAATGCCGGCCCTCCGGCTGAACCACTTTTCTTATGTACCACCTCTGCAGTACTGGGTCGCTTTCCTAAATCTCAGGAACGTTCTCTACTGCTGACGACCTGCTTCATCCATTGATTGGCTTCTGGGGGCAATTGTTGATAAAGATTAAAAAGAGGTAGAGAGAATCTTCTGCTTATATTCTCTGTTAACCTTCCAGGCAACTAATATCGGTACACACATGGTCATAAGCTCCCTCCTGCTTTATTAACTGTGCACACATGATCAGCACACACGATGTCTAGCTAGGATCATCAAAAGGTGGGTTTACACCATCCGGCATGTGGCACGAAAAGACTGCCAATTGGCTACATGTTTGCCGATTTGCTGGGGTTTGGATAGGCAGACCACATACTGTAAAATATGGACATACAGTAGAAAGCTCAGTAATATATCGTTCTGTGCACATTGGCCGTCATTGTCAGGGCAGGACACATCCTGTTGGCTCATGATGATGATGTGCTGCAGAGAATTTAAGTAAACAAAAAGATCATTTCATCATTTTTTGCTTGTTCGTCTGATGACCGGCAGCCGGTTTACACTGTGTGATTATTGGGAGATGAGCACATGTTCCCAGTAATGGTGCAGTGTAAATGCACCTGAAAAGTCATTATTAGTTTCCTCTTTGCATAGGAAGTCTTAGAGATTGTGTGTGCCGATATCAGCATGGCACTATTAAATGTTTTTCCTATTTTTTGAAGATATTGGTGGGGGATCCAATTGAAACCGAGATCAGAGCTCGGATGTTGGATTTGCATACCACTAGTTCATTCATTGTCTATGTGACTGCCGGAGATAGCCAAGTTTTCTGACAGTCAAATAGTGAATGAATGGAAGAGTGGTGTGTATGGCTACCATTCCATTGATGCAAGTCTCAGCTGTGCCCCATCCTCTGAATTGGCAGGGGTCCCAGAAGTCAGATTCTCCACCTCCACCAGCAAGTTATCACCTATCTTATGGATAAGTGATAACATCTGCAGATGGGAATAGCCCTTTAATATAACAGTAGTGGAACAGCGAGAGCTCTTGGCCATCTGTGTCATGCCGACATCCTCACATAGGGTAGGCAGTGGTTACAGTTCATGTGGTAAGGGCATGTGTGCCAGGATGTGCTGGTTAAATTATTGGAAGGCCAGTATGTTGTGGAGATGGTAGTTATAGTTGTGTTGTGGGGGGTTCTGTCATTAGACTGCTGTGCATGCATGAGGGGGAGCTTGTATTAAGATTGAGACTGGCTGCGTTTCTATGTATTTAGGAGATCTGGAAATATCAATGCAGGTTGGCAGAAGCAAAACAAGCATGTAAGAAACCAATGTCAAAATATCCCCCTTCCAAAGCATAACCACAGTTCAACAGAGCCATTTACATTTCCCCTTCCCCAGCCAAAGTCACCCGCAATGCCTTCGTGAAATACCACCCTATCAACCCCAGTCATCATGACCTCATGAGCATTAGACACATTAAGTACTTATCTGCCATATGTTCCCATATTTTCTCCTACACATACAAGCAGAATGTTACATGTTAGTAGCCAGATTCCACTCGACTGTAAACCCTGCATTTTCAACCCTACATGTCATACTAGCACAGTGCCAGTACACGTGACAGAAGCATTAAATTTGGCAGAACAGGATATAAGGACAACGAAGTGAAGATGTTGGTGCAATACCACAGGATTATGGTATAAAGGTCTATAGTAAAGAAATCCAGCAACTGGCTGAGAAAGGACACTGGCCGATGGGCAAGCTTGCTGTGCTTTATTTTCGAAGGAAGAACTGATGTATGCCTGAAGGATCTGGAATTAATGGAAAACAGACATCTTGAAAACCAGTTGACTGTCAGAAAAAAAGGCTTTGAAACATAATACCTAAATAAAGTAGACTTGTATTGTGTCTGCTTCTGACAGCCGCTGGTGCTTAAGGATAAACAATTTAGGAGCTCTTTGTTTAAAATGTAGGACAAATGTTCACAAACCACCAAGATACAATGCCGGAATTAAAGTACATAATGTAAAAATAATTTGTAAATTGAAAAACTTAGTTCTGGCATTGATTAAACATGTCAGATTAATAGTTTAGTACCTGTTGGAACTGTCAGCGTTCATCGCAAAGCAATATTTTACAAATGAGACTTTGATTTAAAAAATATATACATAACTATCAGAAATATAAGCTTTTCCAAGCCACACTATATCTTGCAATTTTGGGCCTATTCCATGGCAATTAACCCCTTTACAACTTTGGACCTATAGGTACGTCCAAGGTCGCATTCTCCTCTTTGGCACGGACAAGGAGCCTGCACCTTTTCTGGCACATGACAGCTGATTCCACCCATGGCTGTTAACATGTTAAATGCTGCTGTCAAACTCTGGCAGCGGCATTTAACGTGCATTTAACGTGCATCGAAAGACCCGCACATCGGCATGCCCGTCACACGTCTGTGGTTGTCATAGCAGATGAGCACTATGTGTAACACAAGCGATCGGAGGAACCCAGTTTCTAGTCTCCCATGGAGATTATTGAAGCATGTGAAAAATAAAAAAAAGCGTTTTTAAAAATCTTAAAAAAAATAAATAAATAAAATAAAAATTGTAAAAGTTCAAATCACCCCCCTTTCGCCCCATTCAAAATAAAACCAATTAAAAATCAATCAAAAATACACGTTTGGTATCGCCGCGTTCAGAAACACCCGATCTATCAATATAAAAAAAGAATTAATCCAATCGGTAAACGGCATAACGAGAAAAAAAAGTAAAAACGCCAGAATTGTTTCTTTGGTCGCCATAATATTGCATTAAAATGCAATAACAGGCAGTCAAAATATCGTATCTACCCCAAAATGGTATCAATAAAAATGTCAGCTCGGCACGCAAAAAATAAGCCCCCACACAGCCCCAGTTAAAGGGAATCTGCCATGCTGTCATGCAGGGTGTGAGAAAGACTTAGTGCAACACAGAGAGAAGAGGGAAAGGGAGCCCAGACACTAGGGAAAGGGGGAAGTGGAGACCTCCTAGTCTGGTCTAGTGTCACCCTGTCTCAACTACCGTCCCTATATTGGCTCTTCACCAATCGCCGGATGCGTGACTCACCCTGACTTTCCCTGGCGTATGGCTAAGGCTAGGGAAAGGAGGAGATGAGCACTAGCCGATCTCCACTAAACTCTATAGGTAACAAGAGTAGACAAACAGGGGGGGATTGCTTAGCTTTAGACGACTCCAGACAAATGCAAACACAGCCTCAGGCTCCAGAGAGGACGAAGTACTGCTCTTGCTAAAGCCTCACAAGTAATAATGAATATCACCGGCACCTCCCTCTCAGACAAACTAGGTATTTATACACTAAGGCCAGGGAGCTAATTAGCCAGAGGGAGGTAGCCGCTGGGTCCTAGAGACAGCCAGCCTCTAAGAAGATATCTGTAATGCCAAACTCAGAGATCTCCTGCAACCAACTGCAGGGTGACTGTCACCTCTGACACACCTGTGACAGTATCCCCCCCTCTAGGAGTGGCCTGGACACTCAGGACCGGATTTCTCAGGAAAAGAGGTGTGAAATGAGCGAACCAATCTGGGAGTGTACACCTCTGATGCTGAAACCCACATCCTCTCTTCCTGGGTTAATGACGGCGGTTATTTTATAGAGACCAATAAACCTAGGTCCCATTTTCCAAGAAGGAACTTTCAATCTTATATTCCTGGTAGACAACCACATAAAGTACCGAGAAGAGTGACAAAGCAAACAGTTCCTCCTCAGGAACTCCTGAAGCTCCTCCCCCACTAAAGGTACCAAACTGTGGGTGATAACCGTATGCACCGAAGAACGATGACCTGCCAGTGGATTCTTGACGATGATTATTAATGGCAAATTCAGCCCCAACCCCAACATCCGACGCATCAACCTCCACAATAAAGGGTTGAGAAACATCGGGTTGACTGAGTATAGGTGTAGTGGCAAAATGATTCTTTAAGGAAGAAAAAGCCTGGAGGGAAGCATCCGACCATTTGGAAAAATCAGACCCCTTCTTAGTCATGTCAGTAAGGAGTTTCACTATAATAGAGTAATTTTGGATGAATTTCGGGTAAAAATAAGTAAAGCCCAGAAAACGTTGTAGAGCCTTCAGGTTCTCGGGACAATCCCAGTCAAGGACTGCACGGATCTTCTCCGGATCCATCCGAAAACCTAAAGATGACAACAAGTACCCAAAAAACTGCACCTCCTGAACAGCGAAAACCCATTTTTCTAGTTTGGCATAATATTATTATCCCTTAATATCTGGAGCACCTGCTTAACATGACCCCGATGAGTCTCAAAATCAGGTGAGTAAACCAAAATATCATCCAGATAGACCACCACAAACCTCCCCACCAAATGATGGAAAATATAATTTATGAAATGCTGGAATACCGCAGATGCATTGGTCAAACCAAAAGGCATAACCAGACTCTCGAAATGTCCTTCCGGGGTATTGAACACTGTCTTCCATTTGTCCCCTTCTCTGATTCTAAACAGATTGTAGGCTCCCCTGAAATCCAACTTGGAGAATACCTTAGCTCCCACAACCTGGCTAAACAAATCAGGAATCAGAGGAAGAGGGTATGGATCTCGGATGGTAATTTGATTTAATTTTCGGAAATCTAAACAGGGACGTAGACCGCCATCTTTTTTCTTCACAAAGAAGAACCCTGCGGCCACGGGCGAAGATGAGGGTCTGATATGTCCCTTCTCCTGACTTTCTGCAATTAAATCCTTCATGGCTTGTCTCTCAGGGCCAGAAAGATTATACAGTCTGGACTTTGGTAGTTTAGCTCCGGGGGTCAGGTTAATAGGACAGTCATAAGCACGATGAGGAGGCAAATCCTGACACCCCCTCTAAGAAAAAACGTCCTCAAAACCAGACAGAAAAGCAGGTAATATTTCCATAGAGACAGTAGCAAGGGAAATATTTAAACAGTTCTCATGGCAGTAATCTCCCTATTCAATAATCTCCCCAGTTTGCCAATCCACCAATGGATTATGTTTAGAGATGAGTGTTGTTCTACTCGAACTGTTCGCCAATCTCAAATTCGAGCTGTTTTGGGCGGTGTTCGAGCCGGTCGGCGAACACGAACAATTTGAGAAAAATTCGGCTGTTCGAGGTTATGTTCGATAACTGTTCGTGCACCAAAATCATAACTGGATTTTTTCTCAGTAATGATGAAAATTAATGTTAATACGCAGTTTGAGTGTACAGCGGGGTGGGGGGAGGGGCAGGGGATGGATCTCTGCAGGAACAATGAAGATCTCCATTTTTTTTTCTCTTTCCCGCATTTGCAGTGGGGAGGTGCAATCTGTCAGCCTATCAGCAGCGCACACACAGAGCGAAGTGCTTTTTTTCACACAAGCAAGGGCATGTGTCATTGGCAGTGTATGTCACATGTCCTTGCCCTATAAGACCAAGCCATTTTCCCCGTCGCCACCATTTTCTCACTGCTGCAGCTGCGTGTTAGACGGCACCGCTGTTGCTGTGTGTGCTATACCTTGTTAATTTCAAGCCAATTTTCGCACAAATATACAGATAGCTTGGGAGTAGGGAATAGTTGTGATTGCAGTCCTTTTAAGGACTAGGTTACAGCATTTCCTACGACTTTTATCAGGCAGGTCTGTGCTCTTAAATAGATAGATTGTGGGAGTAAAGACTAATTGTAATTGGAGTCCTTTTCAGGACTAGGTTACATGAGTTCCTATCAGTTTTTGCCAGGCAGGTCTGTGCCAGTGCTGTGCAAGTTTTTTTCACAGCATTTGGCTGAATCTAGCAAAGCTAATCCTTTTTGGCCTATTGCAGAGTGTGTTAGTCAGTGGAGTAGCCTATCTGTGTTGCAAGATATACCACCTGTGTATAGAATACCAATTTTTTTACTGCACCTAGTGAAGTAAAATCTTTTGGGCATAGCATCATTCTATTAGTCCATCTATACTGACCTCCATCAGGTTGCAAACTGAATATAATTTTTTTCTGCATCTAGCTCTGAAAAAATATTTGGGCTTCTAGCAGTGTGTGGGACTTGGTCTATTAGTCCTTCTATACTGACCTCCAGCAGGTTGCAAATTGAATATAATTTTTTTCTGCATCTAGCTCTGAAAAAATATTTGGGCTTCTAGCGGTGTGTGGGACTTGGTCTATTAGTCCATCTATACTGACCTCCATCAGGTTGCAAATTAAAAATAATTTTTTTCTGCATCTAGCTCTGAAAAAATATTTGGGCTTCTAGCAGTGTGTGGGACTTGGTCTATTAGTCCATCTATACTGACCTCCATCAGGTTGCAAATTAAAAATAATTTTTTTCTTCATTTATCTCTGAAAAAATATTTGGGCTTCTAGCAGCGTGTGGGACTTGGTCTATTAGTCCATCTATACTGACCTCCATCAGGTTGCAAATTAAAAATAATTTTTTTCTGCATCTAGCTCTGAAAAAATATTTGGGCTTCTAGCAGTGTGTGGGACTTGGTCTATTAGTCCATCTATACTGACCTCCATCAGGTTGCAAATTAAAAATAATTTTTTTCTGCATCTAGCTCTGAAAAAATATTTGGGCTTCTAGCAGTGTGTGGGACTTGGTCTATTAGTCCATCTATACTGACCTCCATCAGGTTGCAAATTAAAAATAATTTTTTTCTTCATTTATCTCTGAAAAAATATTTGGGCTTCTAGCAGCGTGTGGGACTTGTTCTATTAGTCCATCTATACTGACCTCCATCAGGTTGCAAATTAAAAATAATTTTTTTCTGCATCTAGCTCTGAAAAAATATTTGGGCTTCTAGCAGTGTGTGGGACTTGGTCTATTAGTCCATCTATACTGACCTCCATCAGGTTGCAAATTGAATAAAAAAAATTTCTGCATCTAGCTCTGAAAAAATATTTGGGCTTCTAGCGGTGTGTGGGACTTGGTCTATTAGTCCATCTATACTGACCTCCATCAGGTTGCAAATTAAAAATAATTTTTTTCTGCATCTAACCCAGCCAATAGTTTTGGCCTAATACCACAGTTTGGCCACTCAGCTCTGCTCGGTTACCATCCATTGTTTTTTTGTGCAAACAACTCCAGAGTTGTGAATTAGTTAACCACCAAAATGAGTGGAAAAAGGCCTGCTGCTGGTGGAAAGGGGAATAGGCGTGTTGGGAAGGGGAAAAAAGGTTGTGTCCGTGGGGTAGGTGCAGAAGAAAGACCATCTTCCAGCCAAACTAAAATGTCTACTTCTTTTAGCGGACAATGTGATAAGATCCCTTTCTTACGGCCACGCCAATCGCTACAAATTCCAGATGAGGCACAAAAACAGCAGGTGCTTCAACGGATATCAAGTGCTCCTTTAAGTGGGCTCTCCTCCACATCAACTTCAACATCACAAATACTCCAGTCCTCAAAGGTGTCACCCAAATCGCACTTGCTTCCTCACAGCTCCCAAATCTCCAGCTGCCCGTCTGAGTATGAGGTAGAACAGATGGTTGAGTCTGCAGAGCTGTTTACTCATACTATAGCCTGGGAATCAGAGGTCGACTCCAGCGCTTCTGTGAATCCAGACGAGGAAATGATCTGCACTGATGCCCAGAATCTTTATGAGTCGGATCCAGGACCAGACGCAGAAGGTTCTGACCATAATGTAGACCCTCATTCCCAAACTGTAACTCCTGTTGGTGGAGACAATGAGGAAGACGATGATAAGACTCAAATACCTGATTGGAGCGACAACTTTAGTTTTTTGTCAGGGCAGGAACAGGTTGGCTCTGAGGACGACGGGTGTGATAACGCACAGGGTGATGATGATGAGGTCGGAGATCCCACTTACTGTCAACCCACAGTCAGCCAAGAGATGAGGTCAGCAGAGGAGGTGGAGGAAGATGCTAGTGACGACGAGGTCAGGTTGCGCCTTCCTGGACAGAGACGTAGTACTGGAAGCACGTCAACAACTGCATCCTCAAACACAACTCTGCCTCTCACCACAAGTCGTGGTGGCTCTTCAGGTCGCATGGGTGCTAAGCCTTGCATAGCCTGGGCATTTTTTCAGATCGATAAAGATGACCCAACTCGTGTTATCTGTAACATTTGTCAGCAAAAGCTAAGTAGAGGCCAAAAAATACATAGTTTGAGTACTTCATGCATGAACCGGCACATGGACATGAAGCATAAGTTGCAGTGGGAAGCTCAGTGTGCTACAATGCGGTCTAGCCGGCCGGGCCAACCACCGTCTGCCATATCTTGTGCATCCGCGGCCTCTTCATCCTCTGTGACTGGGGGGACAGCAGTCACACCTGTTTTGGGGCGCAGACCTGCCACCTCTTTACCCGCAACAGCCAGCGTGATTGGCAGGTCATCATTTTCTTTGGAGGTGGTAACACCAGCTGGTCTTGAGCGCTGTCCGACATCGATAGCACCACCTTTGGCTCAAGGCAACCTAACATATCCGCCTGCATCTTCCTCACAGACCGGCAGTTTGCCGGGGACACCCTTATCAACCCCGTCTAAGCACAATAGCCAGCCCTCGGTCCCTCAGATGTGGACAAGTAAAAGACCATTTCCTCCTAGCCATGAGAAAGCTAAGAGGTTGAATTTCACCATCTGCAAGCTCTTGGCTACAGAAATGCTGCCTTTCCGCCTGGTGGACACAGAGGATTTTCGAGACCTTATGTCCGTCGCAGTGCCCCAGTACCAGATGCCCAGTCGGCACTACTTCTCAAAGAAAGGTGTGCCTGCGCTCCACCAGCATGTCGCACACAACATCACCGCTTCTTTGAGAAACTCTGTGTGTGACAGGGTGCATTTCACCACAGACACTTGGACGAGTAGGCATGGACAGGGGCGTTACATGTCGCTGACTGGGCACTGGGTAACTATGGTGACAGCAGGACAAGGGGCTGCTGTCCAAGTCTTGCCGTCCCCACGAATTGTGCGTCAATCCTCTTTATGTCAAAGTTCCACCACTGCTTCTGCCTCCTCAACCTCCTCTCGGTCTTCCACCTGCACCCAAAGCCTGTCTGGTCATGCCACAAGCTTTCTAACTGCGCAGAAGGGATCCTGCACACCTCCTTACTATGCTGGCAGTAGGGCTCAACGTCATCAGGCGGTTTTTACATTGAAATGTCTGGGAAATGTGAGTCACACAGCTGAGGAGTTGTGGTCAGCTCTGGAGAACCAATTTCATGAATGGTTGTCTCCACTGGACCTGAAACCAGGGAAGGCCGTGTGCGACAATGCTGCAAACCTGGGTGCGGCCCTTCGCCGGGGCAATGTCACACACGTGCCTTGTATGGCTCACGTGTTGAACCTGGTTGTCCAGCAATTTTTAGCCCACTATCCCAGACTAGATGGCCTTCTGCAGAGGGCACGGTCGCTGTGTGCTCACTTCCGCCGTTCGCATCCCGCAGCTCAGCGACTTACATCTCTACAGAAGTCGTTGGGCCTGCCACTTCACCGGCTAAAATGCGATGTGCCTACCCGGTGGAATTCAACTCTGCACATGTTGCAGCGACTGTGGCAGCACCGACAAGCCCTGGTGCAATACGTTCTGACGTATAGCCTGGGCCAACGAGATTCAGAGGTGGGGCAAATCACGCTGGAGGAGTGGTCTCAGATCAGGGACCTATGCACCCTTCTGCACAGTTTTGAAATGGCGACGAAGATGTTTAGTGCTGACGATGCCATTATCAGCATGACTATTCCGGTGATTTACATGCTGGAGCACATGTTAAACAGAATTCGGAGTCAGGTGGTGGCACAAGAGGAGGTGGAGGAAGTAGAGGAGGAGGAGTTGTATGCGGAAGGGCTAACATCTGCAAGGTCCAGACAGTCGGCAGCACCAAGGCGGCAGGCATGTGAGGGTGGGGGAGATGGTTTTACCAGGGCGCATGGTAGCAGCCAAACTAGTGAGGAAGGTGCAGGAGCCCAGGAAGAAGTGGAGGACGAACTGATGGAAGACTCATCAGATGAGGGAGACCTTGATCACATTTCTGTTGTGCGAGGTTGGGGGGAGAGGACAGAGGAAGGAAGCATGATTGTTACCTCGCCACCAACACAACAGGGACTTGGTGCTCCTGGATGCGCAACACACATGAGTGCCTTCTTGCTGCACTACCTGCAACATGACCCTCGAATTGTGAGAATTAGAAATAATCCTGACTACTGGGTTGCCACACTGTTAGATCCCCGGTACAAAAGTAAATTTGCAGAAATTATTCCTGCCATAGAAAGGGATGCACGCATGCAGGAGTATCAGCAGAGACTGTTGCAGAATCTTACATGTGCTTTTCCACAAAATACCAGTGGTGCACGTAGTGAATCTCACAGTTCCAACTTGCCAACCGTGGGACCGTCAAGTGTTCAGCACTCAAACCGTGACAGAACCACAGTATCTGCTGGTAACATCAATTTTGCGGAATCATTTCACCACTTTTTTAGCCCATCCTTTGCAAGGCCACAGGAGACAAGAAGTCTGACACATAGTCAACGCCTAGAGACGATGGTACAGGAGTATCTCCAAGTAAACATTGAAGCCACGACTGTGTCACTGGACCCTTGCTCTTTTTGGGCTTCCAATCTGGATAAATGGCCGGAGCTAGCCACTTACGCCTTGGAGATCTTGTCATGCCCCGCAGCCAGCGTTCTGTCTGAACGTGTGTTCAGCGCTGCTGGTGGTGTGCTGACAGATAAGCGCACGCGGCTCTCCACTGATAATGTAGACAGACTCACGTTCATAAAGATGAACAAATCATGGATCCGAAACGACTTTTCTACCCCTGTGTCATCCTGGGGAGAGTAAAAGCTTGATGATTGGTTAAAATCACCCTACCAACCGTTTTAAGCTTTCAAATTACTAATCATGTTTATCTGTATCTTGACTGGAAAATAATTTGGGCTTTGTAGCAGTGTGCAGCACTGATCCTATTAGGCCATCTATACTAAAGCTTCACCAGATTTAAAATTAAAAATAATTTTTAGCTGCATCTAGCCCGGAAAATAATTTTGGGGCTCCGAGATGCGCAAGGCACATAAGTGCCTTCTTGCTGCACTACCTGCAGCATGACCCTCATATTGTCAGAATTCGAAGTAATCATGACTACTGGGTTGCCACACTCTTAGATCCCCCAAACTTTTCGATCAACCTTTTCATTTTAATAAAGACCAAAAAAATGGTCATTTTTGAAATTATAAGCATTAGCAGGTTGTTAGAAACTGAAATCAAACAGTTTTCAACTCAAAACTTTATTCTAGGTGATGTTACATTTTCACATAGGACCCCTTGTTCGAAAGGAGCTTCTGAACTCTCTCGTCCATTGAATTTGTCAGGTTTTGGATGGTTTCTGCTTCAATTGTTTTGCATGAGGACAGAATACCCTCCCAGAGCTGTTGCTTAGATGTGAACTGCCTCCCGCCATCATAGACACTCCTTTTAATGATGCTCCAAAGGTTCTGAATGGGGTAGAGGTCAGGGGAGCATGGGGGTCACACCATAAGTTTGTCCCCTTTTATGCCCATATCAGCCAGAGATGCAGATGTTTTATGTGCAGCATGAGATGGTGCATTATCATGCAGAAAAATGATCTTGCTGTGAAATACACGGTTCTTCTTCTTGAACCATGGCAGGAAGTGCTGTTTGAGAAAATCCACATACATTATGGAGTTCATCTTTAGAGCCTTCAGGGATCCTAAAGGGGCCGACAATCTCTCTCCCCATGATTCCAGCCCAAAACATTACTCCACCTCCTCCTTGTTGGCGCTGTAGCCGTGTTTGCGTGGGGTGTCCATCAACCAGCCATCCTCCACTCCATCCATCTGGACCATCGAGCGCTGCACGGCACTCATCCGTGAACAAAACAGTTTTGAAATCAGTCTTCATGTAATGTTTGGCCCACTGGAGCCGTTTCTGCTTGTGTGAAGTGGATAGAGGAGGTCGACAGGATGGCGCATGCACAGCTGCAAACCTCTGAAGGACCCTGCATCTTGTTGTTCGGGGGACGTTGGAGGCACAAGCAGCTTCAAAAACTTGTCTGCTGCTATGACAAGGCTTTTTTGCCGCTGCTCTTTCAACCTGACGTAATTGCCTGTAGGAAAGAGTCCTCAATTTGCCCTTATCAGCACGCACACGTGTGTACTGTGAATCAGCTACATACTTCTTGATTGCCAAGACACTTCATCCTGATCATCGCATAATGTTGATTGTAGTCATGCCTTGACCTAAACACTCCACAATTTGTTGCTTCTCAGCAGCCGACACATCCTTTTTCTTTCCCATTTTGGCAGAAAATGTAGGCTGCTTAATAATGTGAGAGAGCCTTCTTAAGTAGTCTTGCCTTTCATTGGACACACCTGCCAAACTAATTAGCACAGGTGTCTGCAATTGCTTACAGTGATATAAAGAGCCCTGACACACATCACCATCAATGAGTTTAACTGACAAACAAACAAATTCTTCCCTTATCACTCCTAAACACTTTTTGTATAATAATTTGGAACGCAGTGTACATGTGCTTTTCCACAAAACACCAGTGGTTCACGTAGTGAATCTTACAGTTCTAACTTGCCAACCGTGGTCTGTATGGAGTTGTTCAATAAAGGGCCCAAAATTAAGATAACATAGATGGGAGAGGTCTCTATGAATAGGAATTCCTAAGTATTTGATACCCTGTGAGGGCCAGGCAAAGGGAAAGTTGGACTGGATGGAATCCTATATGGATTTGGGGAGGGAGACATCGAGGGCCTCAGACTTCGCTGCATTGATTTTAAAATTTTACCATGTAACAAAGTGATCTATTTCAGCCATAACAGCATGGATGGATATATGTGATTGAGTGATATATACTAGGACATCATCAGCAAATAGAGAGCACTTGTACTCGGTGCCTCCCACCTCAATCCACCTAATATTGGGGTTATGGCGAATTGATGAGAGCAGGTGCTCCGTCACTAGGATGTATAAGAGAGGGGACAGAGGACATCACTGCCTTGTCCCATTGGTGATTGTGAAAGGTGATGAAAATGTTCTGACGCACCCCCTGGGCCTTGGGACACCCGGAGCCGGACCCTTTTTGGTGGATGCTGGTGGTTGTAGTCTTCGTGGCGGCGACCCAGTTCCGTGGCTCAGGGCGGTCAAACCAGTGGCGGAACTATTTATGTGGTTTTCATGTTTAAATGTCCGACTACGCCACCCGTGGATTGCGGTCAGAGTGAACCGCC
The DNA here is from genome assembly GCF_046119375.1 of Phyllobates terribilis. Lineage (NCBI taxonomy): Eukaryota > Metazoa > Chordata > Amphibia > Anura > Dendrobatidae > Phyllobates > Phyllobates terribilis. The sequence continues at coordinate 757,514,721 of NW_027362763.1, read as the reverse complement.
GCTACAGGGCAGACCGCTGAGGCTGGTGTTGTGGGTGCAGCAGAGCGTAGCATAACTCCCCACGGGAGGAGTATAGCCTCAGGGCAGTGTATGCGGAGGATGGGGGTGATGGTGCAGGGCAGCAGCAGTAACGACACGGAGTCAGTGATGCAGTTCAGGGCCTTTACTCACAGTTCTTATTATCCAGACCACGTCTGCAGGTAACGGCTGCCCACGTCGTACTGTGCTCACCAGGTGAGGGGCTCAGACAACTCCCAGATAACTTTGGAGCACTTCACAGGACCCCCTTTGTGTGTCCTTTGTCTGGCCTTTCTTACCAACACTTCTGTCCGGCTGCCTCGGGCCTCCTCTTGGTAAACTTGGCGCCAGTTTCCCTGACCCTATGTGGTGCCTTCCTAGCGGGTGTAGCGAGGGGCTGCGCCACATAAAATGTCAGAGCCTCCGGTTTCTAGCTGAGGGTCGTTTCCTGCCTCCACTAGTTCGGGGACCGGTCTCCCCCTTTGGCCTGACCCCTTCACGCAGGTGGATTCGGGCGTGCGTTGGCGACTCGCCCGTCCGCACCCCTGGGATCCCTTCATTCCTCGTTCCTGGAGCCTTCTCCGCTCCTCTTCCTTCCTTCTCCCTCTTCCAGGCCTGGGCCTCTGTTACTAGGCCCGCCTCCGGAGCAGAGCTCATGCAGAGCCCCTGCTCCCTGCCACTTCTGCTCAGACTTCTCTGCACTGAACTAAGATGGTGCCCACCTTTTATACTCCCTTCTCAATGCACCCAGGAACTGCTTCCTCCCTGCTCCTGCACTACAGGGTTCCCCTTCCTCAGTGTTCCCTCCCCCCACTCCAGCCAGGGACAGGGACTGTCGTGCCCATCTCAGGGGCATATTGGTTGCCCTGCCCCACGGCAATGTGGTGTAATGCATGCAGGTGTCGGGTCCTGATCCACACTCCATCCTTACCTGAGAGTGAGATATCACACCTCTGGGTGAGGTGCAATACGTCTTTAGCAACCGAGCCCTCAGGGTGCTACAGTTCCATTTATCTTCAGCCTAGGTGACGTATTGCGATACAGGGCCGTGATTTTGGCTATAAAAGGGTCCCCTAGACCCCTACCCCAAGCTTTTTAAGAGAATCATATATGGCGTGCCAGGAGACTCTATGGAATGCTTTCTCAGCATCCAACGAGAGTATCTAATTACAAATTTTTAACTGCATCTAGCCCAGGAAATACTTTGTGCCTAGTAGCAGTGTCTGCTAGTAAGCGGATTATCCCGGCTGTTAAGCAAGCTGCACCACCTCTAGTTTAGACACTTAATTTTTTCAAAGGAAATGCTTCGGGACCATGGGATACTTAGTGAAGAGCATCAGGAGGCACCCCAAGGCATAGGGGCTGGGACTGGCAGTAGGATGCCTTGCGGTGGACAGCCGAGCTCGATCCTTATAAAAGCTTTTTAACTGCAGCAGCTTTAGTGGACGCTACTGGAGCTGGAATTACCGCGGCTGCTGGCATGAGACTTGCCCTCCAATAGATCCTTGTAAATGGATTTAAAGTGTATTCGTTCAAATTAGAGAGACAATTTAAATTAAAAAGCTTAGAGCTGCCTCCACCACAGGGGGGCTCGCTCGACCCACCAGCGGACAGGCACCAGTATTGGGAGAGGGGGGCTGGCCGTCAGGGTTCACCGCGGCTCTGGCACAAACCCGGCGACACGGAGGTGGCACGGGCAGGAGCGGACTGGCCGTGTCGGCTTCTCACTTTTTGGATTTTAGAAGGGCATGACATGCCTATATCTGTGTCTCCCCCTCCTTTTACTCCTCCACCTCTTTTATTTTCGCATGACTATATGTACTTGTCACTTTTCCATGTGTTAGTTATGTCTTCTGAGCAGTTTGTCAGCTTTTGGACACCTTTGAAGGTGTTTTCTATGTGTTTCTATGTGTTTTTGTTTGCCTGCCATTGGTTTTAACGGTGTTCGAAGGTGTTCGACGAACAGTTCGACGAACACACGGGTGTTCGACGAACCGAACCGAACTCGAACACTACGGGGGTGGCTCAACACTAATTATGTTCAACAAGGCAAGAGATACCCAAGACAATCGGTGTGGGAAGATTGTCCAGAACATAGCAAGGGATTATTTCACAATTAACTGACCCCACCCTCAGTTTTACATTATGTACAATCTGAGTAAATGCTTTCTGTGCAAGTGGCGCCAAGTCAATGGCAAAGATGGAAATAGATTCAGCTAAAGCACAGCAAGCAAGACCATGAGTTTTCACAAACTCAACATCAACCATGCTGACTCCGGCTCCACTGTCAACAAACACAGAATTTTTCTCGGTTTTGCTCTCTAGCACAACGCCTTTTTTCTTTCGGATCTCTGGGAAGATGTATGATGTAGAGACACCCCCTAACTGCATGGGTTCCTCCACCTCCCCCAGTACTGGCTCAACCCCAGACTGCTTCCCTGGCAGAGATGCGCAACCCCGACAAGAAGGTCCCGGAGGAGGTGGTCTCACCCGACTTTCCCGAAGGCGTCTATCAAGACTTATGGCCAACGACATGGCAGCCTCCAAGGACTGAGGGGTTTCATTTACTGCCAAGGCATCTTTCAACCTCTAAGTAAGCCCCTCACAAAATTGACTTCTAACGGCTGAGTCATTCCATTTGGAATCCGTTGCCCATCTACGGAATTCCGAACTGTACGTTTCCACTGACCAACTCCCCTGCTGAAGGTGACGTAGCCTAGACTCAGGCAAGGCGACTTGGTCAGGGTCATCATAGATAATGGCCAAAGCCCCGAAAAACCCCTCCACAGACTGGAGACAAACCGAGTCCTGCGGTAACGAAAACACCTATGACTGAGGATCTCCCTGCAATAGAGAGATCACAATACCAACCCGTTGCTCCTCATTACCGGAGGAGTAAGGACGAAGTTTGAAATACAATTTGCATGCCTCCTTAAATAAAAAAAACTTGTCCCTACCTCCTGAAAGCCTGTCCAGGAGGGCAACCTTGTGTTCAGGCTGGACAGGCCTATCTCCAGAGACCCCCACATTGGCGACCTGTAACCACTGATGCTGCTGCTGAACCTCACAGCTGAGGTCATTCACCTCCAGAGACAGACGGCGGAACTGCTCTGTGAGCTCTGCAACTGAACCCATACCAAGGGAGAAAGGAAGAAAAAAAAGATTCACGCCCAAAAACACACAAAAGGAAAAAAAAAAAGTCAGTTTTTTCTTTCCCCTTTCAAAACTTGCTCGGCCGGCGATAATGTCACGCAGGGTGTGTGTGGGAAAGACTTAGTGCAACACAGAGGGAAGAGGGAAAGTGAGCCCAGACACTAGTGAAAATGGGAAATGGAGACCTCTTAGTCTGGTCTAGTGTCACCCTGTTTCAACTACAGTCCGTATATTGGCTCTTCACCAATCGCTGCATGCGTGCCTCGCCCTGACTTTCCCTGGCGTATGGCTAAGGCTAGGGAAAGGAGGAGATGAGCACTAGTCAATCTCCACTAAACTGTATAGACAACAAGGGTAGACAAACAGGGGGGGTTGCTTAGCTTTAGATGACTCCAGACAAATGCGCACACTCCCTCAAGCTCCAGAGAGGGCGAAGTACTGCTCTTGCTAAAGCCTCACAAGTAGTAATGAATATCACCGGCACCAACTGCAGGGCGACTGTCTGTCACCTCTCACACACCCATGACACCCATGACCCACAAAAGCTAGTAACATAAAGATATAGGGATAATATGCAGGTTAATAGCATTAGAACACTATCTGGCCACCTTACTGAAAGTGCGGCTACTGGGAGAAAATTAACTTTATTCCTCCCTGGAGCTCATTGGGGCTAGTCACTGCTCAAACACAGTGAGTAGCAGCTGCAAGCACTTTGATTGACATCTCACGATGCAGCACATCTATGCAGAGCTAGCTGTTGATCAAAGTGCTGGGGCATATAGCAGTGCTGTGAGCGATGACTGTAGCCACTCCGGTCATGGCTCTATGACTGAAAGCCGGCAGCTCCTAGGAGGAATAAAGTTCATTTTCTCCCGGTATCTGCGCATTCAGTGTGGTGGCTGGACGTCACTGTAACGCTATTAACCTGCAGATTAACCGCATATCAGCTAGTTAATAGCATTTTGGGACATGACAGATTCACTTTAATGTTATACTTTGAAATACATAGAAACACAATTTCAATACTGTATTGTCCCTATATCAGATATATCCCAAAGATAATTTACAATATCAATAATAATAAGTCTCTGTTCTTATTAGCATTTTATAACCTCTTTCACAGTTTTGTCAACCATTACAGTATACTTCATGGAAAGACTAAAGTAATCTGCAGCACTATTCTTGACATCAAAATACAGGATTCTCAAACCCCAATAAACTCAATAGTTTATCATAATTCACCAGTATCTTTTCATCAATTTGTCCAACATACAGTTAAATTCAAAATTATTCAACCCCCATTGTAAATCAGGTTTACTAGCAAAATTTACAATAAACCACTGAAACAGGAACAGTTAAAATAACTCAACAAAACTAATAACTAAAAAGTGTTTTTTTCCAAAATCGACACAAAATTTTAATGACTACTGCAGTCTCAGAATGAACCAACTTCTGCATGACTAGATTTTTAAGTAGAGCCTCTTTGACAGTTATGACCTGCTGCAACTGTGTTCAGTAAGACACCAGTGTTTGGCAACGTTTTTACAGAATCTTGGTCCATTACCCATAGCCCATTCCCCATCGGTTATGTCCTCCTGTTTTAAAATATTCTTTGATTTGCATGTTGCAATCACCTTCATGCAAACATGAAATATATAAAACTTGATTTGCATTATTGCTTTAGAAAATATGAAAAAATTTGAATGCTTAGCAAATAAATTGACCAATTCATGTGTGCCTAGTAGCCACGATAAGGCTACATTTATATGGGCAGGTAGGATCCTGCTGTGACGGCCTTTCCAGAATCTTTTAGGACTCCTCCTGAAACCAAGCCCTGGTGAACTATGAGGTATGCATGGAATGATTATCCTGTTGGAAGGACCAAGGACACTTTAACTTCAACTTCCGCACAGAAGACAAGATGTCTTTTCCTAGAATTCCGTGATTCTTGATTAAATCCATCTTACCCTCCATATGCTGCGTGTTTCCAGTAGCAGAAGAAGAAAATCTGTGCCAGAGAATCACCAAGCTCCCACCCCCGTGGAGAGGGTGTTCTTTTTTGCCTAATTTTTCCTCCTCCAGATAACAAGTATAGTTAATTCATAGGCTCAAAAAGTTCTAGTTTTGTTTTATCATTTCACAAAACCAAATTCCAAAACTTCAGTGGCTTACTTATATGGTTTGGTGCATGTTGGAGCCAACTTTTTTGGTCTTTTGGGTCAATAGACGTTTACTACTTGGAGTTCAGACATGGAGAGCTTCAGCATTTAATATACACTTCACTGTGCAAACTAGAACCTCAGTGCCTGCTGCTACCAAATCTTGCAGCAGGTCTTTTGCAGCCACTAGAGTGTTTTTGATAAACTGTGTCCTCAGGAATCTGGTGGCAGCCAGTGAGTGCTTCCTCTTTTTGCAATGTTCAAGTAGTATAGCCAGTGTTCCTTTATTTATTATGCTTGCTTATATAGCGCCATCATATTCAGCAGCGCTTTGCTGACATTAACATCACTGTCCTCACTGGGACTCACAATCTAAATTCCCTATCAGTATGTGTTTGGAGTGTGGAAGGAAACCATAGAAAACACACACAAACACGAGAGTAATACACAAACTCCATTTTTGATGATGTCCTTGGTGGGATTTAGATTTTGGACTCTGTAGCTTCTAACTTTATTTTTTGGAACATTCAATGCCTTTGCTATCTTCTTGTAACATTGTCCTGGTTTGTGCAAGGCAATGAACTCTACTGTTTACTTTTTGGACCACACTCTTAACAACCCAAGAATATTAATGAATTGGGGTTTAAGGAGGTTGTCTACAACTTTTATCATTAGGATAGGTCATCAATGTCTGATTGGCTGGGGTCTGACATATGGCACCCCCGACGATCAGCTGTTACAAGTGACGGCGGCCGCCGACTGGAAGTACTCACTTGCGGAGCTGATCCACCTACTTGTAGTGGCTGGGGCTTGGTGCTGCACATCCACCTCCTATTGATTTGAATAGGAGGTGGATGTGCATTGCCAAGCCCCGGCCACTACAAGTAGACGGCCAGCTCCGTATGTGAGTACTTCCGGCAAGTGACCGCCGCAACCATAACTGCTGATCTGCGGGGGTGCCGGGTGTTGGACCCTTGCCGATCAGACATTGATGACCTTAAGGATAGGCCATCAATGTAAAAGTAGTGAACAACCTCTTTAAGTTAAGATTCTTTGAAAATGCCGCCAGAAGCTGGTGTCTGGCTATCAGGGCCGGCTCCATGTTTTTGTGGACCCTGGGCGATTGAGTCTCAGGGGGCCCCTTTAACACATACCACGATTCATGATGCACAGATACGAAGAAGAAATATATATATATAGTACAATGCCGAAGATTTCACTTCTTACATTACATATATCTATTCTAAATTCTACAATAGCTCAGAAACCGGCGAATTCTCTCAACGCACAGTGCAGACCGGACAGTATAATCCTCCATACAGTATTATGGGCCCCATATATTGCTCCATACGAAATATTGGTCCCCATGTAACGCTCCATACAGGATACTGGTCCCCATATAACACTCCATTCAGGATACTGGTCCCCTTATAACGCTCCATCCAGGATACTGGTCCCCATATAATGCTCCATACAGGATACTGGTCCCCATATAATGCTCCATACAGGATACTGGTCCCCATATAACGCTCCATACAGGATACAGGTCCCCATATAACGCTCCATACAGGATACTGGTCCCCATATAATGCTCCATACAGGATACTGGTCCCCATATAACACTCCATACAGAATACTGGCCCCCATATAACAATCCATACAGGATACTGTCCCCCTTATAACGCTCCATACAGAATACTGGCCCCCACATAATGCCCTATGCAGGATGTAATCTCTCCCCCCATATAATGCCCCATGCAGGATGTCACCCCTCCATATAATGCCCCAAGCAGGATGTCACCTCTTCCCCATATAATGCCCCAAGCAGAATGTCACCTCTGCCCCCCATATAATGCCCCATGCAGGATGTCACCTCTCCCCCTCATATAATTCCCTATGCAGGATGTCACCTCTCCCCCCCTTATAATGCCCCAAGCAGGATGTCACCTCTCCCCCCCCATATAATGCCCCATGCAGGATGTCACCTCTCCCCCTCATATAATTCCCTATGCAGGAAGTCACCTCTCCCCCCATATAATGCCCTATGCATTATGTCACTTGTTCCCTCCCCATATAATGCCCCATGCAGGATGTCACCTCTCCCCCCCATATAATGCCCCATGCAGGATGTCACTTGTTATCCCCCCCATATAATGCCCCATGCAGGATATCACTTGTTCCCCCCCCATGTAATGCCCCATGCAGGATGTCACTTGTTCCCCCCCACCATATAATGCCCCATGCAGGATGTCACTTCCCCCCCCCCACCATATAATGCCCCATGCCTCCATACATATAAAAAAAAATCAAATATTCACCTCACTTCCTATCTGCTGCCTCTGCTCCGGAGCCTCACCCGTGCCGGCGTCTTCCCGCTCTGCGCTGCCTGTGACGGCTCAGGAGAGAGCGCGGTGTAAAGACGTCACCTCGCCCTCTGACCTGAGATGTCACAGTGCAGCAGCCACAGAAGAGACCGGAGCTGCTGCGGAGGCACGGGGAGAGGTAAGTATTGTGCAGGGGAGGGAGCGCTGCCACAGGCACCGCACCGCTCACAGGTCCCATAGCACGCCGGGGTGCCCGATGGTGAGTGGCCCCCCCCCCGCCTGCTCAGGGCCCCGGCACTTGCCTGAGTGCGCCGGGTGCTGACGCCGGCCCTGCTGGCTGTGCATCACGTTTGCAGCAGGTCATAACAGCCAAAGGTAATCTACTAAATACTAAAGTGCTTGTCATAAAGGGGTTGAATAATTCTGAGACTAAAGTAGTCATTGGAAGTTACATTTTCTGTTGAATTTGGAGAAACCACTAGTTAGCTTAGCTGCGTTGAGCTGTTTATATTGTTCTTGTTTGATCAATTTATTGCAAACGGTAGAATGTTTTTTGCCCATAATCTAATTTGCAAAGGGGGTTGAAAAATGTGATTGCAACTGCAACTGCAAGGTAGTAAACTGAAAGGCATCGTCTTACAGTTCACAAGACACATGGGAGAGATATCTGTGTTTTTTAATCGCATATAATAGAGAAATACAGGTTTTCAATGGATTTCTGTTGCTAGATACCTATTTTGTGATTGCTGGTGTTATGTATGTCAGACCCATTTAAAAGCACTATTGAATACACTGTGTTCCAAATTATTATGCAAATAATATTTTCTCAGATTTTCCCAAATTACCTATATGAATTGCAGTCATTGTAATTTTCCAGTCAAATAACTATTAGAGTACAATTGAAAGGTTTTTGTACAAATTGCCTATGATAACAGTATGTTTTTAAAAAAATAAAAAACTCAAACTGCATGTTCCAAATTATTATGCACAGCAGAGTTTTCAACCTTTTCATTTTAATAAAGAACAAAAAAATTGACATTTTTGAAATTATAAGCATTAGCAGGTTATTACAAACTGAAATCAAACAGTTTTCAACTCAAAACTTTATTCTAGGTGAGTTACATTTGCACATAGGACCCCTTGTTCGAAAGGAGCTTCTGAACTCTCTCGTCCATTGAATTTGTCAGGTTTTGGATGGTTTCTGCTTCAATTGTTTTGCATGAGGACAGAATACCCTCCCAGAGCTGTTGCTTAGATGTGAACTGCCTCCCGCCATCATAGACACTCCTTTTGATGATGCTCCAGAGGTTCTCAATGCGGTTGAGGTCAGGGGAGCATGGGTCCAACACCATAAGTTTGTCCCCTTTTATGCCCATAGCAGCCAGAGATGCAGATGTGTTATGTGCAGCATGAGACGGGGCATTATCATGCATGAAAATGATCTTGCTGCGGAATGCACGGTTCTTCTTCTAGAACCATGGCAGGAAGTGCTGTTTGAGAAACTCAACATACATTATGGAGTTCATCTTTACCCCTTCAGGGATCCTAAAAGGGCCGACAATCTCTCTCCCCATGATTCCAGCCCAAAACATTACTCCACCTCCTCCTTGTTAGCGCTGTAGCCGTGTTTGCATGGGGTGTCCATCAACCAGCCATCCTCCACTCCATCCATCTGGACCATCGAGATCATTTCATGCATGATAATGCCCCGTCTCATGCTGCACATAACACATCTGCATCTCTGGCTGCTATGAGCATAAAAGGGGACAAACTTATGGTGTGGCACCCATGCTCCCCTGACCTCAACCCCATTGAGAACCTCTGGAGCATCATCAAAAGGAGTGTCTATGATGGCGGGAGGCAGTTCATATCTAAGCAGCAGCTCTGGGAGGGTATTCTGTCCTCATGCAAAACAATTAAAGCAGAAACCATCCAAAACCTGACAAATTCAATGGACGAGAGAGTTCAGAAGCTCTTTTCGAACAAGGGGTCCTATGTGCAAATGTAACAACACCTAGAATAAAGTTTTGAGTTGAAAACTGTTTGATTTCAGTTTGTAATAACCTGCTAATGCTTATAATTTCAAAAATGACCATTTTTTTGTTCTTTATTAAAATGAAAAGGTTGAAAACTCTGCAGTGCATAATAATTTGGAACATGCATTTTGAGTGCAGTTTGAGTTTTTTATTTTTTTAAAAATATACTGTTATCATAGGCAGTTTGTACAAAAACCTTTCAATTGTACTCTAATAGTTATTTCAGGAATATTGACCCAACAAATCATGAAGAGACTCTAGTATTCTAAAAATATCATTTTATTGAAAAAATTTTATTTTTTAAAAAAATATACACATAATAAACAAACAGGGAATCTAAAAACCGTCAAAACGGCAGATCCATATACAAAGAAAGTAGGGTTTTATTTATAGCAGCACATAGTAACATTGGATAATATATAAGAGGTCTTATAGCTCCTTTGCCCAAAGAAAATAGTCCAAAGCTACAAAAATTGTGTTTTCATCCTCTATGGGGTTAATCTATATAGAAATTATCATTCTAGGCAAAGTGACAAGGCCTACTATAGAAAAATGCCATTATATAAAAATTAACTCCACAATTTTTATATAATGGCATTTTTCTATAGTAGGCCTTGTCACTTTGCCTAGAATGATCATTTCTATATAGATTAACCCCATAGAGGATGAAAACACAATTTTTGTAGCTTTGGACTATTTTCTTTGGGCAAAGGAGCTATAAGACCTCTTATATATTATCCAATGTTACTATGTGCTGCTATAAATAAAACCCTACTTTCTTTGTATATGGATCTGCCGTTTTGACGGTTTTTAGATTCCCTGCTTGTTTATTATGTGTATATTTTTTAAAAAAATAAAATTTTTTCAATAAAATGATATTTTTAGAATACTAGAGTCTCTTCATGATTTGTTGGGTCAATATTCCTGGACTCAACATAGTGTTGTTGTATGAATTGCTCTTTGAAGAGTATATATTGTTTTGGATATTGGTGATTATTCTAATAGTTATTTGACTGGAAAATTACAATGACTGCAATTCATATAGGTAATTTGGGAAAATCTGAGAAAATATTATTTGCATAATAATTTGGTACACAGTGTATTAACAAGTAGACAAAAGGAGAGTGGACCTAACAGCGGAATGGCTATTATAGGACCAAAAGCAAATTTTTGTCCAGAAAACAAGCGGTTTATATATACAATGAAAAAAAGCTTTTTCAGTCACACACTCAATATAGCAGCCAATACAGAGATAAAATGGAGTGATGCACCTAGGGGAATGGATAAATGAATTAAATGAAATCATTTAAGAGATGGCTTTAACCAGTTCAGGTTGTGTGCGGGCCATCGGCTATAGATACTGGTATGATATACTTATATGGCATAAGTCACTTTCAACAATGAGATTTCAAAACACATTTGAGCTGTAAACAGGAGTATATCTAATGGTTCAATGGTTCAGAGCAATGAGTTCCAAAGGATGAGTTCAGAACGGGAGAAGTCTGGAAGAAGGGAGGGAGTGCATGTAATAAGGAAGCCGGTGAGCTGTGGATTATTGAGTGAATCAAGAATGAGTAGATTGATAGACGGAGATGAAATGTAGGAAGGTGCAGCACGGTGGAGAGCTTTGTATTGTAGTTAGAGAGTTTTATATTTAACTCGAGACAGTCTAGCATTTCGGATGTTGTTAAAGTACTAGTGTAAGGAATAAACGTCTTCATTAATTATAATGTGGTCCATTCGCTCAAGTTGCACAAACTGTTTGATGGTTGCTACAATGGAGTCCAGAGGCTGAGGTCTTCTTTGATCTTCACCCATTGACCATGAAGGGAGATGTGAGTTTTCCTACAGGAGGATTGCCAGGTTATATTCACCAAATTAATCAGTTTAACAGTGATATCGCTCATGGAACCGTGGCATGGACAAGAGGCATCATCACAAAAACAAATGTGGACAAAAAATGGAGCCAAGGTCCACACTGGAAGTGGAGAAAAAGGCGCACAACTGAGGAGCAAGGCAAGAGGGTAGTTGGGAACAAGGCTGAGGTCAGGATCAGTAATAATCAGTAGAAGAATTTGTAAAAAGTGTCAGAATAGGCTAAACCTCAAACACCAGGCAGGACATGGCAGAACATTTACCACTTAAAATGGCTAACTTGACCTCCTGATCAGGCACTAGCTGTTTTAGCAATTTAACAACAAAATAGATCTAAATCAGTAAAGCTGTTGCTCAAATAAGCAGGGCCAAAGCTAAGACCAGAAACTGAAGCAGAAGAGGAAAAACCATCTCATTTCCTAGCAAGAGGATGAGGCAGGAGCGCAACGTTGGAGTCGGGCAAATTAAGTAGCACTGTAGTTCCATATGGTTGTATTGCGTTTCCTGTCACCATACTCACTAAGATTATAGGTTAGAAACTGAACTAAAAGGCGCTCCTTCTTATACAAAGGGAGGCAGATATATTTCCCACACAAAGAATGGAAGTGATATGGAATTATGATCTAAAGAATTGAAGAAGTGCTGGTAACTTCAGTAGCGTGGCTATGAATATTGATCTGCCCCGCAAGAAATACTGCATTGATTGACTAAACTTGAATTAAATTAGAAATTTATGACTTAAATATCCAGCATTTGTGTTTATTTTTTAGCCAATGAATCTTGTGCGGAGACAGACAATGGAGAAGGATTCACACCAGAAATTACCAGCTGTAACAAAGATTCAGGTCAGTTGATATGTGTATTCTGTTAATAGAAAATATGTCATTTCACAGGTTGTCATGGGATTGATTGATTTAAATTATTATCATATGGATGTGGGTGATTGCAATCTCTACGGAGCTGCGGAATCTGAAAGAAAAAGCAAATAAGTTAAATAAAGTAATATATCCAGACATTAGAGTTTTAAGGAGCATATTCTGGAACATTCCTCGGAAAACAGTTCCCATAGTTTGGAGGCATTTTGTACAGTTTAAAAATTTCACATTTAATTTTACGTTTAAGAGTAGTGGGAATTTACATCATTATTAAGGGCGGATGCACAGAGCCAGGTTGCGAGACAAATAGTTGTATAGTTTTTGTTGTTCTGTTATATTACTGAAGTTATTTAGTTTCTGAGTTGTATTCCAGTACTTGTGTGATTTTTGTTGTTGTTGTGTTCTATTGTGTTCTATTTCTATAGTTGTGCATTTTTTTTAATTGTGTCATTTCTGTTAGTTTTATTCTATTCCTATAGTTGTGAAGTTTTTGTAGAAGTGTTCTTATCCAGTAGTTGTGTAGTTTTTCTAGTTGTGTTCTATTCCTGTAGTTGTATTCTATTCCTGTAGTTGTGTAGTTTCTGTAACTGTGTTCTATTTCTGTAGTTTCTTTAGCTGTGATCTATTCCTGCAAATCATGTACTTTCTGTTATTGTGTTCTATACCTGTAGTTTTTTATTTTTTTTATTTTTTGTATTCACTTTACTCACCTATATAGCGCCATTAATTCCACAGCGCTTTACAGACATTATCGGCACTGTCCCCATTAGGGCTCACAATCTACATTCCCTATCAGTATGTCTTTGGAGTGTAGGAGGAAACCGGAGAACCCGGAGGAAACCCACGCAAACACGGGGAGAACATACAAACTCCTTGCAGATGTTGTCCTTGGTGGGATTTGAACCCAGGACCCCAGCGCTGCAAGGCTGCAGTGCTAACCACTGAGCCACCATGCTGCCCACAGTTGTGCAGCTTCTGTAGTTTTGTTCTATTTCTATAGTTTTGCAGTTTCTGTTGTGTTCTGTTCCTGTAGTTCTGTAGTTTTTGTACTTGTGTTCTCTTCTTGTAGGTGTATAGTTTTGGTAGTTGTGTTATATTCCTGCAATTATGTATTTTCTGTTGTTATGTTCTATATCTATAGTCTTGTGTTCAATTCCTATAGCTGTAATTGTGTTCTTCCTTTAGTTTCTGTTGTTGTATTTTATTCCTGTAGTTGTGAATTTTCTGTAGTTGTGTTCTGTTCCAGTAGTTATGTAATTTTTGGTGTTGTGTTCTATTCCTGTAGCTGTGTAGTTTCTGTAATCATGTTCTATTCCTGTAGTTTGTTGTTGTGTAGTTCCTGTAGTTGTGTTCTATTTCTATAGTTTTGTAGTTTCTGTTGTTGTGTTCTATTCCTGTAGTTGTGTAGTTTATGTAGCTGTGTTGTTTTCCTGTAGTTGTGTAGTTTATGTAGCTGTGTTGTATTCCTGTAGTTGTCTAGTTTCTGTAGCTGTGTTGTATTCCTGCAGCTGTGTAGTTTCTGTAGCTGTGTTCTATTCCTATGAAAATTTAAATTGAATCTTCCAGTTAATATTGAATGCTAGACAAAGTGGTTGCAGATCCCAACCTCTCATCCCACAAACCTTACTCATAAATGTACACTTGGTCTGTTAGGGTAATGGGAAGCACCCCTATATACAGGGTGATTCTGAAGAAGGCAACCTACATTGTAACCCAAGTAACTGGAGGTAAATGGGTAAATCGCACAGTGCAAAAATAATGATAAATAATGAAGGGTATTTAGTTAACATAATTTTGATTAAAATAATGTAAAAGCTATCCCGCCACGTCACAGCAACCCTTATGGGACAGTCCTAACTCTAATATTAAAACCTTACCATTTGTCAAGTGACATACGTATGGATAAGGGCTGAGAGACTGACCCCCTAGTAGAAGCATAGACCTGAGGCAGAATGAACATTTCAGCTCAGACAAAGGGCGGCCACACCCTTAAATGTACAAAATTATCGAAACTTTGTATTTTTACTCATGAATACAATTAATCTTTAACATTGCAAATAGCAAATCTCATTCTCACTCCACCCCACTGGTTCAACTGGCTTTGTTGACGTGACATCAGCAGAATCACTGGCAGGAGTGGTCTGTGACCGCACTGAGACGGCACAAATTGGCGCCGGGCACAACAGGCGCCTGTTAGTTCTTAGACTCATAGTAAAAAAAAAATGTAAATTGTCCTGGATAACCTCTTTAATGATATTTTCCTTTAATTTATATAAAATATCCTGGCTGAGTCAATTATACAAAACATATCATCCGATAAGTCAACCATGAGGAAAACAGTGAGAAATTATTTTGTCACATTAGTGGAGTAATGCAGTCTGTATTCATTAATATAAGTAAATAATGATGATATTGATTTTTGGGACCATGAAAAAGGATGCAGATTGTATCCATGTATAAATATGTGGAGGGAATTGCTGTTTAAAACCTGAGGAGAATAATAGTTGATGGTTTAGAGTCTGTATAACTAAAAATGTGACTATTTATTCAGAGCGACAAGCTTTAGTGCAAGAAAAATCAAAGTCTCTAATGTTAATCCTGCTACATAATGTATCCGTATCGATCCCAGCCCTCCCTATAATGCAAACAAAGCTGCAGCTAAGCATTCTTACTGAAAATACGGACCTGTGTACGGCTGCCAATTTGTTGACTGCAGCATTAGCAGATTGATTCCAGATATCACAAAGTGATAGCTGCTTTCTTTTCAGATCACCAGATGGATATATTGTATCTTTAGGAATCTAAATCAACTTGCCTTGTAAAAGTTAAAAATTACATATCGTGGGGAGCTTATTAAAGGGTGTTTGCTGGGCAGCGCAGTGGGTCTTGGGTTCAAAACCCACCAAGGACAACATCTGCAAGGAGTTTGTATGTTCTCCACGTGTTTACGTGGGTTTCCTCCGGGTACTCCAGTTTCCTCCCACACCCCTAAGACATATTGATAGGGAATCCAGATTGTGAGCCCCAATGGGGACAGCGCCGATAGTGTCTGTAAAGCGCTGTGGAATTAATGGCGCTATATAAGCGAGTAAAATATATTAATTCATTTTAAAAAAAATCTCCGGCGCTAAACCCGCATGTTACCTGGCACACGACAGCTGATCTCTACAGCAGTCATGTGCCCCTAACAGCTGTGGGTGGAATCTAGTTAAATGTTGCTGTCAATCTCTGACAGCGGCATTTAACATGACTGCGGCAGAAGGACATCATAATCCCACCCATCGGCGCCCGTGTCACATGACTGCGGAGTGGCATTGTCAGGATGCTATGAGCGCCGCTCAGCGGTCAGCGCGCATAGCAAGTGAGCATTTCTGCACAGGCGATCAGATAATGGCCTCCCTTTCGCCCCATTCAAAATAAAACAATAAAAAAAATTAAATATACACATATTTGATATCGCTGCGTTCAGAATCGCCCAATCTATTATTATATAAAAAGAATTAATCGGATTGGTAAAAAAAGTTATGTCTCTGAGAAGAAGTGGAGTAAATAACAAAAACAGAAAAACCCAAGGTCATTAAGGGGTTAAAGAAGCACTCCAATCTATGTTTTTTATGTAATGTGTGTATATATGAATGTAATGTAGTGTGAGTGTATTAATATACTCACCTAATGCTCTGTGCCCACGATGCGGATATAATGTATTTCCACAGCGGTATTTCCTCCGCGGAAATGCATCAAAATCGCTTGTTAAGATGTCTGCCGTGTTTCCCAATGTTATTCCGCATGTGTTGTGCACATGCTGCGGAAATTTTCGCTGCAGATTATCATTGCGGAAAAATCCGCAGCACAACTATTTCTTGTGCGATTTTGCGGCGAAATCGCCGCCATTGACTTGCATTGAACCACATAACATCCGCATGTATGTGGAGAGGTACGTATGAATATATTTTTTTTATTTTTTACTTTATTATTCTTTTTTTTTTTTTACTATAGGTGCAGTATTTTAAGCAGAAATCTCAATCACACAATATAAATCCATGCCGGTTGCATGGATTTATATTGTGTGACCAACTTGTCAAGCAGTTTTCCAAGTGATGCTCAAAATCGCTTGGAAAAGCTCTTGAAAAAACGCATGCGAAAACGCTGAATAAACGCTTCTCCCTGGCAGAAAAAACGCATGTAAAATCTGCATGCGTTTTTTCTGCCAGGGAGAGGAAAAAACGCTCTGGAAATTTCTGCTTAAATTCTTCATCGTGTGCACATACCCTAAAACTCCTCTCTCCGGAGTCCAGCGCCATTCTCCATGAAGTTATCACTTTGCAGAGACTCCCCGGGTCATCCTGCGCTCTGCGTCACCTGGAAGTGGCTTTTACAATGTAAACCTACGGAGGGGTCATGGACTTTCATTGTGCATGAGACTTAGGGCTCACGCATGGAGCATAGAGTGAGCTGAATAATTGCAATTGTGGTGACGTCACTGCGAAGCAGAGCGGCGCTGAACACCGGAGAGAGGTGAGTATATTAATACACTCACACTACATTAAATGCACATATACACTTTTAATAAAAAAATAGATGGGAGTGCTTCTTTAAGAATACTCATAAAACTAGTTAATTTAAAGTAAACCTGTAATGTTAAATTTGATGTATGATCAAGCATGTTATAGAGCAGAATGAGCGAAGCATAGCAATATAGTTTCATTGGAAAAGATTAATATACCTTCAATGGCTGTCAGCTGATTGCTCGTTCATCCAACAGCATTTCCTACCAACCATCTCATATTCATGCATGCACAGTTCAGCTGGGCGTGCAGGTGTTTTCAATGGGGAGAGTGGAATAAACTGGTGGTTATACAGCTTAGACACTGCTATTTGATGTCAGCTGAGATTCAAAGGATGGTGTTTTGGCATGCCCAATCTTTTTTTTTTTTTTAACCCAACCTCATATGTCAGGGGACAATAGGGGGCATGATAGTCCTCAGCTTGTCCCACCGAAATCAGCGGGTTTGACTGATTTTGCTCTAATGTGTATTGACATCTTTAGTTGCAATGATTTTTACAGCGGGCAGTGACTGCCAGGTATATCTGTATGAATGTTCACATAAGGGAGGTGGTCAATCCTTGACCAAGAATGCCCAGTGGACCCCCAGTCCATATTTAGCATGAAGGTAAATGAATATGACTCGCCCCCTGGGCCGTGGGGCACTCGGATCCTGGCAATAGGGGAACGATGGGGGTAGTAGTGGCTACCCGGTTCCATGGCTCAGGGTGGTCAGACCAGTGGTAGTCTGCGAAGCGCTGTTGGTGTGTCCGACTACGTCACCCGTGGATTGCGGTCAGTGCGGACCGCCGCTGCCAGGTAGACCGCTGGGGCTGATGATGTATGCAGCTGGGATAGTGTGACTCCCCACGGGTAGAGTACGGCCCCAGGGCAGTATAATGGAAGATGAGGGTGATGGTGTAGGGCGTCCCAGTACCGTTAGTGCTGGAGGAGCAAGGAGCACACAGACAACAGATTGCAGTCCAGGGTCTTTACTAGAACAGGTGAACTGACCCACAAACAGTCCCGGCTAGGAGGGGACTTGGATGTCTGAGAGCAATTGGGAAATTGGCCCTGGTCAGGGTGAGGGTGTAGGCCTACCGTGCTCTCTGCGCTCCTTCTGGCTATCTCCTCCTGGTAGGGTAACAGCCCACGGTCCCGAGCTCACCGTGTCCTCTCGCCCGTATGGTTTGCAACGTGGGTTCCTTTCTACTCCCGGCCTGGTACGGCTCTGCTGGTCCCTCCTGCTGTGGCGGAGCCTCCGGGCTTCTTAGGCCAAGGAACGTACAGTCCCCTGCGGACTGGTTATCTGCTGTAGGACGTGGAATCCTCACAGCCTCAGACACCAAAGTCTGGTAAATTTGGTTCTTTATCTGCCAGGACAGGCGTACTTAACCTCTTGTCCCTGGCTTGTGGCTCTCCTACTGCCACATGTCCTCTTAGGCTACAATACAACTGTCCCTCACTGCTCTAGGACACCTCTCTATCCAGAGACAGGTTATCCAGTTCTCTCTAACCCTGCCCCCAGTTCCAGCTTTTATAGGGGCAGCCTGCTCCCCCTACTGGCCTGTGACAGGAGGTATTGCATGCTAATGTTCCCCTGACCAGAGAACCTCCCCCTTGCTCTCAGACACAGCTTTATTATATTTGTGGCATCCAGGCCAGGGTGACACATTCCCCCCTAGTAGAATTTAGTACTCCGGGACTAAACAGTAAACAAAGATAATATACATGACTATAAAACATTAGTAGACAAACGACGCACAGATTGAGTTCTTAAGTTCACAGCGTGGTCTGTGACTGGGTGTCCATATCACCAATACAATGGGGAGCCTTAACCAGGTGGGGGTCTGTCCTACCCCAAGTCCTTCACAGTCTTAGTTCATTCCTTGGTTAGGCTCCGAACGCAGTCCATACAAAGTCCCGGTAAGAAACTGAAACACACTATTAATAATCATGCAGGTAACTTGGCAAACATTTCAACATTTGGCAACAGGGTTATTTACAGTTTTAGTGCACCCTATATTCTCCAGCGAGCAGGTATCTGCCCCTTTGTGCTCCTGGTTGACCTCCTTAATCCACTGTCTGGTGGTGGACCGACCTGGCTTTCCCCACTACCGTTAGGGGTACAGCTACCAGCTTGGTGTACAGGTAGGGCAGGCAGCTGTCTGCGGGTCCTTTGGCTTACCGCAGGCATGGCAGGCTCACTGTCAGCAGAGGGTTGATTCTCCTGGGCTGCTGGTACAGGCTCTTCTGCCTCTGGAACTGCTTGCTCTTCTTCACCTTCCGGCTCTGGTGTAGGTTGTTGCTGAGCCGGTTGCTGGAAATGCAGGACGGGTACCACTATGGCGTCGTTTATTCGAGTCCAGGACTGAGGAAACTCTCCGAGAACGGTGCTGATCATTTCTTCCTTGTCCTTTGCGGGTTCAAGATCACTTTGATCCTCTTCTGCACTACGGAGTTGCTCGGGGCACCTTTTTAGGTGGTCTCTACTAGTGGTTTCTCCTCCATCCCTGGTGATCACGCACACCTTTGAGTTGTCGTGGTCAGACTGCTGTACGGTGTAGGGTTCCCTTTCCCACTGGTCGTCCAACTTATGTAGCCTTCTCTTTCGCTTCAGGACCTGCTCACCAGGTTCTAGGGGAACAGCAGGGGCGTGTTGGTTGAAGAGTCTTTCTTGCCTTTCTCTCACCTGGGCCAGGCTCTTCTCCACACTCTCCTGTACCTTCTTGTACTGCAGTCGCCTTTCCGTATCCCAGTCCGCATCCGGGGAGGTGTCCTCAGGTGTTAGGACTCCCATGTCCAGGTCCATGGGCAGCTTACCTGGTCTGGCTCGCATCAGGTAAGCCGGGGTGCAGTTTGTAGCTTTCACCGGGATATGGTTGTATAAGTCTATCAGGTCCGGCAGTTTTTCTGGCCACAGGCTGCGTTCCTCCAGGGGCAACGTCTTCAGGAGATCAATGACTATATTGTTCATTTTCTCACACATCCCGTTGTGGGTGGTAAGGCATTGTCCGAATCTTCTTACAGCCATAGAGGTTGCAGAATTCTTGGAAGATTTCAGCTTCGAACGCTGGACCCTGGTCTGTCAGAACTTGTTCTGGTTACCCGTGTGGGTGGCAGAAATATTGCTGGAAGGCTCTGGCCGCCGTTTGGGCTGTCAAGTCCTTTACCGGGACCACCACTAGAAAACGGGAATAGTGGTCCACGATTGTCAGGGCATAGATGTATCCTGACCGGCTTGGAGCCAATTTAACGTGGTCCAGAGCTACTAGCTCAAGAGGCTGCTGGGTGACGATGGGCTTCAAGGGTGCCTTCTGGCTGGTGCGGTCTTTTCTCCTTAAGTTACAAGGGCCACAGTCCCTGCACCACTTCTCTACAGCCCCTCTCATGCCAACCCAAAAGAACCGTCCTCTTAGCAGGAACTCCAGTTTCTTCCAACCGAAGTGCCCCGCTCTGTCATGGTAAGCCCCCAGGACCATAGCTGCATCCCTCCTTGGGATCACGACTTGCCAGGTCAGCTAGTGCATCCAGTGGTTGTCAAGCCTTCTGCACAGCTTGCCTTCGTAGAGGAACAGCTTGCTCTTCTCTTTCCATAGCTGCTTGGCTTCCTCTGGAGCATCCGGATCTATGCGGGCATCTTCCTGGGTCAGCAGATCTTTCACCAGGCGGATTGCAGGGTCACTATCTTGGGTCTTGGCCCAGCTATGGTGAGGTAGGGGATTGATCATAACGGTGGTTAAATCTTCCTCCTTCACGCGGTGGGAGTATTGAGCGGTTCCATACCGGTGAAACGCGGGGAGTTCTTCGTCACCTTCGGGTAAGTGAGGCATTCTTGACAGGGCGTCAGCGTTGGCATTGGTTTTGCCTGCCCGGTACTTGATCACGTAGTCATAATTGGAGAGACGGGCCATCCACCGCTGTTCCAGGGCACCAAGTTTTGCACTGTCTAGGTGTGTTAACGGGTTGTTGTCCGTGTACACAGTGAACTTTGCGGAGGCCAGGTAATGCTTGAAGCGTTCCGTTACGGCCCACACCACCGCCAAGAATTCTAGCTTGAAGGAGCTGTAATTCTCCGGGTTCCTCTCGGTGGGCCTCAGCTTCCGGCTGGCGTACGCGATCACTCTTTCTCTGCCCTGTTGGTTTTGTGACAGTACGGCTCCCAGTCCCACATTACTGGCGTCGGTGTGGAGAATAAAAGGCTGGCCATAATCAGGGTAGGCCAGGATCTCATCCCCTGTGAGGGCCATCTTCAACTGGCGGAAGGACTCCTCTTCCGGTTTATCCCCACTTGAAGGGTGGCTTTTGGCTTCTGGACTTAGACTGTCCTATCAGGAGGTCCTGCATAGGAGCTGCCATCTTAGTGAACCCGGGGATGAACCTTCGGTAGTAGCCTACCAACCCGAGGAACTGCCTCGCTTCTTTGATGTTCGAGGGGCTTGGCCAGCTCTTGATTGCCGTGACCTTGTCAGGGTCGGGGGCTACTCCTTCCGCACTTACCACGTGCCCTAGGTACTGGACCTTCAGTTTCAGCAGGTGACACTTCGATGGTTTCACCTTCAGGCCATAGCCTGCCAGGGCTTCGAACACCTCGGCCAGGTGCTTTAGATGGTCCTTGTAAGTCTTCGAATAGACGATCACGTCGTCTAGGTAAAGGAGGACCGTCTCGAAGTTTCGGTGCCCTAAACAGCATTCCATCAGCCTCTGGAAGGTCCCTGGTGCGTTGCAGAGCCCAAAGGGCATACAGTTGAACTCGCTCAGTCCCATCGGGGTGGTGAAGGCGGTCTTCTCCTTGTCAGCCTCTGCCACAGGAACCTGCCAGTACCCGCTAGTAAGGTCCAAAGTAGAAAAGAAGTTAGCTGATTTTAGTGCGGCTAAAGACTCCTCTATTCTAGGCAGCGGATATGCGTCTTTGTGGGTGATGCGGTTGATTTGTCTATAGTTCACAAATATTCTCATGGTGCCGTCTTTCTTTTTTACCAGAACCAAGGGGGCTGCCCAGGGGCCACAGCTATCTCTAATGACCCCAGCTTCTTTCATTTCCCTCAGCATGCCCTTTGCGTTCTGATAATGTGCAGGGGGTACAGGTCTGTGTCTCTCTTTTATTGGTGGGTGGCTCCCCGTGGGAATATGGTGTTCTATCCCTTTTACTCTGCCGAAGTCTAGCGGGTGCTTACTAAAAATTCTCTCGTACTCCTGGACCACCCGGTAGACTCCTTGCTTTTGGTGCAGGGGAGTGGAGTCAGCACCGACATGGAGTTTCTGGCACCAGTCCTCCTTTTGTTTCTGGGAGCCATTACCCTCCGCCTGTGGAGATGGAGACAAGGGTTCCACGGCCCTGATAGCTTTGTGCTCAACAGCAAACAGTTTGGCAAGTGTAGCGTACCTGGGTAAGTGTACCTCCCTCTCCCCAATGTTGAGGATGCGGACGGGCACCCTCCCATGACAGACATCAACCACCCCCTGGGCTGTCAAAATGGTGGGCCTGCTGTCCGAGTACTCGGGTTCTACCATGGCTTGGTAGTCTCTACCTCTCAACCCGATTGCAGTCCGACACCAGATCATCATTTCGCTTTTGGGAGGCATGGAAATGGGGAACGGATCACTCAGTCTTACGCTACCGATCTCACCACCAGACAGTTTTACCTGCTGCCGTCTCATCAGGGCTTTTATCTCCTTGTTGAGGACTCTCTGTTGGCTGGAACTAGCATTCACCGCCACCTGTTGTAGAATTACAATTACCTCTGAAAGACAATTTTCAATCACGTTAGTACCCACAGTTATTTTAGGGTGACTTTCACGACGGTCAATGTCCACAATAATCACTCCCTGTGCCGGTAGTTCAACTTTACCAATTTTAATGGTCATCTCCTTGAACCCCATCTGCGGCACGGGTAAGCCATTACTGGTGATGATGCTCAAGTTACTGTCTGGATACCGTGTGATATCAGCATCAGTCCAATACTGCTTAAAAAGTACATAAGGGATAGTGGTTACTTGCGACCCAGTATCCAGCAAGGCGCTCATGGGGATACCGTCCAGCACCACGGGTAAAACCGGGTGCCCCCCAACGTACTTATCACGCCAATTATAATGGCCTGGTGATCTTATGCCTGGGGGTTGGCCCTCTGGCCCAGGTTGGACCCATTTAAATTACAGTACCTGGAAATGTGTCCGGGCTGGTTGCATCGATGGCAAATGGGCTGTCCATCCTCTGCGTAGCGGTCTGTGGGCCTCCCTCGGAACGACGGGATCCTCCTCTGTCGACGCTACGGGACATCCTCCGGACTTGAAGCCAACTCGATGGGTCTTGACGGGTCCACTTGTAACGCCTGGACGGTCCTGGTCAACGCCGCGATGCTCCTGGTCAGCTCCTGGACTTGGTGGTGCAGGTTTTTCGACGGGGCTTGGTTCAGTGCCTGTGCGTGAGCCCCCACAGAGTCCATAGGGGAGGGCGCTGCCTCCTGGTGGTAGGTGAGAGCAGGACGCCGGGGGTTTATAGCGCCACTGGTTGCGGGTTCACGGAGCACCCTTATGGCCCTGTCCTTAAATTGGGCAAAGGTCAGATCAGGGTTCTGAAAGAACATGAGGCGCAGTTGGGCCCTGTGGGTGCTAGACAGCAGACCTTCTATGAATTGTTCTGTTGGCACCTTATCCATTTCCTGCACGCTGCGAGGGTCAGCTTGTTTGATGGCCCTCAAGGCTTCCTGCAAATTTAGGGCATAGTCTCTGATGCTGTCCTGTGCCCGCTGCTTACATCCATAGAACCGCATTTTAATTTCTGCTGAGGTACGGGTATCAAAGGTACCTCGCAGCCGGGCCAGAATGTCCTTCACAGTCCTTTTCTCCTCAGCGGGCCATGACTTTACCTCCCGCTGGGCTGCGCCAGTTAACTGCCCCGTCAGTATGCTGACCTTCTGTTCCTCTGTCAGGGGGTAAACTTGGAACAAACCGTACAGCCTTTCCTTAAAATCAGTCAGGGCATGGGGCTCCCCTGAATACTTAGGCAGCCAGGCCTCTCCAGGGATGTAGGGCCGGGAAAATGGCATCACCGCTGCTGCAGCCGCGTTGGTGGTAGTGGGCGCCTCTGTGTCCGACATCTTCCTCCCCCCTAGTTAAGCGTGGCCTACCTTCCGACGATCCTCTTCTGTAGGCCGTGGCTCCGCTGGTGCTGCTCCGGACGAGGACCTTGCGTTGCGTCCTGGTGACGTCAGCGTTGCTCTCTCTCCCTTCCAGGACCTTGTGCAGCGTCGGTTCGTGGGGCGGAGCTTCGGGTCTCGCGCGGTTTGGACGTCCACGCCCCTCTTCTTCCCGTGCGGCGTCCTGAAGATGGCGCCCGATGGCGGGAAAGCGGCTGAAGATGGCAGGAACCGATGGAAGATGGCGGGAGACGGCTGGTACTGGCGGGAAACGGCTCCGGATGGCGGGAAACCTCTTTTCAGGTGCGTGTACAGTCTTTTTCAGGTACGCAATACCCGTTTGTGGCGGGTTGGTTACTATCCTGCCGACTACGCCAAAACTGACTCGCCCCCTTGGCCGTGGGGCACTCGGATCCGGGCAATAGGGGAACGATGGGGGTAGTAGTGGCTACCTGGTTCCGTGGCTCAGGGTGGTCAGACCCGTGGTAGTCTGCGACGCGCTGTTGGTGTGTCCGACTACACCACCCGTGGATTGCGGTCAGTGCGGACCGCCGCTGCCAGGTACATCGCTGGGGCTAATGATGTATACAGCTGGGGTTGTGTGACTCCCCACGGGAAGAGTGCGGCCCCAGGGCAGTATAATGGAAAATGGGGGTGATGGTGTAGGGCGTCCCAGTACCGTTAGTGCTGGAGGAGCAAGGAGCACACAGACAACAGGTTGCAGTCCAGGGTCTATACTAGAACAGGTGAACTGACCCACAAACAGTCCCGACTAGGAGGGGACCTGGATGTCTGAGAGCAATTGGGAAATTGGCCCTGGTCAGGGTGAGAGTGTAGGCCTACCGTGCTCTCTGCGCTCCTTCTGGCTATCTCCTCCTGGTAGGGTAACAGCCCACGGTCCCGAGCTCACCGTGTCCTCTCGCCCGTATGGTTTGCAACGTGGGTTCCTTTCTACTCCCGGCCTGGTACGGCTCTGCTGGTCCCTCCTGCTGTGGCGGAGCCTCCGGGCTTCTTAGGCCAAGGAACGTACAGTCCCCTGCGGACTGGTTATCTGCTGTAGGACGTGGAATCCTCACAGCCTCAGACACCAAAGTCTGGTAAATTTGGTTCTTTATCTGCCAGGACAGGCGTACTTAACCTCTTGTCCCTGGCTTGTGGCTCTCCTACTGCCACATGTCCTCTTAGGCTACAATACAACTGTCCCTCACTGCTCTGGGACACCTCTCTATCCAGAGACAGGTTATCCTGTTCTCTCTAACCCTGCCCCCAGTTCCAGCTTTTATAGGGGCAGCCTGCTCCCCCTACTGGCCTGTGACAGGAGGTATTGCATGCTAATGTTCCCCTGACCAGAGAACCTCCCCCTTGTTCTCAGACACAGCTTTATTATATTTGTGGCATCCAGGCCAGGGTGACACAAATACATTCTGAGACTGTTTTTCCTACAAAACTATATATCAATCTGTTGATCATCTCATGCTCTACAATATGTTGCCCTGAGATGGGGAAGAATTTTAAATGTGTTTTTTCCAATCTGTCCATGTGTCTTCTTCAGGCATATGGATGATATATAGAAGAGATATCCCACTTGAAAGCATCTCTCACCTTTACATGGTCGCCTAGTCATGAACAATCTGCATAGATTTTTATAATCCTCATTCTAATCTCTTCAATATATTTATGGAAAGGATTTATCATTTTTGTTAACATTTGCCTGTGCTGACCTTCTGCCTTGAAAGAATAAAAAAAAAGTAGAAACAGAAAACGTAAGCATTGTTCGTTCCTTGCTTTGTTCTTTCCAAGTTTTGCTGAAGAACATTCAGTAGTTTTCCTTTGGTCGGTAATGAAAAGGTTAGGAGAAGGCAACACAAACCTTTGTTTTACTTTCTACATTGTAATTAATTTTAGATGTTATTCCATTAATGACTCCACAGTTTAGTTTATTAGTTGTTTCTTGATAACGAGGAAGTGTTAATAACCCCATTCATCAAAGCTAAACATTTGGCTAAATCTCTAATCTGCATAATGAAAGCGTAGCGGCAGCATTGCTGTGACATTCAAGGATCCTTATTCAGTCGTACAGAAATATATATCTCATGTTATTTGTATCTTGATGTTCTTATTTAGTCCTATAGAAGTGTTCCTGGTGTCTGTAGATACATTTTATTATTCAGAGTCCAGAGTCAGAGTTACTATATTACTAGTAACCTTACATGGGTTGTCCAGGGGCCTTTTCAAAAGGTCTTAGAAGGTTAAAAACAAAAATAAGTAATACTCCCCCTAACGATCTCCACCAGCTACTTTTTCGACTCTTCTCTTGTATCTCATGATCTCGCCTTGGTTCTGTCTCAGTACATTAGAAGTGGCCAGAACTGCACCCCCGTCCAGTCACTAGGAAATAGAGACCAGTGGATCAGAATGGGAGCTGTAGGAAATAGGTGAGGTTGAAACAATATCATCAGAACACAAAACTTATTACATTTTAAATTTCTCAAGGGCCCTATAAGAGTAAGCTAAATGAACACTCCCAACATGGAAGAAACTTCTGAAAACATGGAGTCGATAGTCCACCAAAAAAAATTCATAAATTTTTACTTGATTATGACTAAAAGTAGGCATATACATATATATGCATACAAAAAGACAGAATTGACAGCAAATAGGTATTAGTGGCATGTAGCCCACTCCTGAATATTGGGGCAAGAAGAGTACATGGAAATAAATGGAGTGCTATAAAGTGCTAGCGCTTAGATAATAGTGGCCTATAATGGCAAATGCTAAATGCAGATAAACTGATTTAACAGGTAAAAATCAGAGGGGTAAACAATCCTTATATAGCAGTCATTGGTATATGCCAGTACGGCCTGAATTATAACAGTGTTAAGTGCAAAACTGCATACACATTGATAGAGACTGCATACAGCACAATAACACGATCATCTCTTTCCCATATTTCCTCATGTGAGATACCATGCCAGCAGCCCCGACGCGCGTTTCGCATGGGCTTCCTCAGGGGGGCTGTCATGGTGATACATTCTTCCTGCCCCAATATTCATGTGTGGACTACATGTCACTAATACCTGAGTCTAATTTCTATAGATTTTGTCTTTATATATATATATATATATATATATATATATATATATATATATATACATATACAGCATAAAAATATATATATATATATATATATATATATATATATATTTACACATATACATATGTGCGTGTATGCCTACTTTTTGTCATAATATATTAAAAATTTCTGATTTTTTTGGGGTATACTATTGTGACTCCATGTTTTCAGTAGTTTAATAAGTGAGGGTGAGTATTACTTTTTTTTTAGTTTTTTTTTTTTTTTAACCAGTCTGAGCCCTTTTAAAATAAAATCCTCTGGACAACCCTGGTAATTCTGATCTCAGTGACTGGGCAGACAGGCCATCTATGAACTTTAGATGAAGAAAATATACATTTACTCAATTACAGGAGACCAGTTTGTGGGTACCGGGTAGAATCTCCATTTGGGCTGAGATTTAATTAAATCCTCTATGGTAAATATCTACAAAGGATTGGAAATATTATTAGAAACCTTGGTCAAAGTTTGCATCATTGCGGAAATTGTGGGAGGCTGAGTTATCTCTCTTTTAACCAAATTACAAAGATAGTCCTTTAGGTTAAGATCCGGAGGCTGTTGATTTTGGGCAATCTGCTGTGGATCCTTTGTCTTTCTCTCACTAGATCACTGTCCACCTGGTCCAATATTTTTAGCAGTATTAGCTGACAATCAAAAAGATATTGGGACGATTCAATAGTTCCTCCATGGCAAATATCAGTGATAAAAAAACCACCCGTTCATTAGAAAAATTAAACATTGGATCAGAATCCAACATATCCGATTCTTTGTTCTTGTGGAAGATAAAATACTGTCGGACTCTTCCAATCAACATAAACATTCAAACTTGACCGAACTGAGCATGCTCGTTTAGGGGAGGTCATAGGAAATGGCAGCTGATGAATGGCTATGCCACTTAGATTATCCCCTCTGGCATTGAGATAGTAATTGAACGCCGATTGAAAATGTATTCAGATTGGATTCAATGGACTATTAGAAGAACATCCCAATCTACACAATACATATATCATTTATGATGACTGATGAAGAGCATTAAAAATAGTTAAATATGCACTTTGCTGAATTTTTACTTTAATTTTGCCCAAAATCCAAATTTATATAAATTAAATGCTAATGTATATGTACTGTAATATGGCTCCTCAATCATCTGTGCTCAAGTATCTGTGCTTGACTTTCCCCATCAGTCCCATAGACAATGAATGGAGCAGAGCACAAGCATCTGTAACTCCGTTCCATTCAAGATGTTGTTCTGCTGGGCCCAGACCGCTATAGAAAGGAGAAAACTTACTATCTTGGGAAGGATCCTTTATGGGGTTAGTAGACTCTGTATAAGAGTTTATCTAGAATGCTGACATTTGAGCAGGAGCAGCAACACCTCCAATATGACCTCAAATTAGATTGGGATTAATCAGCTGCATTTTCATGAAAAGAAGTTAAAAAAAATGTAATCTCTTTTCAAGGGTCACATAATATCACATCTCATATTTCCAGGCTTGCTGTGAAAACTGCATGTCTCCCCCTGTCTGATCCATGCCTCCATTGTCTTCTCCATTCCGTCCTTCCAGTGATAGATCTGGACTCGAATCCTATACGAGTACATGTTTTTCCAAGTAATCGATAAGCTCTCATCTGAATGAGGCCTTCAAGTACCTTATGCTTTTACTTCGCGACAATGAACAAGAAGCTTAGTTTCAGCAAAACATGGGTCAGCGGATTATTTTAAGTGTTGTGTTTATTGACTTACTTAACCCTTTTTTACCTAACCTATGTTATGTGCAATGTACATTGTAATTTAAAGTGATCAGTCCTTTTTTATTTTATTTCTCAAATGTTTTACTTGGTTTTCAATTATTGAGGGAATTTGGGGAATGGGAGAACAGGAGATAATGCCGCCATTTCATCTGTCGCTTATGCTCATCAAGACAGATCGATAGATCAGAAACGTTTTTCTTATATAAAATTAAAAAGAAAAATTTACATAGAAGTTACATAGAATACAGAGTTTATTTTATATAACACCGGTGTCTCTCATTAGAATACGTTCCTGGCTCCCTCATGGCTAATGTGACAGTAGCTGATAAAACAACAAAGAAGCTTCTCCCCTGTGTCGAAAAACTTTTTCACTCGTACCTCCACGTGCAGTGAGGTATCAAGCCAGATCATCTTATAGATAAAAGATAGTTTGCCATGAGGAATGTGGGGAAATGCTCACCATGTCTGTAGGATGGCCGAGGTTGTCCCCTTTCATAAAACATTCTTCTATAAGCAGCAGTAGTCATAAAAAAATTTATAGACCTAGTATTACTCACCATCCACGAAGCCAGCGCCAACTCACTTTTGCAACTCCGGTCTTTTCTGTTTGTCTGCAGCATTGCCATCTTGTCAAAAATGCTACAGCCAATCATTGAGCTCAACAACTCTGCTTGTGTTGATGACATGAGCCACAGAGCTCACTGATTTGCTGCAGTGTAGAGATGAATGGAACCCCAGTTTATGGTCCAGGTCAGTGTCTGTGTGCCGTGGACCAGACCTGCATGAATTTCCTTACCATTCATGATCCCAAGCTTGGCTTATGATTGGCCAGGCTAGCAAGATGTCACCTGTGTTCTGCACACTGCACAGATGATGTCAAAGCAGGCCAGCGAATCAAATGCAGTGCCAGGGAATCCGGAAGTCCAGGAAATTCGCAGCGCTCCTGGCCACAGATCTGGACTGTGGACTGGGGTTGTGCAAATTGATCTGGTCATCTCTACTGCAGCGGTGTCGATGTGATGTCAGCGCTGCAGACAAGCAGAGGAGATGGGAGCTGCGATGGAGACTTGGCACTGGACTGGGGAGCGTGAGTAATACTATGTGCTCTTTTATGATTATACAGCCTACGAAGAAACGTTTTCTGATAGGGGACAACCTCTTTAAGTCCTGCTGTCGTCATAAAATGGGTCATTTTCTGAAATCCCTGTTATAATGACATTTTTCAATGACTATGAACGCAAAAATTGCCTATAGCGGGCCCGAGGTAACAAACTTAGTAAGGTTGGTGAAAGTTATGAACTTTTTAAAAAAAATGTTTTGGTACAAAGTTTCATGACGGCAACTTGCATGGCTCCTCATCGCCGCCCCACTCGCCTTGCGATTTCTCTTTGCGGCAGGCCATTACGCTAAAGTTTGTTTCCTGCTGAACTCCCCTGCACGGCTCCTACAGCATGGTGTTTCTATCTGGCCTTAGGGGAACGTGGCCAGTCTCTGCAGGAATTTAACCCTGCTGTGTCCTGTAGAGATCTAGCTCCCCAGACTATCCCATGCGAGCAGGTTCTATTTAATGCAGCTCCTCCTACCATTCCTCGCCTGAACATTTGTTCCTGCCCCGTTTGTACCTGTGCATGCTATCCTGTAAAAAAGTAGAGATTCCCTTCAAAAATATGTGTTAAAGGCAATCTGTCACAGGGTTTTTGATACTCCATCTGAGAGCAGCATGATGTAGGGACAGAGACTCTGATTTCAGTGATGTATCACTTTACTGGGTGCTGTAGATTTTGCATAACCCTGCCCACACCACTGATTGGCAGCTTTCTGTGTACACTGAGTATAGGCAAAAAGCGGCCAATCAGTGGTGGGGGTGGAGCTCATGAATATGGAGGACTACATGGCAGTCAGTTTACTGATCCTCAAGTGATAATCTCCTGCTGATAAAAGAATGATCTTATAAAAACTATAGCAAGCAGCCCAGTAAGTGACACATCCCTGGAATGTAATGTCTTTGTCTCTAAATTATGTTGCTTTCAGATTAGGTGGTAAAAACCTGATGACAGATTCCCTGTTATCACAGACTACCATTATGCCACATGTGAGACTCCAGATCCCTCTTATGCCTGCTCACGTATGACACTTTGATAAATCTGCACAATGTTGGGCACTCAGCATCTGAAGCTTCCGTGTAATTCGCGATGATTGATGGAATTAAACAGAGAATTGTTTTAGGAGAAGAAAATCTCTTATTGATGACTGTTCTCAGGGGTTTTTTAAAGGTCAGACACCAAATGGGCAAATGTCACATTTTTTACTTTTGATGAAGTTATAGTAATCATTGCGGCGGTCACAAATGCCATTTTCATTGTAACATATACAGTCCCTGTATATCTGGCAAAGGGGTTTGTTTAACCTCAGAATAAAAAATGGATCATTCAAAGCTTTTATGTTCTCTCTGCACATTATAAGTCAGTGTAATGTATTTGCCTAGTAGTCACATAAGTTATGTTCATTGTCACATAAGCAGCCGCAGACTTCATACTTACTACGCTGGGCCAATTGTGAGTACAAGTGGCGGGTTACCCACTTCAAAGCCGCTGGAAATATCTTTACATTCTCGGCTTCTATCGAAGGTGACAGCCGCTGCCAGATCTTTAAGAGAACCAGGTTTGCGCACACTAAATATGCCGCAATGAATAACGTGGGTTTTAGGGGTGATGAGAAACGTAAGCTGTTTAGGGATGAAAATATGGTAAAAGGTTTGTTAGACGATAGCACATGTTAGCATGAGATCTCACAAGCGCCATGATTGTGTTCTGCCATTAGGTGTTGTGCAGTAGTAGAAAAGGATGCCCATACTTTGCTTGCCCTTCATATTTAATTACTTTCTAAAAGAAAAGGTTGGAAGCCTATAAATGTAAGGAAGATTATTCTTATTCATTGACCACAAACTAATACTTTGAAAATGGCGATGAATAGAAACTGTAAGGGTCCGATTCATCATTTCAGATTTTTTTTAGGTTACCTTTCTTTGTCTTGTGGTATTCGCTGACATTTCATACACCAAATCCAACACGTTCCATGAGTTTTGCACAAATGTTTTTTTATTTTTTGTCCTTAACCTGTTTTTTGACTTTTTGGTGAAAAAAAAAGTCACTAAAATGTTGTTGAATTTGTGCCAAAATTTCAGGCGTATGTAAAGTCACAGTGGGCGGGGGGAGGAATCGGTGGACTATGTGACAAAATGTGCGACTTTTGGAAGAGTAGCAAATGATGACTCAGTCAAAAGCATCTGGACACCCTAAATTTCGCCCACATTGGAGAACTAAAGAAATGAAAAGGACAAGAATCATAAAAAAGTGAGGTTAAAAAAGGCTCAAATGGAAAGATGAATAAGGAGCAAGACTCCAAAAACTCGTCAAAAAAAGGTATAAATACAATAATGAATCAAGCCCTAGGTGTATTAGAAAGATGTATAGATAATAGGCACTATTGATATAAGCTCAGAAAGATCCTTAAGGGTATGTGCCCCCAATGTGTACCAGCCTGCGGCCCAGACGCTGCGGAGGAGCTGCCCGCGGCTTCCATCTATGCGGACTTCCCTCATAGAGGTTAAGTCTATGGGGAAAGCCCACATGCGGACCCGCAGGAGAAATTGACATTCTGCAGTCTGGAAATGAAATGTATGTTCATCTTACAGTCCCAGGAAAGTGGATGGGACTTATAGAAATCTCATGCACACTGTGCTTTTTTTTTTTACTCAGCATAAGCTGACCTGCGGTGCGTGTTACAAGTCCATAACCTGTCAACTTCTCTTGCGGGTACGCCAAGTTTTATGTGCGAATCTTTCCAAAAGACTTGCATTAGATGTGGAAAATCAGCATGTAAAAAAATGCAGTGCAGCAGAAATGCATAAAAAAACGCATGTAATCTGCACATGACTATATCAATTATGTTTTGTCAAAGCCAAATGCCAGGAAGTATCAAAAACCAAAGCAGCTTTATTTAAAAAATGTCACACCAAAAAGAGACAAAAAACGCAGCATCCAAAACGCAATGAAATTGCATGTTAAAAAACACTCGAAAATGCAATGAAAAAATGCAAATAACCTAATTTACTTAATAGGTGCAAGCATGCTGCAACATCAAATACTCACCAAAAGCTCATAGCGAGAACGTAGTCAAAGAGACAAAAACCGCAGCGATAAAAATTTGTGTGAAAAAAAAAAAGCAAGTAGCCTAAATTATATAATAATTGCAGAAAATCTGCAACACCAAATACTCATCTAGGTAATGTAGCCTTCTAATAAACCTTTATAAACATCATTTATCTAATTTTGGATTAAAAATTACTGATATTTTTTTTAGAACAAATAAAATCAGTTTAGAACACATTTGTAGAAGCGCAACTGTTTTTATAGAGTCAACATTCGAGGCCTTTTTTTTTTTAATTCTACCAATAATATTTTTACCCACAATAAAGTAAAAAATTACAGATTGTGAAACATTTGAAATATGTTCAACATAAATGTTTTTGCATTTTGGAAGCAGGTCACAATTTGCATATCCTACTACTTCTGGAAACATCTTTTTTTTTTTTAAAGCATTTGTTTTTGCTGAGTGCTACATAGATTATCCATTGAGTACTTTTTTCCCCGTCACCTTCTGGCCCCACTTTTGCATTAAACAACTTGTCTAATTTACATATTCATGATGCTAGATGTAGAATACAGTTCTCGCTTTGTGGTTTGATGAGTCAATTAGTTCAGACGTCTCTTCGCAGGTCGTTTGTGCAACAATATTTTTTTAAGGCGATAGTTTTGGTTTTTTTTTGTTCTTTTTTTTTTCTCTTCCATTAAGTTTCAGGTGCAGATTGCATTTATCCTGTTTAATTACCTTTTTTTTTCGGAATGGCTGTAAATACGGTGCATTGGTTAATAGGACACAGAAAACTGCAAAATGGGTTTCATTTTCAACATACAATGTTATGAAAAGTGGTGATATTTTTCTTTTTTTATAATGTTGCTGACTCACTGTCCTTCCTTTTGTGCACTTTTGGGCTTTTAAACAAATTTGAATGATTTTCAGATCTTGACTTTTTGCAGTTAGTTATTGTATTTTACGTGAGGTTTTTGTGTTTTCAAAACTTTTTAGAACTGGGTATCAAGAATATACTGAAGGGCATGCATACTTTATGTGCCCACGATCAGGAGCAGCCTGCGGCCTCAACACTGTGGGATAGCCGCATGTCATTTTATGCAAATGAGCTGCGCAATTTTTTTTTTCTTCACATGCAGACTTTCCTCATAATTGTTAATCTATGGGGAAAGTCCATTAGAAAACCTGCAAGAGAAATTGACATGTTGCTTGATTGAAAGACGCACCGCATGTCAGATTCCGCGGGTGATCCACAGGTGCCGTGAGACACATAGTGGACATGGGAGTTCTAGAAATCCCATCCACTATGCTGTAACATCTGGCCACTGGGAGTTTGACGCTGTATAAACACACACCGTCAAACTCCTGACCGTGGGCACACACCTTAACAAGTAACTGAAATAATCATAGAAAGGCAAGCTATTCCTGGTTAGTCCGGTCCCTTTTACTATTGGAGACGAAAACCCTGTGCAGCCACTCTGTAAGAAACTGAATTGGTTGATCCTTGGAGTGGAGAACTGACCTACAGGACATGGAAGAATATGAGGTGGGCACAGACACTGGCCATTCTGGCTTACCAACCAAACCCATCTCGATAATTAGGAGCCTATTTTCGGAATTGCTCCGAGATCCGCTTTTGGGGCATAGTTTGAGCTTCATTAAAGCCATAGCAAACATGCATTTCAAGAATGGCAGACAAGCACATTGACTTATAAGTTGTTTTTTGAAATCAAAGGGAAACTAGTATTATTAAGAAGTCCACATGAACATGGGGAAAGCATGTGGTCCTGTGTTGCTGTGTACCCATTCAAAGACGACAATGTCACAAAAATATAATGCCAAAGTTTGCTTAAAAGGTGTTGTTCACTATTGTTAAACTCTTACTCCTATGAATTTTTCCAGTAAAAAACATATATACTTAACCTACTGGACCACATGGTGCTCCTTTGCGCTCAGTTCTGTATTCCCCACCAGTTTCCTGGCATAAATAATGTCCAGTCAATCCATGGCCGTTTATTGTCTGCAGCATTCACAATTATGTCGAAGGGCAAGAAACACTGTTCTTCCACTTGGACGCAATTGGGAAGGCTGCAGCAGATTGGTGGCCGGTGATTGACTGCAGCAGTCCCTTGACATAATTTATGTCAGGAGACCGGTGGGGATCACAGGGCCAAAGAGTAGTGCCAGTCCAAGAGGTAAGCATAGACTTTTTTTTTTACTTTGTGCTGAACTTTGAGACAATTAATAAGGTGCTGTCAAATGAAATCCGCAGTAAAAGTCCACACCACGTGTCATTTTATTTTAAGATTTTATTCCAGAGTGTGGATGAGAATAGTTATACTGTATTCTGTATATGTAACTGTATTCCTCCACAAATTGAATATCTGCAGAATCTCTGTCATATGTGGGTGCATCCTAACAACGTTTTCATCAGCGTATGGAGGAAAAGCAACCATTTTTTACAGGGGAGGAGAATTGACTAATCCATCGAAATCATTGAGCAGTGTAAACAGGCTGACTATCTGCTGACTAACAAGCCCTCGATCATCGGATGAGATGATTTTAAACTGACTGACTTAAAAATCATCATTCTGGGCGTCACAACATCATGTGCAATCAGGATATGTGCTGCACAGAATGATCTATTACTGATTATTGTCTGCGCATACGAATTATGGTCTGTCTTACCCTGATTCCAGTGATGTTTCACTTAGTTTACTGTGTGCAGTAGTTGTGATAGAATCAAAATTCTTAGATGCAGCATACAGCAGAGCTGAGAAAGCTGCCCCCTGCCAGGCTCTCTATGTACATTGTCTATTGATGGTGAGCTGCTTATCACAGGAGGGGGCTTGGTTGGACTAGCAGTCGCATGGGAACTCATCACAGTAATGTTGATCTAACAACAGCACGCAGCCTGATAAATGACACATCGCTAAATTCAGTGTTTTAACCCCTACATCATGCTGTCCTCAGATTACATATCAAAAACCTGCTGACAGATTCCCTTAAATGACGGCTAGTCAACAAACAAGAATATTGGGTGGTACAATCCCGCCCTTTTGATGCTCCTCTGTGAGTCTAAAGGCCCCCATACCACATAAAGATTAGATAGCTGATGATCAAATGATCCTTCAGCCCAAAAACTATCTCATATACACAGAAACACTCGGCTGAGCACTCCTGTTCTATAGGACTTCTCTGATAGTGGCTTATCTCAAAAGAAAACAAAAGGATTGGTTGTAGTGTTGAGCGAGTATGTTCTGTTCTGAGTATTTATAGCTGCTCGGTGATATGGTTGAATCGCTCCCGTGTGCATGATTTGCAACTGTTTGACAGTTTTAATACATGGGAGGAATGTGTAAGAAATAGACATTCCTCCCATGTAATAAAACTGTAAAACAGTTGCAAATCATGCACAAGGGAGCGATTCAATCATATCACCGAGCAGCTATAAATACTTGGAGCTCGGCCCGAGCATACTCGGCGAAAGGGTTAATAGAACATACTCGCTCAACACTAATTGGTTGCCAAAATTAAGCAGACTCCCTCAACATCACCTGCTAGGGAGAGTTGGTAAGCCTTATACATATTAGACTTTTGGACAATCCAGCCAAAATCAGCTTGTTCAGATGTTTTTTATCTGCATTATAGGGGCTATAAGATGTCCTTTCCAGTCAACCAATACCCTACTCTGTGCTGATCAGGGACAAGAACCCCAAAACTGGGCTGAGTACAGATGGCTGTCTGATGCAAACTAAGTTGCATACTCTGTTCAGCCCAAATCTATGGCAACGGGCTCCGTGGGGTCCTGTCCAATTCTCCCACCACATCTACAGTGGGTACGGAAAGTATTCAGACCCCTTTACATTTTCACTCTTTGTTTCATTGCAGCCATTTGGTAAATTCTAAAAAGTTCATTTTTTTCTCATTAAAGTACACTCTGCACCCCATCTTGACTGGAAAAAAACAGAAATGTAGAAATTTTTGCAAATTTATTAAAAAAGAAAAACTGAAATATCACATGGTCATAAGTATTCAGACCCTCTGCTCAGTATTGACTAGTAGCACCCTTTTGAGCTAGTACAGCCATGAGTCTTCTTGGGAATGATGCAACAAGTTTTTCACACCTGGATTTGGGGATCCTCTGCCATTCTTCCTCGCAGATCCTCTCCAGTTCCCGTCAGGTTGGATGGAGAACATTGGTGGACAGCCATTTTCTGGTCTTTCCAGAGATGCTCAATTGGGTTTAGGTCAGGGCTCTGGCTGGGCCAGTCAAGAATGGTCACAGAGTTGTTCTGAAGCCACTCCTTTGTTATTTTAGCTGTGTGCTTAGGGTCATTGTCTTGTTGGAAGGTGAACCTTAGGCCAAGTCTGAGGTCCAGAGCACTCTGGAAGAGGTTTTCATCCAGGATATCTCTGTACTTGGCTGCATTCATGTTTCCTTCAATTGCAACCAGTATTTTTTCCTTTTATTATTTTGTATAATTCTGAATGTATAGAAATCCTATATTGTGCAAAGAGTATCACTTGGGGCTTAAGTATTGAACTACACAGATTCGTTGATGAAACATAAATCACTGGAAATGCCGAGGTCTGTAAAATATATGTATTGTAAGTATTCATCATCATCATTATTATAGTTAATTTTTCACAAAATACTGTGTTAATATTACATAAAATCATTTTTACCTTTCTCTATTGAACGGCATGAAGAGAACCTACAGTACAACTATTTGACATTCATCCTCAACCTTAGATATTACTGCTCCAGAATCCCCATGAATTATCTTATCTGCCTTCACAGACTATGACAGGCTTATTGTTACCTTGCATGATGAAGAATTTTATTTCTGTGCTCTTGATGTATAGTAGATGAGAGATTTAGTATATATGACAGGATGCTTAGAGTAGCTTTTACCGCACTCCTGTGTTTGTTTTCTAAATATTCCTTATCAGCACTTTTTGACTTTTATCTTCTTAAAGTTTCATGTCAAATGTGAGTACACATAAAACTTTCCATGACTTATTTTCCCCTGATTGATATTTCTAAGAAGAATCGTGTGTATTACAATGTCAGGAAGACACTGGTGTAATACACCAGCGACTCCAGCCCACATCTGAAAGTTCCTTATGCTCAGCACCAGTGCAATATTTAATTTAATGTGTTTTCTAGTAATAGAAATCTTATAGAGACTCACGTTCAAGGTACAAAATATTGTAAAAAAAAATATAGAAATATAATTATCATACAGTAAAATTCATTAACAGGAGTCGTCCACTTAAGAAAAAAGTTTATATGCTAAAATAAATATTTACAACTTACTATTATAATTTTATTGTTAAAGGGAACCTGTCATGTCAAAAAATGCTATTGACTTGCAGATGTGGGGTTAATCTGCAGGTGAATAGAATTGTATAACTGTGTGGCTATCGCCGCACTGAGAGTCTGCCTACTACAAGGAAATTAACTTATTCCTCCCAGCAGCCTCCTGCTTTCAGTCATAGAGGCATGGCCTCTTCCGTTACCGTTCAGTACTTAATGAGCGATGGGTGTAACCATGTCCAACAGCCGGTGCATCAGTACAGAGCCGGCTGTCAGCCACGCTCACTGTATACTGAGTGGTGACTGAAGCTGGGTCGGCCGCACCTCTATGACTGAAAGCTGGAGGTTGCTGGGAGGAATACAGTTTATTTCCTCCAGGCAGCGAGGCTTTCAGTGCTGGCACCGCACGGCTTCGGAATGCTAATAATCTGCAGATTAACCCCCTATCTGCAGGCTAATAGCTTTTGGGGAGATGATAGGTTCCCTTTAAAGGTACCTTAATCTCCAGATATTAGACTCAGTCCAGGGGATGCTCCGCGTCCACTCAATACAGTAGAGAATTTCTTATGTTGACACTTGATCCAGTACTGTGTGTGGAGGGGACTGGGTTTGGACTGAGAAGGGGGCTGACTTAGAGCTTTTCTGGTAATAGCTCAAGGCTGTTGTCTGAATGTAAAAAATCTATATATACCTCCGAAACAAGTCACCCATCAATCTCCTGACCAAACAATGATCACTAAAGCCAGTCATCAGCCACGAATCAACTGCAGCCTTCACATTTCTATCCAAGCAGAAGAAACAATGTTTTTCCACTCGGGCAGATTTGTGAACGTTGCAGCCGATCAGTTAGGACCCCACAAATCCCAAAAACCAATTGTCCATCATGCGCACTGCCGCTCCAATCGCTCTTACTGGGACTCTCAGAGATAATCAAGCGTTGAGATCGGTTGGTCTTTTTCACTCCCATAAAAATGAATGGAGCGGAGGTGTGCATGATCAACCACAACATGATTGACATGGGGCTCTACAGAACCCCTGGTTGTGAGGATTGGAGGGGTCCTAGTAGTCGGACCCCCAGCAATTTCCTGATTGCTGAATATCTCCTATATATTTATTTATATAGCACCCTATGACCATGAATAACATTACATTAGTAGATTTTATGTATTTATATTAGAAACATTCTTTAAGTGGACAACCCCGTTAATCTGTGACCTTGTGATCTGGACACACAAATAATTTTCTATGAAGTTAATAATGATAACCTGGAACTTGTATTTTATTTGAAAGGGTGAATATGCTGCGTATTGAAAAATATGGGTACAGTATGTGTGCCGCAATACAAGCATGTAGAAATATGGATGCTAGTATGATCTGTATTCTGGACCTAATCTATATGGAAAGTATACCGACTCCTAATACACAAGTGTGAATGAGAAAGGGATTTTTCCACCACAATGGTACATGACCTGCCGATGGGTTAAGGATCATAGTGGGGAAACCACCCCAACCCTGTATAATGTGTCTTTCCTGACGGCGTGCCGCATGCACTGTACAGCTTGTGTATCAGAGGTAAAACATTTGCTACATTAGATACATAGAAGACATCTCTAAAAATTATTGGAAAGAAAAATCGACATCTTTCATTTTCTCTGCAGAGAAAGTAATATCCAATGTGATATATTTAGGATATAATGGAGTGCAGTAGACAGGACAACCTCACTATTTTCTACTACTTTCCATTACACAAGTTTTGAGACTCCTCTTCTAGTGACTGGTGAGCACAAAATTACTTTATTTCGAGGGAGCTGGAGTGTTTCGGAATATAATACATATATCAGGTATGAAATCTTAGAGAACACAACACTTAAGATGCCAGAGTAAAGTTCTTTATCATACGAGAAAAGAGCTCATTGCACCGTTCTGGTGTCCATGGCTTTTTCAAAATTTACAGTAAAATTTTCACAGAGAGAAAATCCTTGAAATGACAAAAGTTTTAGGCCCTCATTCATCCTTTTGCTGTGTTTTTTTATTTGGGAGGGCTCTTTTTGCATTGGCGGATTTTGTGCTAAATTCAACAAAATGGGTGCACAATGTTTGATGAATTGGCACAAATTCAAAGATCTTTTTTCCCTCTTTTTTTTTTTTTTTAGAGTAAAAAGTCGTACAATTTTGACAATAAGCTTTTCTTTAAAAATATATATTTGTATATACAGGGTGGTCCAAAAGTAGGTGGACAGAAAGTGTAATAAGGTTATGAAGGGGAGATTTATCAAACATGGTGTAAACTGAAACTGGCTGGGAAATTCTAATGAATCAAGTTGTTCCCCAGTTACAGCAACAGACTAACTCAGATGACCTTTATTTCCAACAAGATGGGGCCCCTCCACATTATTCAAGAGTAGTCCGCGAGTATCTGGATGAAACATTTCCTAATAAATGGATTGGCCGAAGAGGCCCACTTGATTGGCCGGCACGTTCACCAGACTTGACCCCAATGGATTTTTTCTTTTGGGGAGTACTCAAGGACAAAGTTTATAGTCAAAAAACAAAAAGTGTCAGTTATTTGAAAAATTACATAAGAGATGCATTTCAAGAAATTAATACCCAAAGAGACTTGTGCAAAAAAGTTTGTTGAAGCGTAAGAGGCGACTTCAAAGCTGTGCAAATTGTAATGGAAAACAGTTTGAGCACCTGCATTGATAAAATTTAAGGGCTTTTGTATTATTGCTCAGAATAAAATTTAATTGTCAATGTTACGCTTGTGTTAGTAAATATAATTTTATATATAAATCAAAATAAATGTTATTATTTTCTGGCCACCTACTTTGGGACCATCCTGTATATTAGATTTTATCCATGTACAATTGACAACATTATGAAAAGTCACAGCCATGATGCGTGATGCCAAAAAAAAGAAGGAAACTAAGTGAAATTAACTTATCTTATTACATAAAAAAGTCATACATCATGTAAATGTAGACAATATCGTATATTATATTAAACCTGCCTGAGACACGCATCCGATTTCCCCATAGAGAAGACTTAGATGGTTTCTTACCATCTCTGCCTTCTAGAATCTGCCTTCCTGAAGTAGCACTGTGCATGCAGATTAGAAAGCGCTAATAGCTTTTCTGCCTCCAGATCCGAATATCATGTAATCACTGG
This sequence comes from Phyllobates terribilis, assembly GCF_046119375.1. NCBI lineage: Eukaryota > Metazoa > Chordata > Amphibia > Anura > Dendrobatidae > Phyllobates > Phyllobates terribilis. The sequence continues at coordinate 757,473,074 of NW_027362763.1, read as the reverse complement.
GAGAAGGAGCTGCTCAGCTGTGAGGGCAGGAAGTTGAATTTGCCCTTGAACTAATCATAGGATTCAGGAAAAAAATATACAAATAAAAATTATTTAAATGTAACCCCCTTCCCCAATGGTCTTGATGACCTTATGGGGGGCACATTGTGTAAAATAAATGGAAAACTATATTAATTAAAAAAGGAAAAAGAAAGAAAAGAAAAAAAGAAAAGAAAAGAAAATGGCTGACCGTCCATATTACTGTTTTGGGTCCCGCCTCTGTTGAACAAAAAAATAAATAAAACCGCATCTCTCATTTCTCCGTTCACTTGTACTTCGCTTGTTTGTTTGTTTTTTCATTCACATACAATTTTCATGTCTGATAAAAGTTTGTGCTATAATACTGAAATGTCCTATATGTATTATTTTGCATTAGGTGTACAGAATTTTAAATGTATTGTAATGGTTCTTTTTGGCCATAAAATGATGTCAAAAATTTTGAAAAACATACCAATATTTCTTTTTTTATCTTTACTTTTTTTTCCCAACAAAAAAAATCAAGAATATAAAATAACATAAATTTAGGCCTAATGTATCTAAAAAAAAAGAGTAAAACATTATTTAAAGCTCTTAAAACTGAATGTACTAAAAAAAAAATATGTGCCCAGTCTTGGACTAAAGTCGATTCTCCATCAGATTTCACAATACAAACTGATCTTTTAGACCTGAAGAGACTATTGTACTTACTTTGAAATCTATGGTTGTTTAAGAAGAGCATATTATGAGTCCAGATATAGATTGTTAGAGCTCATGTCCAAATGTATTTAGTATCCATGACCCAGCTTGAGTAACAGCTGCAGCTTGTTCTGAGCAGTGTGAGATGTTAGCAAAAGCATCAGCGAGGAGAGGCACCGAGGAGATATCAATCAAGGTGGGTGGAGATTGGATTAAAGTTTTAAAAAGCAAAACCGCTTCATCAGCTCTAAGAGATCTATGTGGATAAACTGGTGAAAGAACTTTTTATAGAGGTTTTTTTTTCTATTGATAAGTTTTATTAAGTTGGTGCCCCCACCTAATCTTATAGGTCTTCTTATTCTTGTTTCTAATGACATAATGCATATTCTGGCTAAAGACCTAATTTTCTGGAACACCAACGTTTTTGGAGAACTGGTGTCTCTTGACTCATGTTTTGCAATAGGAGCCAACAGACGCAGTAAATTCCTCACTGGCTCGACATCTGCTGTCACAGTGGAAAATTTTGGTAAATCCTATTCATCTGACAAAATGAAAGCAAGAATATATACTTTATGACCCTACTATCAACTATGTCTAGCAATTCTGACCCTACTATCAATTATTTCTAGCAGATCCAAGAAGCAGAAGTCTGTGTGATCTGTTGTGCGACCCAAATTTTTATGATATGAACCCCTTTTAATAAGGATTATAGGAATTTAATGTATTTCCTGGTAAGGCATAGAGCCCAATCTTCCCATCAGCGGTTTAGATATTATATGGCGCCCCAGTGGCCCCTTAGACACAAGTATTATAATACATGGCGCATGGTAGGTGGGGGCCTTGTGAAATATTTTACATTGAGACACAGGAACTACAAAGCGCCACGAGATATGCCAAGTGAAGAATAAAGAATTGTGTTCGGAATTTCTCTGTTCTGCATTATGAGACATCACACTCCACTCATCTGCAGCCAGAAAAGTCTTTTTCCGAGCATGTTATTTAGATGCCTACCAGGTATTTGAGCACTGAACATAAAGCTAAAACTGTTACTGAGCTTTAAATACATTGAGCCGATCCTCCATAACGCCGGTCAGCCTTCTGTTGAGCTTCGTTTGCCTGCAGTCACAATGCTAATTGATATGATTGTGTGGGCGCTCTATATTCTGAATAACATAGTAACTACTCAGTCAATCTGTATAAAGATGTTAAGTAGAGCTGGAAATTACACAAAACCAGTGAAGCAAATGCAACAACCCTCAATCAATCCAGTTGGGTCTTGTAAATTAGTGATGAGCGGTAAAATTTGGTTTTAACATAACAAAATCTATGGCCGTTTCTGCTGTTGTTTGGATATCCAGAAGACGTGGCGCTTTTAGTGACATCTAGTCTGATTGCTCATGAATAAGATATCTATTAAAAGCCAACCCTTCATCAAATATTCATCCCCAAATAAAAAGGCAGACTACCCTCGTGCCGGTGCTCTACTGCATCAGCGGCATAATTGAGCTCTTTACATGGAGGTAGGATATGGCAGGGAGCAGCTTTTGTGATTTTTTTTAATAAATCATTTTATCTCCTTTATTGATATACCTAAGCGTAATATGGTTGACAGCCGTTGCAAATTACTTTTGTGTAGTTCCTTAAACAAAGTATTATTTTTTGCTTAGCACCAGACATTCGACGTTTTCATTTAAGGACTGTCGTATTTATTATTTATGTGTCAATTTTAGAATATTCTCTGGAGCAATGGATTTTTATTTTAATGTTTCCACAGCAGATTTTATGACAATACAATTGGATGCATAAGTCTAAAAATTTTACTTTCAATATTCAGTGAAATCAGCCCACAAAATGCTTACAGCGGCGACAATGGATTGTTATCCATCATTTTTAAACTGTAAAAGATGGTTTTATTGGATGTTATTTATCGTATGTAATGGATTAAAGGTTATGGCTTTTACACTGTTATATTTATTTTTTAGTTCTTTTTTTATGAATAGTAAAGCTGCGTTTATGTCAATTTTGCAGCTTCTGGTTTAATGGTCTGGATCTGCCATACATTGATGGACACCAGAGACAAACTTGAGTCAAATTCTGTTTTGGTTTTGTGCTTTTTTTTTATTACATGTTTATCGGGGACTTTTTTTTCTTATGGGGATAAGCACTTATTGGCGGGGAGTAACTGCCTAACTGTGGGGAGCCGCCTGTCAATCAACATGACATTGACAGTGATGCCCATTGACAAAGCGTAAGAGAAGGAACTGCTCTGTCGATGTGATATCACAGGAAGCAGGAGAGTCGCCACCAGGACTGTGACCGCTGTAAGCCGGGAGAGATGGTCGCAGGGCAGAACAGGCAGGTAGCTGGCAACTACCTGCCCATAGAAGCTTAGCCCCATTGGGGGAAAAAAAGTCCCTGATAAAGCCTTTAAATGCTCTGGACAACTTTGACATAGAAAAAAAAGAGTTTTAAATTTGTTGGTGGTTACATTTTCTTAATAAAACTGCACAAAGTTCCGGTCTGCAATCTGGAACGCTTTCATTTTCAGACTCCTGATCCTGGTCCAAGTTTTAGATTTTTCTCTTGCAGGAATGTCTCTCCCAGTAATACAGGCTGAATGTGAGCACTGTGTATATCCAGAGTGATGAGGTTTTCATTACAATTTTTTTTCATTACAATTTCTATCCTGCAATGTTCTTTTCATGTGCTCTTTGCATTTTCTGTAGACTGTTTTCTTTGACCTTCTTTAGATACTCTCCTCTTTCTCCACTGCAAATCTGTGAAGAACCCCTCCCCTTCCCCACTGCTATTTCTTAGTCCGAGGATCAGACAGCCTGATAAAACATGGTGTGTGTAGGAGTGTAGGAGCTACCTGTTTTGATATGCACTAGTCTGGTCTGTAAATTGAACCAGTGCATGTTGCATTTTTTTGGGGGGTTGTGTGCACAGTCATTGTATATTATTAGCTCGGTGTGCTGTCCATTGAGTAGATGGCCATCAAGCTGACCAAAAGTACAGGCATCTGAACAAGCACTAACACAAAGAGCTGTCAGGAGCAGGAACTTTGCCAGATTTGTAACATTTTTGTAGATCACTCAGCTACATAAAGGACTTGGACACTCTGCAAAAGCAAAACAGTAAAAAAATTATAATGAAAAATATTTTGAAAATTCCATTTAGGAAGCAAATTAACAATTTAAAAATGATGTGCTAATTTGTACATGGTCTTTACATTTGCAAAGACCACCGATGGAGTCTTAGAGGGATTTTCAATTTTATGGAATTTAAAAAGTGCCCTCCCTTTAATATTCACTGAAGTGAGTTCGGGTACATATAAACATATCTGCGGTGCTCAGGTACATTCTTCCCCCTGTCTGCGCAACATATGGGAAACCCATATCACACTTTTAATACAGTTTCACACGACCTCAGCAAGGGAAATCACTGAAAAGTTAATGTGGAGCATTGGTGATATGACGCTCACTGATTCAGAAAGCCTCTTTAATTGTATTTTTAAAATGGTTTTCTGGGAGCAACACATTTTTTTCTATATTTACTTAGCTACATTGAGGCAAGCAGTAACAAAGAGAGAAATCTTTAAAGAAAAACACAATCCAATTGAAGGAGCAGCTTGAAGTTTTTCAGCCTATATGCCAAATTAGTAACATGACACTTAAATGGGTTATCCACTTTCACAAAAGTGGTTTCTGAATGATTGCATAGTTGTAAATCTACAGGCACAGATAATACTAACCTTTCCCAAGTCCAGCGCCCCTCTGGTTTCTGTGTTTTGGCTGCAGAAGTGATGGCATGACTTCACCAGCCACCAAGCTCAGTGATTGGCTGCAGTGGTGATGCATATGACTTCACCACTGCAGCCAAACACAGAGATTGGAGCAGCAGAAGAAGGCCGGTGCTGGATCCAGGAAGGGCGAGTACTGTCTGTGTTGTTTTACAGCAACGTAATCGCTTGACACCACTTTTGTGAAAGTGGAAAACCACTTTAGGAGTTGAACACCTACTGACAAGTTTACCCCATAGGTCGCAAATGATCAGAGGAGGACTCTGCCTCTGGGGACTCTTTAAAAGATTTGACCAATATATTCCAACAATGCTTGTAGCCTAGACAGGTCTGAGAACAGGAGATGTCTTCACAATTGCCTATGACATATCCTACTTTATTAGAGTTTCTACTATGAAGGGCTTTGAAATGTAAGATTTTGGTATAATAGTTATTATTTTTGCTCCTAGGACAACCTGAAGTCCAATTACCCACTAATGCAGATGTGGATATGGCAGAACCATCTCAAGGTAAAATGAATATATATTTCATTGAGTACAGTTACTATTTCTATACATTTATTGGCATACGGAGATGTGAGGCATGGCTTGCCTTGTTACACTTTCTAATGTAGGAGTGCCTGCTTTTGATATAATGAGAGCACCTGCCATCTACACACTGATGTATGCTGCAGGCAAGGTTGACTAGAAGGAATATGCATATTTTTCAGTACTTTGAGGGTGGATGACTGTCAGATCAAAAAGTGACTAACTTAAAATTTACATTGAAATTTGACGATTATAAATATAGATACGAATATGGGTGATGTCATTAATGCTAAGAATGGGTGGCAAAGCGTGGCACACACATAACTGGTCACATATGAGCAGAGTTATGGCCACACATGTTACCAACATGTAGGAGCAGTAAGTGACTTAAAGGGAACCTGACAGCTGATATATTTTTCCAAAACCACAGGCAGCACATATCAGGCACTGACTGACTGACTCAGCCAGGTATGTTTGACTCTAATACGCCACAACGTTTCAGAGAAAAACATACGTTAAAAGCCACCGGGAACTGAGCTGCACAGGAGAGTAGTTGGACAGGTGGTCCTCGCTGGCTTCTTTCCATCCACTCCTCTGGAGTGACAGGTCTTTCCCTACGTGCGTGTATAAAGAAGCTGCTGGGGACCCGTCTGTCCGACTAGACTCCTGTGCGTCTCGGTCCTGATGACTTTTAAAGTATGTTTTTCTTTGAAACAAAGCAGCGTTTTATAGTCAAACATACCTGGCTGAGATCATAGAGCCAGTGCCTAATAACTGCTTCCTGTGGATCGGGCAGCATGTATCAACTGTCAGATTCTCTTTAACTGTGAATTTGGATATCAGAGCAGTGCTTTAATCAAATGGATGTCTTTGTTTTTGTTTTTTAATCTACAGGGACAAAATCCAGCTTCCACACACAGACACAAACATTTTCATGCTTTTTTTAATGCATCCAATAAAGTCTAAGGGTAAAGCTCTGACGCTTTTCGGACCTCTTCAGGACCTGTGTTTTGTTTTTACACTTGGAAGCTGGATTGTGTACCTTTTAAAGTCTCCAGTGCTACCTCATATTTCTGTGTGCCCACCTAACAGTAGTCGGTAAGCTGGACTTTTGCTTTTTTTTGTTTGTCTATCTGTGATTTTTTATTGTTTTCTTCATTGGTTCCCAAGTGAACTGATAATACCTCCAGCACACATTGTAGGAATCTGTGAGAGCAGTAAGGATAGGCAACGTTGTTTTTTGTTTAGTGGGCTCCATTGGGGGAATGGAGTCTCCTAGTCTTTTTCTGTTGGAATTTCACCTCTCCAGAAGGGTGTTGCGTATATCACATTCTGCTCCAGTTACCACCTGGTATTGATATTTTAGTGTTTAATTAAATTATTTTCTGTTTTTTTACTTAAAACATAAAGGGGTTATCCAGCTTTTTTTAACTATCCTGATGATAGATCATCCATTTAAGATCAATGGGCTTCTGCCATCCAGCACTCCCACTTATCAGCTGTGGTCACCTCCTGTGGTTGATGAATGTTAACAGTATAAGGAGTCGAACAGCACAGCTCTGTACACTGATTAGTGTCCGCTGCAGATCATCCCCTGTTAAATTTCTATGGGTCAGAATTTACCAATTTGGTATCATGGTTAAAGCAATTATTATTATATTTGAAAATAAATTGTGAAATCTCCTCCTGTATTGTGGTGGATTCCTCTTTACCAATTTTTCTTGTATGGGTCATGGTTGTAGGTTTGTTAGTCTAGGCTTTGTTTCATTGAAAAGTTTTTCTTGACTAGCCTTAAAGTGCTTGTCTGGCCTTAGGCTACAAGTTTGCAGTCACTCAATGTGATTGCAAACTTGTGAATCCTCCGATCGCGCATGATGTGTGCTGTGAGGATTCTCCGATGGCGGCGCCGGGAGCTTGCGGTCATGTATTTAGTTTATATACTTCTGGTCACATTTCAACTAGATGTGTCTGGCTTTGCTCAATTGAGTGAGGCCGTGCACATCTAGTTGGCATGTGACCGCATGTATACAAAATATACAAATTGCATAATTGTGGTCATGCGCTCATTAGCACTGGAGAATTCACAAGTCTTCAGTTACATAGTGTGAAGGAGCTGTAAAAGCGGAGTGCTGCAGAGTATTATGGTGAGTTTTCATAGCATTAAGCGACGGCCGATAGGTAAATATTTACCGATGGGTGAGCATTTAATAGGCAGACCGCTCTTAAGGTGCGCATTGAACATTCTATAATAGATCATTCAATGCACATAGGCTGTCATTGTTGTCAGCAGCACAGATCCTTTTTACACAGGACGATGTGCTGCTGAGGACAATGATCTTTTGTACAGCAGAAAAGATCATTTCACCTGACAAAAGAAAGTTTCGTTGGGTGAAAGAGCATTTTGCTCATTTGTCAGTTGATCGGCAGCTGCTTTAGACTCCTCAATTGTCATGAAAGAGTGTTAGCGGTAATTTTGCAGTGTAAGTTGACCTTTAGTGTACCGTCTACCATAAACTGGCATTGTACCGTGTATGGGTAGCATTACTTATAAAGACCTGGCTACTATGTAACATTACAGACGCTAATTTGGGAGGTTTCCAAGTATAAAATCTTTTCACTTTCACAGACCAAGAAATTTCAATGGATAACGACAATAGAAATGAAGAAGAAATGAACATTGAATCACAAGGTATTCCATGTTAAAATAAATTTTATATTATATATTCAGGTTTGCCTAAACATTGATATAAAGAGGATTTCCTACTATAGATCCATATGTAAAAATTGTATGATCACCCCATAATCACTAGGACAGGGGTCTCAACTCTCCCCCCCCCCGTTCCTCCTGTCCAACATTCATAGTCTGAGAGCTGACTAGTCTGGATCATTACTAGTCTGCTATCATGAACTGAACAGCCTTTTATTTGCCTATGACACTCCTCTTAGGGTCAGGAATCCCGCCACTGGTTCAGACTTTGTGGTTTGTAGGATCAGATGTGTGAAACCAGCCTAAGGGTATGTGTACATGTTAAGTATTTGCTGCTGACATTTCTGCATCAAAAACGTGTCCCTTGGCTGGAAAAACACTGAATAAAAAAAGCATATTTTTTATGCATTTTTTTCCCTTTCGTGAGAATGGGTGAAAAATGCTGAAAGAATTGACATGCTGCAGATAGAAACTGCTTCAAATCTGCAAGGAAAAAATAAGCAACATGTGCATGAGGTTTCAAAAATCTCTTTTACTTTACTGGGACAGTAAAATACTGCGTTTTTCATGGCAAAAACGCAACTTGTGTACATACTCTTACTGTACGACCACAATGTAGAAGAGTTTCAATGGAGAGACAGTGGATCATACGTCCTGCTCATTCAATGCTTATAGGGCTAACTGAAATAGTCAGGGATTGTATAGAGCATATACATGATTGCCACTTATTTAAAGAAGCACTCCCATCAAAGTTTCTATCCCCTTACTATATGGTAGTCATATCATATAGCACTAAGTACTTACAATTGCTCAATTTGCCTTTTTACCCACCTAATTCTTCTCTTTTCTCTGCTATATGTTGAAACAGGAAGGCACTTTTTCCTGCATGAGTCTTCCCCCTCTTCAATTCCTGACTCAGCTGCTCTGCTCCTCCCCCCTACCTGGGACTTTGCAGTGATGACTCATGCAGGGAAAAGAGACTTTCCGTTTCTACATAGAGCTTAAAAGGATTCAGCTAGTCAGTTGTTAACCACGTGATGTCATAGGCCTAATGGAAAACAGAAGAATTTGCTGGGTAGAAGGGAAAAATGAGCAATTGTAAGTGCACAGTCCTTTATAATATGATTGTCAGGACACAACAGGGGGAATCACACAGATCTCCCGGTTGGTACCAATTTGTCAGGAGAACACAGTCGGCCGCCTCCAATCGTCAGGACTATTATGCAATTGACTGACAATTGATGGACGAGGTCATGGCTATTTTCATTACTAGGCCAGTTATTGGGGAACTCACAGTGAGCGTTTAGTATATACACATCCGATTCCAACGCATGGAATATATATATGTATATATATATACATATATATATATATATATATATATATATACATACATACATACATACACTAGCTGTACTACCTGGCTTCCCCCGGGTTAATAACTGCTGTTAGCAAAATAGAATGTGTTAACAAAAATTTATTCTCCACACAAAAACCACAAAGCACATTGGCCCTTGAGGAAGCAGCTCTTCTTCTCTTATCTGCAAGCCTCGCTTCCCTCTCCTCAGAAAGTTCATTGGCCCTTGAGGAAGCAGCTCTTGTTTTCATGTCTGCAAGCCTCGCTTCCCTCTCCTCAGAAAGTTCATTGGCTCTTGAGGAAGCAGCTCTTGTTTTCATGCCTGCAAGCCTCACTTCCCTCTCCTCAGAAAGTTCATTGGCCCTTGGGGAAGCCGCTCTTGTTTTCATGTCTGCAAGCCTCGCTTCCCTCTCCTCAGAAAGTTCATAGGCCCTTGAGGAAGCAGCTCTTGTTCTCTTGTCTGCAAGCCTCGCTTCCCCCTGCTCAGAAAGTTCATTGGCTCTTGAGGAAGCAGCTGCTGTTCTCATGTGTGTCAGCCTTGTTTCTCGGTCTTCACATTTTTCATTGGCCCATAATGCAGCTTTTCTTTTCGCATCAGCTGACATTCGTGCCATGAAATTCCTTCTCTTATGAGGCATTATTGTGGTAAAAATAGTGTGTAACTGGCAGTTTCTATATCCTCTCACATAGAAGTAATGTGACTGACATCAGCCTTTCCACCAACACACCCTAACTGACATCTTACTACCTTACACAAGCTTTGTTATACTGAGAATGTCCTTTGTTGCCTATATTAACCAATCACAGCTCAGATTGGTTGCTATTGGCAGCCTGATAAATCTTTGTGAGATGAGTTTCGTGTGTGCTGAGGGTGGTATATGTGTTCAAGCACGTGATAATGTGTGGCGCATTTTGTGTGTGTGTTCATATCCCCGTGTGTGGTGAGTATGAGTATCCCATGTCGGGGCCCCACCTTCGCAACTGTGCAGTATATACTCTTTGGCGCCATCGCTCTCATTCTTTAATTCTCCCTTGTTCACATGTGTCAGCTGCCAATTTGCCTCCAACACTTTTACTTTTTCCCCATTATGTAGATAGGGGCAAAATTGTTTGGTGAATTGGAATGCTTTGGGTTAAAATTTCGCCTCACAACATAGCCTATGACGCTCTTGGGGTCCAGACGTGTGACTGTGCAAAATTTTGTTGCTGTAGCTGCGACGGTGCAGATGCCAATCCCAGACATACACACATACATACACACACACACATTCAGCTTTATATATTAGATATACAGTACAGACCAAAAGTTTGGACACACCTTCTCATTTAAAGATTTTTCTGTATTTTCTTGACTATGAAAATTGTACATTCACACTGAAGGCATCAAAACTATGAATTAACACATGTGGAATTATATACTTAACAAAAAAGTGTGAAACAACTGAAAATATGTCTTATATTCTAGGTTCTTCAAAGTAGCCACCTTTTGCTTTGATGACTGCTTTGCACACTCTTGGCATTTCTCTTCCTGATATCTTGACAGATTTTTTTTTAGACTTTCCCATGATGCTACACAAAGAAGCAGTTTGTTTCAGGTGTGCATTAAAATACATCCACAGGTGTGTCTCTAATTAACTCAGAAGCTTCCAAATACATGACATCATCATATGGGCAGTCCAGAATTGTTTAAAGGCATAGTAATCTTAGTGTATGTAAACTTTTGACTTTGCAGTAAGTAATAAAAATGCCTTAAAACATTTTCTCTCTCTCTCTCTCTCTCTCTCTGTCATTATTTTGGCATTGGGAAATATTAAATATTATTGTAATCATATTTGACCTAAAACGGGAAAGGTTTATTCTGATTTCATGTCAGATATTGAGAAAAACATGCACGTGTCTTTTTATACAGTGTATGTAAACTTCTGGTTTCAACTGTGTGTGTGTGTGTGTGTGTGTGTATATATATATATATATATACACTGCTCAAAAAAATAAAGGGAACACTCAAATAACACATCCTAGATCTAAATGAATGAAATATTCTCATTGAATACTTTGTTCTGTACAAAGTTGAATGTGCTGACAACAAAATTGCACAAAAATCATCAATGGAAATCAAATTTATTAACCAATGGATGCCTGGATTTGGAGTCACCCCCAGAATTAAAGTGGAAAAACACACTACAGGCTGATGCAACCATGATGTAATGTCCTTAAAACAAGTCAAAATGAGGCTCAGTATTGTGTGTGGCCTCCACGTGCCTGTATGACCTCCCTACAATGCCTGGGCATGCTCCTGATGAGGTTGCGGATGGTCTCCTGTGGGATCTCCTCCCAAACCTGGACTAAAGTATCCGCCAACTCCTGGACAGTCTGTGGTGCAATGTGATGTTGGTGGATGGAGCGAGATATGATGTCCCAGATGTGCTCAATCGGATTCAGGTCTGGGGAACGGGCGGGCCAGTCCATAGCTTCAATGCCTTCATCTTGCAGGAACTGCTGACACACTCGAGCCACATGAGGTCTGGCATTGTCCTGCATTAGGAGGAACCCAGGGCCAACCGCACCAGCATATGGTCTCACAAGGGGTCTGAGGATCTCATCTCAGTACCTAATGGCAGTCAGGCTACCTCTAGCGAGCACATGGAGGGCTGTGCGGCCCTCCAAAGAAATGCCACCCCACACCATTACTAACCCACTGCCAAACCGGTCATGTTGAAGGATGTTGCAGGCAGCAGATCACTCTCCACGGAGTCTCCAGACTCTGTCACGTCTGTCACATGTGCTCAGTGTGAACCTGCTTTCATCTGTGAAGAGCATAGGGCGCCAGTGGAAACTTTGCCAATCCTGGTGTTCTGTGGCAAATGCCAAGCATCCTGCACAGTGTTGGGCTGTGAGCACAACCCCCATCTGTGGACGTCGGGCCCTAATACCACCCTCATGGAGTCGGTTTCTAACCGTTTGTGCAGACACATGCACATTTGTGGCCTGCTGGAGGTCATTTTGCAGGGCTCTGGCAGTGCTCCTCCTGTTCCTCCTTGCACAAAGGCGGAGGTAGCGGTCCTGATGCTTGGTTTTGCCCTCCTACGGCCCCCTCCATGTCTCCTGGTGTACTGGCCTGTCTCCTGGTAGCGCCTCCAGCTTCTGGACACTATGCTGACAGACATAGCAAACCTTCTTGCCACAGCTCGCATTGATGTGCCATCCTGGATGAGCTGCACTACCTGAGCAAATTCTGTGGGTTGTAGAGTCCGTCTCATGTTACCACGAGTGTGAAAACACAACTAACATTCAAAACTGACCAAAACATCAGCCAGAAGGCATTGGTACTGAGATGTGGTCCCCACGTGCAGAACCACTCCTTTATTGAGTGTGTCTTGATAATTGCTAATAATTTCCATCTATTGTCTATTCCATTTGCACAACAGCATGTGAAATTGATTATCAATCAGTGTTGCTTCCTAAGTGGACAGTTTGATTTCACAGAAGTTTGATTTACCTGGAGTTATATTCTGTTGTTTAAGTGTTTCCTTTATTTTTTTGAGCAGTGTATATATATATATATATATATATATATATATACATATATATATATACATATATATATATCTATATCTATACAGTACAGGCCAAAAGTTTGGACACACCTTCTCATTTAAAGATTTTTCTGTATTTTCATGACTATGAAAATTGTACATTCACACTGAAGGCATCAAAACTATGAATTAACACATGTGGAATTATATAGTTAACAAAAAAGTGTGAAACAACTGAAAATATGTCTTAAATTCTAGGTTCTTCAAAGTAGTCACCTTTTGCTTTGATGACTGCTTTGCACACTCTTGATGAGCTTCAAGAGGTAGTCATCGGAAATGGTTTTCACTTCACAGGTGTGCCCTGTCAGGTTTAATAAGTGGGATTTCTAGCCTTATAAATGGGGTTGGGACCATCAGTTGTGTTGTGCAGAAGTCTGGTGGATACACAGCGGATAGTCCTACTGAATAGATTGTTAGAATTTGTATTATGGCAAGAAAAAAGCAGATAAGTAAAGAAAAACGAGTGGCCATCATTACTTTAAGAAATGAAGGTCAGTCTGTGCGAAAAATTGGGAAAACTTTGAAAGTGTCCTCAAGTGCAGTTGCAAAAACCATCAAGCGCTACAAAGAAACTGTCTCACATGAGGACCGCCCCAGGAATGGAAGACCAAGAGTCACCTCTGCTTCTGAGGATAAGTTTATCCGAGTCACCAGCCTCAGAAATCACAGGTGAACAGCAGCTCAGATTAGAGACCAGGTCAGTGCCACACAGAGTTCTAGCAGCAGACACATCTCTGCAACAACTGTTAAGAGAAGACTTTGTGCAGCAGGCCTTCATAGTAAAATAGCTGCTAGGAAACCACTGCTAAGGACAGGCAACAAGCAGAAGAGACTTGTTTGGGCTAAAGAACACAAGGAATGGACATTAGACCAGTGGAAATCTGTGCTTTGGTCTGATGAGTCCAAATTTGAGATCTTTGGTTCCAATCATTGTGTCTTTGTGCGACGCAGAAAAGGTTAACGGATGGACTCTACATGCCTGGTTCTCACCGTGAAGCATGGAGGAGGAGGTGTGATGGTGCTGGGGGTGCTTTGCTGGTGACACTGTTGGGGATTTATTCAAAATTGAAGGCATACTGAACCAGCATAGCTACCACAGCGTCTTGCAGCGGCATGCTATTCCATCTGGTTTCCGTTTAGTTGGACCATCATTTATTTTTCAACAGGACAATGACCCCAAACACCCCTCCAGGCTGTGTAAGGGCTATTTGACCAAGAAGGAGAGTGATGGGGTGCTACGCCAGAGGACCTGGCCTCCACAGTCACCAGACCTGAACCCAATCGAGATGGTTTGGGGTGAGCTGAACTGCAGAGTGAAGGCAAAAGGGCCAACAGGTGCTAAGCATCTCTGGGAACTCCTTCAAGATTGCTGGAAGACCATTTCCGGTGACTACCTCTTGAAGCTCATCAAGAGAATGCCAAGAGTGTGCAAAGCAGTCATCAAAGCAAAAGGTGGCTACTTTGAAGAATCTAGAATATAAGACATATTTTCAGTTGTTTCACACTTTTTAGCTAAGTTTATAATTCCACATGTGTTAATTCATAGTTTTGATGCCTTCAGTGTGAATATGCAATTTTCATAGTCAAGAAAATACAGAAAAATCTTTAAATGAGAAGGTGTGTCCAAACTTTTGGTCTGTACTGTATATATATATACACACACACACACACACACACACACACACACACACACACACACACATATATATATATATATATATATATATATATATATATATATATATATATATATATATATGTATATACCCCCTGGTACTGTCACTGCCAAACTCCACAATAACTAAAGAAACTAGCTGCTACCACCGATCGTTTATACAGGCCAACTGGACACCCATTACAGATAGTGTATTGCTTCAGGAGGTGTGCGGTTTATAGAGCAAAAGGAATACAGCTATTACATTTTATACATTTAATCCAAAAAGTATCCATCGTTTAAAAAAATATACAAAGATGCTACAAAATGGGAACAAAACAATATGATGTATACCATTACATAAAATAAAAATGATAAACAGAGGACCGGTACTAATCCTGATGTAACAGAAATTATGCAGTTTGTAGTGAAGGGAAGCACTACTTTTTGGGGAAATGGGCAAAACCACATCGTACTGTGTCTTACAGGACTAACAAGGATTACAGTTCGGCATTTGCTTTTATTACCAAAAGTCACACTTACATACCTCCCCTCTGTTGACTAACAACAGGGCTGGTCATGGGATGTGGCTATGTCTTTTAGAAAATTATGGAATCTCCAACTTCTTTAATATCTTTGCCCCTGGAGGTCCCAGGTGGGAGATATTAATGTCATGTTTCATATCCAGATTTTATCTATCCATAGAGAGGAGACATGGCATACGTATCATCATCAATATGCCCGATAATTTGGAGGTGTTGCTGCAACCGCCTAGTGACGTAAGAGAATGCGTTACGTTCGCCACTTCGTCACAACTCTGAAAATATGACTTTCATATCTGTCATGTCATAAAAACCCAATATTTATAACCTTCAAAGGAGGACAAAGAAGCTTAGTCTGCCTGCCAGTTCTAGTCACGCTGAGGATAAAGGTGATAAATTATCTCCACCGGCCATAAATCTGTCACCTTACCCATTCTTCAGCAAGCTGAAGAAGAATAGGTATTTGCTATCCATCAGATACCAACTTTAATTACCTGTTTGCAGGAAGGGTAGTTGGATGGTCTCAGCTGAAGATAAGGTTCATGTGGAGGTCATGGAGCTAGATTTTGCTCCATTTACTCTATGCTTCAAGGTTAATATGAGAACTTTATAGATTTTACAATTATATATATGATGAAGCCCAAAAATTTCAAAAGCACTTCCATATAATAAATTATAAACATACAAATAATCGGAAAATTAGCACCAGTTGAATAAAATAGATTTTTTATTAACACATAATTAAAATCCAAATAAAATACATAAAAGTGGGAAAGAAACTAGAACAGACAAAAAAAACCTACAAAAGCCAGTCATGTCATAATATGTCCACTATATTGAGCAAGCGCTCTAAATCACAATAATCACTGAACCATAATTACATTTAATCAAATATACCGGATTCTTAGTAGAGTTGAGCCACCCCCGAAGTGTTCGGGTTCGGTTTGTCGAACACCGGTATGTTCGCCGAACTGTTCGTCGAACACCGTCGAACACCATTAAAACCAATGGCAGGCAAACAAAAACACATAGAAACACATAGAAAACACCTTCAAAGGTGTCCAAAAGCTGACAAACTGCTCAGAAGACACAACTAACACATGGAAAAGTGACAAGTACATATAGTCATGCGAAAAGAAAAGAGGTGTAGGAGTAAAAGGAGGGGGAGACGCAGATATAGGCATGTCATGCCCTTCTAAAATCAAGAAAAGCTGGAGTAAAAATCTAAAGTCAGCCTACCAACACCCAGATGTCATGACAAGAAAATTAAAAAAAGAAATATCTTTAGGTAGAATGGCGGTTCCATTCAGAGCACTTAACTTACAAGATGTAGTGGTATCCCCGTTGGGAGTCGTGCCAAAAACAGAACCCAATACATTCAGACTAATCCACCATTTGTCATATCCAAGGGGCAGGTCAGTAAACGACATCGACGCGGAACCAAGTGCAGTAGTATATACTGTACCTCCTTTGACAAGGCAATCAGGCGGGTCAAGAAGTTGGGAAGCGGCACCCTAATGGCCAAAACAGACATTGAGGGGGCGTTCCGGTTACTTACTACCTGTGCCTCCGAATAGTGTCCGCCTATTGGGCTGCTTCTGGGAAGGAGCATACTATATAGATCGCTGTTTTCCCATGGGGTGCTCCAGATCCTGCTCACTATTTGAGGCTTTTAGTTGCTTCCTCGAATGGGTTGTCATGGACGTTTCTAAGGGGGCACATATTATCCATTACCTCGACAACTTCTTATGCCTGGGCCCAAAAGATTCGCCACAGTGTGAATACACGCGGTAGTCCACCTGTGAGAAGGAGAGAGCTGGAGGGAGAGTGGACACCACAGAGCTGAGGTGTTAGATGGAGAACGGAAGAAGGAAAGAGGGCGAGGGAGGTAAGGGAGTACGGTGGAAGGCCGACCTGAGCTCCCCCACGTTCCTGCTGGACGGGGAACTGCCCTTGGAAGAAAAGCCGCTTGCGCATCCCTTTGAGGTTACAGACGCGAGCGGGCAGAGGGACTACGCTGGAGTGCGAAGCCGACACGGCCAGTCCGTTCCTGCCCGTGCGACCTCCGTGTCGCAGGGTTTGTGCCAGAGCCGCGTTGGACCCTGACAGCCAGCCCCCCTCTCCCAATACTGGTGCCTGTCCGCTGGTGGGTCGAGACCCCCCGCGGTGGAGGCAGGTCTAAGCTCTGTAATTTAAATTGGCTTTGTAATTTGAATGAGTACACTTTAAATCCTTTTACAAGGATCTATTGGAGGGCAAGTCTGATGCCAGCAGCCGCGGTAATTCCAGCTCCAGTAGCGTCCACTAAAGCTGCTGCAGTTAAAAAGCTTTTATAAGGATCGAGCTCGGCTGTCCACCGCAAGGTATCCTACTGCCAGTCCGAGCCCCTATGCCTTGGGGTGCCTCCTGATGCTCTTCACTGAGAATCCCGTGGTCCCGAAGCATTTCCTTTGAAAAAATGAAGTGTCCAAACTACAGGTGGTGTAGCTTGCTTAACAGCCGGGATAATCCGCTGACTAGCAGACCCTGCTACTAGGCACAAAGTATTTCCTGGGCTAGATGCAGTTAAAAATTTGTAATTAGATACTCTCGTTGGATGCTGAGAAAGCATTCCATAGAGTCTCCTGGCACGCCATATATGATTCTCTTAAAAAGCTTGGGGTAGGGGTCTAGGGGACCCTTTTATAGCCAAAATCACGGCCCTGAATCGTAATACGTCACCTAGGCTGAAGATAAATGGAACTGTAGCACCCTGAGGGCTCGGTTGCTACAGAGGTATTGCACCTCACCCAGAGGTGTGATATCTCACTCTCAGGTAAGGATGTAGTGTGGATCAGGACCCGACACCTGCATGCATTACACCACATTGCCGTGGGGCAGGGCGACCAATATGTCCCTGAGATGGGCACGACAGTCCCTGTCCCTGGCTGGAGTGGGGGGAGGGAACACTGAGGAAGGGGAACCCTGTAGTGCAGGAGCAGGGAGGAAGCAGTTCCTGGGTGCATTGAGAAGGGAGTATAAAAGGTGGGCACCATCTTAGTTCAGTGCAGAGAAGTCTGAGCAGAAGTGGCAGGGAGCAGGGGCTCTGCATGAGCTCTGCTCCGGAGGCGGGCCTAGTAACAGAGGCCCAGGCCTGGAAGAGGGAGAAGGAAGGAAGAGGAGCGGAGAAGGCTCCAGGAACGAGGAACGAAGGGATCTCAGGGGTGCGGACGGGCGAGTCGCCACCGCACGCCCGAATCCACCTGCGTGGAGGGGTCAGGCCAAATGGGGAGACCGGTCCCCGAAACTAGTGGAGGCAGGAAACGACCCTCAGCTAGAAACAGGAGGCTGTGACATTCTATGTGGCGCAGCCCCTCGCTACACCCGCTAGGAAGGCACCACATAGGGTCAGGGAAACTGGCGCCAAGTTTACCAAGAGGAGGCCCGAGGCAGCCGGACAGAAGGGTTGGTAAGAAAGGCCAGACAAAGGACACACAAAGGGGGTCCTGTGAAGCACTCCAAAGTTATCTGGGAGTTGTCTGAGCCCCTCACCTGGTGAGCACAGTACGACGTGGGCAGCCGTTACCTGCAGACGTGGTCTGGATAATAAGAACTGTGAGTAAAGGCCCTGGACTGCATCACTGACTCCGTGTCATTACTGCTGCTGCCCTGCACCATCACCCCCATCCTCCGCATACACTGCCCTGAGGCTATACTCCTCCCATGGGGAGTTATGCTACGCTCTGCTGCACCCACAACACCAGCCTCAGCGGTCTGCCCTGGAGCGGCGGTTCACTCTGACCGCAATCCACGGGTGGCGTAGTCGGACATTTAAACATCAAAACCACATAAATAGTTCCGCCACTGGTTTGACCGCCCTGAGCCACGGAACCGGGTTGCCGCCACGGAGACTACAACCACCAGCATCCACCAAAAAGGGTCCGGCTCCGGGTGTCCCAAGGCCCAGGGGGCGCGTCAGAACATTTTCATCACCTTTCACAATCACCAATGGGACAAGGCAGGGATGTTCTCTGTCCCCTCTCTTATACATCCTAGTGACGGAGCACCTGCTCTCATCAATTCGCCATAACCCCAATATTAGGTGGATTGAGGTGGGAGGCACCGAGTACAAGTGCTCTCTATTTGCTGATGATGTCCTAGTATATATCACTCAATCACATATATCCATCCATGCTGTTATGGCTGAAATAGATCACTTTGTTACATGGTCAAATTTTAAAATCAATGCAGCGAAGTCTGAGGCCCTCGATGTCTCCCTCCCCAAATCCATATAGGATTCCATCCAGTCCAACTTTCCCTTTGCCTGGCCCTCACAGGGTATCAAATACTTAGGAATTCCTATTCATAGAGACCTCTCCCATCTATGTTATCTTAATTTTGGGCCCTTTATTGAACAACTCCATACAGACCACGGTTGGCAAGTTAGAACTGTAAGATTCACTACGTGAACCACTGGTGTTTTGTGGAAAAGCACATGTACACTGTGTTCCAAATTATTATGCAAAAAGTGTTTAGGAGTGATAAGGGAAGAATTTGTTTGTTTGTCAGTTAAACTCATTGATGGTGATGTGTGTCAGGGCTCTTTATATCACTGTAAGCAATTGCAGACACCTGTGCTAATTAGTTTGGCAGGTGTGTCCAATGAAAGGCAAGACTACTTAAGAAGGCTGTCTCACATTATTAAGCAGCCTACATTTTCTGCCAAAATGGGAAAGAAAAAGGATGTGTCGGCTGCTGAGAAGCAACAAATTGTGGAGTGTTTAGGTCAAGGCATGACTACAATCAACATTGTGCGATGATCAGGATGAAGTGTCTTGGCAATCAAGAACTATGTAGCTGATTCACAGTACACACGTGTGCGTGCTGATAAGGGCAAATTGAGGACGCTTTCCTACAGGCAATTACGTCAGGTTGAAAGAGCAGCGGCAAAAAAGCCTTGTCATAGCAGCAGACAAGTTTTTGAAGCTGCTGGTGCCTCCAACGTCCCCCGAACAACAAGATGCAGGGTCCTTCAGAGGTTTGCAGCTGTGCATACGCCATCCTGTCGACCTCCTCTATCCACTTCACACAAGCAGAAACGGCTCCAGTGGGCCAAACATTACATGAAGACTGATTTCAAAACTGTTTTGTTCACGGATGAGTGCCGTGCAGCGCTCGATGGTCCAGATGGATGGAGTGGAGGATGGCTGGTTGATGGACACCCCACGCAAACACGGCTACAGCGCCAACAAGGAGGAGGTGGAGTAATGTTTTGGGCTGGAATCATGGGGAGAGAGATTGTCGGCCCCTTTAGGATCCCTGAAGGCGCTAAAGATGAACTCCATAATGTATGTGGATTTTCTCAAACAGCACTTCCTGCCATGGTTCAAGAAGAAGAACCGTGTATTTCACAGCAAGATCATTTTTCTGCATGATAATGCACCATCTCATGCTGCACATAAAACATCTGCATCTCTTGCTGATATGGGCATAAAAGGGGACAAACTTATGGTGTGACCCCCATGCTCCCCTGACCTCTACCCCATTCAGAACCTTTGGAGCATCATTAAAAGGAGTGTCTATGATGGCGGGAGGCAGTTCACATCTAAGCAACAGCTCTGGGAGGGTATTCTGTCCTCATGCAAAACAATTGAAGCAGAAACCATCCAAAACCTGACAAATTCAATGGACGAGAGAGTTCAGAAGCTCCTTTCGAACAAGGGGTCCTATGTGAAAATGTAACATCACCTAGAATAAAGTTTTGAGTTGAAAACTGTTTGATTTCAGTTTCTAACAACCTGCTAATGCTTATAATTTCAAAAATTACCATTTTTTTGGTCTTTATTAAAATGAAAAGGTTGATCGAAAAGTTTGGGGGATCTAAGAGTGTGGCAACCCAGTAGTCATGATGACTTCGAATTCTGACAATATGAGGGTCATGCTGCAGGTAGTGCAGCAAGAAGGCACTTATGTGTCTTGCGCATCTCGGAGCCCCAAAATTATTTTCCGGGCTAGATGCAGCTAAAAATTATTATTAATTTTAAATCTGGTGAAGCTTTAGTATAGATGGCCTAATAGGATCAGTGCTGCACACTGCTACAAAGCCTAAATTATTTCCCAGTCAAGATACAGATAAACATGATTAGTAATTTTAAATCTGGTGGAGCTTATTATAGATGGCCTAATAGAATCAGTGCTGCACACTGCTACAAAGCCCAAATTATTTTCCAGCCAAGATACAGATAAACATGATTAGTAATTTGAAAGCTTAAAACGGTTGGTAGGGTGATTTTAACCAATCATCAAGCTTTTACTCTCCCCAGGATGACACAGGGGTAGAAAAGTCGTTTCAAATCCATGATTTGTTCATCTTTATGAACGTGAGTCTGTCTACATTATCAGTGGAGAGCCGCGTGCGCTTATCTGTCAGCACACCACCAGCAGCGCTGAACACACGTTCAGACAGAACGCTGGCTGCGGGGCATGACAAGATCTCCAAGGCGTAAGTGGCTAGCTCCGGCCATTTATCCAGATTGGAAGCCCAAAAAGAGCTAGGGTCCAGTGACACAGTCGTGGCTTCAATGTTTACTTGGAGATACTCCTGTACCATCGTCTCTAGGCGTTGACTATGTGTCAGACTTCTTGTCTCCTGTGGCCTTGCAAAGGATGGGCTAAAAAAGTGGTGAAATTATTCCGCAAAATTGATGTTACCAGCAGATACTGTGGTTCTGTTACGGTTTGAGTGCTGAACACTTGACGGTCCCACGGTTGGCAAGTTGGAACTGTGAGATCACTACGTGCACCACTGGTATTTTGTGGAAAAGCACATGTAAGATTCTGCAACAGTCTCTGCTGATACTCCTGCATGCGTGCATCCCTTTCTATGGCAGGAATAATTTCTGCAAATTTACTTTTGTACCGGGGATCTAACAGTGTGGCAACCCAGTAGTCAGGATTATTTCTAATTCTCACAATTCGAGGGTCATGTTGCAGGTAGTGCAGCAAGAAGGCACTCATGTGTGTTGCGCATCCAGGAGCACCAAGTCCCTGTTGTGTTGGTGGCGAGGTAACAATCATGCTTCCTTCCTCTGTCCTCTCCCCCCAACCTCGCACAACAGAAATGTGATCAAGGTCTCGCTCATCTGATGAGTCTTCCATCAGTTCGTCCTCCACTTCTTCCTGGGCTCCTGCACCTTCCTCACTAGTTTGGCTGCTACCATGCGCCCTGGTAAAACCATCTCCCCCACCCTCACATGCCTGCCACCTTGGTGCTGCCGACCGTCTGGACCTTGCAGATGTTAGCCCTTCCGCATACAACTCCTCCTCCTCTACTTCCTCCACCTCCTCTTGTGCCACCACCTGACTCCGAATTCTGTTTAACATGTGCTCCAGCATGTAAATCACCGGAATAGTCATGCTGATAATGGCATCGTCAGCACTAAACATCTTCGTCGCCATTTCAAAACTGTGCAGAAGGGTGCATAGGTCCCTGATCTGAGACCACTCCTCCAGCGTGATTTGCCCCACCTCTGGATCTCGTTGGCCCAGGCTATACGTCAGAACGTATTGCACCAGGGCTTGTCGGTGCTGCCACAGTCGCTGCAACATGTGCAGAGTTGAATTCCACCGGGTAGGCACATCGCATTTTAGCCGGTGAAGTGGCAGGCCCAACGACTTCTGTAGAGATGTAAGTCGCTGAGCTGCGGGATGCGAACGGCGAAAGTGAGCACACAGCGACCGTGCCCTCTGCAGAAGGCCATCTAGTCTGGGATAGTGGGCTAAAAATTGCTGGACAACCAGGTTCAACACGTGAGCCATACAAGGCACGTGTGTGACATTGCCCCGGCGAAGGGCCGCACCCAGGTTTGCAGCATTGTCGCACACGGCCTTCCCTGGTTTCAGGTCCAGTGGAGACAACCATTCATGAAATTGGTTCTCCAGAGCTGACCACAACTCCTCAGCTGTGTGACTCACATTTCCCAGACATTTCAATGTAAAAACCGCCTGATGACGTTGAGCCCTACTGCCAGCATAGTAAGGTGGTGTGCAGGATCCCTTGTGCGCTGTTAGAAAGCTTGTGGCATGACCAGACAGGCTTTGGGTGCAGGTGGAAGACCGAGAGGAGGTTGAGGAGGCAGAAGCAGTGGAGGAACTTTGACATAAAGAGGATTGACGCACAACTCGTGGGGACGGCAAGACTTGGACAGCAGCCCCTTGTCCTGCTGTCACCATAGTTACCCAGTGCCCAGTCAGCGACATGTAACGCCCCTGTCCATGCCTACTCGTCCAAGTGTCTGTGGTGAAATGCACCCTGTCACACACAGAGTTTCTCAAAGAAGCGGTGATGTTGTGTGCGACATGCTGGTGGAGCGCAGGCACACCTTTCTTTGAGAAGTAGTGCCGACTGGGCATCTGGTACTGGGGCACTGCGACGGACATAAGGTCTCGAAAATCCTCTGTGTCCACCAGGCGGAAAGGCAGCATTTCTGTAGCCAAGAACTTGCAGATGGTGAAATTCAACCTCTTAGCTTTCTCATGGCTAGGAGGAAATGGTCTTTTACTTGTCCACATCTGAGGGACCGAGGGCTGGCTATTGTGCTTAGACGGGGTTGATAAGGGTGTCCCCGGCAAACTGCCGGTCTGTGAGGAAGATGCAGGCGGACATGTTAGGTTGCCTTGATCCAAAGGTGGTGCTATCGTTGTCGGACAACGCTCAACACCAGCTGGTGTTACCACCTCCAAAGAAAATGATGACCTGCCAATCACGCTGGCTGTTGAGGGTAAAGAGGTGGCAGGTCTGCGCCCCAAAACAGGTGTGACTGCTGTCCCCCCAGTCACAGAGGATGAAGAGGCCGCGGATGCACAAGATATGGCAGACGGTGGTTGGCCCGGCCGGCTAGGCCGCATTGTAGCACACTGAGCTTCCCACTGCAACTTATGCTTCATGTCCATGTGCCGGTTCATGCATGAAGTACTCAAACTATGTATTTTTTGGCCTCTACTTAGCTTTTGCTGACAAATGTTACAGATAACACGAGTTGGGTCATCTTTATCGATCTGAAAAAATGCCCAGGCTATGCAAGGCTTAGCACCCATGCGACCTGAAGAGCCACCACGACTTGTGGTGAGAGGCAGAGTTGTGTTTGAGGATGCAGTTGTTGACGTGCTTCCAGTACTACCTCTCTGTCCAGGAAGGCGCAACCTGACCTCGTCGTCACTAGCATCTTCCTCCACCTCCTCTGCTGACCTCATCTCTTGGCTGACTGTGGGTTGACAGTAAGTGGGATCTCCAACCTCATCATCATCACCCTGTGCGTTATCACACCCGTCGTCCTCAGAGCCAACCTGTTCCTGCCCTGACAAAAAACTAAAGTTGTCGCTCCAATCAGGTATTTGAGTCTTATCATCGTCTTCCTCATTGTCTCCACCAACAGTAGTTACAGTTTGGGAATGAGAGTCTACATTATGGTCAGAACCTTCTGAGTCTGGTCCTGGATCCGACTCATAAAGATTCTGGGCATCAGTGCAGATCATTTCCTCGTCTGGATTCACAGAAGCGCTGGAGTCGACCTCTGATTCCCAGGCTATAGTATGAGTAAACAGCTCTGCAGACTCAACCATCTGTTCTACCTCATACTCAGACGGGCAGCTGGAGATTTGGGAGCTGTGAGGAAGCAAGTGCGATTGGGGTGACACCTTTGAGGACTGGAGTATTTGTGATGTTGAAGTTGATGTGGAGGAGAGCCCACTTAAAGGAGCACTTGATATCCGTTGAAGCACCTGCTGTTTTTGTGCCTCATCTGGAATTTGTAGCGATTGGCGTGGCCGTAAGAAAGGGCTCTTATCACATTGTCCGCTAAAAGAAGTAGACATTTTAGTTTGGCTGGAAGATGGTCTTTCTTCTGCAGATGTTACTGTTGCTTTAACACCTACCCCACGGACACAACCTTTTTTCCCCTTCCCAACACGCCTATTCCCCTTTCCACCAGCAGCAGGCCTTTTTCCACTCATTTTGGTGGTTAACTAATTAACAACTCTGGAGTTGTTTGCACAAAAAAACAATGGATGGGAACCGAGCAGAGCTGAGTGGCCAAACTGTGGTATTAGGCCAAAACTATTGGCTGGGTTAGATGCAGAAAAAAATTATATTCAATTTGCAACCTGATGGAGGTCAGTATAGATGGACTAATAGAGAAAGTCCCACACACTGCTAGAAGGCCAAATATTTTTTCAGAGCTAGATGCAGATAAAAATTATTTTTAATTTGCAACCTGATGGAGGTCAGTATAGATGGACTAATAGAGAAAGTCCCACACACTGCTAGAAGGCCAAATATTTTTTCAGAGCTAGATGCAGATAAAAAATATTTTTAATTTGCAACCTGATGAAGGTCAGTATAGATGGACTAATAGAGAAAGTTCCACACACTGCTAGAAGGCCAAATATTTTTTCAGAGGTAGATGCAGAAAAAAATATATTCAGTTTGCAACCTGATGGAGGTCTGTATAGATGGATTAATAGAACAAGTCCCACACACAGCTAGAAGCCCAATATTTTTTCAGAGGTAGATGCAGAAAAAAATATATTCAGTTTGCAACCTGATGGAGGTCAGTATAGATGGACTAATACAACAAGTCCCACACACAGCTAGAAGCCCAATATTTTTTCAGAGGTAGATGCAGAAAAAAATATATTCAGTTTGCAACCTGATGGAGGTCTGTATAGATGGATTAATAGAACAAGTCCCACACACAGCTAGAAGCCCAATATTTTTTCAGAGGTAGATGCAGAAAAAAATATATTCAGTTTGCAACCTGATGGAGGTCAGTATAGATGGACTAATACAACAAGTCCCACACACAGCTAGAAGCCCAATATTTTTTCAGAGGTAGATGCAGAAAAAAATATATTCAGTTTGCAACCTGATGGAGGTCTGTATAGATGGACTAATACAACAAGTCCCACACACAGCTAGAAGCCCAATATTTTTTCAGAGGTAGATGCAGAAAAAAATTATATTCAGTTTGCAACCTGATGGAGGTCAGTATAGATGGACTAATACAACAAGTCCCACATACAGCTAGAAGCCCAATATTTTTTCAGAGGTAGATGCAGAAAAAAATATATTCAGTTTGCAACCTGATGGAGGTCTGTATAGATGGATTAATAGAACAAGTCCCACACACAGCTAGAAGCCCAATATTTTTTCAGAGGTAGATGAAGAAAAAAATATATGCAGTTTGCAACCTGATGGAGGTCAATATAGATGGACTAATACAGCAAGTCCCACACACAGCTAGAAGCCCAATATTTTTTCAGAGCTAGATGCAGAAAAAAATTATATTCAATTTACAACCTGATGGAGGTCAGTATAGATGGACTAATAGAATGATGCTATGCCCAAAAGATTTTACTTCACTAGGTGTAGTAAAAAAATTTGTATTCTATACACAGGTGGTATATCTTGCAACACAGATAGGCTACTCCACTGACTAACACACTCTGCAATAGGCCAAAAAGGATTAGCTTTGCTAGATTCAGCCAAATGATGTGAAAAAAACTTGCACAGCACTGGCACAGACCTGCCTGGCAAAAACTGATAGGAACTGATGTAACCTAGTCCTGAAAAGGACTCCAATTACAATTAGTCTTTGCTCCCACAATCTATCTATTTAAGAGCACAGACCTGCCTGATAAAAGTCGTAGGAAATGCTGTAACCTAGTCCTTAAAAGGACTGCAATCACAACTATTCCCTACTCCCAAGCTATCTGTAGATTTGTGCGAAAATTGGCTTGAAATTAACAAGGTATAGCGCACACAGCAACAGCGGTGCCGTCTAACACGCAGCTGCAGCAGTGAGAAAATGGTGGCGACGGGGAAAATGGCTTGGTCTTATAGGGCAAGGACATGTGACATACACTGCCAATGACACATGCCCTTGCTTCGTGTGAAAAAAAGCACTTCGCTCCGTGTGTGCGCTGCTGATAGGCTGACAGATTGCACCTCCCCACTGTAAATGCGGGAAAGAGAAAAAAAAAATGGAGATCTTCATTGTTCCTGCAGAGATCCATCCCCTGCCCCTCCCCCCACCCCGCTGTACACTCAAACTGCGTATTAACATTAATTTTCATCATTACTGAGAAAAAATCCAGTTATGATTTTGGTGCATGAACAGTTATCGAACATAACCTCGAACAGCCGAATTTTTCTCAAATTGTTCGTGTTCGCCGAACGGCTTGAACACCGCCCAAAACAGCTCGAATTTGAGATTGGCGAACAGTTCGAGTAGAACAACGCTCATCTCTATTAACTAATTGGCAACTCTGTAGTTGTTTGCGCAAAAAACGATGGATGGAAACCGAGCAGAGCTGAGTGGCCAAACTGTGGTACTAGCCCAAAAGGATTGGCTGGGTTAGATGCAGTAAAACAATTTTACTAGATACACAGGCGGTGTAGCTTGCTTCACAGGTGGGCTACTCCGCTGACTACGAGACACTGCTACTATGTCCAAAAGGATTTACTGTGCTAGATGCAGTAAAAAATTGTTATTTGATACACAGTGGTGTAGCTTGGTTCAGATGGGCTACTCCACTGACTACCACACACTGCTACTATGCCCAAAAAGATTTACTTGGCTAGATGCAGTAAAAAATTGTTATTTGATACACAGTGGTGTAGCTTGGTTCAGATGGGCTGCTCCACTGACTAACACACACTGCTACTATGCCCAAAAGGATTTACTGGGCTAGATGCAGTAAAAAATTGTTATTTGATACACAGTGGTGTAGCTTGGTTCAGATGGGCTACTCCAATGACTAACAGACACTGCTACACGCCCAAAAGGATTTACTGGGCTAGATGCAGTAAAAAATTGTTATTTGATATACAGTGATGTAGCTTGGTTCAGATGGGCTACTCCAATGTCTTACAGACACTGCTACAGGCCCAAAGGATTTACTGGGCTAGATGCAGTAAAAAATTGTTATTAGATACACAGGTGGTGTAGCTTGGTACAGATGGGCTACTCCACTGACTACCAGACACTGCTACTATGCCCAAAAGGATTTACTGGGCTAGATGCAGTAAA
The DNA here is from genome assembly GCF_046119375.1 of Phyllobates terribilis. Lineage (NCBI taxonomy): Eukaryota > Metazoa > Chordata > Amphibia > Anura > Dendrobatidae > Phyllobates > Phyllobates terribilis. The sequence continues at coordinate 757,445,108 of NW_027362763.1, read as the reverse complement.
AAATTGTTATTAGATACACAGGTGGTGTAGCTTGGTTCAGATGGGCTACTCCACTGACTAACACACACTGCTATTATGCCCAAAAGGATTTACTGGGCTAGATGCAGTAAAAAATTATTTGATACACAGTGGTGTAGCTTGGTTCAGATGTGCTACTCCAATGACTACCAGACACTGCTACTATGCTCAAAAGTATTTACTGGGCTAGATGCAGTAAAAAATTATTTGATACACAGTGGTGTAGTTTGGTAAAGATAGGCTACTCCAATGACTACCAGACACTGCTACTATGCCTAAAAGGATTTACTGGGCTAGATGCAGTAAAAAATTGTTATTTGATACACAGTGGTGTAGCTTGGTTCAGATAGGCTACTCCAATGACTACCAGACACTGCTACAGGCCCAAACGGATTTACTGGGCTAGATGCAGTAAAAAATTGGTATTAGATACACAGGTGGTGTAGCTTGGTACAGATGGGCTACTCCACTGACTACCAGACACTGCTACTATGCCCAAAAGGATTTACTGGGCTAGATGCAGTAAAAAATTGGTATTAGATACACAGGTGGTGTAGCTTGCAACACAGATAGATACGCTACTCCACTGACTAACACACACTGCTAGAGGCCCAAAAGGATTGGCTTAGCTACATTTAGCCAAATGCTGTGAAAAACACTTGCACAGCACTGGCACAGACCTGCCTGGCAAAAAGTGCTAGGAACTGCTGTAACCTAGCCCTCAAAAGGGCTGCAATTACTACTAGTCCCTACTCCCTAAACCTATCTGTCTATTTAACAGCAAATTCGCTTGCAATTCACACAGTTAGAAAGTATAGCGCCCACAGCAGCAGCGGTGCCATCTAACACTCAGCTGTAGCAGTGAGAAAATGGTGGCGACGGGGAAAATGGCTGGGTCTTATAGGGCAAGGACATGTGACATACACAGCCAATGACACATGCCATTGCTTGTGTGAAAAAAAAGCACTTCGCTGCATGTGTGCGCTGCTGATAGGCTGACAGACTGCACCTCCCCACTGTAAATGCGAGAAAGAAAAAAAAATGGAGATCGGCATTATTTCTCCAGAGATCCATCCCCTGCCCCCCCCGCCCACTCTACACTGAAACTGTCTATTAACATTGATTAACAGTATTACTGTGAAAAAATACAGCTACGATTTTGGTGCACGAACAGTTATCGAACATAACCTCGAACAGCAGAATTTTTTGCAAATCGTTCGGGTTCGTCGAACGGCTCGAACACCATAAGAAAAATAATGGTGAGCATTCCTACATGAACAGTTTCCTGGAAAGTGGATTGGTCGTCGTGGGCCCCCTTAGACTTTTATCTTTGTAATCATCTGAAGGCAATTGTCTATGCTGTGAAGATACGAGATATGCAGCATCTGAAACAACGTAGATTAACAATAACAGTGATCAGAGAGTGGTAGATAGAGATACATATAGATTAATCATTAGTAATTAATAATTATATGACCTGGCTGATGAGGAAATCCAGACGCGCACGTTTCGCGGCTTGCTTCTTCTTGACTTAAAACGGGGCTCGTCGGGGTTTCCTCATCAGCCAGGTCATATAATTATTAATTACTAATGATTAATCTATAGTTATCTCTATCTACCACTTTCTGATCACTGTTATTGTTTTTCATTTGATGACTCTTTATATCCATGGTCCTATGGAGGTGCTAGCATCTTTGACACAACTGATTGCACTTTATATAAATTGCAGTTGATTTGCACATGAGTTTACATGCACTTTATGTGAGTTATATTCTGCACTTGCAGTATTTGTGGCCTTGAGGAGGTGCCTGCATTATTTGCATTATTAATTGCACCTTAAAATTGTAGCCCATTTGCACATCTGCTTATATGCACTTTATGTGAATTTTTTCTGCACTTGCAGTATTTGTGGCCTCAAGGAAGTGCTTGCATCTTTTGCACTACTAATTTGCACTTTATAGAAAGAAAGGGTAGCTGACTTGCACTTTAGCTTATAGCACTTTATGTGATTTGATTTGTCAATATATTTATTTTGATAAACTACTTAATATTTTCTTCTCTAAGAATCTGGTATATTTGATTCAATGTAATGATGGTTCAGTGATTATTGTGATTTAGATCACTTTCTCCATATGGTGGACATATTATGACATGACTGGCTTTTGTAGGTTTTTTTTGTCTGTTCTAGTTTCTTTCCCACTTTTATGTATTTTATTTGGATTTAAATTATATATATACACTGCTCAAAAAAATAAAGGGAACACTTAAACAACAGAATACAACTCCAAGTAAATCAAACTTCTGTGAAATCAAACTGTCCACTTAGGAAGCAACACTGATTGACAATCAATTTCACATGCTGTTGTGCAAATGGAATAGACAATAGATGGAAATTATTGGCAATTATCAAGACGCACTCAATAAAGGAGTGGTTCTGCAGGTGGGGACCACAGACCACATCTCAGTACCAATGCTTTCTGGCTGATGTTTTGGTCACTTTTGAATGCTGGTTGTGCTTTCACACTCATGGTAGCATGAGACGGACTCTACAACCCACAGAATTTGCTCAGGTAGTGCAGCTCATCCAGGATGGCACACCAATGCGAGCTGTGGCAAGAAGGTTTGCTGTGTCTGTCAGCGTAGTGTCCAGAGGCTGGAGGCGCTACCAGGAGACAGGCCAGTACACCAGGAGACGTGGAGGGGGCCGTAGGAGGGCAAAAACCCAGCAGCAGGACCGCTACCTCCGCCTTTGTGCAAGGAGGAACAGGAGGAGCATTGCCAGAGCCCTGCAAAATGACCTCCAGCAGGCCACAAATGTGCATGTGTCTGCACAAACGGTTAGAAACCGACTCCATGAGGTATGAGGGTCCAACGTCCACAGATGGGGGTTGTGCTCACAGCCCAACACCGTGCAAGACGCTTGGCATTTGCCACAGAACACCAGGATTGGCAAAGTCACCACTGGCGCCCTGTGCTCTTCACAGATGAAAGCAGGTTCACACTGAGCACATGTGACAGACATGACAGAGTCTGGAGACGCCATGGAGAGCGATCTGCCTGCAACATCCTTCAGCATGACCGGTTTGGCAGTGGGTCAGTAATGGTGTGGGGTGGCATTTCTTTGGAGGGCCGCACAGCCCTCCATGTGATTGCCAGAGGCAGCCTGACTGCCATTAGGTACCGAGATGAGATCCTCAGACCCCTTGTGAGACCATATGCTGGTGCGGTTGGCCCTGGGTTCCTCCTAATGCAGGGCAATGCCAGACCTCATGTGGCTGGAGTGTGTCAGCAGTTCCTGCAAGATGAAGGCATTGAAGCTATGGACTGGCCCGCCCGTTCCCCAGACCTGAATCCGATTGAGCACATTTGGGACATCATGTCTCGCTCCATCCACCAACGTCACGTTGCACCACAGACTGTCCAGGAGTTGGTGGATGCTTTATTGCAGGTCTGGGAGGAGATCTCACAGGAGACCATCCGCAACCTCATCAGGAGCATGCCCAGGCGTTGTAGGCAGGCCATACAGGCACGTGGAGGCCACACACAATACTGAGCCTCATTTTGACTTGTTTTAAGCACATTACATCAAAGTTGGATCAGCCTGTAGTGTGTTTTTCCACTTTAGTTTTGAGGGTGACTCAAAATCCAGGCCTCCATTGGTTAATAAATTTGATTTCCATTGATGATTTGTGTGTGATTTTGTTGTCAGCACATTCAACTTTGTACAGAACAAAGTATTCAATGAGAATATTTCATTCATTCAGATCTAGGATGCGTTATTTGAGTGTTCCCTTTATTTTTTTGAACAGTGTGTGTGGATATATATATACATATACAGTGCATTGTGAAAGTATTTGGCCCCCTTGAACTTTTCTACCTTTTGCCACATTTCTGGCTTCAAGCATAAAGATATAAAATTCAAATTTTTTTGGGAAGAATCAACAACAAGTGGGACACAATCGTGACGTGGAACGAAATTTATTGGATATTTTAAACTTTTTTAACAAATTAAAAACTGAAAAGTGGAGATGCGGAAAAAATATGCAGCATTTCTGCATCGTGGGCACTTAGCCTAATACAGTTTTATGCAATAAAATATTGTCTATTTTAGAACTTTCCTTCTATGACCAAGAAGGGCATGGTATGTTTATATATTTTGCATCCCCATTTTAAAAGGTACACAAAATAGCGTATTTTAGCCAATTTAGTACTATACTCTAGCAGCAGAATTGCTTTTGCTAGCAGGAGGATCAATCTGAAGATAGTGCAAATGAAGGGAACTCAAATTCCCTGTAGCTACCCATTAATCTGTAGACAGTTCTCTGTTGTACCTCATGCTTCCAGAGAAATTATTCTGCTAGTGGGAATAAATTAGCGAATTTATTCAAGTTCCCCTCCAAGAAAAACAAATGCACTGAGCTATATGTTATATACTTCTGTCTTTAGTGTTACTTGAATCTCTGTGTTGTGCACAATCACAACCTCGGGACCTGCACTTGTATCTATTCCTCCTGTAGTGTTGCTATATAGAATACAACTTAATATATAAGCTTGTGATTTAAAGAATATAGTCACCTTCGAGAGCATTTTATTTTACTTAAATTTCTTTTTTTTCTGGTTAAAAATAAATTTTGCAATTTGGCTTTATTAAAAAAATGTCACCGTTTGCTTTCTATAGGCCTTCGTTTTGCATTATCTTTTGCTGGCTGCAAAATTAGTTAACTGAGAAACCGTCAGTGCACTCATTCTGACAGTAAAGTTTTAACTCTTCTCTTTCTTCTCCTAAACTCATATCAAATCGACTTTCATGCGGTCATAAATCCTTGTCCATATCCTGCAACGTGTATTTTTATCTGTATTGCTGATTGTGCTTTTCTCTATTATTAATTATTTTTTCATTTATTTTGTTTTTTAGTTCAAAGCAAAGACTTTTCTAAAAATACTGTTTCCACTTCCGAAGAAGTCGAACCTAATGGTAACGTCTACACACTACTTTTGATCCAATAATATTTAATTTCCAACATTTGCATATCCTCGGCATGGAAAGCGATCTTTTTCAGTTTTGTAAATTTTAGTTGTTGCACTAATTTTTAAATATTTTTTACTAATATTTTGCAATAAATGACACTATGTACAATATAAAATGTGGGGGAGCGCTGCAGCTTCTTTCCCATATGTTTTAATAGTTCGGCCAACAGCACAAGAGCAATGTCCATGAACCCAAACTTATAGTAGTTATCCCAACACATGCTGGAGTAAGATGCACTAAATAAGGCACAACTCTCAATGAAAAAATTTAATCCGGGAAAAATTCAGACACGTGAGCTGCCTCATAGAGATAGCAGGAGGGAGGTGTACAGAAGTGCAGCACAGAGGGGAAAGAATATCTCATTGGGCTCAGAAAAAGTCTATAGACAAGGAGGAAAATACAGAATTGTAGCTGTGTTGATTCATGAAAGCAAGTGAAGGCAGTAGCACTCTGAATACAGAGACCTCACATCCAGCATGTTTTATAGTGAGGGGCACTCCCATATGAGAAAAGTTTGAAACTTTGATCAGGCTGCAAACTGCATATAAAAGGGTTTGAAAATAAATGATGGAATGAAATTTGCAGACTGAAACTTGTTGCAATTTTATAAACTAAATGTAACCACAAACATATGTCAAAATATTTTTCTCATGTCGAAGTTGACCATAGCATTTAAATGGATTGTCTTTAAAGATTTAATTCATCGCAATACTTTGTCATGAAAAAATCTATGACCAAATCCAAAGCAACATCTCTACATAAAATAGATGGATTGTTTTATGGATTTTTATTGCCAAATTCACAGTGGAAACTCTCCACCATGTGTGAACATAGCCTTGAGGCTCTGCACAACTGGGAACATGAACACCGCATTAATACTGCAAGGCCTAAATCCAACGTGAGCACTCTGTCTTTGTGTATGTTGACAGCGCATTTCTAATGTCATATTTTGCATATGAAAGCTATGGAAAAAAAGCAGCCATCAAAATTTATAAGCAGCCATGACAAGCTCTGAAACATCTTCATAGTTTACAGATGAATCTTGAATTTCAATGATTCTGAGTTTTCCTGAAATGTCAATTTTTATTTCACATTAAATACCAGGCAGATTAGTGGTTGACAAACATTCTGATATGAACTGCATCAACCTTCTAATAAACTTCCCGGGTCTAAGACGGTGACATGTACTTAATTACAAAATTGTGTTAACTGTATTGACACCTCAATAATCCTTGGACAAGTTAATACGTGGTAGGTCGCTTGCAAATATCACTTTGAAATGTTATCTTTCTTGCGTTTGTATTCGAAGCTGAGATTATGATTCCATGCATTCTGCCGATCATGCCATATTGTGAGCTCTTTGTCTTAGTTAAAGCTCTTGTATTAAATTTAGGTAAATGGTTTTGATATGCTTGAATTGCAGACTCATTTGGGCGCACTATTATGCACTAATTGCAGTTTCCGTGTTCTCTGTTTTATTGTCCTATTAACAAAGAATTAACAATTTGTTGCATGATGCAAAATTGCTGTGTTTGATAACACGCCGTCGGCCCCCGAATGGACGGGAGTTGAATTGTCCTGGTAGGCAGATGAAAGCGGAATTTTTCAAAATTATATTCTATTATCGCAATTAAGGAAACACAATTATAGATTTAGCTCGGAGTAAACACATCTGCTTTTTGTTATGGATAACGAATACCATTTCAAGATATCATCACTTTTCGAAGAAAATACCAGACATTCTTCAATATCGTCTGTATGTGAGATGACAGACACTAGTTTCATATATTTTCTCTATATAATTACTTTAGACAGTATATCACAAAAGTATTTTATATTTTTTCATGGGACAACACTGAAGATATGACACTTTGATACAATATAAAGTAGTCAGTGTACAGCTTGTATAACAATGTAAATTTGGTGTGCCCTCTAAATAACTCAATACACAGACATTAATGTCTAAACTGCAGGCAGCAAAAGTGTGTACACCCCGAAGTCAAAATTTCCAAATTGTGCCCAAAGTGCCAATATTTTGTGTGGTCACCATTATGTTCAATCACTGCCTTAACTCTCTTGGGCATGGAGTTCACTCGAGCTTCACAGGTTGCCACTGGAATCCCCTTCCACTTTTCCATGATGACATCACGGAGCTGGTGGTTGTTAGCTTGTTGGATTTTAGAGGCCTTGCGCTCCTCCACCTTTCGTTTGAGGATGCCCCACAGGTGCTCAATAGAGTATAGGTCTGGAGACATGCTTGGTCAGTCCAGCACCTTTAGGCTATGTGCCCACGATGCAGAAATTCTCCGGATTTTTTCCTGCATCTCCCTGGCAGGAAAACGCATGCGGATTGTACATACTTTTTTCCTGCCAGGGACAACGGAAGTGAAGCGTTCTTCACATGCATTTCCGCATGCGGGTTGTCAAGCACTTTCCAAGCGATTTTAGCATCACTTGGAAAGTGCTTGACAACTTGGTCACACTATATAAATCCATGCCACCGGCATGGATTTTATATAGTGTGACCGAAAGAATGGTAAAAAATAAAAAATAAATATATAATTACCTTCTGATGGCCAACGGTGTCTTTGTCTTGGCTTGCCGGCAGCTCACGGTAGACTAAAGGACCTGCCGATGTCAGTGGTCGCGTGACCCGTCACATGACTAAATGACGTCACCGCAGGTCCTTTAGTCTACCGCGAGCTGCCGGCAAGCCAGGACAAGGACACCGGGGGCCAATAGAAGGTAAGTATAATATTTATTTTTTATTCTTTTTTTCAAAGGTGCTATGGTACCCGGGTCCGGAGGAGAGTCTCCTCTCTTCATTCTGTGGTGAGGGGAACCTGTCTTGTTAAACTGCTGTATGGTCTTGGCCACCCTGCTGTAGCTCAGTTTCAGTGTGTTGGCAATCTTCTTATAGCCTAGGCCATCTTCATGTAGAGCAACAATTCTTTTTTGTAAATCCTCATTAAGTTCTTTGCCATGAGGTGCCATGCTGAACTTCCAGTGACCAGTGTGAGAGCGATAACAACAAATTGGCTGTGTGTTGAGTGTGTTGGGCACACCAAATTTACACTGTTATACAAGCTGTACCCTGACTACTTTACATTGTATCGAAGTGTCATATCTTCAGTGTTGTCCCATGAAAAGATATAATAAAATATTTACAAAAATGTGAGGGGTGTACTCACTTTTTTGACATCCTATATATATTACCCAGGACTAGGAAGCATTAACGTTGCCTCTCCTATAGCATAAATTAGATTTAAAACGTCTAAACTTTATATCTCTAAGGGTAGGTTCACGCGACTGATTTTCCTACATGTGGGAAAATGGACCAATTATTCTGACGTTGATTAGCACTCCATCAGTTTTTCTTGTACGTGGAGAGAAAAAAAAAAGTTTCTCCATCTTCTACATTCTGCTAGTCAGTGAAAATCGGACTACACTGGGATGGGTCTTGATGGAACCATAGACTTGCATTGCCGATTTTGATCTGACCCCTCTAATCAAAATCGGACATGTCTTGGATTTTTTCCCTGGACCACTCTGTCTGAGGAAAAATTTGGACATGTGCACGGTCCCTTAGAATATCATAGGTACCAGTGCTATCTGTGAAAACCATGGAAAGCGTTCGAACGAGAAAACTGGTTGTGTGTACAAGCCCTTAAAGTTATATTTCTAGGGTCCATGCTGACCCCATAATTGGTGATGATGATTTAAAAATAAAAGCCAATTGAACATACAACACACAAATTTCATAAGTTTTTACTGCTTCACTATAGCTTGTAACCTCCTTGAGATCCAATCGGGCTTGTGATTTAATCAGCAGTGCAGGATGCTTCCATCGCCCTTGGCACATTTGTATATATTTCCAGTAGATTAACACTTCTAAAACACAGTTAAACTGCCCGCTCTGTCTCCTGCTTTGTGCTGATCTTTATGGCTTTATGTGGAGTATTAGGAAGCATTGTATAACGGTGTTTTTAACACTGTGTGGCCGCTTTACTTGGACATTGAATGACATGGGAAAATATGGCAGTGTAGGAGATAACTAAATGATCGCATTATTTGCATACTGTATTATTTAGACATTTTGGGGGGTAATATTACATAATTGTAAAAAATAGTTATCTGTGGAAGTCCTAGTGGTTGTGTACAAATTAATATTTATTGCAGTCACAACTCATTCTTTGTAAATAAAAATAATACATAAATAAATAAAAATGAATACAAACTTTTAGGGTATGTGCATATGGTCAGGAGTTACCTGCGACCCCGACACTGCTGAATAGCCGCGAGGCTTCTGCCCTCATTATGCAAATGAATGGCATCATTTTTTTTCACATGCAAACTTTCCTCATAGAGGTTAGTCTATGGGGAAAGTCCACATTTGGACCCGCAAGAGAAATTGACATGCTGCGGATCTGAAAGAAATCCCATCCACTTTGCTATAACATCTGGCCACGGCGGGTTTGACGCTGCATAGACACGCAGCGACTCCTGACCGTGTGCACATACCCTTAAAGACTTAGATCCATTGAGAAAAGCAATCAGGATTTAAAGGGAATCTGTCACCAGAAATAATGCTATTAACCTGCAGATATGGGGTCAATCTGCAGGTTAACAGCGTTATTATGCTGTACATAGTCGAATGCAGTGGGAAGAAAATGAACTTTATTCTCCCTGCCAGCATTCGGTTTCAGTCATGGGGGCGGGGGCAACACTGGTTCAGTCACTGCTCCGAGTATACAGAGCGGCCGCTCTAACTGCGCCTCCGATCCTGACTGACACTTCCTCTGCATTGGGACTGACTGTCAGTAAGGCCCGGGGCTGCGGTTACAGCCACCACTCTGTATTCTCAGAGTGATGACTGAACCTGCTGCACCCCCTCCCCCATGATTGAAACTGAATGCTGGCGGGGAGAATAAAGTTAATTTTTTCCCTGCTGCATTCGGCTGCTTGCAGGCGCGCCAGGCAGCATAATAATGCTGTTAACCTGCAGATTAACCGCATATCTTCAGGTTAATAGCCTTATTTCTGGTGACTGGTTTCCTTTAACTATGTTACATGGATGCAGCATTGAGTAATAATCTTTTTGTATAAAATCATAATTTATATAAAGTTAGATTTAACTAGAAAAAATAGTCATTGTACTAGTTTTACATAGCTAAAAATTACAATACATTTTTTTCTTTCACTTTGAACATTTAACTCAATTTCTAATTATATTTTTCATTTGAAGCTTTTCTCTGGAATCATCACATCTACTGTGTTTCATCAAAAAATAAACTCTAGCATGACTTTACAGGATTTTTGGAGTATGCTTGAAATATAAGCCCTACTCTGAAAATAAGCCCTAGGTACAGTCAGGGCTGGCTTTAGGGGAAGTCAAACTGGGCAATTACAAAGGGCCCCCACTTTATTAGTGTCCTCCATTGTTTTTAAGACTGCTTAAGGACATTTAGTGTGAAGTCCACAGTCATGTGAGCATGATGTTACCAACACCACACCAAAACATCATTTCACCCAACGAACGAGCTTGCTCGTTTGTCAGGTGAAAGGCAGTCTGTTAAGACTGCACAATTAATGTGATTGAGCATTCATAGGAATGATAATCGTGCAGTCTAAATGCACAATAAGATTCGGTTTCTATCATGTCTAACAATGATATACAGTACATATAATACATAAGATAGCTCTTAGCCAAATACATCTGGCTAACACAATACCATATAAATGCATGCTCGACTGGGCATGTTGAAATTACACATGCCCAATCCTTGTTTTTCTTAATGGGAAGGTGCCATAAAAAAAAAAAAATAAGAATTAAAAAAATTTAAAATATTAATGTTTTTGATTTTTTTAAAAAATATTATCATTTGTTTTTAATAAAGTAAAATATGAAAAATAATTTTAAAAGATTTGACATTTCCACTTTTAAACACTAGGGGGAGCAGCTGCTGAAATTTGCTATGAAAGCCTAGTGTACAACTAGCTCACATTACAACTGCAGTAAATTGGAGCTGCATCTGCTCACATTTGTGTGACATGGCTCCCCTCCTCCCCTTCTGTGTGTTTGCAAAAAGATAAGAAAGAATGAAGTTTAGGATCACAGTGTGGAGCCATTTTGTTGGTGACTGCCAGTGATACTGACAAGTACAGTGCCACCGAGGATGGCCGGCAAAGCTGATTCTGTTAGATGGTGCTGCTCACTGTGTCATAAACTGGGGTTAGATACATGGAGTGTATTACACACTGGGATTATTCACACCACATGATACACTACACGTATCTACATACAGGGCTCAGTGTAGTGTATCACATGATGGGATTAGGTACACCGGTCTGGGGACTATCGCACATGATGACTGGATTGGATACACCGGTCTGGGGAGTATCGCATATGATGATGGGGAAAAAGCACAAAATTTGAGCTTGGTTTAAGTTGGTATACATGCAGCACATAAATGCATGTTTCACAATGGCCATGAATCAGAAAAACCTACAAGAAGCAAAATAAACAAACCCTGCTGTAAATAAATAAAAGCAAGTGCATTTAAATAAAATCGGGTTCTTAGTAACACTGTTTTTAATCAAAAATAGTATAAAAGCTTTCCCACCAGCGACAAAGTGAACCCGTTTGGGAAAGTCCTACACTGTCTAATATTAAAAACCTTACCATGTGACAAATATGACCTCTGTGTGAATAAGGGCAGACAAAGGACTGGGTCCCAAACTATGAACACCGGCCAAGGGAAGCCTTTTAAATGTACTATCCAGCTAGCTCTATGAAGGAAAGACGGGGTTAGATACATCGGTCTGGGGAGTATCGCATATGATGATGGGATTAGATATACCACTCTGGGGAGTATCGCACATGATGACAGGATTAGATACACCAATCTGGGGAGTATCGCACATGATAACGGGATTAGATACACCAGTCTGGGGAGTATGACACATGATGACGGGATTAGATACACCAGTTTGGGGAATATCGCACATGATGACGGGATTAGATACACCGGTTTGCATAGAAAATATTAAGAACCTCTCCCTCTGAAATCACTCTCACTCTTTCCCCTCCCCTATACCATTTGTCAAAGCAGAAGAGCTCGCAATCTAGAAAGCTGTTGCTGTGCAAATGGCAGTCCTCACAAGAAGTGGCAAACTCAATGATCAAGGCTAATTACCATACCAAATGTTCCTCCTGGTAAGAGAAACATGGGTGACGTATAGACACCTTTGAATATATGGGCCAGAGATTGAAAGAGACAAGGAACCAACTCTTTAAGGCTTCAAAGGGAATCTACCTCACTCTATACAATAGCCAGGATATTCTCATTTGCACGTGTTGAATTTCCTGTCTCTTAGGCACCGAAATGAAATGTGGAATATCGGAAGTTCTATAATTCCGATTGTGATGGGACCCATATTTTTAGCGGTGGGACCAACTAAGGAACAGATGCATATTTTTCCGTACCTGTGCGCCCTGCCAATGAGCTGTAACGCAAGAGGGCAAACATAACCAACAGCAGTTATGTCATATTTAGTCTCTAAAGAAAAATCACAATAAAAAATATGGCATCACTTGCTAACTTCTGCGATCAACCAGCGAGGAGTTATCGCATAAACTAGAAATTCAATAAAACCATGAAGGGCGGAGACCAGCCCACGTGAGGTCATCACAGGGGAGTGTGTGGGCAGGGCCCCCTTCGGCATAAAACATCAAGCCGAATATTGATCTATACTCATGCCGGGAGATACATATTTGTGTAAGCAGGGGTCCCGTTCCATAACGGTCCATTGGAGCGCTTCCCTCCAGCTAAACTGAATCAGCTAAGTAAGTTCTTCTATTACTCCCTTTTTATTTTGTGTAACTGTATATGCTGTATTATTTTGTCCCTCTTTGTAAAATCTTTTGTATATTTTTCATAAACACTTCCTCCCTTTGGATTAAATACAAAATTTAATAGTCCTGTTTCTTCTGTTCTGTAATAATTCCTCCCCCGAAGCCATATACGCTACCAGAAAGCAGGTGTCCAATCAGGCCTGTAGTGGATTTTATATCTTTTAAAAATGAAACTGACTGGTGGTGGAAGCGAATAATCTTAATTGGGTTATCGTGAAGCTGGCAGTGATCATAAGGGGCATAGACACATATTCTATGCCCTGTAATTCGGAGGTGTGTACACCATATGCTTACTGCTCGCTTGCCGATAGCTACATAGTGCGTAATCGGGATCGTGCGTGTGCGGAATCCCTGACACCGGTCAAAGGAGTAATACACCAGTGTGGGGAGTATCGCGCATGATGATGTTATTAGATACACCGGTCTGGGCAGTGTCACACATGCAGGGATTAGATACACCGCTCTGGGGAGTATCACACAGTCTGGGATTAGATACACTGGTCTGGGGAGTATCGAACAGGCTGGGATTAGATACACCGGGCTGAGGAGTATCACACATGCTGGGATTAGATATCTTTTCATTTTATACTGTATTTCTTACTTGAAGCTGCGATCATCTGATCTCTAGTATACATGGCAAAATACACATGCACTCATACACACAGGAAAATAGAAAAATTCGTGCACACAGGAAAATGCACACGCATGCTCAAACACACAGAAAAATGCACACACGCTCACACACACAGAAAAATGCACACGCACGCTCAAACACACAGAAAAATAGACACACACACTCACACACACAGAAAAATGCACACGCACGCTCACACACACAGAAAAAAACACACGCACACTTACACCCACAGGAAAATGCACACGCACACTCACACACACAGAAAAATATATACGTGGTGTAATACATGACCCCGCTCTGTCCACTTTTATGGGAGCAGTGGTGTAATAAGATAGACCATAGCAGCAGCCACTCCAGGGCCCGCTGCACTCCATGAGACACGGCGGCTGTGATGAGCAGTGACCTCAGTAACTACACCGCTCATCAGAGTCGCCAAGCCACATATAGTCCTCCATACAGTATAATGGCCGCATATAGTCATTCATACAGTATAATGGGTCCCACATAGTCCTCCATACAGTATAATGGGCCACACATAGTCCTCCATACAGTATAATGGGCCCCACATAGCCCTCCATACAGTATAATGGCCCCACATAGTCCTCCATACAGTATAATGGCCCCATATATAGTCCTCCATACAGTATAATGGGCCCCACATTGTCCTCCATACAGTGTAATGGCCCCACATAGTCCTCCATACAGTATAATGGCCCCATATAGTCCTCTTAGAGTATAATGGCCCCATATAGTGATCTACAGTATAATGGCCCCATATAGTGCACCATACTATAATGTGCCTCACATATTGCTCCACAGTATAATGGCGTCATATAGTGCCCCACAGTAGAATGTGCACCATAAAGTGCATCCTGTTGTATAATAGCCCTCATCATCCTCCTCCCGGCGTGTATGGCCCCCATCATCCTCCTATCTGCGTGTATGGCCCCCATCATCCTCCTCCCTGCGTGGATGGCCCCCATCTTCTTCCTCCCTGCATGTATGGCCCCCATCATCTTCCTCCCTGCGCGTATGGCTCCCATCATCTTCTTCCTTGCGTGTATGGCCCCCATCATCTTCCTCCCTGTGTGTATGGCCCCCATCATCTTCCTCCCGGCATGTATGGCCCCCATCATCCTCCTCCTTACATATGGCTTCATATATTCAATAAAATAAAAAACACTTGTGCTTACCTTCCCGGCGCTCCCATGCAGCGCTGCCTGCTGTTCAGTGTGCTCAGGGCACAGCAGATGGATGATCTCTCTGCTGTGCTCTGAACAGGTCAGCGGTGATCTGCAGCCTGTACTGTAATGCTTACAGGCTCAGAACACCACCGTCGCACATACTCACCCCTGGACCGCTGCTGCTGCTTGGGAGCTCGACCTCCACCTCCTCCTCTGCCGCCACCGCTCCTGTCATTGCACACACTGAGAAGTGCGTGCGATGTCAGGGGAAAATGAAGCCCACACTTACGGTGTGGGCTTCAATAAAATGGCCACTAACTCCTCCCCACAGCTGTGACCTGGACACCCAGGGAGCATGCCCAGGTCGCAGCTAGAGGCAGGAGGAGCGGCCTCTAATGTTACACATAGGGTCGGTATCCGACTGCACAGTCTTATGCCCAGGACTGCTGTAAGTGCTGCTCAGACACTTACACCCCCACCACATGAAAATGGCAGCCCCCGGTGGCAGAAATAAAAATGTATAAATAAAAAACTATTAAAGTTGTACATTTAATTTTGTATTAAAAATAATTGATTGTATAAACAATAATTATTAATACAAATTAAAAATCGTGGCACCTTCCCTTAAACTTTACATCTATATACAGTACAGACCAAAAGTTTGGACACACCTTCTCATTTAAAGATTTTTCTGTATTTTCATGACTATGAAAATTGTACATTCACACTGAAGGCATCAAAACTATGAATTAACACATGTGGAATTATATACTTAACAAAAGTATTCTTGGCATTCTCTTGATAAGCTTCAAGAGGTAGTCACTGGAAATGGTTTTCACTTCACAGGTGTGCCCTGTCAGGTTTAATAAGTGGGATTTCTTGCCTTATAAATGGGGTTGGGACCATCAGTTGTATTGTGCAGAAGTCTGGTGGATACACAGCTGATAGTCCTACTGAATAGACTGTTAGAATTTGTATTATGGCAAGAAAAAAGCAGCTAAGTAAAGAAAAACGAGTGGCCAGCAAAAGCCATCAAGCGCTACAAAGAAACTGGCTCACATGAGGACCGCCCCAGGAAAGGAAGACCAAGAGTCACCTCTGATTCTGAGGATAAGTTTATCCGAGTCACCAGCCTCAGAAATCGCAGGTTAACAGCAGCTCAGATTAGAGACCAGGTCAATGCCACACAGAGTTCTAGCAGCAGACACATCCAGGGTCGGACTGGGGTGCCTAGGGCCCACCAGGGGAACTGACTCTTGGGGCCCACACTACAGCCCACCATAAACGGTTTTATTACTTGTTATGCTTTTCTATAATGTACTATAGTTACATGATTGGCCGCGCTTGGAGCACCAAGTGGCAGGACTTTGTTCGAACAGTCATTCCGTACTGCCAGAGTCCCTTTAAGGGTAACTTGTCACCTTGAAAAACGCTATTTATCTGCAGATATAGGGGTAATCTGCAGGTAAATAGGGTTTAAAGCCTGGTTAGACGGCTTAATGGAAAAGCGTTGGCTACACGGAGAAAATTACATTTTATTCTCCCTGCCGCCACTCGCTTCCTGTTATAAGGTCGGTGCAAGGAGGGAGACATTACAGTCACCGCGAACTACAAAGTGAGCGTGCTGCAATAATGTCAGGCACCTTGATTGTGACACTTCCATGGAGCCCAACCTCAGGCTGAGCTTCATTGAACGACTAACATGGCAGCAGCACCTGGCAACTAGTGCTGAGCGAGCGTGGTCGGATAAGGTGTGATCCCAGCATCTTGTAGTGCTCTGCTAATATGCTCGAGTCCCCAGAGTAGCATGTTTTGCGGCGGTAGGCAGACGCAACACATGCAGGAATTGCCTGTTTGTTAGGTAATCACTGCATGTGTTGCTTCTGTCTACCGCGGCAAAACATGTTACCGCAGGGACTCGAGCATATTAGCAGAGCACTACAAGATACCTGGATAACACCCGAGCATGCTGAGATAACACCTTGTCCGACCACGCTCACTCAGCACTACTGGCAACCCATCAGCAACCTGCAACTGCGTCACAGGGAGCTGAAGGGAGCAGGTGACTGCATGCACCGGCCATCGTGCTATCTAAATGCCGCTGTCAGTGATTGACAAGGGCACTTAAATACTCAGAACAGCAGCAATCGAGGCGAGCTCTGATCACTGCTGTTACAGGCAGACGCCGGCTATGTAACACAGCCGACATCTGCCTGGTATGGAGCAGGCTCAGCTCCTGAACCCGCTCCATACAGGTACAACCCTAAGGTTATGACTAGAGATGAGCGGTGTTCGACTAGAACTGTTCGCCAATCTCAAATTCGAGCTGTTTTGGGCGGTGTTCGAGTTGTTCGACGAACCCGAACGATTTGCAAAGAATTCGGCTGTTCGAGGTTATGTTCGATAACTGTTCGTGCACCAAAAGCGTGTCCTGCATGTCTGGCGCTATTTAGAGCACCAATCATGCAGGGATTGTCTGCCACTCACTGTAATGCCACAGCCATGGAGGTTGTGGCATTACAGTGATTGCCCAAATCGATGGGAACAGTGCCAACAGTGAAACATGAAAAGCCGGCAATTCAGCAGCGGCATACACCGGTACCCGACAATTTAGAACCGAAAGAATAGAGCTTCACACATAGATTAGATAGATATAAACATGTCAGCCACATATATACGAAGTACAGTGAAAGTGCTGCTTACTGTACTTGTCATTTAGCGTAAAGGATTTATCAAAAAAAATAATAGTGTTTTCATGCACCGTCTCTTTAAAAAAGCCGGCCGGCAATTCAGCAGCGGTACCCGACAATTTAGAACAGAAAGAATAGAGATTCACACATAGATTAGATAGATAGAAACATGTCAGTCACATATATATGAAGTACAGTGACAGTGTTGATTACTGTACTTGTCATTTAGTGTAAAGGATTTATCAAAAAAAATAATAGTGTTTTCATGCACCGTCTCTTTAAAAAAGCCGGCCGACAATTTAGAATAGAAGGAATAGAGAATCACACATAGATTAGATAGATAGAAACATGTCAGTGTCATATATATGAAGTACAGTGATAGTGTTGGTTACTGTACTTGTCATTTAGTATTAAAATAAAGGATTTATTATTAAAAAAATTGGCGTGGGGTTCCCCTTAATTTTAGGCTCTAGCGGAGGTTAAGCAGACGGCTGGGGCAGATGTTTGAAGCCTAGGAAGGGGGTAATAGCCACGGAGCTTCCCAGGCTACTAATATCAGCCCCCAGCTGAATACCTAGCCTTTACTAGCTATTAAAATGGGGGACCCCCCCAAAAAAATGACGTGGGGTCCCCCCTAATTTAGTAGCTAGCAAAGGCTAGGCAGACAGCTGGGGGCTGATATTAATAGCCCAGGAAGGGAGCCATGAATATTGGCCCCCTCCCAGGCTAGAAACACCAGCCGTCAGCCGCCCCAGAAATGGCGCATTCATAGGATGCGCCAATTCTGGCACTTAGCCTCGCTCTTCCACGCTGCCCTGTAGCGGTGGCAGGGGGTAATAGGGCTGGGGTTGATGTCAGCTTATAATGCCAGCTGACATCAAGCCCAGGTTAGTAATGGAGAGGCGTCTATAAGACACCCCCATTACTAACCCCATAGTCAAAGTTAAAAAAAACACAACACCCAGAATAAAGTCCTTTAATTGAAATAAACACACAATTCTTTATTGTTCTAAATTAAACCATACTTACCATCACGCCCATTTCAGCTGAAGCCAACGATCTCCTGTAATAAAAATAAAATAATAAAGCAACCTCATCCTTACCTTTCCATGGTTCCCAGGACAGCTTCAGCTCTGCTACATCGAGATGACAGGCTGGACCGCAGCAGAACGCCGCCATCCAGCCAGTCATCCCGCAGACACTGAGAAGAGCAGGCATGCTTGCGCTCCACATTGTCTCTCTGTGACGGCATAAAGATGAGCCGAGGTCATGTCCAATGAACTCAGCTCACCTCATGCACGTCACTTACAGCGTGGGAGAATTCTCACGCTGAAGCGCTGAGTGCAGGAGAATTTTCCCACGCTGTCAGTGACGTGCATGAGGTGAGCCGAGTTCATTGGACATGACCTCGGCTCATCTGGATGCCGTCACAGAGAGACAATGTGGAGCGCAAGCATGCCTGCTCTTCTCAGTGTCTGCGGGATGACTGGCTGGATGGCGGCGTTCTGCTGCGGTCCAGCCTGTCATCTCGATGTAGCAGAGCTGAAGCTGTCCTGGGAACCATGGAAAGGTAAGGATGAGGTTGGTTTATTATTTTTCTTTTATTGCAGGAGATCGTTGGCTTCAGCTGGAATGGGCGTGACGGTAAGTATGGTTTAATTTAGAACAATAAAGAATTGTGTGTTTATTTCAATTAAAGGACTTTATTCTGGGTGTTGTGTTTTTTTTAAATACTTTACTAGAAATTCATGGCGGTCATGTCTAATACTGGCGTGACCC
The DNA here is from genome assembly GCF_046119375.1 of Phyllobates terribilis. NCBI lineage: Eukaryota > Metazoa > Chordata > Amphibia > Anura > Dendrobatidae > Phyllobates > Phyllobates terribilis. The sequence continues at coordinate 757,425,856 of NW_027362763.1, read as the reverse complement.
CATGAATTTTGGGCTTGGGGCCAGCTGATAATACCAAGCTGGCCCTAACCCCTTTATTACCCAGTGAGCCACCGCACCAGGGCCCTGGATGAGTTGGGTACAGCGCCAGAAGATGGCGCTTCTATGAACGCGCCATTTTCCGGGGTGGCTGCGGACTGCAATTTGCAGCGGGGGGGCCCAGAAAGCTTGGGCCTCCCTGCGCTGCAGATTCCAGCCCCCAGCTGCCTAGTTGTACCTGGCTGGACACAAAAAAAGGGCGAAGCCCCACGTATTTTTTTTTTAATTATTTCATGAAATTCATGAAATAATTAAGAAAAAAAGGCCTTCCCTATATTGTTGTGTCCGGCCAGGTACAAATAGTCAGCTGGTGGTTGGGGGCAGCCCGTTCCTGCCTGCTGTACCTGGCTGGACACAAATATAGTGCGAAGCCCCACTTCAATTTTTTTAAATTATTTCAGGAAATTCATGAAATAATTAAAAAAAAATTGACGTGGGGCTTCGCACTATATTTGTGTCCAGTCAGGTGCAGCAGGCAGGAACGGGCTGCCCCCAACCACCAGCTGCCTATTTGTACCTGGCCGGACACAACAATATAGGGAAGCCCTTTTTTCTTAATTATTTCATGAAATAATTTAAAGAAAATTGACGTGGGGCTTCGCCCTGTTTTTGTGTCCAGCCAGGTACAACTAGGCAGCTGGGGGCTGGAATCCGCAGCGCAGGGAGGCCCAAGCTTTCTGGGCCACCCCGCTGCAAATTGCAGTCCGCAGCCACCCCGGAAAATGGCGCGTTCATAGAAGCGCCATCTTCTGGCGCTGTACCCAACTCATCCAGGGCCCTGATGCGGTGGCTCACTGGGTAATAAAGGGGTTAGGGCCAGCTTGGCATTATCAGCTGGCCCTAAGCCCAAAATTCATGGGGTCACGCCAATATTAGACATGACCACCATGAATTTCTAGTAAAATATTTAAAAAAAACACAACACCCAGAAAAAAGTCCTTTAATTGAAATAAACACACAATTCTTTATTGTTCTAAATTAACCATACTTACCGTCACGCCCATTCCAGCTGAAGCCAACGATCTCCTGAAATAAAAGAAAAATAATAAAGCAACCTCATCCTTACCTTTCCATGGTTCCCATGACAGCTTCAGCTCTGCTACATCGAGATGACAGGCTGGACCGCAGCAGAACGCTGCCATCCAGCCTGTCATCCCGCAGACACTGAGAAGCGCAGGCTTGCTTGCGCTCCACAGTGTCTCTCTGTGAGGGCATCCAGATGAGCCGAGTTCATGTCCAATGAACTCGGCTCACCTCATGCACGTCACTGACAGCGTGGGAAAATTCTCCTGCACTCAGCGCTTCAGCGTGGGAGAATTCTCACACTGAAGCGCTGAGTGCAGGAGAATTCTCCCACGCTGTCAGTGACGTGCAGGAGGTGAGCTGAGTTCATTGGACATGAGCTCACCTTATGCACGTCACTGACAGCGTGGGAAAATTCTCCTGCACTCAGCGCTTCAGCGTGGGAGAATTCTCACGCTGAAGCGCTGAGTGCAGGAGAATTCTCCCACGCTGTCAGTGACGTGCAGGAGGTGAGCTGAGTTCATTGGACATGAGCTCACCTTATGCACGTCACTGACAGCGTGGGAGAATTCTCCTGCACTCAGCGCTTCAGCGTGAGAATTTTCCCACGCTGTCAGTGACGTGCATGAGGTGCGCCGAGTTCATTGGACATGACCTCGGCTCATCTTTATGCCGTCACAGCCAGACACTGCAGAGCGCAAGCATGCCTGCGCTTCTCAGTGTCTGCGGGATGACAGGCTGGATGGCAGCGTTCTGCTGCGGTCCAGCCTGTCATCTCGATGTAGCAGAGCTGAAGCTGTCGTGGGAACCATGGAAAGGTAAGGATGAGGTTGATTTATTATTTTTCTTTTATTGCAGGAGATCGTTGGCTTCAGCTGGAATGGGCGTGATGGTAAGTATGGTTTAATTTAGAACAATAAAGGATTGTGTCTTTATTTAAATTAAAGGACTTTATTCTGGGTGTTTGTGTTTTCTTTTAACTTTGACTATGGGGTTAGTAATGGGGGTGTCTTATAGACGCCTCTCCATTACTAACCTGGGCTTGATGTCAGCTGGCATTATAAGCTGACATCAACCCCAGCCCTATTACCCCCTGCCACCGCTACAGGGCAGCGTGGAAGAGCGAGGCTAAGTGGCAGAATTGGCGCATCCTATGAATGCGCCATTTCTGGGGCGGCTGACGGCTGGTGTTTCTAGCCTGGGAGGGGGCCAATATTCATGGCTCCCTTCCTGGGCTATTAATATCAGCCCCCAGCTGTCTGCCTAGCCTTTGCTAGCTATTAAATTAGGGGGGACCCCACGTCATTTTTTTGGGGGGGTCCCCCATTTTAATAGCTAGTAAAGGCTATGTATTCAGCTGGGGGCTCATATTAGTAGCCTGGGAAGCTCCGTGGGTATTACCCCCTTCCCAGGCTTCAAACATCTGCCCCAGCTGTCTGCTTAACCTCCGCTAGAGACTAAAATTAAGGGGAACCCCACGCCAATTTTTTTTAATAATAAATCCTTTATTTTAATACTAAATGACAAGTACAGTAACCAACACTATCACTGTACTTCATATATATGTGACTGACATGTTTCTATCTATCTAATCTATGTGTGAAGCTCTATTCTGTCTGTTATAAATTGTCGGGTACAGATGCTGAATTGCCGGCCGGCTTTTTTAAAGAGACAGTGCATGAAAACACTATTATATTTTTTAATAAATCCTTTACACTAAATGACAAGTACAGTAAGCAACACTGTCACTGTACTTCATATATATGTGACTGACATGTTTCTATCTATCTAATCTATGTGTGAGGCTCTATTCCTTCTTGTCTAAATTGTCGGGTACCGGTGTATGCCGCTGCTGAATTGCCGGCCGGCTTTTTTAAAGAAAGCGTCTTCTGAGCAGTTTGTCAGCTTTTGGACACCTTTGAAGGTGTTTTCTATGTGTTTCTATGTGTTTTTGTTTGCCTGCCATTGGTTTTAACGGTGTTCGACGGTGTTCGACGAACAGTTCGACGAACAGTTCCTCGAACATCCCGGTGTTCGACGAACCGAACCCGAACACTACGGGGGTGGCTCAACACTAGTTATGACAAGGTTAGCAAATTTCACTTGTCTGTTCCTAAATGTGGAAAGGCAAATGGAATTCCCTAACACATGTGAGCAAGTCCTAATAGATTTAGTAAAGGTGCCCCAAGCATATGAATGTTATTACACACCATAATGGACTCTTACATAGACGCATCTTACAAAAATACATATTATTCCAGATACGTAGACACATACAAACACATCAGTACATGAATACATCTTCTGAACCACCATCAATTGTAATGTCAGGTCAGACCCATATATCTTTGTATCACATAAACCTACAACTCCCAGTATGTAATTAACAATAGAGATACTGGGAGTTATCAGTCATCATCAGACTGCGGACCATACAGGAACCACAGTACTGATGAGACGCAGGCAGTATCACAAATGAACATTTACATCTAGGTATCTTACCTGAAACGTCTTCTCTGTTTAGAGTCGTTCTCTTTCTTTTCTTCCTCTTGTCCAGACTCCATGATGACTTTTCTCATCCACAGCTCGTCTCTGCAGACCTCCATCTTCTCTGGTATTCTGCAGCACATCCCCACACGATGCCCTTAAAGATAGCAGAGTCATTATAATGCTCCTGAATAAAAATATCTACACTGAGCCCCTGAATAAACCTAACTCTTACAATGCTCCCTGCACAAAACATGACATACACTCTACCCCTCTTATGGTACCTGCTCTCCACACTGTCCTCTCCTTACCATACTGGGCCCCCTCTTCACACTGTCCTCTCACACTGTGTCCCCCCTATACTGCCCAGTCTCTATACTGTGCCCCTTCATCACACTCCCCCCTCCTCAGCATACTGTTCCCTCCTTGCTGTGCCCTCACACTGTTCCCCCCCATACTGCCTCATCACTATACCTTCCCCCACACTACCTAGTCTCTGTGCTGTGTCACCTCACACTTTTCTCCCTCCATACTGTCTCCTCACACTATTCCCCCACTCTCCATACTGTCTTATACATCCCTTCCCCTTTCTGTTCCAGCACCCATTCCCACCCCTCCTGTAGTTCACCATACTGTTTCTTCACACATCTCCCAATTCTGTCTCCTAAAATTTCTCCCCAATCTCTCTCCAAATATAATAAATCTTCGGAAGACCACACAGACATGCAGAAGCACGCTTACACACACGCAAACAAGTGCACACGGACACATACTAAGGGCTCTTTCACACGTGACCGTTTCCACACGTACCGGAGACACTGACACACGTAGACTCATTCACATGAATGCGTATGTGCACATGTCAGTGTGTTTCCACTTTCCACAGACCATGTGGTGTCCGTGGGCAAAACACACTGACATGTCTGTCTTTTACCTGCTGTCCAGACCACAAAATGTCCCGCACTCTGAGGACAATTAGCACCCGGTGCTTGGGAAGAGTGCTGAGCGCTGCCCTCATCATAGATCCCTGCATGCGGTGCGATCAGCACCAGCAGGGTTCATGATGAGAGTAATAGTCTATACCCGCTGTGTCCAACTGTAAAAAGAATAAAATAAAAAAATCCTTATACTAACCTCTACTAAGTGTCACCCGCTGTAATCCGTGCGAGCTCTCACGCCGAGGAGAATTTCTCCTGCAGCGAGTGGGCTCCGGAGCTGCACTCAACAAGCGGTGCCCTGTCATTCACTAAGCGCAGCTCTGGAGCAAGCTCGCTGCAGGAGTCATTCTCCTCGGCGTGAGCGCTCGCACGGATTACAGCAGGTGACACTTAGGAGAGGTGAGTATAAGGATTTTTTTATTTTATTCTTATTTTTACAGTTGGACATGGACACGGTGGGAGTAGACTACTACTCTCATCATTGACCCCGCTGCTGCTGATCACAGCGCCTGCAGGGATCTATGATGAGGGCAGCGCTCAGCACCCGGCTCTTGGGAACAGCGCTAACTGTATACTGATTCCCAAGCGCCAGTATGTGTCACTTGGATGACACACAGGTGGACACGGATATCTCCAGTCCCGTAAATATCAGGACATGTGAAAGAGCCCTAATATACACACGCTGATACACACTCACAGAAATGGGGACACGTACACACACAGGCAAGCACACACAGAAATGCACAGACACACTCAGACAATCACACACACAAAAATGCAGACACGCAGGGAAGCACACACACACATGTGTGAAGACACATAAACACACAGGCATACACAATGTACACACACAGGTATATATGTAGCACCCTGAGGATTCGGCTGCTACAGGGGTATTGCACCTCAACCCAGAGGTGTGATATTCCACCCCCGGGTAAGGATGGAGTGTGGAACTGAGCTCGGTAGGCTGCATGCACTACACACATCCCATTTCCGAGGAGAAGACCGACGGTACTCCCACTTAGAAATGTGCAGGTACGACCGAGTCTGTTCCTGGCTGGAGTGGGAGGGGGGTGGAACATCCCAAGTAGTGTAGGGGCAGATAGGGGGAGCAGCCTGGGTAAAGATAGGAGCTCATTGGGTGCTGGTCACCTGAGCTCACACATAGAGGGTGTATATAAGGTGGGCACCAACTAAGAACAGGGTCAGTTGCAGAGAGAAAGTCAGGAGCAGAGGAGAAGAGAGACCCAGAGTGAGAGAGGAGAAGAGAGAGAGACCCAGAGGGGGAAACAGCAGAAAAGGACTCCAAGATCCCAACTTAAATCCCCAGGTGAAGAGTCGGCACCAGGGTACCGGAACCCAAGCTGGTGGGGGTAAAAACACTCCCCAGCCAGAGACCGGAGACCGTGGGCAGCATTTGCCACGGTCACCCACCACATCCACCACGAAGGCATACCACGAGGAGGGTCAGGGAACCCAAGGCCAAGGGTCTCCCAACAGAAGGCCCGAGGGAGCTGGACCTGGGTGGATCAATAGTGGGGACGGCCAGAGAAAGGACTGAAGGAGAGCTCAGGGTCACGCTCCGGACTTATTTGGGAGTTGGCTGGATCCAGAACCTGGTGGACGCAGCACGGCTCGGGAGGTCACTCGAAGCTGGAGTGACCAGAACATCAGCAGTGAGTAAAACATCCTAAACTGCATAACCCGACTCTGTCTCTGATTGCCGTCTACACTGCATCACCACAACTCCCATCCTCTGCACCTGATCCCCCTGAGGCTATACCCCACCCGTTGGGGGTTATATCACCAAAGCTGCACCTACACCAACAGCCTCAGCGGACCCTGCTGCAGTGGCGGCCACAGTGACCGCAACACAACGGGTGGCGTAGTCGACAATAAAGAACTTATAACATCTGTAGGACTGCCACATACAACTCAGTTTGACACCCTGGGCACGGACCGGGTCACAGCCACTCGGAAGACTACAACCCCCATCTGATCCGGCTCCGGATATTCCCACTAACGAATATGGCCCAGGGGGCGCGTCAACTTTGGCGTAGTCGGCAGGATTACGTGCCCGCAACACCCGGGTACTGCGTGCCTGAAGAAAAGAACGAGTTTACCTCAAAAAGAAGTCTCCTGCCGGTTCCTGAGGGTCCCCGCCATCGGACCCCATCACCAGTCGATTCCCGCCGGTTGTCCGCCATTAACAGCGTTTTCCCGCCATCTGCAGAGTTTCCCGCCACTGGGAAGCGATTCCCGCCATTTCCAAAGGTTTCCCGCCTTGGAAGAGCGGACGCCATTATGGGCGTGCCAGAGGGTGGCGAGAGGCCACCTCCCATCGTGGGCCAGGACCGAAAATGGCGCCAAAAGTGGAAACCGCCCCCACCAACAGAGACTGTGATGTTAGAGGTGTCTGTCAGCGTGAAAGAACCGCCCCTGGAGCTGACAATCACCAAGTGGCCCCGGGACCGCCCTCGAAGGGGGAGGAGACGAGAGAAAAGAACGAAGATGGGTGCCGCCTGGAGCAGTCTGGAGCGAGCGCACCCGGAGGCAGGAAGCCTGGAGAGGAGTAGCAGAGAAGCTCACCCGGAGATGGCCAGAGAGCAGAGCAGCACCGGCCCGCTGGCCAGGAGCCTGCTGGAAGAAGAGCAGAGCAGCACCGACCCGTTGGTCAGGAGCCTGCTGGAAACCACGACCCCACTAGGCCTAGTGGAGGTCCTCGCACAGCTCCCCCGAGACCGGGAGTGTGCACAGACTGCCCTGGAGGGCCTCGCACGGAGGATGGCCCGGGTACAGCGAGAGACATTGGCGGAGTGGAGCCGAGAGATGGCCCAGCAAACCAAGACCCGGAGCACGCCAGCCAAGATGAGGAGACCGACCGCCTCTGAGGATGGCGCGGGAGGACCCAAGGCCGGAGACGGCGCCGAGAAGGGAGCCGAACGCATGGAGGCAGGTAAAGGGGACGTCTATACCCCAAGCCGGGACACCGCTTACCTGCCCCAGCTCCCCGTCGCAGAGCCCGAAAGTCCCCCTGCTGTGCCCGAAAACGCCATGTCACCGACGCAGACTAGGCCCCAACCGGAAGCCGCCGCCGCGACCCCTGTGACGTCACACGCCTCGACCCCGAGCGTGACCAAGCAGGAAGTACCACCAGCCTGGTCGCAAGGCCTAGTACCCCCGGGCGCCGCAATACCAACAGCGCCCCCCACCTCCGCGGAGCCCCCGGCCTGGTCGCAGGGCCAAGTAGCCCAGGGCGCCGCCGTCCTTACGGTGCCCTTCACCTTCCAGATACCCCAGGCCTGGCCGCAAGGCCCGGGCAACCCGGGCGCCAACACCACCGCGCCCATAAGACCTAAAGTGCCGCGTCTGGGAGAGGACTTGTTTGCCCAGCACACGTGGCCGGACGGGCAGCCTTTCATCTGGCCCCAGAAATATTATGAACTGGAGCACCAGAGGAGAGTTGGGGCCATGTGTGCACCCCTGATTCCGGCTCCGAAGCCCGTGATAAGGAACTCGCCCCCGCTTGAAGAGACCCAATTTGAGTGGGACCCCACCGGAGAAGACCTAATGGGGTTCACTCAAGAAACCAGGGCAGCTGCAGCGGAGCGTGCTGAGTGCTGCCGACAGCAGCTCGAGGAGTTTGCGAGGGAGCGGAGAGAGAGGCGGGTCCGGGAACAACAGGCCCAAATAAGGAGCGCCGAGCAGAAGAGCCGAACCAGGAGAAACCCCCGTGCAGCGCACAGTCCCCGCACCACCGGGACTGTAATTAAGTTCAATATGCAGCATGGGTGGGGCTTCATCAGAGACCACAACACCCCCGGCGACGTCTTTGTCACGCGCAGAGATGTGGAGTCCCATCTGCCGGAGGGGCACAGAGGTCGTGACCTTTATATCGGGGACGAGGTCACCTTTACCCGGCACAAGTGTGCCAAAGGACCTTACGCCCTCCATGTGCATCGCCTGACAGAGGAGGAGCTGAGGTGTGAGGAGGAAGAACAAGAGGACCCGGACGGGTCTGAAACTAGAGCCAAAGGTAACAATAAAGAAAGAGCAGGAGGACGCCGTCGCTAAGTACAGCGAAGCAGGAGCTGTATATAGTTGCCCGTCGGGGCACAGTAAACTGAAACTGAAACTGTTACTGCAAATATAGTCCCCGTTGGGACCAGCTGAGTGAACTGTTTACCCGTTTACCCTTAATCCCACAGGCTGAGGACTGTGAGCAGCCATTCCCTTTCCCTCCTTACCTGGCCGAGGACTGAGAGCGGCCATATCCCTTGTAAATAGTTGCGCGTCCTAAAGCGCCCCCTACCGGTTTTATAGGAAAACCAGTTTTTCTAAGAGACTGTCGCACTTTTCCCGGACACACGTTGCACAGTGTCCGGAGGAGGAACCAGAAACAAGAGACGACGAGAATGTTATATGAAAAGTTTTATATATATATAATGTTTTTATATGTTTTATATGTTTATATGAAAATTTTGTATGTTTTGGTGTTGTTTTTGTCTTACAGCCCGAGGACGTGCTGTGATTTACCAGGGGGGAATGTAGCACCCTGAGGATTCGGCTGCTACAGGGGTATTGCACCTCAACCCAGAGGTGTGATATTCCACCCCCGGGTAAGGATGGAGTGTGGAACTGAGCTCGGTAGGCTGCATGCACTACACACATCCCATTTCCGAGGAGCAGACCGACGGTACTCCCACTTAGAAATGTGCAGGTACGACCGAGTCTGTTCCTGGCTGGAGTGGGAGGGGGGTGGAACATCCCAAGTAGTGTAGGGGCAGATAGGGGGAGCAGCCTGGGTAAAGATAGGAGCTCATTGGGTGCTGGTCACCTGAGCTCACACATAGAGGGTGTATATAAGGTGGGCACCAACTAAGAACAGGGTCAGTTGCAGAGAGAAAGTCAGGAGCAGAGGAGAAGAGAGACCCAGAGTGAGAGAGGAGAAGAGAGAGAGACCCAGAGGGGGAAACAGCAGAAAAGGACTCCAAGATCCCAACTTAAATCCCCGGGTGAAGAGTCAGCACCAGGGTACCGGAACCCAAGCTGGTGGGGGTAAAAACACTCCCCAGCCAGAGACCGGAGACCGTGGGCAGCGTTTGCCACGGTCACCCACCACATCCACCACGAAGGCATACCACGAGGAGGGTCAGGGAACCCAAGGCCAAGGGTCTCCCAACAGAAGGCCCGAGGGAGCTGGACCTGGGTGGATCAATAGTGGGGACGGCCAGAGAAAGGACTGAAGGAGAGCTCAGGGTCACGCTCCGGACTTATTTGGGAGTTGGCTGGATCCAGAACCTGGTGGACGCAGCACGGCTCGGGAGGTCACTCGAAGCTGGAGTGACCAGAACATCAGCAGTGAGTAAAACATCCTAAACTGCATAACCCGACTCTGTCTCTGCCGTCTACACTGCATCACCACAACTCCCATCCTCTGCACCTGATCCCCCTGAGGCTATACCCCACCCGTTGGGGGTTATATCACCAAAGCTGCACCTACACCAACAGCCTCAGCGGACCCTGCTGCAGCGGCGGCCACAGTGACCGCAACACAACGGGTGGCGTAGTCGACAATAAAGAACTTATAACATCTGTAGGACTGCCACATACAACTCAGTTTGACACCCTGGGCACGGACCGGGTCACAGCCACTCGGAAGACTACAACCCCCATCTGATCCGGCTCCGGATATTCCCACTAACGAATATGGCCCAGGGGGCGCGTCATATACACACACACACACAGGCATATACACACACAGGCATATACACACAGGCATGTATACACACGCACGCACAGGCATATACACACACACAGGCATATACACACACACAGGCATATAAACACACACACAGGCATAGACACACACTGTGCATACACACTGTACACACACTGTACACACACACAGGCATATACACACACAGGCATATACACACACACTGGCATATACACACACACTGGCATATACACACACACTGGCATATATACACACACACACAGGCATATACACACTGTACACACACACTGTACACACAGGTATATACACACACACACTGGCATATACACACACTGTACACACACACTATACACACAGGCATATACACACACAGGCATATACACACACACACACACAGGCATATACACACAATGTACACACACAGGCATATACACACACTGTACACACACAGGCATATACACACACTGTACACACAGGCATATACATACACTGTACACACACACACATGCAGGCAGCATATACATAAAAATCCATACAAAAACACACAAATATTACAGTACCTTGGCTTGTTTCCAGCATCATACAGTGTACAGACGCGCTCCTAATGTGGGAGACTGCAGTGCAGGGCGCGCTGTGACGTCACTTTTAGCAGACGTGTGGCCCTGTCTGCTGAGTGTGACGCTGCAGTACAGCCCCTGCTCTCCTGCTCCCAGACCCCTCCCGCTACTGTCCTGGGCATCGCGTCGGTGAAAGTGCGTGCGCGCGCCCTTAAAGGGCCCACGACCACTTTTTTTTTTTTTTTTTTTTTTTTAATTCTCATGTTCCCTCTGCAAGGGGCCCGGGGCCCACCGGGAAATTTCCCGGTGCCCCGCCAGGCCAGGCCGAGCCTGGACACATCTCTTCAACAACTGTTAAGAGGAGACTTTGTGCAGCAGGCCTTCGTGGTAAAATAGCTGCTAGGAAACCACTGCTAAGGACAGGCAACAAGCAGAAGAGACTTGTTTGGGCTAAAGAACACAAGGAATGGACATTAGACCAGTGGAAAGGTCTATTTTGTAATAAGCCTGGATGCTGCTAAGCCATGCATGTACCACTGTATTGATTTTTTTTTTTTCGTCTGGTGACAGAAGAACCTTTATTTTGGTCTTTGTCTGAAGTGTTTGCTTCCCCTTTAACTCCTTTCACTGGCTTTTTGGCTGATTCCTCACCCTCTTGTTTTCTAACAATGCTGTTCTACTGGAGAAGAGATTCCTGTACCAGTCAATAGTAAAAATGATGGAAGTAATCAAGTATGGTCCACCTCTAGTCTCTCAAGTTCCCTATAGTATCCGTTTGGTTTACCTCCATGTTACACACTATCTTTGCCATACAGAGATGCCTCTGTCTCCTTTGTGTTTCCAAACTTATCCAACTAATTGGGTTGCTCAATGACAATTTTGTCCATATGAAAGGTTGCTATCCTCTGATGTCACCACCCCCAAAGAGCTGTTGATTAGACTTTATTCTCCGATCACGAAAAACATAAGACTTAGATCTTGAAATTTAATATATTCTTAACAAGAATGGTTTCCCAAACTCCGATTACCATAGACCCGTTAATTAGTAGACATTTCTTTGGAAAGGACTAATCATTTCCTTTGTTGTTTGAACATCAATTTAAGCTTTTAATACTGATGCTTAGGTTTTTTTTCTTTATATTCTTTACCTTCCAGAAAGCAATAGTTTCATTGACTAAGTAATTAAAAGCATCATGCACCTTTTCTCTCTGGCTAGCTGCCCTTCTGTTCTTCACCGCTGTTCCCGGTGTAATGTCACTAGCAGATGGTCCGAGATTTTTCACCCTTTCAAAAGTTTCATTTTATTCCCATCTCATCAAGCATGTCTCCGCCAAGTGTAATTAGCTGAAGCTTTGAAATCTTCACTGGAGATCAGTTAAAGTTTCAATAAAACGTTTAAATCAGAAGGTTAGACATGTCTGAGATAAACCGTAATGCTACGGACTCATTTACCAAAGTTTAGTAAGCATTCTTTGTTTCTATGTTGTCTTTTACGAGACACTTATAAAAAGCCATTAGCTTCTGTTGTGTTTGGATAACAATGCTGGACATTTATAACATATAATGAAAGGCTCTTACCTTTCAACAGGGTCAGGCTGACTACGTTTGCAATTAATTTTAATAAAAGGCCTCCTTTCAGACTGTCTTGGTCTAAGTGGTACGTTTTAGCAGCAACAAAAAAAAAATACTAATGATGCAGTGAAAACTTTGCTTTATAAAAGCTGAAAGTAGTATCTGTATGTTTATTTAGAGAGATCGGAAAGATGAAGGCAAATTAATTATTATTAGGAATGATCTCCTAAATCTGTGGCAGAATAAAACAAAGTGACTCTTTTTAACATTATCCAGTTTAAAGCATGATATTCATAGGAGAATCTTTTTGTGCAAAGTTACAGGATTTAGGCAACGACAAGTATTATTTATCCAGTTTGTTAACTTTCGGTCCTGAAATCCTAAAAATCTTACTTAAGGAAAAAAATAGAACTTTGGTTTCCGGTACAGTATACAAGACCAAGAGAACAGAAAATAAATTGAGCAAAAGATTAAAAGACAGACAATATTTTTTAAAATTTTAAATGCTAATGGCATTTTTTGTCCAGTCTATGAGGGTATGACCATTGCCAATCATCAATCCAAATGAATCCCACTTGGCTCTCCATGGCCAAGCTTATTTTTTTTTATATAAGCAGCATGATCGTTATGGACTGTCATGTGGCCACCATAAGAAGCAGAGCTTAATGGGCACTGGGTAGAGTTGGTGTGAAAAGATTTTCAGCACTTATTCCATCGACCACGTCGGTGATCTCTGGCTGCTGGATGGGAGTCCTAAGAATCACCTCATACCTGCCAGCATCTGATGCTCTTCTTTTTTATTTATTTATTATGCTTACTTATATAGTGCCATTAATTCCACAGCGCTTTACAGACATCATCATCACTGTTCCCTTTGGGACTCACAAGCTGAATTCCCCTATCATTATGTCTTTTGAGAGTGGGAGGAAACCAGAGAACCTGGAGGAACCCCACACAAACTCCTTGCAGATGTTGTCTTTGGTGGGATTTGAACCCAGAACCACAGTGCTGCAAAGCAACAATGCTTACAAAAAAACTGCACTGAATCCCTGATATATATATAAGGTGTCCTAGAGAGCATTATTACCTATAAATACATCCAACGAAGAAAAAATGGCAGGACCACAATACATCCAAAAAAAGATGTAAATTTTATTGAATAAAAGACAAAAACAAATCTTATTATAAGAATCCAACAACAGGTGTAATGATGCACAGAAAGATGAGTGAGCAACAGAAATAGCCCAATACTATATATACTCTAGTTAATTCTATAGGTATAAAGTGACATAGTGCTCAATAAATCTCTGATCATATAAATAATACATCAAATATATGTGTATGTGACGCGCCCCCTGGGCCATATTCTTTAGGGGAATACCCGGAGCCGGATCAGATGGGGGTTGTAGTCTCCGAGTGGCTGTGACCCGGTCCGTGCCCAGGGTGTCAAGCTCAGAGTATGTGGCAGTCCTACAGATGTTACAAAGTTCGTTATGTCGACTACGCCACCCGTTGGATTGCGGTCACTACGGCCGCCGCTGCAGCAGGGTCCGCTGAGGCTGATGGTGTTGGTGCAGCTTTAGATAGTATAACCCCCAACGGGAGGGGTATGGCCTCAGGGGGTCAGGTGCAGAGGATGGGGGTTGTGGTGGTGCAGCGTAGATGATAATAAAAGACAGAGTCGGGTTGTGCAGTTCAGGGTGTTTACTTACTGCAGATATTCCGGTCACTCCGGCCTTGAGTGACCACCCGAGCCGTGCTGCGTCCACCAGGTCCTGGATTCAGCCAACCCCCAAGCAAGTCCGGAGCGTGTCCCTGAGCCCTCCTTCTTGTCCTTTCTTCTGGCCGTCCCCACCAGGGATCCACCTAGGTCCAGCTCCCTCGGGCCTTCTGTTGGGAGACCCTTGGCCTTGGGTTCCCTGACCCTACATGTGGTTTGCCTTCAGGGTAGATGTGGTGGGTGGCCGTGGCAGATCCTGCCCACGGCCTCCGGTCTCTGGCTAAGGATAATTGGCCTCCACCAGTTTGGGATCCGGTACCCTATTGCCAACTCTTCACCCTAGGTTTGTATGTGGGTTCTCAGAGTTCTTTCTTGTTTCCCCCTCTGGGTCTTTCTTGCTCCACTCTCACTCTCTCTGGGGCTTCTCTACTCTCTGCTCTCTTCCTCTGACTTCTCTGCAAAGACTCACAGACTGACTGACTGTGGCTGACTGACCCTGATCTTAGATGGTGCCCACCTTAAATACTCCCTCTATGTGTGAGCTCAGGTGACCAGCACCCAATGAGCTCCTATCTTTACCCAGGCTGCTCCCCCTATCTGCCCCTACACTACTGGGATGTACCACCCCCCTCCCACTCCAGCCAGGAACAGACTCGGTCGTACCTGCACATTTCTAAGTGGGAGTACCGTTGGTCTGCTCCTCGGAAATGGGATGTGTGTAGTGCATGCAGCTTTCTGAGCTCAGTTCCACACTCCATCCTTACCCGGGAGTGGAATACCACACCTCTGGGTTGAGGTGCAATACCCCTGTAGCAGCCGAATCCTCAGGGTGCTACATATGTATATGTATATATATATATATATATATATATATATATATATATATATAAAAAGAAAAGACAATATATATGTGTAGACTCAAAGTGAGTATATAATCAACATAATAATAAATCAATATATTTCTGGATTAAACCTACATACATAATTGGGTACTATCCCTCAACTTTAAGCATATAAGCAATCCATGAATATAGAGTAATATAGTCACTGCTCACTCACCAACAACCCAATGCGCATTTCGCAATAGCTTGATGAATTCGATCCAAATATTCAAATCCAGCATCCACAGATTACTTATTTGGCTGATGTACTGCTAATGGAATCATTCCAACTCTACTCAACCTAGAATGGTATCTACAACTTTTTACAGCTGTGCATAACTTTTTAAATGCAAGGACTTTTAGCCTTACTTTTTCTCATTTTAATTCAATTACTGGTTTACAACACTATTATTTTCAATGAACACTGTGCAATTTGACATTTTGACACTATGTCATCGTGGTGTGATGCTTATGTTTTCAAATGAAAAAAACAAAACGAAAAAGATGATGTGTGCCAGGACAAAACCAATGGTATAAGTCACTAAAATGAATAAACTTTATTAGGTACAAGTCATAACTGCAATAAGTACAGGAAATTTCAGCAATACAGACTAGGACTAAAATTGGTGGGTGTCTTTGTCTTTGTCTGTGTTTCTGTTGTTTTCTGTACTTATTGCAGTTATGACTGGTACCTAATAAAGTTTCTTACTTTTTAGTAACTTCTACCATTTGTTTTGTCTTGGCACATATCATCTTTTTCAGTTTTCCCTGTTGTTCCTGTGCCTCTTTGAGAAATCAGTATTTAATTCTTACTAGGATTACAATCCTCGGTTGCTAATCAACGGAAAAGCCAAGATGCCAAAAGGTAGGAAGTGGTTCTCAGGGGTCCAGTCCAGCGACCACAGAGTACTGACGTGGCCGAAGGTGCAAATTGATTTACAGGAATCTGGTCAGTCTCTACCGCTGTTTCCTCTTTTAGCATCAATGCTGTGTTGTAGGGATAATTGAATGTTAGATTTCCATTTAATGAGAACATATCGACTGTTATTTTTCGTAAATTCACCAACCAATTACTATTCTGGAGATTCTTTTTATAAGAATTTTTCTTTGTGCCGTTGCTCAGTTAAATGTCAATTTTTATTGGATAGTGTCAGACTTTATAGGAACATGCCTCATTAACAGGGTGAATGGTAACACCCAGTTGTCAATTTAGTTATACAATTTCTCTGTGCTCGGCCAATTCTGCCAATCCCATAGACAATACGTACACCACCCTATGTAAACATGGAACCTTAGGATCCCATACTTAGCATTGGTCAGGGTCCCAGCGGCGGCACCCTGAACATTTGTCAGATTGTTAAATATCCTGTTGATAGGTGATAATTTGCTAGGTTGGCCAAATCCTTTTAAAACGTAAAGGTGTTTTCCCACGAACAAAAGTTTATTTTAATCAATAAATCTTGGAACAATAATAATTTCCACAATTGGATGTGTTTAAATAAAATGTTCCTGTGCTGAGATAATCTTATAAATGTGCCCCTGCTGTGTACTGTGTAATGGCTGTGTCTGACCGTGTACGGTACATGGTCTGATCATACCACAGCTCCTGGACAGGGGAGAAAGCAAAAGAGTATACAGACATTACAGCAGGGGATCGCAGCTGATTCTTTTTGTGAGATAAACATTTGCCTGTCTGTTTTTTTAAACAATGTTTTATCTCAAAGAATCATTTGCGATCCCATTCTGTAATGTTTTTTTTCTCCCCCTGCCCAGGAAATGTGGTATATCCGACCTGTTCCTGCACAGTCAGACACGACCATTATACAGAACACAGCAGGGGCACATTTATAAGATTATCTCAGCACAGGAACATTTTATTTAAACACATCAAATTGTAGAAGTTATTATTATTCCAAGATCTAATGATTAAAATGAACTTTTGTTTGTGGGAAAACCCCTTTAAGTATAGTCATAAACTATCATATGACAATGCGTACCTATGGGCTAAAATCAGTGTAGAGACAGGTAATAGACAGACATCAAGGATAAATCTGAATCAAGCTGTTACAATGTAGGAACTATAAAATACTGTAACAAGGGGGCACAAAGCTGGTATAATAAAAGCTAATGAGAGTCAGGATGTGAGAGGTCGCTGACATTTTTTACACGAAAGAACAACTCACATTTGCAGGTTTCTGTGACAGTTTTCTTTTTTCGTACAATTTGATAAAAAAAAACCTTTTTCTTTCCCATTTATATGTTCTTTAAGAAGCAGTCACTAAACACGTGGATTTCAAATAAAGGGAACGCAGTGAAGCATCTGATGCATTGCCTGTCAGCCTGACAGATTCTTACATAGTTCACTAGTTTAAGACTTAAAATCAGACCCAAATGTAATGTCTCCAAGAAAGTTTAAAAGCAAAAGAAAATTGAAACACTTGTCGGCGTTCCTGTTAACATATCACAATGAGAAAAAAAAAAAGCGTAACTTTTCTGAGTTATGGTGGGAAATGTGAACGGAAGTCACAGTTATGTCAAGACATTTCATGTCAACACGTTTTACGCAATTCAGAACTCGGAAGAGATTCCACAGAAATGAGAGTGATCAGAATGGCGGAAATAGTCAAGGAACATATGAAATGGGGCTAGCATAAAATTCCTGGACCTGAATGAGAAATATATATAGATATTCTCCATCTCTTAATTACCTGAGCTATCACATGCCATGAATACTACTGAACAGAATAATGGAATTAATAATGCTGGAGTGAACATGGGAGGAATATTTGGATATGTCTAGATCTTTAAGTGTACCTGTATATGATCTAAGATTTTATTGGTTGGATTGTCCAACAGTCTAACGGGGGAGAATTGGATCCGGCACTTTGGATTTCTGATGGCCAATCATTTTGTTCTCTTTGAGATAAGCCACTAGATGTGTCTGACCGTGGCTCTCTGAGAGAACACAGGAACGCTCAGCCAAGTCAAGCATGCCTGTGTATGAGCGACTCGGGGGCCATAGCTTTCGGCTGAAGGATCTCTTAGTTAACAACTAACTAATATGTATATGGAGTGGCTTTAGAGCAGGGGTGGGGAACCTCAGGCCCACGAGCCATTTACATCCCTTGATGGCTTTTTATCCCCGGTCAGATTCATGGGGACCGCAGTACTTGGACCGGTAGCTGTATTTTGATGGCCGGCCCATTAATTTCTTCTTGTTCTGTGAACACAAGCACACAGTATTCACTGCTGAATGCTGAGGCGCATGCAATGAAAGATTACGTCTTAACACCAGTGCCAGCATCAGGACGTACTTTGTTGGCGGAGTTAGCGAGCAAGTTGTACGGCCCCCGAAGGATGGTATAAATGTCCAAATAGCTCTTGGCAAAAAAAAGGTTCCACACCCCTGCTTTAGAGCATGCAGGGAAGACTATGTCTTTCATATGTTGAGCTATGTTTTAAAGAGAACCTGTCTTTTGTGGTGGCAACCAATGGTAGTATTGTATAGGTCAATGTGCCACAATTCTAATGATATCTCTTTAGTCTGAATCTGTTATGCCATTTTTGAGTGATCCTTTATCTTTTTGCAAATTAGACGACTTGTGCATTGGGAGACATATTAGTTCATTTGTAGTCCATGGCGCCTTGTCTGTTTTCCCCTCTGCGCTCTGCTGCTTGATTGACTGTAGAATCAGAGGCTCTGGTGTGTGATTTAAAGGGACTCTGTCAGCACAAAATGACTGTTCAAACCATGTACAGATGCTCGGTGCACCATGGCGAGGCCAAACATTTAAGTGCACCTGCCCACCAACATGTTTTCCCTTTATCGCTACCTCCCCCTTATTGACAGCCATAAAAAGGTGGAAATAGATGGAAAACAAGTAGGGGGGAAGGTGCACTTATATGTTTGGAAAGCCAAGTGTACACTAATTGCCTGTACTTGTTTTGTACAGTGATTCTATGCTGAAAGACCCCTTTATCTTCTCCCCATCCCAAAATCTCATGCATACGTTGCTTTTCCTTTGGAAACAGCAGTGAATGAAGAGCGGCGCAGAAGATTTTGGGATGGGCAGAAGAACTGTCTCTCCTGTCAATCAAGCAGAAAGTGGCCCAAGGAAAGTGGAGCTATGGACTATAAGTGCACCAATATGCTCTACCCCCACCTCCACGTAG
Source organism: Phyllobates terribilis (assembly GCF_046119375.1). Taxonomy (NCBI): domain Eukaryota; kingdom Metazoa; phylum Chordata; class Amphibia; order Anura; family Dendrobatidae; genus Phyllobates; species Phyllobates terribilis. Next base: position 757,406,708 of record NW_027362763.1, on the reverse strand, counting down.
TGCACTTGCAGTCTAATTTGCATTGATAAAAATCATGATGTCTCAATAATGACACTATGGATGCGGACCAAAGAGGTATCATTGGAATTGTGGCACACTGACATACACAGCACTATCTCTGTCTGACCCATAAAAATGAAGCTGAAAGATTCCCTTTAACCATCCTAGATATTTTTCATAAGTTTTCTGCCTTCGATGCATATTTAATGCTATACACAAAGTTAGAACATTTTTAAAAACTTGTGTTGTGTTCCTAATAGAAAACAAAACAAAAAACAAGGTGCCACCGAATACTAAAGCCCCCGTCACACTAAGCGAGATCGCTGCTGAGTCACAAGTTTTGTGACGCAACAGCTACCTCAGCAGCGATCTCGCTACTTTTGACACTTAGCAGCGACCAGGCCCCTGCTGTGAGATCGCTGGTCCTGTCAAAATGGCCTGGAACATTTTTTGATCGTTGAGGTCCCACTGGGTAGCGTGCATCGGCGTGTTTGACACCTTACCAACGACCTCGTTGGCGACTCAGAACTGAGACACATAGGCATGCATTTGCGTTGCATCGTTATACAGGTCGCTACGGGTCGCCGTATCGTTGCTGCGTCGTTGGGAAGATCTGACTGTTTGACATCTCACCAGCGACCACACAGCGACGCAGCAACGATCCCTGCCAGGTCGTATCGTTGTCGGGATCGCTGTAGCGTCGCTAAGTGTGACGGTACCTTTACACTATTGGTTGGTGAGGCGGTACACATGTTCCATTGTCTTTCTCAGCTACAGTTTGAAACTTTTCTTTTAATTTAACACATGCACAAAAGCAGAAAACATGATAAGACCTAGCAAACTGTTTGAACTACTTGTTATAGCATTGTATTCAAAACTTGAATGTAAAAAGAATGGTAACATTGCTCCCAAAGTACGGAAAACAAAGGGGCTTTTGTGTTTTAATCCCGTTATAATTATGAATAGTCTGATGCTTGCTGATCAGAGTTACTGTTGTATTCCTGACTATCCGTCAGTGCACAATCCCATTCGCTTCTTGTTTTTCTTTCTGAGCATAAAATACAACAGCCGTAAAGAGAAAAATATATTATCTAGCTGTGAACAAAAAAAAAGTGATTGTTACAAATTTCAAGTGATTTCTTAAAATCACGGCAGGGAGTTAGAGAAGACCAGACATTGGGAAGAAATATTATTGTAATAGTTTATTTTTAGATAACTTAAAAAATAATCTGCGCTTTTAATGCTGCAAAATTACTGTCATTAACGGAAGAGCGGATTTTACTGCTGTACTATTGGAAATATGTCAGGGTATTATGATTAAGTGTAGAATAACTAACGTTCTTAGTCATTTTATTGTGATTTGCAGGCAAACTGTGAAGTGTGACAAGTTTGAGGATGTAAAAACCTTAGTTGAAAGACAATCTCCAGGCAAAAACTGTATATTCAGCATTATGACAGATTTACGTTTTACTCATCCCCAATATTTAAAGGGAAATCTGACCACACAAAATGACTGCTCCAACCAAGCATAGGTGCTTGGTACACTCATACAGTTCAGTGCAGTTCCCAACTATTTATTTTTCATATGCCTGTGACTTCTTCTACTTCCTGAAAAGTAAGAGCTGTCAATTAAGGAAGAGGAAGGCGAAGATAGAAGCAAATCAAGTAGGTGAGAAGATGTACAGAATCGTTTGGCCACACTAAGGGTGCTTAGTTTGAACAGTCATTTTATGCTAACAGATCTGAAGATTCCATGTTCTCCCCAATTCATTAGCCTAAGGTTTATATAGGAAATATTCAGATTGCCAGTTACCAGGGTCCCATTCAAATGACCCAAAACCACAATATTTATAATAATCAATATTTTTATGCACTTCCAGGCTAATTTGCACCTGACTTCAAAAGATTAATGTCTCAGAACCAGAAAATCGGATTACTACAAAACTCGTATATATTTCTTATATAGTCAAATCACTAGTTTCATTAGTAAAAGTGTCCAGGATGGGGATCCTTTTAAATGAAATTGTTTGGGAATGTTAAAGGGTTTTCCATTTGATAAGGAAAACTATTTTACATATGTTACTGTGTTAATTAAAACTTCCTTAATTCATTTTTTGGCCCTCTGATATGAAGTTTTGTTTTTTTTTTCTTGTTGGAGTGTCTATTCCATTAATGTAGACAGGATGTGAGGTCTTTGTGTATGCAATGTGGTCACAGCTCGGCACAGCCACTTTTGTGCACGTATTTCCTCTTTAGGTGCTCGCCTTCTTTTCTATAGACTTTGCTATCTGTCCTCCCTGAGAAACTTTTTCTGCTGTCCATCCTGTGAAAATCTGTGCAAAATCTCTGCAGCTATCTCAAACACTGAGTGAAGGGAGGGGAAAGCCGAAAGAGTCATCAGAATCAGGGAGAGGATCTTTAACGAATTTGTAATTTTTTGCAGAGCACTCAGCCAGGATTACACTTTGTAGCAAAATAGTATGATATTTTTAATGAAGACTATTTAGAAAGTTGTTTATTTCAGAAGCAAATAATAAAAGAAATCCTATGCAAAAGTATACAGAGGTTTTAACCTTGGAAGAATTATTGAGGTTCTGTGGATATAGCCTATAACAGACCTGGTCAAAGTGCTGTCCACGGGTGACATCCGACCTGCCTGCTGTTCCAGTCTGAGACAGCCAAAGGGCTGAAAACACTGGCCCACGGGCCACGCCATGCAGCTGCCCTCCACTGCCAGGTGTAACTGATTTCTTCAGTATCTACATCCTCTAGATGCAAATAGCGTTGAATATAATGGTGGAGGAGGGAGCCACCAGCTCATTCTTCAATAGAGATGAGCGGTGTTCGACTCGAACTGTTCGCCAATCTCAAATTCGAGCTGTTTTGGGCGGTGTTCGAGTCGTTCAACGAACTCTAACGATTTGCAAAAAATGTGGCTGTTCGAGGTTATGTTCGACAACTGTTAATGCACCAAAAGCGTAACTGGATTTTTTCACAGTAATACTGTTAATCGATGTTAATAGACCGTTTCAGTGTAGAGTGGGCGGGGGGAGGGGCAGGGGATGGATCTCAGCAGAAATAATGCCGATCTCCATTTTTTTTTTCTTTCCTGCATTTACAGTGGTGTGGTGCAGTCTGTCAGCCTATCAGCAGCGCACACACGCAGCGAAGTGCTTTTTTTTCACACAAGCAAGGGCATGTGTCATTGGCTTTGTATGTCACATGTCCTTGCCCTATAAGACCCAGCCATTTTCCCCATCGCCACCATTTTCTCACTGCTGCAGCTGAGTGTTAGACGGCACCGCTGCTGCTGTGGGCGCTATACAGTATAACTGTGTGAATTGCGAGCGAATTTCCAGTTACATAGAGAGATAGGTTTAGGGAGTAGGGACTAGTTCTAATTGCAGCCCTTTTGAGGGCTAGGTTACAGCAGTTCATAGCATTTTTTTGCCAGGCAGGTCTGTGCCAGTGCTGTGCAACTGTTTTTCACAGCATTTGGCGAAATGTAGCTCAGCCAATCCTTTTGGGCCTGCAGCAGTGTCTGTTAGTCATTGGAGTAGCCTATCTGTGTTGCAAGCTATACCACCTGTGTATCTAATACCAATTTTTTACTGTATCTAAGCCAGACAATCCTTTTGGGCATGTAGCAGTGTCTGGTAGTCAGTGGAGTAGCCCATCTGAAGCAAGCTACACCACCTGTGTATCTAATAACAATTTTTTACTGCATCTAACCCAGTAAATCCTTTTGGGCCTAGAAGCAGTGTCTGGTAGTCAGCGGAGTAGCCCACCTGTGAAGGAAGCTACACCACCTGTGTATCTAATTCTAATTTTTTACTGCATCTAACCCAGGAAATCTTTTTGGGCCTAGTAGCAGTGTCTGGTAGTCAGCGGAGTATCCCAGCTGTTAAGCAAGCTACACCGCCTGTAGATCTAATTACAAATTTTTAACTGCATCTAGCCCAGGCAATACTTTGGGCCTAGTAGCAGTGTCTGCTAGTCAGCGGAGTAGCCCAGCTGTTAAGCAAGCTACACCACCTGTGCTTTGGACACTTAATTTTTTTCAAAGGAAACGCTTCGGGCCCCCGGGACACTCAGTCAAGAGCATCGGGGAGGCGCCCCAAGGCAAAGGGGCTTGGACTGGCGGTAGCATGCCTTGCGGCGGACCGTCAAGCTCGATCCTTATAAAAGCTTTTTAACTGCAGCGGCTTTAGTGGATGCTACTGGAGCTGGAATTACCGCGGCTGCTGGCACCAGACTTGCCCTCCAATAGATCCTTGTAAAAGGATTTAAAGTGTACTCATTCAAATTACAGAGCCAATTTAAATTACAGAGCTTAGACCTGCCTCCACCGCGGGGGGTCTCGACCCACCAGCGGACAGGCACCAGTATTGGGAGAGGGGGGCTGGCCGCCAGGGTCCACCGCGGCTCTGGCATAAACCCGGCTTTACACTCCAGAGTAGTCCGTCTGCCCGCTCGCGCCCGTAACCTCAAAGGGATGCGCAAGTGGCTTTTCTTCCCAGGGCTGTTCCCCGCCCAGCAGGAACATGGGGGAGCTCAGGTCGGCCTTCCACCGTACTCCCTTACCTCCCTCGCCCTCTTTCCTTCTTCCGTTCTCCATCTAACCCCTCGGCTCTGTGTTGTCCGCTCTTCCTCCAGCTCTCTCCTTCTCACAGGTGGACTACCGCGTGTATTCACACTGTGGCGAATCTTTTGGGCCCAGGCATAAGAAGTTGTCGAGGTAATGGATAATATGTGCCCCCTTAGAAATGTCCATGATGACCCATTCGAGGAAGCAACTAAACGCCTCAAATAGTGAGCAGGATATGGAGCACCCCATGGGCAAACAGTGATCTATATAGTATGCTCCTTCCCAGAAGCAGCCCAATAGGCGGACGCTATTTGGAGGCACAGGTAGTAAGTAACTAGAACGTCCCCTCAATGTCTGTTTTGGCCATTAGGATGCCCCTTCCCAACTTCTTGACCCACCTGATTGCCTTGTCAAAGGAGATACAGTATATACTACTGTACTTGGTTCCGCGTTGATGTTGTCATTTACTGACCTGCCCCTTGGATATGACAAATGGTGGATTAGTCTGAATGTATTGGGTTCCGTTTTTGGCACGACTCCCAACGGGGATACCACTACGTCTTGTAAGGAAAGTGTTCTGAATGGAATCGCCATTCTACCTAAAGATATTTCTTTTTTTAATTTTCTTGTCACGACGTCTGGGTGTTAGTAGGCTGATTTTAGATTTTTACTCCAGCCTTTCTTGATTTTAGGAGGGCATGACATGCCTATATCTGTGTCTCCTCCTCCTTTTACTCCCCCACCTCTTTTCTTTTTGCATGACTATATGTACTTGTCACTTTTCCATGTGTTAGTTGTGTCTTATAAGCAGTTTGTCAGCTTTTGGACACCTTTGAAGGTGTTTTCTATGTGTTTCTATGTGTTTTTGTTTGCCTGCCATTGGTTTTAACGGTGTTCGACGGTCCGTTCTACGAACCGTTCGGCGAACTTACCGGTGTTCGACGAACCGAACCGAACCCAAACACTACGGAGGTGGCTCAACACTATTCTTCAACCATTTAATGCATTCAACTGAGACAGCAGACACGATGATGTTACTACATCGTGTCTGCTGTGTGGAATGTCAGTGTACACAGCAAAGACTTAGGGAATGGGAACAAGGTTCGTATGTGTTTTTAGTTTTAGTATTTTATTTTTAGTTATTTTTTTAATTTGTGTTGGATATATGTTTGTACATGGGGGGCCATATGTGGGGGCTCATACTGTGTATAGGATGCTAGGTGGGGGCTCATACTGTACTTAGGGGGGGTGTCCGGGGGCTCATACGGTATATATGGGGGTATCGGCATACTTAATTCTGCTCAATATTAAGTGATACAATTTATATTAATATAAAATAATAATTATAATTAATATTAATATTGAGCAAAATTAATTTCAGCCTATTGGTTCGGACCTCCACAACCGTCAGGGTCTCTCATGTAGCCCCTTGGAAAAATTAATTGCCCACCTTTGGCTTATAGTATATACCATAACATAGGAGATAGAGGCAGCAATCACTTTATCATCAGCGTAATCAAAAGCAATTAGTATAATAATCATTCCTCTCTTCATATCGTATGTGTTAGAACCCTTCTGTTTGTTTTTTCCATCTTGTGTTTTGCGGTCATGTGACCATCTGCCTATATATTCCAGCTCCGCCCTTTTGGCTGTGCTGGACTTCATTTTTGTTTGACAGTTTTGCTAGCCAGGTGCTTCTGTGCCTATCTCTGTCAGTTTGCTTGGTCCTTCTGGAACCTCTAGTACCTTTTTGTCAGTTTATCTTTTTGTGTTCTGCAACAACCTTCTCTGTTCAGGAGGTGTCCCATTTTTGTTCCAGTTGTTAGTTCTTTTAGGGACCCCTTTCTTAATACTATAGGTCTTCGTTTAGACTAGCCGAGGACTTAGGCGGGTCTGTTCGCAAGGAACAGGCAACCCGCTACATCGTAGGGATTCAGCTTAGTCTTACTGTAGGGATAGCTTTCCCCTTTCTTTCCTTAGTACTTGTTGCAGATCATAACAGTATGTATACTGACCATCATCCTTGTATGGCCATCATTTCAGAAGACCAGACCAATTTTGCGTGGTCATCTCATCTCCAAAAGAATTCTATATCAAAAAAACTTGCTTCTCTTTTAAGAATAACACTTTGTAAACTAATGCCTTTAAAGTCTTTTGTATATGATCAGTTACTTTCCAAGCTACTGCTGTCAAATCAAATCTCCATAAATTTCTACTTGTCCCTTAACATATCCTATAAATTAGCAGGAATCCATTTCACCACATGAGACGGCACAAAGCCTCTGCACATACAATGTTCTACAAGCTGTTTGTAGCCTTTATATACAACTCTACTACGCTCATTTATTTTCCTTTCAAAGAACCTAATTACCCCTTTTTCAGGCAGTCACAGTATACAATCAATCATTATGAAAAAAGAAAGGTATACTAAGGGCACATTCTGCTACTGTATGAGCCAAGTCTACTCATTCTTTGCTTACATTTGATCTGCAAACTCTATGGCTGTGTATAGTAAATTGGGTGGCTGACAGTCGAACACCATGCTACAAGACCGAGATGACTCTTTTATAATAGTCTAAACACAATATAAATTGAACCACACATCAGTCATTGAACATAAAGTGAGATATTCCTATTATGATGCGGTAAATTAACAAGGATTCATATTGCTCATGGACAGAAAACAGCAATTACGAGCCTTTATGGACCCTGGAATGTTATCACTCTCACTGTTAAATTCTATACTTCATTTTTTTTCTTCTATTTTTAAAATTGATTGAAGATATATTTCTTTAAAAGGTTTTTTACTATGTAATCTGACAGCAGTATTGATAGAGACTCTGATTCCAGTGATGTATCACTTAGTTTACTGGGTGCAGTAGTTATGATAAGGTCACAGTTTTCTCTGCTGCAGATCTAGCAAAGCATAGATGTTGCGATTGTCCTACCCCACAGCTTTCTGTCTACATTGTCTACAGAGAGCTGCTAATCAGTGCTGGGAGAAGGGTTGGACTAGGAGGCACAAGGACAGTTGTCCTCTAGTGAAATCTCCTACTGATAAAACACTGATTGTGTTGAAATTGCAAAACACAGATTAGTAAGTGACACATCACTGGAATCAGGGTCTCTTCTCCATTATGAGAAGGTTACATAGCAAAAATCTAGTGACCGATTCCCTTTAAGGTCTTTTATACTAAGTATTCAAGGTGGATACACGCAGTGGAAGGATCTCTTTACACTGGACTCACGGCTTTTTAACACAGTAGTCTTGATAAGATACTTGTTTGATTAATTAACATCCTTTTTTTATGGACTTTGACAGATCCCATTGACATATATTTTCTAAAATTAAATACTCCTAACATTTTTCCCTATTAGGCCACGTGCACATGTTAAGTATGTGGTCAATATTTTACACCAGTATTTGTAAGCCAAAACCAGGAGTGGAACAGTCAGAGGAAAAGTATAATAGAAACACGTCACCACTTCTGTATTTATCACTCACTCCTGATTTTGTCTTACAAATACTAATGTAAAATACTGAACGTGTGAACATGGCCTTATGTGTTGCATTGCTGCAAACTGTGAGAAATTTAAAATATGCACAATCTTCTGTAGTGATACCCATTTACAAAGTCTCCCCAAGTGAGAGATTATTGTTTCATAAGAAAATTAATAGTTTATAAAGGAATAACGCATCAAGAATAGGCACATAAAAACATTTTTTTGAATGCCTAATATTTTTTTCGATCATTCAAAAAACAAAAAATTACATCGCAAGGTGAAGAATAGCAAAGTTTCAGGTGATGTACTCTTTGTCATTCTATGACTGAGATATACGTGGGATGTCCATCTTGGACGAAAATAGGAAAAATCCAATGTCACCTCATTCCTCTACACAGTCCTCTACATCCACTGCTTTTTGCTCTACTGGATCCCTTCCCCTATGGGTAATAGATAGTCATTTTCACCTTCTCTCTCTCTGGATCCCTAGACAACCCAGCAATTTCATCCTTACAAGTGGCAAATGGATTTTTCCCTTTTTTAGCCAAGGGACATCACATACTGTATATATCCCAGCCTGAAGAAGGGTACTTACTATTCTTCACTTTGAGGTGTGAGTTTTAGGTTTTTGGATATGAAAGAAGAAAATAAAAAGCATTAAAAAAAACGTTCTATTTGGTGTCTATTCTTGGTGTGCTGTTACTTTTCTGATGAATTAGGGGTAATATGGTCTGCTCTAGTGGAATAAGCACCCAATCTCTTCTTCATCATGTAAATTGGAGGTCCATCAACTCACCTTTTGTCTATTGTTTCATAGTGATCCCTGAGCTCTGACTTTAGAGTATTGGTTGATAAAACAGAGGCTTGGTTTAGTGTTTATCCACCTACCTGTGGACCAAGAATGTTGATTCTACGTATAGAATTATGTGTCCACCTTACATTTCAATGGGTAGTGTGTCTCTCATTTGAAGTGTCACATTGGTCTTTCTTAGGCAGCCATTTTTGCAAGCCACTTCTGATGGTCCATCCACAGTGAAATGGCTTCTGATGCCAGTCCCCCTTCTGGCTTGAAGGGCATCCCATAGGCAAGTAAAACTTTGTGGAGAAGTGGCACCACTTCTATGACTGATAGTTTGTGCTTGTTCTTTTTCTACTATATAATGCATTGGCATCATTGTAGACAAAACAATTAACAATTTGGTGGTGCTTTGAGGACCTAATTCTTCATAACAGATTCCCTTTTAAAGTGAATCTAGCATTTGCTAAAACCTTTTATATATTGCAAGGCGCTGCATAATGTTGCTGATCGGAGGGGGTGTGGGTCCTGAGACCACCACTGATCAGTCAAAACTTCTCTCAAGTGTGCAGCTCCTGCATGAGCTGTGCCCACAGAGTAGTCTACAGGGTTAATAGTAAATCTATGGGCCTTACATTTATGTCCAGGAGCTGTAACTTGACATTCTTACCATTGTGTTTTTGAGTGAGTGTTCTCACCAGCATTCTACCAGCACTTATAGGAGCTGGATCTTTCTTTCCCTTACTTCCCAGCATGCATTTTTCTACCATTGTCTAATGGTTATCCTACTGTGAATTTAAAGCCCGCCTCTCTACTACGTCAGGCAGTGGACAGCAGGTTAGACAAAACTGAGAAACCTGATGGCCAAAAATCTGTAGTGATTTTTCGGGTAAAGGCTTGATTTTTAAATAAAGTCTATTGTGTATTTATAACATTATCTATGAAATAAGATCAAGAATCCTGAAAGTCCAGGGACCATGTAATTATGATGCCTAATAGCTTGCTGGCCTCAGAAATATATATTGTCACTTCCGAGTTGCATTACCTTCTTTTATAAAGGGAATCGAGCTACAGAATTTCGTACCCCAAACTATTTATATGCGAATGACAAGTCCAGCAATACCTTTTCCCTGGGCCGCGTGGGGAACCCGGAACCGGGCCTTTTGTGGGATGCTGGGGGTTGTAGTCACGGTGGCGATGACCCGGTCCCGTGGCTCAGGGTGGTCAAACCAGTGGCAGTCTATTGATATGGTTTTCATTATTTTCAAATGTCCGACTACGCCACCCGTGGATTGCGCTCAGGATGAACCGCCGCTGCAGGGCAGACCGCTGGGGCTGATGTTGGTGAGCAGCATAGGGATGGTATAACTTCCCACGGGAAGAGTGTAGCCCCAGGGCAGTGTAGGTGAACGATGGGGGTGATGGTGCGCGCCAATAATAACTCAGAGTCTCTGTAATGCAGTCCAGGATCTTTACTCACAGTTCGTTACTCCACATTACTCCGGCCGGCTGTAACTTCCCGCGTCGCACCATGTTCACCAGGTGAGGGGTCTCGGCCAACTCTCAGATAACTTTGGAGCGCTTCGCAGGACCCCCTTCTCGTGTCCTTCCTCTGGCCTGCCATACCCCACCAGTGACCACGCTTCTGTGCGGCTGCCTCGGGCCTTCTCTGGGTAAACTTCGGCTCCAGTTTCCCTGACCCTATGTGATGCCTTCCTAGCGGGTGTAGCGAGGGGCTGCACCATATAAAATGTCACAGCCTCCGGTTTCTAGTTGAGGGTAGTTCCCCTCCTCCACTAGTTTCGGGGACCGGTTTCCCCCTTGGCCTGACCCCACTACTCAGGTAGATGCGGGAGTATGGTGGCTATCAGCCGGTCCACACCCCTGGGGTCCCTTCTCTCCTCTGTGTTCCTGGAGCCTCCTCCGCTCTTCTTCATCTCTTCTCCCCCACTCTCTCTCTCTCTCCTTTCAGTGCTGACTGGGTCTCACTGGCTAGACCCGAGTCCGGAGCAGAGCTCCACAGAGTCCTGCTCTGTCACATCTTCTCTCTGACTCTACTGAACCGACTTCTCCCTGAACTAAGATGGTGCCCACCTTTTGTACCTCCCTCTATGTGTACCCAGGAACTGCTTCCTCCCTGCTCCTGCACTACCGGGTTCCCCCTTTCCTAGGTGTTCCCTCCCCCCACTCCAGCCAGGGACAGGGACTGTCGTGCTCTACTTGGAGCATATCGGTCGCCCTGCCCCCCAGACATGTGGTGTAATGCATGCAGGTGTCGGGGTCCTGGTCCACACTCCATCCTTACCTGAGAGTGAGATATCGCACATCTGGAAGAGATGCAATACCTCTGTAGCAACCGAACCCCCAGGGTGCTACATATGCAAATGAGAGCTAATGCCTCTGTCACTCCAACTCTATTTTCCTCCCAGCATCATCTCCTCCTGATTAACTGACAGCCCCTTTGCCAAAAGTCACATATCACAGTGGCTGTCAATCTAACAAGAGGAGGTGGCGCTGGGTGGGGAATAGAGCCGGAGTGACAGAGGCATCAAATCTACCAGCTTCATTTACATATCAATTCAAACGCTGACTTCTCAGTGACCATGGAATGGCCTGGCCATGTAAAAGTATTGCTGGACTTGTCTTTGAAAGAGCTACATCCACATATAAATAGTTTGGGGTGTAAAATCCTGCTGACAGATTCCCTTTAAGACAAAGTTGAAACCCAGTGAAAGGCAACAATGGAAAGAGTGCTGCTGTGAATCCTTTTGGGATAGAGTGCACTCATTAGATCTACCTTTGTATTCTCTGAATAGTCTGTAGTAAAGGAATGATATCTATTGTGCATTGCTTGGATTTTAAGATTTTTTTGATAAAGTATAAGGTCATTTTTTAGGTCACGTCTTTATGCATCAGTATTATTTAACAATAATAAGAAACCACAGCCGTTATAAAGAGACATTTCCTTGCTGTTCTTTCACATCTTTTCTAAAAGTTCAGCTCCTGAGTCAGAAGAGCATAATCTCACCAATGGGCTCCATGTCACACTTCTAAAATTAATGAGCCAAGAGAGCGCAGAATTAGAGAGAACACAAATTATTGCTTGCAGATAGCCAGGTCACGGGTTCATACAAACTTCTTTTTTCCTAATTTGCTGTGCACTTTTCATTTTTTGAGATAATGTATTTTTCACAGGGACATTAACTTCGTAGTTCTACTTTTAAGGTACACAGTAGGGATAATAAAACATATTAAAGCTATTTTTCCCCCAAATATAATTAGAGATTTTCTAATAGTATTAAGATAAAGATTTTCAGGCAGCAGGTAATCATTATGAATTAATGACTCGACTCCAACTGTTAAGTAATTGAGAAACGCAGTCCTTTCATCTGTAAAAGGTAATGTTCTTAAAAGTGCCACTGCAAAGCGAAAGTTGAATAGAGATCTAAGAAAAGCGTCATTTTCTAGTGAGCTCACAGATTTAAGACTCGCCCACCATCACATCAAATGCATTTATTTCCACAAAGACTCGGTTCATTATAATTCTAAGAAACATCACTGAAATGAATGATATCTATCCAAGCTTTATCGGCAAAAAATTAATTCATATCCACTGCAATTTGCTATATACTATTTATTTTAATTCACTAATGAACGTCAATTTTATAAGGTATTTTTTTTTTATTTTACTCGCTTATATAGCACTTTTCAGACATCATCATCGCTGTCCTTATAGGGGCTCACAATATAAATTCCGTATCAGTATGTCTTTGGAGTGTGGGAAGAAACCGGAGAATCTGGAGGACACCAACGCAAACATGGGGAAAACATACAAACTGTAGATGCTGTCCGTGCTGGAACTTGAAACTAAGACCCCAGCACTGCAAAGCAACAGCGCTAACCTATGTATATTATTTTTTTGGTGAAATAGTAATTATATTTTAACATTTATATGCCAAATTTATACCGAACGTCTCTAACAATAACATCAAGTGCCTACATGTCAAAAGTTGTTTGGTTGCACAAGGGAGAGTTCTTCTTCATGCCACCAAAAGAGCTTTAACCTTTCGAACAGGAAAAATATATATCTTTGTACCGTGATAGCCAGTAGATAGAAATATAAGATTTGATAGTCCTGAGTGGTTGATACCTTTTAATGGCTAACTGAAAAGATGGTAACAAATTGCAAGCTTTCGAGACTACTCAACCTGATGAAGAGACCTGAGTAGTCTCGAAAGCTTGCAATTTGTTACCGTCTTTTCAGTTAGCCATCTTAATATTCTTCTAACCTTTCAAGGCATCCACAAAGCCTTTGAAGCTTTCGTGTTGTATTTAGCTCCAGAACATTTAACAACTCTAAATTGTGTGGTGGGGCTTTAATTGATGGGACTTGTATTTTTAGTACATCTCATAGATGGCTTGATCACACTGACATCTGAGGAATTTGGAAGACAAGTCAAAACCTTGAAGTTTTTGTCATTATTATTATTTAGTTATATAGCGCCATTGATTCCATGGTGCTGTACATAAGGAGGGGTTACATACCAAATACAAATATCACTTACAGTAAATGAGCTAACAATGATAGACTGGTACAGAGGAAAGAGGACCCTGCCCTTGGGAGCTTACATTCTACAGGAATGGGGAAGGAGACAGTTTGTCATGTTTCTCTAACCATGCCTGAACAATTATCCTGCTGAGGAAAGCCACTGACACTACTTATTATATTACTTATTATATTACCATGTAGGGGTGTACTTGGTCTCCAACGATGTTAGGTAGGTGGTACACATGTACCATAGTAACATCTAAATGAATGCCAGAACCCAAGCTTTCCAAGCAAAGTATTGCCCAAAGCATCGCACTGCCTCTTCTTCCTATAGTAATCAGCTATAATGTTGCAAGAATTGTTCAACTTGACAAAATCAAGGGAAAACTGTTTAACCCTTTTCAAGACCAGGCTATTTTTCATTTTTGCCCTATTGTATTCCCTTCTTCTTCTTGCAAGCTTTTTTTTATTTTTCTGCTGACATTCTGCTTAGGGCTTGTTTTTTTTGGTAGGATGAGTTGCAGTTTTGAAAAACATAATTTATTTTAGCATATACTATACTGGAAAGAAAGAGAAAAAATCCAAGTGGGGTGGGATAGTGTAAAAAAAATATTTATGCTATTGTTTTTTGGGGGGGAGTTTATTACATCATTCATTGTGTTGTAAAACTGATGTGGCAATATGATTCTCTAGGTCAATATGATATTGTGATTCCAAACTGATGAGTTTCATATAAAATTTATGTGTATAAAACAAATGTGTTGGTCACTTTTTATTGCATTGTATATATGCACACATTTGTATGTGTGTGTATATATTACTATATATAGTAATATACAGGAATACAGTCCATAATTTAAAATATATTAATTATTCTGGTAGTTCAATATGTGGGGGAAGGAATATAATTCTGTTTATTAAAGGGTTTCTTTTTAATAACTTTGGAGGTGTGAAGTTCAGAATAAAGGAAATAATATGAATAGATAAATGGTAAATTAAACATTTCAAATACAGTTTTAAATCAGAAAATATGAATAATAAAATTCAGATCTTTTTCTTTTTTTGTAGAACCAAACCAAGAAAGTCAGGAGACCATTCCAGCTATTGGTACATGCAATCAACCCGAGTCTGGAGAAATATCTGATGATGGTACAATCTTATATATTATGTCTTTAATAATATATATATTTTTTAACTCCGTTCACTGTCCTAGACCTTTATCTCATACCCTGGTGTAGGCAGAGACACCTGTTGGGTCCTATGGCTGACAAGTCAACCATAGCCCCCCCATTTACTTCAGTTCCTGTCCATTTCATGATGGACACTAAGCCTAATTTTGTAAAAATATGTAGTCAAACAATATGATCTTGGAGTGAGGAGGAATTTGGTCAGCCTGAAAGAAAAACATAGGGAAAGCCTTCCAACTCCATACAGATGTTAATCACAATTATCTTTAACAGCAAGTCAAATGTCAAATTTGCAAAGTTGTCAAATATGTGATAACCTCTTAAACTGTATTCCTATGTAAGATACATTATGGATGTACCACAGTTTTGAGGGTGAAGGGATAGTAGTAAATTATGAGCTATTAGAACAATGGTATAAAAGGTGTTTTCTGAGTATATGAAAAAAAAAAAGCATTTCACTTTGTAAAATAGGTTCCTTTATATTCTGACCTTTAGCATCCTTTCTTCTTCAATGCAGTCACTATTCGGGTCTTCTGCAATTTTTTTGTTTTCACACTTGCATGATGATTTGATGTCCATAAGAATTACCCATCATGTTAGTGGGCTGAGCTATCACTGATTGCTGTAGTGACAGTGCGCCTTACTTGCTAATCTGGTTTGAAAACATCAGAAGTGAATTGATAAATTGATAGAGCCGTAAGTGCAAAACCAGCTGTACAATCACACCTATCTGTAAATCTGCATTGAGAAAGGAATGAACTTTATTCTCTTTTTTCCTCATCTGTAAGTGCAGCCCTGTTTACGATTTTTCTTCTTGTAGCAATTCTGAGCCAGAAATGGAGCCCAAACATTTTTTGAATATCCCATGGATGAAACAACCCCTTTTATTATTGATAATTGAAAAATGTCCAGTGCTGACCACATGGAGTAACAGAGTTGTGTTTTGTTTTTCTTCAGTTCAAATGCTTAGTCAGAACTTAGACAGACCTCAAGATGGTGAAGATGAGCAAGACAATACAGGTAAGTGCAAATGAACTTTGCTTACAGTGGTATAATTGGGAGATCATAATTGAAGCAGTATAAGTGGTAAATGCAATTTACTGTATACCACACATGACTCCTATAGTCTCTAATGGGGCATTTGGACAGAAGTTGCCCTGATGGAGTACATGTATGGCTTGTCATATATTACAGTATCTTCTTGCACTTTAAGGGGACATTCTTTTTTCCTAAATGAATGTATTTGGGTCTAAAATAATTTTTGTTAAGTTCTGTCATGAAACGGCACAGCGCTGCCTCCAATTTGTCAGGGAGATCATGAAGATATCCCACCACTGCCAACAATGTTCAGAACTAGTGATGAGCGAGTATGTTTTGTTAACCCTTTCACTGAGTATACTCGGGTGAGCACCGAGTAGTTACAGCTGCTCAGTGATATGTTTGAATCACTCCCGTGTGTATGATTTGCGACTTTTTGACAGCTTTGATGCATGTGAGGAATGTCTGCTTCTTACACATTCCTCACATGTATTAAAGTTGTCAAATCGTTGCAAATCATGCACATGGGAGTGATTCAAACATATCAACGAGCACACTATAAATACTCGGTGCTCGCCGATAATACTTGGTGAAAGGGTTAACAAAACATACTTGCTCATTACTATTCAGAACAATCACACAATTGACTGACAATTGATGCATGAGGCAACGGCTGCTTTTGCTACTAGGCAGGTATTGTGCACTTCCCAGCAAACATATAGTACATATACATCTGATTCCGACACATGGATATATATATACTTTAGTATGGTCACTGCCAAGCTCCACAATAACCAAAGAAAAACTAGCTGCCACCACCAATCGTTTATTAAAGGCCAATTGGACACCCATTACTGGTAACTTAGGGCCTCACAAGGCTTCAGGAGTACGGTTTACAGAGCAAGAGGAACTAAGCTATTAAATTTTATATATTTAATCCAACAATTAGGCAGCGCTTAGAAAAATATACAAAAGATGTTACAAAAGGGACAAAAAAACAGTATATACAGTCACATAAAAATAAAAGGGATAAACAAAAGAAAGTTACTAAACCTTTTGTCATCGGAATGGCACAGATCTTGCGAAGGGGATTCCCTATAGGAAATGGTACAGTCCTTACAGCAGGATATCCCAGCAGTGAATGATGACTTTCAGGCAGAAAGCGCTTTTACCAGGTACAAGTCACTCCCACGTACCTCCTGTCAGATTGGGGCCTGTAACTGAAATGTGGGCTCAGGTACCAAAAATTATGACATCCTCAATTTTAAGGATATCTGCCCCCTGGAGGTCCCCAGGCAGGAGATATTAATGGCTTATTTCCGATCATGATTTTAGATTTCTATACATATGAGACATGGCATATACAACTTCATCCACCTGTCCGATATTAATTCTGGACTAAGGTAGGCTGCACAGCAACACAAGTCAATGCGTTGTGTTCGCCACTGTGCCACAATGCCAAAAATATATCTCCCATATCAATCGACCTACACTAGTCACAAAAAAAACAAATATTCCTATCTGGTATTCAGCTTCAATGAGTCCAACATCATGGGCCTTGCGTTGCTTTGAAGCCAGGACACAGGGACACAAAATATCACCATACAAGCCTGTTATTTACTACTAGATGGTGGCCCGATTCTAACGCATCAGGTATTCTAGAATATGTATGCGGCCGACCAGGTGTGACTAATCAGCGAAGCAATGTTTAAATGGGTTGTGCACTACTTTAAATGAACCCCCCAATGTATCCCCCCAGGGCCCCTAATGAATTTTGTAATTACGTCATGTTGTTAATACTGCTTGTGACAACATCGCTGACCACGCACAGCCAGCACGTAATTCCCCCGACTGCAGCCGGCTCTTGCTTCCGCTTACATCACGACTATTTGTGGCTGCAGCCAGGGGTCTCCTGTTCCCCATACCACGGTGAATGACGGGCTGTGGGTGGGGTTATCCCCCATCGTGTCACACCCAGCATCCAGCACGCTCTGTCAATGAATGCTCGTGTTGCGGTGTCTCCCATTCCCGACGTTGTCTGTGATATTCCGCGTCCTGGGCTTGTCTGGCGACGGTGTGTTGTGGTGTCTCCTGTTGCCGACGTTTTCTGTGACATTCCGCATTCTGGGCTTGTGTGGCAGCAGTTTGTTGTGGTGTCTGTTGCGCTCGACGTTGTCGTTTCCTTGCTGCTTCTGCTGCTTTTCTGTCATCCTCAGTGGTGTATTTTCGCTTACGACCCATTGGAAGACAGGAAGCGTAAATCGTGATGACGTGCAGTAAAGAAGTATCTCTTCAGCGCGCTGTGACTGGCAGAACGTGTTCAGTAAACGTGACAGAAGTACGTCACACTGTGACTGACAGAACGTGTTCAGTAAACGTTACAGAAGTACGTCACACTATGACTGACAGAACGTGTTCACTGAACGTGACAGAAGTACATCACACTCTGACTGACCGTGTTTAGTAAACGTGACTGAACTATGTCGCACTGTGACTGACAGAACGTATTCATTAAACTTGACAGAAGTACATCACACACTGTGACTGACAAAACATGTTCAGTACGTCATGGGCAGTTGGTGAGTCACATGACCACATGGGCGGAGTCAGCCCTGCTATCTCCCGAACCAATCAGCGACGCGGGATTTCCTGGACGGACGGACAGACGGGATAAGCCGATTATATAGTAGATTCCCACTGACTACTTCACAGAAGGAGGTGGCTACCTCACAGAGGTGGGTCATAGAGCAAAGAGCTGGAATAGAGCGTTAGCTCTCTTTCCCTTTACAATGTATAAAGAAGCCATTCTTCTATGCTCAATATGAGGGTGACAGGTTCAATTGAGAAATTTGCACGGTATACCTTCTGTATCTTCTGTGTTGCATTGTCTATTCCCGGCTGCATAATGAGTTATCTGATATTCTGTCAGTCAGCTCGCTATGACGGTCTGACAGGGAGTTTGTAATACTTCTATTTGTCTTTTTCCAAGCGTCTTTCAGCTGATTTATAACCACAGACCATAATCAAAGTTGAATATGCAGAGAAACAATGTGCAGATTTCTAATCTTCGTCAAACGGTGCAAAATTTTTAATGAAACCCAATTGCAAAAAAATTTTTTTAGCCCAAATACATGCATTTAAGTTAAAAATATATTTTTTCTTGTCAAAGATTGACAATCCCTTATATTGTGTATTGGAAGTAGCTAGAGTGTTGTTAGAAGACACCATGGGGCATCGGTGGGGTAGAATTACAGATACTGACAGCAGGGTAAAGAGTCCAGGGCACATGCCATGATGTCAGATACTAATGCTTCCAAGTCTTCTGTAAGATCTGTGAGGCTTCTGGAAAAAGGAGACATTGTGTATTCTTGAAGGAATTGGCTTTTTTTCCTGGACATTGCAGAAGACTCACAGAACCTACCACAAAGGTGCACTCCCTGATTGTTTCTTTGTGTGATATCAGAATGATTTGTCTTCCAATGGAGTTCCAGACTAAGATGCACATTTAGTGGATGAGAAAGGGGGACATAAAAGTGGTGTTGACTGTAACATGGTTAAGCAAACAATTTCACTGCAGAATCTCCCAGGATTTCTCATGTGGATAAAAAAAAAATTTTTCCAACTCAACTAGCTAATTTTAATAGAAAGAATAGTGTTGAGCGAGCACTAAAATGCTCGGGTGCTCGAAGCTCGGGCCGAGCTCGCCGTGATACTCGGGTGCTCGACCCGAGCAACGAGCCCAATGTTAGTCTATGGGAGACTCGAGCATTTTTGCGGTGGCACCCCCGGCAGTCTTTTAAAAGCCTAACAAGTGCCCAAAACGATAGTGACAGTGCTCAAATGACATGGGGACAGCATGGGGATCGCCCCAGGAAGCATTTCTGACCCCGAGGTCACTGCTGTCAACAACGTGGTCAGAGGTATTAAGCCACTTTTACAGGCTCACAATAAAACGTTGAAAAACGAAAGTGAAACTTTTTTCCTGTGAAATATGTTAAGGAACATCCTTTCCAGGGTAAAGACTTGTGTATAAGTTAAAATAAATGACCAAAAACAAAAATACTCCTCCACACCTTCGGCTATGTTCACAAGTAGCATTTTTTATGTGTTTTTGCACTTTTGTATTGCTTTCAACTATGACAAATGCATTCACCGTGAAATGTCATTTTAACATTTTACAACCTTATCTGGCCATGTGCTGTGTGACACATGCATAAAGTGCTGAAAAGACAAGGGAACAGCATGGGGAAGACCCCTGGAAGCATCTCTGACTCCCAGGTCACTGTCTAAAAGTGTGCCCATCATAAGTGATCCTTACCGCATCAGAAGATGCAGACTTGCAACTATCCCCATGCAAGTTCTAGTCCCAGGGCAGTGTTCAATTGTACCTCCACCATTCCTTCCAATAGAAGCTCAAGTATGCAGCCTGCCACCCACCCACCCCCAGGCTGCAATACCATACTGCTTGCTTGCTTGAACTTGAAATTGGGCCTTTTAGGCATGTGGAGGCGGAATCTGGCCACCACGTCATGGCTGTGTTGGCGGCCTGGAATCCATACTCAGTCCCCAGCCGCCCGGCGGCCGGGTGTCCATACTCGGTCCCCAGCCGCCCCGCGGCCGGGTGTCCACACACGGTCCCCAGCCGCCTGGGGGCAGCCGGGTGTCCATAAACGGTCCCAAGCCGCCCCTATTTCTCCTTGGAACATCCCCCCACACACTTTTCTTAGCCTGGCCTGCTTTAGGCAGCATTGGATGAGCCCACCAGAGAACCAGACTCCTCCGGTGGGCCCTGACTTCTCCATCGGTGGAGTTGAGAGTGCCAAGGTGAGGAGAATGATGATGATGACAGAAGTTAGCATCTGCTATGTTTTCTTTTAATGCAAGTGTAAGTGTGCAGCCTGCCACCCACCCACCCCCAGACTGCAATTCCATACTGCTAGCTTGCACTTGAAATGGGGCCTTTTAGTTTGGAGGAGGCCGAAGCTGGCCACTACCTCATGGCTGCTTCGGCAGCGAGGTATCCATACTCAGTCCCCAGCCGCCCATATTTGTCCTGGTGTGCCTTATACATAAGATTAAGCGCGTATACCAAAACATTACCTGTGCCCTCCCCAGTGCATTTAGTAGGAAGGAGAGCGTATTCCGCTGTAGTGTGTGCATGCCAAACCCCTGTTCATGGTACATGCGAAGATGCCTCCCACCTTGCACCTGTCATTGCAGACTTGCAACTATCCCCATTCAAGTCCTTGTCCCAGGGCAGTGTTCAATTGTACCTCTCTCATTCCTTGCAATGCAAGCGTAAGTATGCAGCCTGCCACCCACCCACCCCCAGGCTGCAATACCATACTGCTTGCTTGCTTGCACTTTAAATTGGCCCTTTTAGGCACGTGGAGGCGGAATCTGGCCACCACGCCATGGCTGTGTCGGCGGCCTGGTATCCATACTCAGTCCCCAGCCGCCTAGTGGCCGGGTGTCCCCGCTTGCTCCCCAGCCTCCAGGGGGTGGCCAGGTGACCTTACTCGGTCCCCAGCCACCCCTATTTGTCCCGGTAACCTTTCCCACACTTTTCTTAGCCTGGCCTGCGTTAGGGCAGCATTGCCTGAGCCCACCGGACTATCAGACTCCTCCGGTGGGCCCTGGCTTCTCCATCAGGGGAGTTGAGAGTGCCAAGGTGAGGAGCATGATGAGGATGATAGAAGTTAGCATCTGCTTTGTTTTGTTGTAATGCAAGCGCATGTATGTAGTAGCGGCTAGGCCTGAGGTGGTCAGCGTTTTGGCGCATATCCTACCTCCTCCGAGGATTGCTGGATGTTTTCCTGCTACTATCCAAGTTCTATGACTCCCGTTAAAACAAAGCTTCAGGTGATAAATGATGGATGAGGTAGTGGCAAAGGAGAAAGAGCAGGAGGAACAGGGACCATTCACATCAATATCAGGCCAGTCAACCAAATATGTCTTGTAGGATATGTTTCTGTAACAAAAGGAGCGGTTCAGCTACACAGTTATAGGGCATACAGTGAGTGCAATGCCTACCAAAAATTTCGAGGCACTCCAATGCCCCTTGGAAATGACATGGAGGTCAGATGGCGTTAACTAAACCTTTTTTTCCATTTATAGCAACTGGGTCTCCCGTGCACTGTTGGCCTAAGCAGTGAATGGAAGGCTTTCCAAAAATTATGAGGAACTGCAATGCCCCTTACAAGAGCCATGTGTGGCACCCCAGGGGTCTGGTCACCACAGTAATAGAGATATTACGTCGGAGAGCAAGTGGGAGGTTTCCTGGTCAGGATCCCTTAAACATGCAACATCCTCCTGCCCCAATCCTGGGAGGGGAGAATTCTGCCCTTATAAACTGGATCTGGGGCGGGGTTGAGTGAGTCAGAGAACAGTCAGAGTCAGAGTGAGAGCAAGGGAAAGTAACAGCAAGGAGCTCTGTAGAAGCTAGGAGCTAAAGACCAGGGGCTGGAAGCTGAGCAGAGCTCGCACTGGCAGAAGACCATAGGAACCAGACACAGGAGTCCGAAGCTGTGAGGACTTATATATCCAGCAGCAGAAACCAGCCGGCAGGGGATTTCAGGTCCTCTGGCCATAGAAGCCCGGAGGCTCAGTCACAAGCAAGGGACCAGCACCGCCGTCGTGGAGCGGAGGCTAACAGAAGGCCCCAAGTCACCAGCCATACAGGTGAGCACTACACGGTACACTCAGGGACGTGGGCTACTTCTACCCGCTTACAGCAAGGTAGCCAGGAAGAGTGCAGACAGACGGGGAGGCCTACAACTCCACCTGGCCAGGGGAACTCCTGCTTGCTCACAGACTGACCAGGCCTCTTATGCTAGCCAGTACTCCCGGGAGGGTCTACCTTATAATCATCAGTAAAGACCCTGAACTGCACTGCAAAGACTCTGAGTCATTCCTGCTGCGCTCATGCACCATCACCCCCATCATCCACACTCACTACCCTGAGGCTATACTCATCCTGAGGGGAGTTATCCCATTCTATGCTGCGCACACAACACCAGCCTCAGCGGTCTGCCTCGCAGCGGTGGTACTCCCTGACCGCAATCCACGGGTGGCGCAGTCGGACAATTAACCTCGAAACCTAAGAAAGACTGCCACTGGTTTGACCAGCCTGAGCCACGGGACTGGGTCACCGCCACGGAGACTACAGACCCCAGAGACCCGGCACCGGGTATCCCACACACGTGTACACACGGCCCAGGGGGCGCGTCACATGCAGTACAGCATATTACAAACATAAGTCCCATTATTGGGGAGTGGGTGTCCCATGGTATTTGCTTATGCTTTCCTAGCAAAAGCTGCCAAAAATTAGGACGGAGCAACTTGCAATGCCCCTTACAAGAGCCATGCAGTACAGCATATTACAAACATAAGTCCCATTATTGGGGAGTGGGTGTCCCATAGTATTTGCTTATGCTTTCCCAGCAAAAGCTGCCAAAAATTAGGACGGAGCAACTTGCAATGCCCCTTACAAGAGCCATGCAATACAGCATATTACAAACATAAGTCCCATTATTGGGGAGTGGGTGTCCCATAGTATTTGCTTATGCTTTCCCAGCAAAAGCTGCCAAAAATTAGGATGGAGCAACTTGCAATGCCCCTTACAAGAGCCATGCAGTACAGCATATTACAAACATAAGTCCCATTATTGGGGAGTGGGTGTCCCATAGTATTTGCTTATGCCTTGCAAGCAAAAGCTGCCAAAAATAAGGACGGAGGAACTTGCAATGCTGGCACCCTGGTGGTATAGTGGTGGTGGAGGCTGAGGATAAGGAGAAGATTAAACAGCCGAAACGAGGAAGCGTATACCCATGTGTGGGTGTGAAGCGGTGCATGTGAATACACCTCCCGAAATAACACAGTGGATTTGACTTTATGTTACTCTGCTGTCATTTGGTGGTGATGATAAGTCTGGCCCAATCCAGCCCTTGTTCATTTTGATAAGGGTCAGCTTGTCAGCATTGTCAGTTGACAGGCGAGTGCGCTTATCAGTTATAATTCCCCCAGCGGCACTAAAAACACGCTCCGATAACACGCTAGTGGCAGGGCAGGCCAGGACCTCCAAGGCGTACAGACTGAGTTCATTCCAAGTGTCCAGCTTGGATACCCAATAATTAAAAGGCACAGAGGAATCACGGAGGATGCTGGTACGATCGGTAAGGTACTCCCTCACCATCTTTTGAAACTTTCCACTCCTTGTGAGAGTACCCCGCGCCTCAGGGCCTGTAAGCTGGGCAGGTGTCAGAAAACTGTCCCAGAACGTTGACAGTGTTCCCCTGCCTCTGCTGGATTGAAGTTGCATCTCTCTCGCCTGTACGCCTTGGTTGGGCAATGAACTGTGACCTCTGCCGCTAGCGTGTTCAGATGGGAATTTTTTTAAGAGTTCTGCAGCAAGGGCCTTCTGGTATTGCCCCATTTTTGTAGACCTCTCCACCTCAGGAATAAGAGAGTGAAAGTTCTCCTTGTAGCGGGGGTCTACAAGTGTCACCAACCAGTAATGACTGTCACCCAACATTTTGACAACGCGAGGGTCACGGTTAAGGCAGCGTAACATAAAGTCAGCCATGCGTGCCAGACTGGTAACGGGCAAGATTTCCTTGTCCTCACCAAGATGACGACTGACCATGCTCTCCTCCTCCTCTTCCTCCTCCCCCCTGTCCTCAGGCCACCCACGCTGAACCGACGGTATGACACTTGTACAGGTACTACCGTCTACAACGCATGATAGCAGCTCCTGTTCTTCCTCCTCCTCCTCCTCCTCTCCCTCATTGTCCCCCAATGCACGTTGGGATGAGATGAGGCTGGGCTGTGTGTAATCGCCCGGTACGGCTTCTTGATCCATCTCATCATACTCTGGCTGCAATGCCTCTTTAATTCTCTGCAGAGAGCGTTGCAAAAGACAGACAAGTGGGATGCTGACACTAATGATGGCGTCATCGCCACTCACCATCTTGGTGGCCTCCTCAAAGTTTGTCAGGATGGTACATATGTCAGACATCCAGGTCCACTCCTGAGGTCTTATGTGTGGAGTCTGACCTGAATATCGACGGCCTTGTTGCAGCTGGTACTCCACAACTGCTCTCTTCTGCTTACAAATCCTTTGCAACATGTGGAGGGTAGAGTTCCAACGTGTGGGGACATCACACACCAGTCGGTGTCCTGGAAGCTGCAAACGCTGCTGCAACACAGCAAGGGCGGCGGAAGCTGTAGCCGACTTGCGAAAATGAGCTGACAGGCGGCGTACTTTCACGAGCAGATCTGGCAACTCGGGGTACAATTTAAGTAACCGCTGAACCACGAGGTTAAGCACATGAGCCAGGCATGGTACGTGTGAGATCTCACCTCGCCTCAGAGCCGCCACCAGGTTACGGCCATTGTCACACACGACCATGCCGGGATGTAGGTTCAGCGGTCTCAGCCACAGATCTGCCTGCTCTTTCACAGCTGTCCACAACTCACAAGCAGTGTGAGGTTTATCACCTAAGCTTATGAGTTTCAGCACAGCCTGTTGCCGCTTGGCGGAGGCAGTACTGCAATGCATCCAGCTTGTAACTGATGTGGTGATATCTGAGATGGAGGCTGAACATGAGGAGGAGGAGGAGGAGGAGGATGCGCAGGAGCTGTACACTGTGGGGGCAACTCTGACTGACATAGGGCCCGCAATCCTCGGTGTGGGGAGGATGTGTTCCGTCCCAAGGTCCGACTGGGTCCCGGCTTCCACTATGTTTACCCAGTGTGCCGTCAGAGAGATGTACCATCCCTGGCCACAAGCACTTGTCCACGTGTCCGTTGTCAGGTGGACTCTCCCAGTAACTGCGTTGTTGAGGGCACGGCAGATGCTTTGGGACACGTGCTTGTGTAGTGCGGGGATGGCACACCGGGCAAAATAGTGTCGGCTGGGGACCGAGTACAGAGGGACGGCCACCGCCATAAGATTGCGGAAGGATTCCGTCTCCACGAGCCTAAAAGGCAGCATTTCCAATGCAAGCAGTCGTGAAATGTGCGAATTTAGGACTGTGGCCTGTGGGGCGTTAGCTGTGAATTTCCGCTTTCGTTCAAAGGTCTGGGATATGGACAATTGAACGCTGCGGTGGGACGTGGACGTGGACGTTGATGCTGTTTCTTGAGAAACTGCCATAACAAGTGAAGACTTTACATGTAGTATGGACAGGGGATTGCCTTGCACACACAACAGGGGGTTCTATTGCACGCACAACAGTGGAAGAAGCAGTGGTGACACCCGCTGACACTGGTCGTGGACCCTGGGTTTCGCCCCACAAAGTCGGGTGCTTTGCTGCCATGTGCCTGATCATGCTGGTGGTGGTCAGGCTGGTAGTTTTATCACCCCTGCTGATGCTGGCATGGCAGGTGGAACATATGGCCTTTTTGGGGTTATCAGCAGAGTCTTTAAAAAAATTCCAGACTCTGGAAGACCTACCGCTTGTACTGGCAATATCCCTCGTGTTGGTGTTACGGGGAAAGGTTGCCTGCCTTCTGTCTGCGGCCACCACACTGCTTCTTCCTGCCTGTTGGGGTACTCTGCCTCCCTCCCCTTGTGTGCTACTGGCCTCACTCTGCATGTCCTCCATCCACGTTGGGTCAGTTACTAGATCATCCACCACCTCTTCCTCTTCCACTTGCGCACCACGATCCTCCTCCTCACTTCCTGGCAATTGTGTCTCGTCATCGTCCACCTCTTGTGACAGATTGCCAACGTCGACTTCCTGTGGCCGTGGCTGTTCAAATATTTGGGCATCGCAACATGGGATCTCCTCTTCCACCACTTCAAGCGTATCAGGCGAGGGGCCCAAATATGGAAATGGACCAGTGAACAGGTCTTCAGAGTGTCCAAGTGTGGGATCACTTGCTGTCTGACGACACTCGGCATGGTGGGAGGAAGGAGCATCAGGGTGAGGAGGAGTATGCGGTCGAGACTCACGGCTACTAAGA
Source organism: Phyllobates terribilis (assembly GCF_046119375.1). Lineage (NCBI taxonomy): Eukaryota > Metazoa > Chordata > Amphibia > Anura > Dendrobatidae > Phyllobates > Phyllobates terribilis. The sequence goes on along the minus strand of NW_027362763.1, from coordinate 757,380,078 downwards.
GTTGACCGTCTGAAAGACAGACCGGAGGTGGTGGTGCCCAGGTAACTGGAAGTATTATCTGCTATCCAATTAATAACCTGTTCACACTGATCAGTTCTCAATACTGGTGTTGTTCTGTGCTTCCCTAGTAATTCGGTCAAGAAGTGGGAGCGAGAAGATGTGGCTGTTGTTTGTGGCACATTTTCACCTTGGCCACGGCCCCATCCTCTGCACGAACCATCACCAGAACGTCCACTTCCACGTCCCTTGCCACGCGCCTTGCCCATTGTAAATGAAGTAAAATAGCTTACACTTGCACTATCAATGGAAAAAGGGTAATAAAGAGTAGATTAGAACCGTGGAAGAGGAAAACCACAGTTATTGTTTACTGGGGTATACCACACTTTTTTAAATAGAGATATTTGCGGCTGAACAGTGAGCGACACACTCAAACTGCTTTTTTTTTAGATACCAAAGGCCCAAAACTGGATAGTACAGCGATTTGACCCATGGAACTGCGAAACCACACTGGGATGTCGGGCCTACACAAGACTATTTTCAACAGATATATTTTTGTGTCACAACAGTCAGGAGACACTACTGTTTTTCTTTACGGAAAAAACTACCAAAAGCTGAATAATAGAGATTTTTTACCGTGGGATGGCAAAACCACAGTTATTGTTTACTGGGGTATACCACACTTTTTTAAATAGAGATATTTGCGGCTGAACAGTGAGCGACACACTCAAACTGCTTTTTTTTTAGATACCAAAGGCCCAAAACTGGATAGTACAGCGATTTGACCCGTGGAACTGCGAAACCACACTGGGATGTCGGGCCTACACAAGACTATTTTCAACAGATATATTTTTGTGTCACAACAGTCAGGAGACACTACTGTTTTTCTTTATGGAAAAAACTACCAAAAGCTGAATAATAGAGATTTTTTACCGTGGGGTGGCAAAACCACAGTTATTGTTTACTGGGGTATACCACACTTTTTTAAATAGAGATATTTGCGGCTGAACAGTGAGCGACACACTCAAACTGCTTTTTTTTTAGATACCAAAGGCCCAAAACTGGATAGTACAGCGATTTGACCCATGGAACTGCGAAACCACACTGGGATGTCGGGCCTACACAAGACTATTTTCAACAGATATATTTTTGTGTCACAACAGTCAGGAGACACTACTGTTTTTCTTTACGGAAAAAACTACCAAAAGCTGAATAATAGAGATTTTTTACCGTGGGGTGGCAAAACCACAGTTATTGTTTACTGGGGTATACCACACTTTTTTAAATAGAGATATTTGCGGCTGAACAGTGAGCGACACACTCAAACTGCTTTTTTTTTAGATACCAAAGGCCCAAAACTGGATAGTACAGCGATTTGACCCGTGGAACTGCGAAACCACACTGGGATGTCGGGCCTACACAAGACTATTTTCAACAGATATATTTTTGTGTCACAACAGTCAGGAGACACTACTGTTTTTCTTTATGGAATAAACTACCAAAAGCTGAATAATAGAGATTTTTTACCGTGGGGTGGCAAAACCACAGTTATTGTTTACTGGGGTATACCACACTTTTTTAAATAGAGATATTTGCGGCTGAACAGTGAGCGACACACTCAAACTGCTTTTTTTTTAGATACCAAAGGCCCAAAACTGGATAGTACAGTGATTTGACCCATGGAACTGCGAAACCACACTGGGATGTCGGGCCTACACAAGACTATTTTCAACAGATATATTTTTGTGTCACAACAGTCAGGAGACACTACTGTTTTTCTTTATGGAAAAAACTACCAAAAGCTGAATAATAGAGATTTTTTACCGTGGGGTGGCAAAACCACAGTTATTGTTTACTGGGGTATACCACACTTTTTTAAATAGAGATATTTGCGGCTGAACAGTGAGCGACACACTCAAACTGCTTTTTTTTTAGATACCAAAGGCCCAAAACTGGATAGTACAGCGATTTGACCCGTGAAACTGCGAAACCACACTGGGATGTCGGGCCTACACAAGACTATTTTCAACAGATATATTTTTGTGTCACAACAGTCAGGAGACACTACTGTTTTTCTTTACGGAAAAAACTACCAAAAGCTGAATAATAGAGATTTTTTACCGTGGGGTGGCAAAACCACAGTTATTGTTTACTGGGGTATACCACACTTTTTAAATAGAGATATTTGCGGCTGAACAGTGAACGACACACTCAAACTGCTTTTTTTTTAGATACCAAAGGCCCAAAACTGTATAGTACAGCGATTTGACCCGTGGAACTGCGAAACCACACTGGGATGTCGGGCCTACACAAGACTATTTTCAACAGATATATTTTTGTGTCACAACAGTCAGGAGACACTACTGTTTTTCTTTACGGAAAAAACTACCAAAAGCTGAATAATAGAGATTTTTTACCGTGGGATGGCAAAACCACAGTTATTGTTTACTGGGGTATACCACACTTTTTTAAATAGAGATATTTGCGGCTGAACAGTGAGCGACACACTCAAATTGCTTCTTTTTTTTTTTAGATACAAATGGCCCAAAATGGATAATACAGAGGTTTGAACCGTGGAAGTGCAAAACAACACTTCTGTTTCTCTAGCCTACACCAGACTATTTTCAACAGTTATATTTGTGTCTGAAAAATCAGAGACACGCTTTTTTTTTTTGGCGGGGGGGGACACACACCAAAAGGTTAATAAGACGGGTATTTGTACAGTGTGAAGGAGGAAAAAAAAAGGAGGATTTAGATGAAAAAAAAAGGATTTTTCCTGGCCCCCGACATCTGGTGCTAAGTCCAGCAATTTCAGCAACAGGAGCACACAGGACAGTAATGCAGCATTTGCTGGTATAACCACTGTGTCTCCTATACAGCTTGCCTGCCTGGTATCTGGGATGGATATTAGTCCTGAAAAGGACTGTTTGTTTGTTCTGGCAGCCTTTACAGACCCTACACTAACTATTTCGCAGTTTATATCTCTCCCTAAATCAGCAGCGCTGTCCCTACACTGTCTAATCCGGAGCGACTGTGTCCAAGATGGCGGCGCCCCGTTTTAAATACTCGAGGTGACGCTGTGCGGCCAGCCAATCACTGTAATGCCCACAACCAACATGGCTGCAGCATTACAGTGACGGGCTGGCAATCCCTGCATGTTCATTGGCTCTGTAAAGAGCGCCAAACATGCAGGGCGGAGACCCGAGCTCCCGCCCGAGTAACCCGGAAATGCTCGGTGCTCGCCGAACATCCCGAGTAGCGTGATGCTCGGGCGAGTACCGAGCAGTGTCGAGCATGTTCGCTCAACACTAATAAAGAACTATTACGGACATAATAATACCAAATATGCTTATTTTTATTTATTTTTCTCATTTTTAAATGAGGAAAAGGGAGGTGATGTAAACTTTTTATATGTGTCTATATACAGTGCTGGCCAAAAGTATTGGCACCCCTGCAATTCTGTCAGATAATACTCAGTTTCTTCCTGAAAATGATTGCAATCACAAATTGTTTGGTATTATTCTCTTCATTTAATTTGTCTTCAATGAAAAAAACACAAAAAGAATTGTCCTAAAGCCAAATTGGATATAATTCCACACCAAACCTAAAAAAGGGGGTGGACAAAAGTATTGGCACCCTTTGAAAAATCTTGTGATGCTTCTCTAATTCGTGTAATTAACAGCACCTGTAACTTACCTGTGGCACCTAACAGGTGTTGGCAATAACTAAATCACACTTGCAGCCAGTTAACATGGATTAAAGTTGACTCAACCTCTGTCCTGTGTCCTTGTGCGTACCACATTGAGCATGGAGAAAAGTAAGAAGACCAAAGAACTGTCTGAGGACTTGAGAAACCAAATTGTGAGGAAGCATGAGCAATCTCAAGGCTACAAGTCCATCTCCAAAGACCTGAATGTTCCTGTGTCTTCCGTGCGCAGTGTCATCAAGAAGTTTAAAGCCCATGGCACTGTGGCTAACCTCCCTAGATGTGGACGGAAAAGAAAAATTGACGAGAGATTTCAACGCAAGATTGTGCGGATGGTGGATAAAGAACCTCGACTAACATCCAAACAAGTTCAAGCTGCCCTGCTGTCCAAGGGTACAACAGTGTCAACCCGTACTATCCGTCGACGTCTGAATGAAGAGGGACTGTATGGTAGGATACCCAGGAAGACTCCACTTCTTACCCCGAGACATAAAAAAGCCAGGCTGGAGTTTGCCAAAACTTACCTGAGAAAGCCCAAAACATTTTGGAAGAATGTTCTCTGGTCAGATGAGACAAAAGTAGAGCTTTTTGGGAAAAAGCATCAACATAGAGTGTACAGGAAAAAAAAGAGGCATTCAAAGAAAAGAACACGGTCCCTACAGTCAAACATGGCGGAGGTTCCCTTATGTTTTGGGGTTGCTTTGCTGCCTCTGACACTGGACTGCTTGACCGTGTGCATGGCATTATGAAGCCTGAAGACTACCAACAAATTTTGCAGCATAATGTAGGGCCCAGTGTGAGAAAGCTGGGTCTCCCTCAGAGGTCATGGGTCTTCCAGCAGGACAATGACCCAAAACACACTTCCAAAAGCACTATAAAATGGTTTGAGAGAAAGCACTGGAGACTTCTAAGGTGGCCACCTATGAGTCCAGACCTGAATCCCATAGAACACCTGTGGAGAGATCTCAAAATGGCAGTTTGGAGAAGGCAGCCTTCAAATATCAGGGAGCTGGAGCAGTTTGTCAAAGTAGAATGGTCTACAATTCCAGCAGAACATTGTAAGAAACTCATTGATGGTTACCGGAAGCGGTTGTTCGCAGTTATTTTGGCTAAAGGTTGTGCAACCAAGTATTAGGCTGAGGGTGCCAATACTTTTGTCCGGCCCTTTTTTGGAGTTTTGTGTGAAATGATCAATGATTTGATTTTTGCTTCATTCTCTTTTGTGTTTTTTCCTTGCAAGCAAATTAAATGAAGATAATAATACCAAAGAATTTGTGATTGCAATCATTTTCAGGAAGAAACAGAGTATTATTTGACAGAATTGCAGGGGTGCCAATACTTTTGGCCAGCACTGTATGTGTATATATATATACATATATATATATATATATATATATAAAACTCAGACTTGAGACTACTCAAACTACACTTCACAGGAGGACTAGGATGGCAGCTATAGGGGTTTTCAGCATTAGTTTAAAACATGATCAAGTCTACATTTGGTGAAGAAATGAAGTTTGTAAATTCAGCCTGTTGCTTACACATTTACACATTTATTATAAGAATGATACAAATGCCAGGAAATATGGCGATTTCATGTAAGCCTTTGCTTATTGGGAACAGGCTTTCCTATGTACACAACACTACAATGCTACCTCCTGGAACGGCATTGAATGAACATAATATAAGCTTTACAAAAGTATGAAATGCCGATAATACAGAGTAGTAGTTTGTACCCAGCTTGATATTGCACAGCATAAAAGGAATTTAATATGTCGCTATTGCCTACGCACTTTCATCTTACCAATTTTAAAGGACCTATAAGCAACACCGTCACATGAGGCACAAAGCAAAAAATATTGTTATACTCTGCAGATGGGAACGATTTCAATTAATGTTTTTTTGTAATATTAAAAACAAATTGTAGCATTGTTAAATTTATAGATATTAAGGTTTATTAATTTGACTTACAATGTAATGCAAAAGCATTCAACTCCCAAAAAAAGTAGGCAAACTTGTATTTTATTAAAAACAAAACCACTAACAAATGTTGCTTGCAGAAGTACTGAACCCTAGGTTTGTGGAAACTTGAAGTTTACACATACATTGATTCAAGAGTTGGATAATTACTTCTACTATACAGTCATGGTTGAAAGTGTTGGCACCCTTGAAATTATTCCAGAAAATGAAGTATTTCTCCCAGAAAGTTATTGCAATTACACATTTTGTCATACACATCGTAAAGATCTGAGGTTGTGGGTTGTAAGTAATCATCTAGGCAGGTTAACAATGCAACAATATTTTATTAATCACCTCCATGGTAATGTAGCAATTCCAAATAAATAGCCAAAATGCAGTTCTCTCAGTCCTCAAGTTCCCAATCTGGGTTCAGTAGTTCCACTGGCTTTGTATAAGGTCATACTCACTGTCTCCCAACTTTTGGTTGGCCAACAGATTTCGTATCTCCAGCCAGTATAGTCTGAAGCCACAGTCCATGATCCTCTAGATGGACGATAAAATGATGAAAGCATAGGTATCCAGTAGCAACAGTCCTTTTAAGAAAGTTTAAATCCAAATGACATAATCCATAATGGTAACATGTTTATCCATCCATCCTTCCAAGTCCACGGTCTCCATCCTCTTCCTTCAATCCTTCCACACAACTCCTAGACTAAAACATGCCTGTCCTCTACTTCCCTGGGGTCAACCCCCTTCCAGCTCAAAAGTGCTGACACCCTTCCCGTTAAGCATTTACTGTTCACTAAAACAATGAAGAATTTTCTAGAAGCCTTAATCTGAGACTGCCTGTAAGACCCCCTGTGGTGACTGCTCCACTGTGTCTCAATCTACACTCACTTAATGAGATTATTATCTGTTGAAACAATGGACTCCTGAGATAAAGATGAGATTAGTGGAATGCTGGACATTTTACAAGTGAATCTTACATACTGACAAGTAAGCAGAGCTATATAAAACATAACAAGTAAATCACTAATAACACACAATAATAATATTGACTAAAATGGTGGTCCATGCTGGAAAAGTATCATAGTCTTTAGTAAGTATCATAGTCTTTAGTAAGTGGGCAGCTCCTCACACACATGTTTATTTCCTTTGTGTTTATTGGAACAACAAAAAAAAGAGAAAAAAGGCAAATTGGACATAATTTCACACAAGACCCCAAAAATGGGCCGGACAAAATTGTTGGCACCCTCAGCTTAATATTTGGTTGCATATCCTTTGGAATAAATAACAGCAATCAATCGCTTCTTATAACCATCAAAAGCTTCTTACACTTCTCAACTGGACCACTCCTCTTTTGCAAACTGTTCCAGGTCACTCACATTTGAAGGGTGCCTTCTCCCAAAAGCTATTTTAAGATGTATCCACAAGTGTTCAATGGGATTTAGATCCAGACTCATTGCTGGCCACTTAAGCAACTCTCCAGCACTTTGTTTCCATCCATTTCTGGTTGATTTTTGAAGTATGTTTGGGGTCATTGTCCTGCTGGAAGACCTAGGACCCAAACCCAGCTTTCTGACACATTGCGACCCAAAATCCGTTGGTAATCTTCAGATTTCATGATGCCTTGCACAAAGTCAAGGCAACCAGTGCCAGAGGCAGCAGAACAACCCCAAAACATATATTTGACTGTAGGTACTGTGTTATTTTCTTTGTAGACCTCATTTCATTTTCGGTAAACAGTAGAATATTGTGCTTTACCAAAAAGCTCTATCTTGGTTTCATTTGTCCACAAGACGCTTTCCTAGAAGGTTTACGTGCATTTTGGCAAACTGCACTCTAGCTTTTTTTTTGTGTCTCTATGTCAACAGTGGGGTCATCCTAGGTCTCCTGCCACCATCTGGAGTATCCTGCGTTGCAACCATTCATCAATTTTTTTTGCCGTCCACGTCTAGGGAGATTAGCTACAGTGCCATGGGTTATAATCTTCTTGATTATGTTGCGCACTGTGGACAAAGGAACATCAAGATCTCAGGAGATGAACTTGTAAGCTTGAAATTGTTGATATTGTTCAACAGTTTAGGCTCTCAAGTCATCAGAAAGTTCTCTTCTCCTTTTTCTGTTCTCCATGCTTAGTTTGGCACACACCAACACACAATGCATTTTCATAAAGTCAACTTCTCCCCTTTTTATCTAGTTTCAGGTGCGATTTTCATATTGCCCCCACCTGTTACTTGTCACAGGTGAGTTTGAACAAGCATTACATGCTTGAAATAAAGTTGTTTACCCACAATTTTGGAAAGGTGCCAACAATTTTGTCAGGCCCGTTTTTGTGTGAAATTATGTTCAATTTTCTTTTTTTTCTGTTTTTTTTGTGTTGTTCCAATACACACAAAGGAAAACACATGTGTATCAAAATGTGTAATTGCAATGATTTTCTGGGAGAAATATTTCATTTTTGTAACAATTTCAAGGGAGCCAACACTTCCAGCCATAACTGTATATGTACAGTGGGTACAGAAAGTATTCAGACCCCTTTAAATTTTTCACTCTTAGTTTCATTGCAGCCATTTGGTAAATTCTAAAAAGTTCATTTTTTTTCTCATTAAAGTACACTCTGCTCCCCATCTTGACTGGAAAAAAACAGAAATGTAGAAATTTTTGCAAATTTATTAAAAAAGAAAAACTGAAATATCACAGGGTCATAAGTATTCAGACCCTTTGCTCAGACACTCATATTTAAGTCACATGCTGTCAATTTTGTTGTGTTTCTCCTTGAGATGGTTATACTCCTTCATTGGAGTCCAGCTCTGTTTAATTAAACTGATAGAACTTGATTTGGAAAGGCACACACCTGTCTATATAAGACCTCACAGCTCGCAGTGCATGTCAGACCAAATGAGAATCATGACCTCAAAGGAACTACCCAAGAAGCTCAGAGACAGAATTGTGGCAATGAACAGATCTGGCCAAGGTTATAAAATAATTTCTGCATCACTCAAGGTTCCTAAGAGCACAGTGGCCTCCATAATCTTTAAATGGAAGAAGTTTGGGGCCACCAGAAGTCTTACTAGACCTGGCCATCCAGCCAAACTGAGGAATCATGGGAGAAGAGCCTTGGTGAGAGAGGTAAAGAAGAACCCCAAGATCACTGTGGCTGAGCTCCAGAGATGCAGTAGGGAGATGGGAGAAAGTTCCACAAAGTCAACTATCACTGCAGCCCTCCACCAGTCAGGCCTTTATGGCAGAGTGGTGAGACGGAAGCCTCTCCTCAGTGCAAGACATGTGAAAGCCTGTATAGAGTTTGCTCAAAAACACATGAAGGACTCCCAGACTATGAGAAATAAGATTCTCTGGTCTGATGAGACAAAGATAGAACTTTTTGGTGACAATTCTAAGCAGTATGTGTGGAGAAAACCAGGCAGGCACTGCTCATTACCTGCCCAATACAATCCCAACAGTGAAACATAGTGGTGCCAGCATCATGCTATGGGGGTGTTTTTCAGCTGCAGGGACAGGATGACTGTTTGCAATTGAAGGAAACATGAATGCAGCCAAGTACAGAGATATCCTGGGTGAAAACCTCTTCCAGAGTGCTCTGGACCTCAGACTTGGCCGGAGGTTCACCTTCCAACAAGACAATGACCCTAAGCACACAGCTAAAATAACAAAGGAGTGGCTTCAGAACACCTCTGTGATCATTCACAGAGCCCTGACCTAAACCCAATTGACCCAATCTCTGGAGAGGCCTGAAAATGGCTGTCCACCAACGTTCACCAACCATCCAACCTGACGGAACAGGAGAGGATCCCCAAATCCATGTGTGAAAAGCTTGTTGCATCATTTCTAAGAAGACTCATGGGTGCTTCTACTCAATACTGAGCATAGGGTATGAATACTTATGACCATGTGATATTTCATTTTTTCTTTTTTAATAAATTTGCAAAAATTTATACATTTCTGTTTTTTTCAGTCAAGATGGGCAGCAGAGAGTACATTAATGAGAAAAAAAATGAACTTTTTAGAATTTACCAAATGGCAGCAATGAAACAAAGAGTGAAAAATTTAAAAGGATCTGAATACTTTCCGTAACCACTGTAAATAATTAGTTACCCTTTCAAAAATGGTTTCATTTTTTAGGACCTTTAATTCGTTACAGATCTCATGATTAGTGAGGCATTGGGTCTTGAGTAGTGTTGAGCCACCCCCGTAGTGTTCGAGTTCGGTTCGTCGAACACCCTTGTGTTCGCCGAACTGTTCGTCGAACACCTTCGAACACCTTTAAAACCAATGGCAGGCAAACAAAAACACATAGAAACACATAGAAAACACCTTCAAAGGTGTCCAAAAGCTGACAAACTGCTCAGAAGACATAACTAACACATGGAAAAGTGACAAGCACATATAGTCATGCGAAAAGAAAAGAGGTGGAGGAGTAAAAGGAGGGGGAGACACAGATATAGGCATGTCATGCCCTTCTAAAATCCAAAAAGTGAGAAGCCGACACGGGTTCCTGCCCGTGCCACCTCCGTGTCGCCGGGTTTGTGCCGGAGCCGCGCTGGACCCTGACGGCCAGCCCCCCTCTTCCAATACTGGTGCCTGTCCACTGGTGGGTCGAGCGAGCCCCCCTGTGGTGGAGGCAGCTCTAAGCTTTTTAATTTAAATTGTCTCTCTAATTTGAATGAATACACTTTAAATCCTTTTACAAGGATCTATTGAAGGGCAAGTCTCATGCCAGCAGCCGCGTAATTCCAGCTCCAGTAGCGTCCACTAAAGCTGCTGCAGTTAAAAAGCTTTTATAAGGATCGAGCTCGGCTGTCCACCGCAAGACGTCCTACCGCCAGTCCCAGCCCCTATGCCTTGGGGTGCCTCCTGATGCTCTTCACTGAGTATCCTGTGGTCCCGAAGCATTTCCTTTGAAAAAATTAAGTGTCCAAACTACAGGTGGTGTAGCTTGCTTAACAGCCGGGATAATCCGCTGACTAGCAGACACTGCTACTAGGCACAAAGTATTTCCTGGGCTAAATGCAGTTAAAAATTTGTAATTAGATACTCTCGTTGGATGCTGAGAAAGCATTCCATAGAGTCTCCTGGCACGCCATATATTATTCTCTTAAAAAGCTTGGGGTAGGGGTCTAGGGGACCCTTTTATAGCCAAAATCACGGCCCTGTATCGCAATACGTCACCTAGGCTGAAGATAAATGGAACTGTAGCACCCCGAGGGCTCGGTTGCTACACAGGTATTGCACCTCACCCAGAGGTGTGATATCTCACTCTCAGGTAAGGATGGAGTGTGGATCAGGATCCGACACCTGCATGCATTACACCACATTGCCGTGGCACAGGGCGACCAATATGCCCCTGAGATGGGCAGGACAGTCCTTTTCCCTGGCTGGAGTGGGGGGAGGGAACACTGAGGAAGGGGAACCCTGTAGTGCAGGAGCAGGGAGGAAGCAGTTCCTGGGTGCATTGAGAAGGGAGTATAAAAGGTGGGTACCATCTTAGTTCAGTGCAGAGAAGTCTGAGCAGAAGTGACAAGGAGCAGGGGCTCTGCATGAGCTCTGCTCCGGAGGCGGGCCTAGTAACAGAGGCCCAGGCCTGGAAGAGGGAGAAGGAAGGAAGAGGAGCGGAGAAGGCTCCAGGAACGAGGAACGAAGGGATCCCAGGGGTGTGGACGGACGAGTCGCCACCGAACGCCCGAATCCACCTGCGTGGAGGGGTCAGGCCAAAGGGGGAGACCGGTCCCCGAAACTAGTGGAGGCGGGAAACGACCCTCAGCTAGAAACCGGAGGCTGTGACATTTTATGTGGCGCAGCCCCTCGATACACCCGCTAGGAGGGCAGCACATAGGGTCAGGGAAACTGGCGCCAAGTTTACCAAGAGGAGGCCCGAGGCAGCCGAACAGAAGGGTTGATAAGAAAGGCCAGACAAAGGACACACAAAGGGGGTCCTGTGAAGCGCTCCAAAGTTATCTGGGAGTTGTCTGAGCCCCTCACATGGTGAGCACAGTACGACGTGGGCAGCCGCTACCTACAGAAGTGGTCTGGATAATAAGAACTGTGAGTAAAGGCCCTGGACTGCATCACTGACTCCGTGTCGTTACAGCTGCTGCCCTGCACCATCACCCCCATCCACCGCATACACTGCCCTGAGGCTATACTCCTCCCGTGGGGAGTTATGCTACGCTCTGCTGCACCCACAACACCAGCCTCAGCGGTCTGCCCTGCAGCGGCGGTTCACTCTGACCGCAATCCACGGGTGGCTTAGTCGGACATTTAAACCTCAAAACCACATAAATAGTTCCACTACTGGTTTGACCGCCCTGAGCCACGGAACCGGGTCGCCGCCACGGAGACTACGACCACCAGCATCCACCAAAAAGGGTCCGGCTCCGAATGTCCCAAGGCCCAGGGGGCGCGTCAGAACATTTTCATCACCTTTCATAACCAACAATGGGACAAGGCAGGGATGTCCTCTGTCCCCTCTCTTATACATCCTAGTGACGGAGCACCTGCTCTCATCAATTCGCCATAACCCCAATATTAGGTGGATTGAGGTGGGAGGCACCGAGTACAAGTGCTCTCTATTTGCTGATGATGTCCTAGTATATATCACTCAATCACATATATCCATCCATGCTGTTATGGCTGAAATAGATCACTTTGTTACATGGTCAAATTTTAAAATCAATGCAGCGAAGTCTGAGGCCCTCGATGTCTCCCTCCCCAAATCCATACAGGATTCCATCCAGTCCAACTTTCCCTTTGTCTGGCCCTCACAGGGTATCAAATTCTTAGGAATTCCTATTCATAGAGACCTCTCTTGTCTATGTTATCTTAATTTTGGGCCCTTTATTGAACAACTCCATACAGACCACGGTTGGCAAGTTAGAACTGTAAGATTCACTACGTGAACCACAGATGTTTTGTGGAAAAGCACATGTACACTGTGTTCCAAATTATTATGCAAAAAGTGTTTAGGAGTGATAAGGGGAGAATATGTTTGTTTGTCTGTTAAACTCATTGATGGTGATGTGTGTCAGGGCTCTTTATATCACTGTAAGCAATTGCAGACACCTGTGCTAATTAGTTTGGCAGGTGTGTCCAATGAACGGCAAGACTACTTAAGAAGGCTGTCCCACATTATTAAGCAGCCTACATTTTCTGCCAAAATGGGAAAGAAAAAGGATGTGTCGGCTGCTGAGAAGCAACAAATTGTGGAGTGTTTAGGTCAAGGCATGACTACAATCAACATTGTGCGATGATCAGGATGAAGTGTATGTAGCTGATTCACAGTACACACGTGTGCGTGCTGATAAGGGCAAATTGAGGACTCTTTCCTACAGGCAATTACGTCAGGTTAAAAGAGCAGCGGCAAAAAAGCCTTGTCATAGCAGCAGACAAGTTTTTGAAGCTGCTGGTGCCTCCAACGTCCCCCGAACAACAAGATGCAGGGTCCTTCAGAGGTTTGCAGCTGTGCATACGCCATCCTGTCGACCTCCTCTATCCACTGCACACAAGCAGAAACGGCTCCAGTGGGCCAAACAATACACGAAGACTGACTTCAAAACTGTTTTGTTCACGGATGAGTGCCATGCAATGCTTGATGGTCCAGATGGATGGAGTGGAGGATGGCTGGTTGATGGACACTCCACGCAAACACGGCTACAGCGCCAACGAGGAGGTGGAGTAATGTTTTGGGCTGGATTCATGGGGAGAGAGATTGTCGGCCCCTTTAGGATCCCTGAAGGGGTAAAGATGAACTCCATAATGTATGTGGAGTTTCTCAAACAGCACTTCCTGCTATGGTTCAAGAAGAAGAACCGTGTATTCCACAGCAACATCATTTTCATGCATGATAATGCACCGTCTCATGCTGCACATAACACATCTGCATCTCTGGCTGATATGGGCATAAAAGGGGACAAACTTATGGTGTGACCCCATGCTCCCCTGACCTCTACCCCATTCAGAACCTCTGGAGCATCATCAAAAGGAATGTCTATGATGGCGGGAGGCAGTTCACATCTAAGCAACAGCTCTGGGAGGGTATTCTGTCCTCATGCAAAACAATTGAAGCAGAAACCATCCAAAACCTGACAAATTCAATGGATGAGAGAGTTCAGAAGCTCCTTTCAAACAAGGGGTCCTATGTGTAAATGTAACATAACCTAGAATAAAGTTTTGAGTTGAAAACTGTTTGATTTCAGTTTCTAATAACCTGCTAATGCTTATAATTTCAAAAATGACAATTTTTTTGGCCTTTATTAAAATGAAAAGGTTGATCGAAGAGTGTGGAGGATCTAAGAGTGTGGCAACCCAGTAGTCAGGATTACTTCGAATTCTGACAATCTGAGGGTCATGTTGCAGGTAGTGCAGCAAGAAGGCACTTATGTGTCTTGCGCATCTGGGAGCCCCAAAATTATTTTCCAGGCTAGATGCAGCTAAAAATTATTATTAATTTTAAATCTGGTGGAGCTTAGTATAGATGGCCTAATAGAATCAGTACTGCACACTGCTACAAAGCCCAAATTATTTTCCAGCCAAGATACAGATAAACATGATTAGTAATTTGAAAGCTTAAAACGGTTGGTGAGGTGATTTTAACCAATCATCAAGCTTTTACTCTCCCCAGGATGACACAGGGGTAGAAAAGTCGTTTCGGATCCATGATTTGTTCATCTTTATGAACGTGAGTCTGTCTACATTATCAGTGGTACATTATCAGTGGAGAGCCGCGTGCGCTTATATGTCAGCACACCACCAGCAGCGCTGAACACACGTTCAGACAGAACGCTGGCTGCGGGGCATGACAAGATCTCCAAGGCGTAAGTGGCGAGCTACGGCCATTTATCCAGATTGGAAGCCCAAAAAGAGCAAGGGTCCAGTGACACAGTCATGGCTTCAATGTTTACTTGGAGATACTCCTGTGCCATCGTCTCTAGGCGTTGACTATGTGTCAGACTTCTTGTCTCCTGTGGCCTTGCAAAGGATGGGCTAAAAAAGTGGTGAAATGATTCCGCAAAATTGATGTTACCAGCAGATACTGTGTTTCTGTTACGGTTTGAGTGCTGAACACTCGACGGTCCCACGGTTGGCAAGTTGGAACTGTGAGATTCACTACGTGCACCACTGGTGTTTTGTGGAAAAGCACATGTAAGATTCTGCAACAGTCTCTGCTGATACTCCTGCATGCGTACATCCCTTTCTATGGCAGGAATAATTTCTGCAAATTTACTTTTGTACCGGGCATCTAACAGTGTGGCAACGCAGTAGTCAGGATTATTTCTAATTCTCACAATTCGAGGGTCATGTTGCAGGTAGTGCAGCAAGAAGGCACTCATGTGTCTTGCGCATCCAGGAGCACCAAGTCCCTGTTGTGTTGATGGCGAGGTAACAATCATGCTTCCTTCCTCTGTCCTCTCCCCCCAACCTCGCACAACAGAAATGTGATCAAGGTCTCCCTCATCTGATGAGTCTTCCATCAGTTCGTCCTCCACTTCTTCCTGGTCTCCTGCACCATCCTCTCTAGTTTGGCTGCTACCATGCGCCCTGGTAAAACCATCTCCCCCACCCTCACATGCCTGCCGCCTTGGTGCTGCCGACCATCTGGACTTGGCAGATGTTAGCCCTTCCGCATACAACTCCTCCTCCTCTACTTCCTCCACCTCCTCTTGTGCCACCACCTGACTCCGAATTCTGTTTAACATATGCTCCAGCATGTAAATCACCGGAATAGTTTTGCTGATAATGGCATCGTCAGCACTAAACATCTTCGTCGCCATTTCAAAACTGTGCAGAAGGGTGCATAGGTCCCTGATCTGAGACCACTCCTCCAGCGTGATTTGCCCCACCCCTGGATCTCGTTGGCCCAGGCTATACGTCAGAACGTATTGCACCAGGGCTTGTCGGTGCTGCCACAGTCGCTGCAACATGTGCAGAGTTGAATTCCACCGGGTAGGCACATCGCATTTTAGCCGGTGAAGTGGCAGGCCCAACGACTTCTGTAGAGATGTAAGTCGCTGAGCTGCGGGATGCGAACGGCGGAAGTGAGCACACAGCGACCTTGCCCTCTGCAGAAGGCCATCTAGTCCGGTATAGTGGGCTAAAAATTGCTGGACAACCAGGTTCAACACGTGAGCCATACAAGGCACGTGTGTGACATTGCCCCGGCGAAGGGCCGCACCCAGGTTTGCAGCATTGTCGCACACGGCCTTCCCTGGTTTCAGGTCCAGTGGAGACAACCATTCATGAAATTGGTTCGCCAGAGCTGACCACAACTCCTCAGCTGTGTGACTCACATTTCCCAGACATTTCAAAGTGAAAACTGCCTGATGACGTTGAGCCCTACTGCCAGCATAGTAAGGAGGTGTGCAGGATCCCTTCTGCGCAGTTAGAAAGCTTGTGGCATGACCAGACAGGCTTTGGGTGCAGGTGGAGGACCGAGAGGAGGTTGAGGAGGCAGAAGCAGTGGAGGGACTTTGAGATAAAGAGGATTGACGCACAACTCGTGGGGAGGGCAAGACTTGGACAGCAGCCCCTTGTCCTGCTGTCACCATAGTTACCCAGTGCCCAGTCAGCGACATGTAACGCCCCTGTCCATGCCTACTCGTCCAAGTGTCTGTGGTGAAATGCACCCTGTCACACACAGAGTTTCTCAAAGAAGCGGTGATGTTGTGTGCGACATGCTGGTGGAGCGCAGGCACACCTTTCTTTGAGAAGTAGTGCCGACTGGGCATCTGGTACTGGGGCACTGCGACGGACATAAGGTCTCGAAAATCCTCTGTGTCCACCAGGCGGAAAGGCAGCATTTCTGTAGCCAAGAGCTTGCAGATGGTGAAATTCAACCTCTTAGCTTTCTCATGGCTAGGAGGAAATGGTCTTTTACTTGTCCACATCTGAGGGACCGAGGGCTGGCTGTTGTGCTTAGACGGGGTTGATAAGGGTGTCCCCGGCAAACTGCCAGTCTGTGAGGAAGATGCAGGCGGACATGTTAGGTTGCCTTGATCCAAAGGTGGTGCTATCGATGTCGGAAAGCTCTCAACACCAGCTGGTGTTACCACCTCCAAAGAAAATGATGACCTGCCAATCACGCTGGCTGTTGCGGGTAAAGAGGTGGCAGGTCTGCGTCCCAAAACAGGTGTGACTGCTGTCCCCCCAGTCACAGAGGATGAAGAGGCCGCAGATGCACAAGATGGGGCAGATGGTGGTTGGCCCGGCCGGCTAGGCCGCATTGTAGCACAGTGAGCTTCCCACTGCAACTTATGCTTCATATCCATGTGCCGGTTCATGCATGAAGTACTCAAACTATGTATTTTTTGGCCTCTACTTAGCTTTTGCTGACAAATGTTACAGATAACACGAGTTGAGTCATCTTTATCGATCTGAAAAAATGCCCAGGCTATGCAAGGCTTAGCACCCATGCGACCTGAAGAGCCACTACGACTTGTGGTCAGAGGCAGATTTATGTTTGAGGATGCAGTTGTTGACGTGCTTCCAGTACTACGTCTCTGTCCAGGAAGGCGCAACCTGACCTCGTCGTCACTAGCATCCTCCTCCACCTCCTCTGCTGACCTCATCTCTTGGCTGACTGTGGGTTGACAGTAAGTGGGATCTCCAACCTCGTCATCATCACCCTGTGTGTTATCACACCCGTCGTCCTCAGAGCCAACCTCTTCCTGCCCTGACAAAAAACTAAAGTTGTCGCTCCAATCAGGTATTTGAGTCTCATCATCGTCTTCCTCATTGTCTCCACGAACAGGAGTTACAGTTTGGGAACGAGGGTCTACATTATCGTCAGAACCTTCTGCGTCTGGTCCTGGATCCGACTCATAAAGATTCTGGGCATCAGTGCAGATCATTTCCTCATCTGGATTCACAGAAGCGCTGGAGCCGACCTCTGATTCCCAGGTTATAGTATGAGTAAACAGCTCTGCAGACTCAACCATCTGTTCTAGCTCATACTCAGACGGGCAGCTGGAGATTTGGGAGCTGTGAGGAAGCAAGTGCGATTGGGGTGACACCTCTGAGGACTGGAGTATTTGTGATGTTGAAGTTGATGTGGAGGAGAGCCCACTTAAAGGAGCACTTGATATCCGTTGAAGCACCTGCTGTTTTTGTGCCTCATCTGGAATTTGTAGCGATTGGCGTGGCCGTAAAAAAGGGATCTTATCACATTGTCGGCTAAAAGAAGTAGACATTTTAGTTTGGCTGCAAGATGGTCTTTCTTCTGCAGATGTTACTGTTGCTTTAACACCTACCCCACGGACACAACCTTTTTTCCCCTTCCCAACACGCCTATTCCCCTTTCCACCAGCAGCAGGCCTTTTTCCACTCATTTTGGTGGTTAACTAATTCACAACTCTGGAGTTGTTTGCACAAAAAAACAATGGATGGGAACCGAGCAGAGCTGAGTGGCCAAACTGTGGTATTAGGCCAAAACTATCGTCTGGGTTAGATGCAGAAAAAAATTATATTCAATTTGCAACCTGATGGAGGTCAGTATAGATGGACTAATAGAACAAGTCCCACACACTGCTAGAAGGCCAAATATTTTTTCAGAGCTAGATGCAGTTAAAAATTATTTTTAATTTGCAACCTGATGGAGGTCAGTATAGATGGACTAATAGAACAAGTCCCACACACTGCTAGAAGGCCAAATATTTTTTCAGAGCTAGATGCAGGTAAAAATTATTTTTAATTTGCAACCTGATGGAGGTCAGTATAGATGAACTAATAGAACAAGTCCCACACACTGTTAGAAGGCCAAATATTTTTTCAGAGCTAGATGCAGATAAAAATTATTTTTAATTTGCAACCTGATGGAGGTCAGTATAGATGGACTAATAGAACAAGTCCCACACACTGCTAGAAGGCCAAATATTTTTTCAGAGCTAGATGCAGATAAAAAATATTTTAATTTGCACCCTGATGGAGGTCAGTATAGATGGACTAATAGAACAAGTCCCACACACTGCTAGAAGGCCAAATATTTTTTCAGAGCTAGATGCAGAAAAAAATTCTATTCAATTTGCAACCTGATGGAGGTCAGTATAGATGGACTAATAGAACAAGTCCCACGCACTGCTAGAAGCCCAAATATTTTTTCAGAGCTAGATGCAGACAAAAAATTATTTTTAATTTGCAACATGATGGAGGTCAGTATAGATGGACTAATAGAACAAGTCCCACACACTGCTAGAAGCCCAAATATTTTTTCAGAGCTAGATGCAGATAAAAATTATTTTTAATTTGCAACCTGATGGAGGTCAGTATAGATGGACTAATAGACCAAGTCCCACACACTGCTAGAAGCCCAAATATTTTATCAGAGCTAGATGCAGAAAAAAAATATTTTTAATTTTCAACCTGATGGAGGTCAGTATAGATGGAGTAATAGACCAAGTCCCACACACTGCTAGAAGCCCAAATATTTTTTCAGAGCTAGATGCATATAAAAATTATTTTTAATTTGCAACCTGATGGAGGTCAGTATGCATGGACTAATAGAACAAGTCCCACACACTGCTAGAAGGGCAAATATTTTTTCAGAGCTAGATGCAGATAAAAAATATTTTTAATTTGCAACCTGATGGAGGTCAGTATATATGGACTAATAGACCAAGTCCCACACACTGCTAGAAGGCCAAATATTTTTTCAGAGCTAGATGCAGAAAAAAATTATATTCATTTTGCAACCTGATTGAGGTCAGTATAGATGGACTAATAGAACAAGTCCCACACACTGCTAGAAGGGCAAATATTTTTTCAGAGCTAGATGCAGACAAAAAATTATTTTTAATTTGCAACCTGATGGAGGTCAGTATAGATGGACTAATAGAACAAGTCCCATACACTGCTAGAAGGCCAAATATTTTTTCAAAGCTAGATGCAGATAAAAATTATTTTTAATTTGCAACCTGATGGAGGTCAGTATAGATGGACTAATAGAACAAGTCCCACACACTGCTAGAAGGCCAAATATAGATGCAGATAAAAATTATTTTTAATTTGCAACCTGATGGAGGTCAGTATAGATGGACTAATAGAACAAGTCCCACACACTGCTAGAAGCCCAAATATTTTTTCAGAACTAGATGCAGAAAAAAATTATATTCAATTTGCAACCTGATGGAGGTCAGTATAGATGGACTAATAGAATGATGCTATGCCCAAAAGGTTTTACTTCACTAGGTGCAGTAAAAAAATTGGTATTGTATACACAGGTGGTGTAGCTTGCAACACAGATAGGCTACTCCACTGACTAACACACTCTGCAATAGGCCAAAAAGGATTAGCTTTGCTAGATTTAGCCAAATGCTGTGAAAAAAACTTGCACAGCACTGGCACAGACCTGCCTGGCAAAAACTGATAGGAACTGATCTAACTTAGTCCTGAAAAGGACTGCAATAACAATTAGTCTTTACTCCCAACTTATCTATTTAAGAGCACAGACCTGCCTGATAAAAGTCGTAGGAAATGCTGTAACCTAGTCCTTAAAAGGACTGCAATCACAACTATTCCCTACTCCCAAGCTATCTGTAGATGTGTGCGAAAATTGGCTTGAAATTAACAAGGTATAGCGCACACAGCAACAGCGGTGCCGTCTAACACGCAGCTGCAGCAGTGAGAAAATGGTGGCAACGGGGAAAATGGCTGGGTCTTATAGGGCAAGGACATGTGACATACGCTGCCAATGACACATGCCCTTGCTTGTGTGAAAAAAAGCACTTCGCTCCGTTTGTGCGCTGCTGATAGGCTGACAGATTGCACCTCCCTACTGTAAATGCGGGAAAGAGAAAAAAAAAATGGAGATCTTCATTATTCCTGCAGAGATCCATCCCCTGCCCCTCCCCCCGCCCCGCTGTACACTCAAACTGCGTATTAACATTCATTTTCAGCATTACTGAGAAAAAATCCAGTTATGATTTTGGTGCACGAACAGTTATCGAACATAACCTCGAACAGCTGAATTTTTTTCAAATCGTTCGTGTTCGCCGAACGGCTCGAACACCGCCCAAAACAGCTCAAATTTGAGATTGGCGAACAGTTCGAGTCGAACAACGCTCATCTCTAGTCTTGAGTAGTGTTGAGCCACCCCCGTAGTGTTCGAGTTCGGTTCGGTTCGTCGAACACCCGTGTGTTCGCAGAACTGTTCGTCGAACACCTTCGAACACCGTTAAAACCAATGGCAGGCAAACAAAAACACATAGAAACACATAGAAAACACCTTCAAAGGTGTCCAAAAGCTGACAAACTGCTCAGAAGACACAACTAACACATGGAAAAGTGACAAGTACATATAGTCATGAGAAAAGAAAAGAGGTGGAGGAGTAAAAGGAGGGGGAGACACAGATATAGGCATGTCATGCCCTTCTAAAATCCAAAAAGTGAGAAGCCGACACGTTCAGTCCGCTCCTGCCCGTGCCACCTCCGTGTCGCCGGGTTTGTGCCAGAGCCGCGGTGAACCCTGACGGCCAGCCCCCCTCTCCCAATACTGGTGCCTGTCCGCTGGTGGGTCGAGCGAGCCCCCCTGTGGTGGAGGCAGCTCTAAGCTTTTTAATTTAAATTGTCTCTCTAATTTGAATGAATACAATTTAAATCCATTTACAAGGATCTATTGGAGGGCAAGTCTCATGCCAGCAGCCGCGTAATTCCAGCTCCAGTAGCGTCCACTAAAGCTGCTGCAGTTAAAAAGCTTTTATAAGGATCGAGCTCGGCTGTCCACCGCAAGGCATCCTACTGCCAGTCCCAGCCCCTATGCCTTGGGGTGCCTCCTGATGCTCTTCACTGAGTATCCCGTGGTCCCGAAGCATTTCCTTTGAAAAAATTAAGTGTCCAAACTACAGGTGGTGTAGCTTGCTTAACAGCCGGGATAATCCGCTGACTAGCAGACACTGCTACTAGGCACAAAGTATTTCCTGGGCTAGATGCAGTTAAAAATTTGTAAGTAGATACACTCGTTGGATGCTGAGAAAGCATTCCATAGAGTCTCCTGGCACGCCATATATGATTCTCTTAAAAAGCTTGGGGTAGGGGTCTAGGGGACCCTTTTATAGCCAAAATCACGGCCCTGTATCACAATACGTCACCTAGGCTGAAGATAAATGGAACTGTAGCACCCTGAGGGCTCGGTTGCTACAGACGTATTGCACCTCACCCAGAGGTGTGATATCTCACTCTCAGGTAAGGATGGAGTGTGGATCAGGACCCGACACCTGCATGCATTACACCACATTGCCGTGGGGCAGGGCGACCAATATGCCCCTGAGATGGGCACGACAGTCCCTGTCCCTGGCTGGAGTGGGGGGAGGGAACACTGAGGAAGGGGAACCCTGTAGTGCAGGAGCAGGGAGGAAGCAGTTCCTGGGTGCATTGAGAAGGGAGTATAAAAGGTGGGCACCATCTTAGTTCAGTGCAGAGAAGTCTGAGCAGAAGTGGCAGGGAGCAGGGGCTCTGCATGAGCTCTGCTCCGGAGGCGGGCCTAGTAACAGAGGCCCAGGCCTGCAAGAGGGAGAAGGAAGGAAGAGGAGCGGAGAAGGCTCCAGGAACGAGGAATGAAGGGATCCCAGGGGTGCGGACGGGCGAGTCGCCACCGCACGCCCAACTCCACCTGCGTGGAGGGGTCAGGCCAAAGGGGGAGACCGGTCCCCGAACTAGTGGAGGCAGGAAACGACCCTCAGCTAGAAACCGGAGGCTCTGACATTTTATGTGGCGCAGCCCCTCGCTACACCCGCTAGGAAGGCACCACATAGGGTCAGGGAAACTGGCGCCAAGTTTACCAAGAGGAGGCCCGAGGCAGCCGGACAGAAGTGTTTGTAAGAAAGGCCAGACAAAGGACACACAAAGGGGGTCCTGTGAAGCGCTCCAAAGTTATCTGGGAGTTGTCTGAGCCCCTCACCTGGTGAGCACAGTACGACGTGGGCAGCCGTTACCTGCAGACGTGGTCTGGATAATAAGAACTGTGAGTAAAGGCCCTGAACTGCATTACTGACTCCGTGTCGTTACTGCTGCTGCCCTGCACCATCACCCCCATCCTCCGCATACACTGCCCTGAGGCTATACTCCTCCCGTGGGGAGTTATGCTACGCTCTGCTGCACCCACAACACCAGCCTCAGCGGTCTGCCCTGTAGCGGCGGTTCACTCTGACCGCAATCCACGGGTGGCGTAGTCGGACATTTAAACATCAAAACCACATAAATAGTTCCGCCACTGGTTTGACCACCCTGAGCCACGGAACCGGGTCACCGCCACGAAGACTACAACCACCAGCATCCACCAAAAAGGGTCCGGCTCCGGGTGTCCCAAGGCCCAGGGGGTGCGTCAGAACATTTTCATCACCTTTCACAATCACCAATGGGACAAGGCAGGGATGTCCTCTGTCCCCTCTCTTATACATCCTAGTGACGGAGCACCTGCTCTCATCAATTCGCCATAACCCCAATATTAGGTGGATTGAGGTGGGAGGCACCGAGTACAAGTGCTCTCTATTTGCTGATGATGTCCTAGTATATATCACTCAATCACATATATCCATCCATGCTGTTATGGCTGAAATAGATCACTTTGTTACATGGTCAAATTTTAAAATCAATGCAGCGAAGTCTGAGGCCCTCGATGTCTCCCTCCCCAAATCCATATAGGATTCCATCCAGTCCAGCTTTCCCTTTGCCTGGCCCTCACAGGGTATCAAATACTTAGGAATTCCTATTCATAGAGACCTCTCCCATCTATGTTATCTTAATTTTGGGCCCTTTATTGAACAACTCCATACAGACCACGGTTGGCAAGTTAGAACTGTAAGATTCACTACGTGAACCACTGGTGTTTTGTGGAAAAGCACATGTACACTTCGTTCCAAATTATTATGCAAAAAGTGTTTAGGAGTGATAAGGGAAGAATTTGTTTGTTTGTCAGTTAAACTCATTGATGGTGATGTGTGTCAGGGCTCTTTATATCACTGTAAGCAATTGCAGACACCTGTGCTAATTAGTTTGGCAGCTGTGTCCAATGAAAGGCAAGACTACTTAAGAAGGCTGTCTCACATTATTAAGCAGCCTACATTTTCTGCCAAAATGGGAAAGAAAAAGGATGTGTCGGCTGCTGAGAAGCAACAAATTGTGGAGTGTTTAGGTCAAGGCATGACTACAATCAACATTGTGATGATCAGGATGAAGTGTCTTGGCAATCAAGAAGTATGTAGCTGATTCACAGTACACATGTGTGCGTACTGATAAGGGCAAATTGAGGACTCTTTCCTACAGGCAATTACGTCAGGTTGAAAGAGCAGCGGCAAAAAAGCCTTGTCATAGCAGCAGACAAGTTTTTGAAGCTGCTTGTGCCTCCAACGTCCCCCGAACAACAAGATGCAGGGTCCTTCAGAGGTTTGCAGCTGTGCATACGCCATCCTGTCGACCTCCTCTATCCACTTCACACAAGCAGAAACGGCTCCAGTGGGCCAAACATTACATGAAGACTGATTTCAAAACTGTTTTGTTCACGGATGAGTGCCGTGCAGCGCTCGATGGTCCAGATGGATGGAGTGGAGGATGGCTGGTTGATGGACACCTCACGCAAACACGGCTACAGCGCCAACAAGGAGGAGGTGGAGTAATGTTTTGGGCTGGAATCATGGGGAGAGAGATTGTCGGCCCCTTTAGGATCCCTGAAGGCGCTAAAGATGAACTCCATAATGTATGTGGATTTTCTCAAACAGCACTTCCTGCCATGGTTCAAGAAGAAGAACCGTGTATTTCACAGCAAGATCATTTTTCTGCATGATAATGCACCATCTCATGCTGCACATAAAACATCTGCATCTCTGGCTGATATGGGCATAAAAGGGGACAAACTTATGGTGTGACCCCCATGCTCCCCTGACCTCTACCCCATTCAGAACCTTTGGAGCATCATTAAAAGGAGTGTCTATGATGGCGGGAGGCAGTTCACATCTAAGCAACAGCTCTGGGAGGGTATTCTGTCCTCATGCAAAACAACTGAAGCAGAAACCATCCAAAACCTGACAAATTCAATGGACGAGAGAGTTCAGAAGCTCCTTTCGAACAAGGGGTCCTATGTGAAAATGTAACATCACCTAGAATAAAGTTTTGAGTTGAAAACTGTTTGATTTCAGTTTCTAACAACCTGCTAATGCTTATAATTTCAAAAATGACCATTTTTTGGTCTTTATTAAAATGAAAAGGTTGATCGAAAAGTTTGGGGGATCTAAGAGTGTGGCAACCCAGTAGTCATGATTTCTTCGAATTCTGACAATATGAGGGTCATGCTGCAGGTAGTGCAGCAAGAAGGCACTTATGTGTCTTGCGCATCTCGGAGCCCCAAAATTATTTTCCGAGCTAAATGCAGCTAAAAATTATTATTAATTTTAAATCTGGTGAAGCTTTAGTATAGATGGCCTAATAGGATCAGTGCTGCACACTGCTACAAAGCCCAAATTATTTTCCAGTCAAGATACAGATAAACATGATTAGTAATTTTAAATCTGGTGGAGCTTATTATAGATGGCCTAATAGAATCAGTGCTGCACACTGCTACAAAGCCCAAATTATTTTCCAGCCAAGATACAGATAAACATGATTAGTAATTTGAAAGCTTAAAACGGTTGGTAGGGTGATTTTAACCAATCATCAAGCTTTTACTCTCCCCAGGATGACACAGGGGTAGAAAAGTCGTTTCGGATCCATGATTTGTTCATCTTTATGAACGTGAGTCTGTCTACATTATCAGTGGAGAGCCGCGTGCGCTTATCTGTCAGCACACCACCAGCAGCGCTGAACACACGTTCAGACAGAACGCTGGCTGCGGGGCATGACAAGATCTCCAAGGCGTAAGTGGCTAGCTCCGGCCATTTATCCAGATTGGAAGCCCAAAAAGAGCAAGGGTCCAGTGACACAGTCGTGGCTTCAATGTTTACTTGGAGATACTCCTGTACCATCGTCTCTAGGCGTTGACTATGTGTCAGACTTCTTGTCTCCTGTGGCCTTGCAAAGGATGGGCTAAAAAAGTGGTGAAATGATTCCGCAAAATTGATGTTACCAGCAGATACTGTGGTTCTGTTACGGTTTGAGTGCTGAACACTTGACGGTCCCACGGTTGGCAAGTTGGAACTGTGAGATTCACTACGTGCACCACTGGTATTTTGTGGAAAAGCACATGTAAGATTCTGCAACAGTCTCTGCTGATACTCCTGCATGCGTGCATCCCTTTCTATGGCAGGAATAATTTCTGCAAATTTACTTTTGTACCGGGGATCTAACAGTGTGGCAACCCAGTAGTCAGGATTATTTCTTATTCTCACAATTCGAGGGTCATGTTGCAGGTAGTGCAGCAAGAAGGCACTCATGTGTGTTGCGCATCCAGGAGCACCAAGTCCCTGTTGTGTTGGTGGCGAGGTAACAATCATGCTTCCTTCCTCTGTCCTCTCCCCCCAACCTCGCACAACAGAAATGTGATCAAGGTCTCCCTCATCTGATGAGTCTTCCATCAGTTCATCCTCCACTTCTTCCTGGGCTCCTGCACCTTCCTCACTAGTTTGGCTGCTACCATGCGCCCTGGTAAAACCATCTCCCCCACCCTCACATGCCTGCTGCCTTGGTGCTGCCGACCGTCTGGAACTTGCAGATGTTAGCCCTTCCGCATACAACTCCTCCTCCTCTACTTCCTCCACCTCCTCTTGTGCCACCACCTGACTCCGAATTCTGTTTAACATGTGCTCCAGCATGTAAATCACCGGAATAGTCATGCTGATAATGGCATCGTCAGCACTAAACATCTTCGTCGCCATTTCAAAACTGTGCAGAAGGGTGCATAGGTCCCTGATCTGAGACCACTCCTCCAGCGTGATTTGCCCCACCTCTGAATCTCGTTGGCCCAGGCTATACGTCAGAACGTATTGCACCAGGGCTTGTCGGTGCTGCCACAGTCGCTGCAACATGTGCAGAGTTGAATTCCACCGGGTAGGCACATCGCATTTTAGCCGGTGAAGTGGCAGGCCCAACGACTTCTGTAGAGATGTAAGTCGCTGAGCTGCGGGATGCGAACGGCGGAAGTGAGCACACAGCGACCGTGCCCTCTGCAGAAGGCCATCTAGTCTGGGATAGTGGGCTAAAAATTGCTGGACAACCAGGTTCAACACGTGAGCCATACAAGGCACGTGTGTGACATTGCCCCGGCGAAGGGCCGCACCCAGGTTTGCAGCATTGTCGCACACGGCCATCCCTGGTTTCAGGTCCAGTGGAGACAACCATTCATGAAATTGGTTCTCCAGAGCTGACCACAACTCCTCAGCTGTGTGACTCACATTTCCCAGACATTTCAATGTAAAAACCGCCTGATGACGTTGGGCCCTACTGCCAGCATAGTAAGGAGGTGTGCAGGATCCCTTCTGCGCAGTTAGAAAGCTTGTGGCATGACCAGACAGGCTTTGGGTGCAGGTGGAAGACCGAGAGGAGGTTGAGGAGGCAGAAGCAGTGGAGGAACTTTGACATAAAGAGGATTGACGCACAACTCGTGGGGACGGCAAGACTTGGACAGCAGCCCCTTGTCCTGCTGTCACCATAGTTACCCAGTGCCCAGTCAGCGACATGTAACGCCCCTGTCCATGCCTACTCGTCCAAGTGTCTGTGGTGAAATGCACCCTGTCACACACAGAGTTTCTCAAAGAAGCGGTGATGTTGTGTGCGACATGCTGGTGGAGCGCAGGCACACCTTTCTTTGAGAAGTAGTGCCGACTGGGCATCTGGTACTGGGGCACTGCGACGGACATAAGGTCTCGAAAATCCTCTGTGTCCACCAGGCGGAAAGGCAGCATTTCTGTAGCCAAGAGCTTGCAGATGGTGAAATTCAACCTCTTAGCTTTCTCATGGCTAGGAGGAAATGGTCTTTTACTTGTCCACATCTGAGGGACCGAGGGCTGGCTATTGTGCTTAGACGGGGTTGATAAGGGTGTCCCCGGCAAACTGCCAGTCTGTGAGGAAGATGCAGGCGGACATGTTAGGTTGCCTTGATCCAAAGGTGGTGCTATCGATGTCGGACAGCGCTCAACACCAGCTGGTGTTACCACCTCCAAAGAAAATGATGACCTGCCAATCACGCTGGCTGTTGCGGGTAAAGAGGTGGCAGGTCTGCGCCCCAAAACAGGTGTGACTGCTGTCCCCCCAGTCACAGAGGATGAAGAGGCCGCGGATGCACAAGATATGGCAGACGGTGGTTGGCCCGGCCGGCTAGGCCGCATTGTAGCACACTGAGCTTCCCACTGCAACTTATGCTTCATGTCCATGTGCCGGTTCATGCATGAAGTACTCAAACTATGTATTTTTTGGCCTCTACTTAGCTTTTGCTGACAAATATTACAGATAACACGAGTTGAGTCATCTTTATCGATCTGAAAAAATGCCCAGGCTATGCAAGGCTTAGCACCCATGCGACCTGAAGAGCCACCACGACTTGTGGTGAGAGGCAGAGTTGTGTTTGAGGATGCAGTTGTTGACGTGCTTCCAGTACTACGTCTCTGTCCAGGAAGGCGCAACCTGACCTCGTCGTCACTAGCATCTTCCTCCACCTCCTCTGCTGACCTCATCTCTTGGCTGACTGTGGGTTGACAGTAAGTGGGATCTCCAGCCTCATCATCATCACCCTGTCCGTTATCACAC
The DNA here is from genome assembly GCF_046119375.1 of Phyllobates terribilis. Taxonomy (NCBI): domain Eukaryota; kingdom Metazoa; phylum Chordata; class Amphibia; order Anura; family Dendrobatidae; genus Phyllobates; species Phyllobates terribilis. The sequence continues at coordinate 757,351,742 of NW_027362763.1, read as the reverse complement.
CCGTCGTCCTCAGAGCCAACCTGTTCCTGCCCTGACAAAAAACTAAAGTTGTCGCTCCAATCAGGTATTTGAGTCTTATCATCGTCTTCCTCATTGTCTCCACCAACAGGAGTTACAGTTTGGGAATGAGGGTCTACATTATGGTCAGAACCTTCTGCGTCTGGTCCTGGATCCGACTCACAAAGAGTCTGGGCATCAGTGCAGATCATTTCCTCGTCTGGATTCACAGAAGCGCTGGAGTCGACCTCTGATTCCCAGGCTATAGTATGAGTAAACAGCTCTGCAGACTCAACCATCTGTTCTACCTCATACTCAGACGGGCAGCTGGAGATTTGGGAGCTGTGAGGAAGCAAGTGCGATTGGGGTGACACCTTTGAGGACTGGAGTATTTGTGATGTTGAAGTTGATGTGGAGGAGAGCCCACTTAAAGGAGCACTTGATATCCGTTGAAGCACCTGCTGTTTTTGTGCCTCATCTGGAATTTGTAGCGATTGGCGTGGCCGTAAGAAAGGGATCTTATCACATTGTCCGCTAAAAGAAGTAGACATTTTAGTTTGGCTGGAAGATGGTCTTTCTTCTGCAGATGTTACTGTTGCTTTAACACCTACCCCACGGACACAACCTTTTTTCCCCTTCCCAACACGCCTATTCCCCTTTCCACCAGCAGCAGGCCTTTTTCCACTCATTTTGGTGGTTAACTAATTCACAACTCTGGAGTTGTTTGCACAAAAAAACAATGGATGGGAACCGAGCAGAGCTGAGTGGCCAAACTGTGGTATTAGGCCAAAACTATTGGCTGGGTTAGATGCAGAAAAAAATTATATTCAATTTGCAACCTGATGGAGGTCTGTATAGATGGACTAATACAACAAGTCCCACACACAGCTAGAAGCCCAATATTTTTTCAGAGGTAGATGCAGAAAAAAATTATATTCAGTTTGCAACCTTATGGAGGTCAGTATAGATGGACTAATAGAACAAGTCCCACACACAGCTAGGAGGCCAAATATTTTTTCAGAGGTAGATGCAGAAAAAAATTATATTCAGTTTGCAACCTTATGGAGGTCAGTATAGATGGACTAATAGAACAAGTCCCACACACAGCTAGAAGGCCAAATATTTTTTCAGAGGTAGATGCAGAAAAAAATTATATTCAGTTTGCAACCTTATGGAGGTCAGTATAGATGGACTAATAGAACAAGTCCCACACACAGCTAGAAGGCCAAATATTTTTTCAGAGGTAGATGCAGAAAAAAATTATATTCAGTTTGCAACCTTATGGAGGTCAGTATAGATGGACTAATAGAACAAGTCCCACACACAGCTAGAAGTCCAATATTTTTTCAGAGCTAGATGCAGAAAAAAAATTATATTCAATTTGCAACCTGATGGAGGTCAGTATAGATGGACTAATAGAACAAGTCCCACACACAGCTAGAAGGCCAAATATTTTTTCAGAGGTAGATGCAGAAAAAAATTATATTCAGTTTGCAACCTTATGGAGGTCAGTATAGATGGACTAATAGAACAAGTCCCACACACAGCTAGAAGGCCAAATATTTTTTCAGAGGTAGATGCAGAAAAAAATTATATTCAGTTTGCAACCTTATGGAGGTCAGTATAGATGGACTAATAGAACAAGTCCCACACACAGCTAGAAGGCCAAATATTTTTTCAGAGGTAGATGCAGAAAAAAATTATATTCAGTTTGCAACCTTATGGAGGTCAGTATAGATGGACTAATAGAACAAGTCCCACACACAGCTAGAAGGCCAAATATTTTTTCAGAGGTAGATGCAGAAAAAAATATATTCAGTTTGCAACCTGATGGAGGTCTGTATAGATGGATTAATAGAACAAGTCCCACACACAGCTAGAAGCCCAATATTTTTTCAGAGGTAAATGAAGAAAAAAATATATGCAGTTTGCAACCTGATGGAGGTCAGTATAGATGGACTAGTACAACAAGTCCCACACACAGCTAGAAGCCCAATATTTTTTCAGAGCTAGATGCAGAAAAAAATTATATTCAATTTGCAACCTGATGGAGGTCAGTATAGATGGACTAATAGAATGATGCTATGCCCAAAAGATTTTACTTCACTAGGTGCAGTAAAAAAATTGGTATTCTATACACAGGTGGTATATCTTGCAACACAGATAGGCTACTCCACTGACTAACACACTCTGCAATAGGCCAAACAGGATTAGCTTTGCTAGATTCAGCCAAATGCTGTGAAAAAAACTTGCACAGCACTGGCACAGACCTGCCTGGCAAAAACTGATAGGAACTGATGTAACCTAGTCCTGAAAAGGACTCCAATTACAATTAGTCTTTACTCCCACAATCTATCTATTTAAGAGCACAGACCTGCCTGATAAAAGTCGTAGGAAATGCTGTAACCTAGTCCTTAAAAGGACTGCAATCACAACTATTCCCTACTCCCAAGCTATCTGTAGATTTGTGTGAAAATTGGCTTGAAATTAACAAGGTATAGCGCACACAGCAACAGCGGTGCCGTCTAACACGCAGCTGCAGCAGTGAGAAAATGGTGGCGACGGGGAAAATGGCTTGGTCTTATAGGGCAAGGACATGTGACATACACTGCCAATGACACATGCCCTTGCTTGTGTGAAAAAAAGCACTTCGCTCCGTGTGTGCGCTGCTGATAGGCTGACAGATTGCACCTCCCCACTGCAAATGCGGGAAAGAGAAAAAAAAATGGAGATATTCATTGTTCCTGCAGAGATCCATCCCCTGCCCCTCCCCCCACCCCGCTGTACACTCAAACTGCGTATTAACATTAATTTTCAGCATTACTGAGAAAAAATCCAGTTATGATTTTGGTGCACGAACAGTTATCGAACATAACCTCGAACAGCCGAATTTTTCTCAAATTGTTCGTGTTCGCCGAACGGCTCGAACACCGCCCAAAACAGCTCGAATTTAAGATTGGCGAACAGTTCGAGTAGAACAACGCTCATCTCTAGTCTTGAGACCCTCACTGTTCACTCAAAATGCACAGCTCGTGCTTGAGCGGGCACACAGGGCTGTGTACTAATTCAATAGAACCCTGGGCTTGCTCTCAAGCAGGACCTGTGCTGCTTCTTGTTTCTAGTTTCACAGCTTATTTTCAGATTTCCAGTCTGATAAAAGGTCTATCAGATGTTGTAGTTGTGAATCGCATCTGAAATCTACAGGCAGTTTTGAGATCTTTATATCAGGCATGCATTTTTTACCAATCAGCAGGGAATAAAAGAGTCTAAAACATTTTTTTTTCAAAAGTTTAGTTACTCTTTAAAGAAAATGACAGCTTTTTTGGTGTACAGTGCTCCTTATGATAAATGTTTGCATTGAATTGTAGTTTAAAAGGGTTGTTATCCATATGATAGGTCATCAATATAAGAGTGGTGGAGGTCCATCACCCGGTACCCCCACTAATCACTGGTTCTTTGCTCAACTGCCTGCCATACATAAATATATAGAACTGAGCTGCAAAGCTCCATTCAGTGGGTTGTGGTCTGCAGAACAGCTCCTATAATAAACCTGTAAGAAAAAACTTTGAAAAAGACAAATTCCCAGCCAGTACACAGCAGCAAAACCTAACATGAAAACAAAATGAGTAACTAAATAGCAATAGTACATGTAAATAATAAGTAGTGTACTTACTTAACACTATTTTGATAAAAAAAAATGTATAAGCCATCTCATCGTGATAAGGGCTACCCAATCAGGATGGTCCTATCTTCTACAGTAGTATGAAAATCTCACCTTGTGTCAGCCAACCTCAATATAGATGGGACAGAGCAGGACCTGGTACATACTGTTCAGACACCTGCCCATGGGAATCTATATAGATGAAATGCGTACAAGAAACTACAGCAAAACCAAAGAAATGAGCTGGAGCATAAGTTGACATATGTGCAATGTGTAGTAGCTCATTAACACTGTGGCAATTTAACTGAAAAAAAAACCTAAGATAAAAACAAAATATTGAGTAATTTGCATCAATTTTTTTTGCCAGCATCAGTAATTGTGGGCCAAATATGATGTATCGATGATGCAAAATGGATTACAACAAAATGATGAGTCTGTATTTTAAATGTAATCCAGATAAACCTGTTGATTTAGGGAGTTAAATACTTTTTGCCAGTTCCTGAGTATAGGCATTTTGAGTTCTTGGTTGCTCAAAATAACTGTATGAAACAGCGTTTTTTTTTATTTCAGCACTGGAGTGAGGCTATTAAGGTAAGTTCCCTGCTCCTCCCGCCCGCCATCTTCAGCTCTTCCTGGCGCCCCTCTTGATACACGCCCCCGAAAGTCAGAAGTAACTGTCACAAGCTCTCCATGCAAGTCTATAAGAGCCAGAATAAAGCTCTCATAGACTTGCTTTGAAAAGTGACCTCCGGCTCGCACAGCAAATACTGGGGCGAACTGGTAGGTCGCAAACTGCTGGAGATTGAGCGGAGTGGCGCAGATAAAAGGTGAAAGATGGTAGCCGGTAAGTATGAGAGTAGGGGCAGGGAACTTACATTGGTATCACCACTCCAGGGCTGCAATAAAAAAAATGCTGGAGTGGTGCTTTAATTATAGATTGAATTTGCCTATATAATTTATCCATAATTTAGTACCCCTTACCTACAAGCAGAGAGTATACTATTGTCACCAAATACACAATAAACTTTAAACTACTATTTCTTATTTTTGCTAATTAATGATCAGACTCCAAACAAAAAGATGTGCTCAGCACTCAGACTTATTCAGGAGTAGAATATGGTGCTATATATTGACAGCTCCCATAAATTTACCATATATATATATATATCACTGACTGGGCTGAATTTTAAATTTTATAAATATATATATATATATATATATATATATATATATATACAGTTATATGAAAAAGTTTGGGCACCCCTATTAATCTTAAGCTTAATGTTTTATAAAAATTGGTGTTTTTGCAACAGCTATTTCGGTTTGATATATGTAATAACTGTTGGACACAGTAATGTTTCTGCCTTGAAATGAGGTTTATTGTACTAACAGAAAATGTGCAATCTGCATTCAAACAAAATTTGACAGGTGCATAAGTATGGGCACCCTTATCATTTTCTTGTTTTAAATACTCCTACCTACTTTTTACTGACTTACTAAAGCACTTTTTTTGGTTTTGCAACCTCATTGAGCTTTTAACTTCATAGCCAGGTGTATGCAATCATGAGAAAAGCTACTTAAAGCGGCCACTTGCAAGTTGTTCTCCTGTTTGAATCTCCTCTGAAGAGTGGCATCATGGGCTCCTCAAAACAACTGTCAAACGATCTGAAAACAAAGATTATTCAACATAGTTGTTCAGGGGAAGGATACAAAAAGCTGTCTAAGAGATTTAACCTGTCAGTTTCCACTGTGAGGAACATAGTAAGGAAATGGAAGAACACAGGGACAGTTCTTGTTAAGGCCAGAAGTGGCAGGCCAAGAAAAACATCAGAAAGGCAGAGAAGAAGAATGGTGAGATCAGTCAAGGACAATCCTCAGACCACCTCCAGAGAGCTGCAGCATCAACTTGCTGGAGATGGTGTCACTGTGCATCGGTCAACTATACAACGCACTTTGCACAAGGAGAAGCTGTATGGGAGAGTGATGCGAAAGAAGCCGTTAATGCAAGCACGCCACAAACAGAGTCGGCTGAGGTATGCAAAAGCACATTTGGAGAAGCCAATTTCTTTTTGGAAGAAGGTCCTGTGGACTGATGAAACCAAGATTGAGTTGTTTGGTCATACAAAAAGGCGTTATGCATGGCGGCAAAAAAACACAGCATTCCAAGAAAAACACTTGCTACCCACAGTAAATTTTGGTGGAGGTTCCATCATGCTTTGGTGCTGTGTGGCCAATGCCGGCACCGGGAATCTTGTTAAAGTTGAGGGACGCATGGATTCCACTCAGTATCAGCAGATTCTTGACAATAATGTTCAAGAATCAGTGATAAAGTTGAAGTTACGCAGGGGATGGATCTTTCAGCAAGACAATGATCCAAAACACCACTCCAAATCTACTCAGGCATTCATGCAGAGGAACAATTACAATGCTCTGGGATGGCCATCCTAGTCCCCAGACGTGAATATCATTGAACATCTGTGGGATCATTTGAAGAGGGCTGTCCATGCTCGGCGACCATCAAACTTAACTGAACTGGAATTGTTTTGTAAAGAGGAATGGTCAAAAATACCTTCATCCAGGATCTAGGAACTCATTAAAAGCTACAGGAAGCGACTAGAGGCTGTTATTTTTGCAAAAGGAGGATCTACTAAATATTAATGTCACTTTTCTGGTGAGGTGCCCATACTTATGCACCTGTCAAATTTTGTTTGAATGCAGATTGCACATTTTCTGTTAGTACAATAAACCTCATTTCAAGGAAGAAACATTACTGTGTCCAACAGTTATTACATATATCAAACTGAAATAGCTGTTGCAAAAACACCAATTTTTACAAAACATTAAGCTTAAGATTAATAGGGGTGCCCAAACTTTTTCATATAACTGTATATATACATATATATATACATATACATCACTAACTGGGCTGAATTTTAAAATGCATCTCCGTAGGAAAATGACAAACAATTTAGACAGTTTAATCTGAAACGTGACTCTCTTCTCCTAAATCCCCTGGATTCTGGGAAACATGAAGTTCATGGCAGTTTTTATTGCCGTTGGCTCGAAACTGTCCAAATTAATTTGTGATCCGAGAACAGTAAAACAAAAAAGTGCAAAGTATATATTTTTTCAAACAGACTTTCCCTAAGGCGTTGTGTGATATATTTGTTTCAGCCATCGGTATATACAGTACCTTGATAAAACCTGATGGAGCTCAGATTTGGATTTCATTACTGGAAGAAGGCTTATACCGATAGCTATCAAATAATTGGTGTCTAAAAACATAATAAGCATAAATCATCTATTCACTTTATGGGTTATGGTGACCCTCCAACAAACTGAGCTTTTACATTACTTGTATCTGCTCTCATCTTTCTTCCTCCTCCTCTATCTCCCTCACTATGTCCTTCTCTATCTCCATAATCATGCGCATGTAGTCATCACATGCAGCCGCTACATTTACATACCATGTGCTGATCTTTTAGAAAAGCCTTCATATGCCTCTGTACGAAATCAGATGCATACAGAGGTAAAATATGAGCCCATAATGTCTGTGCATGATCAGTTATGCTACCATATAATTTAGAACTTGCATGGAACCAGGGGTGGACATATGATTGGTGCAACATGTGCAGTTGCACAGGGGCCCAAGAGGTAAGGGGGCCTGACACCCCTGCAAAGCAGGTGGAATTGTGCGTTATGATGAGCTATTGACTGCAAAGAGCCTATATTTTGTTCTTGCACAGGGCCTCTCTTCTATCTTTGTCCACTCCTGCTTGGAACCATATAATCATGTTCTTTAGACTCTAAGAATATTCTAATTTTAGTAGGTGATGGCATATCGCAAAAATGTGACAACGGTTAATGATCATTGTTGGTCTTGGACACCCACTGATCCTCAGAATAATAGGGTCTCATCACTGTTTCAAAGCAGTGACTGCCTGACATTCAGCTTGTTGGTCCCATTCACTTGAATTAAGTGACTGGCTGAGAATATCACTCTACAGAGGAAAAAAGAACCGGACTACAATGCTGAACCACAGATGAGGCCCATTAATTCTCAAGATTGTTGGGTGTTTCAGTGGTTGGACTCACAAAGATCATTAAGAGGTGGCATATTCTTCCATAACTTGGGCCGGTTTCACACATCCAACATTTATGGGTCATGTATGGACCTCGATGTGCGGACTAACCGCATGACATCGTTAATAGTCACGTAGGCTTATGTGAGGCTGTAGAGATTGGGTCAAGAGTCCAACCGTGGTCCATACTAGGACTGTGAGTTTTGGATATATGCGAATAACCCCTTAAAAACATTATTGAAAAGTTTAACTAAGAGTTGTTTTTCTCAACATCAGTTTCATGGACTTCCCCAGAACTTGTATAGTTAGATTTGTTCAGTTTCTCTAGAAAGAAAACATGTTTTCAGTGGTTATTCATAAAAAGGTTCATATGAAAAGGTTTGGAATTTTTTGAACTTTATACACTAGTCACAAATCTATAATTCAATGAAACATATGATTGGTAGTAATATCCACAAAGAAAAAGAATATTGTAAAAAACATGAAAAATAACTTGACATTTGTCTGTTTCCTTATAGCAGCTGCATCTGAGAAGTAGGAAGATAAAGGGATCAATGAAGCCGGATGACAGATGAGACTTCATTCCAATAGAGGACAAGACTGCGCTAGATTGTTGCTTTCAGGGCTAATGGTTATATGATAGGAGTATTACTTGATTTCACTTCTAATTATCATTTAAACAATATAAATTTGATGCATTATTTTCTTTTTGCTATTGCTTTTAGGTTTAGGTCCTCTTTTTCTTTACATTACATCCAAAGTAAAATGTATCTTTTGGATGATGATCCTTCATAAATTTAAGGTTCTGAAAGTTGATGTTAATGATTTACCTACTTTCAGCTTTATTTCAATCCTTCTTTTTTCAAATCCACTCAGTGATTTGGCTTTGCCACACGTCATTCATTGTTGACAGATACAATAATTAGTAGAGGCATCCTGTGAAATATCTTATGCTTCAATGGATAAACCTCATGGGTTTCCTAATGTGATTTTTACTCCTTTCTAAGTTAAAATCCACTAATACATGAAAACTAATAAAATGCACAATTGTTTGAACTGCAAGAATGTGTCACAGTCTTTATCAGCCCGTCTGGATGCAATTATGGAAAGTCTGGAGCCATTTTTCTGTGTTTTAGCTTTTTTTTAACAGTAAAAAAAACTAATCTTGTAATTCAATTGTGTACAGAGACATTACGAAAAATCTAGATTATCAGAAATCCCAATGGCATGGGCACCACCTGTATATTAAATGAGAGCTAATGAAAATACGTGTAAAAGATATGCTATTCAAAAAAAGAGGAAAGACGCATACAATTCTTAAATTTTAACAATCTAAATCTTTATTATGTATCAAAAGCCTAGGCAAGAGAAATACAGATATTTTAAAATGCGCCCATTGGTTATTATGACAACCAATATAATATAATGGGTATCTGAAATAGATATAAATTGACATTACCCCTAAAGTGATGTCAGAGTATTCAATAATCAGGAGAGGTGGAATACACATATACAGATAATGATACATATATCATGCAGTATCTAAAGAATATAAAAGTAGTGACAATGTGCAATAAAGTGCCTTGTGCATAGTCACCCACGTGTATTGGCTCACAGAAAAAGCATCATATGCTAATGAAGACCCTACGCGTATCGCCACAGGAGGTGGCTTCCTCAAGGTTCTTGCTTATTTTTTTGTCAAAAATGTGAGTGAACCTACTCCCTTGGATGAAAAGCAACCCCACACATGAATGTTTGTTAGGATACATTGCTGTTGGTGTGAAACATGACTCAATGACACCTTTTCTTCTCCAAAAAATTATTCTTCCAGATGTCCCAGAGTCTGATATAGAGAGGCCATACACATTGGACTGTCGATATCGGTTGGTTCAGCCAACGTTAATCCACTGTTTATGGTGGGCTTTTAGCGCCTACGTCAGTATGAACTAGAAGTATTGTCCTGGTAGGATAAGTGAAAACTGTTTGACACCGAATATGAATTTGAATATTGTAGAGCCACATTGACACCTTTTCTATACTCCACTTCTGCACTTTTTTCATGTACTCAAAATTTTTTTCTTTTTCAAAGAATAACTTGGGACAATCTGCTATAACTGCAACTGTGTTCAGACAAACCTAAGGAGTTGGTATATTTTTCTTTTAAAAAGGGGACACACTATCATTTTAATTTGTACCAAATACATGACTTTGAGAGAAGGCACAGCATGTGTCGATGGTTGATGTTGTGTGAAACACGTTCCAATTACTGTGGGAAATGATTACAATGTGTTTCTAGCATTTGTGTTTCTCTTGAATATTCAAACATTCCCATCCCACTGTGCTAGAATAATTTATTTTTGGCATGCTGAAGCTTTAGCTTTCTGTTACTGAATTAGCTGCTATTCTATGGTTCTTTTTTACCCAAAAAAAGAAATCAGATTAGCTTTTTTTTATGCTTTCTACTCCTCGCTAGTTAATCTTCTACTTAATGATACATTTTCTATATAAACATTTAGTTTATGAATTCGTTAAAATCCTAAATAATTCAAAAATATAATTTTGCTGACTCTTCCACCAAATGATGATTATATATGTAAAGTCATTACGCTATTCTAAGAAAAGGAGTAATTTGTCGCTCTAGTAGGCTGGTGGACAGAAAATTTACACAAAAATATTCTCGCTTTTGTCAAAAATCACAAAGAAAGCTAATTTGAACTGCTCGGCTAGGTACCACATAGTGGTTGGCCCTTCGCAGAAGGAAACCAAAGACTGACTGCTGACTGGATTTTGTAAAAAAAAAACTTGTTATAGCATATATAATAGAGAATCTTCATTTAGTCAAATAAAATTGCCAATGCTGTCACTGCAGGCAGACCTGGACAACCTGACAATAACACCACCTCATTGTGCCACTCATTGTAGCCCAGGATATTTCTAAAAAGTATTTAATTGAGTAGAAGTCCTTGTGGCTCATACTACAGATCCTTACGCATTCCAGATGCCACCTATTATATCTATGGCTCTAATCTTGAGCGAAATAAAGTGGATCTTGTGATTATTTTTGTTTTTTTTTCATACTGAATCTGCAAGAAAACACTCTATTGGCATACAGAGGCACAGTAGAAGTTTTGTTTAACCCCTAAAAGGGATTTCCCACAAAAATGATTAAATAAAAGCATAGCCTACATGGCAGCCATATGGAGCATGTAGGGGACTCATGCTTTCAAAGGCACCGGATTTTTGTGTCACAACAGTGTGAGGTGTGACAACGGTGGGTGTGGACAGCCACATGGGCCGGGCTTACCCTGGAGGAGCGTACCCAAGTGACTGCCTGATTTTCATTAGAGCCTCTGGTGGTGAGGATAGGCTTGTGCCGCAGGTAGTCACCAGGGGACTCAAGGGCAGTCCCCGGACCTGCAGCAGCTGACCCACGGGTCAAAGCAGGAATGCATAGCGCAGGAGGGTGAAGACAGAAGCATAGTCAGATGGTCTGAGGTCAGGGCAAGCAGCACAGGTTCACAGTACAAAGCTGGGGTCAGGAGCGGAGAGTTCAGAAAGAATGGATAAACAAGCTGGGTCGGTAACCAGAGTGACGAGACAAATAGCACTTAAACTGATTGCTGCAGGCAAACAGGAACCAGGAATCAAAGTGCAGGCAGGGAAAAGGGAGAGGAGATGCCAAATATATCCCCTGCTGGCAGGGGATAAGCTAGGAAAGGCAAAGCCTGCAGGACATAGTCAGCTTTAAATTCCTGCAGGATCTGACCTTGCCTCACTATAATCAGATGGAGAAAGCAGGAAGATGCAGCATAAGGTAACTCAGTGATGCTGCCTGACATGGGGAGGGGCAGAGTGGCGAATGTAGTGAGCGTGTGCGAGTTACTACTGTGACAAGAGGTTTATTGAACTCCATAAACTTACACAGCTCTTTAACCCCTTTACCCCCGAGGGTGGTTTGCACGTTAATGACCAGGCCAATTTTTACAATTCTGACCACTGTCACTTTATGAGGTAATTACTCTGGAATTTTGCAATTTTCAAAATTTGAATTTTTATGCCCTTAAATCACAGAGATATATCACACAAAATACTTAATAAATAACATTTCCCACATGTTTACTTTACATCAGCACAATTTTGGAACCAAAATTTTTTTTTGTTAGGGAGCTATAAGGGTTAAAAGTTGACCAGCGATTTCTCATTTTTCCAACAAAATTTACAAAACCATTTTTTTAGGGACCACATCACATTTGAAGTCACTTTGAGAGGTCTTTATGACAGAAAATACCCAAAAGTGACACCATTCTAAAAACTGCACCCCTAAAGGTGCTCAAAACCACATTCAAGAACTTTATTAACCCTTCAGGTGCTTCACAGGAATTTTTGGAATGTGGAAGAAAAAAATGAACATTTAACTTTTTTCACAAAAATGTTACTTTAGACCCAATTTTTTTTATTTTCGCAGGGGTATAAAGAAAAAATGGACCCCAAAATTTGTTGTGCAATTTCCCCTGGGCATGCATATACCCCATATGTGGGGAAAAAACACTGTTTGGGCGCACGGCAGGGCTCAGAAGGGAAGGAGCGCCATTTGACTTTTTGATTGTAAAATTTGCTTGAATAATTAGCGGATGCCATGTTGCGTTTGGAGAGCCTAAACATGTGCCTAAACAGTAGAAACCCCCCATAAGTGACCCCATTTTGGAAACTAGACCCCCCAAGGCACCTATCTAGATGCATAGTGAGAACTTGGAACCCCTAGGTGCTTCACAAATTGATTCGTAAAAATGAAAAAGTGGAAAAAAAAACACTTTTTCATTTTTACAAATCAATTTGTGAAGCACCTGGGGGTTCCAAGTGCTCACTATGCATCTAGATGGGTGCCTTGGGTGGTTTAGTTTCCAAAATGGGGTCACTTGTGGGGGAGCTCCAATGTTTAGGCACACATGGGCTCTCCAAACGCGACATGGTTCCATTTTGTTAGCGGACACCATGTCGCGTTTGGAGAGCCCCTGTGTGCCTAAACATTGGAGCTCCCCCACAAGTGACTCCATTTTGTAAACTAGACCACCCAAGGCACCTATCTAGAGGCATAGTGAGTAGTGTTGAGCATTCCGATACTGAAATATCGGTATCGGCCGATATTCGCAGTATCGGAATTCCGATGCTTAATTCCGATACTTTTACAATATCGTATACCGGAATCGGAAGTTCCCATAATGCAATGAGCCAGTTTCATTTTATTCAGCCAATGAGGATCCTAAGAAGTGTGGGCACACCCTGTTAGGCATGTAGGCATCTTAACTAATGGCATGGCTGTGATTGGCTGCTGAAATGATGTCATGATGCACTATAAAAGCCGCCGCCGCCATTTTGAGCTCACTCTGCTGTGAATTCAGTTAGGGATAGGACGCTGTTGTTCTGAGGGACAGTTTTAGCTACCTATTTGGTCTATTCTGCTTTACCCAAGCTACTTTATAAATCGCTGTGCCTTGCAGCGCTAGTGCACAGTTCTCTGTGCTGTTCACCGCTGTCTGCAAGGTCTCTGTGTGTGAGTGCAGCTCACCCTGTAGTGTGTGCTTCAGCCACGTCTGGTTGTAGTGCACTCAGTGTGTGTCACTGCCTCATACATTGTCCTTTTTTGCTAATTGAACATTTTTCCTGATTTCTCCTATTAGTGTGGTGGTTCCATCCGTATTCCGCTACATTGGTTCCAAACACACTATATAGGAGTAGATAGAGGAGCCTTTCTGCAGCATTGTGCCCTGCAGCCCCAGCCAGATTAGTATTAGCCTATTTTTTGTAGCCTCATCTATTGCATTGTAGGTTACCTTCCTACATTGTAATAGCTACAAAAAGTTTGTGATACTATCGGTATTACATCTTTGGGCACATCCAGTGTCTTTTTGTGACAAAAAAAACCTAAATAAAGTTCACCAAACACTCCACTTTACAGTTGTGTAGGCCACATTAGCTCATATTAAAGTCTAGTCCACACTTTATAAAATTAGTGTTTCTTATACCTGTTAGCAGCTGTTCAGGAATAAGCACACTAAGCCCTTAGTACTTTTCTGCCCATCTTTATCAGTCTACCAAGATGAAGAAGGCAGGGAGTAAGGCATGTGGGCGTGGGCGTGGGCGTCGAGTTTCTGCAGGGAGAGGATGTGAGGATTCTGTGCCTGCAGGGAGAGGACGTGGGGATTCTGTGACTCAGCATCCCACAGTTTTACCAGGGAACAGTCCTTTATACGCAGCTTTGTAGGAGCTAGCCATACCCCACTGCTGCGGGAGGACCAAATTGAAGCCGTTGTCGGATGGATGGCAGCTAACGCATTGACTTCAATTAGTTCCAGATTCTCTCAGGTCCTGAGCACTGAAGAGCACCCATCTGTCTCTTCACCACCTGCCAAATTGCCCAGGCAGTCAGAGAGCCCTGGACAGGTGCCATCTCTACTTCTGTTCTCTGAATCTCTTGGCCTGGAAAGAGGGGGCCAGCCAAGCAGAATTCGAGAATTTGAAGAAGAGGTAGTATGCAGTGATGCGCAACCGTATTGTCTCTCTGAATCTGAAGAGGCGGGTGGGCCAGTGCCTATGGTCAGCAGCACACCTCAGTACGCATCTGATGATGAGACTCAGGTGCCACTTTCTGGTGCGTACTGTGCTGTCGAGACTACCCAGGAGAAGCAGTTGTTTGAAGAGGGTGGTGTAGATGATGAGGTCCTTGACCCATCATGGCGTGAGGGACAGGAAGGTGGTGGGAGCAGCTCTGAGGAAGAGATTCCCTGAACGGCCCAAAAAGAAGGGAGAGGGAGGGGGCAGACTTGGTTGCCTGTAGCCTCCACTTCGGCACCCATTTGGAGCATGGCTCTTCCAAAATCCAAAGTGGGCGCTCCCAAGACTTGCAGTGTCTGGTCCTTTTTTGACACAGTTGGAGATGACATTTGCTTTGTCAAATGCAAGCTGTGTAATCAGAAGGTGAAAAGAGGGAAAAGTGTCAGCAACCTCAATACCACAAATATGTGGAAACATGTGCGGACCAAGCACGTGGTGGAGTTACAAAAACACACTGAAGACCTAGGCCAACCTACAGTGCCACCTACCACCTCTTCAGCTCATGTTGTAGCCTCTTCCTCCAGCTCACACACAGCTGGTTCGACTTCTTCACAGGATCACCATGGAAGAATCTCTGGCACTGTTGTACAGAGACACAGCGTAATTCCACCCACAGCACCACTTTCCCTGTCATCCTCACACTCCCAGGCCAGTCTACAGCCATCGTTAGCACAGGCATGGGAGAAAAGGCGCCCATACTCGGCAAACCACCCCCGAGCACAGGCTCTGAATGCTGGCATTGCTAAACTACTGGCCCTTGAAATGCTATCATTCAGGCTGGTGGAGACTGACACCTTCCGTAACTTTATGGCATTGGCAGTCCCACAATACAACGTGCCCAGCTGCTTTTATTTCAGCAGGCAAGCCGTCCCTGCCCTGCAACAGCATGTGGAGGGAAAAATTAAACATGCGCTACAAAACGCCGTCAGTAGCAAGGTCCACCTGACCACCGATGCGTGGACCAGTAAGCATGGACAGGGACGATACCTTTCCCTCACTGCCCATTGGGTAAATGTTGTGGAGCCGGGTACAGATCTTGAGAGTGGCGCTGTACGTGTTCTGCCAACTCCAAGGATTGCAGGAATCCAGTCTGTACACATTGACTCCTCCTCATACTCCAGTTCCTCTGAATCAGCGCTGCAGGAGCCGTCACGGTCTACCTCCACATCGACCCGTGAACGGTTACCTGTTATGATGACCGATATGAGCACAGCCGTGGCCAAACGTTAACAGGCCGTATTAAAATTAATTTCTTCGGGGAATCGAAGCCACACAGCGCAGGAGCTCTGGAATGCCATCAAGCAGCAGAGCGACGTGTGGTTTGTGCCAGCGAATCTCCAGCCAGGCATGGTAGTGTGTGACAATGGCCAAAATCTGGTGGCAGCTCTGGGCCTAGGCAACCTCACTCACATCCCATGTCTGGCACATGTGCTCAACTTGGTCGTGCAGAGGTTTTTGAGGGACTATCCGGATCTTGATGCACTGCTTCACAAGGTCCGCATAGAGTGCGCTCACTTTGGGCGTTCCAGCAACGCAAGATCGCGCATTGCAGCTCTGCAGCGCCGATTACGTCTTCCGGAACATCGCATCATATGTGACCTACCCACCAGGTGGAATTCAACATTACATATGTTGGAGAGGTTGTGTGAGCAGCAGGCAGCAGTAATGGAGTACCAGTTGCAGCAGGCGCAAACAAGTCGTAGTGCGCACCGTTCACACTTCACCACGACTGAGTGGGCCTCTATGAAGGACATTTACCACGTTTTGCGTGCCTTCGATTATTCCACAAGGATGGCGAGTGCAGATGATGCACTAGTCAGCATGACTATCCCCCTTATCTGCCTGCTTGAAAAAACACTGCAAGCACTAAGGGAGGAGGTTTTGGAAGAGGTGGAGCATGAGGAGTCACAAATGCCATCTACTTCTCTACAGTCTGCGCAATGTGGTTCCTCCCAAAGGCCTAGGCAGGGGACACTTTGTGAGGAGGATGAGGAGGAGTCAATGGAGGAGGAAGGCATCTGTCCAGAGGAGGGAGGTACACAATGCTCTAGTAGTCAGTATCTAGAGCGAGGGTGGGGTGATGCAGAGCAGGCAGAGATCACGCCTCAAGCAGGGGACAGCGTTTCTTGGCCAGTTGGCAGTCTGCAGCACATGGTTGATTTCATGCTGCAGTGCCTGAGAAACGACCGCCGCATCGCCCACATTCTCAACACGGCTGATTATTGGGTGCCCACCCTCCTAGATCCTCGCTACCGGGACAACTTACAAAGCCTCATAACACCGTTGAACCGGGAGTGTAAAATGCGGGAGTACCAAGACGCACTGGTGCATTCCATCATGTTCTCCATTCCAACCGAGAGCAGTGCTGCTAGTGCTTTACAAAGCTGCTCAGTGCGTCGAGGCAGTGGAGGAAGCTCTGCACAAAGAGGGAGCAGAAGCAGCGCCTCAGCACAAGGCAAGACCAGTATGGCCCAAATGTGGCAAAGTTTTGAGTCCCCGCCACTACAAATGTCTACACCATCACAGACGGCTCCAGTCAGCAGGAGGCAACGTTTCCGTCAGATGGTGACAGACTTCATGTCTTGCCCTCTCAGTGTACTCCCAGACGGCTCTTCTCCCTTCAAGTTTTGGGTCTGTAAGCTGGATACATGGCCAGAGCTTAGCCAGTATGCATTGGAGGTGCTAGCTTGCCCTGCTGCTAGTGTATTATCGGAACGCGTCTTTAGTGCCGCAGGTGGTGTACTAACAGACCGTCGCATGCGACAATCCTCCGATAACGTTGACCGGCTTACTTTTCTCAAAATGAACAATGCCTGGATCTCTCATGAATTTGCCAGTCCTCTTCCAGAATAAATAATTGGTTGGCAACAGTATCCAGGTCTCCTGTTGTGTTCATGTTTCTACCACCTGAACTGTAATCCCTGAGCTCCAACACCGCCAGTTGGCGCTCAGAAGTGCTGTCTGCACAGTCAACACTTGCTGCCGTGTTATTGGGGTTCAGTAATGTCAGCTGTTCCCCTGCTGTGCGGACGGCAATTTCTCCTGCTCTGTCCACATTCACACTACTACAGATTTTAAAGTTGCTCCAATTACACCTCTGGCTCCTCTGTTTTTAGTATTATCCCTGAGCTCCAACACCGCCAGTTGGCGCTCAGAAGTGCTGTCTGCACAGTCAACACTTGCTGCCATGTTATTGGGGTTCAGTAACGTCAGCTGTTCCGCTACTGTGTGGATGGCAATTTCTCCTGCTCTGTCCACATTCTCACTACTACAGATTTTAAAGTTGCTCCAGTTACACCTCTGGCTCCTCTGTTTTCAGTATTATCCCTGAGCTCCAACACCGCCAGTTGCTGCTCAGAAGTGTCATCTGCATAGTCAACGCTTGCTGCCGTGTTATTGGGGTTCAGTAGCGTCAGCTGATCCCCAGCTGTGTGTCCGGCAAATTCTCCTGCTTTGTCCACATCCACTGTACTACTGATTTAAAACTTGCTCCAATTACGCCTCTGGCTCCTCTGTTTTTAGTATTTACCCTGGGCTCCAATACCACTAGTTGCTGCTCAGAAGTGCCATCTGCACAGTCAACACTTGCTGCCGTGTTATTGGGGTTCAGTAACGTCAGCTGTTCCCCTGCTGTGTGTCCGGCAAATTCTCCTGCTTTGTCCACATTCACTGTACTACTGATTTAAAACTTGCTCCAATTACACCTCTGGCTCCTTTGTTTTTAGTATTTACCCTGGGTTCCAGCACCGCCATCTGTTTTCCAGCAGTGTCTTTGGCACGGGTACTCCCTCCTGCCCAGCCTGGTTCCAGCACGCCAGCTGTTTCTGGGTTGTGTCAACGTCACTTTGCCTCCAATGCGTTGTCCTGTCGTGTTGCGGTCGGGTTAGCCGACTCTATGGTGCCTGCAGTTTAGGTGACTCCTATGTGGGCTGCGGGATCTGGCAATGAAGGCTGGTTCCATAGTGCCAATAAGACAAGCACCCCCTGTAGGACTGTGGGTTTCGGTAACTGCGGCCGGCTCGCGGCCTTGCAACTTTTTTTTACATGGGTACCTTCTGCTACCCATCCGGGTTCCAGTACCGTCAGCTGGTTCTTGGCAGTGCCTTTGGCTTAGGTGCCTCCTTCTCGGTACCCAAGTTCCACCAACGTCTGCTGGTCCTTGGTAGTGCTTTCTGGCACAGGTACCTACTGCTTAGTAACCGAGTTCCAGTACCGTCAGCTGGTCCTCGGTAGTTCCATTGGCTCTTGTACCTTCTGCTACCCATCCGGGTTCCAGTACCATCAGCTGGTTCTCGGCAGTTCCTCAGCCTTCTTGTACCTTCTGCTACATTTCCAAGTTCAAGCTTTTTGAAATGGTTCTTGGTAATCACTCTGGATCTCCCTGGCGAGGACCCTGAAGACGAGGACCCTGAAGACCACCCGGAAGAAGACGAGGACCCCGAAGACGAGTACCCTGAAGACGAGGACCCTGAAGACCAACCCGAAGAAGACGAGGACCCCGAAGACGAGGACCCTGAAGACGAGGACCCTGAAGACCACCCTAAAGAAGACGAGGACCCCGAAGACGAGAACCCTGAACACGAGGACCCTGAAGACCACCCCGAAGAAGACGAGGACCCCGAAGACGAGGACCCTGAAGACAAGGACCCCGAAGACGACGACCCCGAAGACGACGACCCTAAAGACCACCCCGAAGAAGACCAAGAAGATGACCCTGAAGAAGTTGACCAAGAGGACAAAGAAGAAGAAGACAACCACCAAGATACAGAAGAACAAGAGACCGAAAACCAAGAAGCAGAAGTACAAAAAGCTGCAGAACAAATAGTGGAAGAACATTAAGCATAAGACTAAAAATCAGAGCAAAAGATAATTATAAGCAGAAAATGACTAAGCAGTGTATGGGGGTGAGTCTGTTCCTCCTCGTGGTGTCCCTGGAAAAGACCTGCTGCTGCAGGCCAAACTGAACGCGGACAAATCCTGTTGTAAATCTTTTGTGACGGGAAGAACGAAAGGTGTAATGTTCAAACTTTTATAGATAACAACTACAGGAATGCCTGTCACAAATAAGAATATGATGAAGAAGAAGAATATGAAGAAGTAGAATATGAAGAAGAATAATAGTTGAATAAGAAGAATATGAAGAATGTAAAAAAAAAGAATAATACGAAGAAGGTGAAGAAGAAGAAGATGAAGAAGGTGAAGAAGAAGTTGATGAAAAAGATGCTGATGCTAAGGATGATGAAGGAGAAAGTGTGGGAGACGTAAAAAAGAAGGTGAAGAGCATGGAAGTAGTGAAACATAAATATCTGACAAAATATAAAAAAATTTAACATAGTCAATATTTCCGTAACTCAGAACGTCTTAAAAAAAATATTAATTCCTGCTATTCCATTTGATTGGGCTAAACCTCTATGCCTTTATTGTCTCCCCCACCTCCCCCAATACATTCTACATTATTCTTAGTTGTTTTCCTTCATGTAGAATTAACCTACAAGGAAAGAAAGGGTTTATTTTTATTCCGATATTTCTGTCCCATTGACTTGCATTGGTTTCCGGTATATGAATCGTCGATATCCGATACTTTTTCGGTATTGGTCCGATCCAATCCGATCCGATATTTCCCGATATCGGAAGGTATCGCTCAACACTAATAGTGAGCACTTGGAACCCCCAGGTGCTTCACAAATTGATTTGTAAAAATGAAAAAGTGGAAAAAAAATCACTTTTTCATTTTTACGAATCAATTTGTGAAGCACCTGGGGGTTCCAAGTGCTCACTATGCACCTAGATAGGTGCCTTGGGTGGTCTAGTTTCCAAAATGGGGTCACTTGTGGGGGAGCTCCAATGTTTAGGCACACAGGGGCTCTCCAAACGCAACATGGTGTCCGCTAACAATTTGAGCCGATTTTCCATTCAATTTGTTAGCGGACACCATGTCGCGTTTGGAGAGCCCCTGATGTGCCTAAACAGTGGAGCTCCCCCACAAGTGACCCCATTTTGGAAACTATACCCCTCAAGAATTTTATTAAGGGGTATAGTGAACATTTTGAACCCAGAGGTACGACACAGAATTTGATAACATTAGGTCATCATATTGAATAAGTTGTCATTACTCTTGAGCGCAAGTGTTCACTACTTGAGTTTGCATCGGGTACTCAGGTATGCACCATGTATCACGGGTGCTCAAGTGAAATGCTCGAGTCCCCGCCCGCATGTTTCATGGTTATTAGACACCCCAAAAAAACCATGCGGGGATCGCTCGTGCATGGCAGGCAATCCCCGCAAGGTTTTTTTGGCCGCGAAGCATACGGAGCGGAGACTCGAGCACCCGCGATACTCAGTGCATACCCGAGCACCCGATGCAAACTCAAGTAGCGAGCACTTGCGTTCAACACTAGTTGCCATATCGTCCTTTCATTAGCACAACCTCAACCCCAGCCCTAGCGTTTATTTTTTACGCCGTTTCTAGTGCGGTATAAGTGATTAGACGACTTTATATTTCGAGTCAGAGATACCAGAATCATATCGGGTTTTTATGATTGACAGCTGTCACACACTAAAAGACACATATTTTGTAAAATCTAGTTTTTGCATCGCCATATTTTGAGGGCTATAATTTTTCCATATTTTGGCCGACAGAGTCATGTGATGGCTTGTTTTTTGCGGGATGAGTTGATGTTTTTATTGGTACCATTTTCAGGCATGTGACATTTTTTGATCGCTTTCTATTCAGCTTTTGGGAGGCAGAATAAACAAAAACCAACAATTCAGGAATTGTGTTCTTTTACATTTTTTTATTCTACTCCGCGTGTGGTAAAATTGATAAGGTAGCTTTATTCTTTGGGTCAGTACATTTACAGCGGCACCACATTTATATCGTTTTTCTATGTTTTGGCGCTTTTACACAATTAAAGCTATTTTATAGAAAAAAAATATTTTTTTGCATCGCTTTATTCTGAGAGCTATAACTTATTGATTTTTCGGACGATGGAGTGGTATGGTAGCTTGTTTTTTGTGGGACAAGATGATGTTTTCAGCGGTACCATTTTTATTTATATTTGTCTTTTTGATCGCGTGTTATTCCATTTTTTGTTTGGCGGTATGATGATAAAGCATTGTTTTTTGCTTCGTTTTTTATTTATTTTTTTTACCGTGTTCACTGAAGGGGTTAACTAGTGGAACAGTTTTATAGGTCAGGTCGTTACGGACGCGGTGAAACCAAATATGTGTACTTTTATTGTTTGTTTGTTTTTATTTCATAATAATATTTATTGATGGGTACATTATATTTTTATTTTTAGTGGATTATTATTATTATTATTTTTTTTATATTTTTACTATTTTTTTTTTCACTTTCTGGGAGTTTTTTTTACTTTTTTACTTTGTCCCACTCTGGGACTTTCACTTTTTTTATTCTGATCGCCTGCATAGCATAGGGATGGAGCACCATCCCTGTGCTATGCAGGCAGTCAGCGCTGCACAGTGATAAGATTGTTTGGTCATGCACTGCGCATGACCAAACAATCTTCCTGCTGTCTGGTGACCCGGATGTTGTGATGACGACATTGGGTCGTCATGGCAACACCCGGGAAGCCACGGCAGACAGCGCTGGAGGCTGGAAGAGGAGGTGAGTATACCGATCACCTCCCCTAAGCCACCGCAATGCTGCGATCAACTTCGATAATGTGGGGGATAATGTGCCGGGAGCGTTGCGGGACCGCTCCCTGCACATAGTACCGGGTGTCAGCTGTGACAATCAGCTGACATCCGGCGGCGATCGCGCCCGCACAGCCTGTGTGCGCGCGCAATCGCGATGACGTACTGATACGGGTCAGGCTCTTAAAGCCCAGGGCACAGACGCGTATTAGTACGTCATGGGCTTTAAAGGGGTTAAATGAAAACAGCATTTTCCCAGCACATATGTAATAACAAATATCACAGTATTTTTTCCAATGAAGGCAAAGCAATAATGGGGTCTCACTAAGACTGCAATTCAGGTTCTGCTTCAGGCTCAGTGGGCTCAGGATCACTGGTGACTCAGACACTGCTGAGCTAGTCAAAGATTGGTCATGCAAAATGGCTATTGTCCATAGCAACTAGTGATACTTGCAGTTTGGTGCACATCACCTGTGCAATCTCCTCTCAAACAGATTCTGGATTGTCACTCTCCAATTGAGTGCCTCAACAGAACCTGGTTCTAGTCATAGCTAGTCAGATGCCTCAAATAAGGACCTCTAGTGCTAAGGTTTTAACCCTGTCCTATCTGCCTTTCCTATTAGCACTTCAAAGCATTTTATGTATTTTCCTACCATAAATCAGCATTTTTACAAAACATTAGTCAGCAGAAGTTTCCTCTCATTTTTAATGGGAGCACTTGTGTCTGAGGGTCACCAGCCCAGCATCACATGACTCCCTCAAGACTGTTCTTACTTGTTGAGACACTCCCGAGACCTTCAGTGTTGTCACAAACACATTGATGACAGATTGACTGTATTGAGACTGAGTATCAATTCCAGAAATAACACTCTCTATGCTCCTATGACCCCAAAGGGTCAGGAGAGTGGACTACAGGATTCCCCGGCATCAAGAATGATTTTGAACATCTTATTAGGAGCTTTGTTGTCCGCTTTCCTTACACTAAAGGGTACACTATCAGTGGGTACTGATGCTCCCTTTTGATCTTATGGACAATGCAACCAGCACTCCAGAGCAGGGAGAATTTTAGAAAAAGTGGGGCCCCAAATGCTACATATTGTCCCATCACACACAAACATTTAGGTTGTATTTACATGAGCTTAGTTCAGGCCAGTAAACGAGTTCGATCAACAATATTTAAGTCGTTCGGTGCTTATTCACCAGCCTCTTTACATAGGCTGACAGAGAATGATGGGCACAGAATGATCACTAGCAGCCCATATATATCATGCTATCAGCAGCACATCTGCAGTTTACACCTGGTGATGTGCTGCTCAGAACAATGTTTTTTGTTATGGCATAAACAATCCAATAACCCCGATGATTGAGTATCATTTTGCTCGTTCCTTGGGAGATTGACGACATGTTTAAACCTATAAATTCATGTCTCCCTGCCGGTGCACAGCACACACATGTATATATACATAGCACAAACTTTTATATACCGAACACATACACAATGTATATAGAGACATGCTGTATACACAGAGCACATACATACAGAGACTTGTATGCAAAGAGCACATACACCCACCCTGTTCCTGCCACCCTAGCATAGACTTACCTGCACTGAACTTCAGTATCGGTAACGCATAGTCTTTACACTCTCTCCACTCTCCATGGTATCAGAAACCTAATAAAAATGGAGGATTATTGCCAACAATAACACTATGGGACCCCATGGTGTAAGGAGAGCTGACAATAGAGGCCCCAATAACATGTTCAACATAATTCCTGATGGCTAGGATCCATGTTGTCCAGACACTCAGAGCACAAAGACAATGTTCAAGCTATAAGCCTGTAGAGTGCATAGACAATAGTATTTCTGGCATTAGTGAGAAATGCAGCAATGGTTCCTGACACCATGGAGAGCATATGTAGACTATACACGCCTGTACTGAAGATCAATATAAGTAGAGTATAGTGATGGCTGCCCTTTACACAAGATCAAAAGAGAAGGAAAAACTGTCAGAAAGCTTCTCATGCCCATGAGCAAGTTAGGTGGGTTACTGTGAAAAGCCAGCCAGCCAGGCTATTTCAGTTTTACTTTTTTAATAAATGTGCAAACATTTCTGCATTTCTGTTTTTTTTTCAGTCAAAATGGGGTGCAGAGTGTACTTTAATGAGAAAAGAAATGAACTATTTAGAATTTACCAAATGGCTGCAATGAAACAAAGAGTGAAAAATTTAAAGGAGTCTAAATACTTTCCATATCCACTGTGTATATATATATATATATATATATATATATATATATATATATATATATATATATATATATACAGACCAAAAGTTTGGACACACCTTCTCAGATTTTTCTGTATTTTCAAAACTATGAATTAACACATGTTTTATCAAACAAGTGTGAAACAACTGAAAATATGTCTTATATTCTAGGTTCTTCAAAGTAGCCACCTTTTGTTTTGATGACTGCTTTGCCCACTCTGGGCATTCTCTTGATGAGCTTCAAGAGGTAGTCACCGGAAATGGTTTTCACTTCACAGGTGTGCCCTGTCAGGTTTAATAAGTGGGATTTTTTGCCTTATAAATGGGGTTGGGACCATCAGTTGTGTTGTGCAGCAGTCTGGTGGATACACAGCTGATAGTCCTACTGAATAGACTGTTAAAATTTGTATTATGGCAAGAAAAAAGCAGCTAAGTAAAGAAAAATGAGTGGCCATCATTACTTTAAGAAATGAAGGTCAGTCAGTGCAAAAAATTGGGAAAACTTTGAAAGTGTCCCCAAGTGCAGTTGCAAAAACCATCAAGCGCTTCAAAGAAACTGGCTCACATGAAGACCGCCCCAGGAAAGGAAGACCAAGAGTCACCTCTGCTTCTGAGGATAAGTTCATCCGAGTCACCAGCCTCAGAAATCGCAGGTTAATAGCAGCTCAGATTAGAGACGAGGTTAATGCCACAGAGAGTTCTAGCAGCAGACACATCTCTACAACAACTGTTAAGAGGAGACTTTGTGCAGCAGGCCTTCATGGTAAAATAGCTGCTAGGAAACCACTGCTAAGGACAGGCAACAAGCAGAAGAGACTTGTTTGGGCTAAAGAACACAAGGAATGGACATTAGACCTGTGGAAATCTGTGCTTTGGTCTGATGAGTCCAAATTTGAGATCTTTGGTTCCAACCACCGTGTCTTTGTGCGACGCAGAAAAGGTGAACGGATGGACCCCACCACGGTGTGATGGTGTGGGGGTGCTTTGCTGGTGACACTGTTGGGGATTTATTCAAAATTGAAGGCATACTGAACCAGCATGGCTACCACAGCATCTTGCAGCTGCATGCTATTCCATCCAGTTTGCGTTTAGTTGGACCATCATTTATTTTTCAACAGGACAGTGACCCCAAACACACCTCCAGGCTGTGTAAGGGCTATTTGACCAAGAAGGAGGGTGATGGGGTGCTACGCCAGATGACCTGGTCTCCACATTCACCAGACCTGAACCCAATCGAGATGGTTTGGGGTGAGCTGGACCGCAGAGTGAAGGCAAAAGGGCCAACAAGTGCTAAGCATCTCTGGGAACTCCTTCAAGATTGTTGGAAGACCATTTCCGGTGACTACCTCTTGAAGCTCATCAAGAGTATGCCAAGAGTGTGCAAAGCAGTCATCAAAGCAAAAGGTGGCTACTTTGAAGAACCTAGAATATAAGACATATTTTCAGTTGTTTCACACTTTTTTGTTAAGTATATAATTCCACATGTGTTAATTCATAGTTTTGATGCCTTCAGTGTGAATGTACAATTTTCATAGTCACGAACATACAGAAAAATCTTTAAATGACAAGGTGTGTCCAAACTTTTGGTCTGTACTGTATATATATATCCAACTGTACTAACAGTCCTTCCGAGGGCTGATCCAGCTGCATATATTCAGTGTTGATAGCAGGAGTTAGACAGGCAGTGTATGTGGCAGACTGCAGAGCATATAGTGCAAGAGAGTCCATTGAACATTCCTGCTGCTGCTGTTCTTACAGATATTTGTAGACATAGCCCCAGATATCAGGGGCCAGGGAAAACAAATTTTGATCTTAATCCTGGTTATTTGCTTAAAATGCAATCCAGAGTACACCATTGTTCTGCTCCATTTGCTTGTTTTGACTGCAGAATAAAGCCAGATCTGTTGCATATTTCAGAGATAAAAAAACAGAAATTTAAACTGAGCGTGGAAAATATTGGCCTCCTTTTCCATTCTGTTGCAGTGTGTTGGTCAAGCTATTCACACTAGGTGTCTGTGAAGGATACTATTAGCAAATTACAGGCCTGCTATTTAAAACCGTGGTTCTTTGTCAGACGTATCACGTATAACTGCGTTCCAAAATCAGCCATTTCTCGTGAACATGGAAAATATTGTCCTCCTTTAAAAATGGGTAATGTGTGTGGCAAGGGACGGGGAAGTGAACGTGATGGTGATGGTGCATGCAGAAGCTGAGGCCAAGGACGTGGCAGTGGGCAAACTGAAATTGTGCCACCACAAACACCCACATCTTGTCACTCCACCTTCCTGTCCAAATTAATAGGGGACCGCAGAACACCACTATTGAACACAGAGCAGTGTGAAAAGGTTATTGGTTGGATAGCAGATAATGCTTCCAGTCACTTAGCCATCATAACCACCCTGTCTTCCACACGATCAAGTCTCAGTAGCCATGAGTCTGGACCACATATTCCTCACCCTGATCCTCCTTCCTCCCACCATGCCGAATGCCCGGAGACAACTAATCCCACACTTGGACACTCAGAAGAGCTGTTCACTTTTCCATTTGTAGATTCGGGACTCTCGCCCGGCCAGTGTCAGGACTTCGAATATTTTTTTATTACATTTTGGCCATTTTTGCCCTCTTTCAAGATGGTGTCTTTTGTTTCATGTGCCCTTTGTCTTCCTGCTTTATAACTCCACCCCAGCCTCTAGTCAGTGCTAGAGTATTCTGACTGTGATCTGTTCCTGGTGGTTTCCTAGTTTCCTGCTCTCCCCTGCAGACCTGTGTGGATGTCCTGTTACCTGCTCTCAGAGATTCTGCTGCATTCACTTGTTACCAGCATTCCTCCTTCTCCTGTCTGCTCCTGCTATTTCCTCTGAGCCTCAGTCCTCACCTGCATTTTGCTAACAAGTAAGCTGGTTTCTGCTCTGACTCACCTTCATTAGATAGTTGCAGGGCACGGGTCTGTGCTGCACTATCAGGGACTTCCTACCCAGGCCTCCCTGGATTATCTAATATATATTGTATGGACATCCTTGCATCTATATATATATTTGTGTATGGACTTGATAAAGACTTACTTGTTTTCTAGCATCCTCTAGTGTGAACTGTGCTTTACAGACTGCTCTGCTGATTGCATTTTCCCCTGAGTGTTTATGGACTTTGATTTTTCGTCTGCACTTGTTTGAAACACCGTGTGTTAATAATATAAACTTGACACCTATAAACTGTGTTCTGTAGTATCTTTGTTCCACGAAAAGAGACTCCTGTGGTATCCATTATAATTATTACAGGATACTCTAGCCAAAAAAAAAAGGAGTCTGCTGGAACAATGTCTGCAGAAAGCAAATTAGAGCAGGTGTATTCCGTAATTAGATCTCTTCAGAAGGATGTGGAAGGTCTGCAAAAGAAACTTGGAGGCATTGAACGTAATGAACAAGCGTTTGGACAAACTTTACAGGACCTAGGTACCGAATGGCGGCCCAGGAAAACAAACTTGCAGGCTTAGAGTCCCAGTATGGACGGGCTTTCCAGGACATTAGTACTCAAATGGTGGCACAAGTGACTTTACCTTCTGGGCTACCGCCACCAGCTAGCCCACCTAAGTTGCCTCCGTTCAGATTTAATGGTGATCGCAACAAATTTCGTGGCTTTGTGAATCAGTGTGTGCTATATTTTGATGTATATGCTGACCGCTTCCTTACTGATAGATCCAAAGTATTGTGTGTAATTATGCTGCTGACCTCACGAGCGCTCACCTGGGCGAATCCGATGATCAAGTCTCGTGATCCACGGTTAAATAATTTTGATGATTTCTTAGCCGCTATGGCTTTAATGTTTGATGACCCTAACCGCTGTGCAACCACTGAGTCTGCTTTACTATCTTTACGCCAGGGTAAACGTTCTGTTATTGAATATGCTACTGAATTTAGGAGATTAGCGGTAGATACCAATTGGGACAGTTATGCACAATTACTTATTTTTAAGAGAGGTCTGTCTAGCATTGTAAACAATGAATTAGCCCGCTCTGAGTCACCACAAGAGCTAGAAGCGTTTATACAACATTGTGTACACATAGACATACGCCTTACTGAACATAGGCAGGAGAAATTGGCTGTATTTAACCGTATGTCTAACTTTTCCCTTCCTCCCAAAGAGCCTGCAGGTAAAACATCTCAGGAGGTAGAGGAGGCGCCCATGCAAATTGATTCTGTGCAGAGGCGTGAGAGTAATGAGCGCCGGGAGCACCGCCTGCGAGAGAGGCTATGTTTCTACTGCGGCCAATCTGACCACTTTCTAATCAACTGTTCCAAGTGGCCTAACAAGGTGTTAGCAGCGGTAGGAGAGTATGATGACACTGATGATGAATCTGACATCTCTGAATGTAGCCTGCTATTAAATGCTGTATTCCATTCTCTCTCTATGACTACACCTCCCAGGGAGTTGAAGGAAAAGAACTCTCACTGTTCACTCCCTATTAAGATCCTGTGTTCAGGACAGTGGATTTCCAGTGCAGCTATGATTGACTCTGGTGCAGGGGGCAATTTTATGGCTATTACATTTGCCAAAGAACATGGTATTGAGATACAGCGAAGAGCCTCTCCAATTATCATGGAAACAGTGGATGGGTCACCTTTAATCTCCAGGCCTGTGGATCAGGAGACTGTACCTCTTAAGATTTTGTTGGAGCCTAATCATCAAGAGCAACTTTCTTTCTTGTTAATTTCTTCTCCTCATTTCCCTGTGATTTTAGGCATCCCTTGGTTTCGTTCTCAGAACCCGACTATCAACTGGGAGACCAAGGAGATTATCTTTCCGACTAGGAGCAACCCAACGATAACTGAAGCTGTCCCTGAGTCCACGGATACAAAATCTACTGTACAGGTATTCACTTTACCTTCAGCGTATAAAGCATTCTCTGACATCTGTGACAAGAAGAAGGCGGATCAACTTCCTCCACATAGGCATTATGAGTGTCCCATTGAGCTCCTTCCTGGGGCGGCTATTCCTTTTAGCAACGTATATCCTTTGGCAGCACCTGAGTTTCAAGCCTTGAAGGAGTATATTGATGAAAATCTGGCCAAAGGCTTTATACGTCCTTCTTCCTCACCAGCAGAGGCGCCTATATTTTTTGTAAAAAAGAAGGATGGGACCCAAAGACCCTGTATTGACTATCTGGAACTCAATAAGGTAACCATACGGAATCGTTATCCTTTGACTTTGATTCCCGAATTATTGGAAAGAGTCCGCCATGCCAAGGTGTTCTCTAAACTAGATCTTCGTGGGGCTTATAATTTGGTGCGTATTCGTTCCGGTGATGAATTGAAGACAGCATTCAGATGCCGGTATGGACACTTTGAATATCTTGTGATGCCCTTCGGGCTTTGTAATGCCCCTGAGACATTTCAACATCTGGCTAATGACATTTTTAGAGATTTATTGGATCAGTTTGTGGTGATCTATTTGGACGATATTCTAATTTTTTCTGACTCTCTACAGGAACATGAAGAACATGTCAAAACTGTTTTGAAACGTCTGAAAGAGAACCATCTGTATATTAAGCCGAAGAAGTGTGAGTTCCATCATTCTGAGATACAGTTTTTAGGTTATGTCATCTCTCCTCAGGGGCTGAACATGGAATCTGGTAAGAATCAGGCAATTCTTGACTGGCCAGTACCCAAGAACGTTAAAGAGGTCCAACGTTTTATTGGTTTTGCAAATTTCTATAGATGTTTTATTCTACATTTTTCTGACATTGTCCATCCCATTACTTACTTGGCAAAGAAGGAAAAACCCTTTAAGTGGTCATCACAGGCTCAAGAGGCTTTTGATCGGCTTAAGACCTGTTTCACCTCAGCACCGCTGTTGATCCACCCAGACCCAGCACATCCTTTCATTGTGGAGGTAAAAGCTTCTGATAATGCTTTGGGGGCCATTCTCTCCCAAAGAACTGGAGAGAAGGGTCTGCTACATCCTTGTGCTTTATTTTCCCGTAGACTTACATCAGCTGAGAAGAACTACGATGTGGGAGACAAGGAACTGCTAGCTATTATTGTAGCTTTCAAAGAATGGAGGCATTATCTGCAAGGAGCCACACAACAAATCGTAGTGCTGACTGACCATCGCAATTTAGAGTTCCTCAGATCCGCTAGATGTCTTTCTCCTCGGCAGGCTCGTTGGAATCTATTTTTAAATCAATTTAATTTTGTTATTTCGTACCGTCCAGGTTCTTGTAATGGGAAGGCTGATGCTTTATCCCGAATCCATGCTTCGGATTCCATACCTGGAGCCCTGTCCAAGACCATTCTATCTGATGCCAACTTCATCTGAGTTATCCACGATCAGGGCTTGTGGAAGGAGTTCAAGGAGGCCTATGATGGTGATGTATTTCTGGCCAATCCACCTGTTGATATTAATTTTGTCCTTAAGGGTGGTATGTGGTTCAGAGATCGACATATCTACGTCCCTGAGGCTGTCCGATTGTAGATCCTCAAGTTGGTCCATGACTCCATGGTGGCTGGTCACAGGGGGGTACAGAAGACACAAGAGTTCCTAAGCCGGTTTTCTGGTGGCTGACTTACCTGAAGGATACTAAGGACTATGTTCTCTCTTGCGAGGTATGGGCTAGTTATAAGACTCCTCGTTTGTCACCTACGGGTCTTCTTTAACCATTACCTGTTCCGTCCCGCCCATGGGGGTCTATCTCAATGGACTTCATTGTGGAGTTGCCTATATCAGGTGGCATGAATATGATCCTGGTGGTAGTGGATCGCCTGACTAAGGCTGCTCATTTTGTTACTTGCCCCGGCCTCCCCTCAAGGATACAGTGAACTTGGTTATACAGAATGTTTTTCGGCTGCATGGGGTCCCGGATGAGATCATCTCTGACCGTGGAGTGCAGTTCACCTCAAGATTCTGGAAGGGGTTTTGCTCTGCACTCAATATTAATGTCTGTCTTTCTTCCGCTTATCACCCCCAGATGAACGGTCAAACCAAGCGTACCAACCAGACTTTGGAGCAATATCTACGATGCTATGTCAGCCATCTTCAGGATGATTGGTTGGAGTTACTTCCATTAGCTGAATTCTCATATAACAATTCTCAGAGTGCCTCCACTAAGTTCACACCTTTCTTTGCCAATCTGGGTTACCATCCGAGTATCTTACCTGGGTCTCCGATTAATGCTCCGGTTCCGACGGTAGAGAAAAGGCTGACTGCGATGAGGCAAAATCTGGAGGTTCTGAAAGAATCTCTGACCTCAGCTCAGGAACGTTACAAGAAATCAGCTGATAGATTCCGTAAACCGGCACCAATGTTCAAGGTAGGAGATTCCGTGTGGTTATCCACTAAAGATCTGAAGTTAAACGTTCCTTCACAGAAATTTGGACAGAAATTCATCGGCCCTTTCAAGATCAACGGTATTGTGAGCTCTGTGGCCTGCCGTCT
The DNA here is from genome assembly GCF_046119375.1 of Phyllobates terribilis. NCBI lineage: Eukaryota > Metazoa > Chordata > Amphibia > Anura > Dendrobatidae > Phyllobates > Phyllobates terribilis. Next base: position 757,320,041 of record NW_027362763.1, on the reverse strand, counting down.
GAAGTTGCCTAGAACTGTGAAGGTACACCCAGTTTACCATGTTTCTTTACTAAAGTCTGTATCTCCTAATACCTTCCATGGACATGTTGTGCCACCTCCGCAGCTTGTGGTGATTGATGGGCAAGAACAATTTGTGGTGGAAGAAATTAATGATTCTAGGTTTCGCAGGAATCAGCTCCAATATCTGATAAGATGGCAGTGGTATCCCCCTGAAGAAGACTCTTGGGAACCTGTGGAAAACATCGATGCCCAACAGAAAATTTCTCGTTTCCATCAGAGATTCCCTGAGAAACCGGGTCCAGGATCATCCTGAGGCGGCTTCTAAGGAGGAAGTAATGTCACTTCGAATATTTTTGATTACATTTTGGCCATTTTTGCCCTCTTTCAAGATGGTGTCTTTTGTATCATGTGCCCTTGTCTTCCTGCTTTAGAACTCTACCCCAGTCTCTAGTCAGTGCTAGAGTATTCTGCCTGTGATCTGTTCCTGGTGGTTTCCTAGTTTCCTGCTCTCCCCTGCAGACCTGTGTGGATCTTCTGTTACCTGCTCTCAGAGATTCTGCTGCATTCACTTGTTACTGTTACGCTCACGCCCGGACTGACTGGCGTGAGTGTGGTTAGTGATAACACTGGACCATGAACTGAGGAGTGCCTGGAGGGGCGTGACTAAGTATCAACTCAGTCAGACCAAGGTCGCACGGCGGCTCAGTCGACTCCGTGAACCAGGGAGGAACCGAGCAGAGGGACCAGGTGCTACTCCAGGTCAGACCCCGGTTACAGCTGTTGACCCACAATGGAGAATGCAGGAACGGGCAGGCACAGCTGGTATGCAGACAGGTGGGTACTGGCAGGCACGGCTGGTAGGCAGACAGGCGGCTACTGGCAGGCACGGCTGGTATGCAGACAGGCAAATACTGGCAGGTATGAAAGCAAGCTGGATAGGGACCAGTACAGACTGGGATACAGGAACATAGCCGCGGGTGCGGTGGACTAGCAGAGCAGAGCCACAGGTGCGGAGGACAAGCGGGGCAGAGCAGAGCGAAACCGCAGGTGCGGTGGACAAGCAGAGCAGAGTAACATAGTAACATAGTTTGTAAAGCAGAATAAAGACTTGCGTCCATCAAGTTCGACCTGTTAGTTCTGTAATTGCTAAAGTTGATCCAGAGGAGGGCAAAAACCCCAAATGATTTAGCCAATCTTCACCTGAGGAAAAATTCCCTCCCGACTCTGAAACCAGCAGTCAGAATAAATCCCTGTATCAACTTACTATTTTATTCTATTTTTAAGTATATGCTGAAATCTGCCTGGTATCCAGTCCCCGCTTGAACTGGTTTAGTGAATCCGACATTACCGTCTCCTCACTCAGTGAATTTCATATTCTCACTGCTCTTACCGTAAAGAACCCCTTCCTATGCTGGTGCTGAAACCTTTTCTCTTCCAGTCTTAGTGAATGCCCTCTTGTTACCGTAATATCCCTCCTTTTGAACAAATCCCGGGCAAGATCTCTATACTGTCCCCTAACATATTTGTACACATTTATTATGTCCCCCCTCAACCTTCTCTTTTCCAGGCTGAATAGTCCTAGTTTTGCCAACCTCTCTGGGTATTGTAGTCCCTCCATTCCCTTTATTAATTTTGTTGCCCTCCTTTGTACCTTTTCAAGCTCGTTTATATCCTTTCTATATATTGGGGCCCATAACTGAGCACAGTATTCCAAGTGTGGTCTGACCAGTGCTTTGTACAGTGGAAGAACAATGTTCTCATCCTTTGCAGCTATACCTCTTCTGATACATCCCATTACCCTGTTTGCCCTTACAGCAGCGGCCTGACTTTGGGCACTCCAATTTAGTTTGCTATCAATCAAGATGCCCAAGTCCTTCTCCATCTCTGAATTCCCCAATGATTTCCCATTCAGTGAGTACTGGTGACTTCCATTTTTCCTTCCCATATGTATGACCTTACATTTCTCCTCGTTAAACCTCATTTGCCATTTAATGCTCCACCTACCCAGCTTATCCAAATCCCTCTGTAGGTCTGCACTGTCCTCTTTTGTATTAATTGTTTTACATAACTTTGTGTCATCTGCAAATATTGATATTTTACTATTTATCCCGTTGACGATGTCGTTAATAAAGATATTAAATAACATTGGGCCTAGTACAGACCCCTGTGGTACCCCACTAGTGACGCTTACCCAATCTGAGTATATTCCATTTATAACTACCCTCTGCCTTCTATCCTTTAGCCAGTTAGCTACCCACTTGCAGACATTTCCCCCCCAGCCCCATCATTCTCATTTTGTATACCAACCTATTATGTGGCACGCTATCGAACGCTTTTGAGAAGTCGAGATACACGACATCCACTGGTTCCCCCTGATCTAATCGAGAGCTAACCTCCTCGTAGAAGTCAATCAGGTTTGTTTGGCAGGAGCGATTCCTCATGAATCCATGTTGGTTCGGGATTAAAAGATTATTAGCATCAAGATGCTCCGTAATTGCCTCTTTAATGAAGCTTTCAAAAATTTTGCCCACAATGGACGTCAGACTCACCGGCCGATAGTTTCCGGCGTCACTTTTCGCTCCCTTTTTGAATATTGGCACTACATTCGCCTGTCGCCAATCAAGTGGTACAGACCCAGTCTCAACAGAGTCCTTAAATATAAGATATAACGGTCTGTCTATCACATTACTTAGTTCCCTTAGTACCCGTGGGTGTATGCCATCAGGTCCTGGTGATTTGTTTATTTTAATGTTACTGAGGCGTTTCTGTACCCCAACTTGGGTTAGATTTGTCATACTTAGTGGAGGATTAAGCTTGTCACTTCTCATTTCTCCTGTTAGTTCTATTTCCTTTGTGAAAGTTGTCGAAAAAAAATTATTTAATAGATTAGCTTTATCCTCATCTTTCTCTATGATTTTGCCTTCCTCACTTTTTATCGGTCCAATATTATCCGATTTAATCCTTTTACTATTTATATACGTAAAGAACAGTTTGGGATTTGATCTACTTTCTCTAGCAATACGTTTCTCTGTTTCCTCCTTCGCTATTTTTATTTGTTTTTTACAGGTTCTCGTTTTTTCCTTGTAACACATTAGTGCCTCCTTGCTGTTTTCCTGTTTTAATCTCTTGAATGCCTCTTTTTTGCTATTTAACGCCCCTTTTACGTTCTTGTTCAACCATATTGGTTTCTTCTTATTTCTGGCCCTTTTATTCCCATACGGTATATACCTCTCGCACTGAGTATTCAGAATTCTTTTGAAGGTTTCCCATTTACTATTCGTATTCCTTTGATTAAGAACTTTGTCCCAGTCAATAAGTTGAAGGTTTTCTATCAGCTGATCAAACTTCGCCCTCCTAAAGTTTAATGTTTTTGTTGTTCCCTTATAGATAACCCTACTGAAGGGCATTTTGAAGTCGATAATATTATGATCGCTATTACCTAGGTGCCCCCCTATCTGTACCTCAGTTATTCTATCAGGCCTATTAGTCAATATTAAGTCCAACACGGCCTTCCCTCTCGTTGGTTCCTGCACTAGTTGGGAGAGATAATTATCCTTAATATTTGTCAAGAACCTTTTTCCTTTCTGAGATCTACAGGTTTCTGTTTCCCAGTCAATATCCCGGGTAGTTGAAATCCCCCATTACAATCACTTCATTATGTTTTGCTACTTTGTCTATTTGTCCCAATAGCAGATTCTCATTCTCCTCTGTTATATTTGGTGGCTTATAGCAGACCCCCAGTAATATTTTATTATTATTTTTTGCCCCCTCTATCTCTACCCACATGGACTCGACCCCCTCTTCTCCCTCTCCTATATCTTCCCTTAGTCTGGGCTTTAGACATGACTTTACATATAAGGAGACTCCTCCGCCTTTCCCCTGTTTCCGGTCCCTTCTAAATAAACTATAATCTAATAAATTTACCGCCCAGTCGTAGCTATCGTCTAGCCAAGTCTCTGTTATACCTATGATGTCATACCTCTCCTCCGATATAAGCGTCCGCAGCTCATCCGCCTTATTGGTCAGGCTTCTTGCGTTGGTCAGCATGCAAGATAAAACTTTGGGGTTATTTAGCATCCTATTCTTCTCTAACAATCTAACTGTACTATCCCCACCCCCCTCTCCACCCTCATTATATTCACTTCTCCCCTTCCCCCTTGCTTGCCTCACATCCCACCTATCTCTTTGGTTTCCCCCCCCGTCTCTAGTTTAAATACTCCTCCAACCAATTAGCCATTACAACGACCGAAACGTTTTGTTGTAATATTGCTGTGTGTTTATCATGCTAAAATAAATTTTCACATATAAAGGACATTTTGAGTGCCGAGGTTTCTTGAACTGTGTCCTAAAGGGTTCGGCCCCTGCTCGAGCACCTACAAAGGGAGTGCAGTGATATTTATTTTCAAGATACAGGACAGGACCTGGCAACTCAGTTGCACAGAACACACCATAAGAAAGTGTTGGTCAGGCACCTCCTACTGGGTGGAGGGGGTTTAAGTATCCAGTGACTCACAGCAATAGGCTGGGGAGGCATTAGGACTGTGCACACATTAACTATAAGAATCAGGCAGGAACCGCGCCGCCGCCCTAAGCAATCAGACAAGAGACACAGCAGGTACTGGAGCAAAGTGTGCAGCCTGGACTGATAGGTAAGATGGCGGTCTTGCATTGTGGGAGGTGGTAAGCCATGCCAGCACGCTGCCAGGGATGTTAGTTACCAGCATTCCTCCTTCTCCTGGCTGCTCCTGCTGCTTCCTCTGAGCCTCAGTCCTCACCTGCATTTTGCTAACAAGTAAGCTGGTTTCTGCTCTGACTCACCTTCATTAGATAGTTGCAGAGCATGGGTCTGTGCTGCAATATCAGGGACTTCCTACCCAGGCCTCCCTGGATTATCTAATATATATTATATGGACTTCCTTGCATCTATATATATATTTGTGTATGGACTTGATAAAGACTTACTTGTTTTCTAGCATTCTCTAGTGTGAACTGTGCTTTACAGACTGCTCTGCTGATTGCATTTTCCCCTGAGCGTTTGTGAACTTTGAGTTTTCGTCTGCACTTGTTTGAAACACCGTGTGTTTATAATATAAACTTTGACACCTATAAACTGTGTTCTGTAGTATCTTTGTTCCACGCAAAGAGACTCCTGTGGTATCCATTATAATTATTACAGCCAGCTTCAAACGAGTCAAGAGGAGAACGCGTGTAGTGATGCCCAAATATTGGAGCAGCCATGGTCACACGAAGGCGATGGTGGGAAAGTGCAATTACTGTCGCAAAAGGTGGAGGATGATTATTATGATGAGGCACAATTGCCAGAAAGTCAGGAGGAGGACCAGGTTGCGGAAGTGGAAAACGAGGTGGTGGATGATATAGTAACTGACCCAACCTGGCAGGAAGACATACAGAGCGAGGACAGCAGCACAGAGGGGAAAGGAGGCGTAGAAGCACAACAGGCAGGAAGAAGAAGCGTGGCCGCAGACACAATTCGGGAAAGCGTTCCTATTAGCGCCAACACGACGGAAGTTGCCAGTACAACTGTTAGGTCTTTCTGAGTCTGGTTATTTTTTAAAGACTCTGCAGATAATCCCAAATAAGCCATTTGCACCACCTGCCAGGCCAGCATCAGCAGGGGTAGCAAAACTAGCACCTGACCACCACCAGCATGATCAGGCACATGGCAGAAAAGCACTAAGTGGGCCGAACCCCAGGGTCCAGCAACAGTGTTTGCGGGTGACACCACTGCTTGTTTCACTATTGTGCATGCACAGCAATCCCCTGTGCATGGCACATGCTAAGATGCCTCCTGCCCTGCACCTGTCATTGCACACTCTCAACTAGCACCATCAGCAAGCACGTCCACATACTTGTCCCAGCGCAGTGTTCAGTTGTCCCTATCCCAGTCCTTGGAAAGCAAGCGCAAATACTCAGCCAACACCCCACAAGCAACACTACTAAATTTACATATTTTGTGAATGCTTGCGCTCAAAAAGTTGCTTTTTAGGCTCATGGAGACCGAAGCTTTCCGCAACCTGATGTCGGCGGCTGTCCCTCGGTACTCGGTCCCCAGCCACCACTATTTCTCCTGGTGTGCCATCCTTGCATTACACGAGCACGTGTCCCACAACATTAGACGTGCCCTCAGCAACGCAGTTACTTGGAAAGTCCAACTAACCACGGACACGCTGGCGGCACACTGGGTTAATATAGTGGAAGCCGGGACCCAGTTGGACCTTGGAAGAGAACACATCCTCCCGACGCCGAGGATTGCAGGCCCTGGGTCAAACAGGGCTGCCCTCACATTCTACAGCTCCTGTACCTACTCCTCTTCAGCCTCCATCTCCGAAATGACCACATCAGTCGCAAGCTGATAGCACTGCAGCACTGCCTCGGCCAAGCGGCAACAGGCGGTGCTGAAGCTAATATGCTTAGGTGACAAACCGCACAATTCTAAATAGTTGTTGACAGCTCTGAAAGAGCAGGTAGATCTGTGGCTGACATCACTGAACCTACAGCCAGGCATGGTCGTGTGTGACAATGGCCGGAACATGGTGGTGGCTCTGAGGTGAGGCGAGCTCACACACGTACCATGCCTGGCCCATGTGCTTAACCTCGTGGTTCAGCGGTTTGTCAAAACCTACCCAGATCTGCTTGTCAAAGTACGCCACATGTGTGCCCATTTTAGAAAGTCAGCTATAGCTTCCGCCGCCCTTGCCGTGCTTCAGCAGTGATTGCAGCTTCTAGCTCACCGACTGATCTGCAATGTCCCCACTCAATGGAACTCTAAATTGCAGATGTTGGGAAGGATTTGTGAGCAGAAGAGGACGGTTGTTGAGTACCCGCATCAACAAAGTCGTTGGTATTCAGGTCAGACTCCACACATAAGACCTCAGGAGTGGACATGGATGTAAGACATTTGTACCATCCTCCAAAACTTTGAGGACTCCACCAAGATGGTGAGCGGCGATGACGCCATAATTAGCATCACCATCCCACTTCTCTGTCTTCTGAAACGCTCTCTGCTCACAATCAAAGAGGATGCATTTCAGGCAGAGAAAGGATGAGATGTAGCAAGGAACCATACAGCCCAACCTCATCTCATCCCAACGTGGATTGGGTGACAATGAGAAAGAGGAAGAGGAGGAGGAAGAACAGGAGCTAGTTTGCGCTATAGACGGTACTATTACCAATCACGAAAAATAGAGGGAACGACAGATCTAGATCATTTATATCAAAGTTTTATTAGAAAAATATATTAGAAATAGTTACACAAGTATTATAAATATACATGGAAAGAGGACATGGCATAGCACAGAAGGTTATAGGAGACCAGTGAGCAACCTAAACAGCAATGTTACCTCACCCCTAAGTCTCAGATGTAAAAACAGTAAATTATAATATTAATATTGGTTCTATAGTCAGCCTTCTGATCACCATAGTAAGTCCTGTCAGGTGAGTATATAAGTATAAATAATGTAAGTATAGACAGTATAATTAGTATGATTATATGGATATCTCAATAGGCATGGATAAAGAATTCATTACCTGTAGACATGATGGGTGGTCGTAGTTGCAACCTCAACACGCGTTTCACCGGTGTTAACTTATCTGACAGGACTTACTATGGTGATCAGGAGGCAGACTATAGAATCAATATTAATATTATAATTTACTGTTTTCATACCTGAGACTTGGGGGTGAGGTAACATTGCTGTTTAGGTTGCTCACTGGTCTCCTATAACCTTCTGTGCTATACCATGTCCTCTTTCCATGTATATTTATAATACTTGTATAACTATTTCTAATATATTTTTCTAATAAAACTTTGATATATAAATTATCTAGATCTGTCGTTCCCTCTATTTTTCTTGATTGGTAATATTCAGGTTGGAAGGGATCTCCCTTACCAATTAAGGCTGTTGTTTGGCTATAGACAGTACTACCTGCACAACTGTCATACCATCTGTTCAGTGTGGATGGCCTGAGGACAGGGAGGAGGAGGAAGAGGAAGAGGAGGAGAGCATGGTCAGTTTTACTCTTGGTGAGGACACGGATGTCTGGCCTCTTTGCAGTTTAGCACGCATGGCTGAGTTTATGTTATGCTGCCTTTCCCGTGACCCTTGCGTTGTCCAAATTTTGGGTGACAGTCATTATTGGTTGGTGAAACTTCTAGACCCACGCTACAAGGAGAACTTTCGGTCTCTTATTCCCTTGCAGGACAGGCCTAATAAAATGGTGCAGCACAAGAAGGCCCTTGTTGAGGAATTATTAAAAAATTTCCCATCTGAAAACACTACTGGCAGAAGTCACAGTTCGTTGGACAACCAAGGAGCACAGGCGAAAGGGACACAAATGCAATCCAGCAGAGGCAGAGGAACACTGTCAAAGTTCTGGGACAGTTTTCTCAGACCCTCCCATCGCACAAGCCCTGATGCGCGGGGTGCTCTCTCAAAGAGGGAAAAGTTGCGGAAGCTGCTGAGAGAGTACCTTGCCGACCATACCAACATCCTCCGTGATTCCTCTGTGCCTTATAATTATTGGGTATCCAAGCTGGACACGCAGCATGAACTGGCTCTCTATGTCTTGGAGGTCCTGGCCTGCCTTGCCGCTAGCGTTTGGTCAGAGCGGGTTTTTAGTGCCGCCGGCGGAATTATAACCGATAGGCGCATCCGCCTGTTAACTGAAAATGCTGACAGGCAGACTCTTATAAAAATGAACAAGGGCTGGATTGGGCCAGACTTCTCAGCACCACCGAATGATAGCAGCGCAACATAAACTCAAATACAGTGTCTTTTTTTTGGAAGGTCTAACTCTATTGCCATGCACCTTTGTCTTCACATCCAGACATGGGTATACGCTTCCTGATTTTGTCTATTTGCTCTTGTCCTCCTCCTTCTCCGCATCCTCATCCTCTACCACCATATCACAAGCATATGTACCATATCAACATATCTACGTCTCTTGCAAGGGACATTGGAGTTCCTCCAAACGTTTGGCAGCCGTTGCTTCACTTCATAGGCAAACCGTATGGGAGACACACTTCCTAATAATGGGAGCATTTTTTGCAGGAGGCCCTCCGACCTCTACGTCTCTTGCAAGGGGCATTGGAGTTCCTCCAAATTTTTGGCAGCCGTTGCTTCACTGCATAGGCAAACAGTATGGGAGACACACTTCCTAATAATGGGAGCATTTTTTACAGGAGGCCCTCCGACCTCTGTCTCTTGCAAGGGGCATTGGAGTTCCTCCAAATTTTGGGCAGACGTTGCTTCACTGCATAAGCAAACGGCATGGGAGATCCACTACTTAATAATGGGAACATTGTTTACAGGAGGCCCTCCGACCTCTACGTCTCTTGCAAGGGGCATTGGAGTTCCTCCAAAATCTTGGCAGCCGTTGCTTGACTGCATAGGTAAACAGTATGGGAGACCAACTTCCTAATAATGGGAACATTGTTTTCAGGAGGCCCTCCGACCTCTACGTCTCTTGCAAGGGGCATTGGAGTTCCTCCAAATTTTTGGCAGCCGTTGCTTCACTGCATAGGCAAACAGTATGGGAGACACACTTCCTAATAATGGGAACATTGTTTTCAGGAGGCCCTCCGACCTCTGTGTCTCTTGCAAGGGGAATTGGAGTTACTCCAAATTTTTGGCAGCCGTTGCAGTCACTACATACGCAATAACAGTAATAGGAGACCCACTCGTTAATAATGGGAACATCAAAGCATAGCTGACTGCTGGCCCTTTAAGAATAGTAAGGGCCGCCTGATGGCCCTATAAAAATAGTCTTTGTGACTTTCAGAGTCCCTCGATCATAAATGAAACAGGACGTGTCTGATGATGTGTCACACACCACATGGCTTGATAAGGTAGTAAAATGTTAAAATGACATTTCCCAGTGAATGCATTTGTCTTGATTGAAAGCAATGCAAAAGTGCAAAAACGCATCAAAAACGCTACGTGTGAGCATGGCCCAAGGTGTGCAGGAGAATTTTTGTTTTTGGTTATTTATTTTGCCTTGTATACAAGTCATTACCCTGGAAAGGATGTTCCTTAACATATTTCCCTGAAAAATCCATTTAGGTTTTGTTTTTGTATGTTTTATTGTGAGTCCGTAAAAGTGGCATAATACCTCTGACAATGTTGTTGACAGCAGTGACCTGGGAGTCAGAAATGCTTCCAGGGGTCTTCCCCACGCTGTTTCCATGTAAATTTTTAGGCCATCTGCAGACTGCCGGGGGGAGCCGCCGGAAAATTGTTCGAGGTTCCCATAGACTTACATTGGGCTCGTTACTCGGTCCGAGCACTCGAGCATTCCAATTTTCTCTACTCGAACAACAAGTACCCGAGCATTGTAGTGCTCTCTCATCACTAATAAAGATACATCAACATGCTCAAATAGGAGAACAAGAATTGAAGATTCTGTGAGGTTCATATCATAACATGGTTCAGTATCATAAACAATACACCCGTCCACCTTGTAATGCACAGAACCCCATGTTGTGAATTTTGGGGTCTTCAATGGATGCCAAAGCTAAGGGTGCTTTCACATTGCGCTTAGGCACCTGTTCAGGGGTCTCGTTGGAGCTTACGTCCAAACCACTCCCCCCCCCCCCGCAAAATGGGATGCGGATATATGCGCCGACATAATGGTGCCAATAAAACGAATGTGCACTCTAACGTGTATCATTTTTGGGCATATACTGTATGCCTACTTGAGGTGGACAGACTTAGTCTACTACGTCTTAGTGTCCGCTTCTAGTAGGTGTACATGCCCGAAAATTATGCACGGCAATGTGCACGTTCATTCTGTCGGCATTATTATAGTCTGTGGCCCCGTTGGCGCACACATCTGAATCCCGTTTTACGGAGAAATTTAGATGTAATCCCCGATGTGAACGACTGAACGGGTGCCTAAATGCCAAGTGAAAGCACCCTAAGAGTCCCTTATAACATCAGCCAACAGGGCTAAGAGGCAACACAATTGGCTCAACATGTCCAAACAGAAAATTTCACAAGAGTTTATTGAAACCAAACCCCATATACAGCCAGTTGGAAGTCAATGAACCTCATCAATCATTGCCATAATTCACTGACAAAATTTTCAAATAAAGCTTTTAGAGTGTCGATCGAGATTCAAGTATTTGGATAGTGGACTGATGCATTGTGATGTCCTCAAATGGCATGTTATTAGTATTTGACAATGGAAAGCAACACCCACTAGTTTATTATTTTCCTGCCAATTTCATTAACATAAGCAGTCCAATAGCATCGCCTCGGTAGAGAACCAGTGGTAGAAAAACATTGATAAACAGTAGTTTAGCAAATAACAGCTGTCAGTACAATAGAGGAAGACTGCACATTGTGTAAGCGACCTCTCCTAGTTAACAGGAACATTTTGTTACGTTTTGATTTTGGCAGAAATTTTTACTTGTAGAGATAGGAATAGCAATTACTTAAGAATGCAACAAACATGGTTTTGTAATTATGCCAGTAAATACACAAGCACTGCGGGATATTTTCTATCTACCCAAGAAAATTTTTTGGTTCTTGAAATAAAAAACAAAAAAAAAACAACTATACATACAGTTTTTGTAAGTAAAATATTTTGATCATTTTAATTCTTATTCTTAATCCTTCTCATGGATCAAAAGGTGAATAAGTCAACATGAAGGTTAACCACCATTTATTGTGATAAAGTCTATAAACCCATTTGTAATCATTTTTATACAACACATTGAGTACATTCATTCTTCATGTGTGTACATATGCTTTCTTAATAATACTATCCTAAATATGAATTACAGTACAAGATTATAATGAGAAATATATAATTGGTCCCTTTACAGTGTAGACCTTTGTCTCTCTTAGTAAATTTTGGCCTTTGTGACCTAGCCCTATTTTTGAAATCTGATATGTGAGTTTGTTATTATTTATTATTATTATAGCACCATTTATTCCTTGGCTCTGTACATGTGAAAAAGGGGTATACATAGCAAAAACAATTACAATAATCTTGAACAAATATGAGTCAGCGACTAGTACAACAGGAGGGAGCCTGCAAGGGCTCACAAACAATCTACAAGGGATGGGTGAGGATACAGTAGGTGAGGGTATGGTATAATAACTTTGCAATACTGCTATATACCCCAGTGATTCTGAGATTGTTTTTTTACGACACATACACTCGGTAATGTTTGAGACTGCTGTCCCAGCTCTCTTCAGGTCATTGACCATGTCCTCCCAAGTAGTTCTGGGCTGATTTCGGACCTTTCTCAGAATCATCCTTACCCCACGAGGCAAGATCTTGCATGGAGCCCCAGATCGAGGAAGATTGACAGTCAACTTGTGTTTTTTCCATTTTCTTATAATTGTGCCAACAGTTGTTGCCTTCTCACCAAGCTGCTTGCCTATTGTCCTGTAGCCAATTCTAGCCCTGTGCAGGTCTACAATTTTGTCCTTGGTGTTCTTAGATAGCTCTTTGGTCTTGGCCATGGTGGAGAGGTTGGAGTATGTGGATGCTCAAGTGTAGAGGTGTCCAAAGAACACCGCAAGGCAGGATTCAAGTACGGCACAACAGATAAGGAGGCAGAAACAAAACACCGGCTTTATTAAATAAAAGAGGATATATGCCGGAAGATGAGAATAACAGTATTTACAATGATAATATTAATAACATGAATATAAGAAGAAATAGCTGAAGGGTATCACAAAACTATGATCCAGCTATGGCAATGAACATTCAATAAAAACAGTACAACTCAAGTTTCATAAACTACTCTCGGCTAATTCTCTATCTGGCTTTCCCCTAATCGGGCCACGCTGCTACAGCGTCCTAACTAAAGAAAACTGCTTTAAACCCTAACACAGTTCAACACCGGTGTTTCACTCTCAATTGTGCAGATCAGCAACAGAAAGACAGCTGCTGCTTGATTCTGATATAGCTGAGCTGGATGAGTTGCACTTGAGTTATTTCTCCTGTATAGTGGATCTTTTTCCCTCAACAAGTCAGGCAAGTCTGGTTTCACTTTTAATGATGAGGGATGGCTGACACTCTGTGTCATCTGTTACCTCAGGTCACCAATCTTTAGGGAAACTGTTCTAGAGAAGCGATTCAGCTCTTTACTTTTGGGCACAGTCCTGACAACAAATCTTGCAATGTTTCAAATTTTATCTTTCCCCAGAAAACATCAGTTCCTGTTATTGTCTCTCCTTATCAGGACACCAGGAAATATCCTGTAAGTTACCTCAGACACACACGAGGCCTCTCACTTCCTGGTTCTTCTCCCTTCAACAGCATACACAAAAACAGCAGAGGGGAAAGTCGACTAGTCCAAGAGCAATAAACAGAAGTGAGCAAGGTCTCTTAAAGCTACAATGTCATTCAATGTCCATTAAGGGCTGACCCCCTACATGCCTCCCCACTTAAAGGCAGCTGTCCTCGGCCTTGCTGTATATTCAGGAAAAGAATAAAGACTCTATGCAGCGGTACACATAACAGGGCCACCTTCATCACAATACATACGGGGGGACCAAATAAACTGATCAGCATTGTACCTGTCTGGTTGAACCCCCGCATTAGGCCTACTAAATCTCTGGAGATTTTGATTGTTCTCCATGGGAAAAATGGCCGTAGGACTGTCCTCTTCAGCTGAAGGTTCGGATGGAGCCTGGGGTTTCTCCCTTCCGCAAGCTGGCAATGGTTCTGTGTTAGGAATGTCAACATCCATGGACTGGAGACCTTCCGCTGTCTCAGGAACGGTCCACCAGTCTTCACCAAAGTCACTGTCCAGGAAAGCTGGTCTTGATGAAGGAACAGGAGGAGTAACTCTTGGGACAGATTTAGGATCTTCAGAGCGGCATGGCCGTAACATATTCCTGTGTAGAGCTCTCGGATCAGATTCCTCATTTTCATCTTGCACTTCGTACACTGGACTGTTGGGAGACACTCTCTTGATCACTTTGTATGGTTGTACCTCCCAACGTTCGCTCAGGTTCTCTTTGGGACGTTTTTCCGGTACCAACACTTGGTCTCCAGGCGGGAGCCGGTGCGGAACTTCCTGAACTGGCGGTTGCCTGTTATACGTCTTCTTTTGTAACCTTTGGCCTGCTAGACGGCAGATGGTCTGAAGTTGTCGACAATGCTCTTTCACCCAGGAGGTGGTAGATCGTTCGAATAGATCCTCTGGCTGTTCCAGATTTAGTTTGATGATTTCTCAGCAAGCTCTACCAAACATTAGCATATGTATGGGATTTAACCCGTAGTGGTGTGCACCCGATTGTTATAGGTCCAGACTAATTCGGGTACGTAGTCAGGCCAATGTGTTTTCTTGTCATCTTCTAATGACCTCAACATTTGAAGCAGAGTCCAGTTAAAGCGTTCACAGCTCACACTTTCCATGTCATACAGTCGGTACAGTTCCTCCATCAGTTTACTCTGAAAACATGCTCCAGCCGGGGGCAATATACGTAACTCTGCAGCCACTTGTAGATCTTTCCCGGTCAAAAGTGAGCTCCAAACTCAGGAGCCTCTTTGGCATTTTCACGTGCCACTCTTCCAAAGATTACTACTTGCCACCTTGACTCTAAGTCAACAGACTGCTGCTACTTACGATATAGAACGGCTTCTCAAACTTCCACCCTATCCCACTGGCGCAGTACGGACTTCACTTCGGGATCTAGGTCAGCTCTTTCTTCCTTGTCAGGCACGTTTCCCTGGGCTACCCAGCTTTTCACTTGCTACAACCTGGCATCTTAATTTTGATCTCCACCGCATTCTTCGTTAGTCCTCCCTAGTGACTTGGATAGAGATCGAGCCTTCCCACTTGACTGTGCGGTTACTGCGGTGGATGTGGAAATCTAGGATTTCCTCTTCTTCCAGGTGTTCGTCATGGTCTTCTCCCAGATTCTCGAAGGGTACTCTTGACAATCCATCAGCGTTGGTATTCTCCGTGGCCGAGCAGTAGCAAATCGAGAAGTCAAATTTTGCAAGGAGAGCAACCCAACGCTGCTCCAGAGCCCCCAGCTTGGCAGTGTCCAGATGGACCAATAGGTTGCTATCAGTTTGGACTAAGAACTTGGCTCCCGTTAGGTATTCCCTGAATTTCTCCATCATGGCCCACACTAGGGCGAGGAGTTCCAACCGGAAGAAGCTATAGTTGTGGGGGTTCCGTTCCATATCACTCAAGGACATACTGGCATAGGTGATGACTCTTTCATGCCCGTCTTGAAGATATGAAAGTCCATAAAGACTGCCATCCGTGTATAAGAGGAAATCTGCATAGGCAAAGATGGGGGTCAATGTCAAGGCGTATTTCAGTTTCTGGAAGGCCTCCTCCTGTTTCTGTTCCCAGGGTATGCCCTTATTCTTGGATCCCAAGGAATTTACTCTTAGCAGTTCATTCAGGGGGCCCACTATTTTTGCATAGTCTTTGATGAACCGCAGGTAGTACCCGGCTAATCTGAGGCCCTCAACTCCCGCAGGATTCTAGGGGCTGGCCATTGTTGTATTACAGCTACTTTGGCTTGGGAAGGCAAGACTCCATCCTGAGACACCTTATGGCGCATGAACTCAATCTCTTTCTTGAAAAGATGAGACTTCTTTGGCTTTATCTTCAGGCCATGGTCCCATAATCATCTGAGCACCTGTCCTAGTCAGTCCAGATGTTCCTGAGTCAGAGTAGCTTCAAAGTTCAGGTCACCCAAGCACTTCTTCATAAACTGCTGGAACATTCCCGGCGTGTTGGAGAGTTTGAATGGCATTCTATTAAATTCAAACAGTCCCATGGGGAGTATGAACGCTGTCTTTGCCTTGTCTTTTTCTGCCACCAGTATTTGCCAGTACCCGCTAGCTAAATCCAGAGTAGAGAAGTATTTAGCTTTTCCCAGGGCCATCAAGGACTCTTCAATACGGGGCAGGGGGTATGAGTATCGCATGGTGTACGCGTTCAATCTCCTGTAGTCCACACTGAAATTAAGGGTTCTGTCCTTCTTCTTGACAAGCACCACTGGGGCTGCCCATGGGTTCTGACTACTCTGCACAACTCCCGAATCCAACATCTGTTTCATCTCCTGGTACAGCTTGGGGAGTATCTGTCGATATCCTTCTCGAATCGGAGGAGTGTCCCCCGTCCGTATCTCATGGGTGATGGCATCCATGCAGCCAAAGTCGTTGGTGTGGCGGGAAAATGTGGCCTGATTCTCCCACAGCATTGCTTCAACTGCTTGTATCTGATCCAGATTGAGAGCTTTCACATCCAGCCCCATCTGGGTTAAGAGGGTTCGCCCATTCCATTCTGGAGTCGGGGCCTCCTTCTCTTCGGCCGTGATGGCCAGGGTCCAGACTGCATCATCTACTGGGGCCAGGGTCACTTCTTTCGTACTCAATACTTTACTTCGATGTAGGTACACCTGAGACAGTTCCACTCTCGGGGATAAGTGGACTTCTCTCTGCCCCATATTCATGACTCAGATGGGTATTCACCCTTCTTAGAGCACTGCCAGTGTCCGGGCCACCAGGACATTCTGGCCTATCTCGCCTAGGCCCACCGGTTCAATAGCCACCTCCATGCCTTCAAGGTTGTGGAAAGTTTCCATAGGCAATGGGAGGATGGTCTCCGGGCTAGGAGGGAGAGTGAGGGACATCCTTCCCGGCACTCAGATAATTCCCACAGACTGGTGTATCAGGACGCTCTTCTGTGTCCCACAGACGCGGATCAGCTGTTGAAATGC
The DNA here is from genome assembly GCF_046119375.1 of Phyllobates terribilis. Lineage (NCBI taxonomy): Eukaryota > Metazoa > Chordata > Amphibia > Anura > Dendrobatidae > Phyllobates > Phyllobates terribilis. The sequence goes on along the minus strand of NW_027362763.1, from coordinate 757,303,311 downwards.
TTTCTTGGTGGGCTTATGCAGGGTGGCCTGGTTCCAGTAGCCAGGCCCCCATTTAGTGAACATGATCTGGTCCAGAATATTCATGCCCATTATCACAGGTACAACTGCTTTGAATGGCTCAGGGACCAACAGGATCCCTTTTCTTCCCACATTTTGTCCACATAGCCGCACGTTCATCCACACGACCGTTGTGAATGGGATCGGTTGCTGATTAGCTGCTGTTACCCGAATCAACATCTCCCGCTCTGGCTTGGCCATCGCTTGAAAGTAACGGTTGAAGTACGATTATACTGTGATCCGGTATCCACCAAACAGTCCACTGGGATTCCTTCGAACGTAGGGGAGGAGTCCTGAGGAGATAATTTGCATATTCCCACTGCATTTTGGGGTAAGTGAAGAGTCTCCGCGAGCTCAAAGAACATTGGATTTTGGCTGTTGGAGCTGAAAAGAGGACATCGGTAAACCAGGGGAGGAGTCCTGAGGAGATAATTTGCATATTCCCACTGCATTTTGGGGTAAGTGAAGAGTCTCCGCGAGCTCAAAGAACACTGGATTTTGGCTGTTGGAGCTGAAAAGAGGACATCGGTAAACCAGGGGAGGAGTCCTGAGGAGATAATTTGCATATTCCCACTGCATTTTGGGGTAAGTGAAGAGTCTCCGCGAGCTCAAAGAACACTGGATTTTGGCTGTTGGAGCTGAAAAGAGGACATCGGTAAACCAGGGGAGGAGTCCTGAGGAGATAATTTGCATATTCCCACTGCATTTTGGGGTAAGTGAAGAGTCTCTGCGAGCTCAAAGAACACTGGATTTTGGCTGTTGGAGCTGAAAAGAGGACATCGGTAAACCAGGGGAGGAGTCCTGAGGAGATAATTTGCATATTCCCACTGCATTTTGGGGTAAGTGAAGAGTCTCCGCGAGCTCAAAGAACACTGGATTTTGGCTGTTGGAGCTGAAAAGAGGACATCGGTAAACCAGGGGAGGAGTCCTGAGGAGATAATTTGCATATTCCCACTGCATTTTGGGGTAAGTGAAGAGTCTCCGCGAGCTCAAAGAACACTGGATTTTGGCTGTTGGAGCTGAAAAGAGGACATTGGTAAACCAGGGGAGGAGTCCTGAGGAGATAATTTGCATATTCCCACTGCATTTTGGGGTAAGTGAAGAGTCTCCGCAAGCTCAAAGAACACTGGATTTTGGCTGTTGGAGCTGAAAAGAGGACATCGGTAAACCAGGGGAGGAGTCCTGAGGAGATAATTTGCATATTCCCACTGCATTTTGGGGTAAGTGAAGAGTCTCCGCAAGCTCAAAGAACACTGGATTTTGGCTGTTGGAGCTGAAAAGAGGACATCGGTAAACCAGGGGAGGAGTCCTGAGTAGATAATTTGCATATTCCCACTGCATTTTGGGGTAAGTGAAGAGTCTCCGCAAGCTCAAAGAACACTGGATTTTGGCTGTTGGAGCTGAAAAGAGGACATCGGTAAACCAGGGGAGGAGTCCTGAGGAGATAATTTGCATATTCCCACTGCATTTTGGGGTAAGTGAAGAGTCTCCGCAAGCTCAAAGAACACTGGATTTTGGCTGTTGGAGCTGAAAAGAGGACATCGGTAAACCAGGGGAGGAGTCCTGAGGAGATAATTTGCATATTCCCACTGCATTTTGGGGTAAGTGAAGAGTCTCCGCAAGCTCAAAGAACACTGGATTTTGGCTGTTGGAGCTGAAAAGAGGACATCGGTAAACCAGGGGAGGAGTCCTGAGGAGATAATTTGCATATTCCCACTGCATTTTGGGGTAAGTGAAGAGTCTCCGCAAGCTCAAAGAACACTGGATTTTGGCTGTTGGAGCTGAAAAGAGGACATTGGTAAACCAGGGGAGGAGTCCTGAGGAGATAATTTGCATATTCCCACTGCATTTTGGGGTAAGTGAAGAGTCTCCGCGAGCTCAAAGAACACTGGATTTTGGCTGTTGGAGCTGAAAAGAGGACATCGGTAAACCAGGGGAGGAGTCCTGAGGAGATAATTTGCATATTCCCACTGCATTTTGGGGTAAGTGAAGAGTCTCTGCCAGCTCAAAGAACACTGGATTTTGGCTGTTGGAGCTGAAAAGAGGACATCGGTAAACCAGGGGAGGAGTCCTGAGGAGATAATTTGCATATTCCCACTGCATTTTGGGGTAAGTGAAGAGTCTCCGCAAGCTCAAAGAACACTGGATTTTGGCTGTTGGAGCTGAAAAGAGGACATCGGTAAACCAGGGGAGGAGTCCTGAGGAGATAATTTGCATATTCCCACTGCATTTTGGGGTAAGTGAAGAGTCTCCGCAAGCTCAAAGAACACTGGATTTTGGCTGTTGGAGCTGAAAAGAGGACATCGGTAAACCAGGGGAGGAGTCCTGAGGAGATAATTTGCATATTCCCACTGCATTTTGGGGTAAGTGAAGAGTCTCTGCCAGCTCAAAGAACACTGGATTTTGGCTGTTGGAGCTGAAAAGAGGACATCGGTAAACCAGGGGAGGAGTCCTGAGGAGATAATTTGCATATTCCCACTGCATTTTGGGGTAAGTGAAGAGTCTCTGCCAGCTCAAAGAACACTGGATTTTGGCTGTTGGAGCTGAAAAGAGGACATCGGTAAACCAGGGGAGGAGTCCTGAGGAGATAATTTGCATATTCCCACTGCATTTTGGGGTAAGTGAAGAGTCTCCGCAAGCTCAAAGAACACTGGATTTTGGCTGTTGGAGCTGAAAAGAGGACATCGGTAAACCGCGCGCCTACCGGTGCGCGCATTTTGAAGCTTTTTTTTTAAGCTTTTTTCACTGTTTTCAGGACATTAACAATAAGAACATGGAAGAGTCCAGGAGCCATTTGGTGAGCTGCATATCCTGCTACATGTTCACAGACTTGCCAGTGGAAAAGCCAAACTTCACATGCCAGAAATGCAAGCTTGTGTCCCTGTTGGAGGAAAAGTTGCGAAATCTAGAAGAGAGGTTAACTACCTTGAAAATCATTAAGGAAGGTGAAGAGTTCTTAGACAGAGCAGAATTATCTCTTCATGATTCAGAAAGAGAAGAAATTCGAACTGCACCTGACGAAACAGAGGAATGGAAGCATGTGACCCACAGAAGCAGGAGGATCGAGAGGCAGTCAGCACCCATACTGCTCAGGAACCAGTACCAGGCTCTCACGCAGGAGAACCATGAAGAAATACAGCAAAATAAGACTTTGCCAGCAATGAATAACCTTGTAAGCCCTCAGAATCCTCCTGGATGGAGAAAGAAGAATGTTGTGAAGAAAAAACGGAGAGTGGTGGTCATGGGGGATTCCCTGTTAAGAGGAACAGAGGCCGCTATCTGCAGACCAGACATAACCTCAAGAGAAATGTGCTGTCTTCCAGGAGCAAAAATTAAAGATGTGTCTGACAGGATATCAAGACTCTTCAGACCTACAGATCACTACCCATTCCTGCTAATACATGTGGGGACAAATGACACCACAAGAAAGGACCTGGAAACCATCTGCAGTGACTTTGAAGACTTAGGCAAGAAAGTGAAAGAATTGGGAACGCAGGTGGTCTTCTCATCCATCCTCCCAGTGGATGGCCATGGAACAATGAGGTGGAATAAGATTCTACAGGTGAACAACTGGCTACGTCGATGGTGCCATCAACAAGGATTTGGATTTCTGGATCACGGAATGAATTACCTATACGATGGACTACTTGCTAGAGATGGGGTGCACCTTACGAAGACTGGAAAACATGTATTTGGAAGTCGCCTTGCTACACTCATCAGAAGAGCTTTAAACTAGAACAATGTGGGAAGGGAAGCAAAAGGCCAGAAAAAGCCATACAGCTGACAAATACTATTGAGATCTCTGCTACTGGAAGTGGAAAGGAAGAACAAAGACAAAACAATTTAAATAATAAAAATATGGGAGGAAGAGAAACCAATCACAAGCTAAAATGTTTTTATACAAATGCACAAAGCATGGGCAACAAACAAGGAGAATTGGAACTACTAATGCAGGAAAAGGAATATGATGTCATTGGAATCACTGAAACTTGGTGGGACGATACACATGATTGGAATAAAAGGCTAAAAGGATACAACTTATTTGCAAGAAACAGACTTGATAAACGAGGAGGAGGTGTTGCATTGTATGTTAGAAAAGCGTATATCTGCACAGAGATTGAAGCTTCAGAGACTGGGCGTTCTGTGGAAATTGTTTGGGTAAGAATACAAGGAGAGAACAACGGAAAGGACACCATTGTAGGCATTTACTACAGGCCACTTGGGCAAGCTGAAGATATGGATGAACTCTTTATGTATCAAATGACCAAGTTCTCCAAAAAATATGACGTAGTGGTCATGGGAGATTTCAACTATCCAGACATTTGTTGGGAATCTCTCTCAAGTAAAACTAACAGGTCAAGCAAATTCTTATCCTCTCTTGCTGACAACTTTATCTTCCAAAAGGTAGGGGAGAAAACAAGGGGATCTGCTACTTTGGATCTAATCCTTATAAACAGGGAGGAAATGGTTGAGGAGGTAAAGGTGGCTGGGACCCTAGGAGGCAGCGATCATGCTATTATAGAATTTTGGATAACTAGAGGAGGAAGACATGTGAAGACTCAGACTTCAAGGTTAGATTTTAGAAAGGCAGATTTTAAGAGACTCAGAAAGAGAATAGGAGGGATCCAATGGCTGGATGTCCTTAAGGACAAAAATGTCCAGGAAGGATGGGAAATTTTTAAAAATGAGATTCTCAAAGCACAATCGTTAACAATCCCGAAAAGTAGGAAGAATGGGAAGCATTTAAGGAAACCAGGATGGATGAACACAGAACTTAAACACATGCTAAAAAGAAAGAAAGAAATGTTTATTAAATGGAAAGAGGGAGGCATATCTAAAGAAGATTATAATGCAGTCTGCAGATCCTGTAGGGCACGTATCAGTTAAGCTAAAGCTGACAATGAATTAAGGCTTGCAAGAGATGTCAAAAGCAATAAAAAAGGATTTTGGGGGTATGTCAAAAGTAAAAGAAAAGTCAAAGATGCTATAGGATTTTTACAGGATGAAAATGGAGAAATGGTAAGAGAGGATGTTGAGAAGGCCGAACTTTTTAATTCCTATTTTGCATCTGTTTTCTCTCAGAAAGAAAATGTAACATCAACTGATCTTCACTGTCCTTTTAAAGGAATAGAGGAATCCAAGTTATCTGTAAACAGAAAGATTGTGAGGGAATATTTAGCTAACATAAATGAGTTCAAGTCTCCAGGTCCAGATGAATTACACCCCAGAGTACTGAAGGAGATCGTAGAAGAAATTTTAGAACCACTCTCCATAATCTTTGAAAATGCTTGGAGAACAGGAGAAGTCCCAGAAGACTGGAGAAGAGCAAATGTTGTTCCTATCTTCAAAAAGGGGAAGAAGGTGGACCCAGGGAACTATAGGCCGGTGAGTCTGACTTCTATACCAGGAAAGATCTTTGAACAAATTATTAAACAACATGTATGTAAGTACATGGATAAGAATGAAGTGATTAACCAGAGTCAGCATGGGTTTGTAACTAACAAGTCATGTCAGACTAACTTAATTTCCTTCTATGACAGAATCACTGACTGGATGGATCAGGGAAATGCTGTAGATATAGTATATCTTGACTTCAGCAAAGCATTTGACAAAGTATCTCACACCATCCTTATTGAAAAAATGACCAAGTATGCAATGGACCAGGCAACTGTTAGGTGGATTCATAACTGGCTTAGTGATCGGACTCAAAGGGTGGTTGTAAATGGCTTCACATCCAGCTGGATGAATGTCTCCGTCCTGGGACCTGTATTGTTCAACATCTTTATCAATGATTTAGATGAAGGAATTGAGGGTAAACTGATTAAATTTGCTGATGACACAAAGCTAGGAGGGATAGCTAATACTAGAGAAGAGAGAGAGAGGATTCAAAAAGACCTAAATAAACTGGAGCAGTGGGCAGCAACCAACAGAATGGTTTTTAACAGGGAAAAATGCAAAGTACTACATCTGGGCAATAAAAATGAAAAAAGCATATACAGAATGGGAGGAATAGAGCTAAGCAACAGTACATGTGAAAAAGACTTAGGTATACTAATAGATCATAGACTGAACATGAGTCAACAGTGTGATGCAGCAGCAAAAAAGGCAAATACAATTCTGGGATGTATTAACAGAAGCATACAGTCTAGATCACGTGAAGTCATTATCGGTCTTTACTCCTCTTTGGTCAGACCTCATCTGGAATACTGTGTACAGTTTTGGGCACCACATTTTAAAAAAGACATAGACAAACTGGAGCAAGTTCAGAGAAGAGCGACCAGAATGGTGACTGGTCTGCAAACCATGTCCTATGAGGAACGGTTGCAGGATTTGGGAATGTTTAGCTTGCAAAAAAGAAGACTGAGAGGAGACTTAATAGCTGTCTACAAATATGTCAAGGGCTGTCACATTGTAGAAGGATCATCTTTATTCTCATTTGCACAAGGAAAGACTAGAAGCAATGGGATGAAACTAAATGGGAGGAGACACAGATTAGATATTAGAAAAAACTTTTTGACAGTTAGGGTGATTAATGAGTGGAACAGGCTGCCACGAGAGGTGGTGAGTTCCCCTTCAATGGACGTCTTCAAACAGAGGCTGGACAGACATCTGTCTGAGATGATCTAGTGAATCCTGCTTTGAGCAGGGGGTTGGACCAGATGACCCAGGAGGTCCCTTCCAACTCTACCATTCTATGATTCTATGTAGCCTGCAGGATGGGACAGCCTGCAACCAGATTTCAGAGTTGTGCTGGGTGGATTGTGGTTCTACCTCTCCTGCAGTACGCCCCACTACTGCAGGGGCCAGAAGTTTAACGTCGACTCTGGGAATCTCTGCATATTGCTCTGACACTCTCTAGAGAAGTGTCTTTCACTTCCACATCGCTAGCATTGTGCGACCTGATGATCCTCTCTTTATCCATGTGTGGGAGGCTCCCTTGACATCCAGCCGGCTGGTCGCGGGGAAGAACGCTTGGGTCTCGGGTAGAGCGGCTCAGACCCGGGGGACCACTGGAGGGTGATATAAGGGAACTTGGTAAAACGGCCAACCTACAGACGTTGTAGTCGGGGGACAGTAAGGGTTCAATGGACCAGCGTAAAGAGGGCCAGGTTCAGAAGCCTGAGGGAAGGTCTGCTGCTGTTGTCTCAGCATCGGAGCCTGGTCCCCATCCTCTTTTCCATTTGTGTCAATTTTTCTTGCATAATATTCAGGGAACTCTGCAGATCTTGCACTACCCTGAACAGAGTTTCTTCATTTCCTCCACTACCGATGGTTGTGACAGCCTGGGTCCGCACCACTCCTGAAGCACAGCTGTCTTCTTTGCTTCGGGCCACCGCTTCTGCTAATATTTGTAGAAAGCTTAAGGTAGAATCCACTCTTACTCGCTCATGCAGAATCTGTCTCAGGGAAGTACTGTAGAGTGCCAGAATAAATTGTTCTCGTAATATCTGGTCCACAGATCCCATGCCGCCTACTCCACCTGCCTCTTTTTTTTTTGTACCTCTGCAAGTACTTCCTGTAGCGCTGTGGCATATTGGAAGACTCCCTACCACTCTCACTGCAACCGATATAAAAATTTTGCCCGCAGCTGCCCCGCACTAGCAGTTTCACCGTATATCTCTTCCCGAAATTTCACCATCTCTTGTAAGGTGTTACGTGCGGCTTCCCGTTGCAAGAAGACATTTATGCGCGCCTCACCCTCCAGGGCGCTAGAGCGATGTCAACTTGTAGTTCTGGGCTGACATTATAAATCTTGTCGGCGCTCTGCATTCTGGTGACCCAGTCAGTCAGTGGCATATTCTGGCTATCGAATTTGGGCAGCATGCTAAGCAACATGTTCAAAGGGAGGGCCCTTGCAGGGGTTCCACCATTGCCTGCGGTACTCACATTAGCCACATTGCTGTCAGCCACCTCCATCTCTGTAACCATGCCCTGCTCACAGCGCCACTTGTAGCGGTGTCCAAAGAACACCGCAAGGCAGGATTCAAGTATGGCACAGCAGATGAGGAGGCAGAAACAAAACTGCTTTATTAAGCAGTAGAGGATATATGGCGGAAGATAAGAATAACAGTGTATACAATGATAATATTAATAACATGAATATAAGAAGAAATAGCAGAAGGTATCACAAAACTATGCTCCAGCTATGGCAATGAAAGTTCAATACAAACAGTACAAATCAAGTTGCACAAACTACTCTTGGCTATTTCTCTATCTGGCTTTCCACTAATCGGGCCACGCTGCTACAGCGTCCTAACTAAAGAAAGCTGGGCTAAACCCTAACACAGTTCAACACCGGTGTGTCACTCACAATTGTGCATATCAGGAATAGACCAACAACTGCTGCTTGATTCTGATATAGCTGAGCTGGATGAGTTGCACTTGAGTTCTTTCTCCTGTATACTGAATCTGTTTCCCTCTGCAGGTCAGGCAAGTCTGGTTTCACTATCAATGATGAAGGATGGCTGACACTCTGTGTTATCTGTTACATCAGGTCACCAATCTTCAGGGAAGCTGTTCTAGAGAAGTGATTCAGCTCTTTACTTTTGGGCACAGTCCTGACAACAAATCTTGCAATAGTTCGAACTTAATCTTTCCCCAGAGAACATCAGTCTCCTTATCAGGACACCGGCAAACATCCTGTAAGTTACCTCAGACACACACAAGGTCTCTCATTTCCTGGTTCTTCTCCCTTCAACCGCACACACCACAACAACAGGGGGAGAGTCGACTAGTCCAAGAGCAAAAATCAGAGGTGAGCAAGGTCTCTTAAAGCCACAGTGTCATTCAATATCCAGTAAGGGCTGACCCCCTACACAAGCATCAAGCCTTTGAGGCACCGTTTGGGAACTGACTTTGACATCAAAACATCATGAATGATACTGGAAATCATGCCAACTGAAATGAGCTATAACACAAACTTTAATCCGACAATCTTGCAAAATCATGGCCTCCACTATACGGGACATTTCCTTTGAAGATGCTTTGACAGGTCGCTATGAATGGGGGCCATCTTCAATTGATTTCCTACCCCATTTAATCTGATTGGCCCAAAACTTTACTTAGTCGTGAGAAGGTGCAATCATCTTTCCATGGATTTCTATACGCTTCTTTTCTTCCTTTGTAAGGAATTTAATCAAGAAACAAAGCTCAAAATCCCTGATTTTATTTGTAGAGCCGCATTGTACTGCACTTGCCATCCTGTCGTTTCCAGACCTTTCATCAAACTGAACTACTACTGTGTCTGTTGCATGACCGGTTATGTCTCAACGTGCACAGAAAAGCTCAGCTCTCTAATAGTGTTGAGCCACCCCCGTAGTGTTCGAGTTCGGTTCGTCGAACACCCGTATGTTCGCCGAACTGTTCGTCGAATACCTTCAAACACCGTTAAAACCAATGGCAGGCAAACAAAAACACATAGAAACACATAGAAAACACCTTCAAAGGTGTCCAAAACCTGACAAACTGCTCAGAAGACACAACTAACACATGGAAAAGTGACAAGTACATATAGTCATGCGAAAAGAAAAGAGGTGGAGGAGTAAAAGGAGGGGGAGACACAGATGTAGGCATGTCATGCCCTTCTAAAACCAAAAAAGTGCGAAGCCGACACGGCCAGTCCGTTCCTGCCCGTGCGACCTCTGTGTCGCCGGGTTTGTGCCAGAGCTGCGGTGGACCCTGACGGCCAGCCCCCCTCTCCCAATACTGGTGCCTGTCCGCTGGTGGGTCGAGCGAGCCCCCCTGCGGTGGAGGCAGGTCTAAGCTTTTTAATTTAAATTGTCTCTCTAATTTGAATGAATACACTTTAAATCCTTTTACAAGGATCTATTGGAGGGCAAGTCTCATGCCAGCAGCCACGTAATTCCCGCTCCAGTAGCGTCCACTAAAGCTGCTGCAGTTAAAAAGCTTTTATAAGGATCGAGCCCGGCGGTCCACCGCAAGGCGTCCTACCGCCAGTCCCAGCCCCTATGCCTTGGGGTGCCTCCCCGATGCTCTTCACTGAGTGTACCGGGGGCCTGAACCATTTCCTTTGAAAAAATTAAGTGTCCAGACTACAGGTGGTGTAGCTTGCTTAACAGCTGGGATAATCCGCTGACTAGCGGACACTGCTACTAGGCACAAAGTATTTCCTGGGCTAGATGCAGTTAAAAATTTGTAATTAGATACTCTCGTTGGATGCTGAGAAAGAATTCCATAGAGTCTCCTGGCACGCCATATATGATTCTCTTAAAAAGCTTGGGGTAGGGGTCTAGGGGACCCTTTTATAGGCAAAATCACGGCCCTGTATCGCAATACGTCACCTTGGCTGAAGATAAATGAAACATTTTCATCACCTTTCATAATCACCAATGGGACAAGGCAGGGATGTCCTCTGTCCCCTCTCTTATACATCCTAGTGACGGAGCACCTGCTCTCATCAATTCGCCATAACCCCAATATTAGGTGGATTGAGGTGGGAGACACCGAGTACAAGTGCTCTGCATTTGCTGATGATGTCCTAGTATATATCACTCAATCATATATATCCATCCCTGCTGTTATGGCTGAAATAGATCACTTTGTTACGTGGTCAAATTTTAAAATCAATGCAGCGAAGTCTGAGGCCCTCGATGCCTCCCTCCCCAAATCCATACAGGATTCCATCCAGTCCAACTTTCCCTTTGCCTGGCCCTCACAGGGTATCAAATACTTAGGAATTCCTATGCATAGAGACCTCTCCCGCCTATGTTATCTTAATTTTGGGCCCTTTATTGAACAACTCCATACAGACCACGGTTGGCAAGTTAGAACTGTAAGATTCACTACGTGAACCACTGGTGTTTTGTGGAAAAGCACATGTACACTGTGTTCCAAATTATTATGCAAAAATTGTTTAGGAGTGATAAGGGAAGAATTTTTTTGCTTGTCAGTTAAACTCATTGATTGTGATGTGTGTCAGGGCTCTTTATATCACTGTAAGCAATTGCAGACACCTGTGCTAATTAGTTTGGCAGGTGTGTCCAATGAAAGGCAAGACTACTTAAGAAGGCTGTCCCACATTATTAAGCAGCCTACATTTTTTGCCAAAATGGGAAAGAAAAAGGATATGTCGGCTGCTGAGAAGCAACAAATTGTGGAGTGTTTAGGTCAAGGCATGACTACAATCAACATTGCCAAGGCACTTCATCCTGATCATCGCACAATCAAGAAGTATGTAGTTGATTCACAGTACACACGTGTGCGTGCTGATAAGGGAAAATTGAGGACTCTTTCCTACAGGCAATTACGTCAGGTTAAAAGAGCAGCGGCAAAAAAGCCTTGTCATAGCAGCAGACAAGTTTTTGAAGCTGCTGGTGCCTCCAACGTCCCCCGAACAACAAGATGCAGAGTCCTTCAGAGGTTTGCAGCTGTGCGTAAGCCATCCTGTCAACCTCCTCTATCCACTGCAAACAAGCAGAAACGGCTCCAGTGGGCCAAACAATACATGAAGACTGACTTCAAAACTGTTTTGTTCACCGATGAGTGCCGTGCAACGCTCGATGGTCCAGATGGATGGAGTGGAGGATGGCTGGTTGATGGACACCCCACACAAACACGGCAAAAGCGCCAACAAGGAGGAGGTGGAGTAATGTTTTGGGTTGGAATCATGGGGCGAGAGATTGTCGGCCCCTTTAGGATCCCTGAAGGGGTAAAGATGAACTCCATAATGTATGTGGAGTTTCTCAAACAGCACTTCCTGCCATGGTTCAAGAAGAAGACCCGTGTATTCCACAGCAAGATCATTTTTATGGATGATAATGCACCGTCTCATGCTGCACATAACACATCTGCATCTCTGGCTGATATGGGCATAAAAGGGGACAAACTTATGGTGTGACCCCCATGCTCCCCTGACCTCAACCCCATTCAGAACCTCTGGAGCATCATCAAAAGGAGTGTCTATGATGGCGGGAGGCAGTTCACATCTAAGCAACAGCTCTGGGAGGGTATTCTGTCCTCATGCAAAACAATTGAAGCAGAAACCATCCAAAACCTGACAAATTCAATGGACAAGAGAGTTCAGAAGCTCCTTTCGAACAAGGGGTCCTTCTTGCAAATGTAACATCACCTAGAATAAAGTTTTGAGTTGAAAATTGTTTGATTTCAGTTTCTAATAACCTGCTAATGCTTATAATTTCAAAAATGACCATTTTTTTGTTTTTTATTAAAATGAAAAGGTTGATCGAAGAGTGTGGGGGATCTAAGAGAGTGGCAACCCAGTAGTCAGGATTACTTCGAATTCTGACAATCTGAGGGTCATGTTGCAGGTAGTGCAGCAAGAAGGCACTCATGTGTCTTGCGCATCAAGGAGCCCCAAAATTATTTTCCGGGCTAGATGCAGCTAAAAATTATTATTAATTTGAAAGCTGGTGGAGCTTAGTATAGATGGCCTAATAAAGTCAGTGCTGCAAACTGCTACAAAGCCCAAATTATTTTCCAGCCAAGATACAGATAAACATGATTAGTAATTTTAAATCTGGTGGAGTTTAGTATAGATGGCCTAATAGAATCAGTACTGCACACTGCTACAAGGCCCAAATTATTTTCCAGCCAAGATACAGATAAATATGATTAGTAATTTTAAATCTGGTGGAGCTTAGTATAGATGGCCTAATAGAATCAGTACTGCACACTGCTACAAGGCCCAAATTATTTTCCAGCCAAGATACAGATAAACATGATTAGTAATTTTAAAGCTTAAAACGGTTGGTGAGTAGTGTTGAGCCACCCCCGTAGTGTTCGAGTTCGGTTCGGTTCGTCGAACACCCTTGTGTTGGCCGAACTGTTCGTCGAACTGTTCATCAAACACCTTCGAACACCGTTAAAAGCAATGGCAGGCAAACAAAAACACATAGAAACACATAGAAAACACCTTCAAAGGTGTCCAAAAGCTGACAAACTGCTCAGAAGACATAACTAACACAAGGAAAAGTGACAAGTACATATAGTCATTCGAAAAGAAAAGAGGTGGAGGAGTAAAAGGAGGGGGAGACACAGATATAGGCATGTCATGCCCTTCTAAAATCCAAAAAGTGAGAAGCCGACACGGCCAGTCCGTTCCTGCCCGTGCCACCTCCGTGTCACCGGGTTTGTGCCAGAGCCGCGGTGGACCCTGACGGCCAGCCCCCCTCTCCCAATACTGGTGCCTGTCCGCTGGTGGGTCGAGCGAGCCCCCTGTGGTGGAGGCAGGTCTAAGCTTTTTAATTTAAATTGTTTCTCTAATTTGAATGAATACACTTTAAATCCTTTTACAAGGATCTATTGGAGGGCAAGTCTCATGCCAGCAGCCGCGTAATTCCAGCTCCAGTAGCGTCCACTAAAGCTGCTGCAGTTAAAAAGCTTTTATAAGGATCGAGCTTGGCGGTCCACCGCAAGGCGTCCTACCGCCAGTCCCAGCCCCTATGCCTTGGGGTGCCTCCTGATGCTCTTCACTGAGTATCCCGGGGTCCCGAAGCATTTCCTTTGAAAAAATTAAGTGTCCAAACTACAGGTGGTGTAGCTTGCTTAACAGCTGGGATAATCCGCTGACTAGCAGACACTGCTACTAGGCACAAAGTATTTCCTGGGCTAGATGCAGTTAAAAATTTGTAATTAAATACTCTCGTTGGATGCTGAGAAAGCATTCCATAGAGTCTCCTGGCACGCCATATATTATTCTCTTAAAAAGCTTGGGGTAGGGGTCTAGGGGACCCTTTTATAGCCAAAATCACGGCCCTGTATCGCAATACGTCACCTAGGCTGAAGATAAATGGAACTGTAGCACCCCAAGGGCTTGGTTGCTACAGAGGTATTGCACCTCACCCAGAGGTGTGATATCTCACTCTCAGGTAAGGATTGAGTGTGGATCAGGACCCCGACACCTGCATGCATTACACCACATTGCCGTGGGGCAGGGCGACCAATATGCCTCTGAGATGGGCACGACAGTCCCTGTCCCTGGCTGGAGTGAGGGGAGGGAACACTGAGGAAGGGGAACCCTGTAGTGCAGGAGCAGGGAGGAAGCAGTTCCTGGGTGCATTGAGAAGGAAGTATGAAAGGTGGGCACCATCTTAGCTCAGTGCAGAGAAGTCTGAGCAGAAGTGACAGGGAGCAGGGGCTGTGCATGAGCTCTGCTCCGGAGGCGGGCCTAGTAACAGAGGCCCAGGCCTGGAAGAGGGAGAAGGAAGGAAGAGGAGCAGAGAAGGCTCCAGGAACGAGGAACGAAGGGATCCCAGGGGTGCGGACGGGCGAGTCGCCACCGCACGCCCGAATCCACCTGCGTGGAGGGGTCAGGCCAAAGGGGGAGACCGGTCCACGAAACTAGTGGAGGCGGGAAACGACCCTCAGCTATAAACCGGAGGCTGTGACATTTTATGTGACGCAGCCCCTCGCTACACCCGCTAGGAAGGCACCACATAGGGTCAGGGAAACTGGCGCCAAGTTTACCAAGAGGAGGCCCGAGGCAGCCGGACAGAAGCGTTGGTAAGAAAGGCCAGACAAAGGACACACAAAGGGGGTCCTGTGAAGCGCTCCAAAGTTATCTGGGAGTTGTCTGAGCCCCTCACCTGGTGAGCACAGTACGACGTGGGCAGCCGTTACCTGCAGAAGTGGTCTGGATAATAAGAACTGTGAGTAAAGGCCCTGGACTGCATCACTGACTCCGTGTCGTTACTGCTGCTGCCCTGCACCATCACCCCCATCCTCCGCATACACTGCCCTGAGCCTATACTCCTCCCATGGGGAGTTATGCTACGCTCTGCTGCACCCACAACACCAGCCTCAGCGGTCTGCCCTGCAGCGGCGGTTCACTCTGACCGCAATCCACGGGTGGCGTAGTCGGACATTTAAACATCAAAATCACATAAATAGTTCCGCCACTGGTTTGACCACCCTGAGCCACGGAATCGGGTCGTCGCCACGGAGACTACAACCACCAGCATCCACCAAAAAGGGTCCGGCTCCGGGTGTCCCAAGGCCCAGGGGGTGCGTCAGAACATTTTCATCACCTTTCACAATCACCAATGGGACAAGGCAGGGATGTCCTCTGTCCCCTCTCTTATACATCCTAGTGACGGAGCACCTGCTCTCATCAATTCGCCATAACCCCAATATTAGGTGGATTGAGGTGGGAGACACCGAGTACAAGTGCTCTGCATTTGCTGATGATGTCCTAGTATATATCACTCAATCATATATATCCATCCCTGCTGTTATGGCTGAAATAGATCACTTTGTTACGTGGTCAAATTTTAAAATCAATGCAGCGAAGTCTGAGGCCCTCGATGCCTCCCTCCCCAAATCCATACAGGATTCCATCCAGTCCAACTTTCCCTTTGCCTGGCCCTCACAGGGTATCAAATACTTAGGAATTCCTATGCATAGAGACCTCTCCCGCCTATGTTATCTTAATTTTGGGCCCTTTATTGAACAACTCCATACAGACCACGGTTGGCAAGTTAGAACTGTAAGATTCACTACGTGAACCACTGGTGTTTTGTGGAAAAGCACATGTACACTGTGTTCCAAATTATTATGCAAAAATTGTTTAGGAGTGATAAGGGAAGAATTTTTTTGCTTGTCAGTTAAACTCATTGATTGTGATGTGTGTCAGGGCTCTTTATATCACTGTAAGCAATTGCAGACACCTGTGCTAATTAGTTTGGCAGGTGTGTCCAATGAAAGGCAAGACTACTTAAGAAGGCTGTCCCACATTATTAAGCAGCCTACATTTTTTGCCAAAATGGGAAAGAAAAAGGATATGTCGGCTGCTGAGAAGCAACAAATTGTGGAGTGTTTAGGTCAAGGCATGACTACAATCAACATTGCCAAGGCACTTCATCCTGATCATCGCACAATCAAGAAGTATGTAGTTGATTCACAGTACACACGTGTGCGTGCTGATAAGGGAAAATTGAGGACTCTTTCCTACAGGCAATTACGTCAGGTTAAAAGAGCAGCGGCAAAAAAGCCTTGTCATAGCAGCAGACAAGTTTTTGAAGCTGCTGGTGCCTCCAACGTCCCCCGAACAACAAGATGCAGAGTCCTTCAGAGGTTTGCAGCTGTGCGTAAGCCATCCTGTCAACCTCCTCTATCCACTGCAAACAAGCAGAAACGGCTCCAGTGGGCCAAACAATACATGAAGACTGACTTCAAAACTGTTTTGTTCACCGATGAGTGCCGTGCAACGCTCGATGGTCCAGATGGATGGAGTGGAGGATGGCTGGTTGATGGACACCCCACACAAACACGGCAAAAGCGCCAACAAGGAGGAGGTGGAGTAATGTTTTGGGTTGGAATCATGGGGCGAGAGATTGTCGGCCCCTTTAGGATCCCTGAAGGGGTAAAGATGAACTCCATAATGTATGTGGAGTTTCTCAAACAGCACTTCCTGCCATGGTTCAAGAAGAAGACCCGTGTATTCCACAGCAAGATCATTTTTATGGATGATAATGCACCGTCTCATGCTGCACATAACACATCTGCATCTCTGGCTGATATGGGCATAAAAGGGGACAAACTTATGGTGTGACCCCCATGCTCCCCTGACCTCAACCCCATTCAGAACCTCTGGAGCATCATCAAAAGGAGTGTCTATGATGGCGGGAGGCAGTTCACATCTAAGCAACAGCTCTGGGAGGGTATTCTGTCCTCATGCAAAACAATTGAAGCAGAAACCATCCAAAACCTGACAAATTCAATGGACAAGAGAGTTCAGAAGCTCCTTTCGAACAAGGGGTCCTTCTTGCAAATGTAACATCACCTAGAATAAAGTTTTGAGTTGAAAATTGTTTGATTTTGTAACATACCTGGCGCCGTCCTTGCATAGTGGTCCATCTCCCACTGTGCAGGAGCGCGCACTTGATCTCCTGTCCAGAATGTCTCTCTGGCTTCCCTCCATGCTGTCTGTTTGTTTCTGTCTCTGCTGCTTAAGGGCGGCGCCCGATCACTTCCTGCTTTTTGTACCTGCTGTGGGTCACACCCCTTGTGCGTCCTCAGCCTATTGCTGTCTGACACTTGGTATATAGCTCAGCAGCTCCCTTCTATCCCTGCCTGAGCATAGTGTTTTCCTTCAGTGTGTGCTTGCACTCTGAAGGTGCCAGGTCCCGTCTTTGTTTCCTTGTCTGCCTTTTCTGGAGGCTGTATTTCCAGGCCTGTCTGAACTTAGTCCTGTATGTCTCCTGCTTTGCGGTATCAGCTCCCGTGTCTGAACTGTGTCCTGTATGTCTCCTGCTTTGCGGTATTAGTTCCCGTGTCTGAACTTAGTCCTGTATGTCTCCTGCTTTGCGGTATCAGCTCCCGTGTCTGAACTGTGTCCTGTATGTCTCCTGCTTTGCGGTATTAGTTCCCGTGTCTGAACTGAGTCCTGTATGTCTCCTGCTTTTCGGTATTAGTTCCCGTGTCTGAACTGAGTCCTTTCTGTGTATCTTGTCTGTCCTGTCTGAACACGCTCCTAGCCTGTTCCTCCCGCCTTCTAGGGGCCGATTACCTAGACCCGCTCCTGTATCTTGTCTGTCCTGTCTGAACACGCTCCTTGCCTGTTCGTTCCGCCTCTCTGGGGGCAGTATTCCCAGACCCGCTCCTGTATCCCGCTGCAGTGTCGGTCTTCTCCGTACACTCAGTTCCAGTCTGAACTCTCTCCTATCCTTTACCTGTTTTTCCTCTATGTCCGTTCCCTTCCTTTTTCTGCAGAGTCTGAACTTGTACCTAACTCCTGCCTGTTGTCTCTGTACTCCCGTTTGTGAGTTTGTGGTCCACTCGCTACTTCACTGCAAGTACCCTGTGGGTGTCTGGCTCTGTCTTTCCCTTCCTGTCTGTTCCGTGTGAACAGAGTCCTGTCCTGCCCTGCTTCTGCCCGCTGCTCCGGCAGTCCTGTCCTGCCCTGCTTCTGCCCGCTGCTCCGGCAGTCCTGTCCTGCCCTGCTTCTGCCCGCTGCTCCGGCAGTCCTGTCCTGCCCTGCTTCTGCCCGCTGCTCCGGCAGTCCTGTCCTGCCCTGCTTCTGCCCGCTGCTCCGGCAGTCCTGTCCTGCCCTGCTTCTGCCCGCTGCTCCGGCAGTCCTGTCCTGCCCTGCTTCTGCCCGCTGCTCCGGCAGTCCTGTCCTGCCCTGCTTCTGCCCGCTGCTCCGGCAGTCCTGTCCTGCCCTGCCTGTACCCCTCTGCCTGTAATGTTCCTGAGTCCCAGTGTGTACTGGGCCCTATCCCGCCTGTGTTCCTACCTGCTAGTGCCTCCCTGTCTGCACTCTAGCTGTGCTTGCCTGTACCCCCCCTGCCTGCTTACCCGCCTGCCTGCATACCAGTCGTGCCTGCCTATACCCACCAGTCTGTGTGCCAGCCTACCAGTCTGTTCCTGTATTCCCCTGTGTGGGTCAACAGCCGTGTCCGGGGTCTGTCCTGGAGTAGCACCTGGTCCCTCTGCTCGGTTCCTCCTTGGTGCACTGGCGTCGTATGCCGTCGTGCGACCCTGGTCGGATCGGGTGAATACTTAGTCACGCCCCTCCAGGCATTCACTCTCCGGCACGGTCCAGTGGAATCACTACCAATCACACGCACACGCCGCTTAGCCCGGGCGTGTGCATAACAGCATGCTCAGGCCATGGTTCCCGTTGAGCCCCACGGCCTTCGCCCTCTGAGAAGTTTTCCAGTGAATATATGCATTAAAATAAATAAATAATTTTTTTTTCTCTTAGCTGAGTTCCAGGCGAAATTACGCACCGTCCAGATGGATCTATCAGCTCTCGTTCCTGCGGATCCGCCACGTTACTATGGGGATCCAAGACAGTGTCGTGCATTTGTGGAGCAATGCATGCTACACTTTAAGGCCTACCCTTTCTATTTTCCTTCCGATTGGGCTAAAGTGGCCTTTATTATGTCTTACCTGGCGGGTGATGCCTTGGAATGGATCAACCCCCTATATGAAACACAGGATCCGATCCTCCGGGACCTAATGGCCTTCCTGGTGGCCTTTCTAATGGTCTTCGATGATCCTAACCCAGAGGCTCCTGCTGAAGCTTCACCTCCCAATATCCCGGAGCAGCCCCGATGGGTAATGTGTGTGGGTAGCGCAATAGTCCTCCAGCCCAATGAGACTACTGCCCACCCAGAATCCTCACAGGGTGACTACGCTTTCCGGAATACTTCTCTCAACCTCAAGAGGCAGTCCAGACGTGCTAGACTTAGAGGCAAGCCGTCATGCCAGGGTCTGTCCTCCCTGAGACCTCCTGACCCCAACCTTGAAGTCCCTACTGAAGCTTCATCTCCCTGTATCCCGGAGAAACCCCAAGGGGTAATGTGCGTGGGTAGTGCACCAGTTCTCCTGGCCGAAGAGACTTCTGCCCATCCAGACTCCACACAGGAGAACTTCCTGCACCCGGCATCAGATGCTTCTTTCTCTTTAACCGGTGTGCATGTCCAAGGATGCTCCAAAGCTGTGGTTACCTCAGAGTCTGTGCACCTCTACTACCTGGCGGAGGATCCCCTGTTGCCTCCTGAACCCTCCGGGATACCACTCGATGACAAATGGAGAGAGACTTCTCTACACCCGGTACTCAATACTTTGTCCGCTTCGTCCTGTGAGCCTGACAATGGGTACCCCAAAGTGGTAGTTACCTCCGAGTCTTTTCACCCCTCCGACCAGGCGGAGGATCTCCAGTTGTCTCCTGAACCCTTCGGGGTGCTACCTGGTAGCGAAAGGACAGAGACTCTCCTATACTCTGTACCTGATACCTCGCTCGCTTCGTCCAGTGAGTCCAACCTAGTGTACTCCGAAGCAGAGGTTACTCCTGAGTCTCTACACCCCTCCGACCAGGCGGAGGACCTCCAGTTGTGTTCAGAACCCTTCGGGGTGCCACCTGGTGGTGAATGGACAGAGACTTTCCTATACTCGGTACCCGATACCTCGCCTGCTTCCTCCAGTGAGTCCAACCTAGTGTACTCCGAAGCAGAGGTTACTCCCGAGTCTCTACACCCCTCCGACCAGGCGGAGGACCTCCAGTTGTGTTCAGAACCCTTCGGGGTGCCACCTGGTGGTGAATGGACAGAGACTTTCCTATACTCGGTACCCGATACCTCGCCTGCTTCCTCCAGTGAGTCCGACCTAGTGTACTCTGAAGCAGTTGTTTTCTCTGAGCCTCTGCACTCTTCTGACCCGGCGGAGGACCTCCAGTTGTTTCCTGAATCCTCCGGGGTACCACCAGATAACAAAGAGACAGTGACTTTTCCTCATTATGTACCTGATAACCCGTCTATTTTTTCCTGTGAGCTTGACAAGATGTACCTCGAAGCAGAGATTACCCTCAAGTCTCTGTCCCCCTCCAACCCAGTGAACGACTGGTCCTCGAATTCCCTGCGGAAGATTCTGGCAGGCCTGAAGAAGAGGGGGCGTAAGGGGGGAGGTACTGTAACATACCTGGCGGCGTCCTTGCATAGTGGTCCATCTCCCACTGTGCAGGAGCGCGCACTTGATCTCCTGTCCAGAATGTCTCTCTGGCTTCCCTCCATGCTGTCTGTTTGTGTCTGTCTCTGCTGCTTAAGGGCGGCGCCCGATCACTTCCTGCTTTTTGTACCTGCTGTGGGTCACACCCCTTGTGCGTCCTCAGCCTATTGCTGTCTGACACTTGGTATATAGCTCAGCAGCTCCCTTCTATCCCTGCCTGAGCATAGTGTTTTCCTTCAGTGTGTGCTTGCACTCTGAAGGTGCCAGGTCCCGTCTTTGTTTCCTTGTCTGCCTTTCCTGGAGGCTGTATTTCCAGGCCTGTCTGAACTTAGTCCTGTATGTCTCCTGCTTTGCGGTATCAGCTCCCGTGTCTGAACTGTGTCCTGTATGTCTCCTGCTTTGCGGTATTAGTTCCCGTGTCTGAACTTAGTCCTGTATGTCTCCTGCTTTGCGGTATCAGCTCCCGTGTCTGAACTGTGTCCTGTATGTCTCCTGCTTTGCGGTATTAGTTCCCGTGTCTGAACTGAGTCCTGTATGTCTCCTGCTTTTCGGTATTAGTTCCCGTGTCTGAACTGAGTCCTTTCTGTGTATCTTGTCTGTCCTGTCTGAACACGCTCCTAGCCTGTTCCTCCCGCCTTCTAGGGGCCGATTACCTAGACCCGCTCCTGTATCTTGTCTGTCCTGTCTGAACACGCTCCTTGCCTGTTCGTTCCGCCTCTCTGGGGGCAGTATTCCCAGACCCGCTCCTGTATCCCGCTGCAGTGTCGGTCTTCTCCGTACACTCAGTTCCAGTCTGAACTCTCTCCTATCCTTTACCTGTTTTTCCTCTATGTCCGTTCCCTTCCTTTTTCTGCAGAGTCTGAACTTGTACCTAACTCCTGCCTGTTGTCTCTGTACTCCCGTTTGTGAGTTTGTGGTCCACTCGCTACTTCACTGCAAGTACCCTGTGGGTGTCTGGCTCTGTCTTTCCCTTCCTGTCTGTTCCGTGTGAACAGAGTCCTGTCCTGCCCTGCTTCTGCCCGCTGCTCCAGCAGTCCTGTCCTGCCCTGCTTCTGCCCGCTGCTCCGGCAGTCCTGTCCTGCCCTGCTTCTGCCCGCTGCTCCGGCAGTCCTGTCCTGCCCTGCTTCTGCCCGCTGCTCCGGCAGTCCTGTCCTGCCCTGCTTCTGCCCGCTGCTCCGGCAGTCCTGTCCTGCCCTGCTTCTGCCCGCTGCTCCGGCAGTCCTGTCCTGCCCTGCTTCTGCCCGCTGCTCCGGCAGTCCTGTCCTGCCCTGCTTCTGCCCGCTGCTCCGGCAGTCCTGTCCTGCCCTGCCTGTACCCCTCTGCCTGTAATGTTCCTGAGTCCCAGTGTGTACTGGGCCCTATCCCGCCTGTGTTCCTACCTGCTAGTGCCTCCCTGTCTGCACTCTAGCTGTGCTTGCCTGTACCGCCCCTGCCTGCTTACCCGCCTGCCTGCATACCAGTCGTGCCTGCCTATACCCACCAGTCTGTGTGCCAGCCTACCAGTCTGTTCCTGTATTCCCCTGTGTGGGTCAACAGCCGTGTCCGGGGTCTGTCCTGGAGTAGCACCTGGTCCCTCTGCTCGGTTCCTCCTTGGTGCACTGGCGTCGTATGCCGTCGTGCGACCCTGGTCGGATCGGGTGAATACTTAGTCACGCCCCTCCAGGCATTCACTCTCCGGCACGGTCCAGTGGAATCACTACCAATCACACGCACACGCCGCTTAGCCCGGGCGTGTGCATAACAGATTTCAGTTTCTAATAACCTGCTAATGCTTATAATTTCAAAAATGACCATTTTTTTGTTTTTTATTAAAATGAAAAGGTTGATCGAAGAGTGTGGGGGATCTAAGAGAGTGGCAACCCAGTAGTCAAGATTACTTCGAATTCTGACAATCTGAGGGTCATGTTGCAGGTAGTGCAGCAAGAAGGCACTCATGTGTCTTGCGCATCAAGGAGCCCCAAAATTATTTTCCGGGCTAGATGCAGCTAAAAATTATTATTAATTTGAAAGCTGGTGGAGCTTAGTATAGATGGCCTAATAGAGTCAGTGCTGCAAACTGCTACAAAGCCCAAATTATTTTCCAGCCAAGATACAGATAAACATGATTAGTAATTTTAAATCTGGTGGAGTTTAGTATAGATGGCCTAATAGAATCAGTACTGCACACTGCTACAAGGCCCAAATTATTTTCCAGCCAAGATACAGATAAATATGATTAGTAATTTTAAATCTGGTGGAGCTTAGTATAGATGGCCTAATAGAATCAGTACTGCACACTGCTACAAGGCCCAAATTATTTTCCAGCCAAGATACAGATAAACATGATTAGTAATTTTAAAGCTTAAAACGGTTGGTGAGTAGTGTTGAGCCACCCCCGTAGTGTTCGAGTTCGGTTCGGTTCGTCGAACACCCTTGTGTTGGCCGAACTGTTCGTCGAACTGTTCATCAAACACCTTCGAACACCGTTAAAAGCAATGGCAGGCAAACAAAAACACATAGAAACACATAGAAAACACCTTCAAAGGTGTCCAAAAGCTGACAAACTGCTCAGAAGACATAACTAACACAAGGAAAAGTGACAAGTACATATAGTCATTCGAAAAGAAAAGAGGTGGAGGAGTAAAAGGAGGGGGAGACACAGATATAGGCATGTCATGCCCTTCTAAAATCCAAAAAGTGAGAAGCCGACACGGCCAGTCCGTTCCTGCCCGTGCCACCTCCGTGTCGCCGGGTTTGTGCCAGAGCCGCGGTGGACCCTGACGGCCAGCCCCCCTCTCCCAATACTGGTGCCTGTCCGCTGGTGGGTCGAGCGAGCCCCCTGTGGTGGAGGCAGGTCTAAGCTTTTTAATTTAAATTGTTTCTCTAATTTGAATGAATACACTTTAAATCCTTTTACAAGGATCTATTGGAGGGCAAGTCTCATGCCAGCAGCCGCGTAATTCCAGCTCCAGTAGCGTCCACTAAAGCTGCTGCAGTTAAAAAGCTTTTATAAGGATCGAGCTTGGCGGTCCACCGCAAGGCGTCCTACCGCCAGTCCCAGCCCCTATGCCTTGGGGTGCCTCCTGATGCTCTTCACTGAGTATCCCGGGGTCCCGAAGCATTTCCTTTGAAAAAATTAAGTGTCCAAACTACAGGTGGTGTAGCTTGCTTAACAGCTGGGATAATCCGCTGACTAGCAGACACTGCTACTAGGCACAAAGTATTTCCTGGGCTAGATGCAGTTAAAAATTTGTAATTAAATACTCTCGTTGGATGCTGAGAAAGCATTCCATAGAGTCTCCTGGCACGCCATATATTATTCTCTTAAAAAGCTTGGGGTAGGGGTCTAGGGGACCCTTTTATAGCCAAAATCACGGCCCTGTATCGCAATACGTCACCTAGGCTGAAGATGAATGGAACTGTAGCACCCCAAGGGCTTGGTTGCTACAGAGGTATTGCACCTCACCCAGAGGTGTGATATCTCACTCTCAGGTAAGGATTGAGTGTGGATCAGGACCCCGACACCTGCATGCATTACACCACATTGCCGTGGGGCAGGGCGACCAATATGCCTCTGAGATGGGCACGACAGTCCCTGTCCCTGGCTGGAGTGAGGGGAGGGAACACTGAGGAAGGGGAACCCTGTAGTGCAGGAGCAGGGAGGAAGCAGTTCCTGGGTGCATTGAGAAGGAAGTATGAAAGGTGGGCACCATCTTAGCTCAGTGCAGAGAAGTCTGAGCAGAAGTGACAGGGAGCAGGGGCTGTGCATGAGCTCTGCTCCGGAGGCGGGCCTAGTAACAGAGGCCCAGGCCTGGAAGAGGGAGAAGGAAGGAAGAGGAGCAGAGAAGGCTCCAGGAACGAGGAACGAAGGGATCCCAGGGGTGCGGACGGGCGAGTCGCCACCGCACGCCCGAATCCACCTGCGTGGAGGGGTCAGGCCAAAGGGGGAGACCGGTCCACGAAACTAGTGGAGGCGGGAAACGACCCTCAGCTATAAACCGGAGGCTGTGACATTTTATGTGACGCAGCCCCTCGCTACACCCGCTAGGAAGGCACCACATAGGGTCAGGGAAACTGGCGCCAAGTTTACCAAGAGGAGGCCCGAGGCAGCCGGACAGAAGCGTTGGTAAGAAAGGCCAGACAAAGGACACACAAAGGGGGTCCTGTGAAGCGCTCCAAAGTTATCTGGGAGTTGTCTGAGCCCCTCACCTGGTGAGCACAGTACGACGTGGGCAGCCGTTACCTGCAGAAGTGGTCTGGATAATAAGAACTGTGAGTAAAGGCCCTGGACTGCATCACTGACTCCGTGTCGTTACTGCTGCTGCCCTGCACCATCACCCCCATCCTCCGCATACACTGCCCTGAGCCTATACTCCTCCCATGGGGAGTTATGCTACGCTCTGCTGCACCCACAACACCAGCCTCAGCGGTCTGCCCTGCAGCGGCGGTTCACTCTGACCGCAATCCACGGGTGGCGTAGTCGGACATTTAAACATCAAAATCACATAAATAGTTCCGCCACTGGTTTGACCGCCCTGAGCCACGGAATCGGGTCGTCGCCACGGAGACTACAACCACCAGCATCCACCAAAAAGGGTCCGGCTCCGGGTGTCCCAAGGCCCAGGGGGTGCGTCAGAACATTTTCATCACCTTTCACAATCACCAATGGGACAAGGCAGGGATGTCCTCTGTCCCCTCTCTTATACATCCTAGTGACGGAGCACCTGCTCTCATCAATTCGCCATAACCCCAATATTAGGTGGATTGAGGTGGGAGGCACCGAGTACAAGTGCTCTCTATTTGCTGATGATATCCTAGTATATATCACTCAATCATATATATCCATCCCTGCTGTTATGGCTGAAATAGATCACTTTGTTACATGGTCAAATTTTAAAATCAATGCAGCGAAGTCTGAGGCCCTCGATGTCTCCCTCCCAAAATCCATACAGGATTCCATCCAGTCCAACTTTCCCTTTGCCTGGCCCTCACAGGGTATCAAATACTTAGGAATTCCTATTCATAGAGACCTCTCCCGTCTATGTTATCTTAATTTTGGGCCCTTTATTGAACAACTCCATACAGACCACGGTTGGCAAGTTAGAACTGTAAGATTCACTACGTGAACCACCGGTGTTTTGTGGAAAAGCACATGTACACTGTGTTCCAAATTATTATGCAAAAAGTGTTTAGGAGTGATAAGGGAAAAATTTGTTTGTTTGTCAGTTAAACTCATTGATGGTGATGTGTGTCAGGGCTCTTTATATCACTGTAAGCAATTGCAGACACCTGTGCTAATTAGTTTGGCAGGTGTGTCCAATGAAAGGCAAGACTACTTAAGAAGGCTGTCTCACATTATTAAGCAGCCTACATTTTCTGCCAAAATGGGAAAGAAAAAGGATGTGTCATCTGCTGAGAAGCAACAAATTGTGGAGTGTTTAGGTCAAGGCATGACTACAATCAACATTGTGCGATGATCAGGATGAAGTGTCTTGGCAATCAAGAAGTATGTAGCTGATTCACAGTACACACGTGTGCGTGCTGATAAGGGCAAATTGAGGACTCTTTCCTACAGGCAATTACGTCAGGTTAAAAGAGCAGCGGCAAAAAAGCCTTGTCATAGCAGCAGACAAGTTTTTGAAGCTGCTGGTGCCTCCAACGTGCCCCGAACAACAAGATGCAGGGTCCTTCAGAGATTTGCAGCTGTGCGTATGCCATCCTGTCGACCTCCTCTATCCACTTCACACAAGCAGAAACGGCTCCAGTGGGCCAAACATTACATGAAGACTGATTTCAAAACTGTTTTGTTCACGGATGAGTGCCATGCAACGCTCGATGGTCCAGATGGATGGAGTGGAGGATGGCTGGTTGATGGACACCCCACGCAAACACGGCTACAGCGCCACCAAGGAGGAGGTGGAGTAATGTTTTGGGCTGGAATCATGGGGAGAGAGATTGTCGGCCCCTTTAGGATCCCTGAAGGGGTAAAGATGAACTCCATAATGTATGTGGAGTTTCTCAAACAGCACTTCCTGCCATGGTTAAAGAAGAAGACCCGTGTATTCCACAGCAAGATCATTTTTATGCATGATAATGCAACGTCTCATGCTGCACATAACACATCTGCATCTCTGGCTGATATGGGCATAAAAGGGGACAAACTTATGCTGTGACCCCCATGCTCCCCTGACCTCTACCCCATTCAGAACCTCTGGAGCATCATCAAAAGGAGTGTCTATGATGGCGGGAGGCAGTTCACATCTAAGCAACAGCTCTGGGAGGGTATTCTGTCCTCATGCAAAACAATTGAAGCAGAAACCATCCAAAACCTGACAAATTCAATGGACGAGAGAGTTCAGAAGCTCCTTTCGAACAAGGGGTCCTATGTGCAAATGTAACATCACCTAGAATAAAGTTTTGAGTTGAAAACTGTTTGATTTCAGTTTCTAATAACCTGCTAATGCTTATAATTTCAAAAATGACCATTTTTTTGGTCTTTATTAAAATGAAAAGGTTGATCGAAGAGTGTGGGGGATCTAAGAGTGTGGCTACCCAGTAGTCAGGATTACTTCGAATTCTGACAATCTGAGGGTCATGTTGCAGGTAGTGCAGCAAGAAGGCACTTATGTGTCTTGTGCATCTCGGAGCCCCAAAATTATTTTCCGGGCTAGATGCAGCTAAAAATTATTATTAATTTGAAAGCTGGTGGAGCTTAGTATAGATGGCCTAATAGAATCAGTACTGCACACTGCTACAAAGCCCAAATTATTTTCCAGCCAAGATACAGATAAACATGATTAGTAATTTTAAATCTGGTGGAGCTTAGTATAGATGGCCTAATAGAATCAGTACTGCACACTGCTACAAAGCCCAAATTATTTTCCAGCCAAGATACAGATAAATATGATTAGTAATTTGAAAGCTTAAAACGGTTGGTGAGGTGATTTTAACCAATCATCAAGCTTTTACTCTCCCCAGGATGACACAGGGGTAGAAAAGTCGTTTCGGATCCATGATTTGTTCATCTTTATGAAAGTGAGTCTGTCTACATTATCAGTGGAGAGCCGCGTGCACTTATCTGTCAGCACACCACCAGCAGCGCTGAACACACGTTCAGACAGAACGCTGGCTGCGGGGCATGACAAGATCTCCAAGGCGTAAGTGGCTAGCTCCGGCCATTTATCCAGATTGGAAGCCCAAAAAGAGCAAGGGTCCAGTGACACAGTCATGGCTTCAATGTTTACTTGGAGATACTCCTGTACCATCGACTCTAGGCGTTGACTATGTGTCAGACTTCTTGTCTCCTGTGGCCTTGCAAAGGATGGGCTAAAAAAGTGGTGAAATGATTCCGCAAAATTGATGTTACCAGCAGATACTGTGTTTCTGTTATGGTTTGAGTGCTGAACACTCGACGGTTCCACGGTTGGCAAGTTGGAACTGTGAGATTCACTACGTGCACCACTGGTGTTTTGTGGAAAAGCACATGTAAGATTCTGCAACAGTCTCTGCTGATACTCCTGCATGCGTGGATCCCTTTCTATGGCAGGAATAATTTCTGCAAATTTACTTTTGTACCGGGGATCTAACAGTGTGGCAACCCAGTAGTCAGGATTATTTCTAATTCTCACAATTCGAGGGTCATGTTGCAGGAAGTGCAGCAAGAAGGCACTCATGTGTGTTGCGCATCCAGGAGCACCAAGTCCCTGTTGTGTTGGTGGCGAGGTAACAATCATGCTTCCTTCCTCTGTCCTCTCCCCCCAACCTCGCACAACAGAAATGTGATCAAGATCTCCCTTAACTGATGAGTCTTCCATCAGTTCGTCCTCCACTTCTTCCTGGGATCCTGTACCTTCCTCACTAGTTTGGCTGCTACCATGCGCCCTGGTAAAACCATCTCCCCAACCCTCACATGCCTGCCGCCTTGGTGCGGCTGACCGTCTGCGCCTTGCAGATGTTAGCCCTTCCGCATACAACTCCTCCTCCTCTACTTCCCCCACCTCCTCTTGTGCCACCACCTGACTCCGAATTCTGTTTAACATGTGCTCCAGCATGTAAATCACCGGAATAGTCATGCTGATAATGGCATCGTCAGCACTAAACATCTTCATCGCCATTTCAAAACTGTGCAGAAGGGTGTATAGGTCCCTGATCTGAGACCACTCCTCCAGCGTGATTTGCCCCACCTCTGGATCTCGTTGGCCCAGGCTATACATCACAACGTATTGCACCAGGGCTTGTCGGTGCTGCCACAGTCGCTGCAACATATGCAGAGTTGAATTCCACCGGGTAGGCACATCGCATTTTAGCCGGTGAAGTGGCAGGCCCAACGACTTCTGTAGAGATGTAAGTCGCTGAGCTGCGGGATGAGAACGGCGGAAGTGAGCACACAGCGACCGTGCCCTCTGCAGATGGCCATCTAGTCCGGGATAGTGGGCTAAAAATTGCTGGACAACCAGGTTCAACACGTGAGCCATACAAGGCACGTGTGTGACATTGCCCCGGTGAAGGGCAGCATCCAGGTTTGCAGCATTGTCGCACACGGCCTTCCCTGGTTTCAGGTCCAGTGGAGACAACCATTCAAGAAATTGGTTCTCCAGAGCTGACCACAACTCCTCAGCTGTGTGACTCACATTTCCCAGACATTTCAAAGTAAAAACCGCCTGATGACGTTGAGCCCTACTGCCAGCATAGTAAGGAGGTGTGCAGGATCCCTTCTGCGCAGTTAGAAAGCTTGTGGCATGACCAGACAGGCTTTGGGTGCAGGTGGAGGACCGAGAGGAGGTTGAGGAGGCAGAAGCAGTGGAGGAACTTTGAGATAAAGAGGATTGACGCACAACTCGTGGGGACGGCAAGACTTGGACAGCAGCCCCTTGTCCTGCTGTCACCATAGTTACCCAGTGCCCAGTCAGCGACATGTAACGCCCCTGTCCATGCCTACTCGTCCAAATGTCTATGGTGAAATGCACCCTGTCACACACAGAGTTTCTCAAAGAAGCGGTGATGTTGTGTGCGACATGCTGGTGGAGCGCAGGCACACCTTTCTTTGGGAAGTAGTGCTGACTGGGCATCTGGTACTGGGGCACTGCGACGGACATAAGGTCTCGAAAATCCTCTGTGTCCACCAGGCGGAAAGGCAGTATTTCTGTAGCCAAGAGCTTGCAGATGGTGAAATTCAACCTCTTAGCTTTCTCAAGGCTAGGAGGAAATGGTCTTTTACTTGTCCACATCTGAGGGACCGAGGGCTGGCTATTGTGCTTAGACGGGGTTGATAAGGGTGTCCCTGGCAAACTGCCGGTCTGTGAGGAAGATGCAGGCGGACATGTTAGGTTGCCTTGATCCAAAGCTGGTGCTATCGATGTCGGATAGCGCTCAACACCAGCTGGTGTTACCACCTCCAAAGAAAATGATGACCTGCCAATCACGCTGGCTGTTGCAGGTAAAGAGGTGGCAGATCTGTGTCCCAAAACAGGTGTGACTGCTGTCCCCCCAGTCACAGAGGATGAAGAGGCCGCGAATGCACAAGATATGGCAGACCGTGGTTGGCCCGGCCGGCTAGGCCGCATTGTAGCAAAGTGAGCTTCCCACTGCAACTTATGCTTCATGTCCATGTGTCGGTTCATGCATGAAGTACTCAAACTATGTATTTTTTGGCCTCTACTTAGCTTTTGCTGACAAATGTTACAGATAACACGAGTTGGGTCATCTTTATCGATCTGAAAAAATGCCCAGGCTATGCAAGGCTTAGCACCCATGCGACCTGAAGAGCCACCACGACTTGTGGTGAGAGGCAGAGCTGTGTTTGAGGATGCAGTTGTTGACGTGCTTCCAGTACTACGTCTCTGTCCAGGAAGGCGCAACCTGACCTCATTGTCACTAGCATTCTCCTCCACCTCCTCTGCTGACCTCATCTCTTGGCTGACTGTGGGTTGACAGTAAGTGGGATCTCCAACCTCATCATCATCACCCTGTGCGTTATCACACCCGTCGTACTCAGAGCCAACCTGTTCCTGCCCTGACAAAAAACTAAAGTTGTCGCTCCAATCAGGTATTTGAGTCTTATCATCGTCTTCCTTATTGTCTCCACCAACATGAGTTACAGTTTGGGAATGAGGGTCTACATTGTGGTCAGAACCATCAGCGTCTGGTCCTGGATCTGACTCATAAAGATTCTGGGCATCAGTGCAGATCATTTCCTTGTCTGGATTCACAGAAGCGCTGGAGTCGACCTCTGATTCCCAGGCTATAGTATGAGTAAACAGCTCTGCAGACTCAACCATCTGTTCTACCTCATACTCAGACGGGCAGCTGGAGATTTGGGAGCTGTGAGGAAGCAAGTGCGATTGGGGTGACACCTTTGAGGACTGGAGTATTTGTGATGTTGAAGTTGATGTGGAGGAGAGCCCACTTAAAGGAGCACTTGATATCCGTTGAAGCATCTGCTGTTTTTGTGCCTCATCTGGAATTTGTAGCGATTGGCGTGGCCGTAAGAAAGGGATCTTATCACATTGTCTGCTAAAAGAAGTAGACATTTTAGTTTGGCTGGAAGATGGTCTTTCTTCTGCAGATGTTACTGTTGCTTTAACACCTACCCCACGGACACAACCTTTTTTCCCCTTTCCAACACGCCTATTCCCCTTTCCACCAGCAGCAGGCCTTTTTCCACTCATTTTGGTGGTTAACTAATTCACAACTCTGGAGTTGTTTGCACAAAAAAACAATGGATGGGAACCGAGCAGAGCTGAGTGGCCAAACTGTGGTATTAGGCCAAAACTATCGTCTGGGTTAGATGCAGAAAAAAATTATATTCAATTTGCAACCTGATGGAGGTCAGTATAGATGGACTAATAGAACAAGTCCCACACACTGCTAGAAGCCCAAATATTTTTTCAGAGCTAGATGCAGAAAAATATTATATTGAATTTGCAACCTGATGGAGGTCAGTATAGATGGACTAATAGAACAAGTCCCACACACTGCTAGAAGCCCAAATATTTTTTCAGAGCTAGATGCGGAAAAAAATTATATTCAATTTGCAACCTGATGGAGGTCAGTATAGATGGACTAATAGAACAAGTCCCACACACTGCTAGAAGCCCAAATATATTTTCAGAGCTAGATGAAGAAAAAAATTATTTTTAATTTGCAACCTGATGGAGGTCAGTATAGATGGACTAATAGACCAAGTCCCACACACTGCTAGAAGCCCAAATACTTTTTTCAGAGCTAGATGCAGAAAAAAATTATATTCATGTTGCATCCTGATGGAGGTCAGTATAGATGGACTAATAGAACCAGTCCCACACACTGCTAGAAGCCCAAATATTTTTTCAGAGCTAGATGCAGAAAAAAATTATTTTTAATTTGCAACCTGATGGAGGTCAGTATAGATGGACTAATAGACCAAGTCCCACACACTGCTAGATGCCCAAATATTTTTTCAGACCTAGATGCAGAAAAAAAATATATTCAATTTGCAACCTGATGGAGGTCAGTATAGATTGACTAATAGACCAAGTCCCACACACTGCTAGAAGCCCAAATATTTTTTCAGAGCTAGATGCAGAAAAAAATTATATTCAATTTGCAACCTGATGGAGGTCATTATAGATGGACTAATAGAACAAGTTCCACACACTGCTAGAAGCCCAAATATTTTTTCAGAGCTAGATGCAGAAAAAAATTATACTGAATTTTCAACCTGATGGAGGTCGGTATAGATGGACTAATAGAACAAGTCCCACACACTGCTAGAAGCCCAAATATTTTTTCAGAGCTAGATGCAGAAAAAAATTATATTCAATTTATAACCTGATGGAGGTCAGTATAGATGGACTAATAGAACAAGTCCCACACACTGCTAGAAGCCCAAATATTTTTTCAGAGCTAGATGCAGAAAAAAATTATATTGAATTTGCAACCTGATGGAGGTTAGTATAGATGGAATAATAGAACAAGTCCCACACACTGCTACAAGCCGAAATATTTTTTCAGAGCTAGATGCAGAAAAAAATTATATTGAATTTGCAACCTGCTGGAGGTTAGTATAGATGGACTAATAGAACAAGTCCCACACACTGCTAGAAGCCGAAATATTTTTTCAGAGCTTAATGCAGAAAAAAATTATATTGAATTTGCAACCTGATGGAGGTTAGTATAGATGGACTAATAGAATGATGCTATGCCCAAAAGGTTTTACTTCACTAGGTGCAGTAAAAAAATTTGTATTCTATACACAGGTGGTGTAGCTTGCAACACAGATAGGCTACTCCACTTACTAACACACTCTGCAATAGGCCAAAAAGGATTTGATTTGCTAGATTTAGCCAAATGCTGTGAAAAAAACTTGCACAGCAGTGGCACAGACCTGCCTTGCAAAAAGTGATAGAAACTGATGTAACCTAGCCCTGAAAAGGACTGCAATTACAATTAGTCTTTACTCCCAACCTATCTATTTAAGAGCACAGACCTGCCTGATAAAAGTTGTAGGAAATGATATAACCTAGTCCTTAAAAGGACTGCAATCACAACTATTCCCTACTCCCAAGCTATCTGTAGATTTGTGCGAAAATTGGCTTGAAATTAACAAGGTATAGCGCACACAGCAACAGCAGTGCCATCTAACACGCAGCAGCAGCAGTGAGAAAATGGTGGCGACGGGGAAAATGGCTGGGTCTTATAGGGCAAGGACATGTGACATACACTGCCAATGACACATGCCCTTGCTTGTGTGAAAAAAAGCACTTCGCTCCGTGTGTGCGCTGCTGATAGGCTGACAGATTGCACCTCCCCACTGTAAATGCGAGAAAGAGAAAAAAAAATGGAGATCTTCATTATTTCTGCAGAGATCCATCCCCTGCGCCTCCCTCCTCCCCGCTGTACACTCAAACTGCGTATTAACATTAATTTTCAGCATTACTGAGAAAAAATCCAGTTATGATTTTGGTGTACGAACAGTTATCGAACATAACCTCGAACAGCCGAATTTTTTTCAAATCGTTCGTGTTCGCCGAACGGCTCGAACACCGCCCAAAACAGCTCGAATTTGAGATTGGCGAACAGTTCAAGTCGAACACCGCTCATCTCTACTCTCTAACACTGACAGAACATGCTGGAACTTATTGAACACCCCTCGTATTTATGTTTTTTGTTTATAAATATATCTGAAATTTGACAAAAAATATTGAAAAAATTTGCAATTTTCAAACTTTTAATTGTTATTGACCAGATAGTCATACCACACAAAATAGTTATTAATAACTTTTACTGCATGTGAACTATATGTCTGCACAATTTTTCAAATTTTTTTTAGGATGTTAGAACGTATCTGTCATGAGGTTTTTGCCACCTAATTTTATAACGGCATATGTTATTTGTATAATAGAGTCGGAGACCTTGATTCCAGCGATGTGTCACTTACTGGGCTGCTCGCTGTTGTTTTGATAAAATTACTGTTTCATCTTCCAGTGATTATCACTATAGGAGTAGTAAACTTGCTGCTATATAGTCCTTCATATTCATAAGCACTAATTGTTAGCTTTCTGCCTACGCACAGTCTTCAAAGAAAGCTGCCAATCAGAGGTGTGGGCGGGGTTATACAGAGCTCACCATTCAGAGAACTGGTAGATAGATATACAACAGATACAACAGTCATTTTATCAAAGCTACAGCAAGCAGCCCAGTAAGTGACACATTGCTGGAATCAGGGTCTTTGCTGCTCTCAAATGGGGTAGCAAAAATCTGGAAGCAGATTCCTTTTAAATACTGTGTAATTGAAATAGTACTGTGCTGCATGGAACCTTAAAAATGTTAGCCTTATCTTCAGTGCTTAGGACTTATTTTTTAAACACATTCATTTCCATGAGACTGACTGTACTTTTGATTCTGAAACAGAACATTAGCTCTGTTAGCATCTTATTCAAGATCTTGCTACAGAGATTGAAGGATTTTCCAATTTGTAACAAGATTATGTTTTCTTTTTTCAATAATAAAAACCAAAGAAAATACATTTTTACACACAACTGAAACAAATTCTTTAGATTATCATTCAGCTTAATTAAATTTTCTTCTATTTTTTTTATCACCAGCATCATCCTGAGTTCTTTATATTGTATTACATTATAATAATTATTTATATTGTATTATATTATATTTTACAAAGACAGGCAGCTAAAAAGCTGAAAGGACACTTTATCTTTGTGGAAATCCAGTAATGACAATAATTCAGACTGTTCCTTTTTCCGAATCTAATATCCTTCCACTGAGCTCAAATCTCATCATAACTTATCAGGAAACAACAACAGATTTTCTAAAATCACACAAATGGGATTAAAACGGCATTTTCAACAAAACAAGAGGAACAAACAAATGTTTCTTCAGCCCTTTTCCAACTAGAAAAACAGTATATTGTAGATTATGTGCGGTTTCTAACAATGTTTTTTTTGTTTGTTTTATGTCATTTCTGGATTGCAGATTTCTGCTTTTTGTTTACATTTTTTTATGATTTTACAAAGGGAATTCAATGATTTTGTGATGTGGCTGGTTAAAAGAAAGACAAAACTATCCAAGACTATAATGCACAACATACCCTTACTTATTACTAAAGGAACCTGCCGACTTTGGGCATGAAGAATATTTTGTTCTTGCCTCCTGGCTTTATCATGATCATACCTTTTTATTAATTTAGCCTTTTGTAAAAGTTTTATCCTATGAACCCCTGTTCACAAAAAAAGCTGTTATCAGGATACACCTATTATTAGAATAATTTTGAAACTAAAATTTTTCACCTTTATGTTTTGGCTATTTCACCACATCTTCCCCTGATCTGTTTGTGATAGGGCAGTATTGCTTCATCATGCACTGCCCTAGGGGTTTCTTGTAGGCCAAATAAAGCCATAACATCATTCTGTAGTAGGTAAGAAAATATCCAGCTCACTGTTTAGTACTCTACATCCTAAGATTGTTCGGAACCCGGAGACGCGGGTCAAGGCGTAGAAACATTCAATGGAGGAAGACTGAGATCCAGCTCAATTCACAGAGGTGCATAGTAGAGGATTAAAACAAATTCCCCTGGTGGAGGTTACATAGAGGGCGGCATCATTCTGTAGTATCCATCCACCAAGGAGTCAGAGAAAAAGTCTGCTTTTCTGATCAGTTCATTGCTGGATTTTCTGTGCATGTTGTGGTCCGGCAGAATGGCTGCATCACATGACACCCATGCTGTCTAGCTTCTAGGGGTGTCTTGTGGTCCAAGAATCAGTTTTTAGTGTCCATCCCACAAGGAGTCAGAGAAAAAGTCTGTTCTCATCAATTACAGCCATGTTCATTGATGGATTTTCTCCGCTTGTGCGAAAAGAAAAATGTAGCCGTGTGCAGCTTCGCTGCTTACAAGTAAAGAAAAAACACAAGTATAGTCAATTGGCCACATCCCCTTAGCATTGAGATAGATAGAAACAGCATCCTGCCAGAAAATGGATAGAGATATCGGACACAAAACACAAACTAAAGGTCTCTATAACAAATGTAAGTTATTTCTCTGCAGACAAAAAGTTTTAATCTATCTATATAATTGTCTTATCCCATCTGTCTGTCTGTCTTTCTGTCTTTCTGTCTGTCTGTCTGTCTGTCCTGGAAATCCCGGGTCGCTGATTGGTCCGGCCGCGGCCAATCAGCGACGCGGCATTTCAGAAAAACATGGCGGCCATTAGCGACTCATGTGTGGCACGGAGGTCAGCGGCGAAGCAGCCGGGAGATGCAGCCGGCTGCTCGCAGCATAAGTCCCCCGACCACAGGCGCCGCTGACCTACATGCGGCTATCGTCAGAAGATCAGCGGCTACGGCTGCTTATCTCCCGAGGACAAGTGTGACGCCCCTCCCCTCCTCTCTCCTTCCCCCTCCTCTCCCCTCCCGTCCCTCCCCCCACTCGATCAGGACCCCGGCACCCGGCGTCATACTTACCCCTCCCCTCCTCTCCCCTCCCCTCTCCTCTCCTCCCCTCTCCTCTCCTCTCCTCCCGTCCCTCCCCCCACTCGATCAGGACCCCGGCACCTGGCATCATACTTACCCCTCCCTGTGCCTGCGCAGCAGCTCCTGTGTCTTTCGCTGCAGCTCTGTGACGTCTCAGGTCAGAGGGCGTGGTGACGTCTTTACACCACGCTCTCTCCTGACCGGTCACAGCGCACAGCGTGAAGATGCCGGCTACGCTGGAGTCCAGAGAAGCAGTGAGGTGAGTATTGGATTTTTTTTTTTGTATGGGGCCATAGGGGACCTGCATGGGGCACTATGGGGGGATGGGACATCCTGCATGGGGTATTATATAGGGGGGATGTGACAGCCTGCATGGGCATTATATGGGGGGAGAGGTGACATCCTGCATGGGCCATTATATGGGGGGAGAGGTGACATCCTACATGGGGCATTATATGGGGGAACAAGTGACATCCTGCATGGGGTATTATATAGGGGGGATGTGACATCCTGCATGGGGTATTATATAGTTGGATGTGACATCCTGCATGGGGCACTATAGTGGGATGTGACTTCCTGCATGGGGCATTATATAGGGTGGATGTGACATCCTGCATGGGGTATTATATACGGGGGATGTGACATCCTGCATGGGGTATTATATGCATGGGGTATTATATACGGGGGATGTGACTTCTTGCATGGGGCATTATAAAGGAGGGTCGGGAGACATATGCTAGAATACCCGATGCGTTAGAATCGGGCCACCATCTAGTACTTTTATAGTCACAGATAAAGATAAAAACATTCGATGTAATTTGACTCATCCGGTGACATTATGCACTTTTCATTAATTTTCCGCTCTACAGTATTTTGTGAGGTAACCCCATAAAGTCTCTGTTCTAAATTTATAATATATTAATTTTTAACATTCCAGAAATGCAAGAAAGATTATATTGTGTATTTCTACTGTTCACCCATTATTACAAATCATATGATAAATGTAGAGACTTATAAATATGCAGATATTAAACATGTCCATAAAGTTTGTGTATTTAATTTTTTTGAATAACAATTTTGGTTACGGATTATTTCTGAAATGTGTTTATTTCCAGGTAATTAAATCCTTCAGAGAATAAGCTTGGGAAAAAAGTACGAGACGGCGCCTATTACAAATGAAGATAAAATGTAAAATCTTGGCGTAAGCAGGTGGTAAGAGAGGGCTGCACCTGCCGCCCTCCCCCTCTCCCCACTCCCTCTACCACAGAGATGGAAGATTTGAAATAAAGAAAAACTTTTTATGGACATTGGTGAGTGCCGCTAAATTTCTTTTTTACTGAATACACTGTACTGCCTTTTCCCCATGTGGGACTGGTTAGCTGAGCACCTTCATACACTTTTGGGTTTTGGATATCAGTCTAAGTTCACACAGGAATTTATACAGTAGTTTCCCATTTTAATTACATGATAGTGGTGAGTCAATTCCCCTCTTTGTGTCACAGAACTTAATTTCTCCATCTTCTCCATTGTGTGAGTCGGCGCATATCAGATTGCACTCGGATGACATCCGAATGCAGTCTAATGAGAAATTAAGCTCTCCATGTTCTCCACACCTGTGATCCGATTCTCGCATGTGAGAGAATCAGATCACAGTAAAATAACACTCGGCTCATGCTCGCAATAGAGTTTGATCCGAGGGTCATTTGCAAATAGCATCCGATTCTCTCACATGAGAGAATCATCAGATGCAGCTCACCCGTGTGAGCGAACCTTTAGGCTCAAGCTAATCTGCATCCTTAAGGGGGTAAGGCATTGTAAACCATGTTTTGGATTGGAGAAAAAGTGTTGTACTCGGGAGCGGCCACCTAACAAAATACTCCGCTGTGCTGTTCCTGGTCTGTACATTGCAGTCCACCAGTGGAGCAGGTGGTGTGCTGGATGTTGAAGCCTAACCCCTGTAATTATGCATAAGCTAATGTTTACTTTATTGATGGAATTAAGGTAACATTTAATATAATAATATATTGTAGCATCTTTTGATGCCTTGCTTTCCAATTTTCAGTCATAATGAACTACACCAGATAGTTGCCCCCTGTGTTACGTTGTATGAGAAGATTTTTTAAACTGAACATGACATTGTCAATTGCAGAAATAAAAATAGATGGTAAAAGCCATCCACAAGTTTCCAAATATGATTAGTAGTATTGGTGTCAATGAAATTGCTTTGGACAACTGCAATAAATTGTGTTACTAAAAAGATAAAAACATTCGATGTAATTTGACTCATCCGATGACATTATGCACTTTTCATTAATTTTCCGCTCTTGTCTGCCAACACTGATATTAAATGAAACACTAACGCTAAGACTCACTAGATAACTAATTAACACATGAAACAGATCAACGTAGTAAACAAATCCTGAATATTGATGTTTTCCTTTAACTGTTTCAGTTCTGGGCACTTTACTGATAAAGTCACAATGTTTGTATGCCAAGGGCTGGATTTCGAAGTAGTGGTAGTGGGTTATACGGCCAAATACCGTGTACCAAGCACAGCGGGTCTGGGGCCACTATTGGTCATGTACGTTTGGACCCAGCTTAAAGTACTACCTTTATTTTAACACATGTTGGGATTTTTTGGCTCTTTCTAATATATAATTATGACAGGTTCACCTCTGGCACTTGTTACCACAGCCTTCCTCACAGACTGCACAGGGCACCGGTCTCAAAATGGCTGCTGGTGGAGGAGCATGTGACCAGATCTGTCCATCAGTCTCCTCCAATTGAAAAACAGCTTTCCATGTGCAGATATTTTCAATTGGAGGAGAATAATGGACAAGTCTGGTCACGTGGGCCTCCACCAGAAACCATTTTGTGGACAGAAGATCTGTGCAGTCTGTGAGAAAAGGGCACTAACAAGAACCTGCAATACTCCTACTTAGTAAGTGCCACAAAATCATTTCCTCAATGCATTTGATAAAACAAAGTGCCCAAACCCCTTTAAGGACACCTTTATTTTTTATTATTTTGATCATGACTTCAGAAGATCCTGTCCACAGTATTTAGTGCTTTTATTTGGAAGTGGAGACATCTGACTCCTATAGTTTATTTGTGTGACGCTCGTAGCCCTACCCTGAGAGATGGGGGTACTCGGAGCCGGGTCAGATGTTTGGTGGGTTGTAGCCGTGGCTTGGACTCGTTCTGTGCCCAGGGCCATCACATTTAAAAGGGGTGTAATGGGCTTTCAGGGTTGGTGTTAATCGAGTGATTGTATTGACTACGCCACCTGTGGTGTCTGGTGATTCACCGACCAGCGCTGCGTTCAGTCCTCTGAGGCGGGATGTAGTGGCAGCCGGAGATGATAATACTCCCCACAGGCGGAGCAGGGCCTCAGGGCAGAGAGGACGGGAGGATGGAAGTCGTAGTGGGAGATGTGGTGCGATGTGGTGTGGTGCCGCGCTGCAATAAGAAATCGGAGGCCATAGGGGTAGTCTTCCAAGCTTTACTCACGGTAGTATGCACACCTGCAAGGCTTCTCCCTGCTCCTCATGGCGCGCTGCGGCCACCAGGACCGGGGGTCGACAACCTCCAAGTAGTTCAGATGCTTTGACCAGGACCAGTGTTCCTAGACTTTCCCACTAGGTCCTCTCCTGTCCATATGTGGTACGTGTACTAAGGCCGGGTCCCCCTCTGGACTATGCACAGAACAAGGGCACGGGTGGCAACTCCGCTCCGTCCGTTACCCGGTGGGATCCACTGAGCCTCCGGGCTTCTCCGACTGAGACATAGAGTAACAAAGTCAGATATCGGGGGCCGGTACCTCTTTTGCAGCAGGACTCCCTCTGACTAGGCCAGAATAGTGAGGACAGGTAGCGTATACCGCTCCGTCTGCATCCCCCTGGGATCCTTTTGCGTGCGGAGCTCTACTCCTAAGCTCCCCTCCAGGCCTTCTTGGGTAGGGACCTTGACCGGGTAGAGACAGCCGTGAACTCTTGCCCGCTCCTCGACTCAAGGCCAGAGTACGAGGACCGTGTCCCCATCAACTGCAAGTTCACACAGAAAGCCACGTTCAGTGATGAAGATCACAATCAAAAGACCATAAGCCCAAGATGGCTGTTTATTAAATATGAATTATTAAGTGTAACCTAAATGTGCGTCCTCCACCCTCACCCACTACATGGTTCCCCCTAACTTTGGTTCCCCCATCTCCACTTATCCCGACTGGGGCATCACCCTGGTGCATATAAGCCTCCTTCAGGTGGGAGAGGTGTAGTGTTGGATGCAGAGGTTGGGTCCTGTCAGCCGCACCATCCTTACCTCGAAGGGGAGAAACCACACCTCATCAAAGAGATGCAGTACCCCTGTGGCGGTCGAACCCTCAGGGGCGCCACATTATGTACAAGACATATTCAATGGATTTACTTACCAATAAATATTTGATTTCTGTTAGATCAGGCAAAAAATATATATTTTTTCATATTACATTTTTTTTCACACTTTCCCTCCATAGAACATAATAACATGCTTTAGGGAGGATGCGAGTACA
The DNA here is from genome assembly GCF_046119375.1 of Phyllobates terribilis. Classification (NCBI taxonomy): domain Eukaryota; kingdom Metazoa; phylum Chordata; class Amphibia; order Anura; family Dendrobatidae; genus Phyllobates; species Phyllobates terribilis. The sequence goes on along the minus strand of NW_027362763.1, from coordinate 757,262,339 downwards.
TGGATCAGTTTAAGGAGCTGAGCCCACCCCTTTTTGGGTAGGTACTGACTGTGTTATACTGGGCTCACCTCAAGCGGCAGCCATCGGAGCTTACTGCTTTTGATAAGTTGCTTCCACTGTGCTGATACTTAGTGGCTCAATTTCTGTGTCTCCTGTGTAAAAGAATCTGAGCAATGGGACTAAGGGCTCATATGCAGTGCCTGACCTTGGTCGTTAAATCACTGCTGAGTTGTTATCTATAAGCCTATTGGCAGTCATTTGCTAGCCAACTGGAATTCTATGCGCACAGAACAATTATTATTACAGAGAACGATGTGCCGCCGCCAACAGTAGTTTTTAAACGTGTATGTTGGGTGCTTGTGGCCTGTATAGATGAGCCCATAATCGAGAACAATTGTTAGCACAAATGTCTGTTTCTGATTATTGGCCCATCTAAACTGGGTGAAAGAGGACCTTTCACCAAATTTTTCATGATGAGCTGGACACACGATTTAATAGGGGAGAGCGGAATACATTTTTTTTAATTTCACCTCTCCATTGTGGAAATATAAGAGTTAAAAGTATTTAGCACCTAATAACACCCACTTGGACTTAAAGGGAATCTGTCACCCCCTGGGAGATATCAGACCTCTACTATGGCCATACAAGGTATAGAAAAGTAAATCTATACATACCTGTATGGCCCATAGCAGAGGTCTGATTACAGAGAAAAGTGCTTTAATCAATTCTAGTTTGTACAGGCTTGGCGTCCTGGGGCCTATGTGCTTATTATTCACCTAAATCCCCGCCTATATGCTTAATTATCATATTCCCACCATCCCCTGCACATCACTGGGCCCTGTGATGTGCACTGTGGTCCCTGACCTCCCGGGCATGCGCAAAGCGCCACTCACATAGAACGCGCTTTGCGCCGCAGGTTTCTATTGCGCAGGCGCCAGGGGTCACTGTCACTTTCCGGCGCCTGCACAATAAAAACCTGCGGCACAATAGAAACCTGAGGCACAGTGCACGGAGAGACGGGGCCGGGATGAAGCAAAGCGTGCTCTATGTGAGTGGCGCTTTGCGCATGCCCAGGGAGTCAGGGAGCACAGTGCACGTCACAGGGCCTGTCACAAAATAGAATTGATTAAAGCGCTTTTCTCTGCAATCAGACCTCTACTATGGGCCATACAGGTATGTATAGATTTACTTTTCTATACCCTGTACGGCCATAGTACCTCTACTATGGCCGTACAGGGTATAGAAAAGTAAATCTGATAACTCCAAAGTGGTATCAGATTCCCTTTAACTAAAGTTATTAGATACTTTTCACTGGTACTTCTTCTCCCTGTTACAGTTGCTATCTGATCCTCACATCCACACTTGCAATGCAGGAGCCCAGCAAGTGTGTGCACATACAGAGTTGTGTGGGTGCACGCATATAAATCTCTACTGTCTGCAAAGGACGCCAGCACTGTGTGATCCGGTGTACAGAGAGCAGATTAGAGTGCAGCCACACTGGCTCTGTGTGTGCACACACTTTCTGGGTTCCTTTAATGTCAGTGTGAATGTGCAGAGATAGGGATTCAACTCAGGAAGAGCTCACTTTGGTCAAGTGAGTGCTGTCATTGAAGCTAAGGGACGGAATGGTGCATTGAGCCCTCGACCATGCCAAGGTTTCACCAAGGACCCCTTATTTGAATATGTAAATATTTTTTATCTAAAATTAAAATAGTGAAACACAGGTAAGATTATCATGAATGCTTTATGACTGTTTACGTGGTTTAATTTGAATTTTAGGGGTGACACTTCCTTTAACCCCTTAGTGACAGAGCCAATTATGTCCTTAATGACCAAGCCAAATTTTTCAATTCTGACAAGTGTCACTTTACGAGGTGATAACTCTGGAACACTTCAATTGATCCCATTGATTCTGAGATTGTTTTTTCAAGACATATTGTACTTCATGATAGTGGTAAAATTTCTTTGATATGATTTGCATTTATTTGTGAAAAAAAGGGAACTTGGCGAAAAATTTGAATTCTTAAGCCTTTAAATCAGAGAGATATGTCTCACAAAATAGTTAATGAATAACATTTCCCACATGTCTACTTTACATCAGCACAATTTTTGCAACAACATTTTTTTGTTAGGAAGTTACAAGGGTTAAAAGTTGACCAGCAATTTCTAATTTTTCCAACAAAATTAAAAATAAACATTTTTTTTAGGGACCACATCACATTTAAAGTGACTTTGAGGAGTCTATATGACAGAAAATGTGCAAAAGTGATGACACCATTCAAAAAACTGCACCCCTCAAGGTACAGAAAGCCACATTCAAGAAGTTTATTAACCTTTTACGTGCTTCACAGGAACTGATGCAACGTGGAAGGAAAAAATGAACATTTAACTTTTTTTCACAAAAATTTTACATCAGACCACATTTTTATTTATTTTTACAAGTGTAACAAGAGAAAATAGACCACAAAATTTGTTGTGCACTTTCCTTGAGCATGCCAATACCCCATATGGCTGAAATCTAGAGCAGACTCAATGTCTCGTTTGGAGAGCTCCTGATGTGCCTAAACAGTGGAAACCCTCCACAAGATACACCATTTTGGAAACTAGACCCCTCAAGGAACTTATGTAGATGTGTGGTGAGTTCTTTGAACACCCAGGTGCTTCACACAAATTTATAACGTAGAGTCGTGCAAATAAAAAATCAAACTTTTTCCACAAAAAGGATCTTTTAGCCCCAATTTTTTTATTTTTGCAAGGGTAAGAGGAGAATACGGATGCCAAAAATTGTTGTGAAATGTCTCTTGAGTACGCTGATACGCCATATGTAGAGAAAAAACACTGGGCGCACGGCAGTCACAGTGTGACTTTTTGAACGCAAAATTGTCTGGAATCGAGAGTGGACGCCATGCCGGGTTTGGAAACCCCCTGATGTGCCTAAACAGTGGAAACCCCCCACATGTGACCCCATTTTGGAAAATGCACCCCTCAAGGATTTTATCAAGGTGTAGTGAACATTTTGAACTCACAGTTATGACACAGAATTTGATAACATTAGCTTGTCATATTGAATATGTTGTCATTAGTCTTGAGCGCAAGTTTTCACTACTAGAGTGCTTGGGTGTGCACCGAGTATTGTGGGTGCTCGAGTGAGATACTCGAGTCCCTGCCCCACTTGTTTCCCGGCTGTTAGACACCCAAAAAAAATATGCGGGGATTGCAGGCAGGCAATGATTTATTTTTGGCTGTATAATAGCCGTGAAACATGTGGGGTCTAGACGTGAACATGTAACTCGAACACCTGTGATACTCGGTGTATACCCGAGCACTCGATGCAAACTCAAGTAGCAAGCACTTGCAACCAACACTAGTCATCATATCGTCATCATTTTTTTTTTCTTTACTTTTGAAAAAAATCACAACCCTAATTACAACTTTAACTACAACTCTAACTACAACCCTAACACAACCCTAACCCAAACCCTAACGGCAAAGAATGGAAAAAATATATATTTTTTATTTTACTATTTTTTATCTAACTATGGGGTTGACAAAGGGGGATTTGAATTACTGAATTACTATTTTTTGCTTTTGATCACTGTGATGGGTGCTTTCAAAGTGAAGAAAAATATTCAATAGGAAAAATTCCCTATTGTTGCTGATACCGGCCGGCAGATCTCGGCGGGCGCACTGTGCATGTGTCCGCCAATTTTTTTTTTTTTACAGGAAGATGACAGAGGACTTGGGGATGGGGGAGGCACCGGGTGGGCTCAGGGGGCATCATTTTTAATTTTTTCATGTCAGAGGATAGAGAAATAATATTAACCACGGACACACTTTTTTTTTTCGTGATCACCGTTACTGAATAACGGCGATCACATGATCAGGGACCGGAAAAACTGGCCCTGATCATGTTCTCCAGGGTCTCAGCTACCCCCAGTAGCTGAGATCCCAGAGAGGTTTCGACTCTGGGGGGCACTACAGCCTTTTTCCCGATCGCCGCTTTAAAACGGCAATGAGGGAATAAGGCCCCTTGCCTTAACGGCCGCCGTTTTAATGCGTATCGGCGGTCATTAAGGAGTTAAGCTACTGAGCATGTGTGACCTAGTAAACAAATTAGGATGATGTTCTGAAAGGGAATCAGGAGAACACATACCATATATGTACCAGCAATATCTGCACTCCTCACATACACGTACATTAAAGATAACCTATAATGTTGCGACTTTATTTCTTCCATCACCCGCAGCTTTTTTGAAAGCCTATATGAAATTCAATCTAATAATCATTTTTAGTGACGTGATTATATTTCTATCATGATTGTCTCTGTTGGATAAAAAAATGTGATAATGATGCTTAACCCATTAAATGATCGAAGATGTGCACGGAAAATCCGCCTGATTTACAGATATTTTATGAAGCCCTGACAGTGATGTGGAACGCCTATAAGCTGGGTCACTCGTCTGTATTTGCAACAGAACATTCATTTGTTAACCGTTCACCACTTCATCACTTTCATGTATGAATTATTGCTCCCATCATACAGCACCAGGAAACATTTAGCTAATTATTTGATTGTCTACCTACAAGCCTCTTACCTCCTGTGCAACCACTTTCATTGCCATCATGGGGATATCAGCACTGGTCAAAAAGATAAATTACACCATGATGGGTAATTAATATAAATCATTTGTCTATGGTAATGTATCCCTGGGTTTTTACGACTGTTGTCATAACAGTTTGCATATATGTCTGTAGTTCTCGATTGGAATTAGTAACTCATTTTAATACTGCGGAAGAACTAGTAGTTATAAAATACGTTAATGAAATATTGTCTGCAGTTAATTAATTCTGTTCTTTCTTAGGCATCTAAATCTGGAGCAATGTATCATCTGCCATGGCATTATAAAACAAAGATCTCATTTTATTCTAAACAATAGGCAGCAAATAAAAGAATCCCAAATAAAAAAAAAACTAATATCCATATATTCTGTAAAGAATAATTGCCCGTCTGTCTTAGTTATGAAAGAAATGCAGTGAACCCAAGATACTCCAAAAACATATAGGATCTAAATCAAAAAGTTACTTATAAAACTATTTTATAACTAACTACTAATTAACATAAATGAAACACGGGAACAATAAAACAACAGTATGGAAAATGCCAATTAGCAGCAGTATTTTTGAAGGTCAAGTCAAGCGCTACAATGCGCAATGAACTTTAGTGACTAGAATCAGTAACCTGTCAGGGCAAGCACTCCGCTTGCCACCAATTTGTCAGGAACAGCACACCGCTGCCACCAACTTGTCAGGGAGATCAAGAAGATATACCACCGCGACCACCAATTGTCAGGACAATCACACAATTGACTAACGATTGATGGACAAGGCAATGGCTACTACTGTTATTAGTTGGTTATTGGTCACCCAGCACCCGCACAGACCCGGCAGAGGACAGATGTAAACAGTGTACAAAGCGGAAGACCACCACTCCTTGGACTGCATATCACTTTTCTGGAAATTTTGTACTTTGATGTGACCTGATACAATAGGCTCATAGACTGTTGAGTTCGGGTCAGGAAAACCACGTCCAGTCCAAGCAATGTGGTCCGTACCAGGACCGTAAATGATGGATGTGTGAAAAAGAAGCAATCACAATAAGTGATGTCAGACCTGACTCCCCATCCTTTACATTGACTTGTGCACATGCTCATTAGATGATTCAATAGAAAAGATAGGGTCACATTATGGCTATTGTTCATGTGTTGTATGCTGAAATGACATGAAGTTAAGAGTTTTAAAAAGCCCCAGGGGCCAGTGTGAAATTGCAAGATTTCTATTTTTTCATTCTTAATACAGATTGTGGATACGAATGAAGAAAATAATTTCATTTTCTGGAGATAGCTTTACTTTAAAGTGTATTTTCAACAAACTGTGACAAAACAAAAGTCTATTAACTAGAGTTTCAGAATTACAGTATCTCGTAACAGCATTATTAACCAGAGGAAATATGGTGGTTGTGGATGCAGTTATGGGCAGTGACTACTCAGCAGTTCCACCTCAGCCCTTTAAAAAGGTTGTCCACTACTTTAGCATTGATGCCCTATTCATAGGATAGGACATCTATGTCTGATCCGGGTCCGACACTCGGCACCTCAGCTGATCAGCTGTTATTGGTGGCGGCGGCTGGAAGTACTCACTTGCCGTCTTCTGATAGTGGCCATCACAGGGTACTGCACATCCGCCTCCCTGATTTGAATTGGAAGAGGATGTGCAGTACCAACAGCTGATCCTAAGGATAGGTCATCAATTCTAAAGTAGTGGAAAACTTCTTTAAATATTTTTTTCCCAGTGGCCTCCACCAAACTTGACTGAGCCCTGTTCTTTACTGTGCTAACGTATCTATAGTGCAATTGCCTCCAGCATCACAACTATTTACATTATCTGACGGATACACTAAAAAGGTTTTACCCTTGACTAATAAGGTCTTTATACAGATGTAAGGGGTCACTTATTTATAGCGTCATTTTGCTCATGTCTAATGCATTCCTTCGCAAATAAAACAACTGAGACTTCTAGAAGTTTGCTCAGTTATTATTTTCTAGCAGTTCATGTGCAGCCAGTTGATAGGAATTGCATTGCCCAAAAATATTGCTGAGAAGGAGCTATAATTTAATTCTGTCGTCAGTAAAGGTCTTGGTTTTTTCTTTAGAAACATTTACTGAGGATATATTGAGACCATGTGGTGTTTTATTTTTATTAATGAGAAATAACAATAATAATCTGTTTCCTCTGAATGGTCCTATTGAACACAAACCCTCCTCCATATGAGCATATGTAGCTTTGATAGAAACCTCCATCTGTCCTATTATATGTTTCCAAGAGATTCTTGGTCCAGGAGCCAGGAACCACTCATCTGTGCAATGTATGAAATGCAATGGAAGGAAAAATAAACATAGTAAGTATTGAAATACCACTCTTTATGACCCAATGTCAAAATAAATTATTACAGCTCATACAATGCATGACTGGAAATGTGATCCAATGTCATATTGTCGAAACATATATTTGAAAAGGGGGCTTTTCATTTGCTGTTCTAGTTATATAGATGTGTCCACTCTTGCCTTTTCTTGAATTTGGTTAAGGACTCCAACTTCTCACCATTAAATTCCGTATATTAAGGTGATATTCTGGCAACACCGAAGACATGCTACAATTCACACTACAACCAGTGAGTTGCCAGACACAGACACATTTAGCAATAGACATCTCGTGACTAGTGATGAGCGAGCATGCTCATTACTGCTCGGTGCTCACCCGAGCATCTCACTGCTCGAGATGTTCGGCGCTCGCCGAGTATTTCCGGGTTGCTCGGGCGGGAACTCGGGTCCCCTCCTGCATGTTTGGTGCTCTTTAGAGAGCCAATGAACATGCAGGGATTTCCTGCCATGCACTGTAATGCCGTAGCCATGTTGGTTGTGGGCATTACAGTGATTGGCTGGCCGCACAGCATCATCAGGTCTATATCAGACCTGGCGCCACCATGCTCGTCACAGTCACTCCGGATCAGACAGTGTAGGGAGAGCTGCTGCTGCGTCAGGGAGAGATTTGCTTGTGTATTAGGTAGTGTAGGGAGGAAAACCGTACATTACACATATCCTTCTCAACAAACAGTCCTTCTGAGGACTAATCCATCTGCAGAGATATCAGGAAGGCAGGGTGTATAGGCAGGCGGTGTATATAGCAGACTGCAGTGCATATAGCACAAGAGGCTCCATTCCAATTCTGCCTTCTCCTGCTGTTAGATATTTCTATTCAAAGGGCCAGGTCTCAGGGGCCAGGAATACTTTTCTTTGGATTTTAATCCTCATTATTTGCTTAAAAAGCAATCCAGAGAACACAATTTTTTCTGCGCCATTTGCTTGTTGGCACTGCAGAATACAGCCAGGTCCTTTCCATATTAGAGCGCTAGAAATCCTGCTATTTAAAACTGTGTTTTCTCCGTCAAACGGATCACATATACTTTGTCAGAAAATACTGCCATTTCTGGCCTCCATTAAAAATTTCCTTTAGTGTGTCATTGAAGCAATTCACCGCAGTTTGCTGTTCAAAGTACTTACCTACAGGCCAGGTATTTAAACTGGTGTTTTCTCCGCCAAACGGATAACATATACGTTGTCAGAAAATACTGCCATTTCTGGCCTCCATTAAAAATTTCCTTTAGTGTGTCATTGAAGCAATTTACCGCAGTTTGCTGTTCAAACTACTTACCTACAGGCCAGGTATTTAAAACTCTGTTTTCTCCATCACACGGATCACATATAAGTTCGCTCCAAACTCAGTCATTTGTAGTGAGTGTGGAAGATACTGTCCTCGATTTAAAATGGGCAAGGCACGTGGCAAGGGACGGGGAACTGGACGTGATGGTAATGGTGCATGCAGAGGCCGAGGACAAGGCCATGGGCAAGGAGAAATTGTGCCACAACAAACACCCACATCTTCTCGCCTGACCTTCCTGTCCCAATTTCTAGGGGACCGCAGCACACCACTATTGAACCCAGAGCAGTGTCAAAAGTTTGTTGGTTGGATAGCGGATAATGCTTCCAGTCACTTAGCCACCACCACCACCCTGTCTTCCACATGGTCAAGTCTCAGTAGCCGAGAGCCTGGACCGCATATTCCTCACCCTGATCCTCCTTCCTCCCACCATGCCGAGTACCCAGAGACAACTGATCCCACACTTGGACACTCTGAAGAGCTGTTCACTTTTCCATTTATAAATTTGGGCCTCTCGCCCGGTCCACTTGAAGCGGGGCAAGAGGAGATCGCGTGTAGCGATGCCCAAATATTTGAGCAGCCACGGTCACACGAAGGTGGCGGTGGGAAAGTGTCACAAGAGGTGGACGATGATGAGACACAATTGCCAGAAAGTCAGGAGGAGGACCAGGGTGCGGAAGTGGAAGACGAGGTGGTGGATGATATAGTAACTGACCCAACCTGGCAGGAGGACATGCAGAGCGAGGAAAGCAGCACACAGGGGGAGGAAGGCAGAGCACCCCAACAGGCAGGAAGAAACAGTGTGGTGGCCGCAGACAGAAGGCAGGCAACCGTTCCCTGTAACACCAACATGAAGGAAGTTGCCAGTACAACTGTTAGGTCTTCCCGAGTCTGGTTGTTTTTTAAAGACTCTGCCGATAACCCCAAAAAGGCCCCAAAAAGGCCAGGCCAGCATCTGCAGGAGTGGCAAAACGACCAGCCTGACCACCACCAGCATGATCAGGCACATGGCAGCAAAGCACCCGACTTTGTGGGCCAAACCCCAGGGTCCAGGAACAGTGTCTGCGGGTGGCACCATTGCTTCTTCCGCTGTTGTGCATGCAAGCCAATCCCCTGTCCATGGTGCATGCAAAGACGCCTCCTGCCCTGCACCTGTCGTTGCACACTCTCAAGTAACAGCATCAGCAAGCACGTCCATGTCCTTGTCCCAGCACAGCGTTCAGTTGTCCATACCCCAGTCCTTGGATTGCAAGCGCAAATATGCAGCCAACACCCCGCAGGCCACGCTACTAAGTTCTCACATTTCACGACTGCTTGCGCTCGAAATGTTGCCAGCCGCCACTATTTCTCTCGGTGTGCCGTCCCCGCATTACACAAGCACGTGTCACAAAACATTAGCCGTGCTCTCAACAACGCAGTTAGCGGTAAAGTCCACCTAACCACGGACACGTGGACAAGTGCTTGCGGCCAGGGATGGTATATCTCACTGACGGCACACTGGGTTAACATAGTGGAAGCAGGGACCCAGTCGGATATTGGGAAGGAACACGTCCTCCCGACACCAAGGATTGCGGGCTCTAGGTCAATCAGGGTTGCCCCCACAGCTCATGCACCTCATCCTCCTCAGCCTCCTCCTCCTCTTCAGCCTCCATCTCCGAAATGACCACATCAGTCCCAAGCTGGAAGCACTGCCTCGGCCAAGCGGCAACAGGCTGTGCTGAAGCTAATATGCTTAGGTGAAAAACCGCACAATGCTGAAGAGTTGTGGACAGCTCTGAAAGAGCAGGCAGATCTGTGGCTCACATCGCTGAACCTACAGTCAGGCATGGTCGTGTGTGACAATGGCCGGAACCTGGTGGCGGCTCTGAGGCGAGGCGAGCTCACACACGTACCATGCCTGGCCCATGTGCTTAACCTCGTGGTTCAGCGGTTTCTCAAATCCTACCCGGAGCTGCCGGATCAGCTTGTTAAAGTATGCCGCCTGTGTGCCCATTTTAGAAAGTCAGCTACAGCTTCCACCACCCTTGCAGTGTTTCAGCAGCATTTGCAGCTTCCGGCTCACAGACTCATGTGTGATGTCCCCACGCATTGGAACTCTACACTGCAGATGTTGGGAAGGATTTGTGAGCAGAAGAGGGCAGTTGTTGAGTACCAGCATCAACAAGGCCGTCGCTATTCAGTTCTGACTCCACACATAAGACCTCAGGATGTCATGGATGTCAGACATATGTACCATCCTCCAAAACTTTGAGGACTCCACCAAGATGGTGAGCTGCGATGACGCCATAATTAGCATCACCATCCCGCTTCTCTGTCTTCTGAAACACTCTCTGCTCACAATCAAAGAGGATGCATTGCAGGCGGAGCACGATGAGATGGACCAAGGAACCATTCAGGGTGATTACACACAGCCAAGCCTAATCTCATCCTATAGACGGTACTACCTGCACAGCTGTCATACCGTCTGTTCAGTGTGGATGGCCAGAGGACAGAGAGGAGGAGGAGGAGAGCATGGTCAGTCATCCTCTTGATGAGGACACGGAAGTCTTGCCTGTTAGTAGTCTGGCACGCATGGCTGAGTTTGTTACGCTGCCTTTCCCATGACCCTCGCGTTCTCAAAATTTTGGGTGACAGTCATTACTGGTTGGTGACACTTCTAGACCCACGCTACAAGGAGAACTTTATATCTCTTATTCCTGAGGCGGACAGGTGTACAAAAATGGGGCAGTACCAGAAGGCCCTTTTGCGGAACTATTAAAAAAATTCCCATCTGAAAACGCTGGCAGCAGAGGGCACACTTCGTTGGACAACCAAGGAGTACAGGTGAGAGAGACACAACTTCAATCCAGCAGAGGCAGGGGAACACTGTCAAAGTTCTGGGAGAGTTTTCTCAAACCCTCCCATCGGACAGGCCCTGAGGCGCGGGGTACTCTCACAAGGAGTGCAAAGTTTGGGAAGATGCTGAGGGAGTACCTTGCCGACCGTACCAACGTCCTCCGTGATTCCGCTGTGCCTTATAATTATTGGGTATCCAAGCTGGATACGTGGAATGAACTGTCTCTCTATGCCTTGGAGGTCCTGGCCTGCCCTGCCGCCAGTGTTTTATCAGAGCGGGTTTTTAGTGCAGCTGGTGGAATTAGAACTGATAAGCGCATCTGCCTGTCAACTGAAAATGCTGACAGGCTGACTCTTATAAAAATGAACAAGGGCTGGATTGGGCCAGACTTCTCAACACCACCGAATGATAGCAGCATAACATAAACTCAAATCCAGTTTCTTTTCTTGGGAGGTGTATTCCCATGCACCTTTTCACACCCACACATGGGTATACGCTTCCTGATTTTGTCTATTTGCTCTTGTCCTCCTCCTTCTCCTCATCCTCCACCACCATATCACCAGGGTGACCGTGGTCCGTGATGCAACACCCACATAATTTTTTTAAAGGGTGATTATGATGCCTGTGAAAAAAAATTTTTATACAGTATGTTCATGTATACCCCCCAGGGGTAAATGTTTGTCAGCCCATACACTTAGTGCATGGGCATTACAAGTATAGGAGGCCTGCTCCTTTCTAATGGGAACATTTTTTATGAGGCCCTCCTCCACGTCTCTTCCAAGGGGCATTGAAGTGCCTCCAAATTTTTGGCAGCCCTTGCATTCACTGCATAGGCCAACACTATGGGAGACTCCTTTCTAATGGGAATTTGTCATTACTGTGGCCCTGCTCTGTGTGTCTTTAAATTCTTAGTGGGGTTTTTCCTAAATTGGTCAGCCGTTGGACTCACTACATACCCTATAACTGTATAGCAGACCCTCTTCTTTCTAATGGGAACATGTCGTACTTGTTACTGTGGCCCTGCTCTGTGTGTCTTTAAATTCTTAGTGGGGTTTTTCCTAAAATTGGTCAGCCGTTGGACTCACTGTATACCCTATAACTGTATAGCAGACCCTCTCCTTTCTAATGGGAACATGTCGTACCTTGTTACTGTGGCCCTGCTCTATGTGTCTTTAAATTCTTAGTGGGGTTTTTCCCAAATTTTGGCAGCTCTTGCAGTCACAGCATGGGCATTGCCACTAAAGGAGAACCCCTCCTTTATAATGGGAACATTTTTTTTACTGAGACCCTCCTCTATGTCTCTTCAAAGAGGTATTGGGTTGCGTCCAAATTTTTGGCAGCCCTTGCAGTCACTGAATACACAAAAACAGTATAGGAGACCCACTTGTTAATAATGGGAACAACAAAGCATAGCGGGCTGATGGCTCTCTAACAATAGCTAGGGCCGACTGCTGGCCTTTTAAGAATAGTAAGGGCCATCTGATGTCCCTGTAAAAATAGGCTTTATGACTTTCAGAGTCCCTCCATCATAAATAAAAAAGGATGTGTCTGATGATGTATCACACACCACATTGCCAGATAAGGTTGTAAAATGTTAAAATGACATTTCCCGGTGAATGCATTTGTCTTAAAAAATAACGTAAAAAAAACAAAACAATAGGATCTATCTTTAGTATAAAAAACAGCGTCACCAATTTAACCTCAATGTAATCACATTGTTCAGCTCATGCACCTCCTCCTACATCTCCAAAATGATCACATCAGTCACAAGCTGACAGCACTGCAGCACTGCCTTGGCCAAGCGGCAACAGGCTGTGCTGAAGATAGCATGCTTAATTGACAAACCGCCCAGCGCTGCAGAGTTGTTGAAAGCTGTAACACAGCAGCCTGATCTGTGGCTCTCACCGCTGAACATACAGCCAGGCTTGGTCGTGTGTGACAATGGATGGAATCTGGTGACGGAGAAATGACAGTCGGGGTAGATACGGTTTCCCTCTATGCCAGTCCTTTCACCGAGCTAAAGAATATGGCTGTGGTGAAATACAACTCCCACTGAGAAGCTGTTTCAGATTGAAAAACATTGTGCCCACCAGAGGATTTGATTCTGAGGGCTAACCTTTCTCACCCACTCAAGAGCCCCATAGCAGCTGCAAAGTTAGCGCTATCATGAACTCTCCTGAGTTAGAAGCCAAGGCACACCAGAGGATTCTCTGGTGGGACCGTCCAACCCTGCTGAGAAGCAGTCCTGGCTAAGAAAAGTGTGTGGGAAGGTTCCTGGACACTCTATGGCTGCTTTTTTGCTGAGGAGGAAACACACGCAAACACGGGGAGAACATACAAAGTCCTTGCAGATGTTGTCCTTGCTGGGATTTGAACCCAGGATCCCAGCGCTGCAAGGCTCCAGTGCTCCACTGATCCAATGTGCTGCCGTTCACCCTCTAATATCTAACAGGCTGGAGAAACTTGCACCTACTGCCACTCTATCTTCAGTTCCTTTGTGAGAAAAGGCCATATTTCAAGTGCAAGCAGCTGTCAAAAATTTGGCAGTATAGTATTGCAGCCTGTGGGTGGGTGGGTGGGTGGCTGCCTGCATACTTGCGCTTGCATTCTAAGGAATGGGGTAGGGACAACTGAACGCTGCACTGGGTCAAGGACGTGGACGGTGATTGTTGCAAAGTCTGCAACGACAGGTGTATGGCGGGAGGCATCTTCGCATGCGCCAAGGATCACTTATGATGGGCACACTTTTAGGCAGTGACCTGGGAGTCAGAAATTCTTCCAGAGGTCTTCCCCATGCTGTTCCCATGTCTTTTCAGCACAGTATGCATGTGTCTGATGATGTGTCACACACCACATGGCCAGATAAGGTTGTAAAATGTTAAAATGACATTTCCCAGTGAATGCATTTGTCTTTGTTGAAAGCAATGCAAAAGTGCAAAACGCATCAAAAACGTTACGTGTGAACATAGCCCAAGGTGTGGAGGAGTATTTTTGTTTATGGTTATTTATTTTGCTTTATATACATTGTACATGTCATGGAAAGGATGTTCCTTAACATATTTCCCAGGAAAATACATTTTGGTTTCGTTTTGGTATGTTTTATTGTGAGTCCGTAAAAGTGGCATAATACCTCTGACAATGTTGTTGACAGCTGTGACCTGGGAGTCAGAAATGCTTCCAGGGGTCTTCCTCATGCTGTCCTCATGTCATTTGAGCACTGTTCCCATCGATTTGGGCAATTTTTAGGCCCTCTGCAGACCGCCGGGGGGAGCCGAGTTTCCCATAGACTTACATTGGGCTCGTTGCTCGGGTCGAGCATCCGAGTATTCCAATTTGCTCGACCCGAGCAACGAGTAACCGAGCATTTTAGTGCTCGCTCATCACTACTCGTGACAGTGTATCACAAACTCATGTTGTTTTCTTTTGTTTGTAAAAAACAAAACAAAATTGATCATCTTCTGCTTGTGTTTTGAGACATTTGTTCTTTCTGTTTGTATCTCAAATATCTCACAATCCCCAAATGTTGTATTTCAAAGTATGGGTGACAAACCTTAAAGGGAATCTGGCAGCAGAATTTCACACCCCAAACTATTTATTAATGACCTTGTGGATGGGATTGAGAGTATAGTGTCAGTCTTTGCTGATGACACCAAACTATGTAGGATAATAAAATCTGATCTTGACATTACAATATTGCAGAACGATTTGGATAAGATGACTGAATGGGCAAACACTTGGTAGATGAGGTTTAATGTAGATAAATGTAGAGTAATGCACCTAGTCCTGCAGATACATTAAATGGGAGTATACTCGGAACTACAGAACAGGAGAAGGACTTGCATATTCTGGTTACAAGTAAGATGAGCAGTAGTACTCAATGTCAAGTAGCAGCCGCAAAAGCAAACAAACTTTTAGGATGTATAAAAAGAGAGACAAAATCCCTCTATCCTAATATATTGTTACCCCTTTATAAATTACTTGTGAGGCCACATCTAGAATATGGGATCCAGTTTTGGGCTCCACATTTTATAATGGATATTAAGAAGTTAGAGTCAGTTCAAAGGCAGCAACTAGATCATTACAAGGGATGGAAGGCCTCTCATATGTTGAGTGGTTGGAAAAGTTGAGCTTCTTTAGCTTAGAAAAAAGACGCCTCAGAGGAGATCTCATTTACATGTATAAATATATGTGTGGTCAGTACAAAGGACATGCACATGACTTATTCCTTCCAACGACCATACTAAGGACCAGGGAGCACCCATTACGGGTGGAAGAAAGGTGATTCCACCACTGAAACAAGAAAGGATTCTTTAGGCTGTGTGCCCACGATTCGTTTTTTAAGCATTTCCGCAGCGGGTGCACATGCTGCGGGAATTTCCGCTGTGGGTTATCATTGCGGAAAAAAACGTAGCACTACCAATTATTTTGCAGAAGCGTTGTGTTTTCGCCACCATTGACTTTCATTGGAATACTTGGATTCCGAATCACTGCATCTGTACATGCGAAATCCAAGCGTTTCAATGTGGGGATCGTACCTGGGTGTGGAGGAGAGGAGACTCTCCTCCAGACCCGGGTACTTTAGAACCTGAAAAAAAAAGAATAAAATAAATATTATACTTACCTTCTGATGGCCCTCGGTCTCCTTGTCTTCACTTGCCGGCAGCTCGCGGTGGACTGAAGGACCTGCGCTGAAGTCATCTAGTCATGTGACGGCAGGTCCTTCAGTGTACCGCGAGCTGCCGGCAAGCCAGGACGGCGCGAATAAAGACTGCGGGGGCCATCAGAAGGTAAGTATAGATTTATTTTTTTATTTTTTACCATTCTTTAAGGTCACACTATATAAATCCATGCCGTTTGCATGGATTTATATAGTGTGACCAAGTTGTCAAGCACTTTCCAAGTGATGCTAAAATCGCTTGGAAAGCGCTTGTCAACCCGCATGTAGAAATGCATGTGAAGAACGTTTCATATCCGCTTGTCCCTGGCAAGAAAAACGCATCTACAATCCGCATGCGTTTTTTCTGCCAGGAAGATGCAGAAATGCTCAGGAAAAAATCCGGAGCATTTCTGCATCGTGGGCACATAGGCTTACAGTCAGAGCAGTCAGACTGTGGAATGCCGATCAGAAGAGGTAGTAATGGCAGACACTATAGCAGCTTTCAAAAAAAAGCTGGATGCTTTCCTCGATACACATAACATTGTGGTTTATAGTTAAATTAGTGACAAAATGTACAATTGGGGGAGGAAGGTTGAACTTGATGGACCTAGGTCTTTATTCAACCTACGTAACTATGTAACATGTAGCTCTTTCAAAGACAAGTCCAGAAATACCTTATCATGGCTAGTTCATGCCTCCATTACTGAGAAATCAATGTTAATGAAGAAAGTGCTAAGAAAATGAGGATGAAAGGCTATGGTAAATTTGAAGTCTCTGACACTCCATGTCACGCCAGGTGTGGGGAAGACTTAGTGCAACACAGAGGGAAAAGGGAAAGGGAGCCCAGACACTAGGGAAAGGGGGAAAGTGGAGACTTCCTAGTCTCAACTATTGTCCCTATATTGCCTCCTCAGCAATCGCCACACGCGTGCCTTGCCCTACTCTCCCTAGCATATTGCTATGACTAGGGATGGAAGGAGATGAGCGCTAGTCAACCTGCGCTAAACTCTATAGACAAGGGTAGACAAAACAGGGGAAATGGCTTAGCTTTAGATGAACTCCAAATAAGCACACGGCCTCAAGCTCCAGAGAGGACGAAGTACTGCTCCTACTAAGCTTCACAAGTAGAAATGGATATAGCCGGCAACTCCCCTCAGACACACCAGGTATATACACCCAGGCCAGAGAGCTAATTAGCAAGAGAGAGGTAGCCACTCGGTCCTAAAGACAGCCTCTTATCTAAGAAACTGTCTGCAATGCCAAACGTAGAGATCTCCTGCAACCCACTGCAGGGCGACTGTCTGTCGCCTCTGATACACCCGTGGCACTCCAGCTCTATTCCCAGCTCAGCGCTTCCTACTCCTTTTGTCTGATAACTCCTTTGCCTGAAGTTACACAGCATAGATGCTGTAAGTAAAGCAGAAGCAGGTAGCACTCTGTGAGGAATAGAGTTGGAGTGGCAGAGGCTTCAGATCTACCATAACTCTTCAGCTTAATTTGTATATAAATTCAAACTCTGATTTTCCAGAAAGAGAGGAATGGACTGGCCTTGCAAAGGTATTATTGAACTTGTATTTAAAAGAGCTATATGTGCATACAAATAGTTTGGGGGTCTGAAATCCTGCTGATAGATTCCCTTTAGCAATGATGTCTCTGGAAAACAGTACATGGACCCAAAAGTTATTTTATGAATTTAAAGTTTTACATGCTCCAATATATATCAAGACAGAAATTGTCAGGAAAACTTATATTTTTGAGCTTCTTATATTTTTCAGTTTCTTGCACAAACCAGAACTGCTTAGTAGAGACATGTAAAGATCTGAGGTTGTGGGTTGTAAGTAATCACCTAGAAAGGCTAACAATGCAACAATATTTTATTGATCACAGGGATGGTAATAAAGCAATTCCAGGTAAATGGCCAAAATACAGTTCTCTCAGTCCTCAAATTCCCAATCTGGGTTCAGTAGTTCCACTGGCTTTGTATAAGGCCATACTCACTGCCTCCCAACTTTTGGTTGGCCCACAGATTTCGCATCTCCAGCCAGTATAGTCTGTAGCCACAGTCCATGATCCTCTAGATGGCAGATAAAACGATGAAAGCCCGGGTATCCAGTAGCAGCAGTCCTTTTAAGAAAGTGTAAATCCAAACGACATAATCCATAATGATAACATGTTTATCCATTTATCCTTCCAAGTCCACGGTCTCCATTCTCTTCCTTCAATCCTTCCACACCACTCTGTAAAGCAGGTCTCCACTTTCTTCCACTGGGATCAGTCCCTCCCAGGTCAGAAGTGATTACACCCTCCCCCTTAAACATTCACTATTCGCTGAAACAATGAAAACTATTCTAGAAGCCTTCATCTGGGACTGCATGTAAGACCCGCTGTCGTGACGGCTCCACTGTGTCCACAATCCACACACACACAATGAGACCATTGGCTGTTGGAACAATGGACTCCTGAGATAAAGATGAGATTAGTGGAATGCTGGACATTTTACAAATGAATCTTACATACTGACAAGTAAGCAGAACTATATAAAACATAACAAGTAAATCACTAATAACACACAATAATAATATTGACAAAAATGGTGGTCCGTTGCTGGAAAAGTATCATAGTCTTTAGTAAGTGGGCAACTCCTCACAAGACACTACATTACTTGCAAATCCCAATGAAAAAGTGTTAGAATATGTTCATTTTGTTGCATTCATTAAACGCATCCTTTATTGTCATCATTCTGACGATTAAATTAAGGCATCACTGAAATGCAAATATTCTGTGTTCTATGGTAGAAGTTAATTAAAATTTCAGTCTTAAATGAAAGAAAAGATAACACATGAAATTAACATTTTTACTTTTATTGTCATATGTGTTCAAAAAATATTCATAATTAACTGACATTACAGTAGTTCAAGGACACCATAATGTACCATTATGACAAGGTAATAATGTTGGTACTACTCTCATTGGTATCATCAATGGGAGTACAACACAAAGCTGTCCCTGGCACAACACCACAACACAACACAAACCCCGGATTGGAGAAAATCAATTGATTACTCCAAAAATAGAAATGGAAGATGGATAATTCACTGGTCCAATCACTGGGCCACCCAGCAATCCTAAGAATGGGACTCTGCAGTGATGGCTGGTGGTCCAACCACTGGGCCACCCAGCAATCCTAAGAATGGGGCTCTGCAGAGCTCTGTCTTAAATGGAGCAGAGGGGCGCAAACTTGGAATTTGCTGTGTTTATTGTCTATGGGATTGTCAGAAATTGCTGGGAGACCACAGCATTGTAAGGCTTTAAGCCCGAAACTTCCGATTAATCCGAGGCTTTTACTTGCCACAGAGACAGTCATGGTCATCTGTGGAGAGGAAACACTAATGCCCAGGGCAGCCTCTCCTACAGGCCTAATGATTCTCCAACCTTCACTGGACAAAGACCGTCAGGGGGTCCCAAACAGCCGCAGCGGGACTGCAAGCCGATTTAGTGACTGAGTTCCGGCCTCTGCTTTGCCTGCCGAACATGGTCAACCTTCATGGATTCCGTGCGGGTAGCTGCTTCTACAGGCTGGGGAACAGGAGGTCTTTGGGAGGACAGAACCTGGCGTGATGGCTTGCCTCTACGCCTAGCCTCTACGCCTAGCACGTCTGTACTGCCTCTTGAGGTTGGGAAGAGAAGTATTCTGTGGAGCGTAGTCATCCTGTGAGGATTCTGGGTGGGCAGCAGTCTCTTCAGGCTGGAGAACTGGTGAGTTACCCACACACATTACCCATAGGGGCTGCTCCGGGATATTGGGAAGGGAAGCTTTAGCAGAGACTTCAGGATTGGGGTCATCGAAGACCATTAGAAAGGCCACCAGGAAGGCCTGCAGGTCAAGGACAATAGGATCCCATGCTTCCCATAGGGGGGTGATCCATTTCAAGGTATCACCCGCTAGGTAGGATATCATAAATGCCACTTTAGCCCAATCGGTAGGAAAATAGAGAGGGTAGGACTTGAAATGCAGCATGCATTGCTCCACAAATGCATGGTTTTGTTTAGGATCCCCATAGTACCGTGGCGGATCCGCAGGTACTATGCTGGGCTTGTGCATAAATCACCTGGGCCATAGCTAGAGAAAAAAAAAACATTTGTTTTTCTTGGTGCACGTATTCGCCAGACAAGGATTCAAAATGTCTCTGAGAGCGAAAGGCCGTGGGGCTCAACGGCAACCATGGCCTGAGCAAACTGTTATGCACATTCCCGGACTGACTGGCGTGTGCGTGATTAGTGATCCCACTGTGCCACGAACCGGAGAGTGCCTGGAGGGGTGTAACTAAGTATCAACCCGATCCGACCTAGGTCGCACGACAGCTACGACGCCGTGCACCAGGGAGGAACCAAGCAGAGGGACCAGGTGCCACTCCAGGTAAGACCCCGGACACGGCTGTTGACCCACACCGGGGAATACAGGAACAGGCAGGCCAGAGCACAGGCTGGGTAGGGTCCAGTACAGACTGGGAGACGGGTTCAGAGCCGCAGATGCGGTAATCAAGCAGAGTAAAGCGAAACCGCAGGTGCGGTGGACAAGGCTGAGCAGAGCGAAACCGCAGGTGCGGTGGACAAGGCTGAGCAGAGCGAAACCGCAGGTGCGGTGGACAAGGCTGAGCAGAGCGAAACCGCAGGTGCGGTGGACAAGGCTGAGCAGAGCGAAACCGCAGGTGCGGTGGACAAGGCTGAGCAGAGCGAAACCGCAGGTGCGGTGGACAGGGCTGAAAAGAGCGAAACCGCAGGTGCGGTGGACAGGGCTGAGCAGAGCGAAACCGCAAGTGCGGTGGACAGGGCTGAGCAGAGCGAAACCGCAGGTGCCGTGGACAGGGCTGAGCAGAGCAAAACCACAGGTGCGGTGGACAGGGCTGAGCAGAGCGAAACCGCAGGTGCGGTGGACAGGGCTGGGCAGAGCGAAACCGCAGGTGCGGTGGACAGGGCTGAGCAGAGCGAAACCGCAGATGCGGTGGACAAAGCTGAGCAGAGCGAAACCGCAGATGCGGTGGACAAGGCAGAGCGGGCCGGAACCGCCGGAGCGGTAAGTAAGGCAGAGCAGAGATAAAACCGCCGGGGCGGTAAGCAAGGCAGAGCAAGGGGGAAACCGCCAAAGCGGTGAGCAAAGACAGAGCAGAGGGGACAGGGCTCTGTTCACACGGAACAGACTGGAAGGGAAAGGCAGAACCAGATACACACGAGGTACTTGCAAAGAAGTAGCGAATGGACTCCAAACTCACAAACGGAAGTACAGCGACAACGAGTAGGAGTTAGGTGCAGGTTCAGACTCTGCAGAAAAAGGGAAGGTACAGACATAGAGAAAAACAGGTAACAGGCTAGGAGAGTGTTCAGACAGGAACTGAGTGTTCAGACAGGAACTGACACTGCAGCGAGATACAGGAGTGAGTCTGGGTATGCGGCCCCCAGAATGGCAGACAAACAGGCTAGATGACACAAAAATCAAAGAAACTTCGGCACTCCAATGTAGATGCACAAAAAATTATATTTTATTTTATAGGTAGAAACCCCACAGAAAGTAGATCGGCCAACGTTTCGACCTAAAAGGTCTTTATCAAGGCCTTTTCTAAGCATAAATGAAAAAATGCATGTTTTAATAAATCAGCTAGATGACACAGATAACAGGTCTGGGTATGCGGCCCCCAGAAGGCAGGACGAACAGGCTAGGAGCGTGTTCAGACAGGCCTGGGAATACAGCCTCCAGGAAGGCGGACATGCAGGAAAAACAGAACAGGACCTGGCACATCAGAGGCAAGGAGCTCTCTGAGGATAAGAGTTGGTCAGGCACCAGCTTCAAGGTGGAGCTGGTTTAAATATCCAGTAACAGACAGCAATAGGCTGAGGACGCATTAGGGGTGTGCCCACAGCAGCTACAAGAAACAGGAAGTAACCGGGCTGCCGCCCTAAGCAGTCAGAACAGAGACAAACAGACAGCATGAATGGAAGCCAGGCTAGCAGATTGGACTGAAGATCAAGTTTGCGATCTTGCATAGTGAGAGATGGTGCACCATGCAAGCCCGCCACCAGGTATGTTACAGAGCGTATGTTATATACACCTCCGATTCCAATGCATGGAATATATATACACCCCGGTATGGTCACTGCTAGATCTGTGGCACCCCTGAGGGTTCAGTTGCCACAGAGGTACTGCACCTCACCCAGAGGTGTGGTGTCTCCTTCTCTCAGGTAAGGAAGGAGTGCTGCCCGGAACCCCAACACCCGCATCCAACACTACACTGCTCCAGGCCGGCTGGAGGGGCAACATGTGTGCGCAGAGCTGAGCCCTGACCCTGGCTGGAGTGGGGGGAACCCAGAGGTAGGGGGAACCAGTAATGGGTGTGGATGGAGGAAGCAGTTTAAGGGAGCACCCTTGAAGGAGGTATTTAAAGGGAAGCCATCTTAGGGTGGCAGATCAGACAGTAGGACAGTCAGTGGAGAACAGTCTGGGAGCAGAGTCTCTTAGGAGCTCTGCTCCACATGTAGTTCCCAGTCTTAGAGGCCCAGGAGGAGAGCAGAGGAGTAGGCTCCATTCTAGTAGAAGGGATCCCAGGGGGTACGCGAGTGCAGGACGGCCGCAAGAAGGGGACCGGCCCCTGGACCAGCCGTGTTACTCCAAGACTCGGCTGGGAAAACTGGAGGCTTCTGGCTTATATAATCAGTTGCCAAAAGCCTCATTCTAAGCTCCGTGAGGGTCAAGCAGGTCCGGGAATGCCAACCAGGCAGGAGGGACTTCAGAGCACCCGAGCGGGACAGAGAGTGGGGAAGCACAGGGCAGGAGGGAGAAGACCCAGCGTGAAGACGGTCTAGTGAGGCACACAAGAAAGCGTGGTTCCGTCAGGTATTCCTAAATCACCTGAGGAAGGGCTGAACACTTTTGCTAGTGAACGCAGTGCGACGTGGGAGGCTGTGAGCTGACAGTGCAGGAGGGAGAAGACCCAGCGTGAAGACGGTCTAGTGAGGCACACAAGAAAGCGTGGTTCCGTCAGGTATTCCTAAATCACCTGAGGAAGGGCTGAACACTTGTGCTAGTGAACGCAGTGCGACGTGGGAGGCTGTGAGCTGACAGTGCAACCTGTGGAACTTAAAAACCGTGATTAAAGACTCGGATGACTGCACCGCACGGCCTCCATCCATTATGCGCCATCAAGCCTTGAAACCAGTTTGAGGATGGTCCCAAAGCATGGACCCTCCATCTCTAATAAATCTGGCCTTGCGTCTATCGAGGCGGTGGATACCCCCAAGTCTCTGCACCCCTCCAACCAGGCGGAGGACCTCCAGTTGCCTCCTGAACCCTCCGGGGTGCTACCTGATAACAATTGGAGTGAGACTTTCCTACACCCTGTACCTGATACCTCGCTCACTTCGTTCAGTGAGCTTGACCAAGTGAACCCCAAAGCAGTGGTTACCCCCGAGTCTCTGCACCCCTCCAACCAGGCGGAGGACCTCCAGTTGTCTCCTGAACCCTCCGGGGTGCTACCTGATAACAAATGGACAGAGACTTTCTTACACCCTGTACCTGGTACTTCACCCACTTCATTTGTTGCTGAGGATGGCTTGATAGGAGGAAGTGACGCGCCCCCTGGGCCATATTCTTTAGGGGGAATATCCGGAGCCGGATCAGATGGGAGTTGTAGTCTTCCGAGTGGCTGTGACCCGGTCCGTGCCCAGGGTGTCAAACTCAGTTGTATGTGGCAGTCCTACAGATGTTATTAAGTTCTTTATTGTCGACTACGCCACCCGTTGTATTGCGGTCACTATGGCCGCCGCTGCAGCAGGGTCCGCTGAGGCTGATGGTGTAGGTGCAGCTTTTGGTGGTATAACCCCCAACGGGTGGGGTATAGCCTCAGGGGGTCAGGTGCAGAGGATGGGGGTTGTGGTGGTGCAGCATAGGTGTTAAAGGAAGACAGAGTCGGGTTATGCAGTTTAGGGTATTTACTCACTGCTGATGTTCCGGTCACTCCAGCTTCAAGTGACCTCCCGAGCCGTGCTGCATCCACCAGGTCTTGGATCCAGCCAACCCCCAAGCGAGTCCGGAGCGTGACCCTGAGCTCTCCTTCTGTCCTTTCTCTGGCCGTCCCCACTATTGATCCACCCAGGTCCAGCTCCCTCGGGCCTTCTGTTGGGAGACCCTTGGCCTTGGGTTCCCTGACCCTCCACGTGGTATGCCTTCGTGGTGGATGTGGTGGGTGGCCGTGGCAGACGCTGCCCACGGCCTCCGGTCTCTGGCTGGGGTGTGTTTTTGCCCCCACCAGCTTGGGTTCCGGTACCCTGATGCCGACTCTTCACCCGTAGCTTGAATTTGGGTTCTCAGAGTCCTCTCTTTGTCCCCTCTCTGGGTCTTTCCTTCTTTCTCCTCTCTCTCTCTCTCTAGGGCTGCTCTGCTCCTCTTCCTCTGGCTCCTCACAGACTGACTGACTGTGGCTGACTGACCCTGTTCTCTGATGGTGCCCACCTTATATACACCCTCTATGTGTGAGCTCAGGCGACCAGCACCCAATGAGCTCCTATCTTTACCCAGGCTGCTCCCCCTATCTGCCCCTACACTACTTGGGATGTACCACCCCCCTCCCACTCCAGCCAGGAACAGACTCGGTCGTACCTGCACATTTCTAAGTGGGAGTACCGTCGGTCTGCTCCTCGGAAATGGGATGTGTGTAGTGCATGCAGCCTACCGAGCTCAGGTCCACACTCCATCCTTACCCGGGAGTGGAATATCACACCTCTGGGTTGAGGTGCAATACCCCTGTAGCAGCCGAATCCTCAGGGTGCTACAGAAGCATCCTAGTTACCAAGATGATGAGACCAGTTTCGTTTCCTCTAGTGGACAGAAGAGGTAATCCTCTTGAAGAGAAGGATTGGCCTCCCAATTCTCTACGGAACACTCTTGCAGGCTTGAAGAAGAGGGGGCGTAAGGGGGGGTACTGTAACATACCTGGTGGCGGGCTTGCATGGTGCACCATCTCTCACTATGCAAGATCGCAAACTTGATCTTCAGCCCAATCTGCTAGCCTGGCTTCCATTCATGCTGTCTGTTTGTCTCTGTTCTGACTGCTTAGGGCAGCGGCCCGGTTACTTCCTATTTCTTGTAGCTGCTGTGGGCACACCCTTATATGCGTCCTCAGCCTATTGCTGTCTGTTACTGGATATTTAAACCAGCTCCACCTTGAAGCTGGTGCCTGACCAACTCTTATCCTCAGAGAGCTCCTTGCCTCTGATGTGCCAGGTCCTGTTCTGTTTTTCCTGCCTGTCCGCCTTCCTGGAGGCTGTATTCCCAGGCCTGTCTGAACACGCTCCTAGCCTGTTCATCCTGCCTTCTGGGGGCCGCATACCCAGACCTGTTATCTGTGTCTTCTAGCCTGTTTGTCCGCCATTCTGGGGGCCGCATACCCAGACTCACTCCTGTATCTCGCTGCAGTGTCAGTTCCTGTCTGAACACTCAGTTCCTGTCTGAACACTCTCCTAGCCTGTTACCTGTTTTTCTCTATGTCTGTACCTTCCCTTTTTCTGCAGAGTCTGAACCTGCACCTAACTC
Source organism: Phyllobates terribilis (assembly GCF_046119375.1). Taxonomy (NCBI): domain Eukaryota; kingdom Metazoa; phylum Chordata; class Amphibia; order Anura; family Dendrobatidae; genus Phyllobates; species Phyllobates terribilis. The sequence goes on along the minus strand of NW_027362763.1, from coordinate 757,236,992 downwards.
CTACTTGTTGTCGCTGTACTTCTGTACTTCCGTTTGTGAGTTTGGAGTCCATTTGCTACTTCTTTGCAAGTACCTCGTGTGTATCTGGTTATGCCTTTCCCTTACAGTCTGTTCCGTGTGAATAGAGCCCTGTCCCCTCTGCTCTGTCTTTGCTCACCGCTTTGGCGGTATCCCCCTTGCTCTGCCTTGCTTACTGCCCCGGCGGTTTTATCTCTGCTCTGCCTTACTTACCGCTCCGGCGGTTCCTGCCCACTCTGCCTTGTCCACGGCATCTGTGGTTTCGCTCTGCTCAGCCTTGTCCACCGCACCTGCGGTTTCGCTTTACTCTGCTTGATTACCGCATCTGCGGCTCTGAACCTGTCTCCCAGTCTGTACTGGACCCTACCCAGCCTGTGCTCTGGCCTGCCTGTTCCTGTATTCCCCGGTGTGGGTCAACAGCCATGTCCAGGGTCTGACCTGTAGTGGCACCTGGTCCCTCTGCTCGGTTCCTCCCTGGTGCATCGGGTTGATACTTAGTTACGCCCCTCCAGGCACTCTCCGGTTCGTGGCACAGTGGGATCACTAATCACGCACACGCCAGTCAGTCCGGGCGTGTGCATAACACGCTCACTGTGAGTTCCCCAATAACTGGCATTACAATGCCCGGCGCAACCAACAACACCTACACTGCCCTGGAGCTAGCTCTTCCTGTGGAGAGCCATACCATCCCTGCTGCAGTAACATCAGATTCAGAGGACTGCTCTGCAGCGGCGGCTCCCTTTAGCCGCATTCCACAGGTGGAGTCACGAACACTTTACAAATCCCCTATAAATAATCCCCCTTTTTGTTGACCGCCCTGGGCCACGGATCGGGCCAGCCTCTGTGATATCCCCCACCAGCATCCATAGGCCCAGCTGCCGAGTACCCCACGACTCTGGGGGCGCATCAGATCCACAATACCAAAAAAGTAGCAACCACTACTTACTGCCACCACCAATCGTTTATACAGGCCAATTGGACATTGGTGACAAGGTAACGTATGGCTTCAGGGGTGCGGTTTACAGAGCAAGAGGAACTGAGATATTACATTTTATATATCTAATCCATAAAGGTAGGCAATGTTTATAAAAATATATAAAGATGATACAGAATGGAAACAAAATAATACCATATATACAATTATAAGAAATAAAAAGGAATAACGAAAGAGAAATTGGAACACTCTCACAGCGAACTTATGAATTCCAGAATGAACAAAGACAGAGACCCAAACTTTAATTTTCATTAGCTAAAGGCTACGCCCACATACCCCCCCTTGATGGGGGCTCACATGGGGGCTGGTTGTGGGATGTGCAAGGTCCTTCAGAATTCCATGAGATCCCCAACTTACAGTATAACTTCTGCTGCTGATTGACACACCCTTGCTTGGTAGTTAAAAACTCTCAGTTTCTCAAGAGAGTTGCTTGTGACTATGACACTAGAGTTCTATGTACATCTGTTTAGGTATGGAGTACTGGCAGTCGGCTAGTCTTGTCTTTGGTGCCCTTGGAGGACAGTTGGTGTTAGCTTGAGCAGACACCAGAGAGATAAGTGTATCCCCTTTGTTTGTTTACCTTGTTGTCTTTCGTTTGTAGTGGAGCCTGACTAGTGCTCACCCCATTCGCTCCCTAGCTAGGGCCTAGCTCTAGGAACATTCACGGCTTAGGTTCCTGCTCGGCAATAGGTGCAGAACCTATATAGGGACTTTAGGGTAGGAAAGGTGATATTAGATCTGCCTAGGGGTCTCCACTCCCCTTTTACCTAGTTGTTGGGCTCCCTTCCCCCTCTTCCCGTCATTGTACACTTATTCCTTCCCTCACCTTGCGTGACACCAAATCTGCGTAAACAAATCTCAGACTTGATGTGTTTCCACCAGCAAATCTCCCTGCTGTAATTACTTGGTCACTGCAGGAGGCCCCTACTTCAATAGAGATGAACATGTTCACTCTCTCTCACTTCCTAGTTATAATTAGTTTTCTCTTTTCCCCAGCTATAATTAGTTTCTATCAGCCATAATTAAACCTATATGTTCAATGTGAGGGTAGTATATCCCCTCTCTGGAGATGTCTGTATGGATTTTAATTTTTCTCTACGACCGAAGTCATGGGGGAAATTAATGTCCATCTCACCGTCCTGCCCTCTGTTGGTGATCAAGAGATTAATATTGGGGTATTCATTGAGTTAGGTAAACTTGTACATTGAGTTAGGATTCCCTGACTTAAGAACTGTAGAGATAGGAACAAAGCCTGATATTCTTAACTACTAAGAAGTTATTTCTAATAAGAAATTACCAAAGTTTCTCATATGACAGAGATATTTAATACGCTATAAAAATACATGACAAGAATATCAATTCTGTCGATGTGTCATTAACAAGACAGAATGACATTATGGGCGAGATCTATTTATATCTTTTCTCATTATTTCTGGAGATGGTTGCACACAAGATAGTACTTACACAGCATAATTTACTTACATAGCACTTCATTACAACAGCGCAGTCATAGTAGTCATATGCAAAACTACAAATGGCTCAAGGGATCACTGAACAAGGTCATATATTCCTGATCATTTCCAAGAAGACTAGTAATTTAACCAGTTACTATATAAGTGGTTCTTGGTAGCAGAGACTATCTTTAAGGATATTTTCACTTCTGATCACCATTTTGCAATTTAGATATGGATAAAAATAGGAAGATAAGTAACATTACAATATGTAACATCGAGGATATAGCTAGAGTTGGGGTTAGCTGGTTGGCCTCAATTATACTCCCAACCATGTCCCAACTAGATCGGAGGCAATGTCAGACAATTTGGACCCTTGGACAAAAGTGGGGCCCCAAATGCTAACATATTGCACCATAACACAGACACATTTAGGTTTTATTTCCATGAGTTGATTTCAATTTTAAATGAGCGCCATCGACTTATAGTAAAGTCATCCGGCGCCTGTGTACATAGGCTGCCAAAGAATGATGGGGGTAGAATGATCACTAATGGATTTTGGATGTTTTCGGAAGCACATCTTCTGTTTACACCATGCAATGGTCCTCATTCATTAAGACTGACGCTGAGGAACATACCTTAACCACCACTTAGGAATATTACAAGTGCCGAGCACCTCCAGTCTAGGTCCGGAGTACATTTCTGGAGTAATTATAGCCACTGAAGTAGCGTAACTTTCATGAATTTGACAAGTTGGCATAGTCACGAACTGCCGATGCTCTGCCCATAATGGCATAGCTAGCCAGCTCTGGCGTGAAAATGCCAAAAGTTGCATTATTTTTTGAGCAACTTTTGAGGTTTGCAAAAAGATTACGACTTATTAAGGTGTTGTAAGCTAAAATTCAAGCGTAAGCACCTTAATAAATCGGGCCCAATGATTTTTGTTCCAGTATCCAATCACCAGATGAATGAACATTATTTAGCTTTTTCGTTGTGTGATGTTTTCACTTATGAGCTCTTGTATTTAGGAATCTGGTTTCTATACATACTCACACTTTGAATCTGACATACAGTACATATCAGCGTATAACACACTGTATGTTACACACACATGTACACTGATGAGCAAAAGGGTAAGAATGTTTTGGACTTTTGACTTTCAGGCTCCATATCTCACCATCTACTACTGCTTCGAAGGTGAGACTACCATCATTTTATAGACAATCATCTTAGCTATCTGATACATAAATTTAACTTGCAACTATTTTGCATATAATTATTTATGCAGATTCTTGTCAGATACACACATACACACTGCACATACACAATGCACATACACACACGTGTCGGCCTGCAGATCTCGGCGGGCGCACAGCGCATGCACCCTCCATTTGCTTCATCAAGAGGAGGGCCGAAGAATGGCATCATCGGGGGGCTTGGGGACACCATTTCTCTCTCCTCTGACATGTTAGATCAAGTCAGAGGAGAGAGAAATTATTTTAACAACGGATCTCACTTTTTTTTTTACATGATTGGCGACCAAAGAGACCAGCCATGATCATGTTCTCCAGGGTCTCAACTACCCCTGGTAACTGAAACCCCAGAGATTTTTCAACTCTGGGAGCACTATTCTCTCATTTCGGATAGCCATTTTAAAACGGCAATGAGGGAATAAGCCCTATAAGTATGGGCGGTCGTTAAAGGGTTATTGGTAGTAAGAAACATTTGTAGATCAGACATTACCAGGTTATTCCGCTATCAAAGAGGAGAGGCCTAAGCAATAGTTTTACCCATTAACTGGGAAACCGCATATCGAATTTTATCTCTCCCAGAATTGGACCAACAGTGGAGCTGCCAGGAGGATAAGTTTCCAAACAGACTGTTATGTTCAGTAATGGAAAAATCTGGTCTTGGTGAGTACTTTCCTATCAGTAACCAATTTGTAGACTTCAAGTAGAGGAACATTACCTTGGAACATGGCCTAAGGCTATGTGCCCACGATGCAGAAATGCTCCGGATTTTTCCTGAGCGTTTCTGCATCTCCCCTGGCAGAAAAAAACGCATGCAGATTGTACATGCATTTTTCCTGCCAGGGACATGCGGATGTGAAGAGTTCTTCACATGCATATCCGCATGCGGGTTGTCAAGCGCTTTCCAAGCGATTTTAGCATCACTTGGAAAGTGCTTGACAACTTGGTCACACTGTATAAATCCATGCAAAGGGCATGGATTTATATACTGTGACCGAAAGAATGGTAAAAAATAAAAAAAAATGTTATCCTTACCTTCTGATGGCCCACGGTGTCCTTGTCTCGGCTTGCTGGCAGCTCGCGGTAGATTAAAGGACCTGCCGACATCAGCGGTCGCGTGACCAGTCATATGACTAAATGACGTCACCGCAGGTCCTTTAGTCTAGCGCGAGCTGCCGGCAAGCCAAGACAAGGACACCAGGGGCCATCAGAAGGTAAGTATAATATTTATTTTTTATTTTATTCTTTTTTTTTTAACAGATTCTATGGTACCCGGGTCCGGAGGAGAGTCCCCTCTTCTCCAAACCCAGGTACCATCCGCATATTGAAACACATGGAATCCACATGTATTGATCCAGAGATGCGGATTCCATGCGTTCCAATGCAAGTCAATGGCGGCGAAAACGCCACACTTCCGCAAAATAATTGGCAGTGCTGTGGATTTTTCCACAATGATAATCCGCAGCGGAAATTTCCGCAGCATGTGCACAGCACATGCGCATTATCATTGGGGAACATGGCAGGCCTTCTACCATTCGTTTTTTAAGCGTTTCTGCAGCGCAATTGCCGCTACGGAAACGCTTAAAAAACGCATAGAAAGCTTTGGGCTAAACCATGGTGCATTGTGCAAATTATTTTGAGCCATTAACTCTTATCTTAACCCTTATCTGTTAGGAATGGTTGATGTGTAAGTGAACTGAAAACACCAAGATACGGTACCATGACAGTAGGCAGGAGGAGTAAGTGTTGCGTCCAGCAGCGTTTGGCAATCCAAAATAGGTGAGGGCAGACAGACCCTCTTCCACCAGCGTAGCCGCTTCAGCTGTGATGCCGTTTTCCATGCCCTATATCCCCAGAGCGGTCCTGGCTGCCACAGTATGCCGGCGAGTCGCATACCTTGGGCGACTTCAAAAAAAGGCTGTATAGCCTGTTCAAAGTTTACCCCCTGACAGAAGAACAGAAAGTAAGCATACTGATAGGGCAGTTAACTGGTGCGGCCCAGCGGGAGGTAAAGTCTTGGACAGCTGAGGAGAAAAGGACTGTAAAGGGGGTTCTGACCCGTCTGCGGGACACCTTTGACACCCGTACCTCAGCAGAAATCAAAATGCGGTTCTATGGCTGTAAGCAGCGAGCCCAAGATAGTATCAGAGACTATGCCTTGAACCTGCAAGAAGCTCTGGGAGCAATCAAACAAGCTGACCCTGGCAGCGTGCAGGACACCGATAAACTGTTGACTGACCAGTTCATAGAAGGTCTGCTGTCCAGCACCCACAGAACCCAGCTGCGCCTCATGGCCCTACAGAACCCCGATTTGACTTTTGCGCAGTTCAAAGATAGGGCCATCCGGGTGCTCCGAGAACCCGCACCAGGTGGCGCTGTAGCTTCCTGGCGCCCTGCCATCACTTACCACCAGGGGGCGACGCCCTACCCCATAGACCTTGTGGGGGCTGATGCGCAGGCCCTAAATCCAACCCAGCCTGCAAACCTGAACCATCAGGTCCAAGAACTGACAAAGAGTGTTGCTGCATTGACCAGGACCGTACAGTCGTTACAGATGGACCCGTCAGGACCAATCAAGCTGGCTTCCAGTCCGGAGGATGTCCTGTTGCGTCGACGGAGGAGGATCCCGCCATTCAGAGGGAGGCCCGCCGATCGTTACACTGAGGATGGACAGCCGATTTGCCTCCGTTGCAGCCAGCCGGGAAACGTAGTCAGGTACTGTACTTTAAATGGGTCCGACCTGGGGCAGAGGGCCAACCCCCAGGCATAAGGTCACCAGGCCTGTCTAATTGGCGTGATAAGTACGTAGGGGGACGCCCGGTTTTACCCGTAGTGCTGGACGGTATCCCCATGAGTGCACTGCTGGACACCGGGTCCCAAGTGACTACCATCCCCTATGTACTTTTCAAGCAGTACTGGAGTGACACTGACATAACCCGCTATCCAGACAGTGACTTGAGCATTATCGCCAGCAATGGCCAGCCCGTGCCGCAGGTGGGGTTCAGAGAGATGACCATTAAGATTGGTAAAGTTGAACTGCCGGCACAGGGAGTGATCATTGTGGACATTGACCGTCGAGAAAGTCACCCTAAAATAACCTTGGGTACTAATGTGATTGAAAATTGTCTTTCAGAAGTGATTGTAATTTTGCAGCAGGTGGCAATGAATGCGAGCTCCAGCCAACAGAGGGTCCTCCAGAAGGAGATAAGAGCCCTGATGAGACGGCAACAGGTAGGTGAGATTGGTAGCGTGAGGATGAGCGACCCGTTCCCCATTGCCATGCCTCCCAAAAGTGAAATGATGATCTGGTGTCGGACTGCAATTGGGTTAAGAGGGAGAGACTACCAAGCCATGGTAGAACCCGTGGACTCAGACAGCAGGCCCAATATTTTGACAGCCCGGGGGGTGGTTGATGTCCGCCATGGGAGGGTGCCCATCCAGATCTTAAACATTGGGGAAAGGGAAGTACACTTGCCCCGGTACGCTACATTAGCCAAATTGTTTGCTGTCGAACACAATGCTATCAGGGTCGTGGAACCCTTGCCTCCATCTCCACCGGTGGAGGATAATGGCTCCCAGAAACACAAGGAGGACTGGTGCCAGAAACTCCACGTGGGTGCTGACTCCACTCCCTTGCACCAAAAACAAGGAGTCTACCGGGTGGTTCAGGAGTACAAGAGAATCTTTAGTAAGCACCCGCTAGACTTCGGCAGGGTGAAAGGGGTAGAACACCACATCTCCACGGGGAGCCACCCACCAATAAAAGAGAGATACAGACCTGTACCCCCTGCACATTATCAGAACGCAAAGGGCATGCTGAGAGAGATGAAAGAAGCTGGGGTCATTAGAGACAGCTGTAGCCCCTGGGCAGCCCCCTTGGTTCTGGTAAAAAAGAAAGACGGTACCATGAGAATGTGCGTGGACTATAGACAAATCAATCGTATCACCCATAAAGATTCGTACCCGTTACCTAGGATAGAGGAGTCTTTAGCCGCACTAAAATCAGCTAATTTCTTCTCTACTTTGGACCTTACTAGCGGGTACTGGCAGGTTCCTGTGGCAGAGGCTGACAAGGAGAAGACCGCCTTCGCCACCACGATGGGATTGAGTGAATTCAACTGTATGCCATTCGGGCTCTGCAATGCACCCGGGACCTTCCAGAGGCTGATGGAATGCTGTCTAGGGCACCGAAACTTCGAGACGGTCCTACTTTACCTGGACGACGTGATTGTCTATTCAAAGACTTACAAGGACCATCTAAAGCACCTGGCCGAGGTGTTCAAGGCCCTGGCAGGCTGTTAAAGCCAAAGGTACAGTACCTGGGGCACGTGGTGAGTGCAGAAGGAGTAGCCCCCGACCCCGACAAGGTCACAGTAATCAAGAGCTGGCCAAGCCCCTCTAACATCAAAGAAGTGAGGCAATTCCTCGGGTTGGTAGGCTACTACCGAAGGTTCATCCCCCGGTTCACAAAGATGGCAGCTCCAATGCAGGACCTCCTGATAGGTCAATCTAAATTCAGAAGTCAAAAGCCACCCTTCAAGTGGGACAAGCCGGAAGAGGAGTCCTTCCGCCAGCTGAAGATGGCCCTCACGGGGGATGAGATCCTGGCCTACCCCGATTATGGCCAGCCTTTTATCCTCCACACAGACGCCAGTAATGTGGGGTTAGGAGCCGTACTGTCCCAAAACAAACAGGGCAGAGAAAGGGTGATCGCGTACGCCAGCCGGAAGCTGAGGCCCACTGAAAGGAACCCGGAGAATTACAGCTCCTTCAAGCTAGAATTCTTGGCAGTGGTGTGAGCCGTCACAGAACGGTTTAAACATTACCTGGCCTCTGCAAAGTTCACTGTGTACACGGACAATAACCCGTTGACACACCTGGACAATGCAAGACTTGGTGCCCTAGAACAGCGGTGGATAGCCCGGCTATCAAATTATGACTTCACAATCAAATACCGAGCAGGCAGAACCAACGCAAACGCAGGCACCCTATGAAGAATACCCCACCTACCCGAAGGAGAAGAAGACTCGGAAGGGCTGGAGGAAGTAGAGCTCCCTGCGTTCCACCGGTATGGGGCCACTCAGTATTTTCACCGGGTAAGAGACAAAGACCTAACCACCGTCATGTTCAACCCCTTACCCCACCACGGCTGGGCTGAAACGCAAGATAGTGACCCTGCAGTTCGCCTGGTGAAAGTCCTGTTAACCCAGGCAGACACTAGCCCTGGCCCGGACGCTCCAGAGGAAGCCAAGCAGTTATGGAAGGAGAAAAGCAGGCCATTCCTCTACGAAGGTAAGCTGTGCAGAAGGCTTGTCAACCACCGGACACACGAGCTGACCTGGCAGGTAGTGGTCCCGAGTCGGGATGCAGCAATGGTTCTGGAGGCCTACCATGACAGAGCGGGACACTGGAGTTCCTACTGAGAGAGCGGTTCTACTGGATCGGTATGAGAGGGGCCATAGAGAAGTGGTGCAGGGACTGCGGCCCTTGTCACCTCAGAAGGAACGACCGTACCAGCCAGAAGACACCCTTGAGGCCCATCGTCACCAGGCAGCCTCTTGAGCTGGTAGCTCTGGACCATGTGAAGTTGGCTCCAAGCCGGTCCGGCTACATCTATGCCCTCACGATTGTGGACCATTACTCCCGGTTCTTGGTGGTGGTCCCGGTTAAAGACTTGACGGCCCAAACGGTGGCCAGAGCCTTCCAACAACACTTCTGCCATCCACACGGGTATCTGGAACAGGTCTTGACAGATCAAGGTCCAGCGTTTGAGGCAGAAGTCTTCCAGGAGTTCTGCAACCTCTACGGCTGTAGGAAGATTCGGACAACGCCTTACCACCTGCAAACCAACGGGCTGTGTGAGAAAATGAATAATATCGTCATTGATCTCCTCAAGATGTTGCCCCTGGAAGAACGCAGCCTGTGGCCGGAAAGCTGCCAGACCTGATAGACTTGTACAACCATATCCCGGTGAATGCTACCAACTGCACCCCGGCTTACCTGATGTGAGCAAGACCAGGTAAGCTGCCTGACACCCGAGGACACCTCCCCAGATGCGGACTGGGATACGGAACGGCGGCTACAGTACAAGAAGGTACAGGAGAGTGTGGAGAAGAGTCTGGCTCAAGCGAGAGAAAAACAAGAGAGGCTCTCCAACCAACACACCCCTGCTGGTCCCCTGGAACCTGGTGAGCAGGTCCTGAAGCGGAAGAGAAGGCTTCACAAGCTAGATGACCAGTGGGAGAGCGACCCGTACACAGTACTGCCGTCCAACCACGACAACCCGAAGGTATGTGTAATTACCAAGGATGGAGGAGAAACCACTAGCACTGTCTCCAGAGACCACCTAAAACGGTGCCCCGAGCAACTGCAGAGTCCAAGAGAAGATCAAGATGACCTTGAACCCGCAGAGGACAAGGAAGAAATGGTCAACACCGTTCTCGGAGAGTTCCCCCGGTCCTGGACTTGGATAAACGATGCCATATTGGTACCCGTCCTACACTTCTTTCAACCTACCCAGCAGGAGCCTACAGGAGAGCAGTAAGAACAAGAGGAACAAGCAGCCCCTAGTAGCTGTACCCTAAATGCTAGTGGGGAAAGCCAGGTTAGACCACCACCAGACAGTGGGTTACGCAGGTCAACCCGGAGCACTAGGGGTCAAACACCAGCTCGCTGGAAGATTTAAATGCTGTATATTGCAAATGTTTTATACTTGTTACCTGGTTATTAATACTGTTTTCCCAGTTTCTCTAGATACAATGGCTGACAGGTTATGGACAGTGAATAACCGGAACTACCATGTAGATAGTTGCACTTGGTGCCCTCTTGTGAAGATGGCCACAGAAGAAAAACCTGTCCGGTGTGGCCTCCTTGTGGTCCAAAGTAGTTAGCTTTTACCTTGCCGCCACGCCCAAGGCCAGGAACTTGGGGTTTATAGGGACAGGTCCCCACACTGTGGAAAACTTCACCTAGTTGGGTGATATGGACACCCGGTCACGGAAGCGCCGTGACCTTAAGGACAAAATGTACTTGTATATATGTTATGTTATTGTTTATACCCTGTATTTGTGTTTCCTGTTTAGTCCCGGGGTACTAAATTTTACTAGGGGGGAATGTGTCACCCCAGGCCTGGATGCCACAAATATTAAAGGCTGTGTCTGAGAGCAGGAGGGAGGTTCCCTGGTCAGGGACCATTAGCATGCAGCACCTCCTGTCCCAGGCCAGTAGGGGAAGCAGGCTGCCCCTATAAAAGCTGGAACCTGGGCAGGGTTAGAGAGACCAGAACCCACTTCTGAAGTGTCCAGAAGGGTTCTCAGAGAAGAGGGACAGGTCAGCAGCAGCTGAAGAGTCCGTGAGGCAGAGGAGAGACTGCGAGCAAGGGACAGAGGCGACGAGAGCCGGTCCTGGCTGAGAGAAGTACACAACCGGACATTGGGGTCCGAGGCTGTCAGGGTTGCAAGCCCAGCAGCAGAGAACCAACCCGCGAGGGATTTTAGGTCCCTTGGCCTAAGAAGCCTGGAGGCTCCGCCACACAGAGGGACCAGTACAGCAAGGAGAAGCAAAAGGTACCCAAGGCCCGAGTCGCGAGCCATACAGGCAAAGTACACGGCCAGCTCAGGGACGTGGGCTATTACACCACGAAAAGGGGGATAGTCAGCAAGAGCATAGAGAGAGAACGGTAGGCCTACACACTCACCCTGACCAGTGGGGCTCGCCCGAATGCTCTCAGATACCCAGGCCCATTCCTAACCGGTACTCCTGTTGGGTCAGTAATAACATCTGCAATAAAGACCCTGGACTGTTTGAAGCGGACTCTGAACTCTTACTATTGCGGCCTGCACTATCACCCCCAGCATTCACCTACACTGCCCTGAGGCTACACTCTTCCCATGGGGAGTTGTCCTACCCCTGTGCTGCACACCAACACCAGCCTCAGTGGTCTGCCTCACAGCGGCGGTTATCTCTGACCGCAATCCACGGGTGGCGTAGTCGGACATTCAAAACACTGATAAATAGACTGCCACAATTTGGTCTGACCACCCTGAGCCACGGGATCAGGTTGCCACTACTACCCCCAGCATCGCATAGAAGGCCCGGTTCCGGGTACCGCACGGCCCAGGGGGCAAGTCACAATGATATAAATTGGTTTTGATAATTGTATTGAAGGTAGGTCATTTTATAGGAATTTGCATATAACAACTTTACATTAACATAGAGTATAATGATCCAGTGTCTATTTTGGACAGATTTCTGCTTGAGTAGTATTTTTTCATAGTTATAAAAGTACCTGTCATGAGGGCGTCTCAGAACCCATGTGTCACACACATTAATTCCACAATGACAGTAATGCTCAAAAGTAAAATGTAACTGTTCTTCAGTTAATCATTAAAATTAGCAAGTATCAAGGATAGGAAAAATTATAATGTAATTTCAAATATTAAGTGTGAGATGAAAGTTTTTTTCTGCAGCAAAAGTATAATCATTTTTCATTGCTGGAAGAAGAATAAAAGATTTAGGCGAAATAGAAAAATTTAAAGGGGAAATAATACATATTATTACAAAATGTAGAGTATATTTTTGAGCTTATATATGTTCTCCCCGTGTTTGCGTGGATTTCCTCCGGGTTCTCCGGTTTCCTCCCACACTCCAAAGATATACTGATAGGGAATGTAGATTGTGAGCCCCAATGGGGACAGTGCCGATAATGTGTGTAAATTCTCTGAATTGTAAAGCGCTGCGGAATATGTTGGCGCTATACAATAAAAAGATTATTATTATATATATATCAACATACTTTAACTTAAACGTGCGGCTTTGTGAAGACATTTCAAATAATGTCTTAGAAATTTTCAGAAAAATCAACAGAGAATCAATTTTTATAAACTTTTAAAAATGACTACAAAATTCACAGCCTCAAATTTTATTATGTATAATTAGATTTTTTTTCTATCTATCTGATATTTCTTCTAGAAACTGATAAATTGACAACTGGGTGTTTCCAGTTAGGGGTTTCTGTCCCTACCCAATCTGACACTGTCTAATGAGTGTTGTGCAAGGACACAATCCTGACAAATAAAATGGTAACACCCAGTTGTTAGTTTATACAGGAGGAATAGCAGAGGAACAGCAGAGTTCTAACAAAAGATGATCCAAAATTATTGTTTAATGGAAGATACAAGTAAGCGCACATATGTAGCAGTCGTTAACGTCTTAGATGGTGCAATAGGTTATTAACGCAATGCATAAGTGAACGTATTAGAACAGCACACTGGATTAATGCTAGAGAGTGTTATGGAATGGCAGTGATCATTGTCTGACAAGTGAATGCTGACTACAGTTGCAATCAAAATTATTCAACCCCCCTATTTAAGTTTAGCAAAATACACAAACTATCTGCTGTTTGCAATAAAATATTCGAAAAATTACTAGTGAAGTCTCAGAATTATTCAAATCATCTTTAGTAGGTCGCCCCTTGGCTGTTATGACCTGATGCTTAGCCAGACAACAGCATCTGGCAGTGTTCCTCAGGGAACTCAGTCTATTCCTCATATGCAATGGCCTTCAGTTAACTAATATTCTTGGATTTTCATGTTGCAACCTCCATCTTCAAATGTCACCAAATCTGGGATTTAAGTTGGTGACTGTGACAGGACTTCAGGACTTCTTCCAAAACCAAGCCTTGGTGGAAGTCCACTGCTGGAGGGAGCAAAACAGCCCCAGACCATCACTGAACCACCACCATGTTCATCACTGATGGACCCCCAGCAATCAGAATGTTATCCCCTCTCCAATATGTGCTCCAGCACAGCAACTTTTATTTAACCAGTGCCAAAGAGGAACGTACAGTTAGGTCCAGAAATATTTGGACAGTCACACAATTTTGGCATATTAGCTGTTTTTAGATGCTACCGCGCAAGTGCCATTTTGTTGGAGGAGAAAAAAAAGAACTACAACAAAATGTCGCCACCGGCGGTGCTTGCGCACAAACATCTGTTGCTTGTGGAGAGATGCAACTGCGCAAGTGCAGTCACCGGCGCCACTTTACTGAAATTATTTTTTTTGAAAGACAACAATATGAAGTGCGCAAGTGCAGTATTTCAAATAGGAGACAGGTCACTGCAACAAGCCCATAAGGATGAATATGAGAACAGAGCACCAAAAAAAGCCTCACCCACAGGCCTCCCTGAAGCACGAGAATATAATTAACTGAAAACTGCAAATACAGATTAAACAACCCCAGGATGGATTTCATCAACCCAGGTATCATTTTAATCAGTGTAATGGTGCCAACCTGAAACTGCCTGTAGTTTACTTAGCAAAATATTGATGACAGGTTCGCTTTAAGTACAATTATCTCTAAGTTCTGCTTTATCCATACCTTGAAATAATTTGTTCTGCATTATAGACATAACATAGCATATCTAGAAAAAAACAGTATGTAATGTCTTTATTATAGCTCCAAATAACTGAAAGATACTGCCATATAGAGACGGAATAAAACCATCACAGTGGCCAGATTAAAGAACCATGCACACAGTTTTTACTATGTTGCGTAGCTAATACAGTGTTGCTCAGATGCAGTTAAAGACAAAAAATACAATTGTTATTGATATTCTCTTTATAGTTTTCTTGCTTATGTACAGTGGGGAAAAAAGTATTTAGTCAGCCACCAATTGTGCAAGTTCTCCCACTTAAAAAGATGAGCGAGGCCTGTAATTGCCATCATAGGTAGACCTCAACTATGAGAGACAAAATGAGAAAACAAATCCGGAAAATCACATTGTCTGATTTGGAAAGAATTTTTTTCAAATTTTGCAGAAAATAAGTATTTGGTCAATTACAAAAGTTCATCTCAATACTTTGTTATATATCCTTTGTTGGCAATGACAGTGGTCAAACATTCTTCACAAGGTTGGCACACCCTGTTGCTGGTATGTTAGCCCATTCCTCCATGCAGATCTCCTCTAGAGCAGTGAGGTTTTGGGGCTGCCTCTGGCCTCCAAATCAGGATTTGTTTTCTCATTTTGTCTCTCATAGTTGAGGTCTACCTATGATGTCAATTACAGGCCTCTCTCATCTTTTTAAGTGGAGAACTTGCACAATTGGTGGCTAACTAAATACTTTTTTCCCCACTGTAGCTCTGCAGTATATGCCCATTTTTTCTGGAAGCTCAACTTTGCCCATATCTGGTAACTCAACCCTAAAATGTTTATATGGCAAAACATAGCCTATGTTTGCTATTGAATTTGTAATCTGTGCTGTGTGTGCACTCAGACAGGAGCTATAAACTGCTGTCTGCTGAGCTGAGCACTGTTTGGGGGTCCTTGAGCAAATGGCGGGAATTTCAGGACTTGGACCCCAAACCGATCTGCAGACAATTAAAGTGTCTGCCAAATATGAAAAAACTTTCAAAGTTTAGTTAGTCTTGAAATCTACCCCATGGTGTCCCCAATAATGTTGCATGTGATAATGTCACAGTATTATATTTGTAGGCTTCACGATGATGTCGCTGTATAACATGTGTATATATAGGCAGTGCTCTGTTGTGATGTCACAGTAGGACATGATCGGTTACAGCCGAAACTTGAATATGGCAACATTAAAACAGTGTATACACGATAGAAGAGTATGAGCATACGTTTTAATTAAAATTCATACTTTTCTCTCTTTAACAAGCCTTATTGTCAATAAGAAAATAACAGGAGTCTAATAAGAATTAGAAACGTGTACTTTTAATTAGAGAAATTACAGACGCATTTTATCTGTTGTTTCAAGTACGAGATCACAATAGCTTTATACAGACTAAAAATACCTGGAGAGCTTTTTCTCAATATTAGGTTCTATTTCTTGTTTGTATGAGTACAGAATCTCATTAATTTTCTACAATATTTAATCAATGTACATAACATAGCGTTCACCTAGGGATAGAGAGAAATATGTTGTTGTGTACAAATATATCTAATCATGGTAATGAAATTATTGTGAATTGCTTTTGTCTTAGTGCAAAGTTGAAATACTAGATGTTTTGTTTCTAAACAGCCAGTCTGTGGTGGACAAACTGTAAGAAAATGATTTTCCTTACATATTTCGGACTTAAAGTGAACCCGACAGCTGATACATGCTGCCCAATCCACGGGCAACATTTATCAGACTTTGGCTGTAATATCTCATCCTGGTATCTTTGACTAAAAGGCTGCAACGCTTCAGAGAAAAACATACTTTAAAAGCCGCTGGGGACTGAGACTGCGCTGTAGACTAATTGGTCGGGCGGGTCCCCGTGGCTTCTCCCCGCCCGCTGTCTTGGATTGACAGGTCTCTGCCTATACTCGTCAGTCCCAGTGACTTTTAACGTGTTTTTCTCTGAAACGCCGCAGCATTTCAGAGTAAAACAGATCTGGCTGAGATAATACAGCCAGTGTCTGATACATGCTACCTGTGGATCGGGCATCATGTCAGCTGTCAGGTTCACTTTAACCAACTAACTTAAAGGGGTTTTCCGCCCTTTTCTTTCCCTTACATATCCCAAGTTTGCTATAAAAAATAGCATTTGCTCACCTATACCCACATGTCACTCTTCTATACCGTTAGTCAGTTCCTCCACCAGTCTCTTTTCCTTCTCTTCCGGCTTTGTTGAAGCATGGCTGCACCAGCCAATTGGTGGATGCAGTAGGGATGCAATGGTCGTGCAAGGAAAGTTAGAGAGTAGACTTCTCAAACCAAGGCATTAATAGGTCAGTAGTAGTGTTGATCGAGCACTGAAATCCTCTCTCTCTGTGCCTGGCTCAGAAAATTCACTTACTGGGATTCGAGCACCACACGATACTTGGCACTGCTCAGCAGAGCACCCTGATACTCGATTGAGTATTGAGCAGTGCCGAGCACGCTCGCCCTTCACTAGTCAGTACACGCTATTTATTCTTTTTTAGCACCTTCAGTCCATATGTAAAATGGCAAAAAAAAGTTTGGAAAACTCCCTTAAGAAGTGGAAGCATATTGTCTAAGAGTAATAATAAAATATCTAGTGGATGCCTCTTTGAAAAAAATAAAAAAAAGTTATGCGCTGGTGGCCAATCTGAGAACATGTCCTTTTCAAAGGTACAATGACTTTGAAGTCAACAAAAAAAACTAATTAAATCATCAAAATAGCAGCCTATCAATCTCAGTTTTCCATCAATGGTTTTATGCTATTATCAAAGGCTTATATAAGCATAAAAGAATATTTGAGCAATTTCAAAAAGTGGTTGTATCAGATAACCTCTATGATGTGAATTCATCAGCAGCGACATTTGCCACCTGTCCAGCTATTGAGACCCCCAGCAAGCAGACAATTTTTCTGGGGGATAATATGGTCAGTTTAATACATACAGCTTAAATCCACCAGAGAGAGACTCACTACTTATAATTAAAAAATTCCTCTGATCTCCATGTGACCATATAGTAGGTGTAGTATCAGCGTCTCTGCCCCCTGGCAGGCAGAGACGCCGTCCCTCTTACCGCCGCGCTTCCCGCCCGACGTCCTCCGGCGCTCCTGCTTTTGCTGCTTCCGGCGCGCGCAGCTTCCCGGGCACTGTGCATAGGGCACGCGCTCCCTCCCTCTTACAGGGGCCGCGCGCACCGTCCTAAGGAGTCCCCGGCCAATGGCTGGAGGACCTCTCATATATAAGGCACCCCCTCCAAAATGGAGGCGCCCGTGCAAGGTTGAAGCCCTCAGGTCCCGCTGCTAGCCTGGCTACCAGTCCAGCCCACCAGCCTGACTACAAGTCCAGCCCGCCGGCCTGACTACAAGTCCAGTCAGCCAGCCTGACTACAAGTCCAGTCCGTCAGCCTGACTAAAAGTCCAGTCCGCCAGCCTGACTATCAGCCCTGTCCGCCAGCTTGTCTACTCTACAGCCCGACAGTCTGTCTACAGTCCAGTCCGCCAGTCTGTCAATGGGCCCTGCCCGCCTGCTTACCTGGAAGCACCTGCCTGTTACCTGCCGTGCCTGCCAGCCCGCTTACCTGGAAGCACCTGCCTGTTACCTGCCGTGCCTACCAGCCAGCCTACCTGGAGGCTCCTGCTTGTTACCTGCCGTGTCTGCCAGTCCGTCTGCCCAGATCACCCGTCAGCCTGCCTGCCGTGCTCATCTGCTGTACCGGTCAGTCCCTGCCTTCTGACCCGTGGGAGTCACCTGCTCTCATACAAGGTCGGTACCAGAGTAGCACTTGGTCCCTCTGCTCGGTCCTTCCCTGGTCACGGAGTCGATTGAGCCGCCGTACGACCTTGGTCGGTCCGAGTTGATACCTAGTTACGCCCCTCTGGTCCCTCCTTGCACCGCAGCACAGAGGTTCCACCACCCGGATCCGTAACAGTTTGCACGGGCCATGGAACCCGGTGGCCCCCAGGCCCCTTCCCAACAGGAAACCATCCTGACCTACCTGCGGTCTGTCAACTCTCGCCTGTCTGTTCCACCTGTGTCCGCCTGAAGTCGAGCGACACCCGCTCCGGCAGCGCCGCTGCCTACCAATACCACGGCATCTAGCCTAGGACCCCGGCTTTCTGCGCCTCCTCGTTGTGGAGGTGACCCCGTTCTATGTCGGGGCTTTCTGAACCAGTGCACGCTGTACTTTGAACTTCTGCCACATCAGTTTCCCCCTGACCGGGCCAAGGTGGCGTTCATCATGTCTCACCTCACCGGGGAAGAATTGGCATGGCTAAACCCTCTATGGGAGAGAGGGGATTCCCTGGTGTCCGATCTTCCGGCTTTCCTCACTGCCTTACGGAGGGTCTTTGATGAACCCAGACGAAGGATTTCTGCTGCCTCCTCAATGCTCCGTCTCCGCCAAGGGAGTCTCACCGTGGGCCAGTATGCCTTATGGTTCCGTACCCTCGCTTCTGAGCTTGCCTGGGACAACGAGGCCCTGGTGTCCACCTTCTGGGAGGGTCTTTCCGGTCAGATTAAGGACGAGTTAGCCGGCCGGGACATTCCTACCACCCTGGATGACCTGGTGTCACTAGCTACCCGGATTGACATCCGTTTCCTAGAACGTGCTAAGGAGACTACCCGGGAGAGAAGATTTCCCCATCTTGCTCCTGTTTTCCAGAAACCAGCTTCCCAAACAGCAACTCCCCGGGCACGCTCGCCCGAACCCATGCAGATCGACCAGACCAAGATGGTCAAGTCTCGCCAAGAAACACGCCGCGCCGAGGGGAGCTGTTTCTACTGTGGTAGTAAGGAGCACCTGATCCGCTCCTGTCCGGTGAAGCCGGGAAACTCCATTGTCTAGGACCGCTCAGAGAGGTCGTCCTAGGCAAGAGTAAATCCTCTCCGTTCTTGACTTTGTCCGTCTCTATCTCCTGTGGAGAGAACCGCTTCTTTGAAACCGCACATCTGGACTCTGGAGCCGCTAGGAATCTCATTTCCCAGTCCCTTGTAGAGAAGTATCAGATTCCTACCAAACCTCTGGCTGAACCATTGGAAGTCGCTTCCGTGAATGGAAGACTCCTTCCGGTGACCATCTTGCTCGTCACAGAGCCCGTAACCCTGCAGATGGGAATGCTGCACTCAGAGAGGATCTCCTTCCATGCGTTTTCCGGACTCTCTCACCCCTTTTGCTAGGTCTACACGAACCCATTCTGAATTGGCAATCCAGTGAGGTGCTCCGTTGGGGGCAGGATTGCCTTGAGACCTGCCTGGTTCCGGTTCGCTCGGCTCGACCTCCATCTACTCCGGCTAATTTACCTGGTCTACTGGCACTTTACTGGTCCTAAGCTGATGTCTTCGACAAGAAGGAGGCAGAGACACTGCCACATCATAGGCCATATAATTGCCCTATCGACCTGGTACCCGGTGCCACTCCACCCCGTGGGCGTATTTACCCGTTGTCGTTGGCCGAAACCCGGGCCATGTCGGAGTACATCGAAGAAAATCTGGCTAGGGGATTCATCCGGAAATCTTCCTCCCCGGCTGGAGCCGGATTCTTCTTCGTAAAAAAAGAAAGACGGTTCACTACGCCCCTGTATCGATTATAGAAGACTCAACCAAATTACCATAAAAAACAAATACCCCCTGCCGCTCATCTCTGAGCTGTTTGACCACCTTAAAGGCGCGAAGATCTTCACCAAGCTCGATCTTCGTGGGGCGTATAACTTGGTCCGGATCCGCCAAGGAGACGAGTGGAAGACGGCATTCAATGCCCGGGACGGTCACTATAAATACCGTGTGATGCCCTTCGGTCTCTGTAATGCTCCCGCCATCTTCCAAGAATTAGTTAAAGACTTCTTCCGCTTATATTCTTGCGTAGTGGTGTACCTGGACGACATCTTGGTCTTCTCTCCGGATCTTCCTACACACCGGAGGGATATTCGTCAGGTCCCGCTTAGGCTCAGGCAGAATCACCTATATGCAAAATTTGAGAAATGCCTCTTCGAGCAGACCTCTCTTCCGTTCCTGGGCTATATTATCTCGAAGACAGGTCTACGGATGGACCCCGAGAAGGTCTCTGCGTCTTAAAGTGGCCCCGTCTGGAGGGGTTGAAGGCGATTCAGCAATTCCTGGGCTTCGCCAACTATTACCGTCTCTTCATCCCACATTTCACTTCCCGTACTGCTTCCATCTCTGCGCTCACCCGAAAGGGAGAAAATCCTAAGGAATGGCCGTCCGAAGCAGAGGAGGTCTTCCTCTCCTTAAAACAAGCCTTCTCTTCTGCCCCTGTGCTGCACTGTCCAGATAGCAACAAACAGTTCTTTCTGGAGGTTGATGCTTCCTCTTTCGGAGCCGGAGCGGTGCTCAACCTGAAATCTTCATCTGGGAGAATGGTAACCTGCGGCTTCTTCTCCAAGCTCTTCTCCTCGTCTGAGCGCAACTACTCCATAGGAGACCGAGAACTGCTAGCCATCAAATTGTCGCAGGAGGAGTGGCGTTACCTGCTTGAGGGGACTCTGCACCCAGTGGTCATCTATACTGACTACAAAAACCTGGCATATCTACAGAATGCCCAAAGACTCAATCCGCGTCAAGCGCGGTGGTCTTTGTTCTTCGCCCGCTTCAACTTTACCATACATTACCGCCCGGCGGACAAGAACGTTAAAGCCGACGCCTTGTCCCATTCCTTCCTGTCTTCCAATCAAGAGGAGGAGCCTATGTATATCATCGATCCCTCCAAAGTGATGAATGTGGCCCCCTTGGACCTGTCTCGTCTCCCACCCGGTAAGATGTTTGTAGCGGTTCTGTATCGTAAGAAGGTTCTTCACTGGGGTCATTCATCCAAACTAGCCAGCCTTGCTGGCCAGAAGAATACCTTCCTGCTCATTACCCGGCATTACTGGTGGCCTACCCTGCGCCAGGATGTGGTAGACTTCGTCACGGCCCGTTCGTCCTGTGCCAGCAACAAGGTTCCCAGACATCTTCCAGCCGGCCGACTCCTGCCTCTTCCCGTACCTGCTACCCCATGGCAACACATTGCTATGGACTTTATTACTGATCTTTCTGTTTCTGCCGGTTGTACGGTCATTTGGGTGGTCGCCGACCGCTTTTCTAAAATAGCCCACTTTATCCCTCTGCCTGGTCTCCCGTCAGCATCTGTGCTGGCTAAGGACTTCATCCATCACATCTTTCGTCTTCACGGCCTACCCCTCCACATTGTGTCTGATCGGGGGGTCCAGTTCACTTCGCGCTTCTGGAGAGTTACGTGTAAGCTGCTGGATGTCACCCTGGATTTCTCCTCTGCTTACTATCCGCAGTCCAATGGCCAAGCGGAACGTATCAATCAGATCCTTACCAGCTTCCTCCGGCACTTCGTCAACGCTCCCCATACCGATTGGGTGGAGCTCCTACCATGGGCCGAGTTTTCCTATAACAACCATGAGAGCGAATCTTCTTCCAAGTCCCCGTTCTTTGTGGTCTACAGGAAACATCCCCGGATTCCGTTTCCCGTTTCTGCTTCAGTGGACAACCCTGCCGCAGAGTCTCTGGTCAGCGAATTTTCCACTATTTGGGAGGACACTAGATTCGCACTTCTTCAATCCTCCGAGCGGATGAAGAGACATGCGGATAAGAGACGTCTGGATCCGCCTCAAGTCCGTCCAGGACTCTCCTCCAAACATGTTCATCTCAAAATACCCTCCTATAAGTTGGGTCCACGGTTCATCAGTCCACTTGAAGTCCTCAAGCAAATCAACCTAGTAGCCTACAAGTTAAAACTCTCGGCCACCTTACGGATTCCCAACTCCTTCCACGCATCTCTCCTCAAACCAGTTGTGCTTAATTCTTTTTCTGACAATCCAGGTACCTCCCCAGCTCCGCTCTCCGCTGATAGGCAGAGACGCCGTCCCTCTTACCGCCGCGCTCCCCGCCCGGCATCCTCCGGCGCTCCTGCTTCTGCTGCTGCCGGCGCATGCAGCTTCCCGGGCACCTTGCTTAGGGCGCGCGCTCCCTCCCTCTTAAAGGGGCCGCACGTGCCGTCCTAAGGAGTCCCCAGCCAATGGTCGGAGGACCTCTCATATATAAGGCACCTCCTCCAAAATCGAGTGCCCATGCAAGGTTGTAGCTTTGTGTGTTAAACTCTGCTTCAGCCCTCAGGTCCCGCTGCTAGCCTACCAGTCCAGCCCGCCAGCCTGACTACAAGTCCAGCCCGACGGCCTGACTACAAGTCCAGTCCGCCGGCCTGACTACAAGTCCTGTCCGCCAGCCTGACTACAAGTCCAGTCCGCCAGCCTGACTACTCTCTAGCCCGACAGTCTGTCTACAGTCCAGTCCACCAGTCTGTCTATGGGCCCTGCCCGCCTGCTTAACTAGAAGCACCTGCCTGTTACCTGCCGTGCCTGCCAGCCCGCTTACCTGGAAGCACCTGCCTGTTACCTGCCGTGCCTACCAGCCAGCCTACCTGGAGGCTCCTGCTTGTTACCTGCCGTGTCTGCCAGTCCATCTGCCCAGATCACCCGTCAGCCTGCCTGCCGTGCTCATCTGCTGTACTGGTCAGTCCCTGCCTTCTGACCCGTGGGAGTCACCTGCTCTCATACAAGGTCGGTCCCAGAGAAGCACCTGGTCCCTCTGCTCGGTCCTTCCGTGGTCACGGAGTCGATTGAGCCACTGTACGACCTTGGTCGGTCTGAGCTGATACCTAGTTACACCCCTCTGGTCCCTCCTTGCACCGCAGCACAGAGGTTCCACCACCCGGATTCGTAACAGTAGGACATTTGACAGATGTATTTATGGCGCCCCTGCGGGTTCAGTCGCCACAGAGGTACTGCATCTCATCCAGAGGTGGGGTATCTCACTCTCAGGTAAGGATGGAGTACTGCCCGGGACCCAAACACCTGCATCCAACACTACACTACTCCAGACCAGCAGGAGGGGCAAGATGCACTGCTCCTCTGCTGAGCCCTGTCCCTGGCTGCAGTGGGGGGAACCAAGGGAGGGGGAACCATGTAGTGGGTGTGGGTGGAGGAAGGAGTTTAGGGGAGCACTTCAGCAGGTGTATAAGAGGGGATGGAACCATCTAGAAGGGTTCCAGTCAGAGGAGGACAGTGAGTGGGAGCAGGAGCTCGGCAGGAGCTCTGCTCAGGCAGAGCGGGCCTAGTGAGAGGCCCAGGAGGTGAGACTGACTGAAGAGAGGAGCAGGAAGGAAGGCTCCAAGAAGGAAAGAGGTACGGGAAGTGCTGGATGCCAACCGTGCACCCGAATCTACCAGGACATGGAGGGATCAGGCTGCAGAGGGGACCGGCCCCAAACTAGTGAGAATTGCAACGTTCAGCTAGAAACTGGAGGCTTCTGTACTTTTAGGGTGCAGTTGCCACAGCCACAATTACATCGCCGAAAGGGTGGCCACAGAGGGTCCAGGGAACTGCAGGTCGCCCGACAAGATCCGAGGCTACCGGCTCGGGACACTGATTGTGAGGCGCAGGGTAGGAGGGCGAGAGCCAGCACAGGAAGACGACTGAGAAAGGCACACAGAAGGGGGTCCCGTTATGTGCTCCTGAATTATCTGAGGGATTGCTGAACCCCTTCCTTGGTGAACAAAGGACGACGAAAGCGGGAATAATCGGGAAAATGTAACCTGAGGAACTTAACAAGTGTGAGTAAACCCTGAAGACTGCACCCCACTGTCTCTGTGAATTATTAGCTGCGCCATCATCCCCTGCAACACACTGCACAACAACATCTACCTCATCTATAATCACCGCAGCAACGCCCTGGAGCTTAGCTCTACCTGTGGAGAGCTGAACCAACTCTGCTGCATTAACAACAGCTCCAGAGGACCTGCTCCGCAGCGGCGGCTGCATGTAGCCGCATACCACAGGTGGCGTCACGAACATAAACTATAAAAACTATAATCCTTAAAAAACCCTTTTATTGACCGCCCTGGGTCACGGACCGAGTCACGGCCACTGTGACATCTCCCCTAGCAACGACCGGCCCGACACCGAGTACCCCACGGCCCAGGGGGTGCGTCATATTACTGATGGAAAAGCCTTGTAAATGCTCCTCAGACTTTTATGGAATATCCACAGGTTATAAATATCTGATTGTTGTAAGTCCCACTACGGGGGCCGACATGTAATGCCTGGAAAGGAAGGGTCTGTTTAGTGTCGACAGGAATGAGCAGATGACAAGGTTTAGGTGCCTCCCTCCATACATTTTTATGGAGGTTCCAAAGGTTGTCATACGAGCTTGCTCAGAAATTTTCTAAACTCCGATAGCAGTGAACAGCAGTGAGCAGTTTGATAAAAACTCAATTTATGCAGGTCCCATTTATAAAGTTTCATGTTTAAGTAATGTGTATGTGCCTAAGGATGGAATCTAATAAATTTCGAAATGCATAGCACTTTAATAATATATAGATTTTTTTCTAATCTATTGCAATGGTTATATGATAAATCGGAATCTCCTGTGTGGAATCCTGCTGGGTTTTTACCGATTTTTGGCTCTTATTTGTGTTGATATGTTACTCCGGATGTGTTCTGAATCACAAGTGAAGCAACAGCCAAGAGTGATCGACAACATTTACCTCTGCCTACATCAGTGTTGTGCCTGAGGTCTGCACAACTTCATTTGGAGAGCACATTTCTTATTCCTTATATATTCTTGCGTGGAGGAGTGGAGGACTTTTAAAGGGAATCTGTCACCAGATTCTTACTACGCTATTTTAGAGTATGTAGTTCCCTCAAAACTTAGGCATAAAAGAAGCAGCCCAACAGAACAGAGTATGTTATAGCCAAAATGTTAATTATTAAAAAATGGCAAATAAATAAATAACAAGTACATAAAAGCAAGATGCTGCTAATAATGATGATAAGTAAGAAAACAAACTATCAAGTCTAATGCGGACCACACTGTGTGGTCATACATAAGCTAGGACTGGGAGAGGAGAAAATCCTTCCCCATTCATAAACCTGTCTGTCTGACCACACTATATAGATCAAAAGGACATAGTGTACAACCTAAATAGACATATACAATCAGGGGCGGACCTACCGCCCGTGCAGCCGGTTCATTGAACGGGGGCCCCCGAGGGAGAGGGGGCCCCTCCAGCCTCCAGCAGGGCCGCCATCAGGGCATGACTGCCCTGACTCCAGCATGGGGCCCGGCCCCGTTGGGGCCCTCCTCTTGTGCGTCTCCTCATGGGTCCCCCCCACAGGACTCCCCGCCGTCACATGACTGGAGATGTCCCTGCGCTCAGCATAGTTCCCCGGCCCCACGCTGAGCGCAGGGACATCTCCGGTCATGTGACGGCGCCGGCACAATACTTACCCCTCCTCGTGCCTCCGCAGCGTCTTCCGCGTCATCTGACTGTGACGTCTCAGGTCAGAGGGCGCGGTGATATGTTTACACCGCGCGCGATCTCTCCTGAGCTGTCACAGCGGGAAGACGCTGGCGATGCTGGAGTCCGGATCAGCATAAGGTAAGAAGTGAGGTGAGTATTTGATTTTTTTTTTATGTATGGGGCCATGGGGCATTATATGGTGGGGGAGAGTGGGTGTGACATCCTGCATGGGGCATTATATAGGGGGGTGGTGTGACATCCTGCATGGGGCATTATAAGGGAGGGGGGGTGACATCCTGCATGGGGTATTATATGGGGGGGGTGACATACTACATGGGGCATTATATGGGGGGGTGACATACTGCATGGGGCATTATAAGAGGGGAAGGGGGGAAGCGACATCCTGCATGGGGCATTATAAGAGGGGAAGGGGGGAAGTGACATCCTGCATGGGGCATTATAAGGGAGGGGGGGTGTGACATCCTGCATGGGGCATTATAAGAGGGGGAGGGGGGAAGGGGGAATTGACATCCTGCATGGGGCATTATATTGGGGTGGGGGGGAGTGTGACATCCTGCATGGGGCATTATAAGAGGGGGAGGGGGAATTGACATCCTGCATGGGGCATTATAAGGAGGGTGGGTGTGTGACATACTGCATGGGGCATTATAAGGAGGGGGTGTGTGTGACCTCCTGCATGGGGCATTAAAAGGGGGGTGTCATCCTGCATGGGGCATTATAAGGGGGAAACAGCCTGCATGGAGTGTTACATGGGGGCCAATATTCTGTATGGAGTGTTATATGGGGGTCAGTATTCCGTATGGAGCGTTATATGGGGGACAGTATCCTGTATGGAGCGTTATATGGGGACCAGTATCCTGTATGGAGCATTATATGGGGACCAGTATCCTGTATGGAGCATTATAAGGGGGTCAGTATCCAGTATGGAGCATTGTATGGTGCTCATAATACTGTATGGAGGACTATACTGTCCGGTCTGCACTGTGCGCTGTGAGGATTCGCCGGTTTCTGAGCTATTGAAGAATTTACAATAGATATCGCTCGTGTAATGGGGCATTATAAGGGGGGAACAGCCTGCATGGAGCGTTATATGGGGGCCAATATTCTGTATGGAGCGTTATATGGGGGACAGTATTCTGTATGGAGCGTTATATGGGGGCCAGTATTCTGTATGCAGTGTTATATGGGGACCAGTATCCTGTATGGAGCGTTATATGGGAACCAGTATCCTGTATGGAGCATTATATGGGGACCAGTATCCTGTATGGAGCATTATAAGGGGGTCAGTATCCTGTATGGAGCATTATATGGTGCCCATAATACTGTATGAAAGACTATACTGTCCGGTCTGCACTGTGCGCTGTGAGGATTCGCCGGTTTCTGAGCTATTGTAGAATTTACAATAGATATCGCTCATGTCATGTAGTAAGTGAAATCCTTGGCCTTGCACTATATATATATTTCTCTGTGGTATCTGTGCATCATGAATCATGGTATGTGTTAAAGGGGCCCACGGAAACTCTGTCGCCCAGGTCCCACAAAAACCTGGAGCCGGCCCTGGGGGCAAGTATAACAAGTTTTATTCTTTTTAAATACAATTAATTAACTAGGAGTAGGGGGAATCAGAGATGCACGGGGGGGGGGGATGAGAGATGCACGGGGTGGGGGCCCTTCATGCCCCCTATGAAGGGCAGGGGTGGGCCCCCAAAAAATTCTTGCACAGAGGCCCGCTACAGTCTGTGTCTGCCCCTGTATACAATCTAATAGTATAAGGGCCATCTCTATAATATCATTGACTGTCTGTCCAGAAGAGAAAACAAACTACCATAACATGTATGGCACTTACGACTATAGATAGTTGGCCCGGGGGACGCTTCACTTTGACACTTATCTATATTTGTAAGTGCCATAAATGTTAGCTTGTTTTCTCTTCTGACCAGACAGCCAATGTAATACATACTTCATACAGTATGAAGATAGCCCTATTAGCAGCATCTTGCTTTTATGCACTTGTTATTTTATTTAGTATTTTTTAATAATTAACTTTTTGGCTATAATATACTCTGTTCTGCTGGGCTGCATTTTCCATTCCTAAGCGTTGAGTAAAGTATATGCATTTGTTTGAGGTTTAGCCATTATTATTGCTGATGAGCATCTACTGGGGAAATCCCCTTGGTATCCTCTATCTGAGAGCAGCATAATGTAGGGGCAGAGACCCTGATTCCAACAACTTATCACTTTCTTTATTAATTGCTGCAGTTTGGATTAAAACCATTTTTAACTGCAGATCTAGCAGTTCTTTGAATGCTGACCGCTGTATAACCCCTCCCACATCACTGATTGGCAGTTTTTTCTATACACTGTGCATAGGCAGAAAGCTATGGGGGAGAGGTCGGATTACATTACAGCAGGTTTAAAATAAATTTTCAAAAATTTGAACAAAGTCGCCGGCCAACCTTGATATTTATTAAAAAAAGTCTACAATTGAGGACGTTTTTCCTTATCAAATATAACGATGAAATATGTAATATTGTAATATGTAATAACAAAGGATAAAAAAACTTGAATTAATAATAATAATACAGATAATAAAGTATGATGCCAACAAAAGTGCCCCCAAATACAGCATGATACCATCACAGTGAATTCCTCCACAGTATCCCCCACACACACAGTATGATGACCCTACTATGGACCCCCTCAACAAAGTATTGTGACTAGTGTTGAGCATTCCGATACTGAAATATCGGGTATCGACCGATATTCGCGGTATCGGAGTTCCGATACTGAGTTCCGATACTTTTAGAATATCGAATACCGGAATCGGAAGTTCCCATAATGCCTGCGCTCTGCAGTGTCTCTGAAGGATGACAAGCTGGATGGCAGCGCTCAGCTTACTGTACTTGTCATTTAGTGTTAAAGGATTTATTTAAAAAAATAATAGTGTTTTCATGCACCGTCTCTTTAAAAAAGCCGGCTGGCAATTCAGCAACGGTACCCGACAATTTAGAATAGTAAGAATAGAGCATCACACATAGATTAGATACATGGAAACATGTCAGTCACATATAAAAGAAGTACAGTGATAGTGTTGGTTACTGTACTAGTCATTTAGTGTTAAAACAAAGGATTTATTAAAAAAAAAATTGGCGTGGGGTTCCCCGTAATTTTAGTCTCTGGGGCGGCTGACGGCTGGTGTTTCTAGCCTGGGAGGGGGCCAATATTCATGGCACCCTTCCTGGGCTATTAATATCAGCCCCCAGCTGTCTGCCTAGCCTTTGCTAGCTATTAAAATGCCGTCACAGCCAGACACTGAGGAGCGCAAGCATGCCTGCGCTTCTCAGTGTTTTTTGGGGGGTCCCACATTTTAATAGCTAGTAAAGGCTAGGTATTCAGCTGGGGGCTGACATCAGTAGCCTGGGAAGCTCCGTGGGTATTACCCCCTTCCCAGGCTTCAAACATCTGCCCCAGCCGTCTGCTTAACCTCCACTAGAGACTAAAATTACGGGGAACCCCACGCCAATTTTTTTTTTAATAAATCCTTTATTTTAACACTAAATGACAAGTACAGTAATCAACACTATCACTGTACTTATATATGTGACTGACATGTTTCTATGTATCTAATCTATGTGTGATGCTCTATTCTTTCTATTCTAAATTGTTGGGTACCAATGCTGAATTGCCGGTCGGTTTTTTTTAAACAGATAGTCCTCCATACAGTATCATGTGCCCCACATAGTCCTCCATACAGTATAATGGGCCCCACATAGTCCTTCATACAGTATAATGGGCCCCACATAGTCCTCCATATAGAATAATAGGCCCCACATAGTCCTCCATACAGAATAATGAGCCCCACATAGTCCTCCATCCAGAATAATGGGCCCCACATAGTCCCCCATACAGTATAAAAGGGCCCCACATAGTCCTCCATCAAGCATAATGGGCCCCACATAGTCCTCCATCCAGAATAATAGGCCCCACATAGTCCTCCATACAGAATAATGGGACCCAGATAGTCCTCCATACAGTATAATGAGCCCCACATAGTCGTCTACACAGTATCATGGGCCCCACATAGTCCTTCATACAGTATCATGGGCCCCACTTAGTCCTCCATACAGTATAATGGGCCCCACATAGTCCTCCATACAGAATAATGGGACCATATAGTCCTCCATACAGAATAATGGGGCCCACCTAGTCCTCCATCCAGAATAATGGGGCCAACATAGTTCTCCATACAAAATAATGGGCCTCACATAGTCCTCCATACAGAATAATGGGACCAACATAGTCCTCCATACAGAATAATGGGGCATACATAGTGCTCCATACAGAATAATGGGCCCCTCATAGTCCTCCATACAAAATAATGGGCCCCACATAGTCCTCCATACAAAATAATGGGCCCCACATAGTCCTCTACACATTATAATCGACCCCACATAGTCCTCCATACAGTATAATGGGCCCCACGTAGTCTTCCATACAGTATAATGGCCTCATATAGTGCCTGGAGTCGTCGCGGGTCAAATATAAGCACCCTGATGGCTAGATTTGGCCTGCGGGCCAGAGTTCGAAATTTGTGATCTAGTGACAAACTCCTGCAGATAAAACAGTGATTTAAAAAAAAACTACAGCAAATAGCCCAGTAAGTGTCATATCACTACAATCAGGGTCTCTGTCCCTACCTTTATGCAGCTTTCAGATTAGGTAGCAAAAATCTGGTGACTCTATAGAACAGATCAGAGTTGGCCACAAACAGCCAGGATCCTTTCCTGTCCTCCATTGATGAGTATTTGGTCGTATTGAGATAGATACGGGTTTCACCTTTGGATATGTCATAAATGTTCAAGCTGAGAATACCCCATAAAATATAACATATCAATATGCTCATTATGTGCTGCTGAAATGAAAAACAGTAAATGCATGGAGTTTATCCATCTTACAAAGCACAATTATTTTCTGAGCCACTTTAAATTCTGCCCTTGGAAATACATTTATATAATAGATTTAAAAGATGCTTAAAATGTATTGCACAGTAAATATTCGCACTTAGGAATCACTTTAGACTTCTGAATTTTATAAGTTATAGGATATAATTAATAGTTTTACTTGTAGACATCTGAATCAATACCTTGAACGATCTCCCCAGCACTTTTCAAAGGTAAAATCTCTGTGTGATTCATACCATGAATTGATCAATCTGTTCAGTGGGAATTATAGATGTCAGCCCACTATTCCCGCTGCTATAATTGTGTTTTCAAGAACCCAAATAAGTTATAATGTTAAGCAATTGGAGAATAAAAAATTACTTTTCTTTTTGTTGTTTTGCTCTTGCCTTTTATGTGTTTTACAAACTTTATAGGCAGCTTATTGCTCTGTTATGTTTGCCCCATTTTTTATTTCATTACGTTGTGTATTAATCACACCAAATAAAATGGAAATGTAAGAGCGACACTCATTTTATTGAAATAATGTTTTTACGAGTGCTTTATGCTTTGTTAAATTTAACAATTGTCATAGAAAATATTCTGCTTTCTGAGATAAGTAATAAGGCTAACTCTGTTACTGCAAAAAAATTACTGGCAAATATTATTACCTTCATCATTTCCGACTTTATTCTTATCCAGAGACCTAAAGGCAGTTAAAAATCTTCTTTTTCCTCTAACTATAAAATGACACAAAGGATTCTTCTATGTGTAAGTCCTTATTTACTGCTAGCGATGACATAGGCTCGATGTTGGACTGGGGTGCCAGACAGTACACAAACATATACTTACCGCCATTCATTTCTCCTGCACCTCCGTAAAAAAGCGCTGGAATTACGCAGTGTGCGAACACCGCTGCGTAATTCCATCGCTTATAATGGGCACAATTTGGGAGAAAGCGCAGGCCGCGGTGCGTAAAGAATTGACATGTCAATTCTTTATGCAGCTGCGCTTTCGCGCTGCGTAAAATTATACAGTGTCTGAACGGCAAAGTGAATTTCCCATTCACTTTGCTGGCAGACACAAGGCACATTGCGCATTTTGAAAAAGCGCGCTCAAAAAAGCGCGCAAAAATACACAATGTGTGAGCGCAGCCTTAGTCTTATCTTTTTTCTTTACTTTTCTTTACTCTTTCAAAACGCTGGTGCTCGCTAGTCCTTACGCAATGTCATGACATGTATCTTGAAGCCTAGTCAGCGCTGAAGAGTGCAGAAGAAAGAAAAAACTAAAGCCAGAGGGAAGAAGTGAGCTAGTTTGACCCTGGGTGGAAAGCTGTGATACCAGGATAGGCAAAGTAAGTATAATCTTTTTTTTCAATCTTAAGGGAAGGCCCTATCGATAAAACAATCAAGCAAAATGGCAGCCAACTTCGCACAAATCAAATCTCAAATGGGTTCTGGCAAATCCAAATTGATTGTGGAATTCAAAGAGATTTTGATTTGCCTTGAACCAATTCTCTCATCTTGACCTGAAGAGCCTCATACTTATTTTAGTAAAATGTTGCTTACTAGCAGTAGGTAGACATAAATGTGACACCCCAGGGGTCTGGTTGCCACAGTAATAGAGATATTACGTCTGAGAGCAGGTGGGAGGTCTCTTGGTCAGGGATCCTGTGCATGCCACACCTCCTGCCCAGTCTTGGGAGGGGAAGAACTTCCCCTATATAAACCCGGGGCTGAAGCAGGGTTAGGAGTCAAGGAGAGTAGAGACAAGAGACAGTCATAGGAAGAAACAGCTGGAGCTCAGTGGGAGCAATACTACTACGAGTCAGGGGCTGGCAGCTGCAGAGCTCGCCCTGACTGAGAAGCTTTCTTACCGGACCCGGCGTCCGAGGCTGTGGGGACTAACTCCTACCCAGCAGCATAAGCCGACCGGCAGGGGATTTCAGGTCCTTAGGCCCAGAAACCCGAAGGCACGGTCACACGTGTGGGACCAGCACCGCCATCGTGGAGCAGAAGCCAATAGAAGGCCCCGAGTCACCGGCCATACGGGTGAGCACCACACAGTACACTCAGGGACGTGGGCTACTTATATCCGCTTCTAGCAAGGTAGCCAGAAGAGTACAGTCAGTTTGGGAGGCCTACAACTCCGCCTGGCCAGGGGAGATCCCATCTGCTCAAGGACTGACCAGGCCCCGTTCGCTAGCAAGTACTCCGGGAGGGTCTATCGTTGTTACCAGTAAAGACCCTGAATTACACCGCACCGTCTCTGAGTGGTTCCTGCTACCCCCATCTTCCACGTCGGCTGCCCTGAGGCCATACCCCTCCCGTTGGGGGTTATACTATCACGCTGCACAATTCTACACCGGCCTCAGCGGTCTGCCCTGCAGCGGCAGCTCCATAGCTGCAAATCAACGGGTGGCGTAGTCGACACTCAAATAACATCTATCAAGACTGCCACACACTGAGTCTGACTCCCTGGGCACGGACCGGGTCCCCGCCACTCGGAGACTACAACCCTCATCTGATCCGGTTCCGGGTAAGCCCCCGTGCGCGAGACGCTGCGCGACACAGCAGGCCCAGGGGCGCGTCAACTTTGGCGTAGTCGGCAGGATTTCGTGCCCGCAACCACCGGGTACTGCGTGCCTAAAAAGCAAAGACTGTTCAAACTTACCAGTGGTGAGGTTTCCCGCCATCCGGCGCCATCTTCTGCCTTCTTCCCGCCATCCGCGAGGTTTTCCCGCCATCCGGCGCCATCTTCGGCCTTCTTCCCGCCATCCGTGGAGTTTTCCCGCCGTTGGACGCCATCTTGAGGATGCCGCGCGGGAAGAAGAGGGGTGTGGACTTCGAAAGCGCGCGAGAACTGAAGCCCCGCCTCACGTCCGGACGTTGCGTAAGGTCCTGGAAGGAGCCCAGCAGACGCCGACGTCACCGGAGCGCGACGGAAGGTCCTCAACCCTGACGATCTACTGCGGAGCCGCGGCCTACGGAACAGGATCATCGCAAGGTAGGCCACGGTCCACTAGGGGGGAGGAAGATGTCGGATACGGAGGAGAGCTTCACTGCCTCAACCCCCGCCAGCGCCACCGCTGCTGCAGTTATGCCCTTCACCATGCCCTATATCCCGGGAGCAGCTTGGCTACCCCAGTACTCAGGGGAGTCACATACCCTGCATGACTTTAGAGAAAAGCTGGATAGCCTCTTCCAGGTGTACCCCCTCACAGAAGAGCAAAAAGTGAGCATCCTGGTGGCCCAACTAACCGGGGCAGCTAAAAGGGAAGTAAAATCCTGGCCACCTGGGAGGAAGACTGTCGCAGGGATACTAACCCGGCTGAAGGATACCTTTGATACCCGCACCTCAGCCGAGATTAAGCTTAGATTCTACGGGTGCAAGCAGCGAGCGCATGAGAGTATAAGGGACTATGCACTAAACCTACAAGAGGCCCTGAGGGCCATTAAGCAGACCGACCCTGATGGAGTGGGAAACGAGGACAGGCTGTTGACTGAACAATTTATAGAGGGACTGTATTGTAATGCCCACCGAACCCAGTTGCGGGCGATGGCCTTACAGGATCTCCATCTGGGCTTTGCACAGTTCAAGGACAGAGCCATCCGGGTGCTCCGAGAACCGGCACCGGGTGGTGTTATGACCCACAGGCGCCCAGCTATTACTTATAACCAGGAGGCGGCGCCCTTGTCGGCAGGGCCTGTGGGAGCTGATGCGCAGGCTTTGGACAATGACCCGGCTCCAGACCTACACCATCAGGTCCAAGAGCTAGCTAAGAGCGTTGCTGCGCTAACCCGAACTGTGCAGTCTTTACAGGTTTCCACCCCAGGGAAGATCCAGCTGGCATCCGGACCGGAGGACATCCCGTGGCGTCGACCAAGGAGGACCCCACCGGCCAGAGGAAGACCCAGTGACCGATACAGCGAGGACGGACGACCCATCTGCCGCCGCTGCAATCAACCCGGATATATGGCAAGGTACTGTTCTTTAAACGGGCACAACCTGGGGTAGAGGGCCAACCCCCAGGAAAAAGATAACCAGGCCCATCGAACTGGCGCGACAGATATGTGGGAGGACGTCCAGTCTTGCCTGTGGTACTGGATGGCATTCCCATGAGTGCCCTACTGGACACCGGGTCACAGGTCACCACCATCCCGTACGTGCTCTTTAAGCAGTACTGGAATGACTCGGATGTTACCCGCTACCCTGACGACGACTTGAGTATCATCGCCAGCAATGGCCAGCCCGTGCCACAGATCGGATTTAAAGAGGTGACCATCAAAATCGGTAGAGTCGAACTGGCAGCACAGGGACTGATCATTGTAGACATTGACAAACATGAGAGTCACCCAAAAATAACTCTAGGAACTAATGTAATTGAAAATTGTCTTGCAGAGGTGATTTTCCTTTTACAGCAGGTTGCCAAGAACGCCAGCTCCGGCGAGCAGCGGGTGCTCCAGAAAGAGATCCGGGCACTGATGCGACGGCAACAGGTGGAACTCTCCGGCGGTGAGATTGGTAGCGTAAGAATGTGTGACCCTTTTCCTATTGCCATGCCCCCAAAAAGTGAAATGATGATTTGGTGCCGGGCAGCTATTGGTCTGAGAGGTAGGGATTACCAGGCAATGGTAGAACCAGTTTACTCGGACAGTAGGCCCACCATTTTGACAGCACGGGGGGTGGTTGATGTACGCCATGGGAGGGTGCCCGTTCGCATAATAAATATCGGGGAGAGGGAAGTGTATCTGCCCCGGTATGCCACGCTAGCTAAATTATATACCATTAACCAAAATTCTATACAATCTGTGGAACCCTTGCCTCCATCTCACCCGGAGGAAGGTAACGGCTCTAAGAAAAACATGGAGGACTGGTGTCAGCAACTACATCTGGGTACTGACTCCACTCCCGCACACCAGAAACAAGGAGTCTATCGGGTGGTTCAAGAGTACGAGAGAGTGTTCAGTAAACACCCGTTAGACTTCGGGCGAGTCAAGGGGGTAGAACACCACATCCCCACGGGAGACCATCCTCCTATAAAAGAGAGGTATCGACCCGTACCCCCTGCCCACTACCAACACGCCAAGGGGATGCTTAGAGACATGAAGGAGGCTGGGGTGATCAGGGATAGCTGTAGCCCCTGGGCAGCTCCACTAGTCTTAGTCAGAAAAAAAGACAACACCATGAGGATGTGTGTAGATTACCGGAAAATCAACCGTATCACACACAAGGATGCGTACCCCTTACCAAGGATAGAGGAGTCATTGGCTGCTTTAAGATCTGCTAACTTCTTCTCTACCTTGGATCTCACTAGCGGGTACTGGCAGGTTCCTGTAGCAGAGGCGGACCGGGAGAAGACCGCATTCACCACCCCGATGGGACTTAGCGAGTTCACCTGCATGCCGTTCGGACTCTGCAACGCACCAGGAACCTTCCAACGACTAATGGAGTGTTGTCTGGGCCACAGAAACTTCGAGACGGTCTTGTTGTACCTGGACGATGTCATCGTATATTCCAAGACGTATGAGGACCACCTGAAACACCTGGCGGAAGTGTTCGAAGCTCTGGCGAGTTACGGCCTAAAGGTGAAACCCTCCAAGTGTCACCTCCTGAAACCAAAGGTGCAGTACCTGGGACACGTGGTGAGCGCTGACGGAGTGGCTCCCGACCCTGATAAGATCACCGCAATTAAGGAATGGCCAAGCCCCTCCAGCGTAAAAGAAGTGCGGCAGTTCCTCGGGTTGGTAGGCTACTACCGAAGGTTTATTCCCGGTTTCACCAAAAAGGCAGCACCTATGCAGGACCTCCTGATAGGCCAGTCCCGGAAGGCCAAGAACCAGAAGCCGCCCTTCAAATGGGAGGAGCTGGAAGAAGAGTCCTTCCGCCAGCTGAAGATGGCCCTCGCGGGGGACGAAATCCTGGCGTACCCGGATTATAGCCAGCCCTTTATCCTCTACACCGACGCCAGTAACATCGGGCTAGGAGCCGTACTGTCCCAGATCCAGCAGGGGAAGGAACGAGTAATCGCCTACGCCAGCCGAAAACTGCGACCCACCGAAAGGAACCCCGAGAATTACAGCTCATTTAAGCTAGAGTTCCTGGCCGTAGTATGGGCAGTCACCGAGCGCTTTAAGCATTACCTCGCTTCTTCCCGGTTCACCGTGTACACGGATAACAACCCGTTGACACACCTGGACACGGCAAGACTCGGTGCCCTGGAGCAGAGGTGGATGGCCCGTCTGTCCAACTACGAGTTCACAATCAAATACCGGGCCGGACGCTCCAATACCAACGCGGATGCCCTGTCCAGGATGCCCAACCTGCCGGACGAAGGAGAAGATCCGGAGGGACTGGAAGAAGTTGAACTCCCTGCGTTCCACCGTCATGGGACTATCCAGTATTCCCACCGGGTAAGGAGTAAGCAGGCTGCTACGTTGAACCCCTTACCTCACTACAACTGGGCGGAAACGCAAGACAGCGACCCTGCCGTCCGACTGGTGAAGGAGATGCTGACTCGCCCGGAGGCTTGCCTTGAACCAGACGCTCCGGAGGAAGCCAAACAACTATGGGCAGAGAAGAGTCGACTGTTCCTTTACAAGGGGAAGTTGTGCCGCAGAATGGTTAACTCCCGGACGCATGAACTACTCTGGCAAGTAGTGGTGCCACGAAGAGACGCAGCCATGGTGATGGAGGCATACCACGACGGAGCTGGACACTTCGGGTGGAAGAAGCTGGAGTTCCTGCTGCGCGAGCGATTCCACTGGGTAGGCATGAGGGGAACCATTGAGAAGTGGTGCAGAGACTGTGGCCCGTGCAACCTGAGAAGGAAGGACCGTGCCAGCCAGAAGACTCCCCTGCAGTCCATCGTCACCCGGCAACCGTTGGAACTGGTAGCCTTGGATCATGTAAAACTGACCCCAAGCAGAAGTGGCTACGTCTACGCGTTAACCATCGTGGATCATTACTCCCGGTTCTTGGTTGTCGTCCCCGTCAAGGACTTAACGGCTCAAACAGCAGCTAGAGCCTTCCAGCAGCACTTTTGCCGTCCACACGGGTACCCGGACCAAGTGCTGACGGACCAGGGACCTGCCTTTGAAGCGGAGGTCTTCCAGGAATTCTGCAATCTGTATGGCTGCCGGAAGATAAGGACGACACCCTACCATCCGCAAACTAATGGACTTTGTGAGAAAATGAACCAGGTGGTAATGGATCTTTTAAAAACGTTGCCCCTGGAAGAACGCAGTCTGTGGCCTGAGAAGTTGCCCGATCTGGTGGACCTATACAACCACATCCCGGTAGGTTCCACCAACTGTACCCCGGCTTACCTAATGAGGGCAAGACCTGGTAAGTTACCTGTTGACCTGGAAATGGGAGTCCTGACACCCGAGGACACTTCACCAGAAACAGACTGGGACACGGAGAGGCAGCAGCAGTACCGGAGAGTACAGGAGAGCGTGGAGCGAAGTCTCTGTCAGGCTAGGGAAAGACAAGAGAAAACTTACAACCAGTATGCTCCCGCTGTTCCCCTGGTACCCGGAGAGCAGGTCTTGAAGAGGAAGAGACGGCTCCACAAGTTGGACGACCAGTGGGAAAAGGACCCGTACACCGTACTGCCCTCAAGCCACGAGAACCCGAAGGTTTGTACCATCAGTAAAGACGGAGGGGAAACCACAGCTATTGTATCCTGGGACCACCTGAAGAAGTGTCCCGAACAACTGAGGAACCCTGAAGAGGAACAAGAAGACCATCGACCCGTAGAGGAAAGGGAAGATATGGTTAGTACTGTGCTCGGGGACTTCCCTCGGTCTTGGACTCAAGTCAATGGTGCAGTTGTGGTACCCGTACTCACCTTCCTCCAACCAGTATCCCAAGCACCTACGGAGCAACAGGTAGAGCTGGAAGAACAGCCGGTCCAGGAGGCAGAAGACCCCACACCCGCAGACCAGGAGGATCAACCCTCTGCTTGCAGTGAGCCTGCCATATCCCTAGTGAGCCAAAGAGCCGGTAGACAGCTGCCCAGTTTACCCTTGACAGCTCCTACACCCTGTAGTTCAGGGCTAGGCAGTCAGCTCCGTAGGTCCACTAGGGCCACTAGAGGCCAGTTACCCGCACGGTGGAGGATTTGAAGTGTATAAATTGTTTTATTTATGTTTACCTGTGTATTGTTGCTTGTGTATAATTTTGTGTTTCTAGTTATTTGTAGGAGTCCTTGGTGGATTTACCGGGAATCCTTGTACATAGTTGGAGCGTAACCCAGGACGGACTAAAGACTGTTAAGGACTCGGGGTAGGACAGACCCCTACCTGGTTACGTCTCCCTGTTTTGGTGAAATGGACACCTTGCTTTTCAAAACTGCACCCGGTTGCGGACACGCCGTGACCATCTTTATATGTTTTTCTTATTGTACTATTATTGTTTATACCTTGTTATGTTTTTTCTAAAATATGTTTAGTCCCGGAGTACTAAATTTCACTAGGGGGGAATGTGACACCCCAGGGGTCTGGTTGCCACAGTAATAGAGATATTACGTCTGAGAGCAGGTGGGAGGTCTCTTGGTCAGGGATCCTGTGCATGCCACACCTCCTGCCCAGTCTTGGGAGGGGAAGAACTTCCCCTATATAAACCCGGGGCTGAAGCAGGGTTAGGAGTCAAGGAGAGTAGAGACAAGAGACAGTCATAGGAAGAAACAACTGGAGCTCAGTGGGAGCAATACTACTACGAGTCAGGGGCTGGCAGCTGCAGAGCTCGCCCTGACTGAGAAGCTTTCTTACCGGACCCGGCGTCCGAGACTGTGGGGACTAACTCCTACCCAGCAGCATAAGCCGACCGGCAGGGGATTTCAGGTCCTCAGGCCCAGAAACCCGAAGGCACAGTCACACGTGTGGGACCAGCACCGCCATCGTGGAGCGGAAGCCAATAGAAGGCCCCGAGTCACCGGCCATACGGGTGAGCACCACACAGTACACTCAGGGACGTGGGCTACTTATATCCGCTTCTAGCAAGGTAGCCAGAAGAGTACAGTCAGTTTGGGAGGCCTACAACTCCGCCTGGCCAGGGGAGATCCCATCTGCTCAAGGACTGACCAGGCCCCGTTCGCTAGCAAGTACTCCGGGAGGGTCTATCGTTGTTACCAGTAAAGACCCTGAATTACACCGCACCGTCTCTGAGTGGTTCCTGCTACCCCCATCTTCCACGTCGGCTGCCCTGAGGCCATACCCCTCCCGTTGGGGGTTATACTATCACGCTGCACAATTCTACACCGGCCTCAGCGGTCTGCCCTGCAGCGGCAGCTCCATAGCTGCAAATCAACGGGTGGCGTAGTCGACACTCAAATAACATCTATCAAGACTGCCACACACTGAGTCTGACTCCCTGGGCACGGACCGGGTCCCCGCCACTCGGAGACTACAACCCTCATCTGATCCGGTTCCGGGTAAGCCCCCGTGCGCGAGACGCTGCGCGACACAGCAGGCCCAGGGGCGCGTCATAAATATTAGATGCATGGACCATGTACTTTTTTTCCTCATTTTTGAGATTAATATCTTCTTCAGTGCTTCTTTTGATTAGCTGTAAACTATGAGGAAAATGAGGGGTTTTACTATCACTGCTGACACAAGGGCTATTTGGGTAGTGAACAAAGGCAAATAAAAAAATATCACATCAGCTCACCCTGTCCAGTATCATTCAATCTAATAAGGGTGATGTGCATTTACAGACTAAGGGCCAACACCCGGGAGAAAATGATGAGGTAGAAGGCAGGAAGACATCCAGCAACTACAATGGAAGAGACTATAAAAACATTATTTATTAGTAATTATTAAAATATCAAAAGGGAAAAAAAGATAAACATAGTAGGCCTACGCGTTTCGAGCACTATGATAGATATGATTTTGAGCTTTAGTACTCGAAACATGTAGGCCTAGTGTGTTTATCTTTTTTCCCTTATGATATTTTAATAGTTACTAATAAATAATGCTTTTATAGTCTCTTCCATTGTGGTTGCTGGATGTCTTCCTGCTTTCTTCCTACTTGGTTAGTGGTTTTTGGCTTTTGGTTGCTGCGGATGGAGGTCAGTTCTTTTTGATATAGAGTTTGTGAGCAACAGTTGACGTGGCTAGATAACAACACTACTTGTAAGTACCAAATCAAGAGATTGACTATGAATTCTATCAGAAAAAAAAGTCAGAGCTGGCAGAGTCCATGCAAAATGAGAAACCAGACACAAGGACAGGCAGCAGTCAGAAATACCAAAAATTAAACATGATTTAGATTTACATTGAATTGATTTGCTCATCTCTACCATACATCATTGGATTTACGCTGCAAAATTATCGAGAATGAGCTTGTTCACGAAAATCATGCAGTCTAAACAGGTTGTCAAACACCCAGGGAATGAGCAAAATGCTCGGTCGTTGGGTGAAACGATTTTTTGGTTTACCTAAAGATTATCATTCTCGGCAGCGCATTGTTCTGTGTAAACAGGACCTGTGCTACCAAGAAAAATAGCAGCCTATGCGCACTTAGATCATTCAGTATGTATCTTAAGTGTGATTAAGCAGGCTGGTGAACAACAGCCAACCAGCAAACATTATGCCAGTTGGCGGT
Organism: Phyllobates terribilis; assembly: GCF_046119375.1. Lineage (NCBI taxonomy): Eukaryota > Metazoa > Chordata > Amphibia > Anura > Dendrobatidae > Phyllobates > Phyllobates terribilis. The sequence goes on along the minus strand of NW_027362763.1, from coordinate 757,195,972 downwards.
CATTTATGCTGTGTAAATACACCTTTAGCTCAGCTATTCCTTCCAGTCTTCCCATACACATGCCACTCGGCTGACCGTGAATATGTTCTCAATGGGGTGATAGTAATATGCTAATACCTGATTTATACCCCTTAAGAACAAAGATTAACCTGTTGCATTGCAAGATGCCTGTTTTTTTATTCCAACATCCATGAATTGGGACATCTCCATACACGTGATGGGGCGACAGTCTCACTGAAATCATTGGGTTCAGCCAACAGTATTCTAATGTGCATGGCCCATAAAACAGTGGATACAGGTTCTTATTTTAGATGTTTTTACCGCACAAGCCTATGCAGGCATGGACTGGCCCACTGGAGAATCCTCCGGTGGGCCCCTGTGCTAGAATGGGCCACCACCCTCTTATATGAGCAGTACTTGGCACAATATAATTGTCGTGAGTGTGAGTGTCCCCCTAGCCAGGGCTGGCGTACTTACCTCTCCCCGTGCCTCTGCAGCGTCTTCCGCGTCCTCTGACTGTGACGTCTCAGGTCAGAGGGCCCGGTGATGTCTTTACACCGCGCGCGCTCTCTCCTGAGCTGTCACAGCAGAAAGCGGGAAGACGCGCGCAACGCTGCAGTCTGGAGCAGCACCAGGTGAGAAGTGAGAAGTGAGGTGAGTATTTGATTTTTTTTATTTTTTTCATGTATGTGAGCATGGAGCATTATAAGGGAGGGGGGGTGACATTCTGCATGGGGCATTATATGGGGGGGTGACATTCTGCATGGGGCACTATATGGGGGGGTGACATTCTGCATGGGGCATTATAAGGGGGGGTGACATTCTGCATGGGGCATTATATGGGGGGGTGACATTCTGCATGGGGCATTATAAGGGAGGGGGGGTGACATTCTGCATGGGGCATTATATGGGGGGTAACATCCTGCATGGGGCATTATAAGGGGGGAACAGCCTGCATGGAGCGTTATAAGGGGGGTGACATCCTGCATGGGGCATTATAAGGGGGGTGACATCCTGCATGGGGCATTATATGGGGGCCAGTATTCTGTATGGAGTGTTATATGGGGACCAGTATCCTGTATGGAGCGTTATATGGGGACCAGTATCCTGTATGGAGCTTTATATGGGGAGACTTTGTTTCTCTGTCTTTGTAGTGTACACTGCAGAAAAAACGCATGCGTAAAAAAACGCAACAAAAAATGCAGTGTGTGAATGGAGGTGCTTTTTTTACCTGCGTAAAAAAACGCAGGTAAAAACTTCAGGAAAATACGCATGCGTAAAAAAAAGCAGCAAATACGCAGTGTGTGAACGTAGCCTAAAGCCAGTGGAGGACTGGGAGGGGAGCTGCGGCACAAGGACAGGTAAGGGGCGAGGCAAGTATAATACTTTTATTTTTTAACCACTCTGTTTATTATGCTTTGGGTTGGCAGAGAGTGCATCGCATAATACATTTATTTTACCAGCAATTCCAGTGGAATTTATTCAGCACAAATTTCCTTGACAAATTCAAGAGAGTCTGGCTAATCAAATTTCAGTATACGTCACTCTGTAGGATGGGTTAACCGAGCATGCTCGGGTGCTTACCGAGTATCTTCGGCGTGCTCTAACTATTTTCCAGTCACCACAGCTGCATGTCTTGCAGCTTTTAGCTGCAAGACATGCAGGGATTACCTCTTTGTTAGGCAATTCCTGCATGTGTTGAGGCCGTTTAACAACCGCAAGACATGCAGCCGTGGCAACTCAAAAATAGATTTCGAGCACGCCAAAGATACTCGGTAAGCACCTGAACATGCTTGGTTAACCCCTTAACCGAGCACGTTCACTAGATACCACTCAATAGATAAATGCAAAAGGAAATCATGCACTCTAGATGTGCACTCTAGATGTGCAATGCAGAAAGTGTAGCTTTATAACAACCGTAATCCAATATTTAATGTTTCGGCCTAACACTGACCTTCCTCAGACAGATTGCTAAACAGATAAAGAAGAAGAACGATTATAGCATTTCCATTTAATCAAATTTCAGCACAGTTGCTCACTGATACAACAATATAAACTCACTTTTCTGCTCTTCTCCAAAAGGTAACGAAAGTTTAGATAACCATGTTTAGCCCCCACAAAAAATTTGCATATGGTTATATCATTCAGCTGAGCACATGGACCTGTGATTGTTGTGTTAGTGTCCAGATCCCATAGAATATAAACTTCTCCCCTAACTCTATGACAATGGCACTAAATAAAATGTATTAGCATTAAAAATCTTCACTGTTCAACTTTCTTTCCTCCATGTTTGTGGCAATTGTATTAGTTCTGCGGTGAGGCACACATAATCCACGGAGTTAAATGACACTTTCAATTAGTTGCTTAGAAAGCTCTAATTATATCTGTAATGTTGGTGTTAGAAGTTTAGATTCTTAGATTTTGCTTCATTTCAACCTCATTTCTAAGTGAAACCACTAGAAAACATAATTAAACTGTTATGCTAACAGCGGAATAATGTGTGCAGGGTTATCCGTGATGTGATATCGAAAAGGCTAAAGGCTACGGACGCTTTTAATTTACATTCTTCAAAGCAGTTAAGAGCCACAATGGGAACGGAAGAAAATGACATATGGTCTCCATAGCACCAGTTAGACATGATTGCTTTAGAAAAAAAGAAAATTACAATATAAAGAGTATTACATTTCACTATTATTTATTAATTTTATAACAACAAAAGACTGAAACTGTGCATCAACTATGTCAGGCACGCGCTCCACAGCCAAGATCCTAGGGAGCCAATTTTCAGCAACTATGCAGTTTGTATTGTGAAATCTGGTGACATCCTCTTCATAAATAAAGAGCTCATCATCTTGATGCCAGTTAAAAAGCTTTGCATTATCTTGACCTGTGTATACCCTCTTCAGATCGGAAGAGGACCTCTTATGCCACCTATTGGAGGTAGCAATCCAAAAAGTCAATGTTGACTCTTCAACGAGCCTTGCCAAATAACTTAGTATAAACAGCAAACCAGAATCTCAATTTGCAGACATGTGTTTTGGGGTGTTGGCCCTCATCAGTGGAAAGCATGAGATCTGATTTTTCTGTATGAGAGGCCTCTGACTGGGGTCTACTCCAAAAATATACTGATTAATTAGCTTTTAATGGAACTGACCCTAGTTTGCTTGGCTGAGACAAAAACTGTCATTGTGAAAAAAGGGGTGGTTGTTTCTCATCAGTGCAAAGCAGGAGAACTCATTTGGCTGGGTTAGAGACCTCTGACAGGGGCTCTAAGGGGTAAAGTTTCTCCTTGTGGAGAGCACAAGTTTGTATAGGGATACTTAGAGGCCATGCAATGCTCCTCTTGAAATTTCAATATGCTAATAATCTCTTCAAAGAAGAACAAGACAGTAACTCTGCGTCCACCTATTGCCTATTGGGGGTAGCAATTCTAAAAGTCAATATCGGTGCTTTAAATGGCTTAGGATAAGAAGCTAAACCAGAAATTCCTTTTTACAGATACGTGTTATAGGGTGGTTGTCCCTCATCAGTGTGAAACAAGAGAACTAGTTTGGCTTGATGAGAGGCCTCTGACCGAAGATCTAAGGGGTAAAGTTTCTTTGAGGATTGCTACCTCCAATAGGTCTCTGGAGAGGGAACTTTGTGCTCCACTGAGAAGTAATGAATGTTATTACTAACAAAATATAACAGCTGAATTATTTATTATTCCCACAGTGCATCAAATTTATTAGACAATTTGGAGACACAATGGGAAACATAATTTTGAGGATACAGAAGATTTAACTCCTTTATTTATTTTACCCACTTATATAGCGCCATTAATTGCACAGCACTATTACAGACTTCAGCATTGCTGTCCCCATTGGGGTTCACAATCTACATTCCCTATCAGTATGACTTTAGAGTGTGGGAGGAAACCGGAGAACACGGAGGAAACCCACGCAAACACGGAGAACATACAAACTCCTTGCAGATGTTGTCCTTGGTGGGATTTGAATCCAAGACCCCAGTGCTGGAAAGCAACAGTGCTAAACACTGAGCCACCATGCTGCCCCTTTCTAGCTCTTTTATTAAAGGCAATATATGAGATCCTACAAAACAACTTTTGGTAAAGATTGAATAAAAAACAGACAAATCTGCTTCAAAGCAATAACTATCCAGATTTCAACTTGATTTACCGCAATCTACTTCATGTTATAACCTGAACATACGGTAAGGCTACAGTCACTTAATTCTCTAATTACTTTAACCTTCGTCATGACACACCAGGGCATATTTTTATTAGGTCATTAAAACACCTCTTTGGTAGTTAAGGGCATTCTGTCTTCAACCTTATGTCTCTGAAAAGCCTATGAAGTGTTACACCTGAAAACACCCCCTGATGTGTCTTCATCCCTAATTAGATGTAATCATGCAAGCCAAAAGAACATCTTTCTTCAACTTGGCTTTGTTGGCTAAAAAATCTTGTATTCAGGAATGTGCCACAGTCTTTTCCAATAACTGAAATTTATTGTTGGAATTGAACTATACGTGTGATTTATTGGTCATATTCTGAAATTTATTTCCCCTAGGAGCTGCATTTTGTGATCCTGAGCGAAGGAAAGCTAAAAACAAATGGAATGTGTTGAGAAAACAGCCACTTTGTTTATTAGAGGATATAAAGTAGGTATAAACTGGTAGGATTTTTCTGACTCAAAATTGTGTCCTGCCTATAGAAATGGATGGCAGGGGAACATTACTGCATGTGGTGTGTGATAAAATAGTCAATAGTCTGTGAGGTTCATAAGTCTACCAGACTGATATTTGTATATGGATGCACACAGTGGCATTTGGCATTAAAGTTTGGGCTTTTAATTGACTCGTAAAGTCCTATCAGCTGTTCTACCAAGGCCGTTTCAGAAAATACTTGTATTCTACCTGAAACAACAATTCTTGATAATATCTTCTTAGAACTGTAAGACTATGTGCAGACATGTTTTTTTTTGGGCTGTCAAAAACTGCTATTTTTTCAAGTGGAAACCTATTCAGGAAATGATACTTCTATGGGGAGTTTTTGAGGAATTTTTAGTTTTTTGAGATTTTTTTTACCTGGAGCATTCTTTGTAACCTTTTGATTGAACAGGGCCTATTTTGAAGAGGTTTCCTACTAGATCCACTTCAAATAAGTAACATGCACTTTTTTTTTCCACCAGTCATTTTCAGAAGCCTCTTAAGGCGGCTTCCCTGAGGAAGCTGACCGAAGAATTAACATGTCACTTCTTTTAATAATGTCAGGGTTTCCGAACTCTGAAGTAGTCAAAAGAAGTCTCATAAGGCTGCATATGTGCACAGCAATGACGTTTTGACATTCCTGTGCACTATGTTCTTTTTAAAGGGGTGCTATTGCGGTGATTTTTCAGGCATATTTTGGGTTGAATCTGCCTGAAAAAGATGTTGTGTGCAGATTAGAGATGAGCGTTGTTCTACTCGAACTGTTCGCCAATCTCAAATTCGAGCTGTTTTTGGCGGTGTTCGAGCCGTTCGGCGAACACGAACAATTTGAGAAAAATTCGGCTGTTCGAGGTTATGTTCGATAACTGTTCGTGCACCAAAATCATAACTGGATTTTTTCTCAGTAATGATGAAAATTAATGTTAATACGCAGTTTGAGTGTACAGCGGGGTGGGGGGGGAGGGGCAGGGGATGGATCTCTGCAGGAACAATGAAGATCTCCATTTTTTTTTCTCTTTCCCGCATTTGCAGTGGGGAGGTGCAATCTGTCAGCCTATCAGCAGCGCACACACGGAGCGAAGTGCTTTTTTTCACACAAGCAAGGGCATGTGTCATTGGCAGTGTATGTCACATGTCCTTGCCCTATAAGACCCAGCCATTTTCCCCGTCGCCACCATTTTCTCACTGCTGCAGCTGCGTGTTAGACGGCACCGCTGTTGCTGTGTGCGCTATACCTTGTTAATTTCAAGCCAATTTTCGCACAAATCTACAGATAGCTTGGGAGTAGGGAATAGTTGTGATTGCAGTCCTTTTAAGGACTAGGTTACAGCATTTCCTACGACTTTTATCAGGCAGGTCTGTGCTCTTAAATAGATAGATTGTGGGAGTAAAGACTAATTGTAATTGGAGTCCTTTTCAGGACTAGGTTACATCAGTTCCTATCAGTTTTTGCCAGGCAGGTCTGTGCCAGTGCTGTGCAAGTTTTTTTCACAGCATTTGGCTGAATCTAGCAAAGCTAATCCTTTTTGGCCTATTGCAGAGTGTGTTAGTCAGTGAAGTAGCCTATCTGTGTTGCAAGATATACCACCTGTGTATAGAATACCAATTTTTTTCCTGCACCTAGTGAAGTAAAATCTTTTGGACATAGCATCATTCTATTAGTCCATCTATACTGACCTCCATCAGGTTGCAAATTGAATATAATTTTTTTCTGCATCTACCTCTGAAAAAATATTGGGCATCTAGCTGTGTGTGGGACTTGTTCTATTAATCCATCTATACAGACCTCCATCAGGTTGCAAACTGAATATATTTTTTTCTGCATCTACCTCTGAAAAAATATTGGGCTTCTAGCTGTGTGTGGGACTTGTTCTATTAATCCATCTATACAGACCTCCATCAGGTTGCAAACTGAATATATTTTTTTCTGCATCTACCTCTGAAAAAATATTGGGCTTCTAGCTGTGTGTGGGACTTGTTCTATTAATCCATCTATACAGACCTCCATCAGGTTGCAAACTGAATATATTTTTTTCTGCATCTACCTCTGAAAAAATATTGAGCTTCTAGCTGTGTGTGGGACTTGTTCTATTAATCCATCTATACAGACCTCCATCAGGTTGCAAACTGAATATATTTTTTTCTGCATCTACCTCTGAAAAAATATTGGGCTTCTAGCTGTGTGTGGGACTTGTTGTATTAGTCCATCTATACTGACCTCCATCAGGTTGCAAACTGAATATATTTTTTTCTGCATCTACCTCTGAAAAAATATTGGGCTTCTAGCTGTGTGTGGGACTTGTTGTATTAGTCCATCTATACTGACCTCCATCAGGTTGCAAACTGAATATATTTTTTTCTGCATCTACCTCTGAAAAAATATTGGGCTTCTAGCTGTGTGTGGGACTTGTTCTATTAATCCATCTATACAGACCTCCATCAGGTTGCAAACTGAATATATTTTTTTCTGCATCTACCTCTGAAAAAATATTGGGCTTCTAGCTGTGTGTGGGACTTGTTGTATTAGTCCATCTATACTGACCTCCATCAGGTTGCAAATTGAATATAATTTTTTTCTGCATCTAACCCAGCCAATAGTTTTGGCCTAATACCACAGTTTGGCCACTCAGCTCTGCTCGGTTCCCATCCATTGTTTTTTTGTGCAAACAACTCCAGAGTTGTGAATTAGTTAACCACCAAAATGAGTGGAAAAAGGCCTGCTGCTGGTGGAAAGGGGAATAGGCGTGTTGGGAAGGGGAAAAAAGGTTGTGTCCGTGGGGTAGGTGTTAAAGCAACAGTAACATCTGCAGAAGAAAGACCATCTTCCAGCCAAACTAAAATGACTACTTCTTTTAGCGGACAATGTGATAAGATCCCTTTCTTACGGCCACGCCAATCGCTACAAATTCCAGATGAGGCACAAAAACAGCAGGTGCTTCAATGGATATCAAGTGCTCCTTTAAGTGGGCTCTCCTCCACATCAACTTCAACATCACAAATACTCCAGTCCTCAAAGGTGTCACCCCAATCGCACTTGCTTCCTCACAGCTCCCAAATCTCCAGCTGCCCATCTGAGTATGAGGTAGAACAGATGGTTGAGTCTGCAGAGCTGTTTACTCATACTATAGCCTGGGAATCAGAGGTCGACTCCAGCGCTTCTGTGAATCCAGACGAGGAAATGATCTGCACTGATGCCCAGAATCTTTATGAGTCGGATCCAGGACCAGACGCAGAAGGTTCTGACCATAATGTAGACCCTCATTCCCAAACTGTAACTCCTGTTGGTGGAGACAATGAGGAAGACGATGATAAGACTCAAATACCTGATTGGAGCGACAACTTTAGTTTTTTGTCATGGCAGGAACAGGTTGGCTCTGAGGACGACGGGTGTGATAACGCACAGGGTGATGATGATGAGGTTGGAGATCCCACTTACTGTCAACCCACAGTCAGCCAAGAGATGAGGTCAGCAGAGGAGGTGGAGGAAGATGCTAGTGACGACGAGGTCAGGCTGCGCCTTCCTGGACAGAGACGTAGTACTGGAAGCACGTCAACAACTGCATCCTCAAACACAACTCTGCCTCTCACCACAAGTCGTGGTGGCTCTTCAGGTCGCATGGGGGCTAAGCCTTGCATAGCCTGGGCATTTTTTCAGATCGATAAAGATGACCCAACTCGTGTTATCTGTAACATTTGTCAGCAAAAGCTAAGTAGAGGACAAAAAATACATAGTTTGAGTACTTCATGCATGAACCGGCACATGGACATGAAGCATAAGTTGCAGTGGGAAGCTCAGTGTGCTACAATGCGGCCTAGCCGGCCGGGCCAACCACCGTCTGCCATATCTTGTGCATCCGCGGCCTCTTCATCCTCTGTGACTGGGGGGACAGCAGTCACACCTGTTTTGGGGCGCAGACCTGCCACCTCTTTACCCGCAACAGCCAGCGTGATTGGCAGGTCATCATTTTCTTTGGAGGTGGTAACACCAGCTGGTGTTGAGCGCTGTCCGACATCGATAGCACACCTTTGGATCAAGGCAACCTAACATGTCCGCCTGCATCTTCCTCACAGACCGGCAGTTTGCCAGGGACACCCTTATCAACCCCGTCTAAGCACAATAGCCAGCCCTCGGTCCCTCAGATGTGGACAAGTAAAAGACCATTTCCTCCTAGCCATGAGAAAGCTAAGAGGTTGAATTTCACCATCTGCAAGCTCTTGGCTACAGAAATGCTGCCTTTCCGCCTGGTGGACACAGAGGATTTTCGAGACCTTATGTCCATCGCAGTGCCCCAGTACCAGATGCCCAGTCGGCACTACTTCTCAAAGACAGGTGTGCCTGCGCTCCACCAGCATGTCGCACACAACATCACCGCTTCTTTGAGAAACTCTGTGTGTGACAGGGTGCATTTCACCACAGACACTTGGACGAGTAGGCATGGACAGGGGCGTTACATGTCGCTGACTGGGCACTGGGTAACTATGGTGACAGCAGGACAAGGGGCTGCTGTCCAAGTCTTGCCGTCCTCTTTATCTCAAAGTTCCTCCACTGCTTCTGCCTCCTCAACCTCCTCTCGGTCTTCCACCTGCACCCAAAGCCTGTCTGGTCATGCCACAAGCTTTCTAACTGCGCAGAAGGGATCCTGCACACCTCCTTACTATGCTGGCAGTAGGGCTCAACGTCATCAGGCGGTTTTTACATTGAAATGTCTGGGAAATGTGAGTCACACAGCTGAGGAGTTGTGGTCAGCTCTGGAGAACCAATTTCATGAATGGTTGTCTCCACTGGACCTGAAACCAGGGAAGGCCGTGTGCGACAATGCTGCAAACCTGGGTGCGGCCCTTCGCTGGGGCAATGTCACACACGTGCCTTGTATGGCTCACGTGTTGAACCTGGTTGTCCAGCAATTTTTAGCCCACTATCCCAGACTAGATGGCCTTCTGCAGAGGGCACGGTCGCTGTGTGCTCACTTCCGCTGTTCGCATCCCGCAGCTCAGCGACTTACATCTCTACAGAAGTCGTTGGGCCTGCCACTTCACCGGCTAAAATGCGATGTGCCTACCCGGTGGAATTCAACTCTGCACATGTTGCAGTGACTGTGGCAGCACCGACAAGCCCTGGTGCAATACGTTCTGACGTATAGCCTGGGCCAACGAGATTCAGAGGTGGGGCAAATCACGCTGGAGGAGTGGTCTCAGATCAGGGACCTATGCACCCTTCTGCACAGTTTTGAAATGGCGACGAAGATGTTTAGTGCTGACGATGCCATTATCAGCATGACTATTCCGGTGATTTACATGCTGGAGCACATGTTAAACAGAATTCGGAGTCAGGTGGTGGCACAAGAGGAGGTGGAGGAAGTAGAGGAGGAGGAGTTGTATGCGGAAGGGCTAACATCTGCAAGGTCCAGACGGTCGGCAGCACCAAGGCGGCAGGCATGTGAGGGTGGGGGAGATGGTTTTACCAGGGCGCATGGTAGCAGCCAAACTAGTGAGGAAGGTGCAGGAGCCCAGGAAGAAGTGGAGGACGAACTGATGGAAGACTCATCAGATGAGGGAGACCTTGATCACATTTCTGTTGTGCGAGGTTGGGGGGAGAGGACAGAGGAAGGAAGCATGATTGTTACCTCGCCACCAACACAACAGGGACTTGGTGCTCCTGGATGCGCAACACACATGAGTGCCTTCTTGCTGCACTACCTGCAACATGACCCTCGAATTGTGAGAATTAGAAATAATCCTGACTACTGGGTTGCCACACTGTTAGATCCCCAGTACAAAAGTAAATTTGCAGAAATTATTCCTGCCATAGAAAGGGATGCACGCATGCAGGAGTATCAGCAGAGACTGTTGCAGAATCTTACATGTGCTTTTCCACAAAATACCAGTGGTGCACGTAGTGAATCTCACAGTTCCAACTTGCCAACCGTGGGACCGTCAAGTGTTCAGCACTCAAACCGTAACAGAACCACAGTATCTGCTGGTAACATCAATTTTGCGGAATCATTTCACCACTTTTTTAGCCCATCCTTTGCAAGGCCACAGGAGACAAGAAGTCTGACACATAGTCAACGCCTAGAGACGATGGTACAGGAGTATCTCCAAGTAAACATTGAAGCCACGACTGTGTCACTGGACCCTTGCTCTTTTTGGGCTTCCAATCTGGATAAATGGCCGGAGCTAGCCACTTACGCCTTGGAGATCTTGTCATGCCCCGCAGCCAGCGTTCTGTCTGAACGTGTGTTCAGCGCTGCTGGTGGTGTGCTGACAGATAAGCGCACGCGGCTCTCCACTGATAATGTAGACAGACTCACGTTCATAAAGATGAACAAATCATGGATCCGAAACGACTTTTCTACCCCTGTGTCATCCTGGGGAGAGTAAAAGCTTGATGATTGGTTAAAATCACCCTACCAACCGTTTTAAGCTTTCAAATTACTAATCATGTTTATCTGTATCTTGGCTGGAAAATAATTTGGGCTTTGTAGCAGTGTGCAGCACTGATTCTATTAGGCCATCTATAATAAGCTCCACCAGATTTAAAATTACTAATCATGTTTATCTGTATCTTGACTGGAAAATAATTTGGGCTTTGTAGCAGTGTGCAGCACTGATCCTATTAGGCCATCTATACTAAAGCTTCACCAGATTTAAAATTAATAATAATTTTTAGCTGCATCTAGCCCGGAAAATAATTTTGGGGCTCCGAGATGCGCAAGACACATAAGTGCCTTCTTGCTGCACTACCTGCAGCATGACCCTCATATTGTCAGAATTCGAAGTAATCATGACTACTGGGTTGCCACACTCTTAGATCCCCCAAACTTTTCGATCAACCTTTTCATTTTAATAAAGACCAAAAAAATGGTCATTTTTGAAATTATAAGCATTAGCAGGTTGTTAGAAACTGAAATCAAACAGTTTTCAACTCAAAACTTTATTCTAGGTGATGTTACATTTTCACATAGGACCCCTTGTTCGAAAGGAGCTTCTGAACTCTCTCGTCCATTGAATTTGTCAGGTTTTGGATGGTTTCTGCTTCAATTGTTTTGCATGAGGACAGAATACCCTCCCAGAGCTGTTGCTTAGATGTGAACTGCCTCCCGCCATCATAGACACTCCTTTTAATGATGCTCCAAAGGTTCTGAATGGGGTACAGGTCAGGGGAGCATGGGGGTCACACCATAAGTTTGTCCCCTTTTATGCCCATATCAGCCAGAGATGCAGATGTTTGATGTGCAGCATGAGATGGTGCATTATCATGCAGAAAAATGATCTTGCTGTGAAATACACGGTTCTTCTTCTTGAACCATGGCAGGAAGTGCTGTTTGAGAAAATCCACATACATTATGGAGTTCATCTTTAGCGCCTTCAGTGATCCTAAAGGGGCCGACAATCTCTCTCCCCATGATTCCAGGCCAAAACATTACTCCACCTCCTCCTTGTTGGCGCTGTAGCCGTGTTTGCGTGGGGTGTCCATCAACCAGCCATCCTCCACTCCATTCATCTGGACCATCGAGCGCTGCACGGCACTCATCCGTGAACAAAACAGTTTTGAAATCAGTCTTCATGTAATGTTTGGCCCACTGGAGCCGTTTCTGCTTGTGTGAAGTGGATAGAGGAGGTCGACAGGATGGCGTATGCACAGCTGCAAACCTCTGAAGGACCCTGCATCTTGTTGTTCGGGGGACGTTGGAGGCACAAGCAGCTTCAAAAACTTGTCTGCTGCTATGACAAGGCTTTTTTGCCGCTGCTCTTTCAACCTGACGTAATTGCCTGTAGGAAAGAGTCCTCAATTTGCCCTTATCAGCATGCACACGTGTGTACTGTGAATCAGCTACATACTTCTTGATTGCCAAGACACTTCATCCTGATCATCGCACAATGTTGATTGTAGTCATGCCTTGACCTAAACACTCCACAATTTGTTGCTTCTCAGCAGCCGACACATCCTTTTTCTTTCCCATTTTGGCAGAAAATGTAGGCTGCTTAATAATGTGAGACAGCCTTCTTAAGTAGTCTTAACTTTCATTGGACACACCTGCCAAACTAATTAGCACAGGTGTCTGCAATTGCTTACAGTGATATAAAGAGCCCTGACACACATCACCATCAATGAGTTTAACTGACAAACAAATAAATTCTTCCCTTATCACTCCTAAACACTTTTTGCATAATAATTTGGAACGCAGTGTACATGTGCTTTTCCACAAAACACCAGTGGTTCACGTAGTGAATCTTACAGTTCTAACTTGCCAACCGTGGTCTGTATGGAGTTGTTCAATAAAGGGCCCAAAATTAACATAACATAGATGGGAGAGGTCTCTATGAATAGGAATTCCTAAGTATTTGATACCCTGTGAGGGCCAGGCAAAGGGAAAGTTGGACTGGATGGAATCCTATATGGATTTGGGGAGGGAGACATCGAGGACCTCAGACTTCGCTGCATTGATTTTAAAATTTGACCATGCAACAAAGTGATCTATTTCAGCCATAACAGCATGGATGGATATATGTGATTGAGTGATATATACTAGGACATCATCAGCAAATAGAGAGCACTTGTACTCGGTGCCTCCCACCTCAATCCACCTAATATTGGGGTTATGGCGAATTGATGAGAGCAGGTGCTCCGTCACTAGGATGTATAAGAGAGGGGACAGAGGACATCCCTGCCTTGTCCCATTGGTGATTGTGAAAGGTGATGAAAATGTTCTGATGCACCCCCTGGGCCTTGGGACACCCGGAGCCGGACCCTTTTTGGTGGATGCTGGTGGTTGTAGTCTTCGTGGCGGCGACCCGGTTCCGTGGCTCAGGGTGGTCAAACCAGTGGCGGAACTATTTATGTGGTTTTGATGTTTAAATGTCCGACTACGCCACCCGTGGATTGCGGTCAGAGTGAACCGCCGCTGCAGGGCAGACCGCTGAGGCTGGTGTTGTGGGTGCAGCAGAGCGTAGCATAACTCCCCACGGGAGGAGTATAGCCTCAGGGCAGTGTATGCGGAGGATGGGGGTGATGGTGCAGGGCAGCAGCAGTAACGACACGGAGTCAGTGATGCAGTCCAGGGCCTTTACTCACAGTTCTTATTATCCAGACCACGTCTGCAGGTAACGGCTGCCCACGTCGTACTGTGCTCACCAGGTGAGGGGCTCAGACAACTCCCAGATAACTTTGGAGCGCTTCACAGGACCCCCTTTGTGTGTCCTTTGTCTGGCCTTTCTTACCAACCCTTCTGTCCGGCTGCCTCAGGCCTCCTCTTGGTAAACTTGGCGCCAGTTTCCCTGACCCTATGTGGTGCCTTCCTAGCGGGTGTAGCGAGGGGCTGCGCCACATAAAATGTCACAGCCTCCGGTTTCTAGCTGAGGGTCGTTTCCTGCCTCCACTAGTTTCGGGGACCGGTCTCCCCCTTTGGCCTGACCCCTCCACGCAGGTGGATTCAGGCGTGCGGTGGCGACTCGCCCGTCCGCACCCCTGGGATCCCTTCATTCCTCGTTCCTGGAGCCTTCTCCGCTCCTCTTCCTTCCTTCTCCCTCTTCCAGGCCTGGGCCTCTGTTACTAGGCCCGCCTCCGGAGCAGAGCTCATGCAGAGCCCCTGCTCCCTGCCACTTCTGCTCAGACTTCTCTGCACTGAACTAAGATGGTGCCCACCTTTTATACTCCCTTCTCAATGCACCCAGGAACTGCTTCCTCCCTGCTCCTGCACTACAGGGTTCCCCTTCCTCAGTGTTCCCTCCCCCCACTCCAGCCAGGGACAGGGACTGTCGTGCCCATCTCAGAGGCATATTGGTCGCCCTGCCCCACGGCAATGTGGTGTAATGCATGCAGGTGTCGGGTCCTGATCCACACTCCATCCTTACCTGAGAGTGAGATATCACACCTCTGGGTGAGGTGCAATACCTCTGTAGCAACCGAGCCCTCAGGGTGCTACAGTTCCATTTATCTTCAGCCTAGGTGACGTATTGTGATACAGGGCCGTGATTTTGGCTATAAAAGGGTCCCCTAGACCCCTACCCCAAGCTTTTTAAGAGAATCATATATGGCGTGCCAGGAGACTCTATGGAATGCTTTCTCAGCATCCAACGAGAGTATCTAATTACAAATTTTTAACTGCATCTAGCCCAGGAAATACTTTGTGCCTAGTAGCAGTGTCTGCTAGTCAGCGGATTATCCCGGCTGTTAAGCAAGCTACACCACCTGTAGTTTAGACACTTAATTTTTTCAAAGGAAATGCTTCGGGACCATGGGATACTCAGTGAAGAGCATCAGGAGGCACCCCAAGGCATAGGGGCTGGGACTGGCAGTAGGATGCCTTGCGGTGGACAGCCGAGCTCGATCCTTATAAAAGCTTTTTAACTGCAGCAGCTTTAGTGGACGCTACTGGAGCTGGAATTACGCGGCTGCTGGCATGAGACTTGCCCTCCAATAGATCCTTGTAAATGGATTTAAAGTGATTTAAAGTGTATTCATTCAAATTAGAGAGACAATTTAAATTAAAAAGCTTAGAGCTGCCTCCACCACAGGGGGGCTCGCTCGACCCACCAGCGGACAGGCACCAGTATTGGGAGAGGGGGGCTGGCCGTCAGGGTTCACCGCGGCTCTGGCACAAACCCGGCGACACGGAGGTGGCACGGGCAGGAGCGGACTGGCCGTGTCGGCTTCTCACTTTTTGGATTTTAGAAGGGCATGACATGCCTATATCTGTGTCTCCCCCTCCTTTTACTCCTCCACCTCTTTTATTTTCGCATGACTATATGTACTTGTCACTTTTCCATGTGTTAGTTATGTCTTCTGAGCAGTTTGTCAGCTTTTGGACACCTTTGAAGGTGTTTTCTATGTGTTTCTATGTGTGTTTGTTTGCCTGCCATTGGTTTTAACGGTGTTCGAAGGTGTTCGACGAACAGTTCAACGAACAGTTCGGCGAACACATGGGTGTTCGACGAACCGAACCGAACTCGAACACTACGGGGGTGGCTCAACACTAGTGCAGATACCCTAAGGCAGGCAACCCCATCCTATATTCCACAGAAGTATACACACAAAAATATGTATATTCTAAACATTGCTATGCTAAAAAAAAATAAAGTTACATATATATGCTATATATAATCCAGGTCCACACACACATACCACACACAGTTACATTTCATGGAGGATAGATGGGTCTTCAGCATGCAGTGGAATAAAGTCTAGAAGCCATGGAGTAGGAGCAGACAGACAGCGTGCGCAAGGCGGGTCTCCAGTGCTCTCACTCTCAGCACTATGTCTGGACTGCAGGGTAGATGTATTGCCTGAGGAAGGCGTCAATCTTTGTAAAATGGCTGGTCTTCTGAGTCAGCAGGACCTTTCTACTTCCTCCATGTCGTGTTATTAAGGTGAGATTATTACTGTTGTCCCTGTCTCCAGAAAGCCGCTTTTCAACACTAGAAGAGCTTGCCAGCTTAGTAGACATTGAGGAATACCTTTATTTATTTTTTTTGTATAACACTACATACAAAGTAAATCAAACACAGTACACATTAACAAGTACTAGATGAGTAAATTGCTTCAAGGCTAATGGAATTTGCTTAGAATCTTGCAAAATTTTGCACTTTTTCCAAATCCAAAAACATGGCAACTGGCCACTATTTTCTGGACTCTAACGGCCCAGGAAGTTGTAAAAAAATAAAACAAAAACATTATACTCAACTTGTTTCGGCCTTTACCTGTGCCATCACGTCGCTGGCGCTGACTTCAGCCCGATTCTGTCCGGCATCTTCAGCGCTGACTAGGACTTGCGATGTCATGTGCCACACTACAGACTGGGCTGGAGTACAGCTGTGTGGTGGAACAGAAGAGGGCCGGAGTAAGGAGAGTTTAATTTTTTTTTTAACTTGGATTTATTATGTTTTGTGGTCTGGGGAACCCGTAGAGAATAATGCGGCACATTTGATTTGCATTCAATAAATTTAATGGGAATCAAATTTCCCAGTCGAATTTTAGCAAATTTGTCTAATTCGAGTTTCAGCAGATTTTCAGCAGAAAAAAGAGAGTGCATGTTACTTATTTGAAGCGGATCCAGTAGGAAACCTCTCCAGAATAGATCCTATCCAATCAAAAGGTTGCAAAGAATGCTCCAGGTAAAAAAAATCTCAGAAAACTAAAAATTCCTCAAAAACTCCCCATAGAAGGATCATTTCCTGAATAGGTTTCCACTTGAAAAAATTGTAGTTTTTGACAGCCCTAAAAAACGATGTCTGCACATAGTCTTACAGTTCTAAGAAGATATTATCAAGAATTGTTTCAGGTAGAATACAAGTATTTTCTGAAACGGCCTTAGTAGAACAGCTGATTGGACTTTACGAGTCAATTAAAAGCCCAAACTTTAATGCCAAATGCCACTGTGTGTATCCATATACAAATATCAGTCTGGTAGATTTATGAACCTCACAGACTATTGACTATTTTATCACACACCACATGCACTAAGATGAGAGACACCAGACCCAACAATGCAGACAAGCTGAAGGCTGCTATCAAAGAAACCTGGGCTTCCATAACACCTCAGCAGTGCCACAGGCTGATCACCTCCATGCCACGCTGCATTGATGCAGTAATTGATGCAAAAGGAGCCCCGACCAAGTATTGAGTGCATTTACTGAACATACATTTCAGTAGGCCAACATTTTGGATTTTAAAAACATTTTTGAAGCTGTTGTTATAAAGTATTCTAATTTACTGAGATAATGACTTTTGTGTTTTCATTGGCTGTAAGCCATAATCATCAACATTAACAGAAATAAACACTTGAAATAGATCACTCTGTTTGTAATGACTCTATATCATATATGAGTTTCACTTTTTGTATTGAAGAACTGAAATAAATTAACTTTTTGATGATATTCTAATTTAGTGAGATGCACCTGTATATACATTCTTTCAAAACCGACAAATGAGAGAACATTAACCCCTTTCCAACCCATGACGTCTTAGTACGCACATTTGCGTACCCCCGGTTCAGTGAGGGCTGCTGCTCTGAGCCCGCACTGAACCGAGCACATGTCAGCTGATTCTTACAGCTGACATGTGCCCGCAACAGCCGCGGGTGGAATCGCGATCCACCCGCGGCTGTTAACATATTAAATGCCGCTGTCAATCTCCGACAGCGACATTTAACGCGCGCTTCCGGGTTGCGCGTTATAAGCCCCGCCCATCGGCGACCCCGTCACGTTATCGCGGGTCGCCGATGGGCGTGCATGACGACCCAGGGTCTGCAGCAGACGCCTGTGGTTGTCATGATCTGGTCGCTATGAGCGCCACCTAGTGGTCAGCGCTCATAGCACAGGACCATTTCTGCTGCATGCAGGGGATCTGCACGTCCCCTGTATGTAGCAGAGACGATCAGACAACTGCTGCTTCTAGTCTCCTATGGAGACTATTGAAGCATGCAGTAAGTGAAAAAAAATGTTTTTAAAAATAGAAAAAAAAAAAAATATATAAAAGTTTAAATCACCCCCCTTTCGCCCCATTCAAAATAAAATATAAAAAAAAAAACCCCACATACACATATTTGGTATCGCCGCGTTCAGAATTGCCCGATCTATCAATATAAAAAAATAATTAATCCGATCAGTAAACGGTGTAACGAGAAAAAAATTCTAAACGCCAGAATTACGTTTTTTGGTCGCCACAAAATTGCAATAAAATGCAATAACGGGCGATCAAAACATCGGATCTACCCCAAAATGTTATCAATAAAAACGTCAGCCCGGCGCGCAAAAAATAAGCCCTCAATTAGCCCCAGATTACGAAAAATGGAGACGCTACAGGTCTCGGAAAATGGCGCTATTTTTTTTTTTCGTTTTTTTTACCAAATTATGGAATTTTTTTTCACCACTTAAATATAAAATAACCTATACATGTTTGGTGTCTACGAACTCGTAATGACCTGGAGAATAAGAATATCAGGTCAGTTTTAGCATTCAGTGAACGTGGTAAAAAAATAAATAAAAAACAACTGTGGTATTGCACTTTTTTTGCAATTTTACCGCACTTGGAATTTTTTTCCCATTTTACCGTACACGATATGGTAAAACTAGTAATGGCGTTGAAAAGTACAACTTGTCCCGCAAAAAATAAGCCCTCACATAGCCATATTGTCCAAAAAATAAAAACGCTATGGCTCTGGGAACATGGGGAGCAAAAAACGAAAAAGCAAAAACGATAAAACCCAAGGTTGCGAAGGGGTTAATGAATGATGTTTCCTATTAGCATGCATTACTTAGAAATATTGTTTTGTGATATTAAATGCACAATCTATAGAATATTGATAACCGACAAGTATTGTCCTCATCATCTGTTTTGCACTGCTCACAAATACTACATACTTAATATAAATGCAGGTAAATGCAGCATTTTTATTGCAGACTGGGCACAAAGCTCGGTAAAAATATCCTTCTGAAACGCTTGAAAAAGTTGCTCAAAAGTAGTTAACATAAAAGAAGAAAAAAAAAAAAAAATCCAAGCAATCTACAATAACTAGCAGTGCAGAGAACTGTGTCTTTGTACAAAATGAGTATATTCCTGCACCACTAACTCTAATCATAGCATTCCAACATGGAGGTGACATCAGCAATCTTCCGTACTTATCTGCTCCAAGGAAGTTTTTTACTTAACTTTTACATTTCCAAATATTTAAAGGAATATTCATTAATACATATATTTTTAACTAGTTGTATTCATTACTATTTATATTGGTCATTTATTCATCATAACTAGTTTATGTTTTATATAATTATTGATAAAAACTAATCCTTCTCCTCAGTTTACTTTTCAATATCAATGTCAAGACTCTGCCTGTAATATTTCTTGTTAGTACAGATTAATCGCCATGTAGATTTGTATCTTAATGGAAGAACCCTAATTACTTATTAATGGAGGAACCCTAAACACAATTACATAAAGATGGTGAAAATTTTGAACAATTAGAAACCCTGATATGTTTGATAATTTGGGAGTGAGACAAGTACATGTACCTAGAATTTAATTACATTTCATCTAAATTTTTTGTTGGAGTTAGATCTAGATTTTTTCCTCATTACTTGCTTCCTTTCATATAGAGATGGCTAATAAAATTCTTTCTACTTAGAGCCACCACTATTGGGATTTCCCTGTAGGAAATTAGAGAGCTCCCGTCAAGGGGGCAGTTCAGGGATTAGGATATTGGCGATCTATGCGAAGTATAAGTCGTCAATATCAAATTGGTGGTTGTTTGACACCCGGCACCGCCACTGTTCAGCTGATATCCGGAACCACTGCTGACCTGGAACCGCTGCTGACCAACTTTTACAGTGTATGGAGTCGCAACACCAGATCTCTATAGGCTGTGTAGTAGCAACTCAGCTCCAATTTACTTCAATGAAATCTGAGCTCCAGGAAGTTCGATGTCAGACCCCTCCCCGCCAATCTGACATTAATCATCAATGTCTTAGTCCTTTAAGCTCTATGAAAGTCATGCGTTGTAAGAGTTAGCATGCAGGATTTTATTATTTAACTCAGTCCATGCTTGTGCTCCCAGGTAATAGTAAACTGCTCCTAAGGTCTTCCATTGTAAATGTGCTGTACTGTGTACTTGAAATGTCTACAGTTTTCCCACAACCAATATTTCCCATCTATTTGTAGGAATGGGGATAAAGCAATTGAGCAAAAAGATTGGCAGGACCTTGGTCCAGTAGCCATATTAGTAGTCCGTGGCCACCAGACCTGCATACTTCTTTCTACCTGTCAGCATTATCGGTGCCTCTTCTGATTAGTAGGCACTGGACAAGGTCATCCTGAAAGGATTATTCCCATATTCAAAAATAAGAGAATAATAGACAGGCGGAAATCAAGCACATTTGCCATCAATTTGTTGCTCCTCGCTGTCTCCAATCAGCTCCTATACCTGCTTTTGTTTATTAAGGTAACTGACCTTTGACAGAAAATGAGCAGTGATTCCAAGCTCTTTTCATTTGAGCTTGTAAACACTGCACTGACGCTGACCAGATCGCTGGAGCACAATGTTTTCACCTGATCACTGTCAGCTTTAGTCTCCCTGCACTCATAGATGCTTAAGTGAGCAAAGACACCTGATATAGAAGCAGAGGAGAACACACAGTTTGGGATAGCAGGGCAATAATGCGAACAGTCAAAGAAACAGGAAGCCGAGAAGCTGGGGAGCGGTGTGCTCCTGAAAAATGAAGATGGAACAACCCCTTTAATCTTAAAAATAACTGTTTTTCCTTGGACTTCCTTAGTGTTCTCCCATCTTTTAAACTCAACTGTGGAGCTTTGCAATATGCTAGTTCATTTGGAGGGAAAAATGAAGATGATAATATATTCTGTTGCACCCTACTAAATATTAAACAACAAGTATTTTAAAGTATCTTCATTTGTTAATTTGTCATTGTGCAATATACTGCAGACAAACTCCACACTTCTTTATGTGATTGACAGTCAATAGATAGATCTGGATAAATGTCAGACATTAATACATTTCAGAATCTCATCTACTGCATGTGTACTTATACCGATATTGTTTCTTTCTGAACAATCTTAAATGGTTAGATATACAGTATATATATATATATATATATATATATATATATATATATATATATATATATATATATAGTGCTGGCCAAAAGTATTGGCACCCCTGCAATTCTGTCAGATAATACTCTGTTTCTTCCTGAAAATGATTGCAATCACAAATTCTTTGGTATTATTCTCTTCATTTAATTTGTCTTCAATGAAAAAAACACAAAAAGAATTGTCCTAAAGCCAAATTGGATATAATTCCACACCAAACCTAAAAAAGGGGGTGGACAAAAGTATTGGCACCTTTTGAAAAATCATGTGATGCTTCTCTAATTCGTGCAATTAACAAGCACCTGTAACTTACCTGTGGCACCTAACAGGTGTTGGCAATAACTAAATCACACTTGCAGCCAGTTAACATGGATTAAAGTTGACTCAACCTCTGTCCTGTGTCCTTGTGTGTACCACACTGAGCATGGAGAAAAGAAAGAGGACCAAAGAACTGTCTGAGGACTTGAAAAACCAAATTGTGAGGAAGCATGAGCAATCTCAAGGCTACAAGTCCATCTCCAAAGACCTGAATGTTCCTGTGTCTTCCGTGCGCAGTGTCATCAAGAAGTTTAAAGCCCATGGCACTGTGGCTAACCTACCTAGATGTGGACGGAAAAGAAAAATCGACGAGAAATTTCAACGCAAGATTGTGCGAATGGTGGATAAAGAACCTCGACTAACATCCAAACAAGTTCAAGCTGCCCTGCAGTCCGAGGGTACAACAGTGTCAACCCGTACTATCCGTCGGCGTCTGAATGAAAAGAGACTGTATGGTAGGATACCCAGGAAGACCCCACTTCTTACCCTGAGACATAAAAAAGCCAGGCTGGAGTTTGCCAAAACTTACCTGAGAAAGCCTAAAACATTTTGGAAGAATGTTCTCTGGTCAGATGAGACAAAAATAGAGCTTTTTGGGAAATAGCATCAACATAGAGTGTACAGGAAAAAAAAGAGGCATTCAAAGAAAAAAACACGGTCCATACAGTCAAACATGGCGGAGGTTCCCTGATGTTTTAGGGTTGCTTTGCTGCCTCTGGCACTGGACTGCTTGACCGTGTGCATGGCATTATGAAGTCTGAAGACTACCAACAAATTTTGCAGCATAATGTAGGGCCCAGTGTGAGAAAGCTGGATCTCCCTCAGAGGTCATGGGTTTTCCAGCAGGACAATGACCCAAAACACACTTCCAAAAGAACTATAAAATGGTTTTAGAGAAAGCACTGGAGACTTCTAAGGTGGCCAGCAATGAGTCCAGACCTGAATCCCATAGAACAACTGTGGAGAGATCTCAAAATGGCAGTTTGGAGAAGGCACCCTTCAAATATCAGTGACCTGGAGCAGTTTGCCAAAGAAGAATGGTCTACAATTCCAGCAGAGCATTGTAAGAAACTCATTGATGGTTACCGGAAGCGGTTGTTCGCAGTTATTTTGGCTAAAGGTTGTGCAACCAAGTATTAGGCTGAGGGTGCCAATACTTTTGTCCGGCCCTTTTTTGGAGTTTTGTGTGAAATGATCAATGATTTGATATTTGCTTCATTCTCTTTTGTGTTTTTTCCTTGCAAGCAAATTAAATGAAGATAATAATACCAAAGAATTTGTGATTGCAATCATTTTCAGGAAGAAACTGAGTATTATCTGACAGAATTGCAAGGGTGCCAATACTTTTGGCCAGCACTGTATATATATGTGTGTATATATATATATATATATATATATATATATATATATATATATATATATATATATATATATATATATATATACAGTTGAAACCAGAAGTTTACATACACTAAAAAGACACATATGAATGTTACAGTAAGCAATAAAAATGCTTTAAAACATTCTCTCTCTCTTATTATTCTGGCATTTAGCAAATATTAAAAATTATGGTAATCCTAATTGACCTAAAATGGGAAAGGTTTATTCTGATTTCATGTCAGATATTGAGAAAAAACCTGCATATGTGTCTTTTTATATAGTGTATGTAAACTTCTGGTTTCAACTGTATATATACCCTATTTTTCGAACTATAAGACGCACCTAGGTTTTAGGGGAGGAAAATAGAAAAAAAAAAGTAAGCAAAAACACCAAGGTTACTTACCGGTAGCCGTTTTTTCCTGAACCCATGACAGCACACCTAGGACAGGAAACCGTCTGAAATAAATGGGCGGTACCTCTCCCTCGCTTCAGTTGTTTACAGAGCATTGAGAGGACCTCGCAAAGAGGTTAGGCATATAACCAACACCTACAATATATATATATATATATATAACACCCAAAACAGTGCACACCAGGGTGTGAGAAACAGAAAAATAGGGGGGGGGGATTACGGGTGCTGTCATGGGTTCAGGAAAAACCGGCTACCGGTAAGTAACCTTGGTGTTTTCTCCTCACCCATGACAGCACACCTTGAGAGAATTTTGGAGAATTATGAGCACCCTAGGGAGGGACCACCGCCTGAAGTACCCTTCTCCCAAAGGTGAGGTCAGAGGAGGACAGATTCAACCAATAGTGTTTAAAGAAGGTGGATGGTGTAGACCAAGTAGCAGCTCTACATATCTGATCGATTGAGACGTCTGCCCTTTCTGCCCAGGAGGTTGCGACGGCTCTGGTGGAATGAGCCCTGACATTGTCCGGGGCCGGAACTCCTGTGGACGTATATGCTAAACAAATGGCCTCCCTAAGCCACCTAGAAATGGTACCTCTTGGACACCCCGTGACCCTTCCTATTCCGCTGAAAGGCCAGGAACAAGGAATGGTCCTTCCTCCATACACTAGTCATGTTAATGTACTGTAGTAGGGATCTTCTAACATCTAGGTTATGGAATCTAACTTCTCCTGGGTTTTTAGGATTGCTGCAAAACGAGGGTAGTACAATCTCCTGGTTACAGTGAAATCTAGATACCACTTTGGGAAGGTATGCTGGATCTGTACGCAAGGTGACCCTATCATCATAAATTTGTGTGTAGGGAGGATTAACCGAAAGGGCCTGCAAGTCACCCACCCTACGAGCAGACGTTAAGGCCACTAAGAGGACGGTCTTAAGGGTGAGGATCTTTGGAGAGACATCCTGTAGGGGTTCAAACGAGTCACTGGTAAGTGCGTTCAAGACCAAATTCAGGTCCCAGGAAGGAACTCTTAGGGACCGAACCGGTCTGGCTCTGGCACAGGACTTGATAAACCTCGAGACCCACCTGTTCCCAGCCAAGTTACAATTATAGAGCACCCCCAATGCCAACACCTGAACTTTAAGAGTCCCCGTGGCTAGACCTAGGTCATGCCCCTTTTGCAGAAACTCCAGGATTCCCCTGATTGGAGGCTTGTCTGATAATGGGGCATCTATAAATTCTAGGAATTTACTCCAGACTCGGTTATGAATCTTAGTCGTTATTGGTTTCCTACTACCCAGCAAGGTAGAGACCAACCCTGGTGAAAACCCCTTGTTACTCAGTAGTGACTTCTCAAATTCCATGCCGCAAGATGGAAACCTCTGGCTTGGGCGTGGAATACTGGTCCCTGAATGAGAAGGTCCGGCCTCTCTGGTAGAACCCAGGGATCTGAAACCGACATTAGTCGAAGCAGGGAGAACCAAGGCCTCTTGGGCCAAAAAGGGGCTATAAGAATTACCCTTGCGCCTTCCTCCCGAATCTTCCTCACCACTGCTGGAATCATTACTAATGGGCGAAAGGCATAAGCCTTCCTGAACTTCCAAGGGATCTGGAGGGCATCCACAGCATGGGGATTTTCTGCTGGATTTAAGGAACAGAATCTGTCTACCTTCCTGTTTGCTCTTGTGGCGAACAGGTCTATGTCTGGCTGTCCCCATAACTGGACAATCTGTTGGAAGACCCCCGGGTTTAAGCTCCATTCCCCTTGTCTTAGGGTATGGCGGCTGAGAAAATCTGCCTTTACGTTTTCCACCCCCTTTATATGAAGGGCACTGAGGGATGGGAGGTGTCGTTCTGCCAGATGAAGGATTCTGTCTGCCACAGCCATCAGAGAGCGTGATCTTGTTCCCCCCTAGTTATTCACATAGGCTACTGATGTCCGGTTGTCGGACCTGACCTGGACGTGGTGACCCTGAATGTGAGGAAGGAAGCCTATCAGGGATCTCTCTACTGCCCAAAGCTCTTTTATGTTTGAGGATGCCCCCATCTCGTGGTATGTCCAGTGACCCTGTATTGAGAGCTCTGCCAGATGACCCCCCCATCTGGAACTGCTCGCATCGGTTGTAATCACCCGATCTACTGGTCTGGACCACTGTAAGCCTGAGGTCAGATTTCCCCTGTCTGTCCACCATGAAAGGGAATCCACAGCTTCTGGGGAGAGAGAGAACTTGCTTTCTAAATACCCGTTGAAGGACTTCTGCGCTGACAGGACCTCCCACAGAAGAAGCCTCATATGCCCCTGAGCCCATTTGACTGCTGTCATTTGACAGGCCGTCATAGAGCCCAGGAGGGACATTGCCTCTCTTAGGGACATCACTGGAGATCGCATGGCTTTCAAGACTAAAATGATCAATTTGCGGACCTTGTCTTCTGGGAGGAAGCATGCTTGGAGATGAGAGTCCAGGATTAGACCTAGGAAGATCTGAGTCCTTGAGGGGGTTAGTTTTGACTTTTGGGAATTTACCAACCACCCTAGCTGATGCAACACCGCCGTGACTTCTAGAAGTTGACTGGAGCAGTGGACTTCTGATTTCCCTACTATTAAGAAGTCGTCTAAATAGGGCACGATCACTGCGTTCTTGATTCGTAGAAAGGCTGTTACTTCCGCTATTAGTTTTGTGAATATTCTCGGGGCTATGGAGAGGCCGAAGGGTAGGGCAGCAAACTGAAAATGCCTCAGCTCTTTCTGAATGAACAGGGCTACTCTCAGATACTTCTGGTAGTCTGGATGAATTGGGACGCGATAATATGCGTCCTTCAGGTCTATTACTGCCATAAAGCAATTGTGGTGCAAGAGCTTCACTGCCGAGCTCACTGACTCCATCTTGAAAGTCTGGTTTTCTATTAACTGGTTCAGACTCCTGAGCTTGATGATGGTCCTTAAGGACCCATTGTTTTTTTTATCATAAACCGAGGGGAATAGAATCCATTCCCTCTTTGTGGTATCGGCACTTCGAGAAGGACCCGTTTCCTTACTAGCCCTAATATTTCTGCTTCCAGTGTTATTTGTTCTTCCTGGACCTTCCTTTTGGGGGTAACCACAAAGGTCCGACAAGGGATCTGGCTGAACCGTATCTTCAGGCCACCACTCACAATGTTCAGAATTCAGGGGTTTGCTGTAATTGCTTTCCAAGCTGGAAAAAAGTGGGAAAGCCTCCCCCTTACCTCCGGCTTGGCGTCATTGGGAGGACTTTTTGTATTTGAGGATGGTCCTCCAAACATATAGCCCGACTCCTTTTTGGACTTGGTCTCCCATCTTCTCCTGTCTTCTGGAGGGCAACCCCGATCAAATTCTCTCCTCTGAAAACCAAACTTTTTTGAGTCCCCTGAAAATCCTGGGAACCCTTTGTTCCTATCGCCCGCCTTTTCTAAAAGGTCTTCCAACTTCTGGCCAAACAGGAGTCTACCGTCACATGGGAGGGAACACAATTTATGCTTGGACTGTAGGTCGCCTGGGCAACCTTTGAGCCACAAGGCCAATCTGGCAGCATTAGATAGACTCGCTGATCTAGCCGAAAGCCTGACAGAGTCTGCTGAAGAGTCCGCCAGGAAGGCCGATGCTGCCTGCATTAGGGGTAGTGTAACATATCTAGTGGCGTTCTTGCATAGTGCTCTATCCCCCACTATGCAAGATCGCAAACTTGATCACCAGTCCAGTCTGCTAGCCTGGCTTCTTTCCATGCTGGCTGCTTGCCTCTGTTCTGGCTGCTTAAGGGTGGCGCCCGATCTCTTCCTGCTTCTTGTAGCTGCTGTGGGCACACCAATAATGCGTCCTCAGCCTATTGCTGTCCGTCACTGGATATTTAAACCAGCTTCACCTGGAAGCTGGTGCCTGAGCAACGTGTTAATTCAGTGTGCTCTTTCACTCTGAATGTGCCAGGTCCTATTCTGTGTTTTATTGCCTGCCTGTCTGCCTTCCTGGAGGCTGTATTTCCAGGCCTGTCTGAACACGCTACTAGCCTGCTTGTCCCGCCCTCTGGGGGTCGCATACCCAGTCTCGCTCCTGTATCTCGCTGCAGTAACAGTTCCTGTCTGAACTGTCTCCTAACCTGCTTCCTGTTTTTCTCTATGTCCGTACCTTCCCTTTCTCCTGCATTGTCTGAACCAGCACTTGGCTTTACCTTGGCTCGTTCCTGTATTTGTTGCAGTAACAGTTCCTGTCTGAACTGTCTCCTAACCAGCTTCCTGTTTTTCTCTATGTCCGTACCTTCCCTTTTTCTGCAGAGTCTGAACCTGCTCCTAACTCTTACTCATAGGCGGATTATAATGAGGGCAATCCGGGCTACCGCCCGGCGCCTCGGGTCTCCAGGGGGCCCGGGGCTCCGGGGGGGCTATGGCCGGATTGCCCTCATTATATGTGTGGCCCCGCGGCACATACTGGCAGACTGCTTCTTCTTCGGCCAGGCCAGCACTGCAGCAGTTAACTTCCCTGTGTGCTGGCCCAGCCGCGTCACTGCTAGGAGACGCAGCCCTTTGCACGGCCGTGTCTCCTGGCTGTGACGTCACGCAGTGCGCGCCCGGCCTGCACTGTTACTTACCACCGGAGGGGAGCAGGAGCCTGGAGGACTGGAGCCGAGCCGGGGGATGGTGAGTGTGTGTGTGTGAGAGAGTGTGTATGTGTGAGAGTGAGTGTGCGTGTGTGTGTATGTGTATGTATGCATGTGTGTGCAGGCAGATATCATGGTGTGATGTCTGTTTATATGTATTTTTGTGTTTCAAATGTGTTTATGCGTGTATGTGTATATCTGCATATGTTTGTGTGCGTGACTGCGTGCATGACTGCGTGCGGCCTCCTGCTGAGTATAGATGGCGCCGTGCGGCCTCCTGCTGTCTCTGGAGGGGGGGCCGTGTGGCCTCCCGCTGTGTATAGATGGCACCGTGCTGCTCCCTGCTGTGTATAGATGGCATAGTGAAGCCTCCTGCTGTGTCTAGATGGCTCCATGCGGGCTCCCTGCTGTGTATAGATGGCACAGTGCGGCCTCCCGCTGTGTCTAGATGGCTCCGTGCGGCCTCCCGCTGTGTATAAATGGCTCTGCGCAGCCTCCCGCTGTGTATAGATGGCTCAGTGCGGCCTCCCGCTGTGTATAGATAGCTCCGTGCGGCCTCCCGCTGTGTATAGATGGCTACGTGCGGCCTCCCGCTGTGTATAGATGGCTACGTGCGGCTCCCTGCTGTATATAGATGGCACCGTGCGGCCTCCCGCTGTGTATAGATGGCACCGTGCGGCCTCCCGCTGTGTATAGATGGCACCGTGCGGCCTCCCGCTGTGTATAGATGGCACCATGCAGCTCCCTGCTGTGTATAGATGGCACCATGCGGCCTCCCGCTGTGTATAGATGGCACCGTGCGGCCTCCCGCTGTGTATAGATGGCTCCATGCGGCCTCCCGCTTTGTATAGATGGCACCGTGCGGCTCCCTGCTGAGTATAGATGGCTCCGTGCGGCTCCCTGCTGTGTATAGATGGCTCCGTGCGGCTCCCTGCTGAGTATAGATGGCGCCGTGCGGCCTCCTGCTGTCTCTGGAGGGGGGCCGTGCGGCCTCCCGCTGTATATAGATGGCACCGTGCGGCTCCCTGCTGTGTATAGATGGCACAGTGCGGCCTCCCGCTGTGTCTAGATGGCTCCGTGCGGCCTCCCGCTGTGTATAGATGGCTCCGTGCGGCCTCCCACTGTGTATAGATGGCTACGTGTGGCCTCCCGCTGTGTATAGATGGCTACGTGCGGCTCCCTGCTGTATATAGATGGCACCGTGCGGCCTCCCGCTGTGTATAGATGGCACCGTGCAGCTCCCTGCTGTGTATAGATGGCACCGTGCGGCCTCCCGCTGTGTATAGATGGCACCATGCAGCTCCCTGCTGTGTATAGATGGCACCATGCGGCCTCCCGCTGTGTATAGATGGCACCGTACGGCCTCCCGCTGTGTATAGATGGCTCCATGCGGCCTCCCGCTTTGTATAGATGGCACCGTGCGGCTCCCTGCTGTGTATAGATGGCTCCGTGCGGCTCCCTGCTGTGTATAGATGGCTCTGTGCGACTCCCTGCTGAGTATAGATGGCGCCGTGCGGCCTCCTGCTGTCTCTGGAGGGGGGCCGTGCGGCCTCCCGCTGTGTATAGATGGCACCGTGCGGCTCCCTGCTGTGTATAGATGGCACAGTGCGGCCTCCCGCTGTGTCTAGATGGCTCCGTGCGGCCTCCCGCTGTGTATAGATGGCTCTGTGCAGCCTCCCGCTGTGTATAGTTGGCTCCATGCGGCCTCCCGCTGTGTATAGATGGCTCCGTGCGGCCTCCCGCTGTGTATAGATGGCTTCGTGCGGCCTCCCGCTGTGTATAGATGGCTACGTGCGGCCTCCTGCTGTGTATAGATGGCACCGTGCGGCTCCCTGCTGTGTATAGATGGCTACGTGCGGCCTCCCGCTGTCTCTGGGGTGGGCGCCGTGCGGTCTCCCGCTGTGTATAGATGGCACCATGCAGCTCCCTGCTGTGTATAGATGGCACCGTGCGGCCTCCCGCTGTGTATAGATGGCACCATGCAGCTCCCTGCTGTGTATAGATGGCACCGTGCGGCCTCCCGCTGTGTATAGATGACACCGTGCGGCCTCCCGCTGTGTATAGATGGCTCCGTGCGGCCTCCCGCTGTGTATAGATGGCACCATGTGGCTCCCTGCTGTGTATAGATGGCTCCGTGCGGCTCCCTGCTGTGTATAGATGGCTCCGTGTGGCTCCCTGCTGAGTATAGATGGCGCTGTGCGGCCTCCTGCTGTCTCTGGAGGGGGAGCGGTGCGGCCTCCCGCTGTGTATAGATGGCACCGTGCGGCTCCCTGCTGTGTATAGATGGCACAGTGCGGCCTCCCGCTGTGTCTAGATGGCTCCGTGCGGGCTCCCTGCTGTGTATAGATGGCACAGTGCGGCCTCCCGGTGTGTCTAGATGGCTACGTGCGGCCTCCCGCTGTGTATAGATGGCTACGTGCGGCCTCCCGCTGTCTCTGGGGGGGTGCCGTGCGGCCTCCCGCTGTGTATAGATGGCACCATGCAGCTCCCTGCTGTGTATAGATGGCACCGTACGGCCTCCCGCTGTGTATAGATGGCACCATGCAGCTCCCTGCTGTGTATAGATGGCACCGTGTGGCCTCCCGCTGTGTATAGATGACACCGTGCGGCCTCCCGCTGTGTATAGATGGCTCCGTGCGGCCTCCCGCTGTGTATAGATGGCACCGTTCGGCTCCTTGCTGTGTATAGATGGCTCCGTGCGGCTCCCTGCTGTGTATAGATTGCTCCGTGCGGCTCCCTGCTGAGTATAGATGGCGCTGTGCGGCCTCCTGCTGTCTCTGGAGGGGGAGCGGTGCGGCCTCCCGCTGTGTATAGATGGCACCGTGCGGCTCCCTGCTGTGTATAGATGGCACAGTGCGGCCTCCCGCTGTGTCTAGATGGCTCCGTGCGGGCTCCCTGCTGTGTATAGATGGCACAGTGCGGCCTCCCGCTGTGTCTAGATGGCTACGTGCGGCCTCCCGCTGTGTATAGATGGCTACGTGCGGCCTCCCGCTGTCTCTGGGGGGGTGCCGTGCGGCCTCCCGCTGTGTATAGATGGCACCATGCAGCTCCCTGCTGTGTATAGATGGCACCGTACGGCCTCCAGCTGTGTATAGATGGCACCATGCAGCTCCCTGCTGTGTATAGATGGCACCGTGTGGCCTCCCGCTGTGTATAGATGACACCGTGCGGCCTCCCGCTGTGTATAGATGGCTCCGTGCGGCCTCCCGCTGTGTATAGATGGCACCGTTCGGCTCCTTGCTGTGTATAGATGGCTCCGTGCGGCTCCCTGCTGTGTATAGATTGCTCCGTGCGGCTCCCTGCTGAGTATAGATGGCTCAGTGCGGCCTCCTGCTGTCTCTGGAGGGGGAGCCGTGCGGCCTCCCGCTGTGTATAGATGGCACCGTGCGGCTCCCTGCTGTGTATAGATGGCACAGTGCGGCCTCCCGCTGTGTCTAGATGGCTCCGTGCGGGCTCCCTGCTGTGTATAGATGGCACAGTGCGGCCTCCCGCTGTGTCTAGATGGCTACGTGCGGCCTCCCGCTGTGTATAGATGGCTACGTGCGGCCTCCCGCTGTCTCTGGGGGGGTGCCGTGCGGCCTCCCGCTGTGTATAGATGGCACCATGCAGCTCCCTGCTGTGTATAGATGGCACCGTACGGCCTCCCGCTGTGTATAGATGGCACCATGCAGCTCCCTGCTGTGTATAGATGGCACCGTGTGGCCTCCCGCTGTGTATAGATGACACCGTGCGGCCTCCCGCTGTGTATAGATGGCTCCGTGCGGCCTCCCGCTGTGTATAGATGGCACCGTTCGGCTCCTTGCTGTGTATAGATGGCTCCGTGCGGCTCCCTGCTGTGTATAGATTGCTCCGTGCGGCTCCCTGCTGAGTATAGATGGCACAGTGCGGCCTCCCGCTGTGTCTAGATGGCTACGTGCGGCCTCCCGCTGTGTATAGATGGCTACGTGCGGCCTCCCGCTGTCTCTGGGGGGGTGCCGTGCGGCCTCCCGCTGTGTATAGATGGCACCATGCAGCTCCCTGCTGTGTATAGATGGCACCGTACGGCCTCCAGCTGTGTATAGATGGCACCATGCAGCTCCCTGCTGTGTATAGATGGCACCGTGTGGCCTCCCGCTGTGTATAGATGACACCGTGCGGCCTCCCGCTGTGTATAGATGGCTCCGTGCGGCCTCCCGCTGTGTATAGATGGCACCGTTCGGCTCCTTGCTGTGTATAGATGGCTCCGTGCGGCTCCCTGCTGTGTATAGATTGCTCCGTGCGGCTCCCTGCTGAGTATAGATGGCTCAGTGCGGCCTCCTGCTGTCTCTGGAGGGGGAGCCGTGCGGCCTCCCGCTGTGTATAGATGGCACCGTGCGGCTCCCTGCTGTGTATAGATGGCACAGTGCGGCCTCCCGCTGTGTCTAGATGGCTCCGTGCGGGCTCCCTGCTGTGTATAGATGGCACAGTGCGGCCTCCCGCTGTGTCTAGATGGCTACGTGCGGCCTCCCGCTGTGTATAGATGGCTACGTGCGGCCTCCCGCTGTCTCTGGGGGGGTGCCGTGCGGCCTCCCGCTGTGTATAGATGGCACCATGCAGCTCCCTGCTGTGTATAGATGGCACCGTACGGCCTCCCGCTGTGTATAGATGGCACCATGCAGCTCCCTGCTGTGTATAGATGGCACCGTGTGGCCTCCCGCTGTGTATAGATGACACCGTGCGGCCTCCCGCTGTGTATAGATGGCTCCGTGCGGCCTCCCGCTGTGTATAGATGGCACCGTTCGGCTCCTTGCTGTGTATAGATGGCTCCGTGCGGCTCCCTGCTGTGTATAGATTGCTCCGTGCGGCTCCCTGCTGAGTATAGATGGCGCTGTGCGGCCTCCTGCTGTCTCTGGAGGGGGAGCGGTGCGGCCTCCCGCTGTGTATAGATGGCACCGTGCGGCTCCCTGCTGTGTATAGATGGCACAGTGCGGCCTCCCGCTGTGTCTAGATGGCTCCGTGCGGGCTCCCTGCTGTGTATAGATGGCACAGTGCGGCCTCCCGCTGTGTCTAGATGGCTACGTGCGGCCTCCCGCTGTGTATAGATGGCTACGTGCGGCCTCCCGCTGTCTCTGGGGGGGTGCCGTGCGGCCTCCCGCTGTGTATTGATGGCACCATGCAGCTCCCTGCTGTGTATAGATGGCACCGTACGGCCTCCCGCTGTGTATAGATGGCACCATGCAG
Organism: Phyllobates terribilis; assembly: GCF_046119375.1. Lineage (NCBI taxonomy): Eukaryota > Metazoa > Chordata > Amphibia > Anura > Dendrobatidae > Phyllobates > Phyllobates terribilis. The sequence continues at coordinate 757,162,745 of NW_027362763.1, read as the reverse complement.
CTCCCTGCTGTGTATAGATGGCACCGTGTGGCCTCCCGCTGTGTATAGATGACACCGTGCGGCCTCCCGCTGTGTATAGATGGCTCCGTGCGGCCTCCCGCTGTGTATAGATGGCACCGTTCGGCTCCTTGCTGTGTATAGATGGCTCCGTGCGGCTCCCTGCTGTGTATAGATTGCTCCGTGCGGCTCCCTGCTGAGTATAGATGGCTCAGTGCGGCCTCCTGCTGTCTCTGGAGGGGGAGCCGTGCGGCCTCCCGCTGTGTATAGATGGCACCGTGCGGCTCCCTGCTGTGTATAGATGGCACAGTGCGGCCTCCCGCTGTGTCTAGATGGCTCCGTGCGGGCTCCCTGCTGTGTATAGATGGCACAGTGCGGCCTCCCGCTGTGTCTAGATGGCTACGTGCGGGCTCCCTGCTGTGTATAGATGGCACAGTGCGGCCTCCCGCTGTGTCTAGATGGCTCTGTGCGGCCTCCCGCTGTGTCTAGATGGCTCCGTGCAGCCTCCTGCTGTTTATAGATGGCTCCGTGCGGCCTCCCGCTGTGTATAGATGGCTACATGCGGCCTCCCGCTGTGTATAGATGGCTCCGTGCGGCCTCCCACTGTGTACAGATGGCTCCGTGCGGCCTCCCGCTGTGTATAGATGGCTACATGAGGCCTCCCGCTGTGTATAGACGGCTCCGTGGGCCTCCCGCTGTGTATAGATGGCTCCGTGCGGCCTCCCGCTGTGTATAGATGGCTCCGTGCGGCCTCCCGCTGTGTACAGATGGCTATTTGCTGCCTCCCGCTGTGTATAGATGGCTAAGTGCGGCCTCCCGCTGTGTATAGATGGCGCAGTGCGGCCTCCCGCTGTGTATAGATGGCGCCATGCGGCCTCCCGCTGTGTATAGATGGCTACGTGCGGCCTCCCGCTGTGTATAGATGGCTACGTGCGGCCTCCCGCTGTGTATAGATGGCTATGTGCGGCCTCCTGCCGTGTATAGATGGCTACGTGCGGCCTCCTGCCGTGTATAGATGGCTACGTGCGGCCTCCTGCCGTGTATAGATTGCTCCGTGCGGCCTCCTGACGTGCATAGATGGCTTCGTGCGGCCTCCCGCCGTGTATAGATGGCTATGTGCGGCCTCCCGCCATGTATAGATGGCTACGTGCGGCCTCCTGCCGTGTATAGATGGCTACGTGTGGCCTCCTGCCGTGTATAGATGGCTACGTGCGGCCTCCTGCCGTGTATAGATGGCTCCATGCGCCCTCCTGACGTGTATAGATGGCTTCGTGCGGCCTCCCGCCGTGTATATATGGCTACGTGGGGAATCCTGCCATGTATAGATGGCTACGTGTGGCCAACTACCGTGTATAGATGGCTACGTGTGGCCTCCTGCCGTGTATAGATGGCTACATGCGGCCTCCTGCCGTGTATAGATGGCTACGTGCGGCCTCCTGCCGTGTATAGATGGCTACGTGCGGCCTCCTGCTGTGTATAGATGGCTACGTGTGCTCCATATTGAGTCATACAATTAATGTAAGGCTATGTGCCCACGATGCAGAAATGCTCCGGATTTTTTTTGAGCATTTCTGCATCTCCCTGGCAGAAAAAACGCATGCGGATTGTATATGCGGATTGTACATGCGTTTTTCCTGCCATGGACATGCGGATGTGAAGCGTTCTTCACATGCATTTCAGCATGCGGGTTGACAAGCGCTTTCCAAGCGATTTTAGCATGCAACCGGCATGGATTTATATAGTGTGACCGTAAAAGAATGGTAAAAAATAAATATATACTTACCTTCTGATGGCCTGCCGACGTCAGCGGTCGTGTGACCCGTCGCATGACTAAATGACGTCACGGCAGGTCCTTTTCAGACCATCGCGAGCTGCCGGCAAGCCAGGACGCATCGGATAAAGACACCGGGGGCCATCAGAAGGTAAGTATAATATTTATTTTTTATTTTATTCTTTTTTTTACAGGTTCTATGGTACCCGGGTCCGGAGGAGAGTCTCATCTTCTCCAAACCCGGGTACCATCCGCACATTGAAACACATGGATTCTGCATGTACAGATGCAGTGATGCGGATTCCATGCGTTCCAATGCAAGCCAATGGCGGCGTTTCCGCAAAATAATTGCTAGTGCTGCGGATTTTTCCGCAATGATAATCCGCAGCGGAAATTTCCGCAGCATGTGCACAGCACATGCGGATTATCATTGGGGAACATGGCAGACCTTCTACCAAGCGTTTTTTAAGCGTTTCTGCAGCGGAATTGCCGCTGCGGAAACGCTTAAAAAACGCGTAGTGGGCACATAGCCTAAAAAAAATTATTATAATTAATATTGTGCCAAATTAATTTTACGTGAACTATCACATGATCTATCACAGGGGATCATGTGACATGTCACGTGATACATCAGGTGTGTGTGTGTGGGGTGGGGGGCCCGCGCCTTCTAAACTGCCCGGGGCCCTTGCTACTCTTAATCCACCCCTGCTCCTACTCGTTGTCGCTGTACTTCCGTTTGTGAGTTTACAGTCCACTCGCTACTTCATTGCAAGTATCTTGTGTGTATCTGGTTCTGCCTTTCCCTTCCAGTCTGTTCCGTGTGAACAGTGCCCTGTCCCATCTGCTCTGCCTTGCTCGCCGCTCCAGCGGTTTCTGCCCGCTCTGCCTTGTTCGCCGCTCCGGCGGTTTCAGCCCGCTCTGCCTTGCTCACCACTCCGGCGGTTCTTGCCTGCTCTGCCTTGCTCACCGCTCCGGCGGTTCTTGCCTGCTCTGCCTTGCTCACCGCTCCCGCGGTTTCTGCCTGCTCTGCCTTTGCTCACCACTCCGGCGGTTCTTGCCTGCTCTGCCTTGCTCACCGCTCCGGTGGTTTCTGCCTGCTCTGCCTTTGCTCACCGCTCCAGGCGGTCTCGCTCTGCTCTGCCTTTGTTCACCGCTCCAGGCGGTCTCGCTCTGCTCTGCCTTTGCTCACCGCTCCAGGCAGCCTCGCTCTGCTCTGCCTTTGCTCACCACTCCAGGTGGTCTTGCTCTGCTCTTGCTCACCGCTTCGGCGGTCTCGCCCTGCTTTGCTCTTGCTCACCGCTCCGGCGGCCTTGCTCTGCTCTGTTTGTCTACCACATCTGCGGTTCTGTTCCTGAGTCCCAGTCTGTATTGGACCTTATCCCGTCTGTGCTCCAACCTGCTAGTGCCTCCCTGTCTGCACTCTAGCCGTGCTTGCCTGTACCCCCTGCCTGAATACCCGCCTACCTGCATACCAGTCGTGCCTGCCTATACCCACCAGTCAGTGTGCCAGCCGAACCTGCCTGTTCCTGTATTCCCCGTTGTGGGTCAACAGCCGTGTCCGGGGTCTGACCTGGAGTAGCACCTGGTCCCTCTGCTCAGTTCCTCCCTGGTGCACTGGCGTCGTATGCCGTCGTGCGACCTTGGTCGGATTGGGCAGATACTTAGTTACGCCCCTCCAGGCACTCTCCGGTTCATGGTCCAGTGGGATCACTAAACACGCACACGCCAGTCAGTCCGGGCGTGTGCATAACAGGTAGATTTGAAAGGATTCTATCCCTAGATATCTTTTTATCCTTAAGTTGGTTCTCCAACTGTTGGAGCCACACCATTAGAGATCTTGCCACACAGGTGCCAGCTACCGCTGGCTTCAGGCCTCCTGCTGCAGCTTCCCAAGTGTGACGCAGAAAGGAGTCAGCCTTTTTATCAAGGGCATCTTTTAGGACGCCTGAGTCCTCCAAGTGCAGGGAAGATTTTTTGGACAACCTGGCTACAGTCCCGTCAACTTTGGGGATCTTATCCCAAGGGTCAGAGTCCTTCTCTTCGAAGGGGTACCTTCTTTTAGAGAAGGAGGGTAAGGCCCCTGATCTTTCTGGTTTCTTCCACTCTCGGTCAATGAGGCCCTGAATTTTAATGTTTACCGGAAAGGAGCGTCTCTTTTTTTCTCCAAGGCCCGCAAACATAACGTCTTCCCAGGATTTGGATGCTTTCTCCTCCCCCAGACCCATGGTTGATCTGACTGCTCTAACCAGTCTGTCCGTACTCTCAATGGGGAAACAGGGTCTACCGTTATCCGATGAGGAAGAGGATAACCCCCCCCTCCTAAAATAGGGCCATCCAGAACCTCCTCCGGTTCATGGGCCCTCCCCCCTTCCCAGGCCGGAGCTCCAATCCGAAAAAAAACGGCCTGGATTGCTTCACAGGGCGCCACTATCTTGGATCGGGCGCCGCCCACTGACGTCACCTGGCACTCCTCTCACAGCGTGCCCCGCGCCGTGATGTCAGGCATGTCATAACTGGAAGTTACCACTCCGGTGCGCGGCCGACAGAAGCGGCAGGGGGAGGACGGCGCCGCGGTCTACGGGAGGACGGAGCCTGCCTCACCGCGTGCGCCTGATCGGACGCAGTACCCCAGGGGAGCTGCGGACGGCGCTTCTGGAGACTGGAACCCGGTGCACAGGCCAGTGCCCGCTCTTCCACACCGGAACAGCCCCAGGTAAGTCTTCTTTCTTCCAGACAGGAATGACAGGAAACCAACTGAAGCGAGGGAGAGGTACCGCCCTTTTATTTCAGACAGTTTCCTGTCCTTGGTGGGGCGGATCCCTCTCTCAAGGTGTGCTGTCATGGGTGAGGGGAAAAATGTGATCATGATGCCCTGTTAAGGGGGTTGGGGTCTGCTGCTGACACTGGTATTGGGGTAATGTCCCCAAATTCGGTTAATATCCTCCATCCTGGTATATATGGCCCCTCCTTCCTGTAATACGTGGCCTCCATCCCCATCCTGGTATGCATGGTATATATACACTGCTCAAAAAAATAAATGGTTGATCCATCTATGCGTGAAAAGCATAAGCCTGTGTGTTGCCTCATTACTGCGTTCCTGCCACTGCCTACCAGAGCAACTCCCTACAATATACACTGCTGAAAAAAATAAAGGGCACACTCAGATAACACATCCTAGATCTGAATGAATGAAATATTCTCATTGAATACTTTGTTCTGTACAAAGTTGAATGTGCTGACATCAAAATCACACAAAAATCATCAATGGAAATGAAAATTTATTAACCAATGGAGGCCTGGATTTGGAGTCACCCCCAAAATTAAAGTGGAAAAACACACTACAGGCTGATCCAACTTTGATGCAATGTCCTTAAAACAAGTCAAAATGAGGCTCAGTATTGTGTGTAGCCTCCACGTGCCTGTATGACCTCCCTACAATGCCTGGAAATGTTCATGATGAGGTTGCAGATGGTCCCCTGTGGGATCTCCTCCCAGACCTGGATTAAAGCATCCGCCAACTCCTGGACAGTCTGTGGTGCAACGTGACGTTGGTGGACATGATGTCCCAGATGTGCTCAATCGGATTCAGGTCTGGGGAGCGGGCGGGCCAGTCCATAGCTTCAATGCCTTCATCTTGCAGGAACTGCTGACACACTCCAGCCACATGAGGTCGGGCATTGTCCTGCATTAGGAGAAACCCAGGGCCAACCGCACCAGCATATGGTCTCACAAGCGGTCTGAGGATCTCATCTCGGTACCTAATGGCAGTCAGGCTACCTCTGGCGAGCACATGGAGGGCTGTGCGGCCCTCCAAAGAAATGCCACCCCACACCATTACTAACCTACTGCCAAACCGGTCATGCTGAAGGATGTTGCAGGTAGCAGATCGCTCTTCACGGCGTCTCCAGACTCTGTCACGTCTGTCACATGTGCTCAGTGTGAACCTGCTTTCATCTGTGAAAAGCACAGGGCACCAGTGGCGACTTTGCCAATCCTGATGTTCTGTGGCAAATGCCAAGCGTCCTGCATGGTGTTGGGCTGTGAGCACAACCCCCATTTGTGGACATCGGGCCCTCATACCACCCTCATGGAGTCGGTTTCTAACCGTTTGTGCAGACACATGCACATTTGTGGCCTGCTGGAGGTAATTTTGCAGGGCTCTGGCAGTGCTCCTCCTGTTCCTCCTTGCACAAAGGTGGAGGTAGAGGTCCTGCTGCTGGGTTGTTGCCCCCTCCTGCTGCTCCTACTGCCCCCTCCATGTCTCCTGGTGTACTGGCCTGTCTCTGGTAGCACCTCCAGGTTCTGGACACTACACTGACAGACACAGCAAACCTTCTTGCCACAGCTCGCATTGATGTGCCATCCTGGATGAGCTTCACTACCTGAGCAACTTCTGTGGGTTGTAGAGTCCGTCTCATGCTACCATGAGTGTGAAAGCACAACCAGCATTCAAAAGTGACCAAAACATCAGCCAGAAAGCATTGGTACTGAGAAGTGGTCTGTGGTCCCCACCTGCAGAACCACTCCTTTATTGAGGGTGTCTTGATAATTGCCAATAATTTCCATCTATTGTCTATTCCATTTGCACAATAGCATGTGAAACTGATTGTCAATCATTGTTGCTTCATAACTGGACAGTTTGATTTCACAGAAGTTTGATTTACCTGGAGTTATATTCTGTTGTGTAAGTGTTCCCTTTATTTTTTTGAGCAGTGTATATATATATCGGAATATCTTTTTTATTTCCTCCTGTATAAAATGTCAAATTCACCATTGGCATGTCACATCATCCTCCATAACAATTTGTTGACATATAGTTAAAGAACCACTCCCATCTATATTTTATTAAGTGTGTGTATATGTGTATGGTGTGTCGAGTGAGTGTATTAATAAACTCACCTGCCGCTGCCTTCTCCGGAATCTAGCGCCATTCTGCTCCTCTTCTCAGTGACGTCACTGCTCTGCAGACTCTTTGCAATGTAAGTCTATGGTGCCTGGTTCTGACTTTCCATAGACTTACATTGTAAAAGTCACTTCCGGGTCACGCAGAGCGCATGGTGACCAGGAGAGTTTGCAGAGTGATGACGTCACTGAGAAGCAGAGCAGAATGGTGCTAGACACCGGAGAAAGCAGGGGTAGGTGAGTATATAATACACTTACACTACATTACATGCACATATACACACACATTTAATAAAATATACATAGGAGTGCTTCTTTAAAGGGTTTGGTTACAAGCAGTTCACTATGGTCAGTCATTTGCAACTCAGGATGGCACAGAAGAATCAGAAATGGGAAACAGTAACCAGAGAGCAAGGAACAGTGGAGAAAGTGGCACCAGGGGATCAGAACAAAAATAATTGGTGAGCAAAAACAGAAATTCTAGGTACTCTGGGGTCTAACTGAGCGAGTTAAGACACCTACCTAAAAATACAAGAGTGGTGGAGTGAGAGATTTATTGGTATTTTTTATATATTTCTATTGCAAATATTGTCATTTCACATGTATTCTTTTGGTTGATTAAAACCAACTCTGCTAACTTTGTCGACTCAATTCCATTTGTCATTTTTATTAAAACAGTCATAAATATCAATGTTAGAATCTTCATTGTTGATTAACCTAGGTTAATATTTAAAAAGTAAAACAAAATCATGGTACACACCTCTTGACTACATTAATAACCCTAAAAAGCCAATCTTGTACTGGCTCCTCAATATCTCTGTAACCTTTCATAGAAGACCTCAGTCTTAAAGCACCATTCCAGTGTTATTTTTTATTTCAATGCTGGAGTGTTGCTTAAAATTCAAGTCCCCCGGCCCCTTTCCGATACTCACCTTCCAGCGTTTTCATCTGTTTTCGCCGGTCCTGTCCGTCTCCTGCAGTTTGGGACCTGCCGGCTGCTCCAGTGTTTCATGGAGCGAGCTGGAGGTCACTAATCAATGTATGGTAAGTCTATGAGAGCCTCGTTCTGCCTCTTATAGACTTGCTTTGAGAGCTTGTGACATAACTTCTGAATTCCGGCCAAGATGGGACTGGACCGCCTGGCACTGAAAAATGGTGAAGAGGCAGGAGAGCGAGTATAAGAATGGGGGAAGGGGACATACGCTTAAAGCACTACTCCAGCAGTGAAAAAAAAACATGCTGAAGTGGTGATTTAAGGGGGATGTCTCATCCAAGGCATTGGTGGCATATTGCTAAAATAAGAGTTGGGTCACCGTTGTCAGACTTTTTTATTCTATTGACTTTGTTCAGATTTTTTCCAAACCATCCATCTGGGAAACTAACGGGAGACAGTGCAGCACAGCAAGTTCTGCAGCTACTTTGCTTTGGTGATCCATCACCCGCCAATTAGCCATTGGGCTTCAATGAGACACTTTAAAGGTAGGTTTATATGCGTCAATTAATACCAAAAGCATTTACTGATCACCTATTTTCCATTGACCATACTGGCTTGTGTTCTAGCTAAAATTCCACACATAACACTCTTATAGCATAAGACAGCAAAATTCGGTCTCAAGACTGCAAGTACCAGACCATGCAAGCATTAATTTAGGGGGCAAATTTTTAGAATTATGGTTTGGTTGTAAAGAAAAAACAGCCAACGTGCACACCCCTCGCAGGCAAATCACAATTGCAAGTGTGCAACAAGTTTTTATCTAAGTGTAACCTACAGTAAATCCATAGCATACAGTTCATATGAAACACTTATCATCTCATTTTATTTTCTGGATACAAATGCTGGTTAGACTTGCAGATAAAATTATTTTCTGTAGTTTATGGTCCCATCCATGGTCATTTCTCCTGCCAGACATAATATAGATCATTTTAATTGACAATTACGTTGAACGTCACTGCGCAAACTGATTTAAGCTGGTTTGTAACTCTCCCAGGCGCATTAAGTCACCCTTCTGATTACATTTATGGACACGGAACAATGAAAAATTAGAATGTGAGATATAAAGCATTGTATATTCGTTAGCCTGATAAACAGCCTCGTTCTCGGCTCCGTTCAGATATAGATTGAGCCTATCAGGTCCACTAATTTGAAAACTCCCATGATGAAAATCCACTGATCCTATTACATGCTGGCAGCATTTCCACAACAAAATCAGTATTGATTTCTTTCATGAAAGTTGTAGCAATGTACAGAAGCTGAAAGTAATTATAAAAATTCAGCAGAGACAGAAGAATGCAATTGATTTTCACCATACATTTCTGAACCCGTATGATGTATCCGATTACCAGGACGGCAACATTTAGATAAATTGATTGGTCTGCTTCACATTCGGCAAGAACACATGTATATGACGTATCAGTGGAAGTGTAGTTATAAAGACATGGCGTGAAACTCTTTATTTTAGGGATACGCACAGGCATTTTGTTGATAGCTCAAAAAATTACTATCAATAGAGATAAAAGAAGCTGCTGGAGATCCTCTTGATAGAGGGAGAGATTGCTCCCATTAGAGACAATTGGATTTCTTACAGTGTCTGTGCATTTTCGCATTCATTTGATTTGACTGAGACTTATTTTTGTTGCATTTAAACTAAATTTTAGTCATACTATTTATCCCAATGTCTGGTGCTGATGGCAAATCACAACCCAACAAGTCATAATGTTATCTCACAGTACAGTGACAATATTTTCTTTATATCTCAGATCATTACAGGCCTAGGCACATGGAGGGGTGATATTGTAAAAATTAGAGTCCCATCTCAAAAGAGGTCAACTTGATGGTGGATGATGGGCTTACACATATTTGATCAAAACTATAAACTAACTTGTGATTTTTGCATGGTGTTCCTGTGTTCATGTAAATGCACAATTTTGGTTACATCACAGTGGCTCAGTGGTTACCATTGTTGCTTTGCAGCGCTGGGGTCCTGGGTTCAAATCCCACCAAGGACAACATCTACAAGGAGTTTGTATGTTCTCCCCGTATATGTTTCCTCCAGCTTCTCCGGTTTCCTTGCACACGCCAAAGACATCCTGATAGGGAATCTAGATTGTGAGCCCCAATGGGGACAGCGATGATTATGTCTGTAAAGTGCAGTGGAAATTAGTGGTGCTATATCAGCAAGTAAAATAAAAAAATAGTGTTTGCATATATATCATGTAACATCGCAGCACCTTACAAACTAGCTAAAAGTATCCTAATCATTGGCCCACGTAGACAGTTATGGCACTTGATCATCAACCAGTGGCATATTTAATACAGACTTAAAAATAAATTATTGGTAGCAGCACATCTATCCACTAAAATAACTGATGACAAAATGAGAACTGCATGGAGACCGAAAAATTGGAAGATCCTAAGATCGCTCATCCCCAGTTTGAATAAGCTTGTGTAATAAGACCATTAAACAACCACTGATTAACTTGTAATATTGTCATAACGTGCAAATATCTGAGTGTAAGGGAGGGGGAACTGAAAGCTCCAGTACTCACAAATTACCTACCCACACCCCGTTCTGACAGCCCACAGAGAGTCTCCCTCTGGGGACATCATGACCAGCTAGTTTTCCCCTTAAGCTCAGTACTAAGACTGTTCGTCGAACACCTTCGAACACCGTTAAAACCAATGGCAGGCAAACAAAAACACATAGAAACACATAGAAAACACCTTCAAAGGTGTCCAAAAGCTGACAAACTGCTTAGAAGACACAACTAACACATGGAAAAGTGACAAGTACATATAGTCATGCGAAAAGAAAAGAGGTGGAGGAGTAAAAGGAGGGGGAGACACAGATATAGGCATGTCTTGCCCTTCTAAAATCCAAAAAGTGAGAAGCCGACACGTTCAGTCCGCTCCTGCCCGTGCCACCTCCGCGTCGCTGGGTTTGTGCCAGAGCCGCGGTGAACCCTGACGGCCAGCCCCCCTCTCCCAATACTGGTGCCTGTCCGCTGGTGGGTCGAGCGAGCCCCCCTGTGGTGGAGGCAGCTCTAAGCTTTTTAATTTAAATTGTCTCTCTAATTTGAATGAATACACTTTAAATCCATTTACAAGGATCTATTGGAGGGCAAGTCTCATGCCAGCAGCCGCGTAATTCCAGCTCCAGTAGCGTCCACTAAAGCTGCTGCAGTTAAAAAGCTTTTATAAGGATCGAGCTCGGCTGTCCACCGCAAGGCATCCTACTGCCAGTCCCAGCCCCTATGCCTTGGGGTGCCTCCTGATGCTCTTCACTGAGTATCCCGTGGTCCCGAAGCATTTCCTTTGAAAAAATTAAGTGTCCAAACTACAGGTGGTGTAGCTTGCTTAACAGCCAGGATAATCCGCTGACTAGCAGACACTGCTACTAGGCACAAAGTATTTCCTGGGCTAGATGCAGTTAAAAATTTGTAATTAGATACTCTCGTTGGATGCTGAGAAAGCATTCCATAGAGTCTCCTGGCACGCCATATATGATTCTCTTAAAAAGCTTGGGGTAGGGGTCTAGGGGACCCTTTTATAGCCAAAATCACGGCCCTGTATCGCAATACGTCACCTAGGCTGAAGATAAATGGAACTGTAGCACCCTGAGGGCTCGGTTGCTACAGAGGTATTGCACCTCACCCAGAGGTGTGATATCTCACTCTCAGGTAAGGATGTAGTGTGGATCAGGACCCGACACCTGCATGCATTACACCACATTGTCGTGGGGCAGGGCGACCAATATGCCCCTGAGATGGGCACGACAGTCCCTGTCCCTGGCTGGAGTGGGGGGAGGGAACACTGAGGAAGGGGAACCCTGTAGTGCAGGAGCAGGGAGGAAGCAGTTCCTGGGTGCATTGAGAAGGGAGTACAAAAGGTGGGCACCATCTTAGTTCAGTGCAGAGAAGTCTGAGCAGAAGTGGCAGGGAGCAGGGGCTCTGCATGAGCTCTGCTCCGGAGGCGGGCCTAGTAACAGAGGCCCAGGCCTGGAAGAGGGAGAAGGAAGGAAGAGGAGCGGAGAAGGCTCCAGGAACGATGAACGAAGGGATCCCAGGGGTGCGGACGGGCGAGTCGCCACCGCACGCCCGAATCCACCTGCGTGGAGGGGTCAGGCCAAAGGGGGAGACCGGTCCCCGAAACTAGTGGAGGCAGGAAACGACCCTCAGCTAGAAACCGGAGGCTGTGACATTTTATGTGGCGCAGCCCCTCGCTACACCCGCTAGGAAGGCACCACATAGGGTCAGGGAAACTGGCGCCAAGTTTACCAAGAGGAGGCCTGAGGCAGCCGGACAGAAGGGTTGGTAAGAAAGGCCAGACAAAGGACACACAAAGGGGGTCCTGTGAAGCGCTCCAAAGTTATCTGGGAGTTGTCTGAGCCCCTCACCTGGTGAGCACAGTACGACGTGGGCAGCCGTTACCTGCAGACGTGGTCTGGATAATAAGAACTGTGAGTAAAGGCCCTGGACTGCATCACTGACTCCGTGTCGTTACTGCTGCTGCCCTGCACCATCACCCCCATCCTCCGCATACACTGCCCTGAGGCTATACTCCTCCCGTGGGGAGTTATGCTACGCTCTGCTGCAACCACAACACCAGCCTAAGCGGTCTGCCCTGGAGCGGCGGTTCACTCTGACCGCAATCCACGGGTGGCGTAGTCGGACATTTAAACATCAAAACCACATAAATAGTTCCGCCACTGGTTTGACCGCCCTGAGCCATGGAACCGGGTCGTCGCCACGGAGACTACAACCACCAGCATCCACCAAAAAGGGTCCGGCTCCGGGTGTCCCAAGGCCCAGGGGGCGCGTCAGAACATTTTCATCACCTTTCACAATCACCAATGGGACAAGGCAGGGATGTTCTCTGTCCCCTCTCTTATACATCCTAGTGACAGAGCACCTGCTCTCATCAATTCGCCATAACCCCAATATTAGGTGGATTGAGGTGGGAGGCACCGAGTACAAGTGCTATTTGCTGATGATGTCCTAGTATATATCACTCAATCACATATATCCATCCATGCTGTTATGGCTGAAATAGATCACTTTGTTACATGGTCAAATTTTAAAATCAATGCAGCGAAGTCTGAGGCCCTCGATGTCTCCCTCCCCAAATCCATATAGGATTCCATCCAGTCCAACTTTCCCTTTGCCTGGCCCTCACAGGGTATCAAATACTTAGGAATTCCTATTCATAGAGACCTCTCCCATCTATGTTATCTTAATTTTGGGCCCTTTATTGAACAACTCCATACAGACCACGGTTGGCAAGTTAGAACTGTAAGATTCACTACGTGAACCACTGGTGTTTTGTGGAAAAGCACATGTACATTGTGTTCCAAATTATTATGCAAAAAGTGTTTAGGAGTGATAAGGGAAGAATTTATTTGTTTGTCAGTTAAACTCATTGATGGTGATGTGTGTCAGGGCTCTTTATATCACTGTAAGCAATTGCAGACACCTGTGCTAATTAGTTTGGCAGGTGTGTCCAATGAAAGGCAAGACTACTTAAGAAGGCTGTCTCACATTATTAAGCAGCCTACATTTTCTGCCAAAATGGGAAAGAAAAAGGATGTGTCGGCTGCTGAGAAGCAACAAATTGTGGAGTGTTTAGGTCAAGGCATGACTACAATCAACATTGTGCGATGATCAGGATGAAGTGTCTTGGCAATCAAGAAGTATGTAGCTGATTCACAGTACACACGTGTGCGTGCTGATAAGGGCAAATTGAGGACTCTTTCCTACAGGCAATTACGTCAGGTTGAAAGAGAAGCGGCAAAAAAGCCTTGTCATAGCAGCAGACAAGTTTTTGAAGCTGCTGGTGCCTCCAACGTCCCCCGAACAACAAGATGCAGGGTCCTTCAGAGGTTTGCAGCTGTGCATACGCCATCCTGTCGACCTCCTCTATCCACTTCACACAAGCAGAAACGGCTCCAGTGGGCCAAACATTACATGAAGACTGATTTCAAAACTGTTTTGTTCACGGATGAGTGCCGTGCAGCGCTCGATGGTCCAGATGGATGGAGTGGAGGATGGCTGGTTGATGGACACCCCACGCAAACACGGCTACAGCGCCAACAAGGAGGAGGTGGAGTAATGTTTTGGGCTGGAATCATGGGGAGAGAGATTGTCGGCCCCTTTAGGATCCCTGAAGGCGCTAAAGATGAACTCCATAATGTATGTGGATTTTCTCAAACAGCACTTCCTGCCATAGTTCAAGAAGAAGAACCGTGTATTTCACAGCAAGATAATTTTTTTGCATGATAATGCACCATCTCATGCTGCACATAAAACATCTGCATCTCTGGCTGATATGGGCATAAAAGGGGACAAACTTATGGTGTGACCCCCATGCTCCCCTGACCTCTACCCCATTCAGAACCTTTGGAGCATCATTAAAAGGAGTGTCTATGATGGCGGGAGGCAGTTCACATCTAAGCAACAGCTCTGGGAGGGTATTCTGTCCTCATGCAAAACAATTGAAGCAGAAACCATCCAAAACCTGACAAATTCAATGGACGAGAGAGTTCAGAAGCTCCTTTCAAACAAGGGGTCCTATGTGAAAATGTAACATCACCTAGAATAAAGTTTTGAGTTGAAAACTGTTTGATTTCAGTTTCTAACAACCTGCTAATGCTTATAATTTCACAAATGACCATTTTTTTGGTCTTTATTAAAATGAAAAGGTTGATCGAAAAGTTTGGGGGATCTAAGAGTGTGGCAACCCAGTAGTCATGATTACTTCGAATTCTGACAATATGAGGGTCATGCTGCAGGTAGTGCAGCAAGAAGGCACTTATGTGTCTTGCGCATCTCGGAGCCCCAAAATTATTTTCCGGGCTAGATGCAGCTAAAAATTATTATTAATTTTAAATCTGGTGAAGCTTTAGTATAGATGGCCTAATAGGAACAGTGCTGCACACTGCTACAAAGCCCAAATTATTTTCCAGTCAAGATACAGATAAACATGATTAGTAATTTTAAATCTGGTGGAGCTTATTATAGATGGCCTAATAGAATCAGTGCTGCACACTGCTACAAAGCCCAAATTATTTTCCAGCCAAGATACAGATAAACATGATTAGTAATTTGAAAGCTTAAAACGGTTGGTAGGGTGATTTTAACCAATCATCAAGCTTTTACTCTCCCCAGGATGACACAGGGGTAGAAAAGTCGTTTCGGATCCATGATTTGTTCATCTTTATGAACGTGAGTCTGTCTACATTATCAGTGGAGAGCCGCGTGCGCTTATCTGTCAGCACACCACCAGCAGCGCTGAACACACGTTCAGACAGAACGCTGGCTGCGGGGCATGACAAGATCTCCAAGGCGTAAGTGGCTAGCTCCGGCCATTAATCCAGATTGGAAGCCCAAAAAGAGCAAGGGTCCAGTGACACAGTCATGGCTTCAATGTTTACTTGGAGATACTCCTGTACCATCGTCTCTAGGCGTTGACTATGTGTCAGACTTCTTGTCTCCTGTGGCCTTGCAAAGGATGGGCTAAAAAAGTGGTGAAATGATTCCGCAAAATTGATGTTACCAGCAGATACTGTGGTTCTGTTACGGTTTGAGTGCTGAACACTTGACGGTCCCACGGTTGGCAAGTTGGAACTGTGAGATTCACTACGTGCACCACTGGTATTTTGTGGAAAAGCACATGTAAGATTCTGCAACAGTCTCTGCTGATACTCCTGCATGCGTGCATCCCTTTCTATGGCAGGAATAATTTCTGCAAATTTACTTTTGTACCGGGGATCTAACAGTGTGGCAACCCAGTAGTCAGGATTATTTCTAATTCTCACAATTCGAGGGTCATGTTGCAGGTAGTGCAGCAAGAAGGAACTCATGTGTGTTGCGCATCCAGGAGCACCAAGTCCCTGTTGTGTTGGTGGCGAGGTAACAATCATGCTTCCTTCCTCTGTCCTCTCCCCCCAACCTCGCACAACAGAAATGTGATCAAGGTCTCCCTCATCTGATGAGTCTTCCATCAGTTCGTCCTCCACTTCTTCCTGGGCTCCTGCACCTTCCTCACTAGTTTGGCTGCTACCATGCGCCCTGGTAAAACCATCTCCCCCACCCTCACATGCCTGCCGCCTTGGTGCTGCCGACCGTCTGGACCTTGCAGATGTTAGCCCTTCCGCATACAACTCCTCCTCCTCTACTTCCTCCACCTCCTCTTGTGCCACCACCTGACTCCGAATTCTGTTTAACATGTGCTCCAGCATGTAAATCACCGGAATAGTCAGGCTGATAATGGCATCGTCAGCACTAAACATCTTCGTCGCCATTTCAAAACTGTGCAGAAGGGTGCATAGGTCCCTGATCTGAGACCACTCCTCCAGCGCCACCTCTGGATCTCGTTGGCCCAGGCTATACGTCAGAACGTATTGCACCAGGGCTTGTCGGTGCTGCCACAGTCGCTGCAACATGTGCAGAGTTGAATTCCACCGGTTAGGCACATCGCATTTTAGCCGGTGAAGTTGCAGGATCAACGACTTCTGTAGAGATGTAAGTCGCTGAGCTGCGGGATGCGAACGGCGGAAGTGAGCACACAGCGACCGTGCCCTCTGCAGAAGGCCATCTAGTCTGGGATAGTGGGCTAAAAATTGCTGGACAACCAGGTTCAACACGTGAGCCATACAAGGCACGTGTGTGACATTGCCCCGGCGAAGGGCCGCACCCAGGTTTGCAGCATTGTCGCACACGGCCTTCCCTGGTTTCAGGTCCAGTGGAGACAACCATTCATGAAATTGGTTCTCCAGAGCTGACCACAACTCCTCAGCTGTGTGACTCATATTTCCCAGACATTTCAATGTAAAAATGGCCTGATGACGTTGAGCCCTACTGCCAGCATAGTAAGAAGGTGTGCAGGATCCCTTCTGCGCAGTTAGAAAGCTTGTGGCATGACCAGACAGGCTTTGGGTGCAGGTGGAAGACCGAGAGGAGGTTGAGGAGGCAGAAGCAGTGGAGGAACTTTGACATAAAGAGGATTGACGCACAACTAGTGGGGACGGCAAGACTTGGACAGCAGCCCCTTGTCCTGCTGTCACCATAGTTACCCAGTGCCCAGTCAGCGACATGTAACGCCCCTGTCCATGCCTACTCGTCCAAGAGTCCGTGGTGAAATGCACCCTGTCACACACAGAGTTTCTCAAAGAAGCGGTGATGTTGTGTGCGACATGCTGGTGGAGCGCAGGCACACCTTTCTTTAAGAAGTAGTGCCGACTGGGCATCTGGTACTGAGGCACTGCGACGAACATAAGGTCTCGAAAATCCTCTGTGTCCACCAGGCGGAAAGGCAGCATTTCTGTAGCCAAGAGCTTGCAGATGGTGAAATTCAACCTCTTAGCTTTCTCATGGCTAGGAGGAAATGGTCTTTTACTTGTCCACATCTGAGGGACTGAGGGCTGGCTATTGTGCTTAGACGGGGTTGATAAGGGTGTCCCCGGCAAACTGCCGGTCTGTGAGGAAGATGCAGGCGGACATGTTAGGTTGCCTTGATCCAAAGGTGGTGCTATCGATGTCGGACAGCGCTCAACACCAGCTGGTGTTACCACCTCCAAAGAAAATGATGACCTGCCAATCACGCTGGCTGTTGCGGGTAAAGAGGTGGCAGGTCTGCGCCCCAAAACAGGTGTGACTGCTGTCCCCCCAGTCACAGAGGATGAAGAGGCCGCGGATGCACAAGATATGGCAGACGGTGGTTGGCCCGGCCGGCTAGGCCGCATTGTAGCACACTGAGCTTCCCACTGCAACTTATGCTTCATGTCCATGTGCCGGTTCATGCATGAAGTATTCAAACTATGTATTTTTTGGCCTCTACTTAGCTTTTGCTGACAAATGTTACAGATAACACGAGTTGGGTCATCTTTATCGATCTGAAAAAATGCCCAGGCTATGCAAGGCTTAGCCCCCATGCGACCTGAAGAGCCACCACGACTTGTGGTGAGAGGCAGAGTTGTGTATGAGGATGCAGTTGTTGACGTGCTTCCAGTACTACGTCTCTGTCCAGGAAGGCGCAACCTGACCTCGTCGTCACTAGCATCTTCCTCCACCTCCTCTGCTGACCTCATCTCTTGGCTGACTGTGGGTTGACAGTAAGTGGGATCTCCAACCTCATCATCATCACCCTGTGCGTTATCACACCCGTCGTCCTCAGAGCCAACCTGTTCCTGCCCTGACAAAAAACTAAAGTTGTCGCTCCAATCAGGTATTTGAGTCTTATCATCGTCTTCCTCATTGTCTCCACCAACAGGAGTTACAGTTTGGGAATGAGGGTCTACATTATGATCAGAACCTTCTGCGTCTGGTCCTGGATCCGACTCATAAAGATTCTGGGCATCAGTGCAGATCATTTCCTCGTCTGGATTCACAGAAGCGCTGGAGTCGACCTCTGATTCCCAGGCTATAGTATGAGTAAACAGCTCTGCAGACTCAACCATCTGTTCTACCTCATACTCAGACGGGCAGCTGGAGATTTGGGAGCTGTGAAGAAGCAAGTGCGATTGGGGTGACACCTTTGAGGACTGGAGTATTTGTGATGTTGAAGTTGATGTGGAGGAGAGCCCACTTAAAGGAGCACTTGATATCCGTTGAAGCACCTGCTGTTTTTGTGCCTCATCTGGAATTTGTAGCGATTGGCGTGGCCGTAAGAAAGGGATCTTATCACATTGTCCGCTAAAAGAAGTAGACATTTTAGTTTGGCTGGAAGATGGTCTTTCTTCTGCAGATGTTACTGTTGCTTTAACACCTACCCCACGGACACAACCTTTTTTCCCCTTCCCAACACGCCTATTCCCCTTTCCACCAGCAGCAGGCCTTTTTCCACTCATTTTGGTGGTTAACTAATTCACAACTCTGGAGTTGTTTGCACAGAAAAACAATGGATGGGAACCGAGCAGAGCTGAGTGGCCAAACTGTGGTATTAGGCCAAAACTATTGGCTGGGTTAGATGCAGAAAAAAATTATATTCAATTTGCAACCTGATGGAGGTCAGTATAGATGGACTAATAGAACAAGTCCCACACACAGCTAGAAGCCCAAATATTTTTTCAGAGGTAGATGCAGAAAAATTTTTTATTCAGTTTGCAACCTGATGGAGGTCTGTATAGATGGATTAATAGAACAAGTCCCACACACAGCTACAAGCCCAATATTTTTTCAGAGGTAGATGCAGAAAAAAAATATATTCAGTTTGCAACCTGATGGAGGTCAGTATAGATGGACTAATAGAGAAAGTCCCACACACTGCTAGAAGGCCAAATATTTTTTCAGAGCTAGATGCAGACAAAAAATTATATTCAGTTTGCAACCTGATGGAGGTCTGTATAGATGGATTAATAGAACAAGTCCCACACACAGCTAGAAGCCCAAATATTTTTTCAGAGGTAGATGCAGATAAAAATTATTTTTAATTTGCAACCTGATGGAGGTCAGTATAGATGGACTAATAGAGAAAGTCCCACACACTGCTAGAAGGCCAAATATTTTTTCAGAGCTAGATGCAGATAAAAATTATTTTTAATTTGCAACCTGATGGAGGTCAGTATAGATGGACTAATAGAGAAAGTCCCACACACTGCTAGAAGGCCAAATATTTTTTCAGAGCTAGAAGCAGATAAAAATTATATTCAATTTGCAACCTGATTGAGGTCAGTATAGATGGACTAATAGAACAAGTCCCACACACAGCTAGAAGCCCAAATATTTTTTCAGAGGTACTGTAGATGCAGATAAAAATTATTTTTAATTTGCAACCTGATGGAGGTCAGTATAGATGGACTAATACAACAAGTCCCACACACAGCTAGAAGCCCAATATTTTTTCAGAGGTAGATGCAGAAAAAAATATATTCAGTTTGCAACCTGATGGAGGTCAGTATAGATGGAGTAATAGAACAAGTCCCACACACAGCTAGAAGCCCAAATATTTTTTCAGAGGTAGATGCAGATAAAAATTATTTTTAATTTGCAACCTGATGGAGGTCAGTATAGATGGACTAATAGAGAAAGTCCCACACACTGCTAGAAGGCCAAATATTTTTTCAGAGCTAGATGCAGATAAAAATTATATTCAATTTGCAACCTGATGGAGGTCAGTATAGATGGACTAATAGAGAAAGTCCCACACACTGCTAGAAGGCCAAATATTTTTTCAGAGCTAGATGCAGATAAAAATTATATTCAATTTGCAACCTGATGGAGGTCAGTATAGATGGACTAATAGAACAAGTCCCACACACAGCTAGAAGCCCAAATATTTTTTCAGAGGTACTGTAGATGCAGATAAAAATTATTTTTAATTTGCAACCTGATGTAGGTCAGTATAGATGGACTAATAGAGAAAGTCCCACACACTGCTAGAAGGCCAAATATTTTTTCAGAGCTAGATGCAGAAAAAAATTATATTCAGTTTGCAACCTGATGGAGGTCAGTATAGATGGACTAATAGAGAAAGTCCCACACACTGCTAGAAGGCCACATATTTTTTCAGAGGTAGATGCAGAAAAAAATATATTCAGTTTGCAACCTGATGGAGGTCTGTATAGATGGATTAATAGAACAAGTCCCACACACAGCTAGAAGCCCAATATTTTTTCAGAGATAGATGCAGAAAAAAATATATTCAGTTTGCAACCTGATGGAGGTCAGTATAGATGGACTAATACAACAAGTCCCACACACAGCTAGAAGCCCAATACTTTTTCAGAGGTAGATGCAGAAAAAAATATATTCAGTTTGCAACCTGATGGAGGTCAGTATAGATGGACTAATAGAACAAGACCCACACACAGCTAGAAGCCCAATATTTTTTCAGAGGTAGATGCAGAAAAAAATATATTCAGTTTGCAACCTGATGGAGGTCTGTATAGATGGATTAATAGAACAAGTCCCACACACAGCTAGAAGCCCAATATTTTTTCAGAGGTAGATGCAGAAAAAAATATATTCAGTTTGCAACCTGATGGAGGTCAGTATAGATGGACTAATACAACAAGTCCCACACACAGCTAGAAGCCCAATATTTTTTCAGAGCTAGATGCAGAAAAAAATTATATTCAATTTGCAACCTGATGGAGGTCAGTATAGATGGACTAATAGAATGATGCTATGCCCAAAAGATTTTACTTCACTAGGTGCAGTAAAAAAATTTGTATTCTATACACAGGTGGTATATCTTGCAACACAGATAGGCTACTCCACTGACTAACACACTCTGCAATAGGCCAAAAAGGATTAGCTTTGCTAGATTCAGCCAAATGCTGTGAAAAAAACTTGCACAGCACTGGCACAGACCTGCCTGGCAAAAACTGATAGGAACTGATGTAACCTAGTCCTGAAAAGGACTCCAATTACAATTAGTCTTTACTCCCACAATCTATCTATTTAAGAGCACAGACCTGCCTGATAAAAGTCGTAGGAAATGCTGTAACCTAGTCCTTAAAAGGACTGCAATCACAACTATTCCCTACTCCCAAGCTATCTGTAGATTTGTGCGAAAATTGGCTTGAAATTAACAAGGTATAGCGCACACAGCAACAGCGGTGCCGTCTAACACGCAGCTGCAGCAGTGAGAAAATGGTGGCGACGGGGAAAATGGCTTGGTCTTATAGGGCAAGGACATGTGACATACACTGCCAATGACACATGCCCTTGCTTGTGTGAAAAAAAGCACTTCGCTCCGTGTGTGCGCTGCTGATAGGCTGACAGACTGCACCTCCCCACTGTAAATGCGGGAAAGAGAAAAAAAAATGGAGATCTTCATTGTTCCTGCAGAGATCCATCCCCTGCCCCTCCCCCCACCCCGCTGTACACTCAAACTGCGTATTAACATTAATTTTCATCATTACTGAGAAAAAATCCAGTTATGATTTTGGTGCACGAACAGTTATCGAACATAACCTCGAACAGCCGAATTTTTCTCAAATTGTTCGTGTTCGCCGAACGGCTCGAACACCGCCCAAAACAGCTCGAATTTGAGATTGGCGAACAGTTCGAGTAGAACAACGCTCATCTCTAACTAAGACTACACACTATCGGCTTCACAACTGATCCTGCCCTTTTCCAGTGCACATTCCAACTTTTTTGCCAGATTGGTCTTTCCTCTGATACAAGTTACAGAGTACAAGCAAATTCATAGAAAGAAACCCCTCTATGGCCTCCAGATTCCCTAATAGAGCAAATAAAAAGGAGTTATCTCAATGAGAAAATTGAGCGATCGATAAATTTTAAATAATTTATAGCAGAAAATTAAAATGTAAATCTGCGATGGAATGATTTATAAAGAGGTCTTTTTTTAAAGAATAGAGTACTTTCCACAGTATAAGGCTAAGTGCCCACGATGCAGAAATGCTCCATATTTTTTCTGCATCTCCCTGGCAGGAAAAATGCATGTGGATTTTATATGCGTTTTTCCTGCCAGGGACATGCGGATGTGAAGTGTTCTTTACATGCATTTCTGCATGCGGGTTATCAAGCGCTTTCCAAGTGATTTTAGCATCACTTGGAAAAGTGCTTGACAACTTGGTCAAACTATATAAATCCATGCAACCGGCATGGATTTATATAGTGTGACCAAGTTGCGATGCTGCAAATGCAAATAAATGACATCATGGAAGGTCCTTTTACACCACCGCGAGCTGCCGAAGACACCAGGCGCACCGTACAGGAGACCACGGGCCATCGAAAGGTGAGCATAATGTTTGTTTGTTTGTTTGTTTTATTTTAGTTCTTTTTTAATTACAGGTTCTATGGTACCCGGGTCTGGAGGAGAGTCTCCTCTTTTCCAGACCCGGGTACCATCCGCACATTGAATCGCTTAATATCCGCATGTGTACATGTAGTCATGCGGATATTATGCGATTCAATGCAAGTCAATGGCGGCAATTATGCCGCGTTTCTGCAAAATTAATGGACATGCTGCAGATTTTTCCGCAATGATAATCCACAGCGAAAATTTACGCAGAATGTGCACAGCACATGCGGATTATCATTGGGGACCATGGGGCACGTATTACCAAGCGGTTTTTAAGCGTTTTTGCTGCGGAAATTCTGTGGCAAAAACACTTGAAAAACGCATAGTGGGCACGCCACCTTAAGCAATCTCCCCATTATATTTTATTGATTTGTATTGGTTTAAGAGTTGTAGAATAATTGACTTTAAAAATATAGAGCATAGATACCCCTTTAGCTCATATTTTTTCCTATTTCTAAGATTAGGGGTTTTTGTCCAGTATCATTTATAGACGCAGAGTAACATTTGTTCACGTTCCTGTAGTCTGGCTTTATACAAGAAGTTCTTTTTTTAGTGCAGCCTCTAAGAGCCATATTTTTTTAGACCGCTTTTAGAATAGAAAACCGTGTATGTGGGAGAGCAAATTGTGCAGATCCTAAAAAGTAATTACAACTGGCAATAAGTGGGGAAAATGGACTCAGTAATCTTGCAGCAAGAGTAAAATGACACGATGCCATACTGTAAACAGCAAACAATTGCAGAATATAACGCTCTAGATTTATAGGACGAACTGAAATAAAAACTTCTAGTAGATAGAAACTGTAGAAAGTCTGTGGGCCATTAAGTACAGACAAAATACAAGGTTTTTTTTAATGCATCTTGTCAATGTGCAACACATCTGGTGGCCTTATGGGACCATCTACGAGATTCCATTGATCACGTGTCTTGATAGTTTTATGATTGTGGTACCAGCAGTAAAACACATGGGCACAATTTATTGTAAACATAAAACCAGTCTATTCTGTATACTTGTAATTATTCATATGTAAACAATGCCTGGTAATAGCGGTCACCATGGCAACAGCATTCCAAGCTGTTCTATAACTGGAACACAAGATCTCGGATTCTAAATACAAGGGATTCCATAAGAAAAAAATGTTAATACTTTCTCTCATATGTAGGAAACCTCTCTATTCTGTGATTTTTGACATTGCGATTTATCACCTTCTTGCATGCTTTTTATAAGAAATATATCAGTTTTACTAGAGATCCAACAAATGGGCTGATGTCAATATGTAATGTTCATATTAGGTGATACTGGTATAAGAAGGTGCCAAATCATAGATTGGGATCTAAGGGGTAAAGTTTCTCCTTGTGGAGCGTGGCAAGCCAGGTTTGGCATGCCAGTATGAAGAGACTTAACCTTAACACACCTAGCCAAATCAGATCTCATACTTTACACTGACGAGGGGCAACATCCCGAAACACCATGTCTGCAAATTGGGATTCTGGTTTGGCTTTTATCCTAAGTCATGTGGCAAGGCTCGTTAAAGGGTCAATATTCACTTGTAGGATTGCTACTTCCAATAGGAGGCACTAGAGTTCAAGTCCTCTTCTTCTCTGAAGGGACAAGTTGCATATTTAATTTCCCAGAGGAGCATGCAAAGCATTTAAG
The DNA here is from genome assembly GCF_046119375.1 of Phyllobates terribilis. NCBI lineage: Eukaryota > Metazoa > Chordata > Amphibia > Anura > Dendrobatidae > Phyllobates > Phyllobates terribilis. The sequence continues at coordinate 757,138,658 of NW_027362763.1, read as the reverse complement.
TCTCCTTATACTGGCATGCCAGACCCGGCTTATCACTCTCCACAAGGAGAAACCTTACCCCTTAGATCCCAGTCTTAGCTTCCCACCTAGCCAAATCAGATCTCATACTTTGCACTGACGAGGGGCAACTTCCCGAAACACCATGTCTGCAAATTGGGATTCTGGTTTGGCTTTTATCCTAAGTCATATTGCAAGGCTCATTAAAGGGTCGATAATGACTTGTAGGATTGCTACTTCGAATAGGTGACACTACAGTTCTTCTTTCTCTCCAAAGAGACAATTTGCATACATCACAGATTTTAATTTACTGCTTCGAGTACTGGTAAACTACAAAGACCTCAGAGTTGGCTCAAACATAAACCTTCAGTTCAACAGGAATTAAGAGTCGGTCCTCACCTCTCTGCAACTGCTCTCCTATCTATCGAGACAAGGTTTCAGTTCAGGGCAGACAAGCCTTTACACAATGGCAGGAGCAATGCATGCTGGGAAGAAAGACAAATGTAGTCCCTGCACCTATAGGGCTGGCAAAATGCTGATGAAGAGGAATCAGTTAGTCAAAAATATTGGATGGCAGGTTACAAAACATAAAAATTAGAAAAGGTCCTGGACATATTAGATTGATACGTGCACATAAAGGAGTTTTCACTTGTAAAAAAAGCATGATCTTTCTGTACTTATGTGCTTTCAATATACTACTGTAGAATATTATCGTGATATACTATAGTAATAAAGACAGTTATATACTATAGTTATTGTAATATACTATAGTAGAATTCTATGTGATTATCATTTGCTTAAAAACCAACCAAATTCTGAAAATGTTTAATATCTTCATGTGCATTTAATGTTATGAATGTGCACCCATAGATGTACATTGGACGCTTCTGTGCATTTTCAACTGCTGAAAAAATAAGTGACATACTCTATTGCATGCATTACAGAAGTATTCTTCCCTAGGAGCCTCTCCGACACAAAGCACCTAAAGATGTCTCATAAAACAATTCCCTAGTACAGAGCCACAGGGGGCTCCTCCATGAAACCTTAACCTCATTCTTCTATTTCTTTAGCTACAATGTATTATCATTGCACTCATTGGACATGTTAGCATTAAAGGGAACCTGTCACTAGTTTTACTCTACACCATCTGAGAATAACATGATGTAGGGGCAGAGACACTGATTCCAGCAATGTATCACTTACTGGGCTGCTTGTAGCAGTTTTGATAAAACACATATATAACTTACTGGTAATGTGTTTTTTTGGAACCATGACAGCACCATACAACGAGAGGGGATCCACCTGTCAAGGACAGGAAACCTTCAACATAAAAAGGACTGCGCCTCTCTCCGGCCCCAGTAGATTTACAGAGCATGAGAGGACTTTCTGGTTAGTGTACACATATATAATTAACTTAATACTTTGAAAACCATGAAAACTAAGGAACCCACCACCCAAAGGGTGAACATTTTAAGAAAAGGGAGGAAATCCTAGGGTGCTGTCATGGTTCCGAAAAAACACACTACCGGTAAGTAACCGGTATACATGTTTTCCTGTCACCATGACAGCACCCTACAACGAGAGAATTACAGAGAATGTACGTGCATTAGGGAGGGACCACAGTCTGTAGAACCCTTCTACCAAACATAAGGTCAGAGGAAGCAGATAGATCCAGCCTGTAGTGATTATAAAAGGTAGAGGGGGATGACCAAGTCTCGGCCTTACATATCAGCTCGATGGATACTCCTGATCTTTCTGCCCAGGATGTTGCCATCTCTCTTGTAGAGTGGGCTGTTAGATTTTCTGGAGCCACTTTACCTGCCCCTAGGTGGGCCATCCCGATAGCTTCTCTTATCCACTTAGGTAAAGTACTTTTCAAGACTTTTAACCCTTTCCTAGGTCCCTGAAGGAGATGAATAGCACCCTATCCTTCCTCAAGGATTCTGTGGATGTCAGATACTGCAAAAGGCATCTTCTAACATCTAAAGTGTGAAATTTCTGGTCCTTTATATTCTTAGGGTTAGGACAGAAGGATGGTAAGGAGATTTCTTGAGACCTATGAAATTTAGTCACTACTTTAGAGAAAAAGGCTGGGTCAGTTTTTAGAATTACTCTATCCTCAAGTATTCTAGTAAAGTGGAGATCTGCTGATAGGGCCTGTATCTCTCCTACTCTACAGGCAGACGTCAGAGCTATCAGGTTTTAAGGGTGATCATTTTTATCGACCCTGCAGAAAGGGAGCCTCTGTTAGAGCGTTCAACACTAGATTTAAATCCCAGGGGGGGTTCTTGCAACCGGGATAGGTTTAGCTCTAATGCATGCCTTGATGAACCTTGCCACCCACATATTCCCAGCTAGGTTGCAGTTATAAAGTGCCCCAGGGCCGATACCTGAACCTTAAAGGTACTAACTGAAAGCCACTGTTCCCGTCCCTTCTGGAGGAACTCTAACAATGCTTTAAGGGGTACTTTTCCTACTGGAGAGGACCCTGTGGATGACATAAATTTTCTCCAAGTCCTACCATATATTTTTGTAGTAATCGGCTTTCTACTACCTAACAGGGTAGAAACCAAGCCTGAAGAGAATCCCTTACCATCTAACAATGACCTCTCAAGTTCCAGGCTGTTAGATGCAAGTAGATGCAAGTCTGTCACTTGGTGATGGAAAATGGGTCCTTGAGACAGAAGGTCCGGGATCTCCAAGAGGATCCAGGGCTCCATGACAGACATCCTCCTTAGCCAAAAGAATCAAGGTATCTTGGACCGAAGGGGGTTATCAGAAGCACTCTTGCTCTGTCTTGCCTGATTTTCCTCAACACTGCTGGTATTAGACATACTGGAGGGAAGGCAAATGCGAGACAGAAGTCCGAGTCGATCAGGGGATCTGCCTGGGGATCTTCCCTCGAGTTGAGAGAGCAAAATCCTTCTCAGCTTCCTGTTCTGCCTTATGGCGAAAAGGTCTATGTCTGGACGGCCCCATCTGTCCACAATCTGTTCGAACACTGACATTTTCAGGGACCATTCCCCCTGTAGAAGCTGTCTGCGGCTCAGGTAGTCGTCCTTGGTATTGTACTTCCCTTTGATGTGTAAGGCAGATAGTGCCTGAAAATATGTCTCGGCTAGGGAGAATAACCTGCAATCTGCATTAGGGTTTTGGAACGAGTGCCCCTCTGATGATTTACATAGGCCACTGTTACTTGGTTGTCGGAGTGCACCATCACCTGGTGACCCCGCAAGAGTGGCAGAAACCTGTTCAGTGCATGTTCTACCGCCAGAACTTCCCACTAATTGGAAGAAGCCATGCTTTCCTCCCTTGACCATGTGCCCTGAATTACGTGGTCGTCCAGATGGGCCCCCAACCCTCTGGGACTGGTGTCCGTGGGGACTACTCTGGTGATATTGGAAACCCACGGTACCCCCTCCTGACTTGAGCCTACTGCTAACCACCACTGGAGAGAGAGAAATGCCTACCGTGTTAGGCTGAGATAGCTTTCCAGCTTGGGCCCGCTTTACCGCCGGAATACAGGAGGTGAGGAAGCTGAGCAGGGACATTGCGTTTCTGAGGGTCATAAGGGGTTTTCGTATCGCCCCTGAAATCAGACTCACTAATTTTTCTTTTTTCTGATCCGGCAACCGACACTCCTGATGGTCTGAATCTAGTACGAGTCCTAAGAATATTTGAGATTTTTGAAGATCTAATTTTAATTTTTCCAGGTTTAAACACCAGCCCAAGTTCTTTAATATGGTCTAAACCTCCCTTACTTGATTCTGGCAAGGATTGTATGAACTTCCAACTATGAGGAAGTCATCCTGATAAGGGATAATTAATCTGTTCTCTTCTCTTATGTGGGCAGTGACCTCCGCTATTAATTGTGTGAACACCCGAGGTGCTACCTCTAACCCGAAGGGAAGGGCCTGTACTGGAAGTGCCTTCTGACCCACCTAAATCTAGTACTGCCATATAGCAACCGGGAAACGGAAGTTTTATTGTCGATTTTATTGACTCCATCTTGAATTTTGGAATTTCCAAATATTTGTTTAGGTGTTTTAGATTTATTATAGTCCTTTACCCCAAGAAGTTGTTGCCTCCTCCTCAAAGGGGTACTTCCTCTTGAAGGAAGGGGACCCTTTTTCTCCAGCTTCTCCCATTCTTTACTAATAAGTTTTTGAACCCTTTCATTAACAGGGAAGTTTTTATGTTTCCTTTGGTCTAGAGTCCCAAACATGATATCTTGAATGGACTTTTTAGTTTTACGCTCAACAAGCCCCATAGTAGATCTCGACGTTATCTACCTCATCCAGTGAGAAGCAATGTCGGTCCCCTCAGAGGAGGAAGGGCTTGCCTCAGAATTCCCTCCTCTGACTCAGCGCCTGATAACAAGAGGGATTCTTTATGTCGTGTGGTTCTTTTTGAGTGAGATCTCAACATGTTCTCTACTTCCATCTTTATAAGGGACCTCAGACTAGATGAGAGATTAACATTCTCCTCAGCTATTATTTCCTCAATACAGAGTTGACATAGCCTTTTAGGCCAGGCTTTATCAAGTTCCTTATCACAGAAGGTGCAGGCCTTGTGGTTTGATTTGGACACACATTTTTTAGGGGCCTCCTACCATAGGGGAGCCAGTAGAAAGGGAAAAAGATAGAGAGGGAACAAAATAGCAAAGGGAACAACATTAATAAATTAAACTTTCACGTGGATCACTCACCACTCAGAAGATATAAGGGGCTACTGCAACAGGAGGCAGAATATCATCTGAAATCTCTTCCCTTGAGACTGCGAAATCCTCAATTTTGCTGGAGCTGTGGCGACTTCAGGACACCCTGGTCCTGTGACCCCCGCCAGAGTGACCACCACTCCGTGGCTGACCTTCTTGCAGGCGTCTTTGTTGTCATCCAGTCCCAGACTGGGACCACTGCTGCTCCGGCTCCTGCTGCTGCATTATCAGCTGCTGTTGTGGATGCTCCTGTGTGAGGGAGGGCTGTTGCGACTCCATTGTGAGCCATCAGCCCCTACCTGTCCGGCGATATGCACCTACATAGCATTCCCTCAGGGAATCAGCCGTCCGGCGCACCCTTCCGGCACCGCCCCCTTGGTCAGATGACGGGTCCCGATGCGCGTCATCAGAGCATGTCTTTCGGATCCGCGCTCCATGACTCCCGTGCCGGGACGCGCGGCTGCCGGCCACTTTGCTGTGAAGGCGCCGCTACCCACGCATCGTCCAAGGGACAGAACCCCATCGGGCCCCACGTGGCACCTCCAGTTTTCTCCAGCACCGTCGCGACAAAGGCTGTGCCCTGCCAGAACAACGGCGGCCCAGGTCGGGGAAATCTTAATTCTTCTTTTGCCGGCGTATCCGGAGGCTCACCTGTCAAGGACAGGAAACCACTGGGGCCGGAGAGAGGCGCCGCCCTTTTTATCTTGAAGGTTTCCTGTCCTTGAAGGGTGGATCCCCTCTCTTGTTGTATGGTGCTGTCATGGTGACAAAAAAATAACACTTTTCTCTGCTGCAGATCTACCAGTTCTCTGAATGCTGAGCTCTGTATAACCCCGCCCACATCACTGATTGGCAGCTTTCTGTGTACACTGTGCATAGGCAGAAAGCTGCCAATCAGTGGTGGGGGCGGGGTTTTACAGAGCTTATGAATATGGAGGACTACATGGAAGTAGGTTTACTAGTCCTCTTGTGATAATCTCCTGCTGATAAAACTGTGGTTTTAGCAAATCTACAGCAAGCAGCCTAGTAAGTGACACATCGCTGGAATCAGGTTTTCAGCCCCTACATTATGCTGTTCTCAGATTAGGTAGCAAAAACCTGGTGAAAGATTCCCTTTAAGGTCTACAAGATTATTTGTAAATCAAACCTAAAGAAGTTTTGATCCTAGGGGCTATGATTGCGTTTAAAGCATAACTGATGGTTTAATTTTTAGATAATAAATCAATAATACACATAAAAATAAGCAACTTTGTCATCTTATCGGATAAATCTGCTTCTTTCTCTTCCAGAATTGATCAGTCATTATCAAAATTCTCAATTCTGAGTTAAAATCTGTATTCAGTGAAGACACTTTCCCATTACTGAGATATGAGATAGCGGCTGCTACTGATACAATTCTATGTAGATGAGAGGAGGGAAGAGCTAGAGACAGAGCTCCTCCCTCGTCTTCCCCCTTCTATCTGCACAGAATTGCATCAGTAGTAACTAATATCTCCTATCTCAGCAGTGGGAAAGTGCGTTTGACGCGCCCGGTCCCGTGGCTCAGGGTGGTCAACCCAAATGGCAATCTATATGCTGAATGTCCGACTACGCCACCCGTGGATTGCGGTCAGAGTGAACCGCCGCTGCAGGGCAGACCGCTGAGGCTGGTGTTGTGGGTGCAGCAGAGGATAGTACAACTCCCCATGGGAGGAGTATAGCCTCAGGGCAGTAAATAGGGATGTTGGTGGTGGTGGTGCGCGGGAGCAGCAGTAACCACACGAAGTCTGTCATGCAATTCAGGGCCTTTATTGTTGATGGTATTAAGGGACCCGTCCAGAATACAGGTTAACAATGGAGGCCTGGTCAGTCTGAGAGCAACTGGGAAATCCCGCTGGTCAGGGGGAGTTTGTAGGCCTACCATGCTGACTTCACTCTTTCTTGGCTATCCCACTGTAGTGTAGTGGAAGCCCACGTCTCTGAGTGTACCGTGTTGTTCTTACCCGTATGACTGGCGACTCGGGCCTTCCGTACTTCTCACCCCTCCGGGGCAGTAGTGGTCCCTCTCGTGTGGCTGAGCCTCCGGGCTTCCTTGGGCCAGAGGACTTGAAGTCCCCTGCGTGGTGGTTTTCTGCTGCTGGGCTTATAACCCTCACAGCCTCGGACTCCAGTGTCCGGCTCTGTAAGTCTCTAGCCAGGATGAGCTCTGCTAGCTCCCCTCCTGGCCTTGTGTTCCTCCTCTGCCTACAGGGACTCCTCAGCCTGTCCCTGTCGGCAACTTGTCTCGAACTTCTCTGGAACTTCACTCTAACTGGTCTGTCTAACCCCGCCCCAGATCCAGTTTATAAAGGGCAGATTTCTCCCCTCCCTGGACTGAGGCAGGAGGTGCTGCATGCTAATTGTCCCCAACCAGGGAACCTCCCACCTGCTCTCAGACATGACATTGCTGCCACTGTGGCGGCCAGACCTGGTGTGCCACATTCCCCCCTAGTGAAATTTAGTACTCCGGGACTAAACACATTTTGCAAAAACACAACCGGTAATAACAATACAGTAACATATATACAAGAAGTTTAGTCTTTTTAGGTCACGGCGCTCCTGTAACCAGGTGTCCTTGTCACCCATGATGTACTTTGAGGGACCCGTCCCAAACCCTCCACGTAGGCCCTGGGGTGGCTACAGGGCTTTGATGATCCGGAGTTGGACCACGTCTTCAGCCACCTCCACGAGTTTCGTGTTCTGTGGTCATCTTCAAAACAGGGCACCTTACCAGGTGCAACTATGTACAAGGTACAGTTCCGGTTATTCATTGTCCATGAACCTTGTCGGGTAACTAGAAAAACATAATTAGTATGCAAGCAACAAACATTTTAACATTTGCAATTTACAGGTATTTATATCACATTTTTAAATTCTCCAGCGAGCTGGTATTTGACCCCTAGTGCTCCTGGTGGACCTACGTAACCCACTGTCTGGTGGTACTCTACTCGGGTCCCCTGTTTCCACCCCCTGTGTACTGGGTGTGCTCGTGTCTGCACTAGAGGTGTTTGCAGATGTTACGGGTAGGTTGGGCAGCTTTCTGCGTACTCTTTGGCTCACCACAGGCATGGCAGGTTCACTACTAGCAGAGGGTTGATTCTCCTGAGCTGCTGGTATGTGCTCTTCTGCCTCCGGGGCCACTTGCTCTTCCAACACTACTTGCTCTTCTGCAGGCCCTTGAGGGGCTGGCTGGAGAAAGGTAAGGACGGGTACCACTATAGCGTTGTTGATTTGTGTCCAGGACCGGGGAAATTCTCCGAGCACTGTACTGACCATTTCTTCCCTTTCCTCTGCGGGTTGAGGGCTATCTTAGTCTTCATCAGCGCTTTGCAGCTGCTCGGGACACTTCTTCAGGTGGTCTCTGGAGACAGTGGCTGTGGTCTCTCCTCCATCCTTACTGATAACACATACCTTTGGGTTTTCATGGCTTGAGGGCAGTACGGTGTAGGGGTCTTTCTCCCACTGGTCATACAACTTGTGGAGCCGTCTCTTCCTCTTCAAGACCTGCTCTCCAGGTGCCAGGGGAGCAGCAGGAGCATGCTGGTTGTAATTCCTTTCTTGCCTCTCTCTTGCTTGAGACAGACTTCGCTCCGCACTCTCCTGTACTTTCCGGTACTGCTGCTGTCGTTCTGTGTCCCAGTCTGCTTCTGGTGAGGTGTCCTCGGGTGTCAGGACTAGTGTTGAGCCACCCCCGTAGTGTTCGGGTTCGGTTCGGTTCGTCGAACACCGGGATGTTCGAGGAACTGTTCGTCGAACTGTTCGTCGAACACCTTAGAACACCGTCGAACACCGTTAAAACCAATGGCAGGCAAACAAAAACACATAGGAACACATAGAAAACACCTTCAAAGGTGTCCAAAAGCTGACAAACTGCTCAGAAGACGCTTTCTTTAAAAAAGCCGGCCGGCAATTCAGCAGCGGCATACACCGGTACCCGACAATTTAGACATGAAGGAATAGAGCATCACACATAGATTAGATAGATAGAAACATGTCAGTCACATATATATGAAGTACAGTGACAGTGTTGCTTACTGTACTTGTCATTTAGTGTAAAGGATTTATTAAAAAATATAATAGTGTTTTCGTGCACCGTCTCTTTAAAAAAGCCGGCCGGCAATTCAGCAGCGGTACCCGACAATTTATAACAGACAGAATAGAGCTTCACACATAGATTAGATAGATAGAAACATGTCAGTCACATATATATGAAGTACAGTGACAGTGTTGGTTACTGTACTTGTCATTTACTGCAAAGAATTTATTTAAAAAAATAATAGTGTTTTCATGCACCGTCTCTTTAAAAAAGCCGGCTGGCAATTCAGCATCTGTACCCGACAATTTAGAATAGAAGGAATAGAGAATCACACATAGATTAGATAGATAGAAACATGTCAGCCACATATATACGAAGTACAGTGACAGTGTTGCTTACTGTACTTGTCATTTAGTGTAAAGGATTTATTAAAAAATATAATAGTGTTTTCGTGCACCGTCTCTTTAAAAAAGCCGGCCGGCAATTCAGCAGCGGTACCCGACAATTTATAACAGACAGAATAGAGCTTCACACATAGATTAGATAGATAGAAATATGTCAGTCACATATATATGAAGTACAGTGACAGTGTTGCTTACTGTACTTGTCATTTACTGCAAAGGATTTATTAAAAAAAATAATAGTGTTTTCATGCACCGTCTCTTTAAAAAAGCCGGCCGGCAATTCAGCATCTGTACCCGACAATTTATAACAGACAGAATAGAGCTTCACACATAGATTAGATAGATAGAAACATGTCAGTCACATATATAATAAGTACAGTGACAGTGTTGGTTACTGTACTTGTCATTTAGTATTAAAATAAAGGATTTATTATTAAAAAAAATTGGCGTGGGGTTCCCCGTAATTTTAGTCTCTAGCGGAGGTTAAGCAGACAGCTGGGGCAGATGTTTGAAGCCTGGGAAGGGGGTAATACCCACGGAGCTTCCCAGGCTACTAATATCAGCCCCCAGCTGAATACCTAGCCTTTACTAGCTATTAAAATGAAGGACCCCCCCAAAAAAATGACGTGGGGTCCCCCCTAATTTAATAGCTAGCAAAGGCTAGGCAGACAGCTGGGGGCTGATATTAATAGCCCAGGAAGGGAGCCATGAATATTGGCCCCCTCCCAGGCTAGAAACACCAGCCCTCAGCCGCCCCAGAAATGGCGCATCCATAGGATGCGCCAATTCTGGCACTTAGCCTCGCTCTTCCACGCTGCCCTGGTGCGGTGGCAGGGGGTAATAGGGTTGGGGTTGATGTCAGCTTATAATGCCAGCTGACATCAAGCCCAGGTTAGTAATGGAGAGGCGTCTATAAGACACCCCCATTACTAACCCCATAGTCAAAGTTAAAAAAAAAACACAAACACCCAGAATAAAGTCCTTTAATTGAAATAAAGACACAATTCTTTATTGTTCTAAGTCCAATGAACTCGGCTCACCTCATGCACGTCACTGACAGCGTGGGAAAATTCTCACGCTGAAGCGCTGAGTGCAGGAGAATTTTCCCACGCTGTCAGTGACGTACATGAGGTGAGCCGAGTTCATTGTCGGCTCATCTGGATGCCGTCACAGTCAGACACTGAGGAGCGCAAGCATGCCTGCGCTTCTCAGTGTCTGCGGGATGACAGGCTGGATGGCAGCTTTCTGCTGCGGTCCAGCCTGTTATCTCGATGTAGCAGAGCTGAAGCTGTCCTGGGAACCATGGAAAGGTAAGGATGAGGTTGCTTTATTATTTTTCTTTTATTGCAGGAGATCGTTGGCCTCAGCTGGAATGGGCGTGACGGTAAGTATGGTTTAATTTAGAACAATAAAAGAATGTGTCTTTATTTCAATTAAAGGACTTTATTCTGGGTGTTTGTGTTTTCTTTTAACTTTGACTATGGGGTTAGTAATGGGGGTGTCTTATAGACGCCTCTCCATTACTAACCTGGGCTTGATGTCAGCTGGCATTATAAGCTGACATCAACCCCAACCCTATTACCCCCTGCCACCGCACCAGGGCAGCGTGGAAGAGCGAGGCTAAGTGCCAGAATTGGCGCATCCTATGGATGCGCCATTTCTGGGGCGGCTGACGGCTGGTGTTTCTAGCCTGGGAGGGGGCCAATATTCATGGTTCCCTTCCTGGGCTATTAATATCAGCCCCCAGCTGTCTGCCTAGCCTTTGCTAGCTATTAAATTAGGGGGGACCCCACATCATTTTTTTGGGGGGTCCCCCATTTTAATAGCTAGTAAAGGCTAGGTATTCAGCTGGGGGCTGATATTAGTAGTCTGGGAAGCTCCGTGGGTATTACCCCCTTCCCAGGCTTCAAACATCTGCCCCAGCTGTCTGCTTAACCTCCGCTAGAGACTAAAATTACGGGGAACCCCACGCCAATTTTTTTTAATAATAAATCCTTTATTTTAATACTAAATGACAAGTACAGTAACCAACACTGTCACTGTACTTATTATATATGTGACTGACATGTTTCTATCTATCTAATCTATGTGTGAAGCTCTATTCTGTCTGTTATAAATTGTCGGGTACAGATGCTGAATTGCCGGCCGGCTTTTTTAAAGAGACGGTGCATGAAAACACTATTATTTTTTTTAATAAATCCTTTGCAGTAAATGACAAGTACAGTAAGCAACACTGTCACAGTACTTCATATATATGTGACTGACATGTTTCTATCTATCTAATCTATGTGTGAAGCTCTATTCTGTCTGTTATAAATTGTCAGGTACCGCTGCTGAATTGCCGGCCGGCTTTTTTAAAGAGACGGTGCACGAAAACACTATTATATTTTTTAATAAATCCTTTACGCTAAATGACAAGTACAGTAAGCAGCACTTTCACTGTACTTCGTATATATGTGGCTGACATGTTTCTATCTATCTAATCTATGTGTGATTCTCTATTCCTTCTATTCTAAATTGTCGGGTACAGATGCTGAATTGCCGGCCGGCTTTTTTAAAGAGACGGTGCATGAAAACACTATTATATTTTTGGATAAATCCTTTACACTAAATGACAAGTACAGTAAGCAGCACTTTCACTGTACTTTGTATATATGTGGCTGACATGTTTATATCTATCTAATCTATGTGTGAAGCTCTATTCTTTCAGTTCTAAATTGTCGGGTACCGGTGTATGCCGCTGCTGAATTGCCGGCTTTTCATGTTTCACTGTTGGCACTGTTCCCATCGATTTGGGCAATCACTGTAATGCCACAACCACCATGGCTGTGGCATTACAGTGAGTGGCAGACAATCCCTGCATGATTGGTGCTCTAAATAGCGCCAGACATGCAGGACACGCTTTTGGTGCACGAACAGTTATCGAACATAACCTCGAACAGCCGAATTTTTTGCAAATCGTTCGGGTTCGTCGAACAACTCGAACACCGCCCAAAACAGCTCGAATTTGAGATTGGCGAACAGTTCTAGTCGAACACCGCTCATCTCTAGTCAGGACTCCCATCTCCAGGTCAATTGGCAGCTTACCAGGTCTTGCTCTCATTAGGTAAGCTGGAGTGCAGTTGGTAGAATTTACTGGGATATGGTTATACAACTCCACCAGATCCAGCAGTTTCTCAGTCGACAGGCTGCGTTCCTCCAGGGGCAACGTCTTGAGCAGGTCTATTACTACCTGGTTCATTTTCTCACACATCCCGTTGGTTTGGGGGTGGTAAGGCGTTGTCCTTATCTTCTTGCAGCCATACAGGTTGCAGAATTCCTGGAAGACTTCAGCCTCGAACGCTGGACCTTGATCAGTCAACACTTGCTCTGGATACCCGTGTGGACGGCAGAAATGCTGCTGAAAGGCTCTGGCGGCCGTCTGAGCTGTTAAGTCTTTGACAGGGACCACCACTAGGAACCGGGAGTAGTGATCTACGATTGTGAGGGCATAGACGTATCCCGATCTGCTTGGAGCCAGCTTTACGTGGTCCAGGGCCACCAGCTCAAGGGGCTGCTTTGTGATGATGGGCTTCAGGGGAGTCTTCTGGCTGGCGCGGTCCTTCCTCCATAGGTTGCACGGGCCACAGTCTCTGCACCATCTCTCTATAGCCCCTCTCATGCCTACCCAGAAGAACCGCTCACTCAACAGGTACTCCAGCTTCTTCCATCCAAAGTGCCCTGCTCCGTCATGGTATGCTTCTAGGACCATAGCCGCATCCTGCCTTGGGACCACTACCTGCCAGGTCAGCTCATGTGTTCGAGAGTTGACGGTTCTGCGGCACAGCCTCCCCTCGTAGAGAAACAGCTTGCTCCTCTCCTTCCACAGCTGTCTGGCCTCTTCTGGAGCATCCGGATCAAGGTGGGCATCAGCCTGGGTCAGCATCTCTTTTACCAGGCGGACTGCGAGGTCACTATCTTGTGTCTCTGCCCAGCCGTGGTGGGGTAAGGGATTGAACTTAGCGGTGGCAGAGCACCTCTCCTTTACGCAGTGGGAACACCGGGTGATCCCATGACGGTGGAATGCAGGTAGTTCAATTTCTTCCAGTTCTTCTGGATCCTCTCCCCCGTCCTGCAAGTGAGGCATTCTGGACAATGCATCTGAGTTAGCATTTGAGCGCCCTGTCCGGTATTTGATAGTAAATTCATAATTGGACAGCCGGGAAATCCATCTTTGCTCTAGGGCACCAAGTCTTGCAGTGTCCAGGTGTGTCAACGGGTTGTTGTCCGTGTACACAGTGAACTTAGAAGAAGCCAGGTAATGCTTGAAGCGTTCGGTGACCGCCCACACCACTGCCAGGAACTCTAGCTTGAAGGAGCTATAATTCTCAGGGTTTCTCTCTGTGGGTCTCGGCTTTCTGCTAGCATAAGCAATTACCCATTCTCTGCCCTGCTGGATCTGGGACAGTACGGCTCCTAGCCCCACGTTACTGGCGTCGGCGTGGAGGATAAAAGGCTGGCCGTAATCAGGGTAGGCCAGGATCTCATCCCCCGTGAGGGCCATCTTCAGCTGGCGGAAAGACTCCTCCTCCAGCTTGTCCCACTTAAAGGGCGGCTTCTGACTTTTAGTCTTTGACTGACCTAACAGGAGGTCCTGCATAGGGGCTGCCATTTTGGTGAACCCGGAGATAAATCTTCGGTAGTAGCCTACCAATCCGAGGAACTGCCGCACTTCCTTTATGCTGGAGGGTCTTGGCCAGTCCTTAATCACCGTGATCTTGCCAGGGTCTGGGGCTACTCCATCAACACTCACCACGTGTCCCAGGTACTGTACTTTTGGCTTCAGTATGACACTTGGAGGGTTTCACCTTTAGGCCGAAGCCTGCCAGGGCATCGAACACCTCTGCCAGGTGCTTTAGATGGTCCTCATAGGTCTTGGAATACACGATGACATCGTCCAGGTAGAGTAGGACCGTCTCGAAATTTTTGTGCCCCAGACAGCACTCCATCAGCCTCTGGAAGGTCCCTGGTGCGTTGCAGAGTCCGAACGGCATACAGTTGAATTCACTGAGACCCATCGGGGTGGTAAAGGCGGTCTTCTCCTTGTCCGACTCTGCTACAGGAACCTGCCAGTACCCGCTAGTGAGATCCAAAGTAGAGAAGAAGTTAACAGATTTTAATACAGCCAAAGACTCCTCTATCCTAGGTAACGGGTACGCATCTTTGTGTGTTATTCTGTTGACCTTTCTATAATCTACACACATCCTCATCGTGCCATCTTTTTTTTTTACCAGAACTAGAGGAGCTGCGCAGGGGCTACAGCTATCCCTGATCACCCCAGCCTCCTTCATTTCTCGTAACATACCCTTGGCATTCTGATAGTGTGCAGGGGGTACAGGCCGGTATCTCTCTTTTATGGGTGGATGGTCTCCTGTGGGGATTTGGTGTTCTACCCCCTTTACTTGCCCTAAGTCTAGCGGGTGTTTGCTAAAGACTCTTTCGTACTCCTGAACCACCCTGTAGACTCCCTGTTTTCGGTGTGAGGGAGTGGAGTCGGTGCACACATGCAGTTTCTGACACCAGTCCTCCATTTGTTTCTTGGAGCCGTTACCCTCCTCTGGTTGAGATGGAGGCAAGGGTTCCACGGCCTTTTCAGAGTTCTGGTTAATGGTGAACAATTTGGCTAGAGTGGCATACCGGGGCAAGTGTACTTCTCTTTCCCCAATATTTAGGATGCTGACTGGTACCCTCCCATGGCGGACATCAACCACCCCCCGTGCTGTCAAAATGGTGGGCTTACTGTCTGAGTAAACGGGTTCTACCATAGCTTGGTAGTCTCTACCTCTTAACCCGATTGCAGTCCGGCACCAGATCATCATTTCACTTTTTGGGGGCATGGCGATAGGGAATGGGTCAATCATCCTAACGCTACCAATCTCACCACCAGACAGTTCTACCTGTTGCCGCTTCATCAGGGCTCTGATCTCTTTTTGTAAGAGACGCTGCTGGCTGGAGCTGGCATTCATTGCAACCTGCTGTAATATAGCAATTATCTCTGAAAGACAATTTTCAATAACGTTAGTACCCAAGGTTATTTTAGGGTGACTTTCACGACGGTCAATGTCCACAATAATCAGTCCTTGCGCCGGCAGTTCAACTTTACCAATTTTGATGGTCACCTCCTTGAACCCCACCTGCGGCACGGGCTGACCATTGCTGGCGATGATGCTCAAGTCATTATCTGGGTAGCGGGTAATATCCGTGTCATTCCAGTACCGCTTGAAAAGTACATAGGGGATGGTGGTTACCTGTGCCCCCTTGTCCAACAGTGCACTCATGGGAATGCCATCCAGTACCACAGGCAAGACCGGTCGCCCCCCCCACATACTTGTCACGCTAGTTTGATGGGCCTGATGATCTTACGCCTGGGGGTTGGCCCTATGCCCCAGGTTGGGCTCGTTTAAATTACAGTACCTCGCAATATGTCCTGGCTGGCTGCAGCGGCGGCAGATGGGTTGTCCATCCTGGTCGTAGCGGTCCGTTGGCTTCCCTCTAGACGGTGGGATCCTCTTCTGTCGGCGCCACGGGATGTCCTCTGGACTGGTAGCCAGCTGGATCTTTCCTGGAGAGGATAACTGTAATGACTGCACAGTCCTGGTTAGTGCGGCAACGCTCTTGGTCAGTTCTTGGACCTGATGGTGCAGGTCTGTAGACGAGGTACTATTCGTAGTCTGTGCATTAGCTTCTGCAGGTTCTGTAGACTGGGGCGCCGCCTCCTGGTAATAAGTGATAGCAGGGCGCCTGGAGGAGCGCAACGCCACCGGGTGC
The DNA here is from genome assembly GCF_046119375.1 of Phyllobates terribilis. Taxonomy (NCBI): domain Eukaryota; kingdom Metazoa; phylum Chordata; class Amphibia; order Anura; family Dendrobatidae; genus Phyllobates; species Phyllobates terribilis. The sequence continues at coordinate 757,122,679 of NW_027362763.1, read as the reverse complement.
GGGTTCTCGGAGTACCCGGATGGATCTGTCCTTAAACTGTGCAAAGTCTAACTCAGGGTTCTGCAGGGCCACCAGGCGGAACTGGGTTCGGTGGGCGCTGGACAGCAGACCCTCAATGAATTGTTCAGTCAGCAGTTTATCTGCATTCCGCACACTGTCAGGGTCTGCCTGCTTAATGGCTCTCAGGGCCTCTTGCAAATTCAAAGCATAGTCTCTTATACTCTCTTTGGCCCGCTGCTTGCACCCATAAAATCTCATTTTGATCTCTGCTGAGGTGCGGGTATCAAAAGTGTCCTTTAGACGGGTTAAAATCTCCTTCACGGTCCCCTTGTCCCTGACTGACCAGGACTTTACTTCTCGTTGGGCCGCGCCGGTTAACTGGCCTATCAGTATGCTCACTTTTTGTTCCTCCGTCAGGGGGTATACTTTAAATAGGCTATATAGTCTCTCTTTAAAGTTGCTCAGGGTATGCGACTCCCCTGAGTACTGAGGCAACCAGGCCGCTCCGGGGATGTAAGGCATCGTGAACGGCATTACTGCGGCAGCGGCCGCGCTGGCAGTGGCAGTTCCCTCCGTTTCCAACATCTTCTTCCCCCCTAGTCAACCGTGGCCTACCTTCCGTTGCTTTACTTCTGTAGGCCGCGGCTCCGCAGGCGGCCGTCGGGGTTCAGGACCTTGCGTCCCGTCCTGGTGACGTCAGCGTCCGCTCAGCTCCTTTCAGGACCTTGCGCAGCGTCCTTGCGTAAGGCGGGGCTCCAGTTCTCTCACGCTTTCGTCGTCCACCCCCTCTTCTTCCCACGCGGCGTCCCAGAAATGGCGCCCGATGGCGGGAAAATGGCTGCGGATGGCAGGAAACGGCTGCAGATGGCGGGAAACTCCACCAAGGTAAGTATTACAGTCCTTCTTCAGGCACGCAGTACCCGTTGGTGGCGGGCACGAAATCCTGCCGACTACGCCAAAAGTTGACTTGCCAAATGGGCCGTGTGTGTGTGGGGATACCCAGAAACGGACCCGTTGTGGATGCTGGGGGTTGTAGTCCTTGCGTGGCGGGGACCCGGTCCCGTGGCTCAGGGTGGTCAACCCAAATGGCAATCTATATGCTGAATGTCCGACTACGCCACCCGTGGATTGCGGTCAGAGTGAACCGCCGCTGCAGGGCAGACCGCTGAGGCTGGTGTTGTGGGTGCAGCAGAGGATAGTACAACTCCCCACGGGAGGAGTATAGCCTCAGGGCAGTAAATAGGAATGTTGGTGGTGGTGGTGGTGCGCGGGAGCAGCAGTAACCACACGGAGTCTGTCATGCAATTTAGGGCCTTTACTGTTGATGGTATTAAGGGACCCGTCCAGAATACAGGTTAACAATGGAGGCCTGGTCAGTCTGAGAGCAACTGGGAAATCCCGCTGGTCAGGGGGAGTTTGTAGGCCTACCATGCTTACTTCTCTCTTTCTTGGCTATCAAGCTGTAGTGTAGAGGAAGCCCACGTCTCTGAGTGTACCGTGTTGTTCTCACCCATATGACTGGCGACTCGGGCCTTCCGTACTTCTCACCTCTCCGGGGCAGTAGTGGTCCATCTCGTGTGGCTGAGCCTCCGGGCCTCCTTGGGCCAGAGGACTTGAGGTCCCCTGCGTGGTGGTTTTCTGCTGCTGGGCTTATAACCCTCACAGCCTCGGACTCCAGAGTCCGGCTCTGTAAGTCTCTAGCAGGATGAGCTCTGCTAGCTCCCCTCCTGGCCTCGTGTTCCTCCTCTGCCTACAGGGACTCCTCAGCCTGCTGCTGACCTGTCCCTGTCTGCAACTTGTCTCGAACTTCTCTGGAACTTCACTCTAACTGGTCTGTCTAACCCCACCCCAGATCCTGTTTATAAAGGGCAGATTTCTCCCTTCCCTGGACTGAGGCAGGAGGTGCTGCATGCTAATTGTCCCCAACCAGGGAACCTCCCACCTGCTCTCAGACATGACATTGCTGCCACTGTGGCTGCCAGACCTGGGGTGCCACACCTTCACTAGTGTTGAGCGAACACTAAAATGCTTGGGTGCTCGAAGCTCGGGCCGAGCTCAACGTGATACTCGGGTGCTCGACGCGAGCAACGAGCCCAATGTTAGTCTATGGGAGACCCGAGCATTTTTGCGGCGGCACCCCCGGCAGTCTGTAGAAAGCCTAAAAAGTGCCCAAAACGATAGTGACAGTGCTCAAAAGACATGGGGGCAGCATGGGGATCGCCCCTGGAAGCATTTCTGACCCCCAGGTCACTGCTGTCAACAACGTGGTCAGAGGTATTAAGCCACTTTTAAGGGCTCACAATAAAACGTTCAAAAACTAAACTGAAACGGTTTTCCTGTGAAATATGTTAAGGAACTTTCTTTCCAGGGTTAAGACTTGTCTATAAGGTAAAATAAATAACCAAAAACAAAAATACTCTTCCACACCTTGGGCTATGTTCACAAGTAGCATTTTTTTATGCGTTTTTGCACTTTTGTATTGCTTTCAACCGTGACAAATGCATTCAACGGGAAATGTCATTTTAACATTTTACAACCTTATCTGGCCATGTGCTGTGTGACACATGCATACAGTGCTGAAAAGACATGGGAACAACATGGGGAAGACCTCTGGAAGCATCTCTGACACCCAGGTCACTGCCTAAAAGTGTGCCCATCAGAAGTGATCCTTGCCGCATCAGAAGATGCAGACTTGCAACTATCCCCGTGCAAGTCCTTGTCCGAGGGCAGTGTTCAATTGTACCTCCCCCATTCCTTGCAATGCAAGCGCAAGTATGTAGCCTGCCACCCACCCACCCCCAGGCTGCAATACCATACTTCTTGCTTGCTTGCACTTGAAAGTGGGCCTTTGAGGCATGTGGAGGCAGAATCTGGCCACCACGTCATGGCTGCGTCGGCGGCCTGGTATCCATACTCAGTCCTCAGCCGTCCGGCGGCCGGGTGTCCACGCTCGGTCCCCAGCCGCCAGGGGGCGGCCGTGTGTCCATACTCGGTCCCCAGCCGCCCCGCGGCTGGGTGCCCACACACGGTCTCCCAGGCAACGGTCCCAGCCGCCCTAATTTGAAGGACAGCCTAACCACAAACACATGGACAAGTGAATGTGGCCAGGGATGGTCCATCTCACTGACGCCTTCACACTGGATTAATATTGTGGAAGCCGGGACACAGTTGGACACTGGGATGCAACACGTCCTCCACACATAGAGGATTGCGGGTCCTGGGTCAATCAGGCTTCAACACAAAGTTCAGAAGGTAGACAGCAGCAGTGGTCGGCCTCCTACACAATGAGTAAATTATTCATGATCATGAGGCCATCCATCTCCTTAGCTTTCTGTTCCTTGGAATGCAAGCGCATGTATGTAGTAGCGGCTAGGCCTGAGGTAGTCAGCGTTTTGGTGCGTATCTTACCTCCTCCGAGGATTGCTGGATGTTTTCCTGCTACTATCCCAGTTCTATGACTCCCGTTAAAACAAAGCTTCAGGTGATGAATGATGGATGAGGTGGTGGCAAAGGAGAAAGAGCAGGAGGAACAGGGACCATTCACATCAATATCAGGCCAGTCAACCACACATGTCTTGTATGTTATTTTTCTGTACCAAAAGGAGCAGTTCGGCTACACAGTTATAGGGCATACAGTGATTGCAATGCCTACCAAAAATTTCGAGGCACTCCAATGACCCCTTGGAAGTGACATGGAGGTCAGAGGGCCTTAACTAAACCGTTTTTTCCATTTATAGCAACTGGGTCTCCTGTACACTGTTGGCCTAAGCAGTGAATGGAAGGCTTTCCAAAAATTATGAGGAACTGCAATGACCCTTGAAACAGACGTCGATTCCAGTGTACTAAAAACATTCTACCCATTATTGGGGAGTGGGTCTCCCTTAGTTTTCGCCTATGCATTGAAAAGCAAAAGCTGACTAAAATTAGGAGGAAATGCAATGCCCATTGGAAAATCGTGGAGGTTAGAGGTAATTAAAAACAACATTTCAATGCCCCTTGGAAGAGCTGTGGAGTTCAGAGTGGTTTAACAAGATGGTTTTAATGCCCCTTGGAAAAGACATGGAGGTCACAGTAGCTTAACAGGACAGTTTTAATGCCGCTTGGAAGAGACATGGAGGTCACAGTAGCTTCACAAGACGGTTTTAATGCCCATTAGAAGAGATGTGGAGGTCACAGTAGCTTAACAAGACGGTTTTAATACCCCTTGGAAGAACTGTGGAGTTCAGAGAGGTTTAACAAGACGGTTTTAATGCCCCTTGGAAGAGACGTGGAGGTCACAGTAGCTTAACAAGATGGTTTTAATGCCTCTTGGAAGTGACGTGGAGGTCACAGTAGTTTAGCAAGATGGTTTTAATGCCCCCTGGAAGAGATGTGGAGTTCAGAGTGGTTTAACAAGACGGTTTTAATGCCCCTTGGAAGAGACGTGGAGGTCACAGTAGCTTAACAAGATGGTTTTAATGCCCCTTGGAAGAGTGGTGGAGGTCGCAGTGGAATAAAAAGACAATATCAATGCCCCTTGGAAGAGACGTGGAGGTCACAGTAGCTTAACAAGATGGTTTTAATGCCCCTTGGAAGAGTGGTGGAGGTCGCAGTGGAATAAAAAGACAATATCAATGCCCCTTGGAAGAGACGTGGAGGTCACAGTAGCTTAACAAGACAGTTTTAATGCCCCTTGGAAGAGTGGTGGAGGTCGCAGTGGAATAAAAAGATGATATCCATGCCCCTTGTAAGATAGGTGGAGGTCACAGTAGCTTAACAAGACGGTTTTAATGCCCCTTGGAAGAGTGGTGGAGGTCGCAGTGGAATAAAAAGACAACATTAATGCCCTTTCGAAGAGACGTGGAGGTCACAGTAGCTTAACAAGATGGTTTTAATGCCCCTTGGAAGAGTAGTGGAGGTCGCAGTGGAATAAAAAGACGATTTTAATACCCCTTGGAACAGACGTGGAGGTCACAGTAGCTTAACAAGATGGTTTTAATGCCTCTTGGAAGTGACGTGGAGGTCAGAGTAGTTTAACAAGATGGTTTTAATGCCCCCTGGAAGAGATGTGGAGTTCAGAGTGGTTTAACAAGGCAGTTTTCATGCCCCTTGGAAGAGTGGTGGAGGTCGCAGTGGAATAAAAAGACAATATCAATGCCCCTTAAAAGAGTGGTGGAGGTCACAGTAGCTTAACAAGACGGTTTTAATGCCCGTTGGCAGAGTGGTGGAGGTCGCAGTGGAATAAAAAAGACAATATCAATGCACCTTGGAAGAGATGTGGAGGTCATAGTAGCTTAAAAAGATGGTTTTAATGCCCCTTGGAAGAGACGTGGAGGTCACAGTAGCTTAACAAGACGGTTTTAATGCCCCTTGGAAGAGTGGTGGAGGTAGCAGTGGAATAAAAAGACAATATCAATGCCCCTTGGAAGAGATGTGGAGGTCACAGTAGCTTAACAAGACAGTTTTAATGCCCCTTGGAAGAGTGGTGGAGGTCGCAGTGGAATAAAAAGACCATATCAATGCCCCTTGGAAGAGTGGTGGAGGTTCCAGTGGAATAAAAAGACAATATCAATGCCCCTTGGAAGAGATGTGGAGGTCGCAGTGGAATAAAAAGACAATATCAATGCCCCTTGGAAGAGAAGTGGAGGTCACAAGACGGTTTTAATGCCCCTTGGAAGAGCTGTGGAGTTCAGAGTGGTTTAACAAGACGGTTTTAATGCCCCTTGGAAGAGACGTGGAGGTCACAGTAGCTTAAAAAGACGGTTTTCATGCCCCTTGGCAGAGTGGTGGAGGTCGCAGTGGAATAAAAAGACAATATCAATGACTCCTTGGAAGAGACGTGGAGGTCACAGTAGCTTAACAAGATGGTTTTAATGCCCCTTGGAAGAGATGTGGAGGTCACAGTATCTTAACAAGACGTTTTTAATGCCACTTGGAAGAGCTGTGGAGTTCAGAGTGGTTTAAAAAGACGGTTTTAATACCCCTTGGAAGAGACGTGGAGGTCACAGTAGCTTAACAAGATGGTTTTAATGTCCCTTGGAAGAGTGGTGGAGGTCGCAGTGGAATAAAAAGACAATATCAATGCCCATTGAAAGAGACGTGGAGGTCACAGTAGCTTAACAAGACGGTTGTAATGCCCCTTGGAAGAGTGGTGGAGGTCGCAGTGGAATAAAAAGACAATATCAATGCCCCTTGGAAGAGAAGTGGAGGTCACAAGATGGTTTTAATACCACTTGGAAGAGCTGTGGAGTTCAGAGTGGTTTAGCAAGACGGTTTTAATGCCCCTTGGAAGAGACGTGGAGGTCACAGTAGCTTAAAAAGACGGTTTTAATGCCCCTTGGCAGAGTGGTGGAGGTCGCAGTGGAATAAAAAGACAATATCAATGACCCCTTGGAAGAGACGTGGAGGTCACAGTAGCTTAACAAGATGGTTTTAATGCCCCTTGGAAGAGACGTGGAGGTCACAGTAGCTTAACAAGACGGTTTTAATGCCTCTTGGAAGTGACGTGGAGGTCACAGTAGTTTAGCAAGATGGTTTTAATGCCCCCTGGAAGAGATGTGGAGTTCAGAGTGGTTTAACAAGACGGTTTTAATGCCCCTTGGAAGAGACGTGGAGGTCACAGTAGCTTAATAAGATGGTTTTAATGCCCCTTGGAAGAGTGGTGGAGGTCACAGTGGAATAAAAAGACAATATCAATGCCCTTTGGAAGAGACGTGGAGGTCACAGTAGCTTAACAAGACAGTTTTAATGCCCCTTGGAAGAGTGGTGGCGGTCGCAGTGGAATAAAAAGATGATATCCATGCCCCTTGTAAGAGAGGTGGAGGTCACAGTAGCTTAACAAGACGGTTTTAATGCCCCTTGGAAGAGTGGTGGAGGTCGCAGTGGAATAAAAAGACAACATTAATGCCCTTTCGAAGAGACGTGGAGGTCACAGTAGCTTAACAAGATGGTTTTAATGCCCCCTGGAAGAGTAGTGGAGGTCGCAGTGGAATAAAAAGACGGTTTTAATACCCCTTGGAACAGACGTGGAGGTCACAGTAGCTTAACAAGATGGTTTTAATGACTCTTGGAAGTGACGTGGAGGTCACAGTAGTTTAACAAGATGGTTTTAATGCCCCCTGGAAGAGATGTGGAGTTCAGAGTGGTTTAACAAGGCGGTTTTCATGCCCCTTGGAAGAGTGGTGGAGGTCGCAGTGGAATAAAAAGACAATATCAATGCCTCCTAAAAGAGTGGTGGAGGTCACAGTAGCTTAATAAGACGGTTTTAATGCCCCTTGGAAGAGTGGTGGAGGTCGCAGTGGAATAAAAAGATGATATCCATGCCCCTTGTAAGAGAGGTGGAGGTCACAGTAGCTTAACAAGACGGTTTTAATGCCCCTTGGAAGAGTGGTGGAGGTCGCAGTGGAATAAAAAGATAACATTAATGCCCTTTCGAAGAGAAGTGGAGGTCACAGTAGCTTAAGAAGACAGTTTTAATGCCCCTTGGAAGAGTGGTGGAGGTCGCAGTGGAATAAAAAGATGATATCCATGCCCCTTGTAAGAGAGGTGGAGGTCACAGTAGCTTAACAAGACGGTTTTAATGCCCCTTGGAAGAGTGGTGGAGGTCGCAGTGGAATAAAAAGACAACATTAATGCCCTTTCGAAGAGACGTGGAGGTCACAGTAGCTTAACAAGATGGTTTTAATGCCCCTTGGAAGAGTAGTGGAGGTCTCAGTGGAATAAAAAGACGGTTTTAATACCCCTTGGAACAGACGTGAAGGTCACAGTAGCTTAACAAGATGGTTTTAATGCCTCTTGGAAGTGACGTGGAGGTCACAGTAGTTTAACAAGATGGTTTTAATGCCCCCTGGAAGAGATGTGGAGTTCAGAGTGGTTTAACAAGGCGGTTTTCATGCCCCTTGGAAGAGTGGTGGAGGTCGCAGTGGAATAAAAAGAAAATATCAATGCCCCTTAAAAGAGTGGTGGAGGTCACAGTAGCTTAACAAGACGGATTTAATGCCCGTTGGCAGAGTGGTGGAGGTCGCAGTGGAATAAAAAAGACAATATCAATGCACCTTGGAAAAGACGTGGAGGTCGCAGTGGAAAAAAAACACAAAATCAATGCCCCTTGGAAGAGACGTGGAGGTCATAGTAGCTTAAAAAGATGGTTTTAATGCCCCTTGGAAGAGACGTGGAGGTCACAGTAGCTTAACAAGACAGTTTTAATACCCCTTGGAAGAGTGGTGGAGGTAGCAGTGGAATAAAAAGACAATATCAATGCCCCTTGGAAGAGATGTGGAGGTCACAGTAGCTTAACAAGAGAGTTTTAATTCCCCTTGGAAGAGTGGTGGAGGTCGCAGTGGAATAAAAAGACAATATCAATGCCCCTTGGAAGAGAAGTGGAGGTCACAAGATGGTTTTAATGCCCCTTGGAAGAGCTGTGGAGTTCAGAGTGGTTTAACAAGACGGTTTTGATGCCCCTTGGAAGAGACGTGGAGGTCACAGTAGCTTAAAAAGACGGTTTTAATGCCCCTTGGCAGAGTGGTGGAGGTCGCAGTGGAATAAAAAGACAATATCAATGACTCCTTGGAAGAGACGTGGAGGTCACAGTAGCTTAACAAGATGGTTTTAACGCCCCTTGGAAGAGATGTGGAGGTCACAGTAGCTTAACAAGACGTTTTTAATGCCCCTTGGAAGAGCTGTGGAGTTCAGAGTGGTTTAAAAAGACGGTTTTAATGCCCCTTGGAAGAGACGTGGAGGTCACAGTAGCTTAACAAGATGGTTTTGATGTCCCTTGGAAAAGTGGTGGAGGTCGCAGTGGAATAAAAAGACAATATCAATGCCCAATGGAAGAGACGTGGAGGTCACAGTAGCTTAACAAGACGGTTGTAATGCCCCTTGGAAGAGTGGTGGAGGTCGCAGTGGAATAAAAAGACAATATCAATGACCCCTTGGAAGAGACGTGGAGGTCACAGTAGCTTAACAAGATGGTTTTAATGCCCCTTGGAAGAGACGTGGAGGTCACAGTACCTTAACAAGACGGTTTTAATGCCTCTTGGAAGTGACGTGGAGGTCACAGTAGTTTAGCAAGATGGTTTTAATGCCCCCTGGAAGAGATGTGGAGTTCAGAGTGGTTTAACAAGACGGTTTTAATGCCCCTTGGAAGAGACGTGGAGATAACAGTAGCTTAACAAGATGGTTTTAATGCCCCTTGGAAGAGTGGTGGAGGTTACAGTGGAATAAAAAGACAATATCAATGCCCCTTGGAAGAGACGTGGAGGTCACAGTAGCTTAACAAGACAGTTTTAATGCCCCTTGGAAGAGTGGTGGAGGTCGCAGTGGAATAAAAAGATGATATCCATGCCCCTTGTAAGAGAGGTGGAGGTCACAGTAGCTTAACAAGACGGTTTTAATGCCCCTTGGAAGAGTGGTGGAGGTCGCAGTGGAATAAAAAGATGATATCCATGCCCCTTGTAAGAGAGGTGGAGGTCACAGTAGCTTAACAAGACGGTTTTAATGCCCCTTGGAAGAGTGGTGGAGGTCGCAGTGGAATAAAAAGACAACATTAATGCCCTTTCGAAGAGACGTGGAGGTCACAGTAGCTTAACAAGATGGTTTTAATGCCCCCTGGAAGAGTAGTGGAGGTCGCAGTGGAATAAAAAGACGGTTTTAATACCCCTTGGAACAGACGTGGAGGTCACAGTAGCTTAACAAGATGGTTTTAATGACTCTTGGAAGTGACGTGGAGGTCACAGTAGTTTAACAAGATGGTTTTAATGCCCCCTGGAAGAGATGTGGAGTTCAGAGTGGTTTAACAAGGCGGTTTTCATGCCCCTTGGAAGAGTGGTGGAGGTCGCAGTGGAATAAAAAGACAATATCAATGCCTCCTAAAAGAGTGGTGGAGGTCACAGTAGCTTAATAAGATGGTTTTAATGCCCCTTGGAAGAGTGGTGGAGGTCGCAGTGGAATAAAAAGATGATATCCATGCCCCTTGTAAGAGAGGTGGAGGTCACAGTAGCTTAACAAGACGGTTTTAACGCCCCTTGGAAGAGTGGTGGAGGTCGCAGTGGAATAAAAAGACAACATTAATGCCCTTTCGAAGAGACGTGGAGGTCACAGTAGCTTAACAAGACAGTTTTAATGCCCCTTGGAAGAGTGGTGGAGGTCGCAGTGGAATAAAAAGATGATATCCATGCCCCTTGTAAGAGAGGTGGAGGTCACAGTAGCTTAACAAGATGGTTTTAATGCCCCTTGGAAGAGTGGTGGAGGTCGCAGTGGAATAAAAAGACAACATTAATGCCCTTTCGAAGAGACGTGGAGGTCACAGTAGCTTAACAAGATGGTTTTAATGCCCCTTGGAAGAGTAGTGGAGGTCTCAGTGGAATAAAAAGACGGTTTTAATACCCCTTGGAACAGACGTGGAGGTCACAGTAGCTTAACAAGATGGTTTTAATGCCTCTTGGAAGTGACGTGGAGGTCACAGTAGTTTAACAAGATGGTTTTAATGCCCCCTGGAAGAGATGTGGAGTTCAGAGTGGTTTAACAAGACGGTTTTCATGCCCCTTGGAAGAGTGGTGGAGGTCGCAGTGGAATAAAAAGACAATATCAATGCCCCTTAAAAGAGTGGTGGAGGTCACAGTAGCTTAACAAGACGGTTTTAATGCCCGTTGGCAGAGTGGTGGAGGTCACAGTGGAATAAAAAAGACAATATCAATGCACCTTGGAAAAGACGTGGAGGTCGCAGTGGAAAAAAAACACAAAATCAATGCCCCTTGGAAGAGACGTGGAGGTCATAGTAGCTTAACAAGATGGTTTTAATGCCCCTTGGAAGAGACGTGGAGGTCACAGTAGCTTAACAAGACGGTTTTAATGCCCCTTGGAAGAGCTGTGGAGTTCAGAGTGGTTTAAAAATACGGTTTTAATGCCCCTTGGAAGAGACATGGAGGTCACAGTAGCTTAACAAGATGCTTTTAATGCCACTTGGAAAAGTGGTGGATGTCACAGTAGCTTAACAAGACGGTTTTCATGCCCCTTGGAAGAGTGGTGGAGGTCGCAGTGGAATAAAAAGAAAATATCAATGCCCCTTGGAAGAGACGTGGAGGTCACAGTAGCTTAACAAGACAGTTTTAATGCCCCTTGGAAGAGTGGTGGAGGTCGCAGTGGAATAAAAAGACAATATCAATGCCCATTGGAAGAGACGTGGAGGTCACAGTAGCTTAACAAGACGGTTGTAATGCACCTTGGAAGAGTGGTGGAGGTCGCAGTGGAATAAAAAGACAATATCAATGCCCCTTGGAAGAGAAGTGGAGGTCACAAGATGGTTTTAATGCCACTTGGAAGAGCTGTGGAGTTCAGAGTGGTTTAACAAGACGGTCTTAATGCACCTTGGAAAAGACGTGGAGGTTGCAGGGGAATAAAAAGACAAAATCAATGCCCCTTGGAACAGACGTGGAGGTCACAGTAGCTTAAGAAGACAGTTTTAATGCCCCTTGGAAGAGTGGTGGTGGTCGCAGTGGAATAAAAAGACAATATCAATGCCCCTTGGAAGAGACGTGGATGTCGCACTGGAATAAAAAGACAATATCAATGCCCCTTGGAAGAGACGTGGAGGTCACAGCAGCTTTACAAGATGGTTTTAATGCCCTTTGGAAGAGACGTGGAGGTCACAGTAGCTTAACAAGATGGTTTTAATGCCCCTTGGAAGAGCTGTGGAGTTCAGAGTGATTTAACAAACGGTTTTAATGCCCCTTGGAAGAGTGGTGGAGGTAGCAGTGGAATAAAAAGACAATATCAATGCCCCTTGGAAGAGAGGTGGAGGTCACAGTATCTTAACAAGACGGTTTTAATGCCCCTTGGAAGAGTGGTGGAGTTCGCAGTGGAATAAAAAGACAATATCAATGCCCCTTGGAAGAGTGGTGTAGGTCACAGTAGCTTAGCAAGACGGTTTTAATGACCCTTGGAAGAGTGGTGGAGGTCGCAGTGGAATAAAAAGACAATATCAATGCCTCTTGGAAGAGTGGTGGAGGTCACAGTAGCTTAACAAGACAGTTTTAATGCCCCTTGGAAGAGTGGTGGAGGTCGCAGTGGAATAAAAAGACAATATCAATGCCCCTTGGAAGAGACATGGAGGTCACAGTAGCTTAACAAGATGGTTTTAATGCCCCTTGGAAGAGACGTGGAGGTCACAGTAGCTTAACAAGACGGTTTTAATGCCTCTTGGAAGTGATGTGGAGGTCACAGTAATTTAGCAAGATGGTTTTAATGCCCCCTGGAAGAGATGTGGAGTTCAGAGTGGTTTAACAAGACGGTTTTAATGCCCCTTGGAAGAGACGTGGAGGTCACAGTAGCTTAACAAGATGGTTTTAATGCCCCTTGGAAGAGTGGTGGAGTTCGCAGTGAAATAAAAAGACAATATCAATGCCCCTTGGAAGAGACGTGGAGGTCACAGTAGCTTAACAAGACAGTTTTAATGCCCCTTGGAAGAGTGGTGGAGGTCGCAGTGGAATAAAAAGACAATATTAATGCCCATTGGAAGAGACGTGGAGGTCACAGTAGCTTAACAAGACGGTTGTAATGCACCTTGGAAGAGTGGTGGAGGTCGCAGTGGAATAAAAAGACAATATCAATGCCCCTTGGAAGAGAAGTGGAGGTCACAAGATGGTTTTAATGCCACTTGGAAGAGCTGTGGAGTTCAGAGTGGTTTAACAAGACGGTCTTAATGCACCTTGGAAAAGACGTGGAGGTTGCAGGGGAATAAAAAGACAAAATCAATGCCCCTTGGAACAGACGTGGAGGTCACAGTAGCTTAAGAAGACAGTTTTAATGCCCCTTGGAAGAGTGGTGGTGGTCGCAGTGGAATAAAAAGACAATATCAATGCCCCTTGGAAGAGACGTGGATGTCGCAGTGGAATAAAAAGACAATATCAATGCCCCTTGGAAGAGACGTGGAGGTCACAGCAGCTTTACAAGATGGTATTAATGCCCTTTGGAAGAGACGTGGAGGTCACAGTAGCTTAACAAGACGGTTTTAATGCCCCTTGGAAGAGCTGTGGAGTTCAGAGTGATTTAACAAACGGTTTTAATGCCCCTTGGAAGAGTGGAGGAGGTAGCAGTGGAATAAAAAGACAATATCAATGCCCATTGGAAGAGAGGTGGAGGTCACAGTATCTTAACAAGACGGTTTTAATGCCCCTTGGAAGAGTGGTGGAGTTCGCAGTGCAATAAAAAGACAATATCAATGCCCCTTGGAAGAGTGGTGTAGGTCACAGTAGCTTAGCAAGACGGTTTTAATGACCCTTGGAAGAGTGGTGGAGGTCGCAGTGGAATAAAAAGACAATATCAATGCCTCTTGGAAGAGTGGTGGAGGTCACAGTAGCTTAACAAGACAGTTTTAATGCCCCTTGGAAGAGTGGTGGAGGTCGCAGTGGAATAAAAAGACAATATCAATGCCCCTTGGAAGAGACATGGAGGTCACAGTAGCTTAACAAGATGGTTTTAATGCCCCTTGGAAGAGACGTGGAGGTCACAGTAGCTTAACAAGACGGTTTTAATGCCTCTTGGAAGTGATGTGGAGGTCACAGTAGTTTAGCAAGATGGTTTTAATGCCCCCTGGAAGAGATGTGGAGTTCAGAGTGGTTTAACAAGACGGTTTTAATGCCCCTTGGAAGAGACGTGGAGGTCACAGTAGCTTAACAAGATGGTTTTAATGCCCCTTGGAAGAGTGGTGGAGGTCGCAGTGAAATAAAAAGACAATATCAATGCCCCTTGGAAGAGACGTGGAGGTCACAGTAGCTTAACAAGACAGTTTTAATGCCCCTTGGAAGAGTGGTGGAGGTTGCAGTGGAATAAAAAGATGATATCCATGCCCCTTGTACGAGAGGTGGAGGTCACAGTAGCTTAACAAGACGGTTTTAATGCCCCTTGGAAGAGTGGTGGAGGTCGCAGTGGAATAAAAATACAACATCAATGCCCTTTGGAAGAGACGTGGAGGTCACAGTAGCTTAACAAGATGGTTTTAATGCCTCTTGGAAGTGACGTGGAGGTCACAATAGTTAAACAAGATGGTTTTAATGCCCCCTGGAAGAGATGTGGAGTTCAGAGCGGTTTAACAAGACGGTTTTCATGCCCCTTGGAAGAGTGGTGGAGGTCGCAGTGGAATAAAAAGACAATATCAATGCCCCTTAAAAGAGTGGTGGAGGTCACAGTAGCTTAACAAGACAGTTTTAATGCCCGTTGGCAGAGTGGTGGAGGTCGCAGTGGAATAAAAAAGACAATATCAATGCCCCTTGGAAGAGTGGTGGAGGTCGTAGTGGAATAAAAAGACAATATCAATGCACCTTGGAAAAGACGTGGAGGTTGCAGGGGAATAAAAAGACAAAATCAATGCCCCTTGGAAGAGACCTGGAGGTCACATTAGCTTAACAAGACAGTTGTAATGCCCCTTGGAAGAGTGGTGGTGGTCGCAGTGGAATAAAAAGACAATATCAATGCCCCTTGGAAGAGACGTGGATGTCGCAGTGGAATAAAAAGACAATATTAATGCACCTTGGAAGAGACGTGGAGGTCACAGCACCTTTACAAGACGGTTTTAATGCCCTTTGGAAGAGATGTGGAGGTCACTGTAGCTTAACAAGACGGTTTTAATGCCCCTTGGAAGAGCTGTGGAGTTCAGAGTGGTTTAACAAGACGGTTTTAATGCCCCTTGGAAGAGTGGTGGATGTCGCAGTGGAATAAGAAGACAATATCAATGCCCCTTGGAAGAGAGGTGGAGATCACAGTATCTTAACAAGACAGTTTTAATGCCCCTTGGAAGAGTGGTGGAGTTCGCAGTGGAATAAAAAGACAATATCAATGCCCCTTGGAAGAGTGGTGTAGGTCACAGTAGCTTAACAAGAGGGTTTTAATGCCCCTTGGAAGAGTGGTGGAGGTCGCAGTGGAATAAAAAGACAATATCAATGCCTCTTGGAAGAGTGGTGGAGGTCACAGTAGCTTAACAAGACAGTTTTAATGCCCCATGGAAGAGTGGTGGAGGTCGCAGTGGAATAAAAAGACAATATCAATGCCCCATCGAAGAGACATGGAGGTCACAGTAGCTTAACAAGATGGTTTTAATGCCGCTTGGAAGAGTGGTGGAGGTCACAGTGGAATAAAAAGACAATATCAATACCCCTTGGAAGAGACATGGAGGTCACAGTAGCTTAACAAGATGGTTTTAATGCCCCTTGGAAGAGACGTGGAGGTCACAGTAGCTTAACAAGACGGTTTAAATGCCTCTTGGAAGTGACGTGGACGTCACAGTAGTTTAGCAAGATGGTTTTAATGCCCCCTGGAAGAGATGTGGAGTTCAGAGTGGTTTAACAAGACGGTTTTAATGTCCCTTGGAAGAGACGTGGAGGTCACAGTAGCTTAACAAGATGGTTTTAATGCCCCTTGGAAGAGTGGTGGAGGTTGCAGTGGAATAAAAAGACAACATTAATGCCCTTTGGAAGAGACGTGGAGGTCACAGTAGCTTAACAAGATGGTTTTAATGCCCCTTGGAAGAGTAGTGGAGGTCGCAGTTGAATAAAAAGACGGTTTTAATACCCCTTGGAACAGACGTGGAGGTCGCAGTAGCTTAACAAGATGGTTTTAATGACCGTTGGCAGAGTGGTGGAGGTCGCAGTGGAATAAAAAAGACAATATCAATGCCCCTTGGAAGAGTGGTGGAGGTCGCAGTGGAATAAAAACACAAAATCAATGCCCCTTGGAAGAGACGTGGACGTCATAGTAGCTTAAAAAGATGGTTTTAATGCCCCTTGGAAGAGACGTGGAGGTCACAGTAGCTTAACAAGACGTTTTTAATGCCCCTTGGAAGAGTGGTGGAGGTAGCAGTGGCATAAAAAGACAATATCAATGCCCCTTGGAAGAGTGGTGGAGGTTCCAGTGGCATAAAAAGACAATATCAATGCCCCTTGGAAGAGATGTGGAGGTCGCAGTGGAATAAAAAGACAATATCAATGCCCCTTGGAAGAGACGTGGAGGTCACAGTAGCTTAACAAGACAGTTTTAATGCCCCTTGGAAGAGTGTTGGAGGTCGCAGTGGAATAAAAAGACAATATCAATGCCACTTGGAAGAGTGGTGGAGGTTCCAGTGGCATAAAAAGACAATATCAATGCCCCTTGGAAGAGATGTGGAGGTCGCAGTGGAATAAAAAGACAATATCAATGCCCCTTGGAAGAGACGTGGAGGTCACAGTAGCTTAACAAGATGGTTTTAATGCCCCTTGGAAGAGACGTGAGGGTCACTGTAGCTTAACAAGACGGTTTTAATGCCCCTTGGAAGAGTGGTGGAGTTCGCAGTGGAATAAAAAGAAAATATCAATGCCCCTTGGAAGAGTGGTGTAGGTCACAGTAGCTTAACAAGACGGTTTTCATGCCCCTTGGAAGAGTGGTGGAGGTCGCAGTGGAATAAAAAGACAATATCAATGCCTCTTGGAAGAGTGGTGGAGGTCACAGTAGCTTAACAAGACAGTTTTAAGGCCCCATGGAAGAGTGGTGGAGGTCGCAGTGGAATAAAAAGACAATATCAATGCCCCTTCGAAGAGACATGGAGGTCACAGTAGCTTAACAAGATGGTTTTAATGCCGCTTGGAAGAGTGGTGGAGGTCGAAGTGGAATAAAAAGACAATATCAATACCCCTTGGAAGAGACATGGAGGTCACAGTAGCTTAACAAGATGGTTTTAATGCCCCTTGGAAGAGACGTGGAGGTCACAGTAGCTTAACAAGATGCTTTTAATGCCTCTTGGAAGTGACGTGAACGTCACAGTACTTTAGCAAGATGGTTTTAATGCCCCCTGGAAGAGATGTGGAGTTCAGAGTGGTTTAACAAGACGGTTTTAATGCCCCTTGGAAGAGACGTGGAGGTCACAGTAGCTTAACAAGATGGTTTTAATGCCCCTTGGAAGAGTGGTGGAGGTTGCAGTGGAATAAAAAGACAATATCAATGCCCCTTGGAAGAGACGTGGAGGTCACAGTAGCTTAACAAGACGGTTTTAATGCCCCTTGGAAGAGACGTGGAGGTCACAGTAGCTTAACAAGACGGTTTTAATGCCTCTTGGAAGTGACGTGGAGGTCACAGTAGTTTAGCAAGATGGTTTTAGTGCCCCCTGGAAGAGATGTGGAGTTCAGAGTGGTTTAACAAGACGGTTTTAATGCCCCTTGGAGGAGACGTAGAGGTCACAGTAGCTTAACAACATGGTTTTAATGCCCCTTGGAAGAGTGGTGGAGGTCGCAGTGGTATAAAAAGACAATATCAATGCCTCTTGGAAGAGTGGTGGAGGTCACAGTAGCTTAACAAGACAGTTTTAATGCCCCATGGAAGAGTGGTGGAGGTCGCAGTGGAATAAAAAGACAATATCAATGCTCCTTCGAAGAGACATGAAGGTCACACCAGCTTAACAAGATGGTTTTAATGCCGCTTGGAAGAGTGGTGGAGGTCGCAGTGGAATAAAAAGACAATATCAATACCCCTTGGAAGAGACATGGAGGTCACAGTAGCTTAACAAGATGGTTTTAATGCCCCTTGGAAGAGACGTGGAGGTCACTGTAGCTTAACAAGATGGTTTTAATGCCCCTTGGAAGAGACGTGGAGGTCACAGTAGCTTAACAAGACGGTTTTAATGCCTCTTGGAAGTGACGTGGAGGTCACAGTAGTTTAGCAAGATGGTTTTAATGCCCCCTGGAAGAGATGTGGAGTTCAGAGTGGTTTAACAAGACGGTTTTAATGCCCCTTGGAAGAGACGTGGAGGTCACAGTAGCTTAACAAGATGGTTTTAATGCCCCTTGGAAGAGTGGTGGAGGTTGCAGTGGAATAACAAGACAATATCAATGCCCCGTGGAAGAGACGTGGAGGTCACAGTAGCTTAACAAGACAGTTTTAATGCCCCTTGGAAGAGTGGTGGAGGTCGCAGTGGAATAAAAAGTTGTTATCCATGCCCCTTGTAAGAGAGGTGGAGGTCACAGTAGCTTAACAAGACAGTTTTAATGCCCCTTGGAAGAGTGGTGGAGGTCGCAGTGGTATAAAAAGACAATATCAATGCCTCTTGGAAGAGACATGGAGGTCACAGTAGCTTAACAAGATGGTTTTAATGCCGCTTGGAAGAGTGGTGGAGGTCGCAGTGGAATAAAAAGACAATATCAATACCCCTTGGAAGAGACATGGAGGTCACAGTAGCTTAACAAGATGGTTTTAATGCCCCTTGGAAGAGACGTGGAGGTCACAGTAGCTTAACAAGACGGTTTTAATGCCTCTTGGAAGTGACGTGGACGTCACAGTAGTTTAGCAAGATGGTTTTAATGCCCCCTGGAAGAGATATGGAGTTCAGAGTGGTTTAACAAGACGGTTTTAATGCCCCTTGGAAGAGACGTGGAGGTCACAGTAGCTTAACAAGATGGTTTTAATGCCCCTTGGAAGAGTGGTGGAGGTTGCAGTGGAATAAAAAGACAATATCAATGCCCCTTGGAAGAGACGTGGAGGTCACAGTAGCTTAACAAGACGGTTTTAATGCCCCTTGGAAGAGTGGTGGAGGTCGCAGTGGAATAAAAAGACAACATTAATGCCCTTTGGAAGAGACGCGGAGGTCACAGTAGCTTAACAAGATGGTTTTAATGCCCCTTGGAAGAGTAGTGGAGGTCGCAGGTGAATAAAAAGACGGTTTTAATACCCCTTGGAACAGACGTGGAGGTCACAGTAGCTTAACAAGATGGTTTTAATGCCTCTTGGAAGTGACGTGGAGGTCACAGTAGTTTAACAAGATGGTTTTAATGCCCCCTTGAAGAGATGTGGAGTTCAGAGTGGTTTAACAAGACGGTTTTCATGCCCCTTGGAAGAGTGGTGGAGGTCGCAGTGGAATAAAAAACAATATCAATGCCCCTTAAAAGAGTGGTGGAGGTCACAGTAACTTAACAAGACGGTTTTAATGCCCGTTGGCAGAGTGGTGGAGGTCGCAGTGGAATAAAAAAGACAATATCAATGCCCCTTGGAAGAGTGGTGGAGGTCGCAGTGGAATAAAAACACAAAATCAATGCCCCTTGGAAGAGACGTGAAGGTCATAGTAGCTTAAAAAGATGGTTTTAATGCCCCTTGGAAGAGACGTGGAGGTCACAGTAGCTTAACAAGACGGTTTTAATGCCCCTTGGAAGAGTGGTGGAGGTAGCAGTGGAATAAAAAGACAATATCAATGCCCCTTGGAAGAGACGTGGAGGTCACAGTAGCTTAACAAGACAGTTTTAATGCCCCTTGGAAGAGTGGTGGAGGTCGCAGTGGAATAAAAAGACAATATCAATGCCCCTTGGAAGAGTGGTGGAGGTTCCAGTGGCATAAAAAGACAATATCAATGCCCCTTGGAAGAGATGTGGAGGTCGCAGTGGAATAAAAAGACAATATCAATGCCCCTTGGAAGAGACGTGGAGGTCACAGTAGCTTAACAAGATGGTTTTAATGCCCCTTGGAAGAGACGTGAGGGTCACTGTAGCTTAACAAGACGGTTTTAATGCCCCTTGGAAGAGTGGTGGAGGTCGCAGTGGTTTAAAAAGACAATATCAATGCCCCTTGGAAGAGACGTGGAGGTCACAGTAGCTTAACAAGACAGTTTTAATGCCCCTTGGAAGACTGGTGGAGGTCCCACTGGAATAAAAAGACAATATCAATGCTCCTTGGAAGAGACGTGGAGGTCGCAATGGAATAAAAAGACAATATCAATGCCCCTTGGAAGAGACGTGGAGGTCACAGTATCTTAACAAGATGGTTTTAATGCCCCTTGGAAGAGTGGTGGAGGTCGCAGTGGAATAAAAAGACAATATCAATGCCCCTTGGAAGAGACCTGGAGGTCACAGTAGCTTAACAAGACAGTTGTAATGCCCCTTGGAAGAGTGGTGGAGGTCGCAGTGGAATAAAAAGACAATATCAATGCCCCTTGGAAGAGAAGTGGAGGTCACAGTAGCTTAACAAGATGGTTTTAATGCCCCTTGGAAGAGACGTGGAGGTCACAGTAGCTTAACAAGACGGTTTTAATGCCTCTTGGAAGTGACGTGGAAGTCACAGTAGTTTAGCAAGATGGTTTTAATGCCCCCTGGAAGAGATATGGAGTTCAGAGTGGTTTAATAAGACGGTTTTAATGCCCCTTGGAAGAGACGTGGAGGTCACAGTAGCTTAACAAGATGGTTTTAATGCCCCTTGGAAGAGTGGTGGAGGTCGCAGTGGAATAAAAAGTTGATATCCATGCCCCTTGTAAGAGAGGTGGAGGTCACAGTAGCTTAACAAGACGGTTTTAATGCCCCTTGGAAGAGTGGTGGAGGTCGCAGTGGAATAAAAAGACAACATTAATACCCTTTGGAAGAGACGTGGAGGTCACAGTAGCTTAACAAGATGGTTTTAATGCCCCTTGGAAGAGTAGTGGAGGTCGCAGTGGAATAAAAAGACGGTTTTAATACCCCTTGGAACAGACGTGGAGGTCACAGTAGCTTAACAAGATGGTTTTAATGCCTCTTGGAAGTGACGTGGAGGTCACAGTAGTTTAACAAGATGGTTTTAATGCCCCCTGGAAGAGATGTGGAGTTCAGAGTGGTTTAACAAGACGGTTTTCATGCCCCTTGGAAGAGTGGTGGAGGTCGCAGTGGAATAAAAAACAATATCAATGCCCCTTAAAAGAGTGGTGGAGGTCACAGCAGCTTAACAAGACGGTTTTAATGCCCGTTGGCAGAGTGGTGGAGGTCGCAGTGGAATAAAAAAGACAATATCAATGCCCCTTGGAAGAGTGGTGGAGGTCGCAGTGGAATAAAAACACAAAATCAATGCCCCTTGGAAGAGACGTGGAGGTCATAGTAGCTTAAAAAGATGGTTTTAATGCCCCTTGGAAGAGACGTGGAGGTCACAGTAGCTTAACAAGACGGTTTTAATGCCCTTTGGAAGAGTGGTGGAGGTAGCAGTGGAATAAAAAGACAATATCAATGCCCCTTGGAAGAGACGTGGAGGTCACAGTAGCTTAACAAGACAGTTTTAATGCCCCTTGGAGGAGTGGTGGAGGTCGCAGTGGAATAAAAAGACAATATCAATGCCCCTTGGAAGAGTGGTGGAGGTTCCAGTGGAATAAAAAGACAATATCAATGCCCCTTGGAAGAAATGTGGAGGTCGCAGTGGAATAAAAAGACAATATCAATACCCCTTGGAAGAGACGTGGAGGTCACAGTAGCTTAACAAGATAGTTTTAATGCCCCTTGGAAGAGACGTGAGGGTCACTGTAGCTTAACAAGACGGTTTTAATGCCCCTTGGAATAGCTGTGGAGTTCAGAGTGGTTTAACAAGACGGTTTTAATGCCCCTTGGAAGAGACGTGGAGGTCACAGTAGCTTAAAAAGACGGTTTTAATGCCCCTTGGCAGAGTGGTGGAGGTCGCAGTGGAATAAAAAGACAATATCAATGACCCCTTGGAAGAGACGTGGAGGTCACAGTAGCTTAATAAGATGGTTTTAATGCCCCTTGGAAGAGACGTAGAGGTCACAGTAGCTTAACAAGACGGTTTTAATGCCCCTTGGAAGAGCTGTGGAGTTCAGAGTGGTTTAAAAAGACAGTTTTAATGCCCCTTGGAAGAGACATGGGGGTCACAGTAGCTTAAAAAGATGCTTTTAATGCCACTTGGAAAAGTGGTGGATGTCACAGTAGCTTAAAAAGACGGTTTTAATGCCCCTTGGAAGAGTGGTGGAGGTCGCAGTGGAATAAAAAGACAATATCAATGCACCTTGGAAAAGACGTGGAGGTTGCAGGGGAATAAAAAGACAAAATCAATGCCCCTTGGAAGAGACGTGGAGGTCACAGTAGCTTAACAAGACAGTTTTAATGCCCCTTGGAAGAGTGGTGGTGGTCGCAGTGGAATAAAAAGACAATATCAATGCCCCTTGGAAGAGACGTGGATGTCGCAGTGGAATAAAAAGACAATATCAATGCCCCTTGGAGGAGTGGTGGAGGTTCCAGTGGAATAAAAAGACAATATCAATGCCCCTTGGAAGAGATGTGGAGGTCGCAGTGGAATAAAAAGACAATATCAATGCCCCTTGGAAGAGACGTGGAGGTCACAGTAGTTTAAAAAGATGGTTTTAATGCCCATCGGAAGAGACGCGAGGGTTACTGTAGCTTAACAAGACGGTTTTAATGCCCCTTGGAAGAGTGGTGGAGGTCGCAGTGGTATAAAAAGACAATATCAATGCCCCTTGGAAGAGATGTGGAGGTCACAGTAGCTTAACAAGACAGTTTTAATGCCCCTTGGAAGAGTGGTGGAGGCCCACTGGAATAAAAAGACAATATCAATGCTCCTTGAAAGAGACGTGGAGGTCGCAATGGAATAAAAAGACTATCAATGCCCCTTGGAAGAGACATGGAGGTCACAGTAGCTTAACAAGATGGTGTTAATGCCCCTTGGAAGACTGGTGGAGGTCGCAGTGGAATAAAAGACAATATCAATGCCCCTTGGAAGAGACGTGGAGGTCACAGTAGCTTAACAAGACGGTTGTAATGCCCCTTGGAAGAGTGGTGGAGGTCGCAGGGGAATAAAAAGACAATATCAATGCCCCTTGGAAGACAAGTGGAGGTCACAAGACGGTTTTAATGCCCCTTGTAAGAGCTGTGGAGTTCAGAGTGGTTTAACAAGACGGTTTTAATGCCCCTTGGAAGAGACGTGGAGGTCACAGTAGCTTAACAAGACGGTTTTAATGCCTCTTGGAAGTGACGTGGAAGTCACAGTAGTTTAGCAAGATGGTTTTAATGCCCCCTGGAAGAGATATGGAGTTCAGAGTGGTTTAATAAGACGGTTTTAATGCCCCTTGGAAGAGACGTGGAGGTCACAGTAGCTTAACAAGATGGTTTTAATGCCCCTTGGAAGAGTGGTGGAGGTTGCAGTGGAATAAAAAGACAATATCAATGCCCCGAGGAAGAGACGTGGAGGTCACAGTAGCTTAACAAGACAGTTTTAATGCCCCTTGGAAGAGTGGTGGAGGTCGCAGTGGAATAAAAAGACAACATTAATACCCTTTGGAAGAGACGTGGAGGTCACAGTAGCTTAACAAGATGGTTTTAATGCCCCTTGGAAGAGTAGTGGAGGTCGCAGTGGAATAAAAAGACGGTTTTAATACCCCTTGGAACAGACGTGGAGGTCACAGTAGCTTAACAAGATGGTTTTAATGCCTCTTGGAAGTGACGTGGAGGTCACAGTAGTTTAACAAGATGGTTTTAATGCCCCCTGGAAGAGATGTGGAGTTCAGAGTGGTTTAACAAGACGGTTTTCATGCCCCTTGGAAGAGTGGTGGAGGTCGCAGTAGAATAAAAAACAATATCAATGCCCCTTAAAAGAGTGGTGGAGGTCACAGCAGCTTAACAAGACGGTTTTAATGCCCGTTGGCAGAGTGGTGGAGGTCGCAGTGGAATAAAAAAGACAATATCAATGCCCCTTGGAAGAGTGGTGGAGGTCGCAGTGGAATAAAAACACAAAATCAATGCCCCTTGGAAGAGACGTGGAGGTCATAGTAGCTTAAAAAGATGGTTTTAATGCCCCTTGGAAGAGACGTGGAGGTCACAGTAGCTTAACAAGACGGTTTTAATGCCCTTTGGAAGAGTGGTGGAGGTAGCAGTGGAATAAAAAGACAATATCAATGCCCCTTGGAAGAGACGTGGAGGTCACAGTAGCTTAACAAGACAGTTTTAATGCCCCTTGGAGGAGTGGTGGAGGTCGCAGTGGAATAAAAAGACAATATCAATGCCCCTTGGAAGAGTGGTGGAGGTTCCAGTGGAATAAAAAGACAATATCAATGCCCCTTGGAAGAAATGTGGAGGTCGCAGTGGAATAAAAAGACAATATCAATACCCCTTGGAAGAGACGTGGAGGTCACAGTAGCTTAACAAGATAGTTTTAATGCCCCTTGGAAGAGACGTGAGGGTCACTGTAGCTTAACAAGACGGTTTTAATGCCCCTTGGAATAGCTGTGGAGTTCAGAGTGGTTTAACAAGACGGTTTTAATGCCCCTTGGAAGAGACGTGGAGGTCACAGTAGCTTAAAAAGACGGTTTTAATGCCCCTTGGCAGAGTGGTGGAGGTCGCAGTGGAATAAAAAGACAATATCAATGACCCCTTGGAAGAGACGTGGAGGTCACAGTAGCTTAATAAGATGGTTTTAATGCCCCTTGGAAGAGACGTAGAGGTCACAGTAGCTTAACAAGACGGTTTTAATGCCCCTTGGAAGAGCTGTGGAGTTCAGAGTGGTTTAAAAAGACAGTTTTAATGCCCCTTGGAAGAGACATGGGGGTCACAGTAGCTTAAAAAGATGCTTTTAATGCCACTTGGAAAAGTGGTGGATGTCACAGTAGCTTAAAAAGACGGTTTTAATGCCCCTTGGAAGAGTGGTGGAGGTCGCAGTGGAATAAAAAGACAATATCAATGCACCTTGGAAAAGACGTGGAGGTTGCAGGGGAATAAAAAGACAAAATCAATGCCCCTTGGAAGAGACGTGGAGGTCACAGTAGCTTAACAAGACAGTTTTAATGCCCCTTGGAAGAGTGGTGGTGGTCGCAGTGGAATAAAAAGACAATATCAATGCCCCTTGGAAGAGACGTGGATGTCGCAGTGGAATAAAAAGACAATATCAATGCCCCTTGGAGGAGTGGTGGAGGTTCCAGTGGAATAAAAAGACAATATCAATGCCCCTTGGAAGAGATGTGGAGGTCGCAGTGGAATAAAAAGACAATATCAATGCCCCTTGGAAGAGACGTGGAGGTCACAGTAGTTTAAAAAGATGGTTTTAATGCCCATCGGAAGAGACGCGAGGGTTACTGTAGCTTAACAAGACGGTTTTAATGCCCCTTGGAAGAGTGGTGGAGGTCGCAGTGGTATAAAAAGACAATATCAATGCCCCTTGGAAGAGATGTGGAGGTCACAGTAGCTTAACAAGACAGTTTTAATGCCCCTTGGAAGAGTGGTGGAGGCCCACTGGAATAAAAAGACAATATCAATGCTCCTTGAAAGAGACGTGGAGGTCGCAATGGAATAAAAAGACTATCAATGCCCCTTGGAAGAGACATGGAGGTCACAGTAGCTTAACAAGATGGTGTTAATGCCCCTTGGAAGACTGGTGGAGGTCGCAGTGGAATAAAAGACAATATCAATGCCCCTTGGAAGAGACGTGGAGGTCACAGTAGCTTAACAAGACGGTTGTAATGCCCCTTGGAAGAGTGGTGGAGGTCGCAGGGGAATAAAAAGACAATATCAATGCCCCTTGGAAGACAAGTGGAGGTCACAAGACGGTTTTAATGCCCCTTGTAAGAGCTGTGGAGTTCAGAGTGGTTTAACAAGACGGTTTTAATGCCCCTTGGAAGAGACGTGGAGGTCACAGTAGCTTAAAAAGACGGTTTTAATGCCCCTTGGCAGTGTGGTGGAGGTCGCAGTGGAATAAAAAGACAATATCAATGACCCCTTGGAAGAGACGTGGAGGTCACAGTAGCTTAACAAGATGGTTTTAATGCCCCTTGGAAGAGATGTAGAGGTCACAGTAGCTTAACAAGACGGTTTTAATGCCCCTTGGAAGAGCTGTGGAGTTCAGAGTGGTTTAAAAAGACAGTTTTAATGCCCCTTGGAAGAGACATGGGGGTCACAGTAGCTTAAAAAGATGCTTTTAATGCCACTTGGAAAAGTGGTGGATGTCACAGTAGCTTAAAAAGACGGTTTTAATGCCCCTTGGAAGAGTGGTGGAGGTCGCAGTGGAATAAAAAGACAATATCAATGCACAATGGAAAAAACGTGGAGGTTGCAGAGGAATAAAAAGACAAAATCAATGCCCCTTGGAAGAGACGTGGTGGTCACAGTAGCTTAACAAGACAGTTTTAATGCCCCTTGGAAGAGTGGTGGTGGTCGCAGTGGAATAAAAAGACAATATCAATGCCCCTTGGAAGAGACGTGGATGTCGCAGTGGAATAAAAAGACAATATCAATGCCCCTTGGAAGAGACGTGGAGGTCACAGCAGCTTTACAAGACGGTTTTAATTCCCCTTGGAAGAGTGGTGGAGGTCGCAGTGGAATAAAAAGACAATATCAATGCCCCTTGGAAGAGACGTGGAGGTAACAGTAGCTTAACAAGACGGTTGTAATGCCCCTTGGAAGAGTGGTGGAGGTCGCAGTGGAATAAGAAGGCAATATCAATGCCCCTTGGAAGAGAAGTGGAGGTCACAAGACGGTTTTAATGCCCCTTGGAAGAGCTGTGGAGTTCAGAGTGGTTTAACAAGACGGTTTTAATGCCCCTTGGAAGAGACGTGGAGGTCACAGTAGCTTAAAAAGACGGCTTTAATGCCCCTTGGCAGAGTGGTGAAGGTCGCAGTGGAATAAAAAGACAATATCAATGACCCCTTGGAAGAGACGTGGAGGTCACAGTAGCTTAACAAGATGGTTTTAATGCCCCTTGGAAGAGACGTGGAAGTCACAGTAGCTTAACAAGACGGTTTTAATGCCCCTTGGAAAAGCTGTGGAGTTCAGAGAGGTTTAAAAAGACGGTTTTAATGCCCCTTGAAAGAGTGGTGGAGGTCGCAGTGGAATAAAAAGACAATATCAATGCACCTTGGAAAAGACGTGGAGGTCGCAGGGGAATAAAAAGACAAAATCAATGCCCCTTGGAAGAGACGTGGAGGTCACAGTAGCTTAACAAGACAGTTTTAATGCACCTTGGAAGAGTGGTGGTGGTCGCAGTGGAATAAAAAGACAATATCAATGCCCCTTGGAAGAGACGTGGATGTCGCAGTGGAATAAAAAGACAATATCAATGCCCCTTGGAAGAGACGTGGAGGTCACAGCAGCTTTGCAAGACGGTTTTAATGCCCCTTGGAAGAGCTGTGGAGTTCAGAGTGGTTTAACAAGACATTTTAATGCCCCTTGGAAGAGTGGTGGAGGTCGCAGTGGAATAAAAAGACAAAATCAATGCCCCTTGGAAGAGTGGTGGAGGTCACAGTATCTTAACAAGACGGTTTTAATGCCCATTGGAAGAGTGGTGGAGGTCGCAGTGGAATAAAAAGACAATATTAACGCCCCTTGGAAGAGTGGTGGAGGTCACAGTATCTTAAGACGGTTTTAATGCACCTTGGAAGAGTAGTGGAGGTCGCAGTGGAATAAAAAGACAATATCAATGCCCCTTGGAAGAGTGGTGTAGGTCACAGTAGCTTAACAAGACGGTTTTAATGCCCCTTGGAAGAGTGGTGGAGGTCGCAGTGGAATAAAAAGACAATATCAATGCCTCTTGGAAGAGTGGTGGAGGTCACAGTATCTTAACAAGACAGTTTTAATGCCGCTTGGAAGAGTGGTGGAGGTCGCAGTGGAATAAAAAGATAGTTTTAATACCCCTTGGAAGAGACGTGGAGGTCACAGTAGCTTAATAAGACAGTTTTAATGCCGCTTGGAAGAGTGGTGGAGGTCGCAGTGGAATAAAAAGATGGTTATAATGCCCCTTGGAAAAGACATGGAGGTCACAGTAGCTTAACAAGGACGGTTTTAATGCCCCTTGGAAGAGACATGGAGGTCACAGTAGCTTAACAAGACGGTTTTAATGCCCCTTGGAAGAGACGTAGAGATCACAGTAGCTTAACAAAACGGTTTTAATGACCCTTGGAAGAGACGTGGAGGTCACAGTAGCTTAAAATGACAGTTTTAATGCCCCTTGGAAGAGCTGTGGAGTTCAGAGTGGTTTAATAAGACGGTTTTAATGCCCCTTGGAAGAGTGGTGGAGGTCGCAGTGGAATAAAAAGACATTATCAATGCCCCTTGGAAGAGTGGTGGAGGTCCCAGTGGAATAAAAAGACAATATCAATGCTTCTTGGAAGAGACGTGGAGGTCGCAGTGGAATGAAAAGACAATATCAATGACCTCTGGAAGAGACGTGGAGGTCACAGTAGCTTAACAAGACGATTTTAATGCCCCTTACAATATCCATGCAGTACAGCATATTAAAAACATTATTCCCATTATTGGGGAGTGTGTCTCCCATCGTCTTTGCATATGCCTTCCAAGCAAAAGCTGCCAAAAATTAGGATGGAGAAACTTGTAATGCCCCTTACAAGAGCTATGCAGTACAGCATATTAAAAACATTATTCCCATTATTGGGGAGTGGGTCTTCCATAGTCTTTGCCTATGCCTTCCAAGAAAAAGCTGCCAAAAATTAGGATGGAGGAACTTGCAATGCCCCTTACAAGAGCCATGCAGTACAGCATTTTAAAAACATTATTCCCATTATTGGGGAGTGGGTCTCCCATAGTCTTTGCCTATGCCTTCTAAGCAAAAGCTGCCAAAAATTAGGACGCAGGAAATTGCAATGCTGGCAACACGGACCACGGTCACCCTGGTGGTATAGTGTTGGTGGAGGCTGAGGATAAGGAGAAGAGCAAAATACAGCCGAAATGAGGAAGCGTATACCCATGTGTGGGTGTGAAGCGGTGCATGGGAATACACCTCCCGAAATAACACAGTGGATTTGACTTTATGTTACTCTGCTGTCATTTGGTGGTGATGAGAAGTCTGGCCCAATCCAGCCCTTGTTCATTTTGATAAGGGTCAGCTTGTCAGCATTGTCAGTTGACAGGCAAGTGCGCTTATCTGTTATAATTCCCCCAGCGGCACTAAAAGCACGCTCCGATAACACGCTAGCGGCAGGGCAGGCCAGGACCTCCAAGGCACACAGAGCAAGTTCATTCCAAGTGTCCAGCTTGGATATCCAATAATTAAAAGGCACAGAGGAATCACGGAGCTCGCTGGTACGGTCGGCAAGGTACTCCCTTACCATCTTTTGAAACTTTCCACTCCTTGTAAGAGTACCCCACGCCTCAGGGCCTGCAAGCTGGGTGGATCTCAGAAAACTGTCCCAGAACCTTGACAGTGTTCCCCTGCCTCTGCTGTATTGGAGTTGCGTCTCTCTCGCCTGTACGCCTTGGTTGGGCAATGAACTGTGACCTCTGCCACTAGAGTGTTCAGATGGGAATTTTTTTAACAGTTCTGCAGCAAGGGCCTTCTAGTCTAAAAGTGTCACCAACCAGTAATGACTGTCACCCAACATTTTGACAATGCGAGGGTCACGGTTAAGGCAGCGTAACATAAAGTCAGCCATGCGTGCCAGACTGGTAACGGGCAAGACTTCCGTGTCCTCACCAAGATGACGACTGACCACGCTCTCCTCCTCCTCCTCCCCCGTGTCCTCAGGCCACCCACGCTGAACCGAGGGTATGACAGTTGTACAGGTACTACCGTCTGCAGCGCATGATACCAGCTCCTGTTCTTCCTCCTCCTCCTCCTTTCCCTCATTGTCCCCCAATGCACATTGGGATGAGATGAGGCTGGGCTGTGTGTAATCGCCCGTTACGGCTTCTTGATCCATCTCATCATACTCTGGCTGCAATGCCTCCTCTTTAATTCTCTGCAGAGAGCGTTGCAAAAGACAGACAAGTGGGATGCTGACGCTAATGATGGCGTCATCGCCACTCACCATCTTGGTGGACTCCTCAAAGTTTCTCAGGATGGTACATATGTCAGACATTCAGGTCCACTCCTGAGGTCTTATGTGTGGAGTCTGACCTGAATATCGACGGCCTTGTTGCAGCTGGTACTCCACAACTGCTCTCTTCTGCTCACAAATCATTTGCAACATGTGGAGGGTAGAGTTCCAACTTGTGGGGACATCACACACCAGTCGGTGTGCCGGAAGCTGCAAACGCTGCTGCAACACAGCAAGGGCGGCAGAAGCTGTAGCCGACTTGCGAAAATGAGCTGACAGGCGGAGTACTTTGACGAGCAGATCTGGCTACTTGGGGTACGATTTAAGAAACCGCTGAACCACGAGGTTAAGCACATGAGCCAGGCATGGTACGTGTGTGATCTTGCCTCGCCTCAGAGCCGCCACCAGGTTACGGCCATTGTCACACACGACCATGCCTGGATGTAGGTTCAGCGGTCTCAGCCACAGATCTGCCTGCTCTTTCACAGCTGTCCACAACTCACAAGCAGTGTGAGGTTTATCACCTAAGCTTATGAGTTTCAGCACAGCCTGTTGCCGCTTGGCTGAGGCAGTACTGCAGTGCTTCCAGCTTGTAACTGATGTGGTGATATCTGAGATGGAGGCTGAACATGAGGAGGAGGAGGAGGATGATGTGCAGGAGCTGTACACTGTGGTGGCAACTCTTACTTACTGATTGCAGAATCCTCGGTGTGGGGAGGATGTGTTCCGTCCCAAGGTCCGACTGGGTCCCGGCTTCCACTATGTTTACCCAGTGTGCCGTCAGGGAGATGTACCGTCCCTGGCCACAAGCACTTGTCCACGTGTCCGTTGTCAGGTGGACTCTCCCAGTAACTGCGTTGTTGAGGGCACGGCAGATGTTTTGGGACACGTGCTTGTGTAGTGCGGGGATGGCACACCAGGCAAAATAGTGTCGGCTGGGCACCGAGTACCGAGGGACGGCCATCGCCATAAGGTTGCGGAAGGATTCCGTCTCCACCAGCCTAAAAGGCAGCATTTCCAACGCAAGCAGTCGTGAAATGTGCGAATTTAGGACTGTGGCCTGTGGGGCGTTGGCTGCGAATTTGCGCTTTCATTCAAAGCTCTGGGATATGGACAATTGAACGCTGCAGTGGGATGTGGACGTTGATGCTGTTTCTTGAGAAACTGCCATAACAAGTGAAGACTGAGAGGATCTTTGCATGCAGTATGGAAAGGGGATTGACTTGCACGCACAACAGGGGGTTCTCTTGCACGCACAACAGCGGAAGAAGCAGTGGTGACACCTGCTGACACTGGTCGTGGACCCTGGGGTTCGCCCCACAAAGTCGGGTGCTTTGCTGCCATGTGCCTGATCATGCTGGTGGTGGTCAGGCTGGTAGTTTTGTCACCTCTGCTGATGCTGGCATGGCAGGTGGTACAAATAGCGTTATCAGCAGAGTCTTTAAAAAAGTTCCAGACTCTGGAAGATCTACTGGTTGTACTGGCAACGTCCCTCGTGATGGTGTTACAGGGAACTGTTGTCAGTCTTCTGTGTGCGGCCACCTCACTGCTTCTTCCTGCCTGTTGGGGTACTCTGCCTCCCTCCCCCTGTGTGCTGCTGGCCTAGATCATCCACCACCTCCTCCTCTTCCACTTGCGCACCACGATCCTCCTCCTCACTTCGTGGCAATTGTGTCTCGTCATCGTCCACCTCTTGTGACAAATTTCCAGCATCGACTTCCTCTGGCCGTGGCTGTTCAAATATTTGGGCATCGCTACATGGGATCTCCTCTTCCGCCACTTCAAACGGAGCAGGCGAGGGGCACAAATATGGAAATGGACCAGTGAACAGCACTTCAGAGTGTCCAACTGTGGGATCAGTTGCTGTCTGACGACACTTGGCAGGGTGGGAGGAAGGAGCATCAGGGTGAGGAGGAGTATGCGCTTGAGACTCAAGGCTACTAAAACTTTACCGTGTGGAAGACAGACCGGAGGTGGTGGTGCCCAGGTAACTGGAAGTATTATCTGCTATCCAATTAATAATCTGTTCACACTGATCAGTTCGCAATACTGGTGTTGTAGTGTGCTTCCCTAGTAATTCGGTCAAGAAGTGGGAGCGAGAAGATGTGGCAGTTGGTTGTGGCACATTTTCACCTTGGCCACGGCCCCGTCGTCTACACGCACCATCACCAGAACGTCCAGTTCCACGTCCCTTGCCATGCTCCTTGCCCATTGTAAATGAAGTAAAATAGCTTACACTCGCACTATCAATGGAAAAAGGGTAATAAAAAGGAGATTAGAACAGTGGAAGAGGAAAGCCACACTTCTATTTCTCTGGCCTACACCAGAATCTTTTAAACAGATATATTTGTGTCTGAACACTGAGCGAGACACTCAATTTTTTTTTTTATGTAAAAAAGGCCAAAAGCTGGATAATACTGAGATTTGAACTGTGGAACTGCAAAACCAAAGTTCTAGTTATCTGGCCTACACCAGAATCTTTTAAACAGATATATTTGTGTCTGAACAGTCAGGGAGACACTATTACTGTTTTTTTTTACGGAAAAAAGGCCAAAAGCTGGATAATACTGAGATTTGAAATGTGGAACTGCAAAACCAAAGTTCTAGTTATCTGGCCTACACCAGAATCTTTTAAACAGATATATTTGTGTCTGAACAGTCAGCGAGACACTATTACTGTTTTTTTTACCAAAAAAGTGTCAGAACAGTCACAGACACACTCAATTTTTTTTTTTTTGGGGGGGGGAATACCAAAAGGTTAATAAGACACAGTCTGAGTGAGGAAAAAAAATAAATACAGGATTTAGATGAAAAAAAAAGGATTTTTCCTGGCCCCTGGGACCGGGGGATAAGTCTAGCAATTTGACCAGCAGGAGCACACAGGACTGTGTTTGTTGATATAACCACTGCGTCTCCTATACAGCCCGCCTGCCTGATATCTGGGATGGATATTAGTCCTGAGAAGGACTGTTTGTTTGATTTGGCAGGCTTTAGAGACCTTACACTACCTATTTCGCACTATATATCTCTCCCTAACTCAGCAGCACTCTCCCTACACTGTCTGATCCTGGGCGACTGTGTCCAAGATGGCGGCGCCCGGTTTTAAATACTCAAGGTGACGCTGTGCGGCCAGCCAATCACTGTAATGCCCACAAACAAAATGGCTGCGGCATTACAGTGACTGGCTGGCAATCCCTGCATGTTCATTGGCTCTGTAAAGCGCGCCAAACATGCAGGGCGGAGACCCGAGCTCCCACCCGAGTAACCCGGAAATGCTCGGTGCTCGCCGAACATCCAGAGTAGGAATTTTGTAGGATTCTTTTGAGGGTCCTTTACTCACTGATTCATTAAATCCAGTTCCCGGTGCTCCATGCAGGTCTTCAGCCCGTATGGTCACATGGGTGGGCGAAGTACGTCATTCAGAAGAAGAAGAACAGTGAATAGCAGCTGTGATAGTATAATTTTTTTGCTTTTTTTTTATTTCCTGAAACTAATTTCAGGAGATTTGCTCATTCCTACTTAGAAGATTTGATTACATATAAACAAAAATAAATATTGTGATCCATAATGATTAGAGTGGAGCGAGCATGCTCTGGTCTCCGCCCTGCACGTTTGGCGCTCTTTACAGAAACAATGAACATGCAGGGATTGCCAGCCAGTCACTGTAATGCCGCAGCCATGTTGTTTGTGGGCATTACAGTGATTGACTGGCCGCACAGCGTCACCTTGAGTATTTAAAACCGGGCGCCGCCATCTTGGACACAGTCGCCCAGGATCAGACAGTGTAGGGAGAGTGCTGCTGAGTTAGGGAGAGATATATAGTGCGAAATAGGTAGTGTAGGGTCTCTAAAGCCTGCCAAATCAAACAAACAGTCCTTTTCAGGACTAATATCCATCCCAGATATCAGGCAGGCAGGCTGTATAGGAGATGCAGTGGTTATACCAGCAAACGCTGCATTACAGTCCTGTGTGCTCCTGTTGGTCAAATTGCAAGACTTACCTCCGGTCTCAGGGGCCAGGAAAAATAATTTTTTTTTTCATCTAAATCCTGTATTTTTTTTTTCCCTCAGTCAGACTGTACAAATACGCGTCTTATTAACCTTTTGGTGTCTCCCCCCCCCCCCCTCAAAAAAAAAAAAATTGAGTGTGTCTGTGACTGTTCAGACACTAATATATATGTTTAAAAGAGTCTGGTGTAGGCCAGAGAAATAGAACTGTGGTTTTGCAGTTCCACGAGTCAAATCTCTGTATTATCCTGCTTTTGGCATTTTTTGCCGTCAAAAAAACCTGTAATAGTGTCTCCCTGACTGGTCAGACACCAATATATCTGTTTAAAAGAGTCTGGCGTAGGCCAGAGAAAGAGAACTGTGGTTTTCCTCTTCCACGGTTCTAATCTCCTTTCTATTACCCTTTTTCCATTGATAGTGCGAGTGTAAGCTATTTTACTTCATTTACAATGGCCAAGGCGCGTGGAAAGGGACGTGGAACTGGACGTTCTGGTGATGGTGCGTGTAGAGGACGGGGCCGAGGCCAAGGTGAAAATGTGCCACAACCAATAGCCACATCTTCTCGCTCTCACTTCTTGACCGAATTACTAGGGAAGCACACTACAACACCAGTATTGCGAACTGATCAGTGTGAACAGGTTATTAATTGGATAGCAGATAATACTTCCAGTTTCCTGGGCACCACCACCTCCGGTCTGTCTTCCACACGGTCAACTTATATTAGCCGTGAGTCTTGACCGCATACTCCTCCTCACCCTGATGCTCCTTCCTTCCACCATGCCGAGTGTCGTCAGAAGAGCTGTTCACTGGTCCATTTCCATATTTGTGCCCCTTGCCTGCTCCGCTTGAAGTGGTGGAAGAGGAGATCCCATGTAGCGATGCCCAAATATTTGAACAGCCACGGCCACAGGAAGTCGATGCTAGCAATTTTTCACAAGAGGTGGACGATGACGAGACACAATTGCCACGAAGTGAGGAGGAGGATCGTGGTGCGCAAGTGGAAGAGGAGGAGGTGGTGGATGATCTAGTAAATGACCCAATGTGGCAGGAGGACACACAGAGCGAGGCCAGCAGCACTCAGGGGGAGGGAGGCAGAGTACCCCAACAGGCAGGAAGAAGCAGTGTGGTGGCCGCACACAGAAGGCGGGCAACAGTTCCCTGTAACACCAACACGAGGGACGTTGCCAGAACAACCAGTAGGTCTTACAGAGTCTGGAATTTTTTTAAAGACTCTGCTGAAAACCCCAAAAAGGCCATTTGTACCACCTGCCATGCCAGCATCAGCAGGGGTGACAAAACTACCAGCCTGACCACCACCAGCATGATCAGGCACATGTCAGCAAAGCACACGACTTTGTGGGGCGAACCCCAGGGTCCACGACCAGTGTCAGCGGGTGTCACCACTGCTTCTTCCGCTGTTGTGTGTGTAATAGAACCCTCTGTTGTGCGTGCAAGGCAATCCCCTGTCCATACTGCATGCAAAGATGCCCCCTCCTCTCAGTCTTCACTTGTTATGGCAGTTTCTCAAGAAACAGCATCAACGTCTACGTCCACGTCCCACCGCAGCGTTCAATTGTCCATATCCCAGAGCTTTGAACGAAAGCGCAAATTCGCAGCCAACGCCCCACAGGCCACAGTCCTAAATTCGCACATTTCACAACTGCTTGCATTGGAAATGCTGCCTTTTAGGCTGGTGGAAACGGAATCCTTCCGCAACCTTATGGCGGTGGCCATCCCTCGGTACTCGGTCCCCTGCCGACACTATTTTGCCCGGTGTGCCATCCCCGCACTACACAAGCACGTGTCCCAAAACATCTGCCGTGCCCTCAGCAACGCAGTTACTGGGAGAGTCCACCTGACAACAGACACGTGGACAAGGGCTTGTGGCCAGGGACGGTACATCTCCCTGACAGCACACTAGGTAAACATAGTGGAAGCCGGGACCCAGTCGGACCTTGGCACGGAACACATCCTCCCCACACCGAGGATTGCGGGCCCTATGTCAGTAAGAGTTGCCCCCACAGTGTACAGCTCCTGCGCATCATCCTCCTCCTCCTCATGTTCAGCCTCCATCTCAGATATCACCACATTAGTTACAATCTGGAAGCACTGCAGTACTGCCTCAGCCAAGCGGCAACAGGCTGTGCTGAAACTCATAAGCTTAGGTGATAACTCTCACACTGCTTGTGAGTTGTGGACAGCTGTGAAAGAGCAGGCAGATCTGTGACTGAGACCGCTGAACCTACATCCAGGCATGGTCGTGTGTGACAATGGCCGTAACCTGGTGGCGGCTCTGAGGCGAGGCAAGATCACACACGTACCATGCCTGGCTCATGTGCTTAACCTCGTGGTTCAGTGGTTTCTTAAATCGTACCCCAAGTAGCCAGATCTGCTCGTCAAAGTACGCCGCCTGTCAGCTCATTTTCGCAAGTCGGCTACAGCTTCTGCCGCCCTTGCTGTGCTGCAGCAGCGTTTGCAGCTTCCGGCACACCGACTGGTGTGTGATGTCCCCACACGTTGGAACTCTACCCTTCACATGTTGCAAAGGATTTGTGAGCAGAAGAGAGAAGTTGTGGAGTACCAGCTGCAACAAGGCCGTCGATATTCAGGTCAGACTCCACACATAAGACCTCAGGAGTGGACCTGGATGTCTGACATATGTACCATCCTGACAAACTTTGAGGAGTCCACCAAGATGGTGAGTGGCGATGACGCCATCATTAGCGTCAGCATCCCACTTGTCTGTCTTTTGCAACGCTCTCTGCAGAGAGTTAAAGAGGAAGCATTGCAG
This sequence comes from Phyllobates terribilis, assembly GCF_046119375.1. Classification (NCBI taxonomy): domain Eukaryota; kingdom Metazoa; phylum Chordata; class Amphibia; order Anura; family Dendrobatidae; genus Phyllobates; species Phyllobates terribilis. The sequence goes on along the minus strand of NW_027362763.1, from coordinate 757,086,384 downwards.
CCAGAGTATGATGAGATGGATCAAGAAGCCGTAACGGGCGATTACACACAGCCCAGCCTCATCTCATCCCAACGTGCATTGGGGGACAATGAGGGAAAGGAGGAGGAGGAGGAAGAACAGGAGCTGGTATCATGTGCTGCAGCGTCCTCCGTGATTCCTCTGTGCCTTTTTATTATTGGGTATCCAAGCTGGACACTTGGAATGAACTCGCTCTGTACGCCTTGGAGGTCCTGGCCTGCCCTGCCACTAGCGTGTTATCGGAGCATGCTTTTAGTGCCACTGGGGGAATTATAACAGATAAGCGCACTTGCCTGTCAACTGACAATGCTGACAAGCTGACCCTTATCAAAATGAACAAGGGCTGGATTGGGCCAGACTTCTCATCACCACCAAATGACAGCAGAGTAACATAAAGTCAAATCCACTGTGTTATTTCAGGAGGTGTATTCCCATGCACCGCTTCACACCCATACATGGGTATATGCTTTCTCATTTCGGCTGTATTTTGCTCTTCTCCTTATCCTCAGCCTCCACCACCACTATACCACCAGGGTGACCGTGGTCCGTGTTGCCAGCATTGCAAGTTCCTCCGTCCTAATTTTAGGCAGCTTTTGCTTGGAAGGCATAGGCAAATACTATGGGAGACCCACTCCCCAATAATGGGAATAATGTTTTTAATATGCAAAACTGCATGGCTCTTGTAAGGGGCATGAAAACCGTCTTGTTAAGCTACTGCGACCTCCACCACTTTTCCAAGGGGCATTGATATTGTCTTTTTATTCCACTGCAACCTCCACCATTCTTCCAAGGGGCATTAAAACCGTCTTGTTAAGCTATTGCAACCTCCACCACTTTTCCAAGGGGCATTAAAACCGTCTTGTTAAGCTACTGCGACCTCCACGTCTCTTCCAAGGTGCATTAAAACCGTCTTGTTAAGCTACTGCGACCTCCACCACTTTTCCAAAGGGCATTGATATTGTTTTTTAATTCCACTGCGACCTCCACGTCTCTTCCAAGGGCCATTAAAACCGTCTTGTTAAGCTACTGCGACCTCCACCACTTTTCCAAGGGGCATTGATATTGTCTTTTTATTCCACTGCGACCTCCACGTCTCTTCCAAGGGGCATTAAAACCATCTTGTTAAGCTGCTGCGACCTCCACCACTTTTCCAAGGGCCATTAAAACCGTCTTGTTAAGCTACTGCGACCTCCACGTCTCTTCCAAGGGGCATTAAAACCGTCTTGTTAAGCTACTGCGACCTCCACCACTTTTCCAAGAGGCATTGATATTGTTTTTTTATTCCACTGCGACCTCCACCATTCTTCCAACGGGCATTGCATTTCCTCCTAATTTTAGTCAGCTTTTGCTTTTCAATGCATAGGCGAACACTAAGGGAGACCCACTCCCCAATAATGGGTAGAAGGTTTTTAGTATGCTGTAATCCACATCTGTTTCAAGGGGCATTGCAGTTCCTCATAATTTTTGGAAAGCCTTCCATTCACTGCTTAGGCCAACAGTGCACAGGAGACCCAGTTGCTATAAATGGAAAAAACGGTTTAGTTAAGGCCCTCTGACCTCCATGTCACTTCCAAGGGGCATTGGAGTGCCTCAAAATTTTCGGTAGGCATTGCACTCACTGCATGCCCTATAACTGTGCAGCCGAACTGCTCCTTTTGGTACAGAAACATATCCTACAGGACATGTGTGGTTGACTGGCCTGATACTGATGTGAATGGTCCCTGTTCCTCCTGCTCTTTCTCCTTTGCCACCACCTCATCAATCACCTGAAGCTTTGTTTTAACGGGAGTCATAGAACTGGGATAGTAGCAGGAAAATATCCAGCAATCCTCGGAGGAGGCAGGATATGCGCCAAAACGCTGACCACCTCAGGCCTAGTCGCTACTACATAAATGCACTTGCATTCCAAGAAAACAAAGCAGATGCTAACTTCTATCATCATCATCATGCTCCTTGGCATTCTCAACTCCCCTGATGGAGAAGCCAGGGCCCACCGGAGTACTCTGGTTCTCTGATGGGCTCGTCCAATGCTGCCCTAAAGCAGGCCAGGCTAAGAAAAGTGGGGGGGGAGTTCCAAGGAGAAATAGGGGCGGCTGGGGACCGAGTATGGACACCCGGCCGCCCCCTGGCGGCTGGGGACCGAGCGTGGACACCCGGCCGCCGGGCGGCTTGGGACTGAGTATGGATACCTGGCAGCCCCCTGGCGGCTGGGGACTGAGCATGGACACCTGGCCACTGGGCGGCTGGGGACTGAGTATGGATACCAGGCTGCCGATGCAGCCATGACATGGTGGCCGGCGTCTGCCTCCACATGCCTAAAAGGGCCAATTTCAAGTGCAAGCAGTATGGTATTGCAGCCTGGGGGTGGGTGGGTGGCAGGTTGCACACTTACGCTTGCATTGCAAGGAATGGGGGAGGTACAATTGAACACTGCCCTGGGACAAGGACTTGCACGGGGATAGTTGCAAGTCTGCATCTTCTGATGCGGCAAGGATCACTTCTGATGGACACACTTTTAGTCAGTGATCTGAGTGTCAGAGATGCTTCCAGGGGTCTTCCCCATGCTGTTCCCATGTCTTTTCAGCACTGTATGTGACGCGCCCCCTGGGCCGTGGGGTACACGGTGCCGGGCCGGTAGATGCTGGGGGTTGTAGTCACTGTGGCGGTGACCCGGCCCGTGACCCAGGGCGGTCAATCCAAGGGGGAATTTATAGGGGTCTTATTAAAGAGTCCGACTACGCCACCTGTGGAGTGCGGCTAAAGGGGCCGCTGCTGCGGAACAGTCCTCTGAAGCTGGTGGCTTTGCAGCAAGGAAGAATTAGCTTCAGGACAGTGTGTGGATGATGGTGGTTGTGCAGGTTGTGCTGGGCGTTGTAGTGCAGTGAGGGATGGCACAGCAAGGAACACAGAGACAAGATAGTGCAGTCCCAGGGTCTTTACTCACAGTTGTTGCAGTCCAGATTACAGGTACCAGAGCAATCTCCCCCGTCGTGCTGTGCGTACTCAGTGAGGGGCTCAGTCCACCCCCAGATAGCTCCGGAGTACTTAGCAGGACCCCCTTCTGTGTCCTTTCTCTGGCCTCTTCCCTGCACCTCACACCTAGTGACTCCAATCCACTACGCGCGGGCCTTGGCGGGCGACGTATGTTCCATTCCCTGGATCCTATGTGGCTACCTTCTCGGTGAGACTGGCGTGGACTTGTGGCTACAGGACTTAAAGTACTGCAGCCTCCGGTTTCTAGCTAAGACTTGCAATCTTTCACTAGTTGAGGGATCCGGTTCCCAGTATGTGGCCTGACCCCTCCACCTCTCGGCAGATTCGGGCGTACGGGTGGCCTCCAGCACAGCCCATACCGCTGGGATCCCTTCTGTTCCTGGAGCCTTCCTGCTCCCTCTCCTCTCTTTTCTCAGACTTGGGCCTCACTGGCTAGGCCCGCCTCTGGAGCAGAGCTCATACAGAGCCTCTGCTCCTGTCACTTCTCCTCCTCTGACTGAACTCACTGAACTAAGATGGTGTCCTATTTATACTCTCTCTGTCATGTGCTCCCCTAAGCTGCTTTCTCCACCCACATCCACTACATGTCCCCTCCCGTCAGCTAGGGAACCTGGGACTGTGCTCTCCCTTAGGAGCAATCTCGCCCTACCCCCGCTGCAGGATGTGTAAGATGTAAGTGTTGGGGTCCTGAGCCATACTCTTTCCTTACCTGAGAGTGAGATACCACACCTCTGGGTGAGATGCAGTACCTCTGTGGCAACTGAACCCTCAGGGGCGCCACATATGCATGTGTCACACAGCACATGGCCAGATAAGGTTGTAAAATGTTAAAATGACATTTCCCGGTGAATGCATTTGTCATGGTTGAAAGCAATACAAAAGTGCAAAAACGCATAAAAAATGCTACTTGTGAACATAGCCCAAGGTGTGGAGGAGTATTTTTATTTTGGTTATTTATTTTACCTTATACACAAGTCTTTACCCTGGAAAGGAAGTTCCTTAACATATTTCACAGGAAAACCGTTTCAGTTTCGTTTTTGAACGTTTTATTGTGAGCCCGTAAAAGTGGCTTAATACCTCTGACCACGTTGTTGACAGCAGTGACCTGGGGGTCAGAAATGCTTCCTGGGGCGATGCCCATGCTGTCCCCATGTCTTTTGAGAACTGTCACTATCGTTTTGGGCACTTTTTAGGCTTTCTACAGACTGCCGGGCGTGCCGCCGCAAAAATGCTCGGTTCTCCCATAGACAAACATTGGGCTCGTTGCTCGGGTCGAGCACCCGAGTATCACGGCGAGCTTGGCCCGAGCTTCGAACACCCGAGCATTTTAGTGCTCGCTCAACACTAATAATGATCATTGCTTTAGAAGCCTTCACATGTCAAATACTCTCCAGAGCAATGAACTAGAGATAGGCGGATCGACTTGTAGAACTCCAGCCCAGCGTTCAGGTCAGTGGCACCTGGTGACTAGCCGGGAAGCCAGCGAATCTCTTAACTTCTGATGTCCCAGGTGTGGCATTTGATTTGTCAGGGCTGGTGTAATGTCCATGATGCACTTCAGTGTAGACAAAAAAATAAATATTGCTCAATTCTGAATGTTCTTTTTTACAAAATTCCTGATTTTCTTGTACCTGCAGCTTTACACACAAAGTTAACATTGAAGTTGCTGATAGTTTTGACAGTACTCAGTAACCAAACAAAGAGATGAAAAATTGCCTTTAATCACAAGTTATCTTATCGTCGTTGCCTCTTTACAGTTTTTGATGTGTATTATGTATCAGACTTTGTTTTATGTAAACAGGTTCAGCATTTCCTTCCCCGCTGTGCATTACATTTTTTTGCACCAATTTAACTTGCTAAACACTTGTCAGCAGGCATCTCTGAAAATGCCATAAAAAATATTATTTTATCATCTATTCTCAGCAGGCAGAGCCAATGGCAAACTTGTGTTTATTGGCCGCCTCTACAATAAACTTCTATGTCATCATTATTCTCTAGCAAAACATTATGCCGAATTACTCATTATTGCTCTCTACAATCTCTTTATATAGCATTAGTGATAACTTTCTCCCAAATTGTAATTTCTCTCTTGTTTCCTTTAGATTCTGCACTTTTCTCACTGGTAATAAAGAAGCCCAATTATATTCTAAGAAAGAAAAACAAATCATAGAGTAGTAAAACATAAAGTGCTGAATAAGCTCCCAAGTAAATATAATAGAGTAAATAGCTTTTAAAATGCTAAAGGAATGAAATAGCTGTAAATGTGCCTATTTGTATAGCACGAAAAAATGGGAAATAGATCTATTTTTTTGTAATCTGGGTGACAGATGTCATGGTGGCAATTATTAACACAATATAGAAGATAAATCCCATAAGGAATAAAAGTGTCTGACGTCATCCCAGATGTGACTGTTGCAAGTTGTAATAATTATCAGATGGCAACTCAATGTTAATTATTATTTATCAAAGCAATTCAAAACTATTATATGAGTAAGCAATTATAAGACTATAGAAGTGTTATAAAAATTAAAAAAAAATTAATTTTTTATTCAAAATTTCTACAATAATTTATTCTCTTTAGACCGGGATTACAATAAAATCAAGTTATCATGATCCACTGGATAAGTGATGACAACTTAGATTGGTGAGGGTTCAACCACAAGACAGTGGTTGACAGTGATGAAGATGCTCCATAGATGTAACTATGCCCCTCAGAGATGGAACGGGGCTACTATAATCTTAGTTAAGCTTTTGAGGATATCTAAATCTGAGTGAAGGAACTTCATGGAGAGATTCCGCTCTACTGGATTTATAATCCAATGGAGATCTGCCTCCTAAATGCTGGGGTGTTCAGTTCTACAGATTTCACTTTGTCTAATTCAGGATTGTCTGACACTTTTATGATAAGGTTAGAACTCTCGTGCTTCCTTGTTTGTTGATGTTCACTGGCGCTTCATTCATTTTCGATGGATCTGGCAGAAATAGCCACATACAGCGCTTAGACATCTACGTTAGTCTTATATAGAATGACTGGAGCAAGAGTGTGCATGCTTCACTGCCACTGCAGTCAAATGGGGAACCGAAGTCCCTTGTTCTTGGAGTCAGTGGGGATCTCAGCGGTCGAACCTCTACAGATCTTACTGGATACCAATCTAAAGTATAATTATATCCAACCAGTATTCAGATCAGATGTAATACTCACATAGCTGAACTTGTTAAGGGATGTACCAAGGAGATGGGCTGGTGCCAGTCTACCATGACCAAACAGTTACACTGACGAGCAAAAGGACAACAATGTTTTGAACTTTTAACTTTCAGGCTCCATATCTCATGATCCACTACTGCTTTGAATGTAAGACTAACATAATTTTATAGACATAGCAAGAAACTGACCAGCAATTCTTATAGTGTGAACACATACCTGCTGCAATGACTACAAACACTGTAAAAAAGATAGAAAAAGCAGCAGCAATATATTATATTAGAAGGCAAAATGCATGAATACAATGAAAATATTGGATCTAGACTGATTTGTCACTCAGTGAAATGTACTTACAAAATGAAGGTTTTTAGCGCATAATTTGTCCAATTCATGTGTGCCCATCAACCACAACAAGGTAACCTCCGTCTGATGGGACACTGATGAGTGTTTGTAGTCATTGTAGCAGGTATGTGAGCACACTATAAGAATTGCTGGTCAGTTTCTTGCTATATTTAACATTGAGGTTTGACAGCCTCTTTTCTGACCATGCACTCCTCCCACTGACCCACAGGTGGCTTTAATAGCCTAAGCAGAGACATGTTGTCCATTTATATAGACTGTAAGCTTGCAAGCAGGGTCCTCACTCCTTTTGATATGAGATATACTTATTCTGTATTGATTGTATAAGTTCCCCCTAAAATTGTAAAGTGCTGCGCAATATGTTGGCGCTATAAAAATAAAAAATAATTATTATAGGCTTATAGCCCAAGAGTGGCATATCCAGTGGTAGCGTAGTTACCCATCAGACGGAGGTTACCTTGTGGTGGTTGATGGGCACACATGAATTAGCCAAATTATGCGCTAAAAACCTTCATTTTGTAAGTATATTTCATTGAGTGACAAATCAGTCTAGATCCAATATTTTCATTGTATTCATGCATTTTGCCTTCTAATATAATATATTGCTGCTGCTTTTTCTATCTTTTTTACATCATTTTATAGACAATCGTGTTGACTATCTTATGCATAAATTTGACTGGCAACTATTTAATATATGATTAGTTATGCAGATTCTTGTCATGTCACTGCATTGTTACTGTTTTGCTCCTGGTAGTGGATGAAAAAATATTTTTCTTTCTGTATACTACAAATTACAACCTGTTCTCACATTCCCTAATAGCTCATTGTGTTATTAGATTGATTCCCAAGCGAAAAGTCACTGGTTCGGATCGAGGAGCAGCCATGAAGAAAGTTTCCCAAGAAAAGAGAAACCGCATTATCCAGCTCATTGATAACGATCTCTCGGTCAAGAAAATTGGCAAACTAAATCATGTGAGTGCCATGAAAGACTGGAGTATCTGTCCATACTATCACAATAAGCCGTACACTCCATAGAGGTGGCATTTATGGAAGAGTGGGCAGAAAAAGCCTTTACTTACACACAAAAATGCATGGAGGAAAGTGCTGTGGTCAGATGAGAACAAAATTGAACTTTTTGGCCACCAAGTTAAATGCTATGTCTGGCACCAAACCAACACAGCTCATCACCCCAAGAACACCATCCCAACAGTGAAACATGGTGGTGGCAGCAACATGCTGTGGGGATGATTTTCGGCAGCTGGCACAGGAAAATGGTCCAAGTTGAGGGGAAGATGGATGGTGTGAAATACAGAGATATTCTTGCGCAAAACCGGTTTAAGTCTGTCAGTGATTTGAGACTGGGATGTAGGTTTGCCTTCTAAGTAGACAATCACCCAAAGTGTACTGCTAAAGCAACACTTGAGTAGTTTAAGGGGAAACATGTAAATGTTTTGGAGTGTCTCAGTCAAAGCCCAGACCAAACCAATTGAGAATCTGTGGTCACACTTGAAGATTGCTGTTCACTAGAGGAAACCATCTAACTTGAAGGAGCTGGTGCAGTTTTGCCTTGAGAAATGGGCAAAAATCCCAGTGGCAAGATGTGGAAAGCTCACAGAGACTTAGGCTATGTGCCCATGATTCAGAAATGTTCAGGATTTTTTTCCTGAGCATTTCTACATCTCCCTGGCAGAAAAAACGCATGCGGATTGTACATGCGTTTTTCCTGCCAGGGACATGCGGATGTGAAGCGTTCTTCACATGCATTTCCGCATGCGGGTTGACAAGCGCTTTCCAAGCGATTTTAGCATCACTTGGAAAGTGCTTGTCAACTTGGTCACACTATATAAATCCATGCAAACGGCATGGATTTATATAGTGTGACCTTAAAGCATGTTTAAAAATAAAAAAATAAATCTATACTTACCTTCTGATGGCCCCCACAGTCTTTATTCGCTCCGTCCTGGCTTGCCGGCAGCTCGCGGTACACTACACTGAAGGACCTGCCGTCACATGACTATGACGTCAGCGCAGGTCCTTCAGTCCATCGCGATCTGCCGGCAAGTGAAGACAAGGAGACCGGGGGCCATCAGAAGGTAAATATAATATTTATTTTTTATTTTATTCTTTTTTTTTTTACAGGTTCTATGGTACCCGGGTCCGGAGGAGAGTCTCCTCTCCTCCACACCCAGGTACCATCCGCACATTGAAACGTTTGGATTCCGCATGTACAGATCCAGTGATGCGGAATCCAAGCGATTCAATGCAAGTCAATGGCGGCGAAAACACAGTGCTTCCGCAAAATAATTGGTACTGCTGCGTTTTTTTCCGCAATGATAATCCGCAGCGGAAATTTCCGCAGCATGTGCACAGCACATGCGGATTATCATTGGGGAACATGGCAGGCCTTCTACCAAGCGTTTTTTAAGCATTTCTGCAGCAGTTTTGCCGCTGCGGAGACGATTAAAAAACGCATTGTGGGTACACAGCCTTACCCAAAGCGAATTGCAGCTGTAATTGCCGCAAAAGGAGGCTTTACAAAGTACTGACTTTAAGGGGGTCAATAGTTATGCACATTGAAGTTTTCTGTCATTTTGTCCTATTTGTTGTTTGCATCACAATAGAAAGAAAACCAAATGTTCACAGTTGTAGGCATGTTCTTTACATGAACGGATGCAAACTCTCAAAAAAAACTAAAATTCAAGGTTGTGAGGTAGCAAAACATGAAAATTGCAAGGGGGGGGGGGCGGTGAATACTTTTGCAAGCCAAGTGAGTGGACCAGTATGAACCAACTTTAGGAACGTGTAGAAGAGACCTGGGTTCAGATTTCGGTCAAGACGTGTTTGAATATGATTGAGAGCATGTCCAGAAGGATTCAGGCAGTATTGAAAGCCAAAGGTGGATTTACAAAATACTAACAAAATAAAAATTACAATTTAGATTTTTAGGAGCAAAACAGTAACAATGTAGTGAGATGGGAAGAATCTGCATAACTAATCATATGCAAAATATTTGCAAGACAAATTTATGTATGAGATACCCAAGATAATTGTCAAAATGATGTTAGTCTTACATTTGAAGCAGTAGTGGATGGTGAAATATGGAGCCTGAAAGTTAAAAGTTCAAAACATTGTTACCCTTTTGCTCCTCAGTGTAGCCCAGGGTCTGACAATATTGGGTCCCAGGGGTAGTGCTCTTGATCGACATTTCGGACCAGTGACATTATTGCGTTGCTGACCCTAACTGTGCACTTTCCAATAATGCAAGCTGAAGAAGTTTTACCATAGCAACATAAGAGAGGAGCAGTGTCACAAAAACTGGCCAGATTTTGTAACCCCACCAGCTTCAGAGCAGCACTTACAAGCTCTATTGGAAAGAGCTTGTAAGCACTGCACTTTTTGCCTAAGAAACCAGCAACCTCTGACAAACTGCAGAAGTGGCCCGGTAATCTAAGCAACAAACTATAGAATAATAAATCTTTCTGTTCTAAAGAATGGAAACGATCTTTGAGAACAAATAAATTGCAAAGTTGCTTGTTTTTACAACAAGCACTTTGCAATTTTAACCATTTACAATGATGAGAGCGCAACACAGATATTAACCCCTTTCCGACGTGGTTCGTAATAGTACGCACTATGTCGGCACCCCCTGTTCAGCGCGGGCTCCGGCACTGAGCCCGCACTGAACTGGGCACATGTCATGTCATGTCATCGCGATCCACCCGCGGCTGTTAACTAGTGAAATGCTGCTGTCAATCTCTGACACCAGCATTTAACAGCGCCGCGCCGAAAGTGTGTCACTTATCCCGCCCATCGGTGACCCCGTCACGTGATTGCGGGTCACCGATGCGTGGGCATGACAACTTGGGGTCTGCAGCAGACCCCAGTGGTTGTCATGAAAAGATTGCTATGAGCACCACCTAGTGGTTGGCGCTCATAGCAAAGGAGCATTTCTGCTACATAGAGGTGATCTGCTCATCATCTCTATGTAGCAGAGGCGATCAGAGAGTTGCTGCTTCTAGTCTCCTATGGAGACTATAGAAGCAAGCAAAAAGTGTAAAAAAAATGTTTTTAAATTTTTTTTAAAAATCTAAAAGTTTAAATCGCCCCCCTTTTTCCCCCATTCAAAATAAAATAATAAAAAATAAACCTCACATACACATATTTGGTATCGCCGTGTTCAGAATCACCCGATCTAGCAATATAAGAAAAGGAATTAATCCGATCAGTAAATGGCGCAACAAGAAAAAAAATTCCAAATGCCAGAATTATGCTGGTCGCCGCAACATTGCGATAAAATGCGATAACGGGCGATGAAAAAATCGGACCTACCCCAAAATGGTATCAATAAAAACGTCAGCCCAGCACGCAAAAAATAAGCCCTCACCAGGCCCCAGATCCCAAAAAATGGAGACGCTACGGGTCTCTGAAAATGGCGCCATTTTTTTTTTTTTTTTTAAGCAAACTTTGGAATTTTTTTGACCACTTATATAAAAAATAACCTATACATGTTCGGTGTCTACAAACTCGTAATGACCTGGAGAATAATAATGGCAGGTCAGTTTTAACATTCAGTGAACGTGAAAAAAAAAAAAACAACAACTGTGGAATTGAAAAACGGAAAATGCTCCGGTCATGAAGGGGTTAAAAGATTACTTTGTATTCACTAGGGATATTTCTTATGGGTATTTTCACAAATAACTTATTTGACCTTATTGTTCCTATATACTGTTTGTGCATTGATGATAATCTTCTGTATAGATGATGGATGGTTTTTTGATGGCCACTAAAACCCCAGCCTGATACTGGTAGTAGCTGCTTCACAGCCGGGGTTGGGATAAGCTCTCCAGGTGTTCCTCAAATCTGTGTAGATTTTGGTCAACTCTGATGGCTCTCAGTTGACCCACTTATAGTCAATGTGTCTGCTAGGTGTTGTTTAAAATGGAAATCACAATACATATGGGAACGGCAGCTAACAATAAAGGAGTCTTAGAGAGAACTTGAGATAGAGTTTGAGGGTCGGCATTTAGTGGATGTAAAAGCGCCCACTATCTTAGTTATATAAGGATTAATAATTGCACTAGATTATTTACCTATTTTCATTAGGACATTGTAATAAATAATAAGGTCTGACGATACATATATGTCAGTGCTAAGCCAGTAGAATTACATTTTAATAAGTAATAAAGCAAGTTAATTACTAACTAATGAGCAGGATACCAAGGTAATGCAATGCATACACAACCATGAGTGGGAAGGGGACTGAGTACAGGAACACAAAGCCTTTCTAAGTGATACTGTCAGCGCTTTCCACATAAATGTGAATCTATAAAGATTGGGAGCTCATATATTACATGTCTTGCAGCATTAAAATAGTTAATGGAAAATCTGCTGTGGTAAGCTCCAGTACTGGAAAGCAATTCAAGTGGCTAGTGATTGTGCTAGTAGATAAAAAAAAATGGATGAGAAATTAGTCACCCGGGCTTCACTTTGATTTAGTGTCCTCTACTCGAGAGTCTGAAGAGTTCAAAATAAAATCGCCACGGAGTCTAGATGTAGTCAACAGGAAATTACTTCTCATAGGTAATTGCTTCCCTGCCCTGGGATAGTCTTACTCTTACTGTACATAACTTTGCATAATAAAAGTAACAATTGTTATTTTATCTGTAGTTTAATATGGGATTGATTTAGTTTAATATCTTCTTTGCATTAATCTTCTATAATAACAGAATGAGATCGCTAGACCTCAAGTAAAATGCTATTTTAAAGGAATTTGTCATCAGGATAATAGCACTTATTTGAGGATAGGGAAGCAGGTGCAGACCCACTTTACAGCACGTGATGTCATTCAGATGTATTGCCTGGGCATGCTTTGTAAGGTGCCCAACAGCTATCTCTCCTGGATCTCCCATATACAGGAATGTGTGGCCCAGGCGAGCATTTATATGTTGCTACCCAAACAAAATAATTGGTTTATGAAATTCAAACTGTCCAATTCTGATATTCCTTGACATCACCTGTTGATGAGAGTCATTAGATCGTCCACTGATATGACTGAAATTGCAGGTTTGGCAGACTTTTATCCAATGTGTAATTAGAGACTAATGATGCACTGTACTGGCTATGAATTGTTTCACAAATAAAGGTCAACATGGTGTGGCGCCCCTGAGGGTTCAGTCACGACAGAGGTACTGCACCTCACCCAGAGGTGTGGTGTCTCCCTTCTCTCAGGTAAGGAGGGAGTGCTGCCCGGAACCCCAACACCTGCATCCAACACTACACTGCTCCAGGCCGGCTGGAAGGGCAAGATGCAATGTGTTTTCCTGCTGAGCCCTGTCCCTGGCTGGAGTGGGGGGAACCCAAAGGTAGGGGGAACCAGTAGTGGGTGTGGGTGGAGGAAGCAGTTTAGGGGAGCACTATAGAGTGAGGTATAAATAGGGAAGCCATCTTAGGGTGGCAGTTCAGTTCAGAAGTAGGGCCCAGTCCTAGAGGCCCAGGTGGGGAGCAGAGGAGTAGGCTCCGTTCTAAGAAGGGATCCTAGGGGGTACGGCGAGTGCAGGACGGCACCCGTACGCCCCGCATCTGTCAGAAGACAGAGGGATCGTAGGCCGCAAGAAGGGGACCGGCCTCTGGTCCAGCCGTGTTACTCCAGGTCTCGGCTGGGAAAACCGGAGGCATCTGGCTTATATAGTCAGTTGCCGAAGCCTCATTCTAATCCCAGTGAGGGTCAAGCAGGTCCGGGAACTCCGTTGAGACAGGAGGGACTTCAGAGCACCCGAGCGGGATTGAGAGTGGGAAGCGCAGGGCAGGAGGGAGAAAGACTCAGCGTGAAGACGGTCTAGATAGGAACACAAGAAAGTAGGGTTCTGTCAGGTACTCCTGATCTGCCTGAGGAAGTGCTGAACCCCTGCCTGGTGAACGCAGCGCGACGTGGGAGGCCGACACCTGTACAGTGCACCAGTGGAACTGTCATAAGAACTGTGAGTAAAGACTCAGATGACTGCACCATACTGCCTCCGTCCCTTCTTTCATCTGCGCCATCTCTCCCTCCCGGCACTACAATGCCCAGCGCAACCCACACTACTTACACTGCCCTGCAGCTAGCTCTACCTGTGGAGAGCCACACCATCCCTGCTGCCGTAACACCAGCTCCAGAGGCGGCACCCCTTAGCCGCATTCCACTGGTGGCGTCATGAACACTTTCCAAATCCCCTATAAGTACCCCCCCTTTTTACTGACTGCCCTGGGTCACGGACCGGGCCAGCCACTGTGATATCCCCCACCCACCAGGGGTCCGGCTGCCGAGTACCCCACGGCCCAGGGGGCGCGTCAATGGCAACCCTGTGCCCACAGTAGTACCCACTGGTTATTGTTTTCTTTGGGACTGGAGTACAGAGAAATCGGTAAATCCCTAGGTGGGCCCCACCTTCCAACCAAGCATTAGTTACAGGAGTGATCAGGGTAGAGGACCTTCCCTGATAACTGCATGTTGCTGTTTACCAAGGGGCTGAGCGCTCTAGCAACAGGCAATCTGGGCCCTCTCCTTCACATGATTGACAGAGCAGGGCACCAATGGCTGTGAGTGATGACAGAATGAGACTGATGCCAGGAAAGGTGGAAGAGCCTGTTGAGTGCAGAGGTGTCAGAAAAAAAGAATGAACAAGAGGAAAACTGCATGGAGCAAGGAGAAAGAATGAGAGTAGAGCGAATAGAAAGAAGAATCAGAGAGGAAGGAACAGAGCAAACAGAAAGAATCAGAAAGGACATAGTCTGAATAATACAGCCAGGAGGTGCCACAGGAAGGGGAGCTGGGAGGCAGGAAAAACTAACATGATCTTCTCTCACAGTACAGGAGCAGGCGAGTTATATATTATATATATATATTATATAATGTACAAATGTCTGCCTGTAACAATTCAGAAAGCGTCATCTCCCTATGACATCAGTGTTTACTGTGACATTGTCTCTATTATCGCTGTACTATGATGTTACTGTGCTCATTTTCCCTGTACTGTGACATCACTGTGTTTATTTTGCCTGTACTGTGACATCACTGTGTCTATTATGCCTGGACAGTGACATAACTGTCTATTATCACTGTACTGTGACATCACTGTGTGCATTATCACTGTATTGTGATATCACTTTGTTTATCATCCCTGTACGGTGACATCACTGTATATTATCCCTCTACTGTGACATCACTGTTTATTTTCCATGTGATGTGACATCATTATGTATATTATATGACATCATTATGTATATATATTATAATTCACTGTAATCTGATATCACTGTTTATTTTCCTTGTACTGTGACATCATTGTGTGCCTTATCCCTGTACTGTAACATCAGCGTTTATTTTCCCTGTATAGTGACATCACTGTTTATATCGTTATATTGTGATATCACTTTGTACATTTTCCCTGTACTGTGATATCACTGTGATTACTACCCCTGTACTGTGAAATCACTGTTTGTATTATCCCAGTATTTTATCATTGTGACACCCAACGGTGGCGCACATGGATTGTGGACCCACTGTGCCACAGGGCCAGATCTATCTAGGTAGGAGTGTAGCTAAGCAGCTGCCTGTAATTCACTGGAGCTCCTGATGGTGGAGACAGACTAAGCTGCAGGTAGCCGCAAGGTACCACTCCTAGGCAGAACCCGGTCCTGCAGCTGCTGACCCCAGGGGTCAGGTTAATTGACACTGATTAGGGCTACGTTCAGACATACCGGTCTAGGATATTGGATCAAGGACTGGTTGCACACGGACCGGGTTCAATGTTCAGTCACTGGCCACACTGGGACCAGGGGACTTCGGGAACAGGACTGGCCACACCAGGACTAGGGGACAATGTTCAGGCATTGGCCGCACGGGGACCAGGGGACTTTGGGAACAGGACTGTCCGCACCAGGACTAGGGGACAATATTCAGGCACTGGCAGCACCGGGACCAGGGGACAATGTTGAGGCACTGGCCGCACTGGGACCAGGGGATTTCGGGGACAGGATTGGCTGTACCAGGACCAGGGGACAATGTCCAGGCACTGGCCATACTGGGACAAGTGGATTTTGGGAACAGGACTGGCCGCACCAGGACCAGGGGACAATGTGCAGGCGCTGGCTACACTGGGACCCGGGGACTTCAGGGACAGGACTGGCTTCACCAGGACTAGGGGACAATGTTCAGGTACTGGCCACACCAGGACTAGGGGATTTCGAGGACAGGACTGGCCACACCAGGACTAGGGGATTCGGGTTCAGGACCTGGCCACACCGGGACCAGGCATTTGGGTTCAGGACCTGGCCACACCCGGACCAGGCATTTGGGTTCAGGACCTGGCCACACCGGGACCAGGGATTCGGGTTCAGGACACTGGCTGCACTGGGACCAGGGATTTTGGTTCAGGACCCTGGCCGCACTGGGACCAGGGATTCGGGCTCAGGAACCTTGCCGCACCAGGACCAGAGGACCTCACAACTGCACTGGTAGAACACCACACTACCTAATGGGTAAGCTCGTTGCTTGGTGACTCCCTAAGTGTGTGGGGGGTATTCCAGGCCCGGCGTCAGCACACAGTGTACCCGGGCAAGTGCCGGGGCCCTGAGCAGGCGGAGGGGGCCCACTCACCATCGGGCACCCCGGCGTGCTATGGGACCCGTGAGCGGTGCGGAGTGGTGCGAGTGACATCCTGCATGGTGCATTATATGGGGGGGACAAGTGACATCCTGCATGGGGTATTATATGGGGGGGTGCAAGTGACATCCTGCATGGGGCATTATATGGGAGTGACATCTTTCATGGGGCATTATATGTGGGGGGGACAAGTGACATCCTGCATGGGGGGTGACATTCTGCATGGGGCATTATTTGGTGGGGTGATGTACTGCATGGGGTATTATATGGGGGGAGACATACTGCATGGGGCATTATAATAGGGGGAACAAGTGACATACTGCATGGGGCATTACATGAGGGGGGGAACAAGTGACATCCTGCATGTAGCATTATATGGGAGGGACAAGGGACATCCTGCATGGGGAATTATATGGGGGGGGGGAGTGACATCCTTCATGGGGCATTATATGGGGGTGAGTGACATCCTGCATGGGGCATTATATGTGGGGGGAACAAGTGACATCCCGCATGGGGCATTATATGGTGGGGTGACATCCTGCATGGGGCATTATATGAGGGGGGGAACAAGTGACATCCTGCATGGGGCATTATATGGGGGAGGGGGATAACATCCAGCATGGATGGGGCATTACATGGGGGGACGTGACATCCTACATGGGGAATTATATGGGGGGGAAGTGACATCCTGCATGGGGCATTATATGGGGGTGAGTGACATCCTGCATGGGGCATTATTTGGGGGCGTGACTTCCTGCATGGGGCATTATATTGGGGGGAGAGGTGACATCCTGCATGGGGCATTATATGGGGGGACGTGACATCCTGAATGGGGCATTATATGGGGGGAAGTGACATTCTGCATGGGGCATTATATGGGGGGGGAGTGACTTCCTGTATGGGGCATTATATTGGGGGGAGAGGTGACATCCTGCATGGGGCATTATATGGGGGGACGTGACATCCTGCATGGGGCATTATATGGGGGGGAAGTGACATCCTGAATGGGGCATTATATGGGGGGAAGTGACATCCTGCATGGGGCATTATATGGGGGGGAGTGATATTCTGCATGGGGCATTATGTGGGGGCGCAGCCTGCATGGGGCATTATGTGGGGGCCAGTATTCTGTATGGAGCGTTATAAGGGGGCTAGTATCCTTTATGGATCATTATAAGGGGGCCAGTATCCTGTATGGAGCGTTATATGGGAACCAGTATCCTGTATGGAACGTTATATGGGGACCAGTATCTTGTATGGAGCGTTATATGGGGACCAGTATTCTGCACGGAGCGTTATATGGGGTCCATTATTCTGTATGGAGCAATATATGGGGCCCATAATACTGTATGGAGCAATATATGGGGCCCATAATACTGTATGGAGGACTATGTGGTGCCCATAATACTGTATGGAGGACTATGTGGGGTCCTTATTCTGTATGGAGCAATATATGGGGCCCATAATACTGTATGGAGCAATATATGGGGCCCATAATACTGTATGGAGGACTATCCTGTCCGGTCTGCACTGTGCGCTGTGGGGATTCGCCGGTTTCTGAGCTATTGTAGAATTTACAGTAGATATCGCTCATGTAATGTAAGAAGTGAAATCTTCGGCACTGTACTATATATATATTATTCTGCGGTATCTGTGCATCATGAATCGTGGTATGTGTTAAAGGGGCCCACTGAGACTCTTTCGCCCGGGGCCCACAAAAACCTGGAGCCGGCCCTGGAGTCATCTATACAGGATAACTCCCAGCAATTGACTGGGAGCCATCTTGCAGGTGTACTTATTATTGCAGGGGTACTCTGCCTAATTGGCCAAAACTGGTATGAAAAACTCAAAAGTTCCTGAATTTTTGTGCAGCTTCGAGTGTAAAGGGGAGGGAGAAGTGAGTAGCAGAGTGAAAAAAACAGACAAAGGAAGACAGAAAGTTTATGCTGAGCTTTCTAAGAAGTCTTTTACCTCATCCATGAGTTGGATTCACATTCACACTGATCAGCACTGCTGTATAATGTCTTCCATACCTCTGCTGCTTCTGTCTATGGGCTAACTAAAGAATGGAGAGCAAGAATCCTTCTTTCTGGTCATGAGAGCAGCTAGTCTCCACCCATTAGATCAGACTCAATTGAAAATTGGAGGTAGTCTAAATAGGGAAAACTGGTGGAAAAGCAGGATACTAGTCATATAATGGCCAAATAAAGCATCATTCCTCATGTACACACACAGATATCTTATGTTGAAATATTACTTGAAAGTATACCCTTTAAATGCCTGTAGAAATCTTTTCTATTGTCCCATTAATCCTCAGGTGTATAAATTCGCTGTTTGAAAAAGAAAAAAATTAATAAGATGCTCTGGTCATAGCAGCTTGTCTACTAGAGAAATGTAACTTTGTTTTTTTTTTTTTTTATTAAAGCCAAGGCTCAAATTAATTCTATGAATCAACTTTGTGACTCGTTATTCCGCTTTCAATTAGTAATGTGCTTTCTTTTAAAAGTTTTAATTACTTAACTCTTGTTGTTTACAAATTGAATACGTGTGGGAAATAGTAATATTAAAATATGATTCCAAAGTGGCTTAATAAAGTGGTGAATAAAGTTTTTCAAAGAAAATAAATCCAAAACTTAGTGAAATAGCAGATGATTTTAATTTTGCATTTGGTATTTAATATTTTTCTATAATTGTGAACTTTCTTCTTACATAAAGTATCCTTGAATTGAGGACGGCCAGTTGCTTTTATCTTATTACCTATGTGAATTTTTGCTGTTTATTGCCATTTTATTGCTGTCACTGCGCCTTTAATATGTATCCATGGTCATTACACGTATGTTGCATTTTTGATGGTACATTTAGTGAGGGCACACAACTTGGCTGGGTCAAAGGACACAAATGCGGATGGTGGAGCATTGCACTGCGCAGGCTATGTTCTGCATGGGGTCAGCTTACGAAGAGGCAAATTAGCACACCACATGTTCTGACGGTAATACAGTCAGTGTCACAGAGCCAAGATGCTCCTGTCTTCAGTTAATAGAGGAGGAACTGTGCTTAGAGTTGGGCATGCTGAGAGAAGCAGTTACCCCAAGATCTGACAGGGTAGTTTCTGATGATGCCTACAGCGGGAACCAGCTGTTGACTGCTGTTACCGTTGGACCTGCTGGAAGTGAATGCTCTACGAATGGATGCAGCCTTGTATATTGCAAGTGGTTTTGGAACTTTTCTAGCCAATAGCCTCCATTATAGAAGGTTTATGAGAGTGATCCGAGATAGTGGAAGAGCCAGCCTGATAATCCCTCCAACTGCCTATTGTGAGTGACGCGAGACTGTTCCTGTGGCTGCTGGTTGACATAAAACTCTGTGCCTCAATTCTAAAGTGTAACCCACAAGCTCTGAACCTTTATTCTAGGATGTAACCACCAAGCTCTTCGCCTCAACTCTGATGTAACTATCAAGTGTCTAAATTCTGTTGTATAGTCATCAAGCTCTACACCCAAAATACTATGCGTTCCTGTAAATAATGTGCCCTCGTTGAGAGGCTGTAACTGAAACACTAGTTTCTTCATGTAGAATAAATATCTGTTCTAGTCGTAAGGCTACGTAAGTCCACAAGTTGGGTATCAAGTTAAAGGTCATCAACACACACAGGACTGTCCCTCTTACAAACTCCCATTAGCGGCAGCTGCAGTCGGCTGCTATGACAGTGAGACAGCAAGCAGGGGAAGCAGCCAGTAAGGGGTTTCATGCGGCACTACTCTTTCCAACAAAACAAAGGAAACCCAAAGCCTAAGGTGTGTAATGTCCTACAACAGAAGCTAGTCATAAGAAATGTAGTATTCATAAAGGGATAAACTAGTTTCAAACATTATCTAAATGCAATAAATCGCTACATCTACAAGAATTTGTTTAAAACTAATTTTTATTTTTTTTTAAATACTTCTAACAATTTGTAAAAGAAACATTACAAAACACAAAAAAAAACAATATTCAATATCTATGCACTCTGATAATATTTCCAAGAGTAATATGCTGAGAAACATTCAGGGCACATATTGGAAATGTGTAAAATTTATGAATAGCCCTTCATAACAGAGAGAGCAATCAATCAAAGGGCTTAGTCTATTTGTCTAGAAAAGTGAAGAGCATCGTAAAAAGTCAGAAGCTAAATTTCAACCAAATAGCTGTTGAATAGTTAGTCTTTTTTAAGAAAATACTTTTTGGGGAGTTTTTTTCTCTCTGCTTAGAACAATCAGAAATATTAATCTTAATTTAATGTACACATTATAGTTTACTGTAAAGTGTCCAGAAAAATAATAGGCCTAAGAGTAAAAGTCCATCATTTTTGGACATAGCTGCAGTCCCTTGTGCCTTGTCTTGCCTAAAGGGAACCTGTAACGTGAAAAAAAAACACTATTAACCTGCAGATATAGGGTTAATCTGCAGGTTAATAGGGTTCTGAACCTGCTCGGCACTGGCATTTAGACCCCTGCTGCCGGGACGAAATTTATTTTATTCTCCATTCGAGTTTCAGTCATGGGGATGGTGCCGATGTAGGCTCAGTCACCGCTCTGTGTATAGAGAGTGGCAGCTGTAACTGCACCCCTGGCACTGACTGACAGCCGGCTCTAATTCTGATCTGCTGTCAGTCAGGGCTGGGTCGCGGTTACAGCAGCTGCTCGCTATACACTGAGCAGTAACTGAAACCGTGCCGGGACCGCCCCTGTGACTGAAACGCTACCTGGAGGAATAAAGTTAAGTTCCTCCCTGAAGCAGGGCTCTCAGTGCGGGCACTGGACAGGATTAGAAAGCTACTGAGAGGAATAAAGTTCATTTCCTCCCAGCAGCAAGGGTCTAAGTTCGGGCGCTGGGCAGGATCAGAACACTATTAACCTGAAGATTAACCCCATATCTGCAGGTTAATAGCATTTTTTCACATGACAGGTTCCCTTTTAAAAGAGTTTTCTCATCAACAGCTTCGGCCTAAGAATCCCAGACAGTCAGGATATCAATGTAAGATCAACATTTCGTACAAAGTGAAAGGAAAGCAAAGGAAAATCTCTTCACCATTTATACACTGAGAAAAAAGGGCCAATCACACACCTCTAGATGCCCTGAAGGTCACTCTTTATAAGAGGAATGTCTATTCACTTTTAGGCTCAGGACAGACATAAATGTTTTATCCTACTTTCAGTGCAGGGGTAGCTATGTACAGATCCAGCAGAACTTCCTTAAGACCTGTACCATAGTGTCGGGGTTTGGTTTTCAGCTCTCTAAAGATATGGTAACTGGCTGATGGCATCAGCTTCATCCCCAGCTGCCTCATGCATCGATCAGCTGTGGCAGCAAAAATACAGATTAGAAGTGAGATCATTTATTCAAGTAGAATTGAAATCTCCTCGAATTTTACAAATAATTCATATTCTCCAGAATACTAATTGTTTGGAATTAATTCCTCCCCAAAATCAGCAAAATATCAGACAGACGCCATTTTACTAAAGTGTAGAAGGCCAACAAAAAGGAACCGTTCAACTGCCCCAGCAGCTCACCATCTGATTCTCTACACCTCTTCTTTTTGCCTTTTCCAGTCTCACAAATCTGTGGCCAATTTCACTCTGGGTTGCAGATTCAGGAGCTGACTGGGCCTCTAATGTCACAGAGCGCCACTCCATCACCACCTGCATCCCATGAGGCGCTAACTAGACCTCGGGCGGCATGCGTCATACAACGAAGCGCAATGACGGCAGAGGCTTGCTCAACGGGGGAAGCCCCAAAACACGTTGGAATAATGTTGTATATAACTAAATATGTTTTGCTAGTAAATAAGTTTAAGGTCTCCTCTACTAAATTCTATTACTGAAAACCCAATAACAATACCTGTATATCTGTACATTTTCCATGCTTAGCATTGACCTATTAATTTAAAAATCCACATAACATTAATATAATTTCTGTATTATTCTATCAAATGTATAGCGGTAGCAGCTGGAGTGCTAGATTTTGACCATTCAAGTTGAACAATAAAGACATATGACAGTATGATGTCCATATCATTCATCCTGTCCTTGTATGTATTATGCAGAAGACGCTCAAGGCCATATCTGGATTTACAACACAGACAATAAAAGAATACATTTCATTTTCATATGATTTCTCCAGTGCTGTTCTGTCATGTATCTCCATGTAGAAATAGAGAGATCTCCAAATTGCAGAGGTTGTGCAGCTGCTGGTATATACAGATACATGTTTACATATTATGTACATATACATTGCTCTGAATTTATTACGTTTAGTATTTTTAAGGAAGTATAATATATTTTCGTTTTATAATCCCCATTGTAGTGTTTGGGGTATTCATAAAATGAATAAGGAAAATAAATTACATACCGCCACCTTATTTCTCTCCTGATGACACGTGTCTTGAGGATTTTGTTAAAAACACCCACCGGACAGAACCGATTGACTTCCAATGAGGACCACCAGGTTCCATCAATATGTCAGCTACTTTTCCGTCCGGTTCATATGACAAAAATTGCAATGAATCTACAAGACATGGGAAGACAACACTTTTGTGGAAAGACTGTAAGCCATATAATAGGAGTAGTTATAACAAACACTCACCTCCGGTTAGTATAGAAGAGTCTTGGTGGTGTAAGTTGTTCCATAACTGCTGCACCTCTTTCCTGCCCCAGTAATTGGGTAACCAGGTCATATATTGAAGGTATACATAGCCAGGAACCAGTGAGTGCTCTATTATTCTATTATCAAAAAGAATATGAATATATTTGCTAAAGCAATAAAGGTCCTCTTATTGGCAAGTATAAAATGACAGATCACAACCCAATTTTTGGCCCGGATTAGAGCCTTCATCAGGTAAGTCTACATTATAGTCCACAATTAACAGTTTAAAAATAATGTTTTGTTCGTAAAATCCTCATGGGAAAGGAGTTTATGTGGAATTAATAAAATATCTTTATATGATAGGCATGTCAAATTTAAAAACACTTTTGAATAAATCTTAAATAATGATACCATGAACATAAAAACAAAAAATATTTTATTGCTTGCACCGATGCATGTAGCATGATACCTACTTAAAAATAAAAAATACATATAGACAATATTATTGTTATTTAACGGCCTTCAGCTCGAGCCATGGCGACTTGCATGAAAAATTTGTAGTAAAATCGATCTTGCGCAAGCCTAGGTAAGTCCACCAGGGTCTTCTACACCATTGTCTTGATTTGTATCAAGCCACCGGGATGCTGGTCTTTCTCTTTGCCTTGTTCCTTCTATTCTTCTGACCATGATGTCCTTCTCCAGTGATTGATCATTTTGTATGATGTGTCCAAAGTAGTCAAGTCATAGCTTGGTGATCCTTGTTTTAAGCGATACGTCTGGTTTGATTTGTTCCAAAATTGATTTGTTTGTTCTTTTTGCCATCGATGGTATTGATAACATCCTTCTCCAGCACCACATTTCAAAGGCATCAATTCTTCTTCTGTCTTGTTTCTTTATCGTCCAGGTTTGGCATCCATATTTTACTACAGAAAAAAATAGATTATGTCTTTGTTGCCAGTATTTTGTTCCTCGATTTGAAGACCTTGTCCAGTGATTTCATTGTTGATTTGCCCATAACTATTCTCCTATTGACTTTTTGTGTCGTGGCTGCATCTTGAGTGATCATTGATCCCATACAATACGCATATATAAGTCCTCAGACAGTTCTCTTCCCCTCTTTCTGTTTTCCATGCTTAGTGTGACACACACAGACACACAATGCAAACATTGAGACAACTTCTCTCCTTTTTATCTGGTTTCAGGTGTGATTTTCATATTGCCCACATCTGTTACTTGCTACAGGTGAGTTTGAACGAGCAGTATGTGCTTGAAACAAAGTTGTTTATCCACAATTTTGGAAAGGTGCCAACAATTTTGTCTGGTCCATTTTTGGGGTTTTGTGTGAAATGATGTCCAATTGGCCTTTTTTCTTGTTTTTTTTGTGTTGTTCCAATACACACAAAGGAAATAAACATGTGTATAACAAAACATGTGTAATTGCAATAATTTTCTGGGAAAAAGACTTCATTTTCTGGAACAATTTCAAGGGTGCGAACAACAGCTTGTGTCGTTCCCAAATTGTGAAATGGTCAAACCATAATTTTTTTGCTTTTATAGACAAAAGAAAAATCTTTACATCAAAAAAATTTAAACCCAACCGTCTACTTCACAGTGAGTGTGTTGCTAAAAATTGTTGTTTTTTTGCACTTTTCCTTGTGTGTTATCACTAGTGTGAGCGAGCACTAAAATGCTCGGGTGCTCGAAGCTCGGGCCGTGCTCACTGTGATACTCGGGTGCTCGACCCGAGCAACGAGCCCAATGTTAGTCTATGGGAGACCCGAACATTTTTGCGGCGGCTCCCCCGGCAGTCTGTAGACAGCCTAAAAAGTGCCCAAAACGATAGTGACAGTGCTCAAATGACATGGGGACAGCATGGGGATCGCCCCTGGAAGCATTTCTGACCCCCAGGTCACTGCTGTAAACAACGTGGTCAGAGGTATTAAGCCACTTTTACAGGCTCACAATAAAACGTTCAAAAACAAAAGTGAAAGTGCTTTCCTGTGAAATATGTTAACCCCTTAACGACCATGGGTCTTTCTGTTTTTGTGTTTTCCTTTTTTGCTCCCCTTCTTCCCAGAGCCAGAACTTTTTTAATTTTCGTTCAATATGGCCATGTGAGGGCTTATTTTTTGCGGGACGAGTTGTACTTTTAAACACCATCACTGGTTTTACCATATCGTGTGCTGGAAAATGGGAAAAAAATTCCAAGTGCAGTGAAACTGCAAAAAAAATGCAATTCCACAGTTGTTTTTTGGGTCCTTTTTTTACCACGTTCACAGATTGCTAAAACTGACCTGCCATCATTATTTTCCAGGTCGTTACGAGTTCATAGACACCAAACATGTATAGGTTCTTTTTTATTTAAGTGGTGAAAAAAAAATCCAAAGCTTGCTAAAAAAACAAAAAAAAAATGACGCCATTTTCCGAGACCCTTAGCTTCTCCATTTTTCAGGATCTGGGGCCAGGTGAGGGCTTATTTTTTGCATGCCGGGCTGACGTTTTATTGATACCATTTTGGGGTAGATCCGATGTTTTGATCGCCCGTTATTGCATTTTATTGCAAAGTTGTAGCGACCAAAAAAACTTAATTCTGGCGTTTAAAATTTTTTTCTCGTTACGCCGTTTACTGATTGTATTAATTCTTCTTTTATATTGATAGATCGGGCGATTCTGAACGCGGCGATACCAAATATGTGTATATGTTTTTTTTTTTTATATATATATATTTTATTTTGAATGGGGTGAAAGGGGGGTGACTTAAACTTTTATATATTTTTTAGTTTTTTAAAAACCTTTTTTTTACACTTTCTGCTTGCTTCTATAGTCTCCAGAGGAGACTAGAAGCAGCAGTTGTCTGATTGCTTCTACTGCATACAAGCGATGAGCAGATCGCTTGTATGCAGGAGAAATGCTCACTTACTAGGAGCGCTGACCACTAGGTAGCGCTCATAGCAATTGAGACATGACAACCACAGGTGTCTGCTGCAGACCCTGAGTTGTCATGCCCACCCATTGGTGACCCGCGATCACGTGACGGGGTCACTGATGGGCGGGGCTTAGGACTCCCGGAAGCGCGAGTTAAATGCCACTGTCAGAGATTTAACATGTTAACAGCCGCGGGTGTATTGCGATTCCAATAATCAGCTGACATGTGCTCGCTTCAGTGCGGGCTCACCGCCGGAGCCCACGCTGAACCGGCCTTCCCGACCTGGTGCGTACTATTACTGACCAGGTCGGAAAGGGGTTAAGGAACATCCTTTCCAGGGTAAAGACTTGTGTATAAGGTAAAATAAATAACCAAAAACAAAAATACTCCTCCACACCTTGGGCTATGTTCACAAGTAGCATTCTTTATGCGTTTTTGCACGTTTGTATAGCTTTCAACCGTGACAAATGCATTCACCAGGAAATGTAATTTTAACATTTTACAACCTTATCTGGCCATGTGCTGTGTGACACATGCATACAGTGCTAAAAAGACATGGCAACAGCATGGGGAAGACCCCTGGAAGCATCTCTGACACCCAGGTCACTGCCTAAAAGTGTGCCCATCAGAAGTGATCCTTGCCGCATCAGAAGATGCAGACTTGCAACTATCCCAGTGCAAGTCCTTGTCCCAGGGCAGTGTTCAATTGTACCTCCCCCATAACTTGCAATACAAGCGCAAGTATGCAGCCTGCCACCCACCCACCCCCAGGCTGCAATACCATACTACTAGCTTGCTTGCACTTGAAATTGGGCCTTTTAGGCATGTGGAGGTGGAATCTGGCCACCACGTCATGGCTGCGTCGGTAGCCTGGTATTCATACTCAGTCCCCAGCCGCCCGGCGGCCGGGTGTCCACGCTTGGTCCCCAGCCGCCAGGGGACGGCCGGGTGTCCATACTCAGTCCCCAGCCGCCCCACGGCCGGGTGCCCACACACAGTCCCCAGCCGCGTGGGGGTGGCCGGGTGTCCATAAACGGTCCCCAGCCGCCCCTATTTGTCCCGGTGCGCCTTATACACAAGCGCGCATACCAAAACATTACCTGTGCCCTCCCCAGTGCATTTAGTGGGAAGGACAGCCTAACCACAAACACGTGGACAAGTGAATGTGGCCAGGAATGGTCCATCTCACTGACGCCTTCTCACTGGGTTAATATTGTGGAAGCCGGGACACAGTTAGACACTGGGATGCAGCACGTCCTCCAGACATAGAGGATTGCGGGTCCTGGGTCAATCAGGCTTCAACACAAAGTTCAGAAGGTAGACAGCAGCAGTGGTCGGCCTCCTACACAACGAGTAAATTATTCATGATCATGAGGCCATCCACCTCCTTAGCTTTCTGTTCCTTGGAATGCAAGCGCATGTATGTAGTAGCGGCTAGGCCTGAGGTGGTCAGCGTATTCTACCTCCTTCGAGGATTGCTGGATGTTTTCCTGCTACTATCCCAGTTCTATGACTCCCGTTAAAACAAAGCTTCAGGTGATGAATGATGGATGAGGTGGTGGCAAAGGAGAAAGAGCAGGAGGAACAGGGACCATTCACATCAATATCAGGCCAGCCAACCACACATGTCTTGTAGGATATGTTTCTGTACCAAAAGGAGCGGTTCAGCTACACAGTTATAAGGCAAACATTGAATGCAATGCCTACCAAAAATTTCGAGGCACTCCAATGCCCCTTGGAAGTGACATGGAGGTCAGAGGGCCTTAACTAAACCGTTTTTTCCATTTATAGCAACTGGGTCTCCTGTACACTGTTGGCCTAAGCAGGGAATGGAAGGCTTTCCAAAAATTATTAGGCACTGCAATGCCCCTTGAAACAGACGTGGATTACAGCGTATTAAAAACCTTCTACCCATTATTGGGGAGTGGGTCTCCCTTAGTGTTCGCCTATGCATTGAAAAGCAAAAGCTGACAAAAATTAGGAGGAAATGCAATGCCCGTTGCAAGAATCGTGGAGGTTAGAGGTAATTAAAAACAACATGTCAATGCCCCTTGGAAGAGCTGTGGAGTTCAGAGTGGTTTAACAAGACGGTTTTAATGCCCCTTAGAAGAGACGTGGAGTTCAGAGTGGTTTAACAAGACAGTTTTAATGCCCCTTGGAAGAGATGTGGAGGTCACAGTAGCTTAACAAGATGGTTTTAATGCCCCTTGGAAGAGACGTGGAGTTCAGAGTGGTTTAACAAGACAGTTTAATGCCCCTTGGAAGAGTGGTGGAGGTTACAGTGGAATAAAAAGACAATATCAATGCCCCGTGGAAGAGACGTGGAGGTCACAGGAGCTTAACAAGACGGTTTTAATGCCCCTTGGAAGAGTGGTGGAGGTCGCAGTGGAATAAAAAGACAATATCCACGCCCCTTGGAAGAGTGGTGGAGGTTACAGTGGAATAAAAAGACAATATCAACGCCCTGTGGAAGAGACGTGGAGGTCACAGTAGCTTAACAAGACGCTTTTAATGCCCCTTGGAAGAGTGGTGGAGGTCGCAGTGGAATAAAAAGACAATATTAACGACCCTTGGAAGAGAGGTGGAGGTCACAGTAGCTTAACAAGACGATTTTAATGCCCCTTACAAGAGCCATGCAGTACAGCATATTAAAAACATTATTCCCATTATTGGGGAGTGGGTCTCCCATAGTCTTTGCCTATGCCTTCCTAGCAAAAGCTGCCAAAAATTAGGACAGAGGAACTTGCAATGCTGGCAACATGGACCACGGTCACCCTGGTGGTATAGTGGTCGTGGAGGCTGAGGATAAGGAGAAGAGCAAAAAACAGCCGAAATGAGGAAGCGTATACCCATGTGTGGGTGTGAAGCGATGCATGGGAATACACCTCCCGAAATAACACAGTGGATTTGACTTTATGTTACTCTGCTGTCATTTGGTGGTGATGAGAAGTCTGGCCCAATCCAGCCCTTGTTCATTTTGATAAGGGTCAGCTTGTCAGCATTGTCAGTTGACAGGCGAGTGCGCTTATCAGTTATAATTCCCCCAGCGGCACTAAAAACACGCTCCGATAACACGCTAGCGGCAGGGCAGGCCAGGACCTCCAAATCGTACAGAGCGAGTTCATTCCAAGTGTCCAGCTTGGATACCCAATAATTAAAAGGCACAGAGGAATCACAGAGGACGCTGGTACAATCGGCAAGGTACTCCCTCACCATCCTTTGAAACTTTCCACTCCTTGTGAGAGTACCCCGCGCCTCAGGGCCTGTAAGCTGGGCGGTTGTCAGAAAACTGTCCCAGAACGTTGACAGTGTTCCCCTGCCTCTGCTGGATTGGAGTTGCATCTCTATCGCCTGTACGCCTTGGTTGGGCAACGAACTGTGACCTCTGCCGCTAGCGTGTTCAGATGGGAATTTTTTTAAGAGTTCTGCAGCAAGGGCCTTCTGGTATTGCCCCATTTTTGTAGACCTCTCCACCTCAGGAATAAGAGAGTGAAAGTTCTCCTTGTAGCGGGGGTCTACAAGTGTCACCAACCAGTAATGACTGTCACCCAACATTTTGACAACGCGAGAGTCACGGTTAAGGCAGCGTAACATAAAGTCAGCCATGCATGCCAGACTGGTAACGGGCAAGATTTCCGTGTCCTCACCAAGATGACGACTGATCATGCTCTCCTCCTCCTCCTCCTCCTCTTCCTCCTCCCCCCTGTCCTCAGGCCACCCACGCTGAACCAACGGTATGACACTTGTACAGGTACTACCGTCTACAATGCATGATAGCAGCTCCCGTTCTTCCTCCTCCTCCTCCTCCTCTCCCTCATTGTCCCCCAATGCACGTTCGGATGAGATGAGGCTGGGCTGTGTGTAATCACCCGCTACGGCTTCTTGATCCATCTCATCATACTCTGGCTGCAATGCCTCCTCTTTAATTCTATGCAGAGAGCGTTGCAAAAGACAGACAAGTGGGACGCTGACACTAATGATGGCGTCATCGCCACTCACCATCTTGGTGGCCTCCTCAAAGTTTGTCAGGATGGTACATATGTCAGACATCCAGGTCCACTCCTGAGGTCTTATGTGTGGAGTCTGACCTGAATATCGACGGCCTTGTTGCAGCTGGTACTCCACAACTGCTCTCTTCTGCTCACAAATCCTTTGCAACATGTGGAGGGTAGAGTTCCAACATGTGGGGACATCACACACCAGTCGGTGTGCCGGAAGCTGCAAACGCTGCTGCAACACAGCAAGGGCGGCGGAAGCTGTAGCCGACTTGCGAAAATGAGCTGACAGGCGGCATACTTTCACGAGCAGATCCGGCAACTCGGGGTACGATTTAAGAAACCGCTGAACCACGAGGTTAAGCACATGAGCCAGGCATGGTACGTATGTGATCTCACCTCGCCTCAGAGCCGCCACCAGGTTACGGCCATTGTCACACATGACCATGCCGGGATGTAGGTTCAGCGGTCTCAGCCACAGATCTGCTTGCTCTTTCACAGCTGTCCACAACTCACAAGCAGTGTGAGGTTTATCACCTAAGCTTATGAGTTTCAGCACAGCCTGTTGCCGCTTGGCGGAGGCAGTACTGCAATGCTTCCAGCTTGTAACTGATGTGGTGATATCTGAGATGGAGGCTGAACATGAGGAGGAGGAGGAGGAGGAGGATGCGCAGGAGCTGTACACTGTGGGGGCAACTCTGACTGACATAGGGCCCGCAATCCTCGGTGTGGGGAGGATGTGTTCCGTCCCAAGGTCCGACTGGGTCCCGGCTTCCACTATGTTTACCCAGTGTGCCGTCAGAGAGATGTACCGTCCCTGGCCACAAGCACTTGTCCACGTGTCCGTTGTCAGGTGGACTCTCCCAGTAACTGCGTTGTTGAGGGCACGGCAGATGCTTTGGGACACGTGCTTGTGTAGTGCGGGGATGGCACACCGGGCAAAAAGGTGTCGGCTGGGGACCGAGTACCGAGGGACGGCCACCGCCATAAGATTGTGGAAGGATTCCGTCTCCACCAGCCTAAAAGGCAGCATTTCCAATGCAAGCAGTCGTGAAATGTGCGAATTTAGAACTGTGGCCTGTGGGGCGTTAGCTGCGAATTTCCGCTTTCGTTCAAAGGTCTGGGATATGGACAATTGAACGCTGCAGTGGGACGTGGACGTTGATGCTGTTTCTTGAGAAACTGCCATAACAAGTGAAGACTGAGAGGAGGGGGCATCTTTACATGCAGTATGGACAGGGGATTGCCTTGCACACAAAACAGGGGGTTCTATTGCACGCACAACAGTGGAAGAAGCAGTGGTGACACCCGCTGACACTGGTCGTGGACCCTGGGTTTCGCCCCACAAAGTCGGGTGCTTTGCTGCCATGTGCCTGATCATGCTGGTGGTGGTCAGGCTGGTAGTTTTGTCACCCCTGCTGATGCTGGCATGGCAGGTGGAACATATGGCCTTTTTGGGGTTATCAGCAGAGTCTTTAAAAAAATTCCAGACTCTGGAAGACCTACCGCTTGTACTGGCAACGTCCCTCGTGTTGGTGTTACGGGGAACGGTTGCCTGCCTTCTGTCTGCGGCCACCACACTGCTTCTTCCTGCCTGTTGGGGTACTCTGCCTCCCTCCCCCTGTGTGCTGCTGGCCTCACTCTGCATGTCCCCCTTCCACGTTGGGTCAGTTACTAGATCATCCACCACCTCCTCCTCTTCCACTTGCGCACCACGATCCTCCTCCTCACTTCCTGGCAATTGTGTCTCGTCATCGTCCACCTCTTGTGACAGATTGCCAACGTCGACTTCCTGTGGCCGTGGCTGTTCAAATATTTGGGCATCGCAACATGGGATCTCCTCTTCCACCACTTCAAGCGTATCATATCCAAATATGGAAATGGACCAGTGAACAGCTCTTCAGAGTGTCCAAGTGTGGGATCACTTGCTGTCTGACGACACTCGGCATGGTGGGAGGAAGGAGCATCAGGGTGAGGAGGAGTATGCGCTCGAGACTCACGGCTACTAAGAGTTGACCGTGTGGAAGACAGACCGGAGGTGGTGGTGCCCAGGTAACTGGAAGTATTGTCTGCTATCCAATTAATAACCTGTTCACACTGATCAGTTCTCAATACTGGTGTTGTTCTGTGCTTCCCTAGTAATTCGGTCAAGAAGTGGGAGCGAGAAGATGTGGCTGTTGGTTGTGGCACATTTTCACCTTGGCCACGGCCCGGTCCTCTGCACGAACCATCACCAGAACGTCCACTTCCACGTCCCTTGCCACGCGCCTTGCCCATTGTAAATGAAGTAAAATAGCTTACACTTGCACTATCAATGGAAAAAGGGTAATAAAGAGTAGATTAGAACCGTGGAAGAGGAAAACCACAGTTATTGTTTACTGGGGTATACCACACTTTTTTAAATAGAGATATTTGCGGCTGAACAGTGAGCGACACACTCAAACTGCTTTTTTTTTAGATACCAAAGGCCCAAAACTGGATAGTACAGAGGTTTGTACCGTGGAACTGCAAAACCACACTTGTATTTCTCGGGCCTACACCAGACTATTTTCAACAGATATATTTGTGTCTGAAAAATCAGGGAGACACTATTTTTTTTTTTTTTTACAGCAAAAAATGCAAATAGCAGGATAATAGAGATTTTTTACCGTGGAACAGCAAAAGCACACTTCTGTCTCTCTGGCCTACACCAGACTATTTTCAACAGATATATTTGTGTCTGAAAAATCAGGGAGACACTATTATTATTTTTATACAGCAAAAAATGCCAAAAACAGGATAATAGAGATGTTTTACCGTGGAACATCAAAACCACAGTAATAATTTACTGGTGTATACCAGGCTTTTTAAAATATATATATATTTGCGGCTGAACAGTGAGCGACACACTCAAACTGTTTATTTTAGATACAAATGGCCCAAAAGTGGATAATACAGAGGTTTGTACCATGGAACTGCAAAACCACACTTGTATTTCTCGGGCCTACACCAGACTATTTTCAACAGATATATTTGTGTCTGAAAAATCAGGGAGACACTATTTTTTTTTTTTTACAGCAAAAAATTCAAAAAGCAGGATAATAGAGATTTTTTACCGTGGAACAGCAAAAGCACACTTCTGTCTCTCTGGCCTACACCAGACTATTTTCAACAGATATATTTGTGTCTGAAAAATCAGGGAGACACTATTATTATTTTTATACAGCAAAAAATGCCAAAAACAGGATAATAGAGATGTTTTACCGTGGAACATCAAAACCACAGTAATAATTTACTGGTGTATACCAGGCTTTTTAAAATATATATATATTTGCGGCTGAACAGTGAGCGACACACTCAAACTGTTTTTTTTAGATACAAATGGCCCAAAAGTGGATAATACAGAGGTTTGTACCGTGGAACTGCAAAACCACACTTGTATTTCTCGGGCCTACACCAGACTATTTTCAACAGATATATTTGTGTCTGAAAAATCAGGGAGACACTATTTTTTTTTTTTTTTTTACAGCAAAAAATGCAAAAAGCAGGATAATAGAGATTTTTACCGTGGAACAGCAAAAGCACACTTCTGTCTCTCTGGCCTACACCAGACTATTTTCAACAGATATATTTGTGTCTGAAAAATCAGGGAGACACTATTATTATTTTTATACAGCAAAAAATGCCAAAAACAGGATAATAGAGATGTTTTACCGTGGAACATCAAAACCACAGTAATAATTTACTGGTGTGTACCAGGCTTTTTAACCCCTTAAGCCCCGAGGGTGGTTTGCACGTTAATGACCAGGCCAATTTTTACAATTCTGACCACTGTCACTTTATGAGGTAATTACTCTGGAACGCTTCAACGGATCCCCCTGATTCTGAGATTGTTTTTTCGTAACATATTGTACTTCATGATTGTGGTAAAATTTCTTCGATATCACTTGCGTTTATTTGTGAAAAAAATGGAAATTTGGCGAAAATTTTGAAAATTTTGCAATTTTCAAAATTTGAATTTTTATGCCCTTAAATCAGAGAGATATGTCACACAAAAGAGTTAATAAATAACATTTCCCACATGTCTACTTTACATCAGCACAATTTTGGAATCAAAATTTTTTTTTGTTAGGGAGCTATAAGGGTTAAAAGTTGACCAGCGATTTCTCATTTTTCCAACAAAATTTACAAAACCATTTTTTTAGGGACCACATCACATTTGAAGTCACTTTGAGAGGTCTTTATGACAGAAAATACCCAAAAGTGACACCATTCTAAAAACTGCACCCCTCAAGGTGCTGAAAACCACATTCAAGAACTTTATTAACCCTTCAGGTGCTTAACAGGAATTTTTTGAATGTGGAAGAAAAAAATGAACATTTAACTTTTTTCACAAAAATGTTACTTTAGACCCAATTTTTTTTATTTTCACAGAGGTAACAAGAAAAAATGGACCCCAAAATTTGTTGTGCAATTTCCCCTGGGCACGCAGATACCCAAAATGTGGGGAAAAAACACTGTTTGGGCGCACGGCAGGGCTCGGAAGGGAAGGAGCGCCATTTGACTTTTTGATTGTAAAATTTGCTTGAATAATTAGCGGACGCCATGTTGTGTTTGGAGAGCCCCTGTGTGCCCAAACATTGGAGCTCCCCCACAAGTGACCCCATTTTGGAAACTAGACCCCCCAAGGCACCTATCTAGATGCATAGTGAGCACTTGGAACCCCCAGTTGCTTCACAAATTGATTCGTAAAAATGAAAAAGTGAAAAAAAAAACACTTTTTCATTTTTATGAATCAATTTGTGAAGCACCTGGGGGTTCCAAGTGCTCACTATGCATCTAGATAGGTGCCTTGGGGGGTCTAGTTTCCAAAATGGGGTAACTTGTGGGAGAGCTCGAATGTTTGGGCACACAGGGACTCTCCAAATGCAACATGGTATCCGCTAACAAATTGAATGGAAAATCGGCTCAAATTGTTAGCGGACACCAAGTTGCGTTTGGAGAGCCCCTGTGTGTCCAAACTTTGGAGCTCCCCCACAAGTGACCCCATTTTGGAAACTAGACCCCCAAAGGCACCTATCTAGATGCATAGTGAGCACTTGGAACCCCCAGGTGCTTCACAAATTGATTAGTAAAAATGAAAAAGTGAAAAAAAAACACTTTTTCATATTTATGAATCAATTTGTGAAACACCTGGGGGTTCCAAGTGCTCACTATGCATCTAGATAGGTGCCTTGGGGGGTCTAGTTTCCAAAATGGGGTCACTTGTGGGGGAGCTCCAATGTTTGGGCACACAGGGGCTCTCCAAACGCAACATGGTATCCGCTAGCAAATTGTCGGCTCAAATTGTTAGCGGACATCATGTTGCGTTTGGAGAGCCCCTGTGTGCCCAAACATTGGAGCTCCCCCACAAGTGACCCCATTTTGGAAACTAGACACCCCAAGGCACCTATCTAGATGCATAGTGAGCACTTGGAACCCCCAGGTGCTTCACAAATTGATTCGTAAAAATGAAAAAGTGAAAAAAAAACACTTTTTCATATTTATGAATCAATTTGTGAAACACCTGGGGGCACCAAAAGGTTAATAAGACGGGTATTTGTACATTGTGAAGGAGGAAAAAAAAAAATAGGATTTAGATAAAAAAAAAGGATTTTTCCTGGCCCCCGGGTCCAGCAATTTCAGCAACAGGAGCAGCACACAGGACTGTAATGCAGCGTTTTCTGGTATAACCACTGCGTCTCCTATACAGCCTGCCTGCCTGCCTGATATACCTGGGATGGATATTAGTCCTGAGAAGGACTGTTTGTTTGATCTGGCAGCCTTTACAGACCCTACACTAACTATTTTGCAGGATATATCTCTCCCTAAATCAGCAGCGCTGTCCCTACACTGTCTGATCCGGAGCGACTGTGTCCAAGATGGCGGCGCCCGGTTTTAAATACTCGAGGTGACGCTGTGCGGCCAGCCAATCACTGTAATGCCCACAAACAACATGGCTGCGGCATTACAGTGACTGGCTGGCAATCCCTGCATGTTCATTGGCTCTGTAAAGAGCGCCAAACATGCAGGGCGGAGACCCGAGCTCCCGCCCGAGTAACCCAGAAATGCTCGGTGCTCGCCGAACATCACGAGTAGCGTGATGCTCGGGCGAGTACCGAGCAGTGTCGAGCATGTTCGCTCAACACTAGTTATCACTTATTAGACTATTATCACATCTGTATTTATACCAGCCTACAATTGATGCTGGATAATTAAAGATAATAATTATTTTCATTTATTATTTTGTTTCTGTTTCTGATTTTAGGCGCCATACCATGTGGTTATTGTTTTTCCCACTTATTTCGCTTTATCTTTGCCTATATTTGGACATTTGCTAGCTTATCTGAGTTATCAATGGAAACCATCCATTTTTCCATAGCCAGATGGGTTGAGGTCACTTGGACATTAATAAGGCTGTGTTTGCAATCAACAACTCAAAAAGGGTTCAGTACATTCCTAAGAGATATACACATCTTTTCCAGGCAATTTGAGGCTTTGAAGAATTAAGATTTTTTGGAAAAATTCGTCAAAGTTAGTGAATTCAAATTTCAAATAATTCGCCCATCTCTACATCTATGTCTAATAAAGTCATGTCCTTAAATTCTTACCGGCAGTAAGATCTTATTTATGTTTTGAGTGTGATTTTGCTTTACAGAAATTAAAACATATATTTCTTTTAGGAACATGTTTTTGAACCTCAAATTAATTTTACAATGAATTAAAAAAAAATCCAGCAAAAAGTTTTTTCATAAGGGCTGTGAAGCTAGGTAAGAACTAGATAAGATAATCCCATCATCACTGAACCTGGTAATGAGCCTGTAATGTCATCAGGCGAGAATACAATTCCGATCAACATCAATGCCTGACAGTCAGACAAGCACATCGAAAAGCACAATTTGCTACATGAGATGAAGCTACGGCACAGTTACACCACAAACAATAAAAACTAGTGCAACCAATAACCTGATACTGCAGAAACAAATAGAGCCTAATGATGCGTGGAATAAGTGGATCACTTTATTGTGGCTCCTATAATTAAAAAGGGGGAAAAACTTGCCAGTCAGATGAAAAGATCATTAAAGCAATCTTCATCAAGACTGGCTGTTCCTGTAAAGTAATTTTACTGTTTTATATTCTAGTTTCCTATTCTATAATGCCATGTGACTGTTCTGTCCTGAAAATTGCAGGAATGGCAATATCACTTAATAAAAATGAGCACTTAACAGTGAGGGGAATAAAACGCCTGGATTTACTCTAAATTGTTTGTGCTTCTTCTGCGCTTCTGACTTCACCATGAGAGTGAAATAGATGACGATAAGGAGGAGATTGTGCAAAAGGGCTGGTGAAAGACAGATAAGGAAAATAAGGAAGAATATCTGCAAAAAATATGAACAGGACTCCACTTCAATACTAAAAAATGAAATATTTCTATACAATGAAATGGACATGTAAAATTGCCAGAAATAACATGTATATAATCAGATTATATATATATATATTTTCAATTTTATGTACATGGAATGGCCATCTTTTCTGCTGCTGTTAAATGTGTCAACTTCATTAATGGGTAAAATTGCAAAATGCTTGAAAAAAAAACAAGCAACTTTGCAAGTTACTTCTTATTAAAAATCCTTTTGTTCTCAATAATGGAGGGGGTAGAGATAGCATGACCACTTGACCATAGATAATCAACATTCTTAAAGTGGTTACCTTTACATTGATATCCCATTCTTAGGATAGGTCATCAATATTTGATAGTGGGGGTGCAACACGCACCAACACCGCTGATCATCTGTTCCCATTCCATCCTAGTTCCATCTGTTTATTCGAATAAGGGGCAGATGTGCACTACCCGGCCATGGACACGCAACGTATGTATATATATATATATATATATATATATATACACACACACGCAGGTGCTTCTCACTAAATTAGAATATCATCAAAAATGTAATTTATTTCAGTTTTTCAATTCAAAAAAGTGAAACTCATATTATATAGAGTCATTACAAACAGAGTGATCTATTTCAAGTGTTTATTTCTGTTAATGTTGATGATTATGGCTTACAACCAATGAAAACACAAAAGTAATTATCTCAGTAAATCAGAATAATTATACAAAAAACACATGCAAAGGTTTCTGAAGCGTTTAAAAAGGTCCCTTAGTCTGTTTCAGTAGGCTCCACAATCATGGGGAAGACTGATGACTTGACAGATGTCCTGAAGGCAGTCATTGGCACACTCCACAAGGAGGGTAAGCCACAAAAGATCATTGCTAAAGAAGCTGGCTGTATCCAAGCATATTAATGGAAAGTTGAGTGGAAGGAAAAAGTGTGGTAGAAAAAGATGCACAAGCAACCAGGATAACCGCAGCCTTGAAAGGATTGTTAAGAAAAGGCCATTCAAAAATTTGGGGGAGATTCACAAGGAGTGGATTGCTGCTGGAGTCATTGCTTCAAGAGCCACCACGCACAGACGTATCCAGGACATGGGCTACAAGTGTCGCATTCCTTGTGTCAAGCCACTCATGACCAATAGACAACGCCAGAAGCATCTTACCTGGGCCAAGGAGGAAAAGACCTGGAATGTTGCTCAGTGGTCCAAGGTGTTGTTTTCAGATGAAAGTCAATTTTGCATTTCATTTGGAAATCAAGGTCCCAGAGTCTGGAGGAAGAGTGAAGAGGCCACAATCCAAGCTGCTTGAGGTCTAGTGTGAAGTTTCCACAATCAGTGATGGTTTGGGGAGCCATGTCATCAGCTGGTGTAGGTCCACTGTGTTTTATCAACACCAAAGTCAGCGCAGCCATCTACCAGGAAATTTTAGAGCACTTCATGCTTCCCTCTGCCGACAAGCTTTTTGGAGATGGAAATTTCATTCTCCAGCAGGACTTGGCACCTGTCCACACTGCCAAAAGTACCAATACCTGGTTTAAAAACAACAGTATCACTGAGCTTGATTGGTCAGCAAACTCGCCTAACCTTAACCCCATAGAGAATCTATGGGGTATTGTCAAGAGAAAGATGAGACAACAGAGCCAACAATGCAGACGAGCTGAAGGCTGCTATCAAAGCAACCTGGGCTTCCATAACACCTCAGCAGTGCCACAGGCTGATCGCCTGCATGCCACGCCGCATTGATGCAGTAATTGATGCAAAAGGAGTCCCGACCAAGTATTGAGTGCATTTACTGA
Organism: Phyllobates terribilis; assembly: GCF_046119375.1. Classification (NCBI taxonomy): domain Eukaryota; kingdom Metazoa; phylum Chordata; class Amphibia; order Anura; family Dendrobatidae; genus Phyllobates; species Phyllobates terribilis. The sequence goes on along the minus strand of NW_027362763.1, from coordinate 757,047,413 downwards.
ACATACATTTCAGTAGGCCAACATTTCGGATTTTAAAAACATTTTTCAAGCTGTTGTTAAAAAGTATTCTAATTTACTGAGATAATGACTTTTGTGTTTTCATTGTCTGTAAGCCATAATCATCAACATTAACAGAAATAAACACTTGAACTATATCACTCTGTTTGTAATGACTCTTTATAATATATGAGTTTCACTTTTTGTATTTAAGAACTGAAATTAATTAACTTTTTGATGATACTGTAATTTTGTGAGAAGCACCTGTTTATATATGTATATATACAAATATATATATATATATATATATATATATATATATATATACACACACAGTACAGACAAAAAGTTTGGACACACATTCTCATTTAAAGATTTTTCTGTATTTTCTTGACTATGAAAATTGTACATTCACACTGAAGGCATCAAAACTATGAATTAACACATGTGGAATTATATACTTAACAAAAAAGTGTGAAACAACTGAAAATATGTCTTATATTCTAGGTTCTTCGAAGTAGCCACCTTTTGCTTTGATGACTGCTTTGCACATTCTTGGTATTCTCTTGATGAGCTTCAAGAGGTAGTCACCGGAAATGGTCTTCCAACAATCTTGAAGGAGTTCCCAGAGATTCTTAGCACTTGTTGGCCCTTTTGCCTTCACTCTGCGGTCCTGCTCACCCCAAACCATCTCGATTGGGTTCAGGTCTGGTGACTGGGGAGGCCAGGTCATCTGGCGTAGCACCCCATCACTCTCCTTCTTGGTCAAATAGCCCTTACACAACCTGGAGGTGTGTTTGGGGTTATTGTCCTGTTGAAAAATAAATGATGGTCCAACTAAACGCAAACCGGATGGAATAGCATGCCGCTGCAAAATTCTGTAGTAGCCATGCTGGTTCAGTATGCCTTCAATTTTGAATAAATCCCCAACAGTGTCACCAGCAAAGCACCCCCAAACCATCACACCTCCTCCTCCATGCTTCACGGTGGGAACCAGGCATGTAGAGTCCATCCGTTCACCTTTAAGCGTCGCACTAAGACACAGTGGTTGGAACCAAAGATCTCAAATTTGGACTCATCAGACCAAAGCACACATTTCCACTGGTCTAATGTCCATTCCTTGTGTTCTTTAGCCCAAACAAGTCTCTTCTGCTTGTTGCCTGTCCTTAGCAGTGTTTTCCTAGCAGCTATTTTACCATGAAGGCCTGCTGCACAAAGTCTCCACTTAACAGTTGTTGTAGAGATGTGTCTGCTGCTAGAACTCTGTGTGGCATTGACCTGGTCTCTAATCTGAGCTGCTGTTAACCTGCGATTTCTGAGGCTGGTGACTCGGATAAACTTATCCTCAGAAGCAGAGGCGACTCTTGGACTACCTTTCCTGGGGCGGTTCTCATGTGAGCCAGTTTATTTGTAGCGCTTGATGGTTTTTGCAACCAGACTTCTGCACAACACAACTGATGGTCCCAACCCCATTTATAAGGCAAGAAATCCCACTTATTAAAAATAACAGGGCACACCTGTGAAGTGAAAACCATTTCCGGTGACTACCTCCTGAAGCTCATCAAGAGAATGCCAAGAGTGTGCAAAGCAGTCATCAAAGCAAAAGGTGGCTAATTTGAAGAACCTAGAATATAAGACATATTTTCAGTTGTTTCACACTTTTTTTGTTAAGTATATAATTCCACATGTGTTAATTCATAGTTTTGATACCTTCATAGTAAAAAAAAATACAGAAAAATCTTTAAATGAGAAGGTGTGTCCAAACTTTTGGTCTGTACTGTGTATATATATATATATATATATATATATATATATATATATATATATATATATATACAGTACAGACCAAAAGTTTGGACACACCTTCTCATTTAAGGATTTTTCTGTATTTTCAAGACTTTGAAAATTGTACATTCACACTGAAGGCATCAAAACTATGAATTAACACATGTGGAATTATATACTTAATAAAAAAGTGCGAAACAACTGAAAATATGTGTTATATTCTAGGTTCTTCAAAGTAGCCACCTTTTGCTTTGATGACTGCTTTGCACACTCTTGGCGTTCTCTTGATGAGCTTCAAGAGGTAGTCACCGGAAATGGTTTTCACTTCACAGGTGTGCCCTGTCAGGTTTAATAAGTGGGATTTCTTGCCTTATAAATGGGGTTGGGACCATCAGTAATGTTGTGCAGAAGTCTGATGGATACACAGTTGATAGTCCTACTGAATAGACTGTTAGAATTTATATTATGGCAAGAAAAAAGCAGATAAGTAAAGAAAAATGAGTGGCCATCATTACTTTAAAAAATTAAGGTCAGTCAGTCTGAAAAATTGGGCAAACTTTGAATGTGTCCCCAAGTGAAGTTGCAAAAAACATCAAGCGCTACAAAGAAACTGGCTCACATGAGGACCGCCCCAGGAAAGGAAGACCAAGAGTCACCTCTGCTTCTGAGGATAAGTTTATCCGAGTCACCAGCCTCAGAAATCGCAGGTTAACGGCATCTCAGATTAGAGACCAGGTCAATGCCACACGGAGTTCTAGCAGCAGACACATCTCTACAACAACTGTTAAGAGAAGACTTTGTGCAGCAGGCTTTCATGGTAAAATAGCTGCTAGGAAACCACTGCTAAGGACAGGCAACAAGCAGAAGAGACTTGTTTGGGCTAAAGAACACAAGGAATTGAAATTAGACCAGTGGAAATCTGTGCTTTGGTCTGATAAGTCCAAATTTGAGATCTTTGGTTCCAACCACCGTGTCTTTGTGCGACGCAGAAAAGGTGAGCGGATGGGCTCTACATGCCTGGTTCCCACCGTGAAGCATGGAGGAGGAGGTGTGATGGTGTGGGGCTTCTTTGCTGGTGACACTGTTGGGGATTTTTAAAAAATTGAAGGCATACTGAACCAGTAGGGCTACCACAGCATCTTGCAGCGGCATGCTATTCCATCTGGTTTGCGTTTAGTTGGACCATCATTTATTTTTCAACAGGACAATGACCCCAAACACACCTCCAGGCTATGTAAGGGCTATTTGACCAAGAAGGAGAGTGATGGGGTGCTATGCCAGATGACCTGGCCTCCACAGTCACCAGACCTGAACCCAATCGAGATGGTTTGGGGTGAGCTGGACCGCAGAGTGAAGGCAAAAGGGCCAACAAGTGCTAAGCATCTCTGGGAACTCCTTCAAGATTGTTGGAAGACCATTTCCGGTGACTACCTCTTGAAGCTCATCAAGAGAATGGCAAGAGTGTGCAAAGCAGTCATCAAAGCAAAAGGTGGCTACTTTGAAGAACCTAGAATATAAGACATATTTTCAGTTGTTTCACACTTTTTTGTTAAGTATATAATTCCACATGTGTTAATTCATAGTTTTCATGCCTTCAGTGTGACTGTACAATTTTCAAAGTCATGAAAATACAGAAAAATCTTTAAATGAGGAGATGTGTCCAAACTTTTGGTCTGGACTGTATATATATATATATATATATATATATATATATATACACAGTGCCTACAAGTAGTATTCAACCCCCTGCAGATTTAGCTGGTTGACACATGCGGAATTAACTTGGCATTGTGACATTTGTACTGTAGATCAGCCTGGAAGTGGGAAATGCACTGCAGCAAATTTTGTTTTTGTTTTTGTTTTTTGTTTTTTTTTAAAACGTTAAAAGTTAATTCAGAGTGTCATTTATTATTCAACCCCTCAAACCACAAGAATTCTGTTTGGTCCCCCAAAAGTATTAAGAAGTAGTTCAGGCACCAAGAATAATGAGCTTCACATGTGTGGATTAAAGATCTCTTTTGCCAGCCTTTTCTGACTATTTAAGACCCTCCCCAAACTTGTGAACAGCACTCAGACATGGTCAACATGGGAAAGACAAAGGAGCATTCCAAGGCCATCAGAGACAAGATCGTGGAGGGTCACAAGGCTGGCAAGGGGTACAAAACCCTTTCCAAGGAGTTGGGCCTACCTGTCTCCACTGTTGGGAGCATCATCCGTAAGTGGAAGGCTTATGGAACTACTGTTAGCCTTCCACGGCCAGGACAGCCTTTGAAAGTGTCCTCCCGTGCCGAGGCCAGGCTTGTCCGAAGAGTCAAGGCTAACCCAAGGACAACAAGGAAGGAGCTCCGGGAAGATCTCATGGCAGTGGGGACATTGGTTTCAGTCAATACCATAAGTAACGTACTCCACCGCAATGGTCTCCGTTCCAGACGAGCCCGTAATGTACCTTTACTTTCAAAGCGTCATGTCAAGGCTCGTCTACAGTTTGCTCATGATCACTTGGAGGACTCTGAGACAGACTGGTTCAAGGTTCTATGGTCTGATGAGACCAAGATCGAGATCTTTGGTGCCAACCACACACGTGACGTTTGGAGACTGGATGGCACTGCATACGACCCCAAGAATACCATCCCTACAGTCAAGCATGGTGGTGGCAGCATCATGCTGTGGGGCTGTTTCTCTGCCAAGGGGCCTGGCCATCTGGTCCGCATCCATGGGAAGATGGATAGCACGGCCTACCTGGAGATTTTGGCCAAGAACCTCCGCTCCTCCATCAAGGATCTTAAGATGGGTCGTAATTTCATCTTCCAACAAGACAACGACCCAAAGCACACAGCCAAGAAAACCAAGGCCTGGTTCAAGAGGGAAAAAGTCAAGATGTTGGAGTGGCCTAGTCAGTCTCCTGACCTTAACCCAATTGAAAACTTGTGGAAGGAGCTCAAGAATAAAGTCCACATGAGACACCCAAAGAACCTAGATAACTTGGAGAAGATCTGCATAGACGAGTGGGCCAAGATAACTCCACAGACCTGTGCCGGCCTGATCAGGTCTTATAAAAGACGATTATTAGCTGCAATTGCAAACAAGGGTTATTCCACAAAATATTAAACATAGGGGTTGTATAATAATTGACCCACACTTTTATGTTTAAAATTTAATAAAATTCAACTGAGCAACATAACTTTTTGGTTTGTAAGATTTATGCTTCTGTTCATAAAACCTACTCTCGTTTGCAGTTTGAAGGCTCTAACTTATTTGCATCTTATCAAACCAGCTAAATCTGCAGGGGGTTGAATACTACTTGTAGGCACTGTATATATGTATATATATATAATATAATATATATATATATACAGTACAGACCAAAAGTTTGGACACACCTTCTCATTTAAACATTTTTCTGTATTTTCATGACTATGAAAATTGTACATTCACACTGAAGGCATCAAAACTATGAATTAACACACGTGGAATTATATACTTAACAAAAAAGTGTGAAACAACTGAAAATATGTCTTATAATCTAGGTTCTTCAAAGTAGCCACCTTTTGCTTTGATGACTTCTTTGCACACTCTTGGCATTCTCTTGATGAGCTTCAAGAGGTAGTCACTGGAAAGGGTTTTCACTTCACAGCTGTGCCCTGTCAGGTTTAATAAGTGGGATTTTTTGCCTTATAAATGGGGTTGGGACCATCAGTTGTGTTGTGCAGAAGTCTGGTGGATACACAGCTGATAGTCCTACTGAATAGACTGTTAGAATTTGTATTATGGCAAGAAAAAAGCAGCTAAGTAAAGAAAAACGAGTGGCCATCATTACTTTAAGAAATAAATGTCAGTCAGTCCGAAAAATTTGGAAAACTTTGAAAGTGTCCCCAAGTGCAGTTGCAAAAACCATCAAGCGCTACTAAGAAACTGGCTCACATGAGGACCGCCCCTGGAAAGGAAGACCAAGAGTCATCTCTGCTTCTGAGGATAAGTTTATCCGAGTCACCAGCCTCAGAAATCGCAGGTTAACAGCAGCTCAGATGAGAGACCAGGTCAATGCCACACAGAGTTCTAGCAGCAGACACATCTCTTCATCAACTGTTAAGAGGAGACTTTGTGCAGCAGGTCTTCATGGTAAAATAGCTGTTAGGAAACCACTGCTAAGAACAGGCAACAAGCAGAAGAGACTTGTTTAGGCTAAAGAACACAAGGAATGGACATTAGACCAGTGGAAATCTGTGCTTTGGTCGGATGAGTCCAAATTTGAGATCTTTGGTTCCAACCACCGTGTCTTTGTGCGACGCAGAAAAGGTGAACGGATGGACTCTACATGCCTGATTCCCACCGTGAAGCATGGAGGAGGAGGTGTGATGTTGTAGGGGTGCTTTGCTGGCGACACTGTCGGGGATTTATTAAAAATTGAAGGCATACTGAACCAGCATGGCTACCACAGCATCTTGCAGCGGCATGCTTTTCCATCCGGTTTGCGTTTAGTTGGACCATCATTTATTTTTCAATAGGACAATGACCCCAAACACACCTCCAGGCTGTGTATGGGCTATTTGACCAAGAAGGAGAGTGATGGGGTGCTACGTCAGATGACCTGGCCTCCACAGTCACCAGACCTGAACCCAATCGAGATGGTTTGGGGTGAGCTGGACCGCAGAGTGAAAGCAAAAGAGCCAACAAGTGCTAAGCATCTCTGGGAACTCCTTCAAGATTGTTGGAAGACCATTTCCGGTGACTACCTCTTGATGCTCATCAAGAGAATACCAAGAATGTGCAAAGCAGTCATTAAAGCAAAAGGTGGCTACTTTGAAGAACCTAGAATATAAGACATATTTTCAGTTGTTTCACACTTTTTTGTTAAGTATATAATTCCACATGTGTTAATTCATAGTTTTGATGCCTTCAGTGTGAATGTACAATTTTCATAGTCATGAAAATACAGAAAAATCTTTAAATGAGAACGTGTGTCCAAACTTTTGGTCTGTACTGTATAAATAAATAACGTCAGCTATTTTGAATACACAAAATAAGTGCAGTGGGAGCCGCCCTGCACTAGACTGATGAATGCAGAACATAGGGCACAGTGGAGTGAGTTTGGATGTGACGACTTCCTTATCCACCCACCTATTGATGGACACAGAGAGAAAAGGGTCCCTGTGCAAGAACAAAAGATGGGCCCTTTGCAATCCAGTAGGTCATCATAATGCACAATTCCACAAGTTTTGGAGGTGGAAATTAGCTCCTTTACCTCTTGGGTTCCACCCACCCCCTGTTTGGCACTGCAAACATCACGTTGTACATTCCTGTGCAGGGCTTTGAAATGGGTGATAGTAAAAGGAGCTGATTTCCTGTACACTGGTGGGTAGGTGGCCCATCATCGTTCACCCTCTTCCCCTACCTCCCTAGCTGGTGAGGGCGGAACACAGCATCTTCTACACTATAAACAATTAGGAGTCAAGACCCCTTCTCTTGGTCCATCTCATGTGGTCATTGAACATGTGGTAGAAGTATCTTGGTTAGGAACCAGCACAGGTTTGTATATATGTATGTTACCTGTCATTGCTATCCTGGCTATGATGATGAGGTGACTACTGAGAAGCGGTCTCTATGGAACAAACTCTCACTTTGTTATGGATCCAACAGGATGACAACATTTATGATCAATTTCTAAGGTGCATAATAAAAGGTGACAAACAAAACCACCATACGTCCTGCCATCTCGTTTCCAAAAAAGCTGCCATAACTGAATGAAAAAGTGTAGTTGTAAATTCAGGAATGTATAGTTAATTTTTGAGCTGGAAATTTTACATTTTTAATAAAATGAATGATTTGTGGCAAGCATTTAATTTCTTACAGCAAAGTGATTATTTAAGCATTAATTCCGCCGCTATAAGCAAAGAGCCAAAAAACAATTGCTGAACCGAACTTTCACCATTAATACCTATACTAATATTGGTATATTATGAACATAGAGTGACATTTAGGTTGTGTTCAACACAATTATGCTCTCAAAATATTGAAATCATTGACATCCGGCAGGAATGTGGAGAATATGAGTTTTCTTATGTTCATATATTTGCATTCCATTTGTAATCACTTATAGTTCTAAGTAAGGCATGCACAAAGGAAGCATTGCTGCATTTGCATTCATACATGTCTCATTTTGCAGTTTACCTCGCTTCAGAACCATAATCCTCAGCTGCCATAAGTCTAAGAAGTAGACGTGAGCTGGAGGGTACATTAAATTATTTATTGATTCACTCTACATACAGTCGTCTACCGGCACGGTTCCTAATCAACAGGAAGGTGAAGGAAGGGAAATCTCTGGAGTAACAGATCTCATAAATTGTTCTCTCATCATCCTGCTCTAAGTTTCTTAGTTATACTATTTGATTAACTCTAACTGTTGGTTCATTGAGTTCATTTTTGGCCTTCTGGAGTGTAGAAGAGATGAAGGAAGAGTGTCAAAGGTAGGAGAGAAGCAGGAAAATTTCTAGGAAGCTTGGTACTATCATGACAAAATTAACTGTTTCTGGCTTCCCTGAGCTCGTCTGAGGACGCCGGCGTTATGGTTTGACAGGTGTACACCGCTGCGGTAGTATATTATATACAAGAATTAGAATCAAATAATATCACAAAAAGTCATTAAAATATACAATTTTAGATACACAATATAATTTAAAAAGAACCAAAAAGAGTACACCTCATACAATCTTACATTATCAGCATGACTGTATATTTACCCTCTTCGAACATCAGTGATACGTACAAGGCAGGAGTCAGCTGTGTTATAGAGCCAGAATCTGCCTCTAAGAGCAGCAATGGAATCTATCTCCAATCCATTGTGTTTAAAGGGGCTGTCCAGTCAAAACCAATAAGTCTGCAGTCACTCTGTGTGACTGCAGACTTATGAATCCCCTCAGCGCATGCACTGTGCGCTGCAGGGATTTGCCGGTTTCAGACCCAATACCGGAGGGTATGTATAAGTTATACATACTCCCGGCCACTGGGCGCGGCCTTGCTCCATACGCTTCTATTGAGCGAGGCCGTGTCCTCTAGTTGGACAAGCCCACTGACTGTCTGCATCACTAGATGGGGCGCGGCGTCAGCTCTAATCAAGTGTATGGAGTGACCCACTGGCCGGGGGTATGTATAACTCATGCATACTCTCTGTTACCGGGTCTGAAACCGGCAAATTCCTGCAGGTTTTTAAAAAAACTTTTTTTTTTAGGGACCACATCACATTTGAAGTGACTTTGAGGGGCCTATATGACAGAAAATACCCAAAAGTGACACCATTCTAAAAACTTGCACCCCTCAAAGTGCTCTAAGCCACATTCAAGAAGTTTATTAATCCTTTAAGTGCTTCACAGGAATTAAAGCAATGTGGAAGGAAAAAATTTATTGAGAGAAGAGGCAGGGGGAATTTTTTAGAAAAAATAATTGTTTTTTGTATTGCTAAATTTCGAGAGCTATAGATTTTTTATTTCTCCTCTGACTGAGCTGTATGATGGCTTGTTTTTTGCAGGACAAGCTGACATTTTCAGCGTTACCATTTTTATTTATAGTCGACTTTTTGATTGCGTATTATTCCACTTTTTGTTTGGTGGTATGATGAAATAGCCTAGTTTTTTAATACCTTTTTTTTGTAACGGTGTTCATTGACTAGTGAGAGTACTTATATTTGCTATTTTTGTTTTTACTTTATTAAATGTATGTATTTATTGGCATAATAGTTTTTTCTTTTTTTTTTTCTTTATTTTGTGATTTTTTTTTTAGGCTTTTTTTTTTTTTAAAACAACTTTATTTTTACTTTTTCAACTTGTCCCTCCATGGGACATCAACTTTCACTGCCCTGATCGCTGATCTAATACTCTGCAATGCTTTTGCATCGCAGGGCATTAGATCAGTGTCTTGTACACAGAAAGGAGGCTTGTGACTCTTGCTCTGAGAACTTACAGGCCACCATACCTGGGTGACCCCACGGCCACCTTTTGGCCTGGAGTCACCATGGAGACTATCACAATCGCGTTGTGCCGATCAAAACAGAGTGGGAGCTTCTTCAGTCGGCTATGCCGATCGATGTCGCTGTCACTGTTGACAGAAGCATCAGAGAGTTTAAACATCTGTGATTGGCGCTAGCACCAATCGTGAGCGTACTGCAGGTTGTCAGCTATAATATATAGATGATGCCCGCTGAGTATTGTGCCGACTCTGCGAGTGAGCCGATGGGATCATCCAACTGCACATGTACGAAGGTTTGCAGGAACGCACCGCCTGTGGTGCCGTACATGTATGGCGGATGCCATGAAGGGGTAACTACTTAACCCCTTTCCGACGTGGTACGTAATAGTACGCACCACGTCGTCACACCCTGTTCAGTGTGGGCTCCGGCGCTGAGCCCGCACTAAACCGGGCACATGTCAGCTGATTTATACAGCTGACATGTGCTCGCAACAGCCGCTGGTGGAATCGCGATCCACCCGCGGCTGTTAACTAGTTAAATGCCGCTGTCAATCTCTGACAGTGGCATTTAACAGCGCCGCACTGGAAGCGTGTCGCTTGCCCCGCCCATCGGTGACACCGTCACATGATCGCAGGTCACCGATGGGTTGGCATGACAACCCGGGGTCTGCAGCAGACCGCTGTGGTTGTCATGTCCAGATTGCTATGAGCGCCGCCCAGTGGTCGGCGCTCATAGCAAGTGAGCAACTCTGCTGCATATAGGCGATCTGTTCATCGCCTATATGTAGCGGAGCCGATCAGGTAATTGCTGCTTCTAGCCTCCCATGTAGACAATTGGAGCAAGCAAAAAGTGAAAAAAAAGAAAGTTTTTAAAAGTATTAAAAAAAATTAAAAAAATATAAAAGTTGAAATCACCCCCCTTTCACCCCATTCAAAATAAAACAATAAAAAAAAAAACACACATACACATATTTGGTATTGCCAAGTTCAGAATTGCCTGATCTACCAATATTTAAAAAGAATTAATCTGATTAGTGAACAGCATAATGAGAAAAAAAATCAAAACGCCAGAATTATGTTTTTTTGGTCGCTGCAACATTGAAGTAAAATGCAATAACGGGCGATCAAAACAACGGATCGACCCCAAAATGGTATCAATAAAAACATCAGCTTGGCACGCAAAAAATAAGCCCTCACCTGGCCCCAGATTCTGAAAATGGAAATGCTTCGGGTCTCGGAAAATGGCGCCTTTTCTTTTTTTTTACCAAACTTTGGATTTTTTTTCACCACTTAAATAAAAAATAACCTATACATGTTTGGTGTCTATGAACTCGTAATGACCTGGAGAATAATAATGGCAGGTCAGTTTTAGCATTTAGTGAACGTGGTAAAAAAAAGAAAAAAACAACTGTAGAATTGCACTTTTTTTGCAATTTCACGACACTTGAAATTTTTTTCCCGTTTTCCAGTACATGATATGGTAGAACCAATAATGTTGTTCAAAATTACAACTTGTCCCGCAAAAAATAAGCCCTCGTATGGCCATATTGACCAAAAAATAAAAAAGTTATGGCTCAGGGAAGAAGGGGAGCAAAAAACGAAAATGCAAAAACAGAAAATGATAGGTCATGAAGGGGTTAAATGCCACTGTCAATCTCTGAAAGCAGCATTGGAGTCAATTCCCTCCCTTCCCACCACCGCAATTTTTGTGAAGCAATTGCGGTGCTGATGGGTGGCCATTGTAAGTGGGCTAAAGGCCCCGTTGCCGTAGTTTTTGTACTCCTATGAAGCACAGTCTTTGGCTAGGTTTCATAGGAGACAGTAAATTTCAAAATATACATAAAAACTTTTAACAATATAATCTCTAAAAAAATATATAAAAAATGAAAACATACATAGTTTTGGACTTTTGGAAGAAGAGAAAGAAAAGAAAAAGGCGAAAGCAAAAATTGTTTGTGGTGGGAAAGGACTAAAGACAGAAACAGTTATGGCTGGATCATCTCTAAATCATTCAAGTTTTGAGGCTGTCGCTTGGCAACTCGGAGCTTCAACTCCCTCCATAAGTTTTCTATGGGATTAAGGTCTGGAGACTGGCTAGGCTACTCCATGACCTTAATGTGCTTCTTTTTGAGGCACTCCTTTGTTGCCTTGGCTGTATGTTTTGGGTCATTGTCTTGCTGGAAGACCCAGCCACGACCCATTTTTAATGTCTTGGCGGAGGGATGGAGGTTGCCACTCAGGATTTTACGGTACATGGCTCCATCCATTCTCCCATTGATGCGGTGAAGTAGTCCTGTGCCCTTAGCAGAGAAACACACCCAAAACATAATGTTTCCACCTCCATGCTTGACAGTGGGGATGGTGTTTTTTGGGTCATAGGCAGCATTTCTCTTCCTCCAAACACAGCGAGTTGAGTTAATGCCAAAGAGCTCAATTTTTGTCTCATCTGACCACAGCACCTTCTCCCAATAACTCACAGAATCATCCAGGTGTTCATTGGCTAACTTCAAATGGGCCTGCATATGTGTCTTCTTGAGCAGGGGGACATTGTGGGCACAGCATGATTTTAAACCTTTAAAGGAACATAATGTGTTAACAATGGTTTTCTTGGTGACTTGGTGTAGTTTTAGGCTGATCTCTCACCTTCCTCATGATCAAGGATACCCCACGAGGTGGGATTTTGCATGGTGCCCCAGATCGATGTCGATTGACAGTCATTTTATATTTCTTCCATTTTCTTACTATTGCACCAACAGTTGTCTCCTTCTCACCCAGCGTCTTACTTATAATTTTATAGCCCATTCCAGCTTTGTGCAGGTCTATGATCTTGTCCCTGGCATCCTTAGAAAGCTCTTTGGTCTTGCCCATGTTGTAGAGGTTAGTGTCTGACTGATTAATTGAGTATGTGGACAGGAGTCTTTTATACAGGTGACTATGTAAGATAGCTGTCCTTAATGCAGGTAATGAGTTTATTAGAAACATCTAACTGGTCTGTAGGAGCCAGAACTCATAATGGTTTGTAGGGGATCAAATACTTATTTATCACTGCAAAATGCAAATAAATTTATCTAATTTATACAATGTGATTTTCTTGATTTTTTTTGGGATATTCTATCTCTCAATGTTAAAATGAACCTACCCTTAAAATTGTAGACTGTTCATGTCTTTGTCAGTGGGTAAACTTACAAAAACAGCAAGGGATCAAATAATTATTTCCTTCACTGTATATATTTATATTTTTTAACTTTTTTACTTTGCTTTATAGTTTCTTTAGGGGACTCAAAGCTGTGATCATTAAATCACTTGTAGTAAATAATATAGTATTACAGTATATAGCGAAAATTATGCTCTCCTGGAACATGATGGCAGCAAAGGAGGCCTTCAGTAGGAGCCCAGCTACTATGTCAACCCATCAGAACACACACTTGCATTGCTAGGGATGCGATCGTTGCTCGTGCATGCACACATTGATATGATAACCAGCCTATTTCAACGTCGATGTTAGTGATTGATAGCTAATTGGTTAAACAGCAGCAAATGGAACTAGCTCTGGTTGCAGCTTTTAGCAGCAGGTACTGCTTCTATTACACAGCCAGCACCTGCCCGGTATGGAGCGGGGTTCAGCTCCTGGGCCTACTCCATACACACGCACCTGTAAGAATACGAAAATGCCATGGCACATCCTTGCCCTTCTGATGGCTAATCTTTGTCAGTGAATAGACTGATCAGGAATAAGGCTCTTTACTTGCCTCTGTGCCCCTTTCTTTTTAGTTACTCTCAAACTGGTGGTCTTCTCTGTCTGAGACAGACTGCACTGAGAGCAGTATAAGCTTGTTATGCACACGCCCGGACTGACTGGCGTGTGCGTGTTTAGTGATCCCACTGGACCATGAACCGGAGAGTGCCTGGAGGGGCATAACTAAGTATCTACCCGATCCGACCAAGGTCGCACGACGGCTAACAACGCCAGTGCATCAGGGAGGAACCGAGCAGTGGGACCAGGTGCGACTCCAGGTCAGACCCCGAACACGGCTGTTGACCCACACCGGGGAATACAGGAACAGGCAGGTTAGAACACAGGCTGGGTAGGGTCCAGTACAGACTAGGAGGCGGGTTCAGAGCCGCAGATGCGGTAATCAAGTTTAGCAAAGCGAAACCGCAGGTGCGATGGACAAGGCCGAGCAGAGCGAAACCGCAAGCACGGTGGACAGGGCTGAGCAGAACGAAACCGCAAGCGCGGTGGACAGGGCTGAGCAGAGCGAAACCGCAAGCGCGGTGGACAGGGCTGAGCAGAGCGAAACCGCAAGCGCCGTGGACAGGGCTGAGCAGAGCAAAACCGCAAGCACGGTGGACAGGGAAGAGCAGAGCGAAACCGCAGGTGCAGTAGACAAGGCTGAGCAGAGCGAAACCACAGGCGCGGTGGACAAGGCAGAGCAGAGCGAAACTGCAAGTGCGGTGGACAAAGCTGAGCAGAGCGAAACCGCAGGCGCGGTAAACAAGGCTGAGCAGAGCGAAACCGCAGGCGCGGTGGACAAAGCTGAGCAGAGAAAAAACGCAAGTGTGGTAGACAAGGCTGAGCAGAGGGGACAGGGCTCTGTTCACACGGAACAGACTGGAAAGGAAAGGCAGAACCAGATACACACAAGGTACTTGCAAAGAAGTAGCGAGTGGGCTCCAAACTCACAAACGGAAGTACAGCGACAACGAGTAGGAGTTAGGTGCAGGAACAGACTCTGCAGAAAAAGAGAGGAAACGGACACAGAGACAAAACAAGTAACAGGTAGGAGACAGTTCAGACAAGAACTGTACTGCAACGAAATACAGGAACGAGCCTAGGTAAAGCCAAGTGCTGGTTCAGACACTGCAGCAAAAGGGAGGAAATGGACATAGAGACAAAACAAGTAAGAGACTAGGAGACAGTTCAGACAGGAACTGTTACTGCAAAGAAATACAGGAACGAGCCTGGGTATACGGCCCCCTGAGGCAGAAACGAACAGGCTAGGAGCGTGTTCAGACAGGCCTGGAAATACAGCCTCCTGGAAGGCGGACAGGCAGGGAAAAAACAGAACAGGACCTGGCACAATCAGAGTCAAAGAGCACACTGAATGTTGAAGTTGCTCAGGCATCAGCTTCCAAGTGAAGCTGGTTTAAATATCCAGTGACAGACAGCAATAGGCTGAGGACGCATTAGGGGTGTGCCCACATCAGCTACAAGAATCAGGAAGTAACCAGGCCACCGCCCTAAGCAGTCAGAACAGAGACAAACAGACAGCATGGAAAGAAGCCAGGCTAGCAGACTGGACAGATGATCAAGTTTGCGATCTTGCATAGTGAGAGATGGTGCACTATGCAAGCCCGCCACCAGGTATGTCACAAAGCTGCTTTGTTTTTCTTGTGCCACATCTCTAGGGTCATCAAAACGACAGACTATCATCCAAAGGATTCATAAGGTGCTGGTGCTATCTGAGATATCACAGAAATGGCATTGCGCTGTAGTGGTTTCCATTAAAATGGGTGAACAAAAATGGAAACAAAGCTTTACCTAATGCACACTGAGAAAATAATTAGTTTTCAGCATCAGCATTACACAAAAACTGGAAAGCTTATGTCTCATAATGCTTTATATAAAAAAAAAAAAAAAAAAAGGTTTACAGTACCTAGGGACACAAGGGGCAGATTTCCAAAAATGACAGTTGTGATACATACCTCTGGCCTCGTCATACCAACAGATGGGCCATTTTCTATTGTGTTGCCTTTGCCTTTTAGCCTTTCATCACAGCCCCAAGGTCTGAAATTAGCAGACGGTTAAATGTGACATTTACAGTAAGCTTCCGTAACTCTTAAGAGACAAAGTTGGCAAATATTAAGTAAGCCAGAGAGACTGGCAGAGCCGAGAATAGAACTGCCATTGTCACATTATTAACATATTCTTTCCATAAAAAAGAAAAAAAAAACACAAATACAATACTATGGAGAAAGTGAGACAATTTATTTCATTAATGGAAAAAAGTTCTGTAAAGAAAATGGAAATTAATTATTCTGAAAAAGCAATCATAACTGATCTGTGCAACTTAAAGATAAGAAATGATAAGTCTTAGCGATTTACACGTCATTCCATTAGAGGTGAACAGACATGAAAGGGTTAATAAGTTTCATTTATCGTTTTACCAAGAGCTGAATTCTAATGAAAAAAAAAGTGGACAAAGAATGACAGAACAACATATGACAATATGTAAAGACTTCATTTAATTTGCATCCTGTGATAATTTTTTTTACACTTTTTCCCCATTTGAGTGCCGCCTCATTTACCACAAATCAGCTTGATAAATAATAAAGTTTCTTTTTTTTTTCTGGCAACTTATCAGAATAAGCTGTCAAGAGGAATAACACTACTTCTGACCATTATACGACTCGTATTCTGTATACAAACAGTTTTCCCCTCTGTGGGCTTTATTTCTAATATTCAGCTGTCTCTGAGCTGGTGAGTGGAAACTGGCTGCTATGATGTCTTCCAGATGCAATACTCTCTGTAGCACACAAAAAGAAACAGCATCATGGAGGAGATTCATACAGCAGTACTAGGCTGTGTGGCTGTGAATCCAGTACTGAAGTAAAATAAATTTGATAGATTCTGCAACCTGATCTGCCTGTGCCTGTCTCGCTTCTCACTGTGTTGAGCGCTCTCCCCCTCTCCACTCAATATAGCTTAATAGGTTCTGTAATCTGACAACTGCAGCGCTTGCGTCTCTGCACTCTGTCTCCCTCCCCCGGCGGAGACGCCGACTCACTCACTGCAGCGTTTCTGCACTTCCTTCCTCCTCTCTTGCTGTTGATTTCCGGGGTACACGCACTGTGCGCAGATCCCCAGCACTGTGCTTAGGATGCGCACACGCTCCCTCCTTCTTAAAGGGGCCGCGCGTGCCATCCTAAAGTGTTCCCAGCCAATGGCTGGGAGACAATTACTATTTAAAGCACCTCCAACTGCTTAGAGGTGCCTGTGCAACATTGTTAGTCTGTTTCTAAACACGCTTGCTAGTTCTCAGGTCCCAGTGCTCGTATCCCAGTCCTGTACATCAGTCGTGCCCGCCAGTCTGCCTGAATATCAATCATGCCCGTCTGCACCAGCCTGTTTGTATATCAGCCGTGCCCGCCTGCACCCGCCTGCCTGGATACTAGTCGTGCCCGCCAGTACCAGCCTGTGTGTCTGTCTTGCCAGTCACTATACCAGCCGTGCCAGCCAGTACTTGCCAAGTCTACCATTCCTGGCCATTCCTGCCTCCTGTCCCTTGGGGGTCAGCTTCCATCCACCCTAGGTCAATCCTGGTGTAGCACCTAGTTCCGTCTCCCTCATCTCTCCTCGGATCGCGGTATCGTCAGCTGCCGTGCATCTGAGATTGGACTTGGTGAGGCACTTCATCACGCCCCTCCAGGTTCTCCTCGGATCATGGCACAGTGGTTCCACCACCCAGTCCATTACAACAACACAGCGAGCTGTAAGGTTGTCTTGCTTTAATCAGGCCAGATGTAAGCTGTTTTTAAAAGTGAATGATCATCTCAGAAAGCAATGGCTCCTAAGTGGAGAAAGAAGTTAATTTCTCTTATAAGATATATTTCAAACTATTGATTTATGTAAAATTCGTGGTAAGAGTGAAGATTTAAATCAGTGGGAACAGCTCATCCCTACAGCATGAGCACTGATGCATGCTCCTTGAGAGATACAAACTCTTCTTCACCATGATCTTGCAATTACAGATAAGGAAGACTACTTTCTTGACATTTTCAAAACTTACATTATAGCACCATGAGTGCAATATATTTTGGTAGAATAGTGTCACATATATGTCACTTGCATGTTTTTGCTACTTTTGCACCATTGGCCCAGCAAAAACGAATCTATTATATATATTGTATTATATACAATGACACATCAACCTTGCTGTCAATGAATGGAGAAAAAAAATACATTGAAAATACATTGTGAAGCTAAAACACTGTCCTGTTATTGTGCTCCAAGTATGTTTTTCTCTGCAGTAAAAGCAAAACCCACAGATACACTATGATATATGCAAATGGACAAAAGGTTGTGGAAGTTATCCTTCTGACCCCTGTGGAGATCACGCAGCGCTCCAGGAAACACACAATTATCTCACTTTCATGGAAGAATTATCATAATTTATAAGGCATACAATTTGGCTTAACAACCCTTACTATTGTGCAGAAATTACTTTTTGCCAGAGACCTCAGGTTTCCCTGTTTGCTTTCTATGGATTCACTAGTTATTAAAAAAAATAACCCCTGATAAATAATACATGAAAATGAGTCTACTTTACATGAAAGAGCAGATTTATGAAAACTGCCTAAAAGTAAAACTGTTTTTGTTTCCCATATCAACCAATCACAGCACAGCTTTTATTTTTCAAGAGCACAATAATAAAAGCTGCATTGTGATTGGTTGCTATGAGTAATAAAAGAAGTTTAACCATTATTTATTCTGTTAGTATCCACTGACTAGCCAAGAAAATTAGCCTTATCTCATTCATACTAGTAAGCTGCGTATAGTTAGTATACATATTATTATTACCAAAAAAATTACACCATTAGGCATAGGTGTGTATAGCACAATTACTTAGTGTGGGAAAATAAAAAAACGGAGCTGGACTACAAGCTGGTATACGTGCAAAGTGTAAGAACACGTTCACACTGTGGCCATTTCATAGACAAAACAAAAAAAAAAAAAACGAAAATGAGCATATACCCTACAGAAGTTAAATCAGTAAATAATAATAGTACATGTAAATAACATAGGGCACTTAGTTAACGTTATTTTGATTAAAAAAAGCATAAACGCCATCCCACCATGGCAATGTGTACCCATTGGGGTGGTCCTAACCTGTCTCTAGTATTAAAACCTTACCATGTGTAAAATGCTGTCAATGTGAATAAGGGCAGAACAGGACAGGGCCAGACTGAGACACCCATCCATGGGAAGCTATACAGATGGAATACTTAGGTCAGAAAGGGGAGCCTTGCCCCTGTTTGTACAAAATACAAGAGATAACAGCAAAACCAAAAAACTAAGCTGGACTATAAGCTGGTATACGTGGAAAGTGTAAAAGCATGTTCACATTGTGGCCATTTCATATACAAAACCCAAGAAAACAAAAATGAGCATATACCCTACAGCAAGTAAATCAGTAAATAATAATAGTACATGCAAATAACATAGGGTAATGCTATTTAGCTATTTTGCTCAAAAAAGCAGCCATCCCACAATGACAAGATGTAGACATCAGGACTAAGTATCCCATCTGTATAGCTTCCCATGGATGGGTGTATCAGTCTGACCCTGTCCCGCTCTGCCTTTATTCTCATTGTCGTCATTTGACACATGGTAAGGTTTTAATATGAGAGACAGGATAGGATCGTCCAGATGGGTACACCTTGTTATGGTGGGGTGGCTTTTATACTTTTTTTTAATCAAAATAATGTTAACTACCGTAAGTACCGTTTGTTATTTATATGTACTATGACTATTTACTGATTTACTTGCTACAGGGTATATGCTTTTTTTTTTTACTTAGTGTGGGAGTGAAGTCTGGGAAAGTGGTTGATCATCCTTGGCACCTGCTCTGAGCCTGTAGGCCGCTTTGCCCTTAGTTGATTTGGACGATGTCCTCTATGTAATCACAAAGAAGTTTGATGCTTAGAAGTATCTTAATTTTCTGATCCAAGCAAATAGGTAATGTTTTTTTTTCTTTTCAAACAAGAATGATGGACCAAATCTCTGATCCCATTAGTGATGAAGTCTTCATCAGATTTGATGATAGGAATAGCATTGCATGTGGCGTTATTCTTCTTGCCAAGACAACACATCCCATTGTACAGAAGTAGCGCCCACCAGATGAAAGGCTGTCACTCTTCACTATTAAGAAGTCAAAGTAGTTTAAAGGGAACATGTCAGTTGATTTATGTGGCCTAAACCACAGGTAGCATTAATCAGAGTCTGGCTGCATGACGATTGAATACATAATTTGTAGAGCTGGGGACTATAGGGAGGGACAAAACTAGTCTGGCTGTCTTTTCCTCGCATCGCTCTAGTTGATTGACATGTCTCTCCCTTGTGTATATGTAGGGAGAGATACGTCAATTAATTAGACCAGAGTGCGAAGAAGACGGCTGGTCATGATGCTCGACTAGTCTCGTCTCTCTCTATTGTCCTTGGTCTTCAAATGATGTTTTCTCTGAAACACTGCAGCGTTACAGAGAAAAATATAACTGCTTGCAAATTTGCAACCTGCACATTAATCGAATAGTAGCGTTAATAATGATTGCTACACCATTGTCAATGAGGGTCTGTTCGAAGGGTCAGTGTATGACAGGTCAGGCAGATCATCTGCCATTATCATTGGCTATATGATGCAAATGCGAACAGAACCTAAGAAAGTGTCTACCACAAACTACAGGCGCCCATTTAAAAAATAACATCGAAAAGATTATGACATACAAACATAATGGAAGAAAAAAATCTAATATTAATCTAGGAAACAATTTCTGTTTTTATAACTTGCAGCTCTAAGAAACTCAAGAACGATCAAAACTATTCTAGTGAAATAAAGTGTACATAATCAGCAGCCGATATATAATATTTATAAATGGTCTCTACCCAGTGGTCTACCGGTGTGTGCGGAAAATCACAAATTAAGAGAACACCAGAGAACAGGCACAGTTTAAGTGAATCATCATTAGCCTGGATTCATGCTGATTTGGGAAAGCTTTTTCTTCAAATACCAAGTGATCTAATATTTGACTGATAATTTGGCCAACCAAACCTGACTTCAAAGATTCAGGTGAGTCAGTTCTACTTAGTGTAAATGTCAAACACATTAATCCAAGGGAAGAAGAAAATGTCTGATGCTTAGACCTTTAGACATGGCATTTTGCATTAGTATTATGGCTGGGGTGTTTGTATGGATAGATAGACAGATATCAGACAAACAGCTCAGCAGTTTGCACTGTTGTCATGCAGCATTGTGGTCCAGAGTTTGGATCTGCATTAAAGGGGTCAGTGACTTTCGGACCAATATTAAAAATTACGAAAAAATTGCAGAGGACAAGCAGATAATATACATTTAAATTTGCATGTAGTCTTAATAGTCAAAAGTATCATCATATTAGAAATATGTATATCTGCTGACCAGATTGGGTTGACCAATCGGAAAGAAATTACAACCTATATATAGAAATATCCGACAGAAAGGTCATTGATGTTCAATAAAAAAGACCTTTATTACAACAAATAGGGTACATGGTGGCACAGAAAAGGAGCACACACGCATAATAATGACATGTTAAAACATGGTTATTGTTGTATACAGACAGGATATCAGAGCTAAATGACAGTAACACCACTCTGATTTAGAGATTCAATATAATTGCCACTATTTAAATCAAAACTGCTATACTAGCAGGATATCAATCCCAGGTACTGGGAACTTGTAGCCAATTAGGCACAACCAAGGAAATGACTAGCAATATGTGCCCTTTTCAAAAAATAGGTAACACTTAAAGCCATAAGTAATTGTTGGTATATTGCACTAGCTGCTCATCACATCCATATATGTGGTTATATAGTATGGTTATATAGTATTCAAATGGTTCGCACCTGATTTGTGAAACATGCACGTTTATGTAGTAGCTCTGGGTTCAATAATCCATAAGACATGCACGTTTGTAAAGTGGCTCTGGGTTCAATGGTCCTGCTGCTGGTGTGGTGCTCACCCTGACGCACGTTTCGGTGCATCCTTCATCAGGGGGTCGATGAAGGATGCACCGAAACGTGCGTCGTGGTGAGCACCACACCAGCAGCAGGACCATTGAACCCAGAGCCACTTTACAAACATGCATGTCTTATGGATTATTGAACCCAGAGCTACTACATAAACGTGCATGTTTCACAAATCAGGTGCGAACCATTTGAATACTGTATAACATACTATATAACCACATATATTCATGTGATGAGCAGCTAGTGCAATATATCAACAATTACTTATGGCTTTAAGTGTTACCTATTTTTTGAAAAGGGCACATATTGCTAGTCATTTCCTTGGTTGTGCCTAATTGGCTACAAGTTCCCAGTACCTGGGATTGATATCCTGCTAGTATAGCAGTTTTGATTTAAATAGTGGCAATTATATTGAATCTCTAAATCAGAGTGGTGTTACTGTCATTTAGCTCTGATATCCTGTCTGTATACAACAATAACCATGTTTTAACATGTCATTATTATGCGTGTGTGCTCCTTTTCTGTGCCACCATGTACCCTATTTGTTGTAATAAATGTCTTTTTTATTGAACATCAATGACCTTTCTGTCGGATATTTATATATATAGGTTGCATTATTAAAAATTGTATAATATGGAAATATGTATATTCTTATTAATACTTGTGCTGTCAGCATCTAGCCAGGCACAGTATGCTTCAGTGGAGGAGGCCAAGTTACATACCTGATTATATGCCCCAACATCTGCCATTACCTTAGAGACAAGAGTCCTATATATTAGTAAGGACTAGAGCTGAGCAAAATGATTTGCACAGTCTTCATCCAGAGTTCAATCCACTGCAATAGGCCAGTGTTCACTTTGGCAGTAGGTATCCTCGTCCCAAGTAGAGATGAGCAAACCTTTAAAGGTCCGTTTCGTTTCAGATTGGCGAACTTCCCATTGTTCGCCGAACAGTTCGTCAAACAAATCTGAATCCCATAGCATTCAATGGGAGGCAAAACCAAACGCATAAACAACACCTTCAAAGTAGCCCAAAAGTTGCCAAAACAGCTCAAATTAGGGGTAGGCACCAGGAAAAGTGGCATCAATTGACCCACAGTACAAATAGCATAACTATTATTATTTATTATTATAGCACCATTTATTCCGTGTTGTTTTACATGTGAAAAGGGGTATAGATAGCAAACAACAAGTACAATAATTTTGAACAAAAAAAAGTCAACAACTGGTACAGGAGGAGAGGGGACCCTGCTCGCGAGGGCTCACAGTCTACAAGGGATGGCTGAGGATACAGTAGGTGAGGGTAGAGCTGGTCGTGCAGCGGTATGATGGAGCGAGGGTTACTGCAGGCTGTACACTTGTCGGAAGAGGTAGGTCTTCAGGTTCCTTTTGAAGGTTTCCACGGTAGGTGACAGTCTGATATGTTGGGGTAGAGAGTTCCAGAGTAGGGGAGATGAACGGGAAAAATCCTGTATGTGATTGTGACAAGAGGAGATAAGCGGGAGATTTTGTGAGGATTGGCGGTTGCATGTAGGTTAGTACTGGGAGACTAGGTCACAGATGTATGTAGGAGACAGGTTTTGGATGGCTTTGTATGCCAAAGTTAGGGTTTTCAACTGGAGTCTCTGGGCAAATGGGAGCCAGTGTAGGGATTGACAGAGGGGAGAGGCTGGGGAATAGCTTGGTTTACAGGTGGATTAGTCGGCCAGCAGAGTTTAGGATAGATTGGAGGGGTGCGAGAGTGTTAGAAGGGAGGCCACAGAGCAGGAGGTTGCAGTAGTCATGGAGGGAGATGATGAGGGCATGTACTAGTGTTTTTGCAGATCCATGGTTGAGGAATGTGCAGATCCGGGAGATATTTTGGAGTTGGAGTCGGCAGGAAGTGGAAAGGGCTTGGATCTCAGGTTTGAAGGAGAGATCAGAGTCAAGCTTGCGGGACTGGGGAGAATGGATAACCATTGACTTTGATGGATAAGTTAGTTGGGGTAATTGAATGAGATGGTGGAAAGATGATGAATTCAGTTTTATCCATGTTAAGTCTTAGGAATCTAGCAGAGAAGAAAGATGAAATAGCGGACAGACATTGTGGGATTCTGGTTAGTAAGGAGGTGATATCAGGTCCAGAGAGGTAAATCTGTGTGTTATCAGCATAGATGTGATACTGATGAGACTCAGATACCTGAGGCGCACGCAGACTGTAGTGTGCTGTCATGGCAGGAAGAGGAGGAGGGTGACTCTCAGAGAGAGGAATGTGTGAACAGATAGGATGACAATGAGGTTGTAGATCACACTTGGTGTGAACTCAGAGGCATGCAGCTGAGTAGCTCAGCAGAGGACGTGGAGGAGGAGGAAGATGAGGAGGTTACGTTGTGGTTTCCCACACAGACACTGAGTGATGCAACCACAAGAAGCACAGCATCCACAGACAACTGTGGCTGTGGGCAGCAGCGGTCACGGGTCTGCAGTTTGCAGGGGTGGTAAGGGTTGCCTAGCCTGAGTCTTTTTGGAGACTGCAAAGGATGACACAACTCACGTCATCTGCAAACTTTGTTAAAAACAACTGAGTAGAGGCAAAAATTGCAATCATTTGACTATCACATGCATGAACTGGAACATACGCGATCAACATGCGTTAGACTGGGAACCTCACTGCACTAAAATGAAGACTAGCGGGCCTTGCCAACCACCGGACGCCCCATCAAACTGTGACTGCTCCTTCTTCTTCCTCCGTCACAATGGCAAGTGTTCTCACACAGGTCTCTGGCCGCAGAACCTCCACTTGTTTACCCGCTACAGTCAGGGTGAGTGAGAGCCCATCAACTGTTATGGAAGTGGACATGCCTGCTGTTTTTGACCGATCTCAAACACTGAGCACACCACATCTTTCTCAATTCACCATAACATCTCTGCCTGCACCTCTCTCACAATCCAGCAGTTTGACGTGTTCACCCTACTCCACCCTCTCTCAGCACAGCAGCAAGCCCTCAGTTCCCTAGTTGTGGTCACATAAAAGATTGTTTCCTCCTACACATGACAAAGCAAAGAGCATGAACTTCACCATCTTCTATCTGTTGGCCATGGAAATGCTGCCTTTCCACCTGGTGGATACAAATGGTTTCCGAAAGCTGATGGCCGTTGCACCAGTCCACCAGTACCAATTGCCCAGTCGCCATTACTTCTCTAAGAAAGATGTGCCTGCCCTACACCAGCATGTTGCAGACAACATCACCCATTCCTTTAAAAAATCTATGCCTGCCAGGGACCATTTCACCACTGACACCTGGACGAGCAAGCATGGCCAGGGGCGTTACATCGAAGGGAGGAGAGCCAGGCGGAGGTGACCGAGCGGACCGGGAGGACCAGTAGGAGGCGACCGGAGGGACGAGCGCAAGAGAGCGCTGTGGCAGCGTGCAGTGCCGGCCAGCGGAGGGTGCCAGGTGGTGGTGACCAGGAGGTGATCAGGAGGACCGGTAAGAGGCGACCGGAGGGACAAGCGCGCTGTGATAGCGTGCAGCGTCCCTAGAGGAGGTGAGTGAGGGGCAGGAGGCCGCGATAAGCGGCCCTACTGAACCCAAGTGTGTACAGTACTGTATTGTATTTGTATCTGTATTGCAATTGTATTGTATTCCCTAGTCCATATTTAATTGATTACCCCCCCGTCCATATTTAATTGATCACCCCCGTCCATATTTAAATTGATTCCCCTGAACACCCCCGTCCATATTTAACTGATCCCTCTGACCACATTAAATTGACCCCCCCGTCCTCATTTAATTGATCCCCGACCACCCCCCGTCCATATTAAAGTGATCCCCCTGACCACATTTAAATGATTGACCCCCCCAGCCCATAATTGATTGATCCCCCTTGTCCTATTTAATAGATTCCCCTTGTCCACTTTTACTCATCCCCAGTCCCTATCTATTTGCCTTATCCCCCACCATATTTAATTAACCCCTGTCCATAATTAATTGATTGATTCCCCAGACCACAATTAATTATTTCCCCAGTCCATATTTATTGATATTATTGATACTTATTGATCCCCAGTCCTTAGTTAATTGACCCACCGTCCATACCTATTTATTTGCTTTACCCCCATCCTATTTAATTAAACCCCCTGTCCATAATTAATTGATTGATTCCCTAGTCCACAATTAATTATTTCCCCAGTCCATACTTATTGATCCCAGTCCATAGTTAATTGACACACCGTCCATACTTAATTAATCCACCTGACCCACTCAGCTGATCCCCCGTCCATACTTAATTGATACTTAATTGATCCCCCGTCCATACTTAACTGATCCCGCGCCGATATCTAATCGTTACACTTGCACATCCCTAATTGATCCCCGTCCATACACCTATATATAAATAATTGTGTTTTGTACTTGTACATATATACTGACTGTATCCCCATATTTAGAATGACGTCCATGTTGGCCGGAGCCGTGCAGTGTACATCTTGCGCAATGTATGCATTTTCTGAGCTACCGCTCAGGGATCCATACTGCTGCGAGAGATGTGAGCATATCGTGCACTTGGAAGCCCAAATCCTGGATCTAAGTGCTCAGATAGCGGTACTGAGGAGCATCGACAACATGGAACGAAGTTTGCTGCTCACCGAGCAGACACTCAATGGGTCAACACTGGGGGTGGAGCTTAGTGGGGAAGCGCAGGCTGAACAGGCAGGGAGCTGGGTAACAGTTAGAAGGGATAGAGGGAAGAAGTATAGGAAGGCTGGTTCAGAACCGGCATTATTGGAGCACGACAGATCCTCTGACCGCCGGGGGAGTGTATGCTCCAGTAATGAGGGGGAGGGGGGAAGTGTAGGGCAGGCTAGACAGGTCCTGGTAGTGGGTGACTCTATTATTAGGGGGACAGACAGGGCAATCTGTCGCAAAGACCAGGATCGCCGAACGGTGTGCTGCCTCCCTGGCGCTCGAGTCCGGCACATCGCGGATCGGGTTGACAGGTTACTGGGTGGGGCTGGCGAAGACCCAGCGGTCATGGTCCACATTGGCACCAATGACAAAGTGAGTGGTAGATGGAGGGTCCTTAAAAATGATTTCAGGGATCTAGGTAGGAAGCTTAGGGCAAGGACCTCCAAGGTAGTTTTCTCAGAAATACTACCAATCCCGCGAGCCATACAGGAGCGCCAACGGGAGGTTAGGGAGGTGAATAAGTGGCTAAAGAGTTGGTGCAAGGCAGAAGGGTTTGGGTTCATGGAGAACTGGGCCGACTTCGCTGTCGGCTACAGGCTCTACCGTAGGGACGGGCTGCACCTCAATGGGGAGGGTGCAGCGGTGCTGGGGAAGAAGATGGCTAATAGGTTGGAGGAGTTTTTAAACTAGAGACGGGGGGGGGAAACCAAGGAAATAGGTGGGATGTGAGGCAAGCAAGGAGGAAGGGGAGAAGTGAATATAATGAGGGTGGAGAGGGGGGTGGGGATAGTACAGTTAGATCGTTAGAGAAGAATAGGATGCTAAATAACCCCAAAGTTTTATCTTGCATGCTGACCAACGCAAGAAGCCTGACCAATAAGGCGGATGAGCTGCGGGCGCTTATATCGGAGGAGAGGTATGACATCGTAGGTATAACAGAGACTTGGCTAGACGATAGCTACGACTGGGCGGTAAATTTAACAGATTATAGTTTATTTAGAAGGGACCGGAAACAGGGGAAGGGCGGAGGAGTCTGCTTATATGTAAAGTCACGTCTAAAGCCCAGACTAAGGGAAGATATAGGAGAGGGAGAAGAGGGGGTCGAGTCCATGTGGGTAGAGATAGAGGGGGCAAAAAATAATAATAAAATATTACTGGGGGTCTGCTATAAGCCACCCAATATAACAGAGGAGAATGAGAAACTGCTATTAGGACAAATAGACAAAGTAGCAAAACATAATGAGGTGATTGTAATGGGGGATTTCAACTACCCGGATATTGACTGGGAAACTGAAACCTGTAGATCTCAGAAAGGAAAAAGGTTCTTGACAAATATCAAGGATAATTATCTCTCCCAACTAGTGCAGGAACCAACGAGAGGGAAGGCTGTGTTGGACTTAATATTGACTAATAGGCCTGATAGAATAACTGAGGTACAGATAGGGGGGCACCTAGGTAATAGCGATCATAATATTATCGACTTCAAAATGCCCTTCAGTAGGGTTATCAATAAGGGAACAACTAAAACATCAAACTTTAGGAGGGCGAAGTTTGATCAGCTGAAAGAAAACCTTCAACTTATAGACTGGGACAAAGTTCTTAATCAAAGGAATACGAATAGTAAATGGGAAACCTTCAAAAGAATTCTGAATACTCAGTGCGAGAGGTATATACCGTATGGGAATAAAAGGGCCAGAAATAAGAGGAAACCAATATGGTTGAACAAGAACGTAAAAGGGGCGTTAAATAGCAAAAAAGAGGCATTCAAGAGATTAAAACAGGAAAACAGCAAGGAGGCACTAATGTGTTACAAGGAAAAAACGAGAACCTGCAAAAAACAAATAAAAATAGCAAAGGAGGAAACAGAGAGACATATTGCTAGGGAAAGTAGATCAAATCCCAAACTGTTCTTTACGTATATAAATAGTAAAAGGATTAAATCGGATAATATTGGACCGATAAAAAGTGATGAAGGCAAAATCATAGAGAAAGATGAGGATAAAGCTAATCTATTAAATAAATTTTTTTCGTCAACTTTCACAAAGGAAAAAGAACTAACAGGCGAAATGAGAAGTGACAAGCTTAATCCTCCACTAAGTATGACTAATCTAACCCAAGTTGGGGTACAGAAACGCCTCAGTAACATTAAAATAAACAAATCACCAGGACCTGATGGCATACACCCACGGGTACTAAGGGAACTAAGTAATGTGATACACAGACCGTTATATCTTATATTTAAGGACTCTGTTGAGACTGGGTCTGTGCCACTTGATTGGCGACAGGCGAATGTAGTGCCAATATTCAAAAAGGGAGCAAAAAGTAACACCGGAAACTATCGGCCGGTGAGTCTGACGTCCGTTGTGGGCAAAATTTTTGAAGGCTTTATTAATGAGGCAATCATGGAGCATCTTGATGCTAATAATCTATTAACCCCGAACCAACATGGATTCATGAGGAATCGCTCCTGCCAAACAAACCTGATTGACTTCTACGAGGAGGTTAGCTCTCGAGTAGATCAGGGGGAACCAGTGGATGTCGTGTATCTCGACTTCTCAAAAGCGTTCGATAGCGTGCCACATAATAGGTTGGTATACAAAATGAGAATGATGGGGCTTGGGGAAAATGTCTGCAAGTGGGTAGCTAACTGGCTAAAGGATAGAAGGCAGAGGGTGGTTATAAATGGAATATACTCAGATTGGGTAAGCGTCACTAGTGGGGTACCACAGGGGTCTGTACTAGGCCCAATGTTATTTAATATCTTTATTAACGACATAGTCAACGGGATAAATAGTAAAATATCAATATTTGCAGATGACACAAAGTTATGTAAAACAATTAATACAAAAGAGGATAGTGAAGACCTACAGAGGGATTTGGATAAGCTGGGTAGGTGGAGCATTAAATGGCAAATGAGGTTTAACGAGGAGAAATGTAAGGTCATACATATGGGAAGGAAAAATGGAAGTCACCAGTACTCACTGAATGGGAAATCATTGGGGAATTCAGAGATGGAGAAGGACTTGGGCATCTTGATTGATAGCAAACTAAATTGGAGTGCCCAAAGTCAGGCCGCTGCTGTAAGGGCAAACAGGGTAATGGGATGTATCAGAAGAGGTATAGCTGCAAAGGATGAGAACATTGTTCTTCCACTGTACAAAGCACTGGTCAGACCACACTTGGAATACTGTGCTCAGTTATGGGCCCCAATATATAGAAAGGATATAAATGAGCTTGAAAAGGTACAAAGGAGGGCAACAAAATTAATAAGGGGAATGGAGGGACTGCAATACCCAGAGAGGTTGGCAAAACTAGGACTATTCAGCCTGGAAAAGAGAAGGTTGAGGGGGGACATAATAAATGTGTACAAATATGTTAGGGGACAGTATAGAGACCTTGCCCGGGATTTGTTCAAAAGGAGGGATATTACGGTAACAAGAGGGCATTCACTAAGACTAGAAGAGAAAAGGTTTCAGCACCAGCATAGGAAGGGGTTCTTTACGGTAAGAGCAGTGAGAATATGGAATTCACTGAGTGAGGAGACGGTAATGTCGGATTCACTAAACCAGTTCAAGCGGGGACTGGATGCTTTTCTAGATACCAGGCAGATTTCTGCATATACTTAAGAATAGAATAAAATAGTAGGTTGATACAGGGATTTATTCTGACTGCTGGTTTCAGAGTCGGGAGGGAATTTTTCCTCAGGTGAAGAGTGGCTAAATCATTTGGGGTTTTTGCCCTCCTCTGGATCAACTTTAGCAATTACAGAACTAACAGGTCGAACTTGATGGACGCAAGTCTTTATTCGGCTTTACTAACTATGTAACTATCTCACTGACTAGGCACTGGGTGCCTCTGGTGGCTGTGGGAGCAGGCGGGGAATGGGCTGCTCCACAAATCTTGGAATCCCCAAAGCTTGCAGAGTGCTTGGGGATGGAGAAGTAAACAACTACACACCAGAAGATGGAGAACTAAACTAATAGACAATAGGAGTTGGAGAACTAAAGTACTAAACACCTAAGGTTGGAGAAGTAAACCACTACACACCAGGGGATGGAGAACTAAACCTCTAGACACCAAGATGTCACTAGACACCAAGTCTTAGAATCCCCAAGGCTTGCGTGATAAATCTCTAAATCTAACACTTCCTCCACTGATTCTGCCTCCTCCACCTCCTCTAGGGCTGCCAACTGCACCCTCAACCTCTCCCTTAATGAGACACGTGTTCCAACAGTGCAGTGAGAGTCACCCCCCCACCTCTGTACTGCACAGCGAGGGCTGACCGCAATCAAGTATGGTTTAAATTAATGTGCCTTAGAAATCGCAGTTACACCGCTCAAGAGTAGTGGTCAGCTATCCAGGCTGAGTTTAAGAAATAGCTGTCTCCACTGAACCTAGAGCCAGGGAAGGCCAAGTGCGATAATGGTGTGAACCTGGTGGCGGCCCTACGCCAGGGCAACCTCACATACGTGCCTTGCAATGCTCACATACTCAACCTGGTGGTACAGCAATTTCTCCGCCACTCTCCCAGCCTGGATGTAATTGTACTCTGCATATATTTCAGCAACTGTGGCAGCAGCGACGAGCCCTGATGCAATATGTAATTTTGCATAGCCTGGCCCAGCGTAGTAAGGACATGGTGCAAATCATAGAGTGACACAATGAAGGACCTCTGCAACCTTCTGTACATTTTCAAAATAGCTACTAAGATAGTTAGCCCTGACAATGCCGTCATCAGCATCACCATTCCGGTCATCTACATGCTGGATCACACTTTGAAAAGTCTGTGGGAAGAGGTGGTGGTCCCAGAGGAAGAGGAGGATGCGGAAGAGATAACAATATCTTTAAGTTCTGAACTGTCGTAGCACAGGTGGTTGCCATTAAAGGGTGGATTACAGTGATCAAGGGGCGCTCATGATACCAGATAAACTGTTAGAGAAGGGGCAGGAACCGAGGAACAAATGGACGAGGAAGAGGCGATGGAAGCGCAACAGTTAGGAGATTAAGAAGATAATGATCCCCTCTCTGTTGTCAGTTGTTGCCAGGAGGGGATGGAGGAAGCAAGCTTGAGTTGTTATGATCTGCAACATATACTAAGGAAAGAAAGGGGAAAGCAGTCTCTACAGTAAGACTAAGCTGAATCCCTTCGATGTAGCGGGCTGCCGGTTCCTAGCGAACAGACCCGCCTTAGTCCTCGGCTAGTCTGAACGAAAACCTATAGCATAAGGGGAGGGGTCCCTAAAAGAACTAAGGACTGAAACAAAAATGGGACACCTCCTAAACAGAGAAGTTGTTGCAGAACACAAAAAGACAAACTGACAAAAAGGTACTAGAGGTCCCAGAAGGACAAAGCGAACTGACAGAGATAGGCACCGAAGCACCTGGCTAGAGAAACAGTCAAACAACACTGAAGTCCAGCACAGCCAAAAGGGCGGAGCTGGAATATAAAGGCAGATGGTCACGTGACCGCAAAACACAAGATAGAAAAAACAAACAGGAGGGTTCTAACAGTACCCCCTGATTATGAGGATCCTCCGGATCCTCCAGGCCCAGGCCTATCCGGAATCCTCTTGTAGAAAGCTTTAACAAGCCTAGGAGCAGAGACATCATCCGTCCTTACCCAGGAGTTGTCTTTGGGACCGAAACCCTTCCAGGAGACAAGATACTGTAATCTCCCTCTATGCCATCTAGAATTCAAGATACAAGAAATTTCATATTCGCCGTCTTCCACCACAGGAGGAACTGAGACAGTGGCATCCCTATCTGATACATCAGCCTTTTTCAACAAGGAAACATAAAACATAGGATTAATCTTCCAGGAAGTAGGGACATCCAACCTAACAGCAGACGGGTTAACAACCTGAAGCACTTTAAATGGACCCACAAACTTCGGACCCAGTTTTTTAGAGGAAATCATCAACCGCAGGTTCTTTGAGGACAGCCAAACCATGTCACCCACAGTAAACAAAACCTCCTTACGTTTCCTGTCAAAATACTTCTTGGACTTCTTGTTAGCCTCTTGAAGGTTGCAACGTACTGTACATTAGTCCAAACTCTCTCCAAATCACCGGAAAAATTCTCCTCCTCCGGCACCGCCGACCCCAATTTGGAGAACGAACCAAAAGACGGATGTCTCCAAGTACAACAAAAAAAAAAAGAGAACACCCAGCAGAGGAGGATGTATGATTTTTAAGAGCAAATTCCGCGAGAGGCAGAAACTCAGACCACACCTGTTGATTGTCCGCCACAAAACAACGCAAAAACTGTTCTACATCCTGGTTATTTCTTTCAGTCTGTCCATTAGACTCAGGATGATACCCAGACGAAAATGACAAATGGACTCCCAACCTGTCACAAAAAGCACGCCAAAAGCGAGCCACAAACTGAGGTCCTCTATCAGAAACAATATCCGTGGGAATGCCACGAAGCTTGACAATCTCCTTAACAAATGCCTTAGTGAGTGTCTTGGCGCAGGGCAACTTAATGAATGGAACCAAATGACACATCTTACTAAAACGGTCCCCGACCACCCAGATGAACGTCAAACCCGCGGACACAGGAAGATCAGTAATAAAATCCATTGTGAGATGCGTCCAAGGTGCACTAGGAACCTCCAGAGGGCAAAGCAACCCCACAGCAGGAGTATGTGAAGCCTTTGACCTAGCACATACCGTACATTGACGCACCCACTTGATGACTTCTTTCTACTATCCAGGCCACCAAAAACTGCGACTGATAAGTCTCTTAGTCTCCGAAATTCATGGATGACCTGCCAACCGAGACTCATGACACTCCACAAACAAATCTCTCCTAAAGGTTCTAGGCACGAACAACCTCCCATGGGGAGTGTTAGATGGAGCATCATCTTGAGCTTTCAGAATCCCATTCTCCAAAACGGAGTCCAATGCCGCCACCGCAACTCCTTTCTGTAAAATGCTCTCCTCCTCCTCGACACCGACCGTAGGAGAGAAACTGCGAAATAAAGCATAGGCTTTAACATTCTTAGTACCAGGGATATAGGTAACAGAAAAATGAAACCGAAAAAAAAAAAGTGCCCACCTAGCTTGACGGGCATTCAAGCGTTTGGCAGCATCCAGATTGATCAAATTCTTGATCTGTGAAAACCTGAATAGGAAATCTATTCAGGTCAAAAAATTAGGCCAATGTTCAAATGCGAGTTTAATCGCCAGCAACTCCCGATTTCCAACATCATAATTCAGTTCAGTTTCTGAATTTTTTTTTTGGAAAGAAGGCACACGGATGTACTCCATCCTTGTTCTCCT
Organism: Phyllobates terribilis; assembly: GCF_046119375.1. Taxonomy (NCBI): domain Eukaryota; kingdom Metazoa; phylum Chordata; class Amphibia; order Anura; family Dendrobatidae; genus Phyllobates; species Phyllobates terribilis. The sequence goes on along the minus strand of NW_027362763.1, from coordinate 757,013,938 downwards.
GAGACAAAACTGCTCCGACCCCCACCGATGAAGCATCGACCTCGACCAAAAAATGCTTGGTCTCATCAGGCTGCATAAGGATAGGGGCAGAACTGAACCTCTCTTTGAGATACTCAAACGCTTCAATGACCTCAATAGTCTACTGGGCCGCATTCGCACCTTTCCTGGAGAGATCGGTCAGAGGCTTAACAATTACAGAAAAAATTCTTAATGAATTTCCTGTAATAATTGGCAAAACCCAAAAATCTCTGTATAGATTTCAAACCAATAGGCCTAGGCCATTGCTGCACAACCTGAACCTTCACCGGGTCCATCTCAAAGCCCTAGCTGGAGACAATGTAGCCCAAAAAACTAATTTTTGGCACAGCGAACTCACATTTCTCCAGCTTAGCAAAGAGTAAATTATCACTCAATAACTGCAAGACTTCACGTACACTCTGCCAATGGGACTCGAGATCTGGTGAATAAATCAAAATGTCATCCGAATACACAACCACATTCTTACCAATCAAAGGTCTCAGGATGTCATTAATAAGGTTCTGAAAAAATGCAGGTGCATTGGTAAAACCAAAAGGCATCACCAGATTCTCAAAATGACCTACCGTGTGTTAAAAGCAGTTTTCCATTCATCACCCTACTTCACTCGTAACAAATTGCATTCCCCCCGGAGATCAATTTTAGAGAACCACTTGGCCCCCACCAACTTGTTAAACAAGTCAGGAATTAACGGCAATGGGTAGGAATTGCGTATGGTAATCTTATTAATTTCACGAAATTCCAGACATGGACATAAACCCCCGTCCTTTTTTTTAACAATGAAAATTCCAACTGCCACAGGCGACTTAGAAGGTCTAATGTTACCAGCAGCCAGGCTAGTCTGTATGTGCTCCTCCAAGGCCTTTCTTTCAGGGATAGTCAGATTAAACAAGCGACTCTTGGGAAGAGTAGCTCCATGAACAAACTCAATGGCGCAATCATAATCCCTATGAGGAGGTAAAACTTGCGACTCCATCTCTGAAAAAACCCTCCAAAAATCTTGAATAGGTACCGGTAATTCCCCTTTTTCCACAGCCGCAATGCGACCATTACAACATTTATCATAGCACTTCGGACTCCAAGTCTTAATCACATTAGTAACATTTTACTCCCTTATCTGGCCATGTGGTGTGTGAGATGTGATCAGACACATCCTGTTTCATTTTGAAGGAGGGACTCTGAAAATTACAAAACCTATTTTTACAGGACCATCAGGTAGCCCTTACTATTTTTTTTAGAGAACCAGCAGTTGGCCTTCACTATTGTTAGATAGCCGTCAGCCGGCTATGCTTTGCATAGCCGTATATTGCTATTGCAATATAACGTATCCATCTGAGGTGGTCAAATTTTCTTTTTCGTTTATATTCTGTAAAGTTTGAAATTTGGATGTCCAGCAGGCGGCCCTCACAATTTATGGATGTCCAGCAGGCGGCCCTCACAATTTATAGAGTGCCAGCAAGCAGCCTCCACCATTTTTAGAGGGCCAGCAGGCATTTTGGGGACAGATGAGACCAAGATAGAGGTTTTTGCTAAAGCGCATCATTCAACTGTTTACTCTAAATGGAATGAGATCTACAAATAATAGAACAAAGTACTTACAGTCAAATATGGTGGAGATTCAAAGATATTTAGAGATTGTTATGCTGCCTCTGGCACAGGGTGCCTTGACTATGTGCATAGCATCATGAAATGTGAAGATTCCCAAAGGATTTTGGGTCGCACTGTAGTGGCCAGTGTCAGAAAGCTGGGTTTGCATCCTAGGTCATGGGTCTTCCAGGAGGACAATGACCCAAAACATACTTCAAGAAGCAACCAGAAATGGATGGAAACAAAGCACTGGAGAGTTCTGAAGTGGTAATTCCAGCTCCAGTAGCGTCAAGTCTGCCACCATTACCTCTTACATACTAAAGCTACAGAGAAACACATTAAATCAGTAAAAAAAATCTAACTTTTATTAATTTATGTAAAATTTTGAAAATTTCTGCCAACTTTGATGAATTTCTATGAACCATGATAAATTTCTGTCAACTTTGATTAATTTCTGAGTACAAATCATTGTAAAAATTATGAATCAGTCAATGAGTGCATGGAAAAAAAATCAATCAAGTTATGCACTGTGGAAGATATGTATGTGACCAGAATGAACACTCATTTCCAGCTGATGATACCTAGCACCTGTTCCTACTGTAAAGGCAGCCAACTATGGTATTAATAGGGAATAGATTTTTTTTTTTCAGCAGCATGCAGAATAAAGCAATAATCCCTGGCTGGATCCATGTAATACACTATCCATACTGCTATAGCTCAGCAGTGCATGAATTTCAGATAATAGAGGTTATATTGTAGAATAAAAAATAGATTTTAACTGGCTCCCAAGAGGTTTTCTTGGTACGTTGCAGCACCAAACTGTGGAGAAATGCAAGCAACCCTGCATGCTATGATACATTTCTAATTACAGATCACCATTAAAAATTATGAATCACTCAATGAGTGCATGGAAAAAATCAATCAAGTTATGCACTGTGGAAGATATGTATGTGATCAGAATGAACACTCATTTCCAGCTGATGATACCTAGCACCTATTCCTACTGTAAAGGCACCCAACAGTGGTATTAATAGGGAATAGAATAGTTTATTTTTTATAGCAGCACACAGTATAAGGCAATAATCCCTGGCTGGATCCGTGTAATACGCTATCCATATTGTGATAGCTCACCCGTACACAAATTTCAGATGAGAGGTAATATTATAGAATATAGAATAGATTTGAATTGGCCTTCGCATTATTAAGGAGTGGGTCTCCTATTCTGTTATTGCGTATGCAGTAAGTTCAAGGGCTTTCAAAAGTTAGGACGCATTCCAATACCAATTTGAAAAGACGTAGTGAAGGGCCTCAGAAAAATTGTTTTAAAAATGATTAAATAGTAGGTCTCTCATACTGTTATTACGTATGCAGTAAGTGCCAAGGCTGCCAAAAATTAGGATGAACTCAAATACGAATTTGAAGAGACGTAGTGTAAGGCCTCAGAAATTTTTTCCCCCATTATTAAGGAGTGGTTCTCCCAGACTGGTACTGCCCATGCACTAAGTGAATGGGCTGAAAAATATTTAACCCTGGGGGTTATAAATATATATTTTATAGAATGTTAGAGATAGGCCTTTAAAAATACACTGCTCAAAAAAATAAAGGGATCACTCAAATAACACATCGTAGATCTGAGTGAATGAAATATTCTCATTGAATACTTTGTTCTATACAAAGTTGAATGTGCTGACAACAAAATCACACAAAAATCGTCAAAGGAAATCAAATTTATTAACCAATGGAGGCCTGGATTTGGAGTCACCCCCAAAATTAAAGTGGAAAACACACTACAGGCTGATCCAACTTTGATGTAATGTCCTTAAAACAAGTCAAAATGAGGCTCAGTATTGTGTGTGGCCTCCACGTGCCTATATGACCTCCCTACAATGCCTGGGCATGCTCCTGATGAGGTTGCGGATGGTCTCCTGTGGGATCTCCTCCCACACCTGGACTAAAGCATCCGCCAACTCCAGGACAGTCTGTGGTGCAACGTGACATTGGTGGATGGAGCGAGACATGATGTCCCAGATGTGCTCAATCGGATTCAGGTCTGGGGAATGGGCGGGCAAGTCCATAGCTTCAATACCTTCATCTTGCAGGAACTGCTGACACACTCCAGCCATATGAGGTCTGGCATTGTCCTGCATTAGGAGGAACCCAGGGCCAACCGCACCAGCATATGGTCTCACAAGGGGTCTGAGGATCTCATCTCGGTACCTAATGGCAGTCAGGCTACCTCTGGCGAGCACATGGAGGGCTGTGCGGCCCTCCAAAGAAATTCCACCCCACACCATTACTGACCCACTGCCAAACCGGTCATGCTCAAGGATGTTGTAGGCAGCAGATCGCTCTCCACGGCATCTCCAGGCTCTGTCACGTCTGTCACATGTGCTCAGTGTGAACCTGCTTTCATCTGAGAAGAGCACAGGGCGCCAGTGGCGACTTTGCCCATCCTGGTGTTCTGTGGCAATTGCCAAGCATCTAGCATGGTGTTGGGCTGTAAGCACAACCCCCATCTGTGGATGTCGGGCCCTCATACCACCCTCATGGAGTCGGTTTCTAACCGTTTGTGCAGACACATGCACATTTTGCAGGGCTTTGGCAGTGCTCCTCTTGTTCCTCCTTGCACAAAGGCGGAGGTAGCGGTCCTGCTGGTGGATTTTTGCCCTCCTCCGGCCCCTTCCACGTCTCCTGGTGTACTGGCTTGTCTTCTGGTAGCGCCTCCAGCCTCTGGACACTACGATGACAGACACAGCAAACCTTCTTGCCACAGCTCGCATTGATGTGCCATCCTGGATGAGCTGCACTACCTGAGCAAATTCTGTGGGTTGTAGAGTCCGTCTCATGCTACCACGAGTGTGAAAGCACAACCAGCATTCAAAAGTGACCAAAACATCAGCCAGAAAGCATTGGTACTGAGATGTGGTCTGTGGTCCCCACCTGCAGAACCACTCCTTTATTAAGGGTGTCTTGATAATTGCCAATAATTTCCATCTATTGTCTATTCCATTTGCACAACATCATGTGAAATTGATTATCAATTAGTGTTGCTTCCTAAGTGGACAGTTTGATTTCACAGAAGTTTGATTTACTTGGAGTTATATTCTGTCGTTTAAGTGTTTCCTTTATTTTTTTGACACAAGGGTGAGAATTAGAACAGAGCAATAGGTTGCATAATACCTTACCATTAGTAGGAAAAGTAGAGCCTGCACTACACGGGATTCCCTGACGTGCGTTTCGGTGCCTATGCCTTTCTCAAGGGGACCCTTTTCCTACTAAGGTAATGATGGCATATGGTGGCCTTATAAGATATGAGGGAAAGTGATATGAGTATTACAATTTGTTTATATATACCCCACTGCTTCTTCATGCCTGTTGTGGTGCTACATCTCCCTCCCCCTCTGCGCTGCTGTCCTCGCTATGCATGTCACCTTCCCAGGTTGGGTCAGTGACTTCATCGTCCGCCACCTTGTCTTCCACGTACACACCCTGGGCCTCCTCCTGACTTGTGGCAATGGTGTCTCATCATCATCTACCTCTTGTGATAGTAATTGCCCTTTCCCACCGTTGCCTTCGTGTGACTGTGGCTGCTCAAATATTTGGGCATCGCTACATGCGATCTCCTCTTGCCCTGGTTGAAGCGGACCAAGCGAGGGCCAGAATCTATAAATGGAAATGTAAACATTTCTTCAGAGTGTCCAAGTGTGGGATCACCAGTGTCTCTGGGCACATGGAATGGTGGAAGAAAGGAGGATCAGGGAGAGGAATATGTGGTCCAGACTCAAGGCTACTGAGACTGGACTGTGTGGAAGACAGGATGGTGGTGGTGATGGCAAATTGACTGGAAGCATTATCTGCTATCCAGTTAACAACCTTTTCACACTGGTCTGGCTTCAAGAGTGGTGTTCCGTGGCCCCCTAGAAAGTGTCACAGGTAGGTAGGTCGACATGATGTGGAAACTTGTTGTGCTCCCTCAGCAGGCACAGTTTCATCTTGCCCATGGCTTTTGCCTCTGCATGCACCATCAGCATCACGTCCACTTCCCTGTCCCTTACCACGCACCTTCCCCATGGAGTTTAATATTTTGCAGCTTGCAAAAAATGTCACGGTTATTACTGCAGTAATATTTGATCATGTCTGATGACCAATTTTTTTAGGCAGTGCCGGTATAGCGATGCTATTGGTCAGCGACCAAGTGTGGATATGTTTTAAACACACAACTAGCAGACTTTAAATGGAGTAGAATATTTTGCAGCTTTCAAAAATTGTCATGGTTATTACCGCAGTAATATTTGATCATGTCTGATGACCAATTTTTTTAGGCAGGTGCCGGTATAGCGATGCTATTGGTCATTGACTATGAATGATATGTTTTTAATGCACAACTGACACACTTTAAATGGAGTATAATATTTGTCAGCTTCCAAAAAAAATTCAGGATTAATACTGCAGTAATATTTGACTACCTGAGATGATGGACAAGTTTCTCTGCATGCCAAATCTGGCTGTATGCTGCTAACAAGCAAATGCAGCAGTAAAAATGGTATATTATATTGATTTTCAGCAAAACGATCAGGATTAAGAGCAAAAAGAATATTATTAGCCCTAATATCTAGGGCTATTCATAGGAGCTCCAGCAGCAGAAAGAACATGCAATGGACCCTATTCTGTACTATACTAAGTCTCCACAAACTCGGCCTAACTAGTGCTATCAGCAGGATTAATATTCATCAGAATGATGATCAGGACTGTTAGTGTAGATTAATAATAGTGGTGTGGAATCCCTGTTTAAAATAAGCGCCAATTCTCTCCCTCATTCAGCTGCAGCTCTGCTCTATCTGTTTGACCGGTAGACTGACTAGCATAGGGTCCCGGGTCTTATACTGACACTATGATGCTATGCTCCCGCTCGAACATTCAAAAAATACTCGCCGAGTAACGAGCATCTCGAGCACTGTGATGCTCGGGCGAGTAACAAGTAGTGACAAGCATGCTCACTCATCACTAATCAGCATCAAAGAATTAAAAGCTGAAATGTGGCCTGCTTTATGTAGCACAGTAGTAAGACAACAAATTTAGATTTTATCATGTTTGTCCCTGCATGGAGAAGAATATCAGCACCAAAGAATTTAAAGGTGAAATGTGGCGTAGTTTCTTTAGCACGTAGTAACAGAACAAATTTAGAATTTATAATGTCAACACCTGGATGGAGCAGAATATCAGCACCAAAGAATTAAAAGATCAAACATGGCATGGTTTCTGTAGCACGGTAGTAACAGAATAAATTTAAATTTTATTATGTCAACCCCTGGATGGATAAATATCAGCACCAAAGAATTAAAAGCTGAAATGTTGCCTGCTTTATGTAGCACAGTAGTAAGACAACAAAATTAGATTTTATCAGGTGAACCCCTGTATGGAGACGAATATCAGCACCAAAGAATATAAAGCTGAGATGTGGCCTACTGTATGTGTCACGTTAGTAACAAAATAAAATAGATTTTTTACTGTGGCGAGGCATGTATACAGCTGAAGCTCTGCGCAAAAAAATTACATGCTAAGATGTGGCCTGCTGCATGTATCATGGTAGTAACAGAAAAAAATAGATTTTTATGTGGAGCCCTGGATACAGCTGAATCTCAGCGCAAAACAAATATAAGCTCAGATGTGGCCTGCTTTATGTAGCACAGTAGGAACAGAAAAAAATTAGAGATTCAAAAGTGTACTCCTGCATGGAGCACAATATCAGCAGTGCACAACAGAGTTCTATGCTGAAATGTGGCCTGCTGTCTCTGTCTGGACCACACTAATAGTAAAAATGATTGATCTGCTGGAAGGTCGATTTCACAGTCACACAGGATCCTATCTATCTAAACTACCGGACTTAAAAGCATCCGCCTAGCTAACTATCTCAAATCTCTCAGTATCCAGGAGCAGCCTTTCGGCGCTGTTACACAGACAAAATGGAGGTAAAACAACATATCCACTCTTTATATGGAGAGGGACATGTGACTTCAGCAGCCAATGACAGAAGCCCTTGTGTCTGGACGTTGTGGATGGTTCCTGCACCCTGAGTTGCTTGCCGGAATCTGCACACATTAAGTTAAGAAAATAAATAAGAATAACAGCCCGTCGCTACTCTGAACTCTCCCTACCCCCTCCCCTCATCAAACACGCTCCCCCCCCCCCGCTCGTCATACAGCACCACTATCCTAGCCAAAGTCCTAAAAAAATACAGTAGTGGAAAAGTGATCATTTACCGCACTCCTGCCGAATTGGGCTGATTTTCAGTAAAAACGCTCGGGTGTCCGATCACGAATCCGAATGTGCGATGTTCGTGTCGAATTTGAAAAAACCGAACATTTTCTGAACATGTTCGCTCACTTCTAGCCCCAACATCTTGGGTACCTTTTGTGTGTAGGCACCTGAGACATCATGACTAGAGATGAGCGTTGTTCTACTCGAACTGTTCGCCAATCTCAAATTCGAGCTGTTTTGGGCGGTGTTCGAGCCGTTCGGCGAACACGAACAATTTGAGAAAAATTCGGCTGTTCGAGGTTATGTTCGATAACTGTTCGTGCACCAAAATCATAACTGGATTTTTTCTCAGTAATGATGAAAATTAATGTTAATACGCAGTTTGAGTGTACAGCGGGGTGGGGGGAGGGGCAGGGGATGGATCTCTGCAGGAACAATGAAGATCTCCATTTTTTTTTCTCTTTCCCGCATTTGCAGTGGGGAGGTGCAATCTGTCAGCCTATCAGCAGCGCACACACGGAGCGAAGTGCTTTTTTTCACACAAGCAAGGGCATGTGTCATTGGCAGTGTATGTCACATGTCCTTGCCCTATAAGACCAAGCCATTTTCCCCGTCACCACCATTTTCTCACTGCTGCAGCTGCTTGTTAGACGGCACCGCTGTTGCTGTGTGCGCTATACCTTGTTAATTTCAAGCCAATTTTCGCACAAATATACAGATAGCTTGGGAGTAGGGAATAGTTGTGATTGCAGTCCTTTTAAGGACTAGGTTACAGCATTTCCTACGACTTTTATCAGGGAGGTCTGTGCTCTTAAATAGATAGGTTGTGGGAGTAAAGACTAATTGTAATTGGAGTCCTTTTCAGGACTAGGTTACATGAGTTCCTATCAGTTTTTGCCAGGCAGGTCTGTGCCAGTGCTGTGCAAGTTTTTTTCACAGCATTTGGCTGAATCTAGCAAAGCTAATCCTTTTTGGCCTATTGCAGAGTGTGTTAGTCAGTGGAGTAGCCTATCTGTGTTGCAAGATATAACACCTGTGTATAGAATACCAATTTTTTTACTGCACCTAGTGAAGTAAAATCTTTTGGGCATAGCATCATTCTATTAGTCCATCTATACTGACCTCCATCAGGTTGCAAACTGAATATAATTTTTTTCTGCATCTAGCTCTGAAAAAATATTTGGGCTTCTAGCAGTGTGTGGGACTTGGTCTATTAGTCCATCTATACTGACCTCCATCAGGTTGCAAATTAAAAATAATTTTTTTCTTCATTTAGCTCTGAAAAAATATTTGGGCTTCTAGCAGTGTGTGGGACTTGTTCTATTAGTCCTTCTATACTGACCTCCAGCAGGTTGCAAATTGAATATAATTTTTTTCTGCATCTAGCTCTGAAAAAATAGTTGGGCTTCTAGCGGTGTGTGGGACTTGGTCTATTAGTCCATCTATACTGACCTCCATCAGGTTGCAAATTAAAAATAATTTTTTTCTGCATCTAGCTCTGAAAAAATATTTGGGCTTCTAGCAGTGTGTGGGACTTGGTCTATTAGTCCATCTATACTGACCTCCATCAGGTTGCAAATTAAAAATAATTTTTTTCTGCATCTAGCTCTGAAAAAATATTTGGGCTTCTAGCGGTGTGTGGGACTTGGTCTATTAGTCCTTCTATACTGACCTCCAGCAGGTTGCAAATTGAATATAATTTTTTTCTGCATCTAGCTCTGAAAAAATATTTGGGCTTCTAGCGGTGTGTGGGACTTGGTCTATTAGTCCTTCTATACTGACCTCCAGCAGGTTGCAAATTGAATATAATTTTTTTCTGCATCTAGCTCTGAAAAAATATTTGGGCTTCTAGCAGTGTGTGGGACTTGGTCTATTAGTCCATCTATACTGACCTCCATCAGGTTGCAAATTAAAAATAATTTTTTTCTGCATCTAGCTCTGAAAAAATATTTGGGCTTCTAGCGGTGTGTGGGACTTGGTCTATTAGTCCATCTATACTGACCTCCATCAGGTTGCAAATTAAAAATATTTTTTTTCTGCATCTAGCTCTGAAAAAATATTTGGGCTTCTAGCAGTGTGTGGGACTTGGTCTATTAGTCCATCTATACTGACCTCCATCAGGTTGCAAATTAAAAATATTTTTTTTCTTCATTTAGCTCTGAAAAAATATTTGGGCTTCTAGCAGTGTGTGGGACTTGTTCTATTAGTCCTTCTATACTGACCTCCAGCAGGTTGCAAATTGAATATAATTTTTTTCTGCATCTAGCTCTGAAAAAATAGTTGGGCTTCTAGCGGTGTGTGGGACTTGGTCTATTAGTCCATCTATACTGACCTCCATCAGGTTGCAAATTAAAAATAATTTTTTTCTGCATCTAGCTCTGAAAAAATATTTGGGCTTCTAGCAGTGTGTGGGACTTGGTCTATTAGTCCATCTATACTGACCTCCATCAGGTTGCAAATTAAAAATAATTTTTATCTGCATCTACAGTACCTCTGAAAAAATATTTGGGCTTCTAGCAGTGTGTGGGACTATTTGTATTAGTCCATCTATACTGACCTCCATCAGGTTGCAAATTCAAAATAATTTTTTTCTGCATCTAACCCAGCCAATAGTTTTGGCCTAATACCACAGTTTGGCCACTCAGCTCTGCTCGGTTACCATCCATTGTTTTTTTGTGCAAACAACTCCAGAGTTGTGAATTAGTTAACCACCAAATTGAGTGGAAAAAGGCCTGCTGCTGGTGGAAAGGGGAATAGGCGTGTTGGGAAGGGGAAAAAAGGTTGTGTCCGTGGGGTAGGTGTTAAAGCAACAGTAACATCTGCAGAAGAAAGACCATCTTCCAGCCAAACTAAAATGTCTACTTCTTTTAGCGGACAATGTGATAAGATCCCTTTCTTACGGCCACGCCAATCGCTACAAATTCCAGATGAGGCACAAAAACAGCAGGTGCTTCAACGGATATCAAGTGCTCCTTTAAGTGGGCTCTCCTCCACATCAACTTCAACATCACAAATACTCCAGTCCTCAAAGGTGTCACCCAAATCGCACTTGCTTCCTCACAGCTCCCAAATCTCCAGCTGCCCGTCTGAGTATGAGGTAGAACAGATGGTTGAGTCTGCAGAGCTGTTTACTCATACTATAGCCTGGGAATCAGAGGTCGACTCCAGCGCTTCTGTGAATCCAGACGAGGAAATGATCTGCACTGATGCCCAGAATCTTTATGAGTCGGATCCAGGACCAGACGCAGAAGGTTCTGACCATAATGTAGACCCTCATTCCCAAACTGTAACTCCTGTTGGTGGAGACAATGAGGAAGACGATGATAAGACTCAAATACCTGATTGGAGCGACAACTTTAGTTTTTTGTCAGGGCAGGAACAGGTTGGCTCTGAGGACGACGGGTGTGATAACGCACAGGGTGATGATGATGAGGTCGGAGATCCCACTTACTGTCAACCCACAGTCAGCCAAGAGATGAGGTCAGCAGAGGAGGTGGAGGAAGATGCTAGTGACGACGAGGTCAGGTTGCGCCTTCCTGGACAGAGACGTAGTACTGGAAGCACGTCAACAACTGCATCCTCAAACACAACTCTGCCTCTCACCACAAGTCGTGGTGGCTCTTCAGGTCGCATGGGTGCTAAGCCTTGCATAGCCTGGGCATTTTTTCAGATCGATAAAGATGACCCAACTCGTGTTATCTGTAACATTTGTCAGCAAAAGCTAAGTAGAGGCCAAAAAATACATAGTTTGAGTACTTCATGCATGAACCGGCACATGGACATGAAGCATAAGTTGCAGTGGGAAGCTCAGTGTGCTACAATGCGGCCTAGCCGGCCGGGCCAATCATCGTCTGCCATATCTTGTGCATCCGCGGCCTCTTCATCCTCTGTGACTGGGGGGACAGCAGTCACACCTGTTTTGGGGCGCAGACCTGCCACCTCTTTACCCGCAACAGCCAGCGTGATTGGCAGGTCATCATTTTCTTTGGAGGTGGTAACACCAGCTGGTGTTGAGCGCTGTCCGACAGCGATAGCACCACCTTTGGATCAAGGCAACCTAACATGTCCGCCTGCATCTTCCTCACAGACCGGCAGTTTGCCGGGGACACCCTTATCAACCCCGTCTAAGCACAATAGCCAGCCCTCGGTCCCTCAGATGTGGACAAGTAAAAGACCATTTCCTCCTAGCCATGAGAAAGCTAAGAGGTTGAATTTCACCATCTGCAAGCTCTTGGCTACAGAAATGCTGCCTTTCCGCCTGGTGGACACAGAGGATTTTCGAGACCTTATGTCCGTCGCAGTGCCCCAGTACCAGATGCCCAGTCGGCACTACTTCTCAAAGAAAGGTGTGCCTGCGCTCCACCAGCATGTCGCACACAACATCACCGCTTCTTTGAGAAACTCTGTGTGACAGGGTGCATTTCACCACAGACACTTGGACGAGTAGGCATGGACAGGGGCGTTACATGTCGCTGACTGGGCACTGGGTAACTATGGTGACAGCAGGACAAGGGGCTGCTGTCCAAGTCTTGCCGTCCCCACGAGTTGTGCGTCAATCCTCTTTATGTCAAAGTTCCTCCACTGCTTCTGCCTCCTCAACCTCCTCTCGGTCTTCCACCTGCACCCAAAGCCTGTCTGGTCATGCCACAAGCTTTCTAACTGCGCAGAAGGGATCCTGCACACCTCCTTACTATGCTGGCAGTAGGGCTCAACGTCATCAGGCGGTTTTTACATTGAAATGTCTGGGAAATGTGAGTCACACAGCTGAGGAGTTGTGGTCAGCTCTGGAGAACCAATTTCATGAATGGTTGTCTCCACTGGACCTGAAACCAGGGAAGGCCGTGTGCGACAATGCTGCAAACCTGGGTGCGGCCCTTCGCCGGGGCAATGTCACACACGTGCCTTGTATGGCTCACGTGTTGAACCTGGTTGTCCAGCAATTTTTAGCCCACTATCCCAGACTAGATGGCCTTCTGCAGAGGGCACGGTCGCTGTGTGCTCACTTCCGCCGTTCGCATCCCGCAGCTCAGCGACTTACATCTCTACAGAAGTCGTTGGGCCTGCCACTTCACCGGCTAAAATGCGATGTGCCTACCCGGTGGAATTCAACTCTGCACATGTTGCAGCGACTGTGGCAGCACCGACAAGCCCTGGTGCAATACGTTCTGACGTATAGCCTGGGCCAACGAGATTCAGAGGTGGGGCAAATCACGCTGGAGGAGTGGTCTCAGATCAGGGACCTATGCACCCTTCTGCACAGTTTTGAAATGGCGACGAAGATGTTTAGTGCTGACGATGCCATTATCAGCATGACTATTCCGGTGATTTACATGCTGGAGCACATGTTAAACAGAATTCGGAGTCAGGTGGTGGCACAAGAGGAGGTGGAGGAAGTAGAGGAGGAGGAGTTGTATGCGGAAGGGCTAACATCTGCAAGGTCCAGACGGTCGGCAGCACCAAGGCGGCAGGCATGTGAGGGTGGGGGAGATGGTTTTACCAGGGCGCATGGTAGCAGCCAAACTAGTGAGGAAGGTGCAGGAGCCCAGGAAGAAGTGGAGGACGAACTGATGGAAGACTCATCAGATGAGGGAGACCTTGATCACATTTCTGTTGTGCGAGGTTGGGGGGAGAGGACAGAGGAAGGAAGCATGATTGTTACCTCGCCACCAACACAACAGGGACTTGGTGCTCCTGGATGCGCAACACACATGAGTGCCTTCTTGCTGCACTACCTGCAACATGACCCTCGAATTGTGAGAATTAGAAATAATCCTGACTACTGGGTTGCCACACTGTTAGATCCCCGGTACAAAAGTAAATTTGCAGAAATTATTCCTGCCATAGAAAGGGATGCACGCATGCAGGAGTATCAGCAGAGACTGTTGCAGAATCTTACATGTGCTTTTCCACAAAATACCAGTGGTGCACGTAGTGAATCTCACAGTTCCAACTTGCCAACCGTGGGACCGTCAAGTGTTCAGCACTCAAACCGTAACAGAACCACAGTATCTGCTGGTAACATCAATTTTGCGGAATCATTTCACCACTTTTTTAGCCCATCCTTTGCAAGGCCACAGGAGACAAGAAGTCTGACACATAGTCAACGCCTAGAGACGATGGTACAGGAGTATTTCCAAGTAAACATTGAAGCCACGACTGTGTCACTGGACCCTTGCTCTTTTTGGGCTTCCAATCTGGATAAATGGCCGGAGCTAGCCACTTACGCCTTGGAGATCTTGTCATGCCCCGCAGCCAGCGTTCTGTCTGAACGTGTGTTCAGCGCTGCTGGTGGTGTGCTGACAGATAAGCGCACGCGGCTCTCCACTGATAATGTAGACAGACTCACGTTCATAAAGATGAACAAATCATGGATCCGAAACGACTTTTCTACCCCTGCGTCATCCTGGGGAGAGTAAAAGCTTGATGATTGGTTAAAATCACCCTACCAACCGTTTTAAGCTTTCAAATTACTAATCATGTTTATCTGTATCTTGACTGGAAAATAATTTGGGCTTTGTAGCAGTGTGCAGCACTGATCCTATTAGGCCATCTATACTAAAGCTTCACCAGATTTAAAATTAAAAATAATTTTTAGCTGCATCTAGCCCGGAAAATAATTTTGGGGCTCCGAGATGCGCAAGGCACATAAGTGCCTTCTTGCTGCACTACCTGCAGCATGACCCTCATATTGTCAGAATTCGAAGTAATCATGACTACTGGGTTGCCACACTCTTAGATCCCCCAAACTTTTCGATCAACCTTTTCATTTTAATAAAGACCAAAAAAATGGTCATTTTTGAAATTATAAGCATTAGCAGGTTGTTAGAAACTGAAATCAAACAGTTTTCAACTCAAAACTTTATTCTAGGTGATGTTACATTTTCACATAGGACCCCTTGTTCGAAAGGAGCTTCTGAACTCTCTCGTCCATTGAATTTGTCAGGTTTTGGATGGTTTCTGCTTCAATTGTTTTGCATGAGGACAGAATACCCTCCGAGAGCTGTTGCTTAGATGTGAACTGCCTCCCGCCATCATAGACACTCCTTTTAATGATGCTCCAAAGGTTCTGAATGGGGTAGAGGTCAGGGGAGCATGGGGGTCACACCATAAGTTTGTCCCCTTTTATGCCCATATCAGCCAGAGATGCAGATGTTTTATGTGCAGCATGAGATGGTGCATTATCATGCAGAAAAATGATCTTGCTGTGAAATACACGGTTCTTCTTCTTGAACCATGGCAGGAAGTGCTGTTTGAGAAAATCCACATACATTATGGAGTTCATCTTTAGCGCCTTCAGGGATCCTAAAGGGGCCGACAATCTCTCTCCCCATGATTCCAGCCCAAAACATTACTCCACCTCCTCCTTGTTGGCGCTGTAGCCGTGTTTGCGTGGGGTGTCCATCAACCAGCCATCCTCCACTCCATCCATCTGGACCATCGAGCGCTGCACGGCACTCATCCGTGAACAAAACAGTTTTGAAATCAGTCTTCATGTAATGTTTGGCCCACTGGAGCCGTTTCTGCTTGTGTGAAGTGGATAGAGGAGGTCGACAGGATGGCGCATGCACAGCTGCAAACCTCTGAAGGACCCTGCATCTTGTTGTTCGGGGGACGTTGGAGGCACAAGCAGCTTCAAAAACTTGTCTGCTGCTATGACAAGGCTTTTTTGCCGCTGCTCTTTCAACCTGACGTAATTGCCTGTAGGAAAGAGTCCTCAATTTGCCCTTATCAGCACGCACACGTGTGTACTGTGAATCAGCTACATACTTCTTGATTGCCAAGACACTTCATCCTGATCATCGCACAATGTTGATTGTAGTCATGCCTTGACCTAAACACTCCACAATTTGTTGCTTCTCAGCAGCCGACACATCCTTTTTCTTTCCCATTTTGGCAGAAAATGTAGGCTGCTTAATAATGTGAGAGAGCCTTCTTAAGTAGTCTTGCCTTTCATTGGACACACCTGCCAAACTAATTAGCACAGGTGTCTGCAATTGCTTACAGTGATATAAAGAGCCCTGACACACATCACCATCAATGAGTTTAACTGACAAACAAACAAATTCTTCCCTTATCACTCCGAAACACTTTTTGTATAATAATTTGGAACGCAGTGTACATGTGCTTTTCCACAAAACACCAGTGGTTCACGTAGTGAATCTTACAGTTCTAACTTGCCAACCGTGGTCTGTATGGAGTTGTTCAATAAAGGGCCCAAAATTAAGATAACATAGATGGGAGAGGTCTCTATGAATAGGAATTCCTAAGTATTTGATACCCTGTGAGGGCCAGGCAAAGGGAAAGTTGGACTGGATCGAATCCTATATGGATTTGGGGAGGGAGACATCGAGGGCCTCAGACTTCGCTGCATTGATTTTAAAATTTTACCATGTAACAAAGTGATCTATTTCAGCCATAACAGCATGGATGGATATATGTGATTGAGTGATATATACTAGGACATCATCAGCAAATAGAGAGCACTTGTACTCGGTGCCTCCCACCTCAATCCACCTAATATTGGGGTTATGGCCAATTGATGAGAGCAGGTGCTCCGTCACTAGGATGTATAAGAGAGGGGACAGAGGACATCACTGCCTTGTCCCATTGGTGATTGTGAAAGGTGATGAAAATGTTCTGACGCACCCCCTGGGCCTTGGGACACCCGGAGCCGGACCCTTTTTGGTGGATGCTGGTGGTTGTAGTCTTCGTGGCGGCGACCCAGTTCCGTGGCTCAGGGCAGTCAAACCAGTGGCGGAACTATTTATGTGGTTTTCATGTTTAAATGTCCGACTACGCCACCCGTGGATTGCGGTCAGAGTGAACCGCCGCTACAGGGCAGACCACTGAGGCTGGTGTTGTGGGTGCAGCAGAGCGTAGCATAACTCCCCACGGGAGGAGTATAGCCTCAGGGCAGTGTATGCGGAGGATGGGGGTGATGGTGCAGGGCAGCAGCAGTAACGACACGGAGTCAGTGATGCAGTTCAGGGCCTTTACTCACAGTTCTTATTATCCAGACCACGTCTGCAGGTAACGGCTGCCCACGTCGTACTGTGCTCACCAGGTGAGGGGCTCAGACAACTCCCAGATAACTTTGGAGCACTTCACAGGACCCCCTTTGTGTGTCCTTTGTCTGGCCTTTCTTACCAACACTTCTGTCCGGCTGCATCGGGCCTCCTCTTGGTAAACTTGGCGCCAGTTTCCCTGACCCTATGTGGTGCCTTCCTAGCGGGTGTAGCGAGGGGCTGCGCCACATAAAATGTCAGAGCCTCCGGTTTCTAGCTGAGGGTCGTTTCCTGCCTCCACTAGTTCGGGGACCGGTCTCCCCCTTTGGCCTGACCCCTCCACGCAGGTGGATTCGGGCGTGCGGTGGCGACTCGCCCATCCGCACCCCTGGGATCCCTTCATTCCTTGTTCCTGGAGCCTTCTCCGCTCCTCTTCCTTCCTTCTCCCTCTTCCAGGCCTGGGCCTCTGTTACTAGGCCCGCCTCCGGAGCAGAGCTCATGCAGAGCCCCTGCTCCCTGCCACTTCTGCTCAGACTTCTCTGCACTGAACTAAGATGGTGCCCACCTTTTATACTCCCTTCTCAATGCACCCAGGAACTGCTTCCTCCCTGCTCCTGCACTACAGGGTTCCCCTTCCTCAGTGTTCCCTCCCCCCACTCCAGCCAGGGACAGGGACTGTCGTGCCCATCTCAGGGGCATATTGGTCGCCCTGCCCCACGGCAATGTGGTGTAATGCATGCAGGTGTCGGGTCCTGATCCACACTCCATCCTTACCTGAGAGTGAGATATCACACCTCTGGGTGAGGTGCAATACGTCTGTAGCAACCGAGCCCTCAGGGTGCTACAGTTCCATTTATCTTCAGCCTAGGTGACGTATTGCGATACAGGGCCGTGATTTTGGCTATAAAAGGGTCCCCTAGACCCCTACCCCAAGCTTTTTAAGAGAATCATATATGGCGTGCCAGGAGACTCTATGGAATGCTTTCTCAGCATCCAACGAGAGTATCTAATTACAAATTTTTAACTGCATCTAGCCCAGGAAATACTTTGTGCCTAGTAGCAGTGTCTGCTAGTGAGCGGATTATCCCGGCTGTTAAGCAAGCTGCACCACCTGTAGTTTAGACACTTAATTTTTTCAAAGGAAATGCTTCGGGACCATGGGATACTTAGTGAAGAGCATCAGGAGGCACCCCAAGGCATAGGGGCTGGGACTGGCAGTAGGATGCCTTGCGGTGGACAGCCGAGCTCGATCCTTATAAAAGCTTTTTAACTGCAGCAGCTTTAGTGGACGCTACTGGAGCTGGAATTACCGCGGCTGCTGGCATGAGACTTGCCCTCCAATAGATCCTTGTAAATGGATTTAAAGTGTATTCATTCAAATTAGAGAGACAATTTAAATTAAAAAGCTTAGAGTTGCCTCCACCACAGGGGGGCTCGCTCGACCCACCAGCGGACAGGCACCAGTATTGGGAGAGGGGGGCTGGCCGTCAGGGTTCACCGCGGCTCTGGCACAAACCCGGCGACACGGAGGTGGCACGGGCAGGAGCGGACTGGCCGTGTCGGCTTCTCACTTTTTGGATTTTAGAAGGGCATGACATGCCTATATCTGTGTCTCCCCCTCCTTTTACTCCTCCACCTCTTTTATTTTCGCATGACTATATGTACTTGTCACTTTTCCATGTGTTAGTTATGTCTTCTGAGCAGTTTGTCAGCTTTTGGACACCTTTGAAGGTGTTTTCTATGTGTTTCTATGTGTTTTTGTTTGCCTGCCATTGGTTTTAACGGTGTTCGAAGGTGTTCGACGAACAGTTCGACGAACAGTTCGGCGAACACACGGGTGTTCGACGAACCGAACTCGAACACTACGGGGGTGGCTCAACACTAATCATGACATCATCGGATCTAGTAAGTGCTCAGAATGCCACACAGAGGATGTTGGTTGTAGAAGTGAAGATGAAGACGGCCCTGGTCTAATTGCCACAGGAGACCGGACTGGATGCAGGACCAGGGCAACGCAAATCTTTTTGCTCAAATGTAGGACACATTTCCATATTACACAGTTTTTAATACTGATTCTAAAGTGGCCAACTAAAGAAAGCAAAAAAAAACACTAAAAAGATAAATGTTTAACATACATTAAAAATAAGGCACTATATAAAGTACATATACCAGGTGGTATTGACTCGCCCAGGGGGATATGAGGGAGACTCGGTACCCGGGCCTTTACCTTCTGTGGGATGTCACGGCAGTCGGCTCCCGGGCCCGTACCCTGAGGTCACTCTTTAAAAGGGGTTTGTTAACAGTTTGTCTCGTGACGCCACCTGTGGCTCCTGGTAATGGGCACCAGCGCTGCTGCAGACCTCCGGGGGTGATGGGATGGCAGCTGGGATGTTTCTGCTCCCCACAGGCGGAGCGGGCCCCTGGGGCAGGGTTGATAGAAGGGATGCAGGTGAGAGGTGGCCCGGTCGGGTCAGGGGGAATGACGGACACGCACACAGGGGATTCGCTTCAGTACCTTTACTGGTGCAACGGCAGGTATGGTCCAGGGTACTTAATAGGAAGGGGGGCACTTCAGGACTCTCCCCAGTGAGCGTGTAGTAGGCCTCCTGGTCCGTTTCTTCCTTTATCTAAAGCTTCTGGCCAGCCTGGAACTAGGCCTAGCTTCTATGCTGTTTCACTCTCTCATCTGTCTGCTTGGTAATAGAACTTTTTCTCTGGCAACCACTATCCCTGGACGCTGGGGCCTTCGTGGTTCCTAGTTCTGTAAGATGATGATAGCTTCAGGTTGACCAGGGATA
The DNA here is from genome assembly GCF_046119375.1 of Phyllobates terribilis. NCBI lineage: Eukaryota > Metazoa > Chordata > Amphibia > Anura > Dendrobatidae > Phyllobates > Phyllobates terribilis. Next base: position 756,994,254 of record NW_027362763.1, on the reverse strand, counting down.
TGGAATCCTCCTGGTATGCCAGTTGTCCCTACTGGGTGAAGAGGACCCTGTAGGTGCGGACCTGGTGTCCGGCTTGTGTCCTGGGGTGAGCTTTAGATGCTCCTCTGCCCCCTTAACTCCACTCTCCTTGCCTCCGGCCACACTCGGGGCCCTCAGCTCAGCAGCACAAGTGCTGCTCCTTCGCTGATCTAAGTGTCAGCACAAACTCTCTCTACCTAACTCCACCCTCCGTATATATATCCCTAACAGGGCTCCCTCTGGTGGTATGAGGTGGAAGGGTGGAGGTGTCTGTGATGTAATGAGGGCCTCTGGTGGAGAAGTCTGTCCATGCACCCTTTTGGGTCCTGTGGTACCTGTAGTAGCAGGGTGCCACATTCCCCCCTAGTACAATTCAGTACTCCTGGACTGAAGAATTTTTGTAAAACAAGTAACAACAACAACAATGATAATAACAATAACACATAACAAAGTTACAGTGAGTCCCATAACCAGGTGTCCATCTCACTGGTGAAGGTGCAACATAAGTAGTATGAGGGACCCGCCTGAAAACCCTCAACGTAGGCCCTGGGCGTGGCTACAGGGCATAAGTGATACAGGTGTTGGACCACGTCTTCGGCCACGCCAAACGGGTTTTTGTTCAGTGGTCTTTTAATATAAAACCAGTAGGGGGCACTTCAATAAGTGCAACTATTTACAACGGAAAGTTTTTCGGTTATTCACCGTCCATAACCTACAGTCTTTATACCCTCACGGGTAACTAAAGGCACACATATAACATTTTCAGTTCACATAATAATTAACAGTAAGCAATAACCAACTGGGTAACTATTTACACTGTAGGCATTTTGTATCTTATTCCCTATACCTGGCAGGGATTTGGCCTTGTGTGCTGCGTGTGGATCTACGTAGCACTGGGGTGATACTGGTGTCTGTGCATGCACTATCTGCTAACCTATCAGGTCTATGTGCGGGTAAGTTATAGAACTGCCTCAACATCTCTATAGGACTGGCAAGTGCACTGTTTACTGGACCCTCAGGCTCTGCTTCAACTGGTGATCCTCCTCTTACTGGGGACTCTTCCTGTTCCTGAGCAGGTTCTTCTAGGGTGCTTACATGCTCTTCTTGTGGTGGAGGTTCTTCTGGTGGCTGACAGAAGTGTATCACTGGTATGATAACTGCTCCATCGAGTTGAGGCCAGTCCGCGGGGAAGTCTCCTAGAACTGTATGAACTACATCTTCCTTGGGTTTTTCCAGTGTTATAAGAGGTACTTCTTCCTCCTGTGTCTTCAGTAGACCTGGGCACAATTTCAAGTGTTCTCTTGAGACTGTTGTGGCTGTCCTACCTCCATCCTTGCTGATCAGGCAAGTTTTGGTGTTGTCAAATTTGGAATTTAACACTGTGTAGGGCTCTCTTTCCCACTGATCATCGAGCTTGTGACCTCTTCTTTTCCACTTTAGCACTATTTCCCTGGGTGCCAAGGGTTCTGCTGGTGCATGCCTGTTATACTGGTCTTCTTGTCTTTCCCTGACTTTGTTTAGGTTGTCTTCAACACAGGCCTGTACTTTCCTGTACGGCTCTTGCCGATTTGTGTCTCAGTCTTCAGTGGACATATCTGCAGCAGGTTCTACCACTCTGAGTTCCAGGTCCATGGGCAATTTTCCAGGTCTTGCTCTCATGAGGTAAGCTGGGGTACAATTAGTAGAACTCACAGGTATGTGGTTATACAGGTCCACTAGGTCAGGTAGCTTTTCTGGCCACTGGTTCCTCTCTTCCAAAGGTAGGGTTTTTAACAGGTCAATGACGATGTTATTCATTTTCTCGCACATACCGTTGGTTTGGGGATGATATGGTGTAGTCCGGATCTTCTTGCATCCATACAGGTGACAGAATTCTTTAAACAGCTCAGCTTCAAAAGCAGGGCCTTGATCTGTTAGCACCTTGTCCGGGTATCCATGGGGCCTGCAGAAGTAGGTTTGGAATGTTCTTGCTGCAGTTTCTGCTGTCAGATCCTTGACAGGAGCTACCACCAGGAACCGGGAATAGCGATCCACTATGGTCAGGGCATAGGAATAGCCTGACCTGCTGGGCGACAGTTTGACGTGATCCAGAGCGACAATCACCACGGGTTGGGTTGTTTTGATGGACTGCAAGGGTGCTTTCTGACTTCCGTAGTCTTTCCTTCTGAGGCTACAGGGCCCACAATTCTGGCACCACCTTTCTATGGAACTCCGCATTCCAACCCAATAGAACTGGTCCCTCAGCAGGGTTTCCAGCTTCTTCCAGCCAAAATTACATGATTGGTCATGGTATGTGTAGCATCGGCTTCTCTGCCCCCTGTCAGGCAGAGACGCCGTCCCTCTCACCGCCGCGCTCCCTGCCCGGCGTCCTCCAGCGCTCCTCTTCCTGCTTCTGCTGCCGGCGCGCGCAGCTTCCCGGGCACTGTGCTAATGGCGCGCACGCGCTCACTCCCTCTTAAATGGGCTACGCGCGCCGCCCTAAGGAGTCCCCGGCCAATTGCCGGAGGCCCTCCCATATATAAGGCACCTCCTCAAAAAGGTGCCCGAGCAATAGTTGATGCACAGTATACTTACCTCTGCTTCAGCCCTCAGGTCCCGCTGCTTGCCTGTCTTCTAGTCCTGCCCGCCAGCCTGACTATCAGTCCAGTCCGCCAGCCTGACTACCCTCCAGCCCGACAGTCTGTCTTCCGTTGAGTCCGCCAGTCTGTCTATGGGCTTTGCCCGCCTGCTTACCTGGAAGCACCTGCTTGTTACCTGTCAGCCTACCTGGAGGCTCCTGCCTGTCACTTGCCGTGACCACCTGTCTGCCTACCTGGAGGCTCCTGCCCGTCACTTGCCGTGACCACCTGACAGCCTACCTAGAGGTTCCTGCCCGTCACTTGCCGTGACCACCTGTCTGCCTACCTGGAGGCTCCTGCCCGTCACTTGCCGTGACCACCTGACAGCCTACCTAAAGGCTCCCGCCTTTCGCCTGCTGTCTCTGCCAGTTCATCTACCCGGATCTCTCGTCAGCCTGCCTGCTGTGCCCATCTGCAGTATCGGTCAGTCTCAGCCATCTGACCCGTGGGAGTCACCTGCTCGCTTACAAGGTCGTCCCCAGAGTAGCACCTGGTCCCTCTGCTCGGTCCCTCCCTGGTCACGGAGTCGTTAGCCGCCGTACGACCTTGGTCGGTCCAAGTGGATACTTAGTTAAGCCCCTCTGGGTCCCTCCTTGCACCGCAGCACAGAGGTTCCACCATCCGGCCAGTAGGCCTCTAGCACCATCTGGATATCCGTCCTGGGCACTACAATCTGCCACACCATTTCATGGGTTCTAGGGTTTACATACCTCCTGCACAGCTTTTCTCTGTAGATGAACAGCCGGCTTCTCTCATTCCACAGGTGTTTGGCTTGGGGAGGAGCATCCTTCTCCAGATGAGAACCTTCTTGGGTTATCAGTCTTTTGATGAGGCTGACAACCGGGTCACTGTCCTGGGTCTCCTTCCAGTTGTGATGAGGTAAAGGGTTTAGCGTCTTACCATGACGTCTTCTGGAGGTGCGTTGCTCGTGGACCATTCCATTTCTGTGGAAAGCAGGTAATTCAATTTCTTCTAGGTCATCCACTTCATCCTCGGTGTCCGACTGGTGGGGCATTCTTGACAGGGCATCAGCATTGGTGTTCTTGTGACCTGCCCGGTCCCCTGTTCCATGGCTCCCAACCTGGCTGTCTCCAGGTGTGTCAAGGGGTTATTGTCGGTAAAGGCTGTGAATTTAGTTGAGGCTAGGTAATTCTTGAATCTTTCAGTGATAGCCCAGACCAAGGCCAGGAACTCCAGCTTGAAGGAACTGTAATTCTCCGGTTTCCTCTCAGTAGGGCAAAGCTCTCTACTGGCATAGGCAATTACCTTTTCTCTGCCGTTTTGCTTCTGGGACAACACAGCTCCCAGTCCCTCATTGCTGGCATCTGTGTATAACAGGAAAGGTTGGCTGAAGTCTGGGTAAGCCAGGATTTCCTCACCGGTTAGGGCTTCCTTCATTAATGCAAAGGACTCAGTCTGTTCTTTGCCCCACTGGAATGGGAGACTTTTACCCCTTTTGGACTGTCCTACTAGGAGATCTTGTAAAGGTGCTGCCTTTTTGGTGTAGTCCTTAATGAACCTCCTGTAGTACCCGACCAGTCCCAGAAATTGACGTACTTCTTTGAGGTTCCTTGGTTCAGACCACTTCTGAATGGCAGTAACCTTCTCCGGGTCTGGTGCTACCCCCTCTGAGCTGACCACGTGTCCCAGGTACTGAACCTTCCGTTTGAGCAGGTGGCACTTGGAAGGGTTTAGTTTCATCCCATACCGGGACAATGCCTCAAATACCTCAGCCAGGTGCTTTAGATGGTCTTCATACGTCCTCGAGTACACGATAACGTCATCCAGGTATAGCAGCACTGTCTCAAAGTTCCGGTGTCCCAAGCAACACTCCATCAACCTCTGGAACGTTCTGGATGCATTGCAGAGTCCAAATGGCATGTTGTTGAATTCGCACAATCCCATCGGGGTGGTGAAGGCTGTCTTCTCCCGGTCTTCCTCAGCAACAGAGACTTGCCAGTACCAGCTAGTGAGATCCAATGTAGAGAAATAATTGGCAGATTTTAGTGCAGCCAGGGATTCCTCTATACGGGGCAAAGGGTATGCATCCTTATGTGTTATTCGATTAATTTGTCTATAATCTACACACATCCTCATGCTACCGTCCTTCTTTCTGACCAGGACCAGAGGAGCTGCCCAGGGGCTACAGCTATCCCTTACTACCCCTGCCTTTTTCATGTCATGCAACATTTCTTTTACTTTTTGGTAATGTGCTGGTGGTATGGGTCTGTAACGCTCCTTAATGGGTGGATGGTTACCTGTGGGTATGTGGTGTTGTACCCCTTTGACCCTTCCAAAATCAAGTGGGTGTTTACTAAACACCTGTTCATATTCCTGAACCACTCTGTAAACACCGTGTTTTTGATAGACAGGAGTGGTGTCAGTTCCAACATGGAGCTGTTGACACCATTCCTCCAGCTGGGTTTTGGAGTCATTGTCCTCCACTGTATCTGGTGGGGTCAAGGATTCCACTGTGTGTATGGCATTATTATTCACAGTATACAGTCTGGCAACAGTGGCGTATCTTGGCAATTTGACTTCCTCCTCCCCACAATTTAGGAGGCGTACGGGTACCATCCCATTGCGCACATCAACTACCCCTCTAGCAGTTAGGAGTTAACGGGCTCTTGAGACCTATTGCTGCCCTACACCAAATCAGCATTTCACTCAATGGGGGAATCACAATGAGTATCGGGTCTGTCACCCGTACATTTACCAATCTCACCACCTGTTAGTTTTACCTGTTGCTGGTACAGGAGGGCTCGAATCTCCCTCTGGAGCACCTTCCTCTGCCCTGGTCTGACAGTGTCAGCAATCTGTTGGAGTAAAAACAACACTTCTCCCAAACAGTTACCAACAACATTTGTGCCAGGTATCATATATGGGTTTGTATCACCAGGGTTAGACTCTATTACAATCAGTCCTTGGTCCTTTAGTTCCACTCTTCCCACCTTCACTGTCACGTCCTTAACCCCGACCAGGTTAAGAGGAAGGCCATTAGAAGCATTTCCAGAGAGGTTTGGGGCTGGCGGGTGGAGTTCATCTATGGACCAGTACCTTTTGTAAAGGACATCAGGTATAATGGTTACCTGTGACCCGGTGTCCAGTAATGCAGGTGTTGCTATGCCGTCCAGCACAATGGACAGGAAAGGCCTTCCTCCTACAAACCGTTTGTACCAGATCGATGGGCCTGGTTGATCTACTCCTGGGTGTCGGCCCTTGGCCCCAGGGTTTGCCCATTTAAAGGACAGATCCATGTGGTGTGGCCTACCTTGTGGCAACGGTAGCAAATGAGTTCACCTGGAGGGCGAGGTCGGTGGTTGGTCCTCCCACGGGGTGGCGTTGTCCTCCCTCTTCTCCTCATCCAGGGGACATCGTCAGGACTGTCGGCGACTAGGATCCTTCATTCCGGCTCAGGCTCCGTCTGTAGCTACAGGGCACTCAGGACAGTGGCCAGGGTTTTACTTAGCTGACGCACTTCAGAGCGCAGGCTGTCCAGCTCGCTAGGGGACGCTGCTTGCACTTTTGCCTCAGCCGCTAATGAAGGGACAGTGAGTGCTGTGGGCATTGGGGTGGCCCCACCCTGGTAACGCTGGACAGCAGTATCTGATGTTTCCAGGTGCTGAAGGCCCTTAATAGCCATGTCCCTCAGGGCATCAAAGGTGGCATTTGGATGATCTAAGGCCCACCACCGTACAGTTCTGCTCTCCTCCTGGGACCTTAACCCCCGGATGAATTGGTCTATCAGCATTTTGTCCTCATCATGTATGCTGGCTGGACTAACCTGTTTGAAGGCCCACAGGGCCTCTTGTAAATGCCAGGCATAATCCCGGATACTGTCCTCAGGTTTCTGAGTATAGTGGTAGAACCTCATCCAAAGATCTGTCTCAGTGCGGTTTTCAAAGACAGTTTGCAGTCTCTTAAATATGATAGATATGGATTCCTGGTCTGCAGCTGGCCAGGTTTCAACTTCCAGTTCTGCGGCACCAGCCAATTGTCCCAGCACAACAGCGGCTCTCTGTTTACCAGTCATTGAGTACATGTCCAAGACACCGCATACTTTCCCTTTGAACCCAGACAGGGTGTCTGGTTTGCCGTCATACTGGGGAAGCCATTTCATTCTTGGGACGTAAGGCAGGGCCATGGGTATCACTGGAGTCACGACCCCTGCTGGTGGGGCGGCCGCTCCGGCCTGAGCAGCGCCGGGTGCAAGTTGAGCATGGGGAGCGTTAACCGGTGCTCCGGCGTCGCGCTGGTCGTCGGCCAAGGTTGCGCCCCCTTAATAAACCGTAGCCTACCTTCTTTACTTTTACCAGGTAGGCCGCAGCTCCACAGATCACGGTCTCCTTCCAGGACCTAACGCTTCCTGATGCGGCGTCAGAGCGCGAGGCGGGGCTTGAGCTTCACGCGCTACCAACGGTCACGCCTCTCTGGTTCCCGCGGTTATGCCCCTCTTCTTCCCGCGCGGCGACGCGGTAATGGCGGCGATGTTCACCACAGTTCAAACACAGTTCAAATATGGCACACAGTACCCGGTAGTAATGGGCACGAAATCCTGTTCGTGACGCCAGGAAGAGATGACTCGCCCAGGGGAATATGGGGGAGACTCGGTACCCGGGCCTTTGCCTTCTGTGGGATGTCACGGCAGTCGGCTCCCGGGCCCGTACCCTGGGGTCACTCTTTAAAAGGGGTTTGTTAACAGTTTGTCTCGTGACGCCACCTGTGGCTCCTGGTAATGTGTACCAGCACTGCTGTAGACCTCCGGGGGTGATGGGATGGCAGCTGGGATGTTTCTGCTCCCCACAGGTGGAGCGGGCCCCCGGGGCAGGGTTGATAGAAGGGATGCAGGTGAGAGGTCGCCCAGTCGGGTCAGGGGGAATGACGGACACACACACAGGGGATTCGCTTCAGTACCTTTACTGGTTTAACGGCGGGTATGGTCCTAGGTACTTAATAGGAAGGGTGCACTTCAGGACTCTCCCCAGTGAGCATGTAGTAGGCCTCCTGGTCCGTTTCTTCCTTTCTCTAAAGCTTCTGGCCAGCCTGGAACTAGGCCTAGCTTCTATGCTGTTTCACTCTCTCACCTGTCTGCTTGGTAATAGAACTTTTTCTCTGGAAACCACAATCCCTGGACGCTGGGGCCTTCGTGGTTCCTAGTTCTGTAAGATGATGATAGCTTCAGGTTGACCAGGGATATGGAATCCTCCTGGTATGCCAGTTGTCCCTACTGGGTGAAGAAGACCCTGTAGGCGCGGACCTGGTGTCCGGATTGTGTCCTGGGGTGAGCTTTAGATGCTCTTCTGCCCCCTTAACTCCTCTCTCCTTGCCTCCGACCACACTCGGGGCCCTCAGCTCAGCAGCGGACGTGCTGCTCCTTCACTGATCTAAGTGTCAGCACACTCTCTCTCTACCTAACTTCACCCTCCGTATATATATCCCTAACAGGGCTCCCTCTGGTGGTATGAGGTGGAAGGGTGGAGGTGTCTGTGATGTAATGAGGGCCTCTGGTGGAGAAGTTCGTCCATGCACCCTTTTGGGTCCTGTGGTACCTGTAGTAGCAGGGTGCCACAGTATACTACGTGATGTCCACTTTGAAAAAATATATTTAGGTGTAAATAAATGCTTGGTATGATGTACTGTCCCTGAATAATCCTAGTAATCACTACAATACTGTAGAGGTTGGCACACCAAAAATAGCGATATGGCGCCCCAGCTAAACATATACTCACCCTGAAAAGCCATAATATAGTGGCCAATGCTCTTATTTTTTTATGCTCTTTATGTGTTTGCGTAAGTTTCCTTCCTTATTCCATATGCAAATTACCTCTTCAAAGAGTAAGAGGACTAGAACTCTAGTGCCAGCTATTCGAAGTAGCAATTCTATAAATCAATATTGATCCTTTAACGAGTCTTACATTATGACTTTGTATAAAAGCCAAACCAGAATCTCAATTTACAGACACGTATTTTGTGGTGTTGCCCCTCATCAGTGCAAAGCATGAGATCTCATTTGGCTGTATGACGGGCCTATGACTGGGGTCTCCTCCAGAAATATACTGATTAATTATCTCTGAATGGAACTGACCCTAGTGTGCAATGCTGAGACAAAAACTGTCATTGTGATCCCAGTTGGAAACATAGTAATGTGTGAATAAAGACATCACTGTACAGCGCTGCAGAATATATCTGCGCTATATAGATAACAGAATTAAATAAATCCATAAACTAGATAATTGTAGATGAATGTGGTGTGATGTTTAGCTGGAACCTCATTTAACAGATATACCGTAATTAATCTCCCCAAGATAATAATGTGAAAAAGTCAGACAAAGCAATTATTAACAGAATGACTACCACAGTGATGCCTGCATTAAAATGTAAACAACCAATTTGCATATACTTAAAAAAATAATTACCCACTGTACAAAAAGTGACAGATAAGCAAAGTACATAACATTTACATGGGAGAATAATTAAAATTCTTTGATGTGTTTGGATAGATTTGATAAATTGTACTTGTGGTTTTTGTCTTGTTCTTTTCTCCACATTAAATTTTTTTCAATAAAAAAAAAACTTATACAAAATAAATGTACAGTAGGTACGGAAAGTATTCAGACCCCTTTAAACTTTTCACTCTTTGTTTCATTGCAGCCATTTGGTAAATTCTAAAAAGTTCATTTTTTTTCTCATTAATGTACACTCTGCACCCCATCTTGATTGGAAAAAAAAACAGATATGTAGAAATTTTTGCAAATTTATTAAAAAAGAAAAACTGAACTATCACATGGTCATAAGTATTTAAGTATTCAGACCCTTTGCTCGGTATTGAGTAGAAGCACCTTTTGAGCTAGTACAGCCATGAGTCTTCTTGGGAATGTTGCAACAAGTTTTTCACACCTGGATTTGTGGATCCTCTGCCATTCTTCCTTGCAGATCCTCTCCAGTTCCATCAGGTTGGATGGTGAACGTTGGTGACAAGCCATTTTCAGGTCTCTCCAGAGATGCTCAATTCGGTTTAGGTCAGGGCTCTGGCTGGAACAGTAAAGAATGGTCACAGATTTGTTCTGAAGCCACTCCTTTGTTATTTTAGCTGTGTGCTTAGGGTCATTGACTTGTTGGAAGGTGAACCTTCGGCCAAGTCTGAGATCCAGAGCACTCTGGAAGAGGTTTTCATCCCGGATATCTCTGTACTTGGCTGCATTCATGTTTCCTTCAATTGCAACCAGTTGTCCTGTCCCTGCAGCTGAAAAACACCCCCATGGCATGATGCTGCCACCACCATCTTTCACTGTTGGGATTGTATTGGGCAGGTGATTAGCAGTGCCTGGTTTTCTCCACACATATCGCTTAGAATTATCACCAAAAAGTTCTTTGTCTCATCAGACCAGAGAATCTTATTTCTCATAGTCTGGGAGTCCTTCATGTTTTTTTGAGCAAACTCTATGCGGGCTTTCATATGTCTTGCACTGAGGAGGGGCTTCCATCGGGCCACTCTGCCATAAAGGCCTGACTGGTTGAGGGCTGCAGTGATAGTTGACTTTGTGGAACTTTCTCCCATCTCCCTACTGCATCTTTGGAGCTCAGCCACAGTGATGCTGGGGTACTTCTTTACCTCTCTCACCAAGGCTCTTCTCCCATGATTGCTCAGTTTGGCTGGACGGCCAGGTCTAGGAAGACTTCTGGTGGTCCCAAACTTCTTCCATTTAAGGATTATGGAGGCCACTGTGCTCTTAGGAACCTTGAGTACTGCAGAAATTCTTTTGTAACCTTGACCAGATCTGTGCCTTGACACAATTCTGTCTCTGAGCTCCCTGGGCAGTTCCTTTGAGCTCATGATTCTCATTTGGTCTGACATGCACTGTGAGCTGTGAGGTCTTATATAGACAGGTGTGTGCCTTTCCAAATCAAGTCCTATCAGTTTAATTAAACATAGCTGGACTCCAATGAAGGAGTAGAACCATCTCAAGGAGGATCACAGGGAAATGGACAGCATGTGACTTAAATATGAGTGTCTGAGCAAAGGGTCTGAATACTTATGACCATGTGATATTTCACTTTTTCTTTTTTAATAAATTTGCAAAAATTTCTACATTTCTTTTTTTTTCAGTGCAGAGTGTACTTTAATGAGAAAAAATAACTTTTTAGAATTTACCAAATGGCTGCAATGAAACAAAGAGTGAAAAATTTAAAGGGGTCTGAATACTTTTCATACCCACTGTATTACACCCATGCAATTACTATTTTGATGATGACACATCCCTGTTAACCTCTTGCCTACGCAGCCAATTTTAATTTTTACATTTTCCCCTCCCTACTTCCGAGAGCCATAACTTTTTTGTTTCTCCACTGAAATAGTCGTATTACGGCTGGTTTGTTTGCAAGACGAGTTGTAGTTTCGACACCATCCATTTTACCATAAAATGTACTCAAAAAAAGTTGGGTTGATATGGTGAAAAAAAAATTTAATTCAGCTATAGTATTTTGGGTTTCATTTTTACAATGTCACCGAATGGTAAAGAAAAGTAACACTTGGAAACGTGATTCTCAAGGTCAGTGCGATTATGGCAATACCAAACATGCATAGATTTTATTTTTTTAATTATTATTTATTAAGTAGTGAAAACTAATTTGAAGTCTGGAAAATAAATAAAATGTGGTTTATGTTGCTATTTTCTGAGACCAATGTTACATATATTCCTACAGTAGCACAAAATATGGGGAATTTCTCGGCTCTATGATTTGATAGAATAGGTTAAAATTTTAAATGCCATCTGGACACTATATAAGGTGATTGATACTTGCGTTTTTTCTGTTCTATTGAGCTCAATAGACCAAGTGGTGAGTTGACTATCGAGAAAAAATTATTTTAATTTCAGGTCTATTGCAGAAAAGTAAAGATTTGCAGGTGTGTCTGGATCACCCAGACCCTTGTGCTATGCATTAGCAGCTCAGTCAGTTCAGGGCCACAGTGTTTCTAATGTTTGGTTTTCATTTACAGCTCATAAGTGTTGAGTTCTGTGTTTCTGGTTTGGCTTTTATTTTAAATCACGTGGCAAGGTCTGTTAAAGAGTCGCTATTGACTTTTAGGATTACTACTTCCAATAAATGTCACTAGACTAGTTCTCTTCCTCTCTGAAGAGGCATATTACATTTCCCAGCCGCCCCATGTCTCGTGTCATGATTATGCCCCAGTCGCCCCATGTCTCCTGTGATGTCTATTCCCCAACCACTTCATGTCTCCTGTGATGTCTATGCCCCAGCCGCCCCATGTCTCCTGTGATGCTTGTGCCTTAGCTGCCCCATGTCTCTTGTGATGTCTGTGCTCCAGCTGACCCATGTCTCCTGTGATGTCTATGCTTTAGCCGCCCCATGTCTCCTGTGATGTCTATGCCTTAGTCACCCCATGTCTCCTGTGATGTCTATGCCTCAGCTGACCCATGTCTCCTAAGATGTCTATGTCCCAGCTGACCCATGTCTCCTGTGATGACTATGCCCCAGCCGCCTCATGTCTCCTGTGATGTCTATGCCTTAGCCAACCCCATGTCTCATATAATGCCTATACCTTAGCCGCCTCATGTCTCCTGTGATGTCTATGCCTTAGCCGCTCCATGTGTGGCACCCCAGGGATCATGTTGCCACAGTGACATTGCCTCCCTCACAGGGGGTGATGCCATGCCAGGAAGCAAGGAGGGATCCCCTAATCAGGTATACCAGCATACAACACTTTCCTGGCTCCAGACCAGAAAGGGGAGCTCATCCCATTTACACTGGAATCTGGAGGCGGGGTTAGTAAGAGTTAGTTGAGGGGAGTTGAATTCAGGACAGGGGCGAGGAAGGACCTGGGGAAGGGAGCTGTGCACAAGCTCACCCCAGAGGAGACAAGTGCAAAGGAACCGGACACCGGAGTCCGTGGTTGTGGGGCACTGAAGACCCAGCAGCAGAATTCGGAGGGCAGGAGACTGCAGGTCTCCTGGCCCCACCAGACGCCCGGTGGCACAGCAGCACCATAGGGCCCAGCACCGCCACGTGGGAGCGACACATAAGGAAGGCCCGAGCTGCCTGCCATACGGGTGAGGAACAGACGTTTTACTCAAGGACGAGGGCCGCAGCATAGCTACAAGCAGCAGGGCCAAAGAGATTAGCGCAGAGGGAAGGCCTACAACTTCACCTGGCGAGGTGGATCCCTAACTTGCTCCCAGGCCGCCCGGACCTCTACTACCAGCTAGTACCCGTGCCCCGGTCTGCTTAACAAACCGCAAGTAAAGATAAGAGGAAACCGCCATTAAGCTGTGGACTGGTCATTATCTGCGCTATGACCTGCACTACACTACACAGCAACATCTACCTCATCAAATCATCAATACACTGCCCTGGAGCTTAGCTCTGCCTGTGGAGAGCTGAACGAACTCTGCTGCGTCACCATCAGCTCCATTGAATCTGCACCACAGCAGCGGCTCCATATAGCCGCATACCACAGGTTGCGTCACGAACATTATCTCTCTAAAAACTTTAATAAACTCAGTCAGTCACCTGATCTGAACCCAATTGAGCATGCATTTCACTTGTTAAAGACTAAACTTCTGACAGAAAGGCCCACAAACAAACAGCAACTGAAAACCACCACATTGAAGGCCTGGCAGAGCATCAAAAAGGAGCGTCTGGTGATGTCCATGAGTTCAAGACTTCAGGCAGTCATTGCCAACAAAGGGTTTTCAACCAAGTACTAGAAATGAACATTTTATTTACAATTATTTAATCTGTCCAATTACTTTTGGTCCCTTTAAAAACAGGGTGGCACATGTTAAGGAGCTGAAACTCCTAAACCCTTCATCCAATTTTAATGTGGATACCCTCAAATGAAAGCTGAAAGTCTGAACTTCAACTGCATCTAAATTGTTTTGTTTAAAATTCATTGTGGTAATGTCTAGAACCAAATTTAGAAAAATGTTGTCTCTGTCCAAATATATATGGACATAACTGTATTTTTTTCATTATTTGGTGTGCACTACACAATGTCTCTTTGCTGCTTTTTCTTTTTCCTTCCCTTATATTTATCTTTTGCACAGATTAGTAGCACCCTATCCATATATCTGCTGTGCCCACTGCTTCTCATTTCTAATGAGCCCTTAGGTTGTATCATTCCAAAAGGTAAAATATACTCTAAAACACTCCAAGATGAATGAGTAAAAAAAAAAAAAATAATAATAATTCTCAGTAAAATTACCCAAACACAAAATCACAACAAGAAATGAAGATGAGTCAACCATGTAGTCATGAAATGGTTAACAAATATTTGGGCTTTACACACAAAAAATATTGTGCACAAAATTATTTTTCAATAAGTGTTTTCCTTGTAAGATAAATGGAGCTGAAATTCTACTCAACGAGACCGAAACCGGGATGAAAGAAAATGAAAAAGTACTGATGGATTAAATGAACAGCTTCCTGAGACATCTGATAAGGCTATCATTTATACACAGCCCCAGATTTGGCTGTCTAAGCAAAATATTTTTGCTGGCTGGAAAGGTAGTGAAATTGCTGCGCCAGAAAAAATTAAAACATTGTAACACGTTCATTTCAGACGGTTTTCCTGTTCAAGACAAAAATCCAGATCAACCACAACCCTTCGATATAGAGTAGCCAGCAGTTGTGTACTATACAGGGAGCCAGGACGGCTGAGCTGGAGGAGCCACAACTATGTGAAATTTTTAAAAGGTAAAAATTAGTGATGAGAGAGTAGTCTTCATTAACCCCTTCGGCGAGCACACTCGAGTGTGCTCGCCGATTATTTTGGCGTGTTCAGCATTTCTTTTACTCTCGCTGCGGCTGCTGTTAGACAGCTGTGACACATGCAGAGATTGACTGTTGAAGCCTACTCGCTCCTCACTAGTAAAAAAATGTACAAAAATTTCTGGAAATATTAGATACAGTTAGACAAATGGAAGTCATTTTTTGTAAAAAAAAATAAAAGAAAAAAAGTTACTCTTTAATGACTATATAAAAGAGCTTTTTAGAGGCTTATGTACTGTACCTAACATAATTGGTCACTCGGAGATTTGCGGTAAGACTACAGATACAAAGCAAATAAAAATAAAGCTCAACAGCGACGTTAATACCGTAAGCTTCACTTTCTTTATGACAAAATGACAAAGCTTTCCCACAAAATACCGGTAAGTGAAAAGAAAGATGGAAAAAAAAAAGTTATATTTTAACCACTCGGGTGGAGATGAGAAGCTGTGAGCTAAAATAAGGAATTTAACCAACACAGCTTTATATGCTCCTAAAATATGATCTCCAGCAAGCAAAATCACTCACTGTACCCACACACTGTATATATTTATTATTGGAGATTTGGAGACTTTATTATAGTCCGTCTGCAAGTAGAAAGTAAAATAAAAATACAGTGATTATTGTAAATTTCAGAGGCTGAGTGTGTTCTACTTCTACAAATGAGAATATGGCAGAAAGTTCATGTTCTTCTGATGAGACTGAAAAAGTAACTACTGGAAGAATGTTTGATATCAATCATATTCCTCCTGTATACTGCAAGAGTAGAATTAACGCAGCTGAATGTTCGAGCACAAGTATAAATAGCAATTTCTTAATATAACATTATCTTTCGGATCATTACATTTAGCCCCCGAAGCACTGTGTAATAAAAACCCTACCATTTACTGAAACTTGTTATCTACCAATGAAGTCAAGATGACACACTATTCTAATATATATGCATATAATATGTATTAGGATTTTTCTTAATGTTTTGCCATATTTATTTTTCATTTTAAAAGAAAAGTTCTAGAAAAATTCTATAAAATCTTTAACCTCATCCTGCCATAGGGTATAAATATACTATTTGTCATTTACGGCTCAGGCCGCAAAATCACATTTTACCCTCACGTCAGTGGCTCCATCAGGGCTCAAGTCTGAAGCTCTGGAATATGGTATTCGGGCATATGCGCTGATGGGGCCATTGATTGTAATGATGCAGATGGAACCATAGTGTGTTCTGTTGGACATCATTTTCTGCAATACTCGCCTAAATGAGGTCGGATCCAAGACATGAATGTGTCTTGGAGCAACGTTTAAACAGGAGCATACACCCAAAAATGACACACCTGTGACTCCATCTTCATCAGTGCAGTTAATGGCTCTGTCTGAATCCTATTTTCCAGGGCCTTAGACATAAGCCCCGATGGTGCCAAGGGTAAAACGCAATGTGAATGGGGTCTAACCTGTTGAGGGAGATTCACAAAGCTGTAGGTTTGGATGACCAGAGACGTGGGTGCAGTGAGATACAAAAACACATGCAAGATCACAGACGTATTAGCAAGTTGACAATATACATAAGAAAGAAAACCAAGTAATGCAAATTTCAGCTGGTGCAAATTTACTTATCCTCTAAGTAAAAAAAAAAAAAAAAGTAAATTATCAAGCCGACACCAGAAGTAGCTATAGCAGCACATTGTAATAGAATGGGCTGGCCACCTGAATACTCAGGAAATGTGCAACCATGTGAGCCAGCCTTAAAAGGCCTATGAGAGTAACATTAGAGGTGCTTACCGGTTACCATTGTAACCTAAAGTGAACAAAATCAGAGAGATCCTGCCGTCAGGAAAAAAAAGCGTCGAAGACAGGTGCTAGAGCCAGGACAGGTGAGTAACAACATTTCTAGGAGTAACTAAATGCTTAGCGCTGTACATTCATAGATTTGATATCTAACACCCCATGGCAATGGAATATCTTTGGACTGTGCCATGCAGACATCTTGCTGCATATGAAGTGCATTAATAGGAATGTATATTCTTGAGCTTTCTCCTGATGGTATATTTCTTTACATTTTGAATTCAGACTCTCCAAACCAATGCCAAAACTCCATAGTGTGATACTGAGGTGGACTGATATTTACAAAGGTGCTCATGATGTTTTGCATTCATTTTCTCATGGCATTACTAATTATTGGACACTATTTGAACAAATTGGATTTACAGCACTTCACACAGTTTAGTTTATCATGCAGTGTTAGTGAGCAGTGGTGTTTACTTCGTTCTATACAACAACTGTGTATGACATAATTGTGGATTCTGAAATACTTGTGATAAAAACCCCTGCGTGGGTAAAAACACAACAAGTGTGAATGGTACAAATCTATCTTTCCTCTTGATCCACCATATTCCAAAATGAGTGGTGTGAGATGGCCAACATTGTAAAAAAGCAACATAATTTTGTAATACTCTGTCGGGAGAGGTGTATGACGCGCCCCTGGGCCTGCTGTGTCGCGCAGCGTCTCGCGCACGGGGGCTTACCCGGAACCGGATCAGATGAGGGTTGTAGTCTCCGAGTGGCGGGGACCCGGTCCGTGCCCAGGGAGTCAACTCAGTGTGTGGCAGTCTTGATAGATGTTATTTGAGTGTCGACTACGCCACCCGTTGATTTGCAGCTATGGAGCTGCCGCTGCAGGGCAGACCGCTGAGGCCGGTGTAGAATTGTGCAGCGTGATAGTATAACCCCCAACGGGAGGGGTATGGCCTCAGGGCAGCCGACGTGGAAGATGAGGGTAGCAGGAACCACTCAGAGACGGTGCGGTGTAATTCAGGGTCTTTACTGGTAACAACGATAGACCCTCCCGGAGTACTTGCTAGCGAACGGGGCCTGGTCAGTCCTTGAGCAGATGGGATCTCCCCTGGCCAGGCGGAGTTGTAGGCCTCCCAAACTGACTGTACTCTTCTGGCTACCTTGCTAGAAGCGGATATAAGTAGCCCACGTCCCTGAGTGTACCGTGTGGTGCTCACCCGTATGGCCGGTGACTCGGGGCCTTCTAATGGCTTCCGCTCCACGATGGCGGCGCTGGTCCCACGCGTGTGACCGTGCCTTCGGGTTTCTGGGCCTGAGGACCTGCAATCCCCTGCCGGTCGGCTTCTGCTGCTGGGTAAGAGTTAGTCCCCACAGCCTCGGACGCCGGGTCCGGTAAGAAAGCTTCTCAGTCAGGGCGAGCTCTGCAGCTGCCAGCCCCTGACTTGTAGTAGTATTGCTCCCACTGAGCTTCTGCTGTTTCTTCCTGTGACTGTTTCTTGTCTCTACTCTCCTTGACTGACTAACCCTGCTTCAGCCCCGGGTTTATATAGGGGAAGGTCTTCCCCTCCCAAGACTGGGCAGGAGGTGTGGCATGCACAGGATCCCTGGCCAAGAGACCTCCCACCTGCTCTCAGACATAACATTGCTTGTTACTGTGGAAACCAGACCCCTGGGGTGCCACATTCCCCCCTAGTGAAATTTAGTACTCCGGGACTAAACATATTTTAGAAAAACATAACAAGATATAACAATAACAATACAATAAAGAAACACATAAAGGTGGTCACGGCATGTCCGTAACCGGGTGCAGTCTTTGAAGAAACAAAGGTGTCCATTTCACCAAAACAGGGAGACGTAACCAGGTAGGGGTCTGTCCTACCCCGAGTCCTTAACAGTCTCTAGTCCATCCTGGGTTACGCTCCAACTAATTGTACAAGGATTCCCGGTAGATCCACCAAGGATTCCTAAAAATAACTAGAAACACAAAATTATACACAAGCAACAATACACAGGTAAACATAAATAAAACAATTTATACACTTTAAATCCTCCAGCGTGCGGGTAACTGGCCTCTAGTGGCCCTAGTGGACCTACGGAGCTGACTGTCTAGCCCTGAACTACAGGGTGTAGGAGCTGTCAAGGGTAAACTGGGCAGCTGTCTACCGGCTCTTTGGCTCACTAGGGATATGGCAGGCTCACTGCAAGCAGAGGGTTGATCCTCCTGGTCTGCGGGTGTGGGGTCTTCTGCCTCCTGGACCGGCTGTTCTTCCAGCTCTACCTGTTGCTCCGTAGGTGCTTGGGATGCTGGTTGGAGGAAGGTGAGTACGGGTACCACAACTGCACCATCGACTTGAGTCCAAGACCGAGGGAAGTCCCCGAGCACAGTACTAACCATATCTTCCCTTTCCTCTACGGGTCGATGGTCTTCTTGTTCCTCTTCAGGGTTCCTCAGTTGTTCGGGACACTTCTTCAGGTGGTCCCGGGATACAATGGCTGTAGTTTCCCCTCCGTCTTTACTGATGGTACAAACCTTCGGGTTCTCGTGGCTTGAGGGCAGTACGGTGTACGGGTCCTTCTCCCACTGGTCGTCCAACTTGTGGAGCCGTCTCTTCCTCTTCAAGACCTGCTCTCCGGGTACCAGGGGAACAGCGGGAGCATACTGGTTGTAAGTTTTCTCTTGTCTTTCCCTAGCCTGACAGAGACTTCGCTCCACGCTCTCCTGTACTCTCCGGTACTGCTGCTGCCTCTCTGTGTCCCAGTCTGCTTCTGGTGAAGTGTCCTCGGGTGTCAGGACTTCCATTTCCAGGTCAACAGGTAACTTACCAGGTCTTGCCCTCATTAGGTAAGCCGGGGTACAGTTGGTGGAACCTACCGGGATGTGGTTGTATAGGTCCACCAGATCGGGCAGCTTCTCAGGCCACAGACTGCGTTCTTCCAGGGGCAACGTTTTCAGAAGATCCATTACCACCTGGTTCATTTTCTCACAAAGTCCATTAGTTTGCGGATGATAGGGTGTCGTCCTTATCTTCCGGCAGCCATACAGAGTGCAGAATTCTTGGAAGACCTCTGCTTCAAAGGCAGGTCCCTGGTCTGTCAACACTTGGTCCGGGTACCCGTGTGGATGGCAGAAATGCTGCTGGAAGGCTCTCGCTGCTGTTCGAGCTGTTAAGTCCTTGACGGGGGCGACAACCAAGAACCGGGAGTAGTGATCCACGATGGTTAGTGCGTAGACGTAGCCACTTCTGCTTGGGGTCAGTTTTACATGATCCAAGGCTACCAGTTCCAACGGCTGCCGGGTGACGATAGACTGCAGGGGAGTCTTCTGGCTGGCACGGTCCTTCCTTCTTAGGTTGCACGGGCCACAGTCTCTGCACCACTTCTCAATGGTTCCCCTCATGCCTACCCAGTGGAATCGCTCGCGCAGCAGGAACTCCAGCTTCTTCCACCCGAAGTGTCCAGCTCCGTCGTGGTATGCCTCCATCACCATGGCTGCGTCTCTTCGTGGCACCACTACTTGCCAGAGTAGTTCATGCGTCCGGGAGTTAACCATTCTGCGGCACAACTTCCCCTTGTAAAGGAACAGTCGACTCCTCTCTGCCCATAGTTGTTTGGCTTCCTCCAGAGCGTCTGGTTCAAGGCAAGCCTCCGGGCGAGTCAGCATCTCCTTCACCAGTCGGACGGCAGGGTCGCTGTCTTGCATTTCCGCCCAGTTGTAGTGAGGTAAGGGGTTCAACGTAGCAGCCTGCTTACTCCTTACCCGGTGGGAGTACTGGATAGTCCCATGACGGTGGAACGCAGGGAGTTCAACTTCTTCCAGTCCCTCCGGATCTTCTCCTTCGTCCGGCAGGTTGGGCATCCTGGACAGGGCGTCCGCGTTGGTATTGGAGCGTCCGGCCCGGTATTTGATTGTGAACTCGTAGTTGGACAGACGGGCCATCCACCTCTGCTCCAGGGCACCGAGTCTTGCCGTGTCCAGGTGTGTCAACGGGTTGTTATCCGTGTACACGGTGAACCGGGAAGAAGCGAGGTAATGCTTAAAGCGCTCGGTGACTGCCCATACTACGGCCAGGAACTCTAGCTTAAATGAGCTGTAATTCTCGGGGTTCCTTTCGGTGGGTCGCAGCTTTCGGTTGGCGTAGGCGATTACTCGTTCCTTCCCCTGCTGGATCTGGGACAGTACGGCTCCTAGCCCGATGTTACTGGCGTCGGTGTAGAGGATAAAGGGCTGGCTATAATCCGGGTACGCCAGGATTTCGTCCCCCGTGAGGGCCATCTTCAGCTGGCGGAAGGACTCTTCTTCCAGCTCCTCCCATTTGAAGGGCGGCTTCTGGTTCTTGGCCTTCCGGGACTGGCCTATCAGGAGGTCCTGCATAGGTGCTGCCTTTTTGGTGAAACCGGGAATAAACCTTCGGTAGTAGCCTACCAACCCGAGGAACTGCCGCACTTCTTTTACGCTGGAGGGGCTTGGCCATTCCTTAATTGCGGTGATCTTATCAGGGTCGGGAGCCACTCCGTCAGCGCTCACCACGTGTCCCAGGTACTGCACCTTTGGTTTCAGGAGGTGACACTTGGAGGGTTTCACCTTTAGGCCGTAACTCGCCAGAGCTTCGAACACTTCCGCCAGGTGTTTCAGGTGGTCCTCATACGTCTTGGAATATACGATGACATCGTCCAGGTACAACAGGACCGTCTCGAAGTTTCTGTGGCCCAGACAACACTCCATTAGTCGTTGGAAGGTTCCTGGTGCGTTGCAGAGTCCGAACGGCATGCAGGTGAACTCGCTAAGTCCCATCGGGGTGGTGAATGCGGTCTTCTCCCGGTCC
The DNA here is from genome assembly GCF_046119375.1 of Phyllobates terribilis. Classification (NCBI taxonomy): domain Eukaryota; kingdom Metazoa; phylum Chordata; class Amphibia; order Anura; family Dendrobatidae; genus Phyllobates; species Phyllobates terribilis. Next base: position 756,973,220 of record NW_027362763.1, on the reverse strand, counting down.
GCCTCTGCTACAGGAACCTGCCAGTACCCGCTAGTGAGATCCAAGGTAGAGAAGAAGTTAGCAGATCTTAAAGCAGCCAATGACTCCTCTATCCTTGGTAAGGGGTACGCATCCTTGTGTGTGATACGGTTGATTTTCCGGTAATCTACACACATCCTCATGGTGTTGTCTTTTTTTCTGACTAAGACTAGTGGAGCTGCCCAGGGGCTACAGCTATCCCTGATCACCCCAGCCTCCTTCATGTCTCTAAGCATCCCCTTGGCGTGTTGGTAGTGTGCAGGGGGTACGGGTCGATACCTCTCTTTTATGGGAGGATGGTCTCCCGTGGGGATGTGGTGTTCTACCCCCTTGACTCGCCCGAAGTCTAACGGGTGTTTACTAAACACTCTCTCGTACTCTTGAACCACCCGATAGACTCCCTGTTTCTGATGTGAGGGAGTGGAGTCAGTACCCAAATGTAGTTGCTGACACCAGTCCTCCATTGTTTTCTTAGAGCCGTTACCTTCCTCCGGGTGAGATGGAGGCAAGGGTTCCACAGATTGTATAGCACTTTGGTTAATGGTATATAATTTGGCTAGCGTGGCATACCGGGGCAGGTACACTTCCCTCTTCCCGATATTGATTATGCGAACGGGCACCCTCCCATGGCGTACATTAACCACCCCCCGTGCTGTCAAGATGGTGGGCCTAATGTCTGAGTAAACTGGTTCTACCATTGCCTGGTAATCTCTACCTCTCCGACCAATAGCTGCCCGGCACCAAATCATCATTTCACTTTTTGGGGGCATGGCAATAGGAAAAGGGTCACACATTCTTACGCTAGCAATCTCACCGCCGGAGAGTTCCACCTGTTGCCGTCGCATCAGTGCCCGGATCTCTTTCTGGAGCACCCGCTGCTCGCCGGAGCTGGCGTTCTTGGCAACCTGCTGTAAAAGGAAAATCACCTCTGCAAGACAATTTTCAATTACATTAGTTCCTAGAGTTATTTTTGGGTGACTCTCATGTTTGTTAATATCTACAATGATCAGTCCCTGTGCTGCCAGTTCGACTCTACCGATTTTGATGGTCACCTCTTTAAATCCGATCTGTGGCACGGGCTGGCCATTGCTGGCGATGATACTCAAGTCGTCGTCAGGGTAGCGGGTAATATCCGAGTCATTCCAGTACTGCTTAAAGAGCACGTACGGGATGGTGGTGACCTGTGACCCGGTGTCCAGTAGGGCACTCATGGGAATGCCATCCAGTACCACAGGCAAGACTGGACGTCCTCCCACATATCTGTCGCGCCAGTTCGATGGGCCTGGTGATCTTTTTCCTGGGGGTTGGCCCTCTACCCCAGGTTGTGCCCGTTTAAAGAACAGTACCTTGCCATATGTCCGGGTTGATTGCAGCGGCGGCAGATGGGTCGTCCGTCTTCGCTGTATTGGTCACTGGGTCTTCCTCTGGCCGGTGGGGTCCTCCTTGGTCGACGCCACGGGATGTCCTCCGGTCCGGATGCCAGCTGGATCTTCCCTGGGGTGGAAACCTGTAAAGACTGCACAGTTCGGGTTAGCGCAGCAATGCTCTTAGCTAGCTCTTGGACCTGATAGTGTAGGTCTGGAGCCGGATCATTGTCCAAAGCCTGCGCATCAGCTCCCACAGGCCCTGCCGACAAGGGCGCCGCCTCCTGGTGGTAAGTGATAGCTGGGCGCCTGTGGGTCACAACGCCACCCGGTGCCGGTTCTCGGAGCACCCGGATGGCTCTGTCCTTGAACTGTGCAAAGCCCAGATGGGGATCCTGTAAGGCCATCGCCCGCAACTGGGTTCGGTGGGCATTACAATATAGTCCCTCTATAAATTGTTCGGTCAACAGCCTGTCCTCGTTTCCCACTCCATCAGGGTCGGTCTGCTTAATGGCCCTCAGGGCCTCTTGTAGGTTTAGTGCATAGTCCCTTATACTCTCATGCGCTCGCTGCTTGCACCCGTAGAATCTAAGCTTAATCTCGGCTGAGGTGCGGGTATCAAAGGTATCCTTCAGCCGGGTTAGTATCCCTGCGACAGTCTTCCTCCCAGGTGGCCAGGATTTTACTTCCCTTTTGGCTGCCCCGGTTAGTTGGGCCACCAGGATGCTCACTTTTTGCTCTTCTGTGAGGGGGTACACCTGGAAGAGGCTATCCAGCTTTTCTCTAAAGTCATGCAGGGTATGTGACTCCCCTGAGTACTGGGGTAGCCAAGCTGCTCCCGGGATATAGGGCATGGTGAAGGGCATAACTGCAGCAGCGGTGGCGCTGGCGGGGGTTGAGGCAATGAAGCTCTCCTCCGCATCCGACATCTTCCTCCCCCCTAGTGGACCGTGGCCTACCTTGCGATGATCCTGTTCCGTAGGGTGCGGCTCCGCAGTAGATCGTCAGGGTTGAGGACCTTCCGTCGCGCTCCAGTGACGTCGGCGTCTGCTGGGCTCCTTCCAGGACCTTACGCAACGTCCGGACGTGAGGCGGGGCTTCAGTTCTCGCGCGCTTTCGGAGTCCACGCCCCTCTTCTTCCCGCGCGGCGTCCTCAAGATGGCGTCCAACGGCGGGAAAACTCCACGGACGGCGGGAAGAAGGCTGAAGATGGCGCCGGATGGCGGGAATCTTCACAGATGGCGGGAAGAAGGCTGAAAATGGCGCCGGATGGCGGGAATCTTCACCGATGGCGGGAAAACTTCACGGATGGTAAGTTTTAAAAGTCTCTTTTTCAGGCACGCAGTACCCGGTGGTTGCGGGCACGAAATCCTGCCGACTACGCCAAAGTTGACGCGCCCCTGGGCCTGCTGTGTCGCGCAACGTCTCGTGCACGGGGGCTTACCCGGAACCGGATCAGATGAGGGTTGTAGTCTCCGAGTGGCGGGGACCCGGTCCGTGCCCAGGGAGTCAACTCAGTGTGTGGCAGTCTTGATAGATGTTATTTGAGTGTCGACTACGCCACCCGTTGATTTGCAGCTATGGAGCTGCCGCTGCAGGGCAGACCGCTAAGGCCGGTGTAGAATTGTGCAGCGTGATAGTATAACCCCCAACGGGAGGGGTATGGCCTCAGGGCAGCCGACGTGGAAGATGAGGGTAGCAGGAACCACTCAGAGACGGTGCGATGTAATTCAGGGTCTTTACTGGTAACAACGATAGACCCTCCCGGAGTACTTGCTAGCGAACGGGGCCTGGTCAGTCCTTGAGCAGAAAGGATCTCCCCTGGCCAGGCGGAGTTGTAGGCCTCCCAAACTGACTGTACTCTTCTGGCTACCTTGCTAGAAGCGGATATAAGTAGCCCACGTCCCTGAGTGTACCGTGTGGTGCTCACCCGTATGGCCGGTGACTCGGGGCCTTGTAATGGCTTCCGCTCCACGATGGCGGCGCTGGTCCCACGCGTGTGACCGTGCCTTCGGGTTTCTGGGCCTGAGGACCTGCAATCCCCTGCCGGTCGGCTTCTGCTGCTGGGTAAGAGTTAGTCCCCACAGCCTCGGACGCCGGGTCCGGTAAGAAAGCTTCTCAGTCAGGGCGAGCTCTGCAGCTGCCAGCCCCTGACTTGTAGTAGTATTGCTCCCACTGAGCTTCTGCTGTTTCTTCCTGTGACTGTTTCTTGTCTCTACTCTCCTTGACTGACTAACCCTGCTTCAGCCCCGGGTTTATATAGGGGAAGGTCTTCCCCTCCCAAGACTGGGCAGGAGGTGTGGCATGCACAGGATCCCTGGCCAAGAGACCTCCCACCTGCTCTCAGACATAACATTGCTTGTTACTGTGGAAACCAGACCCCTGGGGTGCCACATGTATGCTATAGGTCTCTGTTAGTGTTGAGCGAGTATGTTCTATTAACCCTTTCGCCGAGTACGCTAGGGTCGAGTTCCGAGTATTTACAGCTGCTCGGTGATGTGTTTGAATCGCTCCCATGTGCATGATTTGCAACTGTTTGACAGCTTTATTACATGTGAGGAATGTCTATTTCTTACACATTCCTCACATGTAATAAAGCTGTCAAACAGTTGCAAATCATGCACACGGGAGTGATTCAAACACATCACCGGGCAGCTGTAAATACTTGGAGCTCAGCCCGAGCGTACTCGGAACAGAGCATACTCGCTCAACACTAGTCTCTGTGTGTTAGTGGTTGTTATAGGAGTTGCATTGTCAACAATTCCATTAATAAGTTACTTATAATGTACTTCATTTCTATTGTGAGAAATTCAAGTACGTAAGAAAATTAATGAAAAAGTAAGGGTGGTACATCTGTATGTGTTAATAATCATAGCTACATATTGGCCATTGTGTCTAAATTTGGGATGTTTGGACTTTACTCACATTCTATTGTAAGTATCTGCTACTTTATTTGTGCTACTGACAATTGTCAATTTGCAGAAATAAATCCCCCATAAACATTAGACAGCTGTGGGCCAACAGCTCTCTCTCCTGACTCCCCATACACAGGAACGCTTAGCTTAGCTAAGTGTTCCTGTGTTCTCTATAAGAGAGACTGTCAAGGGCTCACTAGGGGAGATGGATCCTTAAAGCCCAAGATCCAGATGGGCACATGGGCCACGGGCATCAGTGCAGCAGGCGGGTGTTGCACACAGGAAACAGGTAGCAGAGAGAACTTTGGAGTAACAAGTAAGTCTAAATATCATAGAACCCGCAGGCAGACAGGAGATATCCTGAAGAACAAAGACAGTTAGCAGTGGTACTGAAAGCCGCAGACAGGTAACTCATAAACTGGAAACCACAGGTAGCCAGGAGACGTCCTGGAGACTGTGGACAGGAACTGTGCACAGACAAACTTACTAGAAAGTCTTAATACCAAGACACAGGTGTGTGTCTTGGGAGGCCTTATATAGGCCTAGGAAGTTCAACACATGGGGTACACCAGGCTACTTGCAAAGTCTGAAGTGGAGCCCAAGAAAGTTTAGCGGACCAAGATATAGGAAGCAGAGCATAGACCCGGTAACAGAGACATTGTCAGTGTTTTTTCTACAGCACATACAAAAGGATTGGCCATTGTGATTCAACAGTCTAGTTTCTTTTTTTTCCCCCCGATAAAACTGTTGGGGGAGAGTTGGAGGTCCCATACACATTGGACTATTGCCCAATCCCGATATTGATCAGTTTGGCTAATTGTAATCCAATATGTATTTAAATTATACATTATGTGTTTAGCGGACCAAGGTATAGAGAGCAGAACATAGATTTTTTTTGTTAGGAAGTTATAAGGGTTAAAAGTTGACCAGCGATTTCTCATTTTCCAACAAAATTTACAAAACCATTTTTTTTAGGGACCACATCACATTTGAAGTGACTTTTAGGGACCTTTATGACAGAAAATACCCAAAAGTGACACCATTCTAAAAACTGCACCCCTCAAGGTGCTTAAAACCACATTCAAGAAGTTTATTAACCCTTCAGGTACTTCACAGGAATTTTCGGAATGTGGAAAAAAAAAATGAACATTTATTTTTCTTCACAAAAATGTTACTTTAGACCCCAATTTTTTTTATTTTCGCAACGATAACAGGAAAAAATGGACCGCAAAATTTGTGCAATTTCTCCTAAGCACGCAGATACCCCATATGTGGGGAAAATCCACTGTTTTGGCGCACGGCAGGGCTCGGAAGGGAAGGAGCGCCATTTGACTTTTTGAATGTAAAATTTGCTTGAATAATTAGCGGACGCCATGTTGCGTTTGGGGAGCCCCTGATGTGCCTAAACAGTGGAAACTCCCCACAAGTGACACCATTTTGGAAACTAGACCCCTCAGGGAACTTATCTAGATGTGTGGTGAGCACCCTGAACCTCCAGGTGCTTCACAAAAGTTTATAACATGGAGCTGTGAAAATAAAAAAAAAAATCAAACTTTTCCCACAAAAATGTTTTAGCCCCAATTTTTTTTATTTTCACAAGGGTAAGAGGAGAAAATGGACCCCAAAAACTGTTGTGCAATTTCTCCTGAGTACGCCGATACCCCATATGTGGGGGGGGGGAAAGCAAAGCCACAAATCCCCCAAGATTAAAAGAAAAACACAGCAAAATAAGCAGCAGTATTTACCTGCTCAGATCATCAGACCTAAATGCACTACCAGGGTGCAGCAAACCCATATAAAGATGGCGGCTACACAGGTGCAAAATACTGATGAGACAATCACTCACAACCTACCATTTCATGGAGGGGGTGACTGCTTAGTATTTGAATTGCACACAAAAATGCTTGTATAGGGCGCTGTTCACACTTGGGTAGTGCACAGTATCTGGCTTACAGCCTATTAGTTACGCCCATACTATTAGATTATCCGCCATCTTTATATGGGTTTGCTGCACCCTGGTATTGCATTTAGGTCGGATGATCTGAGCAGGTAAATACTGCGGGACAAGTTGACATTTTTATTGGTAAAATTTTTGGGCACGTGACATTTTTTGATCACTTTCTATTCCGATTTTTGGGAGGCAGAATAAAAAAAAACCAACAATTCAGGAATTGTTTTTCTGTTTTTTTTTATGCTGTTCCGCTTGTGGTAAAATTGATAAGGTAGCGTTATTCTTCGGGTCAGTACGTTTACAGCGGCACATTTATATTGTGTTTTTAGGCTTTGCCACTTTTACACAATAAAAACAAATTTTATTGAAAAAATTATTTTTTTGTATCGCTTTATTCTGACAGCTATAACTTTTATTTTTTGGCTGATGGAGCTGTATGGCGGCTTGTTTTTTGAAGGACAAGATGACGGTTTCAGCGGTAACATTTTTATTTACATTTGTCTTTTTGATCTCATTTTATTGCATTTTTTGTTTGCCGGTATGATAATAAAGCATCTTTTTTCCTTCATTTTTAATTTTTTATTTTTTACCGTGTTTACTAAAGAGGTTAACTAGTGCGACAGTTTTATAGGTCAAGTCGTTTGTTGTTGTTTTTTCATAACAATATTTATGGGTAGAGTATATTTTTATTTTTTTGGGATTATTTTTTTTATTTTTTATATTTTTACAATTTTTTATTTTTTCACTTTGATACTTTTTTTTACTTTTACACTTTGTGCCACTATGGGACTTTCATTTTTTGCACGCTGATCACTTGCATAGCATAGAAATGCAGCAGCATCTATATGCTATGCTGCGTGTCAGCGCTGCACAGGCAGAAGTTATTTTGATCGCGCACGGCGCATGATCAAAGTGACTTCCTGCAGCTTGGTGACCGGGACACGGCACAGACAGCGCGGGATGCCGGAGAGGAGGAGGGAGCACTGGGTATCAGCTGTGAGAATGAGCTGCCACCCGGCGGCGATTGCCCCGCACCGCTTGTGTGCGAGCCTGATTGCAGTACGCTTAATAGTACGTACCTGGTCCAATAGGCCCAGGTCATTACGACGTACTATTACTTAGCACGTCAGAAAGGGGTTAATATACAGTCATGGCTGAAAGTGTTGGCACCCTTTAAATTGTTCCAGAAAATGAAGTATTTCTCCCAGAAAATTATTGCAAATTACACGTTTTGTTATATACATGCTTAATTCCTTTGTGTCTATTAGAACAACACAAAAAAAAACTGAGAAAAAAGGCAAATTGGACATCATTTCCCACAAAACCCCTAAAATGGGCCGGGCAAAATTGTTGGCACCCTCAACTTAATATTTGGTTGCACACCTTTTGGAGTAAATAACTGCAATCAATCGCTTCCTGTAACCATCAACAAGCTTCTTACACCTCTCAACTGGAATTTTGGACCACTTTTCTCTGGCAAATAGCTCCAGGACTCTCATATTTGATGGTGCCTTCTCCCAACAGCAATTTTAAGATAATGATAATTTTATGATAATATATTCACCAAATGTAATATAGGAGGAAAAATTAATACTTGAACACTACAATAGAAATGTAGCTCGACTCTATAGTATAACAATATACTTTCATGTATAGCAGTCATCATAAATGTTTCCATATTGTTTCCTATTTCCCATAAATGCTATTCCTAGAATATAAATCCTAACTATAAAAATCAACTAAGTCTTATTACTTGTCATAGAACACTTACTTTCTACTAGCACAGTCCCATAACAGCTCTGTAAAGGTATTACATGACAAAGCGTATTAGTAGATGAATACTGTGATTATAAACCAGTGCAGGGTAGGTGGAACAAAATGTTTAGTGCATTGCTATATAAGGAATATCAAGATGACACGGAAAATTTATCAACAGCCCAAAGCAAGTGTTCCACCTGGGGACATTACTGTACAATGTTTGCAGTTTCAAGGGACCTCTCCGAGATATAATGTCTTTCTGGGATCTTTTATTGCTAATTGACATTTTTTACAGGTCCCCAGACAGCTGTAGATAGTGCTGATTGGGAGAGCGGCAAAAAGCATTTACAATTCAAACTTGTGCGTGTTACCAGATGGACCCATATATCTCAGGCACCCAAGTTAAAAAGTTAATGAAGAAAATAAACTTAACATAAAGACTGCAAGGAAATACAGAGCAGACCAAATGTGTTTACACGTACAATGAAATGAATCAATTGAAGAATCTTCAAAGAAGCAAAGCCGAAATGAATAATTAAAGTTCAACCGACAAGGAATTAAATAACCATAAAATAAAGTAATGTGCTCCACGAGAAATCAATGAAGAATTTGACTTGATTTGTATAATATTAATTGGAAAGAATAAAAACTTGTGCAAATGATACATTAATTAAGCAATAGGCGAAAGTACCATGACCGACCAATAGATATTATCATGTGAGCTATGCAGTAGATAGAAATCATTACTCTTATTGGGCATAGCCCTGAATGGTAGTCCTCTCCACATGTCTACAGGTCGGAACGTTGTATCCTGTATATGGCAGAATAAAAGATGTCTTGATTTTTCAGAGCCTGTTTTGGACGCTGTCTACTTTATTTCTACATATGCTGCTTCCAAGTGGGTCCCTTGGGACTTCGGACTGTGACTCCCTGCTCTGATTAGGATTTTTTTAAACCAAAGACTGCTGTAAGCAACTTTTCTTTTGCTTTTTTGGGATGTCTCTCTGACTTGTTCAGAGGAACCACAGCCCAGGGTGGCACTTTTCTGGAAAGATTTCCTATGGTGCTAAAGCTGTCAGGGTTACCATAGTTTATCTGACTTTTGGCCAGTGTGTTTTCTTAAAAAAGTACTGGTTCTCCAGGTATTAAAGGAAACCTGTCATGTCCAAAAACACTATTAACCTGCAAATACAGGGTTAATCTGCAGGTTATTAGCTTGATAAAGGTGACCTGAAGTTGTACCGAAATCAAAATTTATTTTTCCCAGGAGCCGCAGGTTAATAGTCATGTGCTGATTCATGGTTGTAATTTTTTTTGTTTGAAAATTTTTTACCTGTAATTTTTGGAAAAATAAACATGAAAAAAAAAAACAAGGTGCCAACCTTAGAGGCACAGAGTAACCTGGTGACTGCATGTCTAGTGAAGGACAACCACTTGCAGACTACAATAAACCTGAGGATTAAGTGGGTAAAATTGCAAAGTGTTTGTATAAACCGGTGAGTTTGCAATCTACCTTTTATTATAAATCCTCTATTTTAAAGAACAGATGGATTTGGAATTCTATAATGTTCTGCTTATTGTCTAAGTTACTGGACACCTCTACAATGTATCATAGGTGGCCAGATTTATTTGTATCAAAATGTGGTCGGTTTACACTATAGGCTTTAGCATGTATGACCAAAAATCACAAAACGCTGCATACCACCCAAACATTTAGAGTCTGATTCATTGGCCTAAAATGCTTTGAAAAGTTGCAAAATTTTCATGCAAGTCTGAAGTAGCTCCACCAAATTTGGCGGAGCTGGGGAAGAGCTGGGGTGGGACTATGGTTGTCAGTCAAATGCAGCAAAAGTGCCAGCGTTTCTTAAGTCAGTCTGTGACTGGAGAAGTATTTCTCTATGAGACAAACAGAGGTGCACACCATTGAGAATATACAACTAATTCATAAAGTGGCGCGTGTCTCTTAATGAATTTGACACATCGTACTTCAATGAGCTCTTCCTTAAGATTCTTAATTAATCAGCCCATGGTTCATATGGAGTCCTCCCAACAGTTCAACAAAGACAGATTTTGGGTAAAATAAGGATTGTGCAGTTGGACTTCAATTGCATAATGTTTTTTTTTATCACAGACAAAAGCCGCTGCTAGAGGTGTCTGGCAGTAGATTATTCTTATTTATCAAACTACTATACAATTGACCTTGTGGGATGCAGAAGCTCATTAATTTGGCCAATAACTAATAATCTAATGTGTATACCCAACAGAAGGGTGCAGGTATTATTCCTTAGTGGAAGGAGATCGAGGTGCACCCTACAGCTAAGATTTTTCTGCCACATTTCAACATTTGAATTCTCATTGCATGCATTGTGAAGTAAATGTAGAGACTTGTAAGGGTCACATCACACACCAATTGCTCTTCCTATAAAGCTACTCTAACTGGATGGTTGGGCACTAGAACTAACGGCTAACTTGAAACTTGTGTGCGACAATGCAAAATCTCCAATGTGGTCTCCAACTATCAATTGGCTTTAAAAGTGTTGGTTTTCTCATGTGGGCCAAATAAACCCTTCAAACTCCAGAGCCAAAGACCAGGGACAAAGCTTCAGGACCCCTGCTCCCAGTATACTGTATTTTTCAGATTCCAAAACACATTTTTTTCCCCAAAATTTGGGAGGAAAATGGGTGTGCGTCTTCTAATCCAAATGTAGCTTACTGGCTGCGGTGGAGCAGGGTCACCGGAGCCTGGTGGTGGCAGGAGTGAGGCGATGCTGTGGGCCCCGTGCTGGGATGAGGGGATGACCCAGTGGAGTGAGGCCACGGGCCCTGGACTTTCATAAAATGTCAGCAGTAAGCAGAGTCTCCTTCCCATTGATTTCCCTGTGGTGGGCTTCGGGAAAATGGCCGCTGGAGGCCATTGGAATTTGGGGGGCGTCTTATGGTCCGTAACATCTTATAGCCCACAAAATATGGTAATTAAGCCCCTTCTCACAATCGATCTTATTAAAATGACCTATTGTTAAATCAACAGCATGTGAAGCTTAGTGGTTTGCACACTTGCTGCGCAGTACTGGTATCCTGGCTTTATATGTCCTCCCCCCTTGCTTCCTATTACAGTAAATTTGTCTGTCAGAAATGACACAGATGATATGCCTTTTATTAACGACAGTCATTGTCTGCAGCCAGCATAATGAAAAGTCTAGATTTTGAGAAACTCAATTTAATTACTAGAATTGTTTTTCCATTAATGAAATACTATATATACATATTTTATATAAAATGTAACCGTGAAAGACAATAAATGAAAGATCATTTGACACTTGACTAGAATATATAATTTGATATATTTAATGTTAATGCATTGTATTAAATATAGGTTGAATTAACATCTTATCACAATGTCTTCATTCAAGAGTTGCACCATTCAAATATCACTTGTCTTTTATCTTGTGTTAGGCGATATTCACACTGTTGCTTTCCTCCCGTGAGAAATAGACAGCCACATAACATGCGGGGATTGCCCATGTTTGTCAGGCACTTCCCATGACGCGCCCCTGGGCCTTCTGTGTCGTGCGGCATCGCGCGCACGGGGGCTTACCCGGAGCCGGATCAGATGGGGGTAGTAGTCTCGTGGCGGTGACCCGGTCCGTGCCCAGGGAGTCAAACCAAGTGGCGAGTCTATTAGCAGTAGATGTTGGATGACTACGCCACCCGTTGAATGCAGCTTTGGAGCTGCCGCTGCAGGGCAGACCGCTGAGGCCAGTGGAAGGATGGTGCAGCGGGGATGGTATAACCCCCAACGGGAGGGGTATGGCCTCAGGGCAGCAGGAGTAGATGATGGAGGTTGTGATGGTGCGGTAAGGAGGCACAGAGACGTGGGATGCAGTTTCAGGGTTTTTACTCACTGGTGTTGCTTCAGTCACTTCGGCCGGGAGTGACCACCCGAGCCGTGCTGCGTCCACCAGGTGCGGGACTCGGCCAACCCCCAGGCAATTCCGGAACGTGGTCCTGAGCTCCCCTCTCTCTCTCTCTCTCTCTCCGGCCATCCCCACCAGGGATCCACCTTTGTCCGGTTCCCTTGGGCCTCTATATGGTAAAACCTTTTAAGGCTTTCCTGACCCTACTCGTGGTGTACCTTCCTGGTGAATGTGGTGAGGGTCGTGGCAAAACTTGACCACGACCTCCGGTTCTTGATTAAGGATGTTTTGCCTCCGTCAGTTTGGGTTCCGGTGCCCTCTTCTGCCAACCCTTCACCCTTTTTAGCTCACTCGTGGGATCTCAGGGTTCCCTCTTGGTCTTATGCCTCTGGGCCTTTCTTCCTCTTCCTCTCTGCTTCAGGCTTGGCCCTGGAGCTGGGCCCAGCCGGAGCCACAGCTCCCTGTCAGCCCTCCTGGCTGAACTCCTCCTCAGAACTCTCCTGACAGACTCACCCTATCTCTAGATGGTGCCCACCATATATACTCCCTCTATGTGTGAGCCCAGGTGACTAGCACCCAATGGGCTCCTACCTCTATGCCCAGAGCCCCTCCCCTATCTGCCCCTACACTACTGGGATGTTCCTCCCCCCCTCCCACTCCAGCCAGGGACAGACGCTGTCGTACCTGCACATCTAACTGGTGGGAGTACCGTAGTTCTGTCCCCCGGAAATGGGATGAGTGTAGTGCATGCAGCTATCTGAGCTCAGTCCCACACTCCATCCTTACCCGGGAGTGGAATACCACACCTCTGGTTTGAGGTGCAATACCCCTGTAGCAGCCGAGTCCTCAGGGTGCTACACCCACATGTTTTGTGTCTGTCTAACAGCCGTGAAACATGCGACCACGGGGACTCGACCATGTCACTCGAGCACCCGCGATATTCGGTGCATACCCGCGCACCATAAGCAAACTCGAGTAACGAGCACTTGCGCTCATCACTAATTATTACCCATCATGTCCTAGGATTACAATTTTTTGTTGTGCAATTAAATAGCCCAACAGATAATATTAACAAAAGTGCATTCTCTTTTGTCATTATTTTTATTAAAGGGAGTTTATTAGAATGATTTGGTCTCTCAAACTAGTGGTATGGCGGTATAGGTTGTAGAACAACAATAAAAATAATACTGTTTCTGTAGTAATCCTATGCGCCGTTGCTGAGAAATCAAGCTTCAAAGTCACATGCAAATTTGCCTGGAAGTGCATTGTGGGAGTGTCTATATACTCTGGAGTGCATTAACACCCCATTGCACTTCCAGGCTCATTTGGCTCAAAGCTTGATTTCTCAGGCCTGGCACGTCGGATTACTACAAGACTGGTATCTTTTTTTTTATTTTTAAAACATATACCAAAAGTTTGAGCAGTAAAATGGTCCCGACAGGTTTCTCTTTAAAGGGTTAAAAATCTATTTCATATGTTTGATGCTGATCATGATACATATACCTGTAACTCTTCTGGGGTTGTGTTCCTATCAAATACGTTGATTAGGAAAAATAATTGCTGCTTAAATTTAGCTTTGAAAATGAGATGCTCAGGGATGTATTCATCAAATGTATAATGAGCTTTACAGTTGTGCTATAATTGAGTAGACTTTATACCCCGCTGTGTTCTCCAGAAATATTTGACTGACATTACCATTACGGACATAACATTTGTGGCAGTAATTTCACTGCTTTCCTCTGGCAATCCCATGGATGATATTATCTCCTTCTCAGTGTAGTATATGAGATAAAAGTCTAGCAGAAATGGATCCAAGAAGAGAGACACAATTTAATTTACAGTACTTTAAGCCTTAATGATATGCATGTGAACAAAAACTGAACTAAAATGCCAATTATTCCTAAAAGGGCATTTGGCAATAAGCAAAATAAATACTAAAGGAACTGTAAGCCATGAAGAGCATCAAGGTGACTTCTCCGAGAAGCTTTTCCTCCCTTCTCTTAGGATTTTGTTGACATATGACAAGCAAGGATCATGGAAGAATAGTATTTTCTCTGCTTTTCACATAGAAAATCATAGGAAGGAAGCATTTGTCTTTGGCTTAGACCTTCATATTGTGGGTAAGTGATGGGCTCCTGTTAAAATACCCTGCCAATGTCTCAGGCTTTCTTCATAATAGACATGATGTAGGAAAAGTGTATTTAGACTTACTTCCGGCAAGCAAATAGATGGAGGAAAAAAGTTATTTTGGTATGCTCAGTGGTTAGCACTGTACAGTGGCTCAGTGGTTAGCACTGTTGCTTTGCAGAGCTGGGGTCCTGGGTTCAAATCCCACCAAGGACAACATCTGCAAGGAGTTTGTATGTTCTCCCGGTGTTTGTGTGGGTTTTCTCCCACACTCAAAGACAGTCTGATTGGGGCTCACAATCTAAATTCCCTATTGGGACAGCGGTGCTTATGTGGAATTAATGAGCTCTATAAATGAGTAAAAGAAATGAAAAAAACTTAAATGAATAGATACGGCAATGTTTCAAATTACAAAATGATTTCCAACTGTACTGAAAAAATTGGAGACCCATGCTTCTGGAGCTGCCTAAGGGTATGTTCACGAGTTACATTTCTGCAGCATTTTTTTTTTTGTCTGCATCAAAACCAAGAGTTGGGGCAGGATATATGCTATGTGTATTGGTTGCATTTTGATTCTTGGCAGAGCTCAAAATAAATGGGGAAAAAAATGCAGCCTGTGCATGAAATTTCAGAAATCTCATTGGATTTTTTTTGATAATGTAAAATGCTGTGTAAAATATGCAGCAAATATGCCACTTGTGATCATACACTTAGCCTCTCGGAGATCAGCGATTCTGAAAGGTTTCTGGCACCTGATTCCGGAAAGCACTACTATTACATAGAGCAGCAGCATTCAATTGTGCTTTTGGAGAGTGTCAAATGGCGAGTAGAGCGGGAACGCAATAGGCATTACTTTTCATACAGTGCACATTCATCTCCTGGAAAGCGATGGCAAGTATGGAAATGATCCTAAAGATCAAAGGATTCCAGAACACATCTTCTAGTGGTCATGCAGCCAGTAATGAGTTTGCCACATTACTATGATCTGTAGCTTATCGAAAGACTATTTCAGATTACATGTTACGTAGTTAGGGTTGAGGTGGTGCAGAGGTAGCAGTTGCACCCAGGCCCCTCTGCCACAAAACAAGACTCAAGTGTAATAAATGCTGCATGGCAGGTACGGGAACATGATATAGATTTTCAGTGGTGCTCCGGGGCTTCACATTACTCCTGTGAGTTCTATTTCAATAGGGTAAGAAGGTGTTAGCTTGAATTTCTGCCTGTTGCAGAACTAATATTTGTTCTAAAAAGCATTTTACTACTAAAAGAAAGTTTGGCAAATTAAAACAAAAAGTTCTTATCTGAAGTTATTGTATCTGTCATACAGACTTCACCTTATGCTTTGCATTTCTTAATCTGCCCTTAGAGCTAATAAATGTATAGAGGTTTGAAAAATGTTTTCTGTTACATTTCCCCTCCTGTGGTAATAATGTTTACGGAGTTATGAAGGGTCCTACACAGCTCCACACCCAATCTCCATACGCCAATATTACTGTTCATTTCTAATAACCTGAATATTTTACAGAACAGACCACTTTTAAATTTTCCTTCATCAAAAGAATAAATCACTCGGCACTAGGGTCAATGAATATTGAAAAATTACCTAATAGGAGATTAAACTGTCCCTCTGATATAAAACTTTACTATCGCAACTTCAGCAGTAATATATTTATTGGTGTATGTATATCTTTATAGCTCCGCTGTGTCCACAGAATTTGTACTTTCAAGGAACGCACCAAAGTACAGAGAAACATTGCTTCACTGCCTGTTCACAGAACTAGGGAAGCAGTAAAAAGTTTGGAAAATGAAAAAGAACAAACCAGATATGATTGACAAAGGCCGGGAAGAGCTCAGAAACAAAACCTTTATTTGTTCCATGTGTTATTTTAGGATTCAATTTGCAGCAATAGTTCGATTTCTATTGGAAATTCAACTAATTTACCGATATGTCCACCCTTACATTTTTTCCAGGATAGGTCAATATGAGATTGGTGGGTTTTCGACACCCAACACCCCCAGTGATTAGCTAAAATCTGCCCTGGAAGAACACACCACCTCTTGCATTGCTTAGTGGCCACTGTCCAGTATTTATTTTTATCTCCCATTCAAGTTCAGTAAAGTGCACACCTGATTTCAGCTAATCAGTAGACGTCCCAGGTGTTGGACCTCCACCGATCTCATACTGATAATTGATGACCTAACCATAGTATTGGCTAAGTCATGGACATCCTTTATGGACTCCAATGTATCCCAAAGCAATTTCAATACAATATTATGAGATGTTTGCAAAATCCTGGAGGGGCCACAACCCATATTACAACAACTTAGTGGTTGCATATAATAAAATATAGCTTGTGACAGAGTATCACAAAATCATGTGTGTTTGTTTTTTACAGCTGTTCATCTCAGGCCACTCATCATGGGATATGATAAGCCAAGAAAAATAAGGTTTTGGTGTTACAATCCCCATCCTGACCTAGCAAAACCAAGAAAAGTAATCAACTTGACAAGCCAAAGTTCCAGCTTTCTTAGGTACCACCCTTAACCTTTCATAGCTAATTTAGGTAAATTTACCTATCCATCCTTTGTTTGCTAACTCTGCCATCTGTGCAAATAGACACGCCTGTGAATTCACCACGCCAAATGGTCTACCTCAATTGTATGTACACCATTGCATTTCAGTTAGAAAAATAAATCATACAATGGTTCCCCAGTTTATTCCCATGTGAGTCCTGCTAACAGCTGTGTATTACCAAGTACAGCAAGTAGTTATTTCATGACTATATGGCAAGAAGCTTCATAATGCTCATGTCACATGTTGTTGGTACAGTCAGTTTAGCAATGGCCATGATACTATGATTATACAAAAGAAGCGGTCAGATCAGTGATTTATTTTTTGGGTTATTAAAAGAGACAATGCCAAATGATGAATGATCTAGAACTTGCAGCTCTATATATTGTGTATATTGTATTTGTCTACAGTTCCAACTCAATATCGTTTTGCTTCGATCTTGTTTTGAAGATCAAGGAACATCAAGATTCACATAAAAAAGTTGAATAACTTTGTAAGTACTTACCAACAAAAACTTCAGAGCAGAAATCTCTATACAGGTTCAGTATATACATCTGTATTGCTGTGCTGATTTGCAAACTGGAAAGGTTAGTCCTTTCAGGAGGCGCGGTACAGTTATTTGATATAACAAAATCTAACTACCAATTTATTTTTTGAGTTTGGCTTGACAAAAAATATGATAAACGATGAAAATTGTTTACAGTCTTATTAAATATATCTATGTAAGCAATAACACAAGGAACAAAGGTCAACTTAACATATAACTTATAGTTTATCTAATTTACAAGATAATTTCTTACCAACTACCAACGCTGAGAAACTCTTAAATTATTAAGTGTTTATTTAAGTCTTTGAACACCAAATGTATCCTTAGTAAAATTCAATTCCCTTCTTTATTATTTCTCCACACAGTACATAATGTTTCAATTGTCTATGGGCAACACGTTCGCTAGGCAGTTCCAGCGTCTCTCCTGTCCCCCCAGGTGACTAATAAACATCTTGGTATGTCATTAATACCTTACATATTAAATGTCATCTGTAGAAATTATAGGGAGTCGTCTTGCTCTGGGATTGATAGGCTTAAGGTATTGAGAGGTCACATTTTAGATCATAAATGTTCCTTGTGATGAATGCTGATCCTCTTGGGCAATCCAGGCTGGAGACTGCTAAAACTCATTTGTAATTTCTCAAGTATTGAAATTTTTGACAAGAGAACTTTTGCTCTTCTGACTTTAGTTTATAAAGGGCACTCATACTACATAGGTGGCCCCTAATATTAGTACTGTCCCATTGTGAGGTAAAATACATGTGTTCCATGGGGAGAATTAAACCATCATCACTAACGCTAGAACCTCAGTGATAGTTACTACAACAAGAAAAAGGATCACACAATCACTGTAGAAGGGAAGTTAGGAGATAACTGAATACTAATATGTTATTGAGTTAAAAAAAGCAACATAAATCCATCTTCGGTGAGCTCCCCCCAGTGGTGGCTGCAGTTTGACAGAGTTTAATTCGTTTGTGAATTAGTAGGAAATCTGGAGTTCTGTATCAGATAAGCATAGCTCAGACCCCTTATTAGGAAGGTATTAGGTTAATTAGCACAATAATTTGAACTGATTTATACTAAAAATGTTGACACTTTAAGAAAATAATTTTGCAGCAGCATACATATAACTGTTACACCGAAAGTTGTTTTTTTTTTTTTTTTTTTTTATCATTTACCGATGTAAAGAAGGAAATGAAGACAGGATTGGTATACTTTACGATTTTCCAGACCTAGGTTAGCACAGCCATTCAAAAGAAATATCCAGATTAATTACATTTTGAGACATACAACCAGGCTAACTTCAGGTTTATTGCACATTGGGGCCCTTAAGGTTTGGATCTTCAGAGGACCCCTTATGCTATAATAGGTTTCATCCACACAATTTATATAATAATGATTTCTAGAGAAACACTTTTTGCTGCTTACTTCTTGGGCCGTTTTTTCTGTAAAAAAGTGACAGACTGTTCTGTACTTTAAGAAAGGTTGGCAAAAAAAAAATCCTACTTACTTACCGGTAACGGGATTTTACAGAGGCCATGACAGCACCACCTGAGAGAGGGTATCCGCCCACCAAGGACAGGAACCTACAGAATAAAAAAGGCGGTACCTCTCTTCCGTATCAGTTTTTGTTTCAGAGCATGAGAGGACCTCAGAAAAATAGGTTAGTACACAACTACCACCAAAACATTTCTTTATAAAACACCCTTAGAAGTGCACACCATAAGTGGTAGAGGGGAGGGAATTAATAGGGTGCTGTCATGGGCTCTGTAAAATCCCATTACCGGTAAGTAACTAGGATCTTTTCCCCTTCTCCAATGACAGCACCACATGAGAGATTTAGAAAGATCAGACACGAGAGGGAGGGATCACCGCTTGCAACACCTTTCTCCCAAAGAACAGATCAGTAGAAGAGGAAAGGTCAAGACGGTAATGCTTGTAGAATGTAGAGGGGGATGACCAAGTTGCCGCCTTACATATGATGTCGATGGGCACACCCGCCTACTCAGCCCAGGAAGCAGCTACAGCCCTGGTGGAGAGGGCCTTCAGGTTCTCTGGAACTGGCAGATTGCTATAGGAGTACGCTAAACCAAAGGAGTCCCTGACCCACCTAGCTATGGTCCCCCTCGAAACCTTAAGCACTTTCCTAGCCCCCTGAAATAAGATGAATAAGGTGTCACTTTTCCTCCAGGCCTTCATCACCTTCAAATACCGGACTAATACCCTCTTTACATCTAAAGTGTGAAGCCTTTGTTCCTCTGAATTTCTAGGATCAGGATAGAAGGGAAAGAAATTACTTGTGTCCTATGGAATTTGGAGGCTACTTTTGGTTAGATAGGCCGGGACTGGTCTTAAGTAGTGTTGAGCGAGCACTAAAATGCTCGGGAGCTCGAAGCTCGGGCCAAGCTCACCGTGATACTCGGGTGCTCGACCCGAGCAACGAGCCCAATGTTAGTCTATGGGAGACCCGAGTATTTTTGCAGCGGCACCCCCGGCAGTCTGTAGAAAGCCTAAAAAGTGCCCAAAACGATAGTGACAGTGCTCAAATGACATGGGGACAGCATGGGGATAGCCCCAGGAAGCATTTCTGACCCCCACGTCACTGCTGTCAACAACGTGGTCAGAGGTATTAAGCCACTTTTACGGGCTCACAATAAAACGTTCAAAAACTAAACTGAAACTGTTTTCCTGTGAAATATGTTAAGGAACATCCTTTCCAGGGTAAAGACTTGTGTATAAGGTAAAGTAAGGGTCTGTGCCCACGATGCGTTTTTTTAGCGTTTCCGCAGCGGCAAAAACACTGCAGAAATGCTTAAAAAATGCATGGTAGAAGGCCTGCCATGTTCCCCAATGATAATCCGCATGTGCTGTGCACATGCTGCGTAAATTTCTGCTGCGGATTATCATTGCGGAAAAAAACACAGCATTACCAATTATTTTGCAGAAGCGCTGCGTTTTTGCCGCCATTGACTTGTATTGGAAGGCATGGATTCCGCATCACTGTATATGTAGATGCGCATTCCATGCGTTCCAATGTGCGGATGGTACCCAGGTGTGGAGGAGAGGAGACTCTCCTCCGGACCCGGGTACCATAGAACCTGTGAAAAAAGAATAAAATAAAAAATAAATGTTATACTTACCTTCTGATGGCCCCCGGTGCACTCGTCCTCCCATGCCGGCAGCTAGGGATGGACTGAAGGACCTGCGCTGACGTCATAGTCATGTGACGGGTCACGCGATGCTGACGTCGGCAGGTCCTTCAGTGTACCGCGATCTGCCGGCAGCCAGGACGCAGCAAAGCAAGACTGCGGGGGCCATCGGAAGGTAAGTATAGATTTATTTTTAACCATTCTTTAGGTCACACTATATAAATCCATGCCGTTTGCATGGATTTATATAGTGTGACCAAGTTGACAAGCACTTTCCAAGTGATGCTAAAATTGCTTGAAAAGCGCTTGTCAACTCGCATGCGGAAATGTATGTGAAGAACGTTTCACATCCGCATGTCCCTGGCAGGAAAAAAGCATGTACAATCCGCATGAGTTTTTTCTGCCAGGGGAGATGCAGAAAAGCTCAGGAAAAATCTGGAGCATTTCTGCATCGTGGGCACATAGCCTAAATAACCAAAAACAAAAATACTCCTCCACACCTTGGGCTATGTTCACAAGTAGCATTTTTTATGCGTTTTTGCACTTTTGTATTGCTTTCAACCGTGACAAATGCATTCACCGGGAAATGTCATTTTAACATTTTACAACCTTATCTGGCCATGTGCTGTGTGACACATGCATACAGTGCTGAAAAGACATGGGAACAGCATGGGGAAGACCCCTGGAAGCATCTATGACACCCAGGTCACTGCCTAATAGTGTGCCCATCAGAAGTGATCCTTGCCGCATCAGAAGATGCAGACTTGCAACTATCCCCGTGCAAGTCCTTGTCCCAGGGCAGTGTTCAATTGTACCTCCTCCATTCCTTGCAATGCAAGAGCAAATATGCAGCCAACCACCCACCCACCCGCACGCTGCAATACTATACTGCTAGCTTGCACTTGAAATACGGCCTTTTAGTTTGGAAGAGGCCAAAGCTGGCCACTACCTCATGGCTGCGTCGGCGGCGAGGTCTCCATACTCAGTCCCCAGCTGCCATTATTTGTCCCAGGAACCTTCCCCACACTTTTCTTAGCCTAGTCTGCTTTAGGGCAGCATTGGAAGAGCCCACCAGACAACCAGAGACTCCTCCGGTGGGCCCTGGCTTCTCCATCAGGGGAGTTGAGAGTGCCAAGGTGAGGAGCATGATGATGATGATAGAAGTTAGCATCTGCTTTGTTTTCTTGGAATGGAAGTGTAAGTGTGCAGCCTGCCACCACCCACCCCCAGGCTGCAATACCATACTGCTAGCCTGCACTTGAAATGGGGCCTTTGAGTTTGGAGGAAGCCGAAGCTGGCCACTACCTCATGGCTGCTTCGGCAATGAGGTCTCCATACTCAGTCCCCAGCCGCCACTATTTGTCCCGGTAACCTTCCCCACACTTTTCTTAGCCTGGCCTGCTTTAGGGCAGCATTGGAAGAGTCCACAAGACAACCAGACTCCTCCGGTGGGCCCTGGCTTCTCCATCAGGGGAGTTGAGAGTGCCAAGGTGAGGAGCATGATGATGATGATAGAAGTTAGCATCTGCTTTGTTTTCTTGGAATGCAAGCGTAAGTGTGCAGCCTGCCACCCACCCACCCCCAGGCTGCAATAACATACTGCTAGCTTGCTTGCACTTGAAATGAGGCCTTTTAGGATTGTGGAGGCAGACACCGGCCACCAAGTCATGGCTGCGTATCCATACTCAGTCCCCAGCCGCCCGGGGTGTCCACACTCGGTCCCCAGCCGCCAGGAGGCGGCCGGGTGTCCATACTCGGTCCCCAGCCGCCCCTATTTGTCCCGGTGCGCCTTATATACAAGCGCGCATACCAAAACATTACCTGTGCCCTCCCCAGTGCATTTAGTGGGAAGGACAGCCTATTCCGCTGTAGTGTGTTCACGCCAACCTCCTGTT
This sequence comes from Phyllobates terribilis, assembly GCF_046119375.1. Taxonomy (NCBI): domain Eukaryota; kingdom Metazoa; phylum Chordata; class Amphibia; order Anura; family Dendrobatidae; genus Phyllobates; species Phyllobates terribilis. The sequence goes on along the minus strand of NW_027362763.1, from coordinate 756,951,010 downwards.
CATGGCACATGCAAAGATGCCTCCCGCCCTGCACCTGTCGTTGCAGACTTGCAACTATCCCCGTTCAAGTCCTTGTCCCAGGGCAGTGTTCAATTGTACCTCCCCCATTCCTTGCAATGCAAGAGCAAGTATGCAGCCTGCCACCCACACACCCCCAGGCTGCAATACCATACTGCTTGCTTTCACTTGAAATTGGGCCTTTTAGGCATGTGGAGGCAGAATCTGGCCACCACGTCATGGCTGTGTCGGCGGCTTGGTATCCATACTCAGTCCCCAGCCACCAGGCGGCCGGGTGTCCACGCTTGGTCCCCAGCCGACAGGGGGCGGCCGGGTGTCCATACTTGGTCCCTAGCCGCCCCTATTTGTCCCGGTGTGCCTTATACACAAGCGCGCATACCAAAACATTACTTGTGCCCTGCCCAGTGCATTTAGTGGGAAGGACAGCCTAATCACGAACACGTGGACAAGTGAATGTGGCCAGGGATGGTCCATCTCACTGACGTTTTCACACTGGGTTAATATTGTGGAAGCCGGGACACAGTTGGACACTGGGATGCAACACGTCCTCCAGACATAGAGGATTGTGGGTCCTGGGTCAATCAGGCTTCAACACAAAGTTCAGAAGGTAGATAGCAGCAGTGGTCGGCCTCCTACACAACGAGTAAATTATTCATGATCATGAGGCCATCCATCTCCTTAGCTTTCTGTTCCTTGGAATGCAAGTGCATGTATGTAGTAGCGGCTAGGCCTGAGGTGGTCAGCGTTTTGGCGCATATCCTACCTCCTCCCTCCTCCGAGGATTGCTGGATGCTTTCCTGCTACTATCCCAGTTCTATGACTCCCGTTAAAACAAAGCTTCAGGTGATGAATGATGGATGAGGTGGTGGCAAAGGAGAAAGAGCAGGAGGAACAGGGACCATTCACATCAATATCAGACCAGTCAACCACACATGTCTTGTAGGATATGTTTCTGTACCAAAAGGAGCGGTTCGGCTACACAGTTATAGGGCATCCAGTGAGTGCAATGCCTACCAAAAATTCCGAGGCCTCTTGGAAGTGACATGGAAATCAGAGGGCCTTAACTAAACCGTTTTTTCCATTTATAGCAACTGGGTCTCCTGTACACTGTTGGTCTAAGCAGTGAATGGAAGGCTTTCCAAAAATTATGAGGAACTGCAATGCCCCTTGAAACAGACGTGGATTACAGCGTACTAAAAACCTTCTACCCATTATTGAGGAGTGGGTCTCCCTTAGTGTTCGCCTATGCATTGAAAAGCGAAAGCTCACTAAAATTAGGAGGATATGCAATGCCCGTTGGAAGAGTTGTGGAAGTTAGAGGTTATTAGAAACAACATTTCAATGCCCCTTGGAAGAGCTGTGGAGTTCAGAGTGGTTTAACAAGACAGTTTTAATGCCCCTTGGAAGAGACGTGGAGTTCACAGTGGTTTAACAAGACGGTTTTAATGCCCCTTGAAAGAGACGTGGAGGTCTCAGTGGAATAAAAAGACAATATCAATGCCTCTTAGAAGAGTGGTGGAGGTCCCAGTGGAATAAAAAGACAATATCAATGCCCCTTGGAAGAGTGGTGGAGGTTACAGTGGAATAAAAAGACAATATCAATGCCCCTTGGAAAAGTGGTGGAGGTCGCAGTGGAATAAAAAGACAATATCAATGCCCCTTGGAAGAGTGGTGGAGGTCCCAGTGGAAAAAAAAGACAATATCAATGACCCTTGGAAGAGACGTGGAGGTCACAGTAGCTTAACAAGACAATTTTAATGCCCCTTGGAAGAGACCTGGAGATCAGAGTGGTTTAACAAGATGGTTTTAATGCCCCTTGGAAGAGACGTGGAGGTCACAGTAGCTTAACAAGACGATTTTAATGCCCCTTACAAGAGCCATGCAGAACAGCATATTAAAAACATTATTCCCATTATTGGGGAGTGGGTCTCCCATAGTCTTTGCCTATGCCTTTCAAGCAAAAGCTGCCAAAAATTAGGATGGAGGAACTTGCAATGCCTCTTACAAGAGCCATGCAGTACAGCATATTAAAAACATTATTCCCATTATTGGGGAGTGGGTCTCCCATAGTCTTTGCCTATGCCTTCGAAGCAAAAGCTGCCAAAAATTAGGACGGAGGAACTTGCAATGCCCCTTACAAGAGCCATGCAGTACAGCATATTAAAAACATTATTCCCATTATTGGGGAGTGGGTCTCCCATAGTCTTTGCCTATGCCTTCCAAGCAAAAGCTGCTAAAAATTAGGACAGAGGAACTTGCAATGCCCCTTACAAGAGCCATGCAGTACAGCATATTAAAAACATTATTTCCATTATTGGGGAGTGGGTCTCCCATAGTCTTTGCCTATGCCTTCCAAGCAAAAGCTGCTAAAAATTAGGACGGAGGAACTTGCAATGCCACTTACAAGAGCCATGCAGTACAGCATATTAAAAACATTATTCCCATTATTGGGGAGTGGGTCTCCCATAGTCTTTGCCTATGCCTTCCAATCAAAAGCTGCCAAAAATTAGGACGGAGGAACTTGCAATGCCGGCAACACGGACCAAGGTCACCCTGGTGGTATAGTGGTGGTGGAGGCTGAGGATAAGGAGAAGAGCAAAAAATAGCCAAAATGAGGAAGCGCATACCCATGTGTAGGTGTGAAGCGGTGCAGGGGAATACACCTCCCGAAATAACAGTGGATTTGATTTAATGTTACTCTGCTGTCATTAGGTGGTGATGAGAAGTCTGGCCCAATCCAGCCCTTGTTCATTTTGATAAGGGTCAGCTTGTCAGCATTGTCAGTTGACAGGCAAGTGCGCTTATCAGTTATAATTCCCCCAGCAGCACTAAAAACACGCTCCGATAACACGCTAGGGGCAGGGCAGGCCAGGACCTCCAAGGCGTACAGAGCAAGTTCATTCCAAGTGTCCAGTGTTACGGGTCTGGGAGGTGGAACCTCTGTGCCGTGGTGCAAGGAGGGACCCAGAGGGGCGTAACTAAGTATCAACCCGGACCGACCCTGGTCGGACGGCGGCAAACGACACCGTAACCAGGGAGGGACCGAGTAGAGGGACCAGGTGCTACTCTGGGGACGACCTTGTAAGAGAGCAGGTGGCTCCCACAGGTCAGACAGCAGGGACTGACCGATATAGCGGATGGACACAACAGGTAGGCAGCAGTCTGTGGGTTAGCTGACGGGTGGTCACGGTACATGACGGAAGAAGTCTCTTGGCAAGCGGGTAGGTGGCCACGGCAAGTGACAGCGGGAGCCTCCGGGTAGGCTAGCAGGTGGTCACGGCAAGTGACGGCAAGCAGGCTGTAGCCTCTAGGCTGACAGGCAGGTGGTCACGGCATGTGACGGCAGAGCCTCCAGGTAGGCTAGCAGGTGGTCACGGCAAGTGACGGCAAGCAGGCTGTAGTCTCTAGGCTGACTGGCAGGTGGTCACGGCATGTGACGGCAGAGCCTCCAGGTAGGCTAGCAGGTAACAGGCGGGTAGCAGACGTGCGCTCCCAGGTGAGTGAGTTTAGCAGGCACGACAGGTAACAGGCAGGTAACTGTCAGGTGCTTCCTGGAACGAAGGTGGACTTGCCCATAGACAGACTGGCGGAAGACCGGGGGCAGACTGTCGGGCAGGAGGGAAGAGAAGCTGGCAGACAGGACTGGTAGTCAGGCTGGCAACGGAACCTGAGGGCTGAAGCAGAGGTAAGTATTCTGTGGAACAACTTCGCTCGGGCACCTCCATTTTGGAGGAGGTGCCTTATATATGGGAGGTCCTCCGGCTATTGGCCGGGGACTCCTTAGGACTGCACGCACTGTCCCTTTAAGAGAGGGGGAGAGCGCGCGCGCCCTAAGCACAGTGCCGGGGAAGGAGCGCGCGCCGGCAGCAGCGGGGAGAGGAGCGCTGGAGGATGCCGCGCCAGGAGCGGGAAGGTGAGAGGGACGGCGTCTCTGCCTAGCAGGGGGCAGAGACGCCGATGCTACATCCAGCTTGGATACCCAATAATTAAAAGGCACAGAGGAATCACGGAGGACGCTGGTACGGTCGGCAAGGTACTCCCTCACCATCTTTTGAAACTTTCCACTCCTTGTGAGAGTACCCCGCGCCTCAGGGCTTGTAAGCTGGGCGGGTCTCAGAAAACTGTCCCAGAACGTTGACAGTGTTCCCCTGCCTCTGCTGGATTGGAGTTGGGTCTCTCTCGCCTGTACGCCTTGGTTGGGCAACAAACTGTGACCTCTGTGGCTAGCTTGTTCAGATGGGAATTTTTTTAACAGTTCTGCAGCAAGGGCCTTCTGGTACTGCCCCATTTTTGTAAACCTCTCCACCTCAGGAATAAGAGAGTGAAAGTTCTCCTTGTAGCAGGGGTCTAAAAGTGTCACCAACCAGTAATGACTGTCACCCAACATTTTGACGTGATGGTCACGGTTAAGGCAGCGTAACATAAAGTCAGCCATGCGTGCCAGACTGGTAACGGGCAAGACTTCCGTGTCCTCACCAAGATGACGACTGATCATGCTCTCCTCCTCCCCCCTGTCCTCAGGCCACCCACGCTGAACCGTCGTTATGACAGTTGTACAGGTACTACCGTCTACAGCGCATGATACCAGCTCCTGTTCTTCCTCCTTCTCCTCCTCTCCCTCATTGTCCCACAATGCACGCTGGGATGAGATGAGGCTGGGCTGTGTGTAATCGCCCGCTACGGCTTCTTGATCCATCTCATTATACTCTGGCTGCAATGCCTTCTCTTTAATTCTCTGCAGAGAGTGTTGCAAAAGACAGACAAGTGGGATGCTGATGCTAATGATGGCGTCATCGCCACTCACCATCTTGGTGGACTCCTCAAAGTTTGTCAGGATGGTACATATGTCAGACATCCAGGTCCACTCCTTGAGGTCTTATGTGTGGAGTCTGACCAGAATATCGACGGCCTTGTTGCAGCTGGTACTCCACAAGTGCTCTCTTCTGCTCACAAATCCTTTGCAACATGTGGAGGGTAGCGTTCCAACGTGTGGGGACATCACACACCAGTCGGTGTGTTGGAAGCTGCAAACGCTGCTGCAACACAGCAAGGGCGGCAGAAGCTGTAACGGACTTCCGAAAATGAGCTGACAGGCGGCGTACTTTGAAGAGCAGATCTGGTAACTCGGGGTACGATTTAAGAAACCGCTGAACCACGAGGTTAAGCACATGAGCCAGGCATGGTACGTGTGTGATCTCGCCTCGCCTCAGATCCGCCACCAGGTTACGGCCATTGTCACACACGACCATGCCTGGATGTAGGTTCAGCGGTCTCAGCCACAGATCTGCCTGCTCTTTCACAGCTGTCCACAACTCACAAGCAGTGTGAGGTTATCACTTAAGCTTATGAGTTTCAGCACAGCCTGTTGCCGCTTGGCTGAGGCAGTACTGCAGTGCATCCAGCTTGTAACTGATGTGGTGATATCTGAGATGGAGGGTGAACATGAGGAGGAGGAGGAGGATGATGCGCAGGAGCTGTACACTGTGGGGGCAACTCTGACTGACATAGGGCCCGCAAACCTCGGTGTGGGGAGGATGTGTTCCGTCCCAAGGTCCGACTGGGTCCCGGCTTCCACTATGTTTACCCAGTGTGCCGTTAGGGAGATGTACCGTCCCTGGCCACAAGCACTTGTCCACGTGTCCGTTGTCAGGTGGACTCTTCCAGTAACTGCGTTGTTGAGGGCACGGCAGATGTTTTGGGACATGTGCTTGTGTAGTGCAGGGATGGCACACCGGGCAAAATAGTGTTGGCTGGGGACCGAGAACCGAGGGACGGCCAACGCCATAAGGTTGCGGAAGGATTCCGTCTCCACCAGCCTAAAAGGCAGCATTTCCAATGCACGCAGTCGTGAAATGTGCGAATTTAGGACTGTGGCCTGTGAGGCGTTCGCTGCGAATTTGCGCTTTCGTTCAAAGGTCTGGGATATGGACAATTGAACGCTGCGGTGGGACGTGGACGTTGATGCTGTTTCTTGAGAAACTGCCATAACAAGTGAAGACTGAGAGGAGGGGGCATCTTCGCATGCAGTATGGACAGGGTATTGCCTTGCACGCACAACAGGGGGTTCTCTTACATGCACAACAGCGGAAGAAGCAGTGGTGACACCCGCTGACACTGGTCGTGGACCCTGGGGTTTGCCCCACAAAGTCGGGTGCTTTGCTGACATGTGCCTGATCATGCTGGTGGTGGTCAGGCTGGTAGTTTTGTCACCCCTGCTGATGCTGGCCTGGCAGGTGGTACAAATGGCCTTTTTGGGGTTATCAGCAGAGTCTTTAAAAAAATTCCAGACTCTGGAAGACCTACCGGTCGTACTGGCAACATCCCTCGTGTTGGTGTTACGGAGAACAGTTGCCTGCCTTCTGTCTGCGGCCACCACACTGCTTCTTCCTGCCTGTTGGGGTACTCTGCCTCCCTCCCCCTATGTGCTGCTGGCCTCGCTTTGCGTGTCCTCCTGCCACGTTGGGTCAGTTACTAGATCATCCACCACCTCCTCCTCTTCCACTTGCGCACCACGGTCCTCCTCCTCACTTCATGGCAATTGTGTCTCGTCATCGTCCACCTCTTGTGACAAATTGCCAGCGTCGCCTTCCTGTGGCCGTGGCTGTTCAAATATTTGGCCATCACTACATGGGATCTCCTCTTCCACCACTTCAAGTGGAGCAGGCGAGGGGCCAAAATATGGAAATGGACCAGTGAGCAGCTCTTCATAGTGTCCAATTGTGGGATCAGTTGCTGTCTGACGACACTCGGCATGGTGGGAGGAAGGAGCATCAGGATGAGGAGGAGTATGTGGTCGAGACTCACGGCTACTAAGACTTGACCGTGTGGAAGACAGACCGGAGGTGGTGGTGCCCAGGTGACTAGAAGCATTATCTGCTATCCAATTAATAACCTGTTCACACTGATCAGTTCGGAATAGTGGTTTTGTTGTGTGCTTCCCTAGTAATTCGGTCAAGAACTGGAAGCGAGAAGATGTGGCTGTTGGTTGTGGCACATTTTCACCTTGGCCACGGCCCCGTCCTCGGCACGCACCATCACCAGAACGTCCAGTTCCACGTCCCATGCCACGCGCCTTGCTCATTGTAAATTAAGTAAAATAGCTTACACTCGCACTATCAATGGCAAAAGGGTAATAAAAAGGAGATTAGAACCGTCAAAGAGGAAAACCACAGTTCTGTTTCTCTGGCCTACCCCAGAATCTTTAAACAGATATATTTGTGTCTGAACAGTCAGCAAGACACTCAAACTGTTTTTTTTATGGAAAAATGGCAAAAAGGTGGATTACACCCAGATTTGAACCGTGGAAGAGGAAAACCACAGTTCTATTTCTCTGGCCTACACCAGAATCTTTTAAACAGATATATTTGTGTCTGAACAGTCAGCAAGACACTCAAGCTGTTTTTTTTATGGAAAAATGGCAAAAAGGTGGATTACACCCAGATTTGAACCGTGGAAGAGGAAAACCACAGTTCTATTTCTCTGGCTTACACCAGAATCTTTTAAACAGATATATTTGTGTCTGAACAGTCAGCAAGACACTCAAGCTGTTTTTTTTATGGAAAAAAGGCAAAAAGGTGGATTACACCCAGATTTGAACCGTGGAAGAGGAAAACCACAGTTCTAGTTCTCTGGCCTACACCACAATCTTTTAAACAGATATATTTGTGTCTGAACAGTCAGCGAGACACTCAAGCTGTTTTTTTTTTATGGAAAAAAGGCAAAAAGGTGGATAACACCCAGATTTGAACCGTGGAAGAGGAAAACCACAGTTCTAATTTCCTGGCATATACTAGACTTTTTTAAATAGATATATTTGTGTCTGAACAGTCAGCGAGACACACAAACTGTTTTTTTTATGGAAAAAAAGGCAAAAAGTGGATAATACAGAGATTTGAACCGTGGAACTGCAAAACCACAGTTCTAGTTTTCTAGCCGAAACCAGACTCTTTTAAACAGATATATTTGTGTCTGAACACTCACAGACACACTCAATTTTTTTTTTTTGGGGGGGGGGGAAATACCAAAAGGTTAATAAGACGGGTATTTGTACAGTCTGACTGAGGAAAAAAAAAGAAAAGAGGGGCTAAGTCTAGCAATTTGAGCAGCAGCAGCACACAGGACGGTAATGCAGTGCTTGTTGGTATAACCCTGGGTTCTCAAACTCAGCTGGGCATATGGGCCGTACACGGAAAAACATTTAATTTGGGGGGCCGCATTATTTGCATGACAAAGTGACATTTTTAGTGATACCATTTTATTTTCTATACACCTTTTGAACTGGTCCTAATCTTGCAGACATGGTCTCCCCTCCAGGTCCCCCATATTGCAGACATGGTCTCCCCTCCAGGTCCCCCATATTGCAGACATGGTCTCCCCTCCAGGTCCCCCCATATTGCAGACATGGTCTCCCCTCCATGTCCCCCATATTGCAGACATGGTCTCCCCTCCAGGTCCCCCATATTGCAGACATGGTCTCCCCTACCGGTCCCCCATATTGCAGACACGGTCTCCCCTACAGGTCCCACATATTGCAGACACGGTCACCCGTCCAGGTCCCCCATATTGCAGACATGGTCTCCCATCAAGGTCCCCCATATTGCAGACACGGTCCCCCATCCAGGTCCCCCATATTGCAGGTATTGTCTCTCATCCAGGTCCCCCATATTGCAGACACGGTCTCCTGTCCAGGTCCCCCATATTTCAGACATGGTCTCCCATCCAGGTCCCCCATATTGCAGACATGGTCCCCCATATTGCAGACATGGTCTCCCATCCAGGTCCCCCATATTGCAGACATGGTCTTCATATTGCAGACATGGTCCTCCATCCAGGTTCCCCATATTGCAGACATGGCCTTCATATTGCAGACATGGTCCCCATATTGCAGACATGGTCCCCCATCCAGGTCCCCAATATTGCAGACATGGTCCCCATCCAGGTCCCCCCCCCATACTGCGCACAGGGCCGCCCCCCCAATACTGCACACAGGGTCCCGTCCCCCCCCATACTGCGCTCAGGGTCCCGTCCCCCCCCATACTGCACTCAGGGTCCCGTCCCCCCCATACTGCGTTCAGGGTCCCCGTCCCCCCCATACAGCGCTCAGGGTCCCCGTCCCCCCCCTTACTGAGCTCAGGGTCCCCGTCCCCCCATACTCCGCTCAGGATCCCCGTCCCCCCATACTGCGCTCAGGGTCCCCGTCCTCCCCCATACTGCGCTCAGGGTCCCTGTCCCCCCATACAGCGCTCAGGGTCCCCGTCCCCCCCATACAGCGCTCAGGGTCCCCGTCCCCCCATACAGCGCTCAGGGTCCCCGTCCCCCCCATACTGCGCACAGTGCCCCCCCCCTATACTGAGTACAGGTCCCCTGTGCTGTATTTCACATGACAGAGAAAAAAAAAAAAGATTCTCATCTGTCCTCCATTCCCTTGGCGTCCTTTCTGCACCTGTGGCCTGCAGGCACAGACCCCGTAACGATCGCGGCTCTCTCAAGCAGCCGCGGACATCAGCGCTGTAATGCAGAGTATTGCCGCACAGAGACCGGCCCTCTGCACAGCAATACCAGTGTCAGCCGACGGCCTATCAGAGACAACCTCTGAGGTGCTTGTCTGCTGTCAGAATCTCCTGCTGTAGACGTCTGGAATGAAACTGGGCCCACTGTACTGCTGGGATACAAGATGTCATCGTACTCAATAGAGACATTGCATTTCTCAGGGTCATGGATGGATTGTTGATTACGCGTGAGATGAGGGAATTGATCTTCAATTTCTTGTCCTCTGGCAGAAGACAAGTCTGGTTCTCTGAGTCTAAAAAGTCTATACTTTTCTGGATACAGTCAGAGCACAAGTTCTTAGCGTAGGAGCTGGGAAGGCTAACTTTACATAATGCACATTCTTTATTCTTATAACTACTCTTTTTAGGTTGCTACCAACCAGAAAGAAATGAAAAGAGAAAAAAGAGAAAAAACAGAGAAGAGTACATTACTAAGGTGAACTTCCACGAAGATCACTCCCCACACTGCCGTTCAGACTAGGGTACCGGAGGCGGTGGTTGCCGTTCACATGAATGTTCCCATCTGGCGGAGGTGGACTCTCGAGATGATCGCTTCTGCCGGTACTCGTACTGTGGCTCTGATGATGGGAAGACTCCCGTTGCTCCGGTTGTCTTACAATCTGCTTGAGCTGTTTACGCTGTTTAGGTGGCTGTGGCTGCTGCTGTTCCTCCTGCTGCGGTGGTGACAGCTGCCCAGGTGACTGCGGCTCCTCACTCATAATGAAGGGGATGCAGACACCGCCATACTGTCCACTTCCCATCTCTATGAAGTATATGGGGACTCCACCTCCTTTGGGCCCCTCTCCTTCCGGCAGCAGCGTGCTCTCTCCCTCTCTTTTTTTTTTTGTTATATATCATATTATATATATTAGCCAGCTGGCGCGCTAAGCCACAGGATCCCTCCTGCGCGTGCGCAGACCCAGCGGCTCCCGGCGCGCTTCCGAACGGGGATGCGTCATGTTGAATCGCACCCCGCGCATGTGCAGACCCAGGCTTCCGGCGCACTCGTGCCAGGGGGCGATGTGGCCACGCGCATGCGCAGCCCCGAACTTCTGGCACGCTAGGTCACAGGGCGCGACACGATCCAGCACGTGCGCAGACCCAGGTACCAGCAAGATGGGGCTGAGAACAGAGGCCCCATCTGCTGCGTCTTCAGGTCACATCGATCCCAGGATCCACGTTCCAGACCCCACAATCAGGTATATGAGGCACCACCTAGAGAGGCTCCCATCAAGGACAGGAACCAAAAACTGATGCGGAAGAGAGGTACCGCCTTTTCTATTCAGTAGGTTCCTGTCCTTGGTGGGTGGATACCCTCTCTCAGGTGGTGCTGTCATGGGAGTAGGGGAAAAAATCTTGTTAACATAAGTGGCAAAGAAGGGAAGCAGCTGAACAACACAAATTGGTAGCTTTCTGCCTATGCACAGGGTACAATCTGTGAGCAGCATAATATAGGGCAAGTGAGCCTGATTCTAGGGATGTGTCACCTAGTAGGCTGCGTGCTGTAGCTCCAATACAATCAGTGTTTTATCAGCCGGAGATTATCATTGCCTGACTAGGTCTCACGTGCACGGCAGTCCAGCTAATCGGTGTAATTCTTCCTGCACCGCTTGTTAGCAGCTGGCTGGCAATGCACAGTGTCCACAAAAAGCTGTCAATCAGTGGTGTAGGGTCAGGGTTATATATATATCAGATAAATAGATCTGCTGCATATAAAACAGTTTCTAATCAAAACTACAGCAAGCAGCCCAGTAAGTGATACATCATTGGAATCAGCATCTCTGCCCCTACATCATGCTGCTCCCAGATGAGGTAGCAAAAATCTGGTGGCAGATTCCCTCTACAGCTGGTAGTCATCGGCATTAACTAATGGAGTTGGACTACTGACATGATCTACATAAGGCCAAATTCGATATTGGAAGCCTGCCCCTGTGCCGATATCAGATATGGTTGTCTTTTTCTGGCCAGGGCCTACTGATTGATCCTTTGGTGGGTCTGTCTGACTTTGTGAATGAACAGTCAATTTTTGAAAAGCAACAGCTTTATGGGCAAAAAAAAAAGGAAAAATAATCCATAAAACGTAAGTATGATGAGAAAAAACACTAGATAAACCGAAAGAAATGAAATGGAGTCAAGTTAGTATGCATGCAAAATAGGAGCATGTTCACACTGGCCGAAAAAAAAAGACAAAACCCAAGACAGAAACAAAATAAATATATACCCTGCTGTAAGTAAGTAAAAGCAATAGTGCATATAAATAAATTGGGTACTTCGTAAACACCGTTTTTGATGAAAAAAAGCGTAAAAGCCATCCCACCAGCGTCAAGGTGTACCCAAGTTTGGGATGGTCCTAACCTACTCACTAGCTGTGTGTCCATGTTCGGGACCCGGTCCTGCTCGGCCCTTATTCACACAGGACGTCACTATGACGCAGGGTAAGGTTTTAATATTAGAGATTAGGACCATCCTGTATTTGTGTACATCTTGACATTGGTGGGATGGCTTCTATGCTTTTTTTTCATCAAAAAAGGTGTTTAGTAAGTACCCAATGTTATTTATATGCACGATTGCTTTGGCTTATTTACTTACAGCAGGGTAGTTATTTTGTTCCTGTCTTGGGTTTTGGGAAAAACCATTGAGTAGTAATATTAGGTTTAGTTCTACTTTTTCACAGTAGTACAGTAAGTTGAGCCATAAACTATACTAATCTGAACAGTAAATTGCAGAACACACATTTATTGCCAAAGAAATGCTCCTGCTGTTTTTGCTGTCAGCTCTCAGGACACAAATCTCCAATCACTTCCAGAGGTTGGGATATTATGTATGCATAGACTCGGCCCTGCTTGACATCTGGGCAAACTGTTAAGTAGCAGCCGACACGGAAAAACAAAGAGAGGAAGTGTTAAAATAAAAGACGTTATGAATATTTAATACCGAATAGTGACACTGTGAGACCTGGGCTCAAAATATTTGTAATAGCGCAATTAACCAAAGGCACATTATCTGGCTAGTATCAGATCAGTATTTACTTACAAATGGCCCCCCTGGGAATGAATACCGTCCTATCTGTACCGGGAGAGATACAATCTACTTCTAAATTTTTAATTTTTTAATTTAAATGCTGTATTCTGCGCAGAGAAAGTCATTAAAAGTGTATGAAGCACAAAAAAAGCAGAGCATCTAGTTATAGCACTATTGATGTATGTAGTAATTACTCTGCTGTAGAAAATACATTGCTTTCATGGTAAACCATTGTTATGAGAAAGGGATTTTAATGTTTCCTCACATAACTTATGATTGGTATTGCTTAAGCAGTGTAAAGTCATTTATACGGTGCATGTAAATCTCCCCAGGGAATGCATTTGGAGAATACATAATTTACTTTGGGCATTAAAAATTTTATGTAAAATACAGGAGTTATATAACCATAAAATGTTGTGCCGAGAAGACAGATTTACAGAGTTCTAAGCAGGAAATGTTGTGATATCACTATACTTTGCAGTACATTCAAAGGACAGATCACAGAAATGGTCTTTTTCATCTTTGGTGCGTTATCTTTAAGACATATGAAAATAAATTCACTATACAAAGCTTGTAAGATTATTAACACAGAAGGATTTTCAACTTGGCAAAAAAATCGGCGGCAGATGATTTTTCAAGGACTTTATGCTTAAGATGCAGAGTGGGTCCCATTACACACTACTCAAGGAATCGGTGATTTTAAATACGTTCCTCTGGGACAGGTAGTGGGATATCAACTCCTGATTATACTCACGCCGCTAGACTAAAGACTGGTACACGTGTCTGAATCACAACCTGCACTTCTACAGAGAACAGAGAAGGCTTAATTACTTTCATTTGGGCTATAGGTTGAGCTTAGTGGGATCTAATATGCGCACATGAAGAAGCCAAAAGACCCAAAACAAAGAAAAAGTCTAGCCCAGGTTTTTGCCATGAAGCAGCCATAAGACCCAAACAGAGATAAAGTCTAGCTCAGGTTTTTCATAAAGAAGCCATAAGACCCAAACAGAGGAAAAGTCTAGCTCAGGTTTTTCCTCGAAGAAGCCATAAGATTCAAATAGAAAAAAGTCTAGCTCAGGTTTTTCATGATGAAGCCATAAGATCCATACATAGGAAAAGTCTAGCTTAGGTTTTTCCTGATGAAGCCATGAGACCCAAACAAATAAAAAGTCTAGCTCAGGTTTTTGCCTCCTCTCTAGTGGCTGCAATCAACTAGGGGGGCAAACAACATTGGAAAGTAAGAGATGAGGAACCACAAAGGTTACCATCAACCTTCCCTCCTTCAATTAAGGAGGTAAAAAAGCAGCATTATGAAGAAACAATATGTTTAAGATCACGACAGGTGTTGTCTCCTTATCCATGTTGAGCCATTTCCATGCAGGATGGTTGGTTACCACTAGATCCCTCACAATTTTCATGCAGGATGGTTGGTTACCACTAGATCCCTCACTTCATGACCATACTGTCACTTTAGTGATCTTACGGTCACTTTTGATTCAGGCCATTCTTTAGGTCAAATACTGTACTTATAATGCTGTGCAACATAGCCGGTGCCCCAAACAGCACTGAATGCATCTGGCCTGAAGAAGAATAAAGTTACAACTGCCCGTTTTACAAATTGGTGGTACAATTAATAGAAATCACTAGACACTGAACCTTCAAGAGTGCTGCCTCTAACTTCTGGAATATAACCGTGTCATGCGCCACTATTTTACCATTGAATATTATGAGAAGTAGATAAAAAAAAACTATGCTGCACTGTGTTTAGAAGAGTCCACTTATTCTCTATTATGTTTAGTTATATAGTTTACAGACATGATCATCACTGTCCCCATTGGGGCTCACAATCTAAATTCCCTATCACTATGTCTTTGGAGTGTGGGAGGAAACCGGAGAACCCGGAGGAAACCCACGCAAACACGGAGAGAACATGCAAACTCCTTGCAGATGTTATCCTTGGTGGGATTTGAATCCAAGACCCCAGTGCTGCAAAGTAACAGTGCTAACCACTGAGCCACCGTGCTGCCCAGGCTATTCAGTAGCAAAATATATAACTGGACAGTTAAAAGTTACACAAATATAATGCAGGGTGTTTTGTTGACAATACGCCCTGTTTCAACAAAGCTTTTACACCAGAAATCTTTGAAAAGTTGCAAAATTCTAGCACAATGTGAGATTTTTGCACCGCAAATGAATGAGGTGAAAACACTACCCACAATGGAGAACATAAAAAAATGTTAAACAAATAAAACAATGACTTTAAAAAAGGCATAAATGAAAAGATGAATATGGCGCAACCAAAAAAAAAAAAAAGGCTCAAAACTACACAAAAAAATGGCGCAGAAGCAAAGATGACTCAGCCCCAAAATGTTCAGGTGTAGCCTTTCCACTTTGAACTGGTCATAAATCAGTTTTCAGACGAGTTCTCTGATGGAGATCATTGTAAACTGCACTGTAATATGCCAATCAATGTAAAATTGTATACATAAAGTCCTTTTCCCAAAAATATTTTTCATCTAAAATAATAAGAATAATGGCCGCAGAAGTTCAAATCCTTCAAAGTTAATTTGACGTCAGAAAATGCTACATTTTTAAATCCATTAAACTCTTTGGGCTCGAATCATCAAAGCTTTCACACCAGTATTCTGGTGTAAACAACTTTGAAAAGTGGCATCATTTTAGTGCACCTGGCGGCTGACTTAAAATTTAGCGCCTTTTCATGCCATTTTCGCCCAGCTCCAATAAAATGGGCGCAGCTTGGGCAGGATGGGGGCGTGGTGACCCCTACTCGTCAAATTCACAAAGAGCGGCAGGGTTCCTTATGCCACAAATGTTACTCGAGTCCCTGACTGGAGTATGATTCTGACTGGAGTATGATTCTGACTGGAGTATGATTCTGACTGGAGTATGATTCTGACTGGAGCATGATTCTGACTGGAGCATGATTCTGACTGGAGCATGATTCTGACTGGATAATGATTTGTGGTGAGGCTCACACCACTGCGCGACTTGCCTGATTCATCAAGAGACATTCGCTTCTTAATAAATCAGGCACCTCACACTCCACTCAGCCCCCTCATTAAGACCAGTGCGAAAACTGCCATCTTGATGAATCGGTGCCATGGTTTCTGTAAAAGGATAACATGTTAGGTGATTGTGGTCCACTAGGGTGGATATCCCAGAATCCAATGATCCATATAGAATATAATCCTGGGAAAAGTCGTGACAGTCTGCAATGATTTTGACTTCATATTTCTATTGTACGTTCCACCTTTGAATTATCATTGCTATTTTTATTAGCAAAAAGAACATTTTATCGTCTTGACTTTCTGCAAAACGTTCCTGAAAATTATTTTTATATTCTGATAATTATGGTGCTGGAAACATTTGATTGAAGTCTTTACTGATAGACTGTCAGGAGTTACTAAATGTAAAGTTCTTATACATTTTCATTAGGAACCCAGCAGCTCTCTGGGGAAGGATAACTCCTACCCTGGATCTGTGAGCTTTGTGTGCAGTCACTGACGCTGACATCTCAGAGTTTGGACCGAGATACCCCGAAAGCTTCCGCTCATGCAGGATCTACCTTGGTCTTGTTTTCAAAAGTGTCTACCGTAAGGAAGTCATATACTGTGGTGTGTGTTAGTACATGCAGGAAAAAAAGAAACAAGATAGTATGTGTTTGCACAAATATGCAAGTTTTACATTATTGGGGTCAATACGGACCGTTTATGTATTTTGTTAAACAGACCTAACAAAGTCAACCAATTTTCCGACTGGAACCAATTCAGACTTTTTTAGGCCCCAGCAATCAGCTGGTTTTCTGATGGGGTAATAATGATATGTTTATAATAAGTTTATGTTCTAACACCATTAAAAGTGTTCGGCAGGGCCTCTCGTTGCCTCATCAGATGCAGCAAGAAGCTGCGGATATGGGTCAAGTGCCCAGCAGGCATTGCTTTCAACAGTTGCCTTTGAAACCAAGTGCAGCAGTGTCTCTCTTGCCCAGAACTGAGTGATTCTCCACAGCCCCTCTGAACTTCCAAGATGCTAAACATTAAGAATAGTATTGGCGTCACTAATAGGCTTGTAAGCCAGACACTGTGCACTAGATCTGTGTGACTGGCACCCTATACAAGCCTTATCCATGCTCAGTTCTAATACTTAGTGACCACCCGCTCCATGAACGGTGAGTGTGTAAGCGATTGTTTCATCAGCATTTTGCACCTGTGTTGACTCCGCTTTTATCAAGGGGGCTTGTTGCATCCTGTAAGTGAATTAGTTTTCTGACCTGTGTTGGTAAATATATTCTATGTTTTTTTAAAAAAAAATTGTATCCCTTTGCTGTGTTGTTCGTGTCTCTCTTGTCCAGAAACAAGTGATCCTGCACACCCTCTCTAACTTCCAAGATGCTGTATATAGGGGTTTAAAAAACATAAAAAGCATCAAGGATTTAAAAAAGCAATTAATAATCATGAAACCTAGCAAAATCAGTGAGCCATAACTATGCCCCCAAGAAAGCTGGGTGGTAAATCTGTTTGGATATATCCCAGATGCCAGAGATACAGAGATTTAAGTTATAAGTTATGTACACATTTTGAGACATTTTTTATTTTCCTAAATGCCTACATTTTGCACTTTAAAAAAAATTTGCAATGATTTTTGGGTCTCATTAAAAATGTTGCACTGTTTGGCATTTATAGACTCTCTGGCTTCTCTGTATACTGCTAGCTTCAGAATGAGTTAACTAAAAATCTGTCAGTGAGCTTGTTCTAACACAGTTTCTACTTTTATGTCTTTTCTGAGAACCTCTCAGCTGATTTATGACCACAAAGTTTAGCTCAACTTTCAAAATCAGCGAGAAAAGTTCAACAAAGAAAAAAAAAAAAAGAGAGTTACAAACTCTCCCTTCAAAATGAACTCCCTGACGGATTCCTAGATAAAGCATTCTGCAAGCAACAATAGAGAGTGTAGCACAGAGAATACAGAAGGCAAACAGTGCAAAATTTTGCTATGAAACCAAATAGTAAAATTTTTTTTTTAGCCTAGAATATATGCATTTAGCAAAAAAAATAAAAATATGACCATAATGGAATCCAAGTATTAGCTTTTTATTGTGTGACTAACATTAACCCCTTTCTGACGTGTGACCTAATAGTACGCCATGGTGACCTGGGCCGATTGGACCAATGACGTACTATTAGGTCATATGGCGATCGCGCCCGCACACAAGCGGTGCAGGGCAATCGCCGCCGGGTATCAGCTGATTGTCACAGCTGACACCCGATGCTATGTGCTGGGAGCGGTCCTGCACCGCACCCAGCACATTAACCCTCTCAATGCTGCAATCGAAGTTGATCGCAGAATTGCGGGGGCAAGTGGAGGTGATCGCAATACTCATCTCCTCTCCCGGCCTCCAGCGCTGTCTGCCGCGGCTTCCCGGGTGTTGCCATGATGACCCAATGTTGTCATGACAACATCCAGGTCACCAGACAGCAGGAAGATACTTTGGTCATGCGCAGTGCATGACCAAAGTATCTTCTGCATCTGCAGCGCTGACAGCCTGTACAGTACAGGGATGGTGCTCCATCCCTATGCTATACAGGTGATCAGAATGTAAAAAGTGAAAGCCCCATAGTGGGACAAAGTATAAAAGTCCAAAAAGTGTTAAAAAATGAAAAAAAAAAATATTGTAAAAATATTTTTTAAAAAATCCACCAAAAATAAAAATATATTGTACCCATCAATAAATATTATTATGAAAAAAAAAAACAAAACAAAACAATAAAAGTACACATATTTGGTATCGCCGCGTCCGGAACGACCTGACCTATAAAACTGTCCCACTAGTTAACCCCTTTAGTGAACACGGTAAAAAAAAAAATAAAAAACAAAGCAAAAAACAATGCTTTATCATCATACCGCCAAACAAAAAATGGAATAACACGCGATCAAAAAGACGAATATAAATAAAAATGGTGCCGCTGAAAATGTTATCTTATCCCGCAAAAAACAAGCCACCATACAGTTCCATCAGCCAAAAAATCAAAAAGTTATAGCTCTCAGAATAAAGCAATGCAAAAAAATATTTTTTTCTATAAAATAGCTTTTATTGTGTAAAAGCGCCAAAACGTAGAAAAACGATATAAATGTGGTACCACTGTAAATGTACTGACCCGAAGACTAAAGCTACCTTATTAATCTTACCACACGCGGAACAGTATTAAAAAAAAAAACATAAAAACCATTCCGGAAATTGCTGGTTTTTGTTTATTCTGCCTCCCAAAAATCGGAATAGAATAGATCAAAAAATATCATGAAAATGGTACCAATAAAAACGTCAACTCATCCCACAAAAAAACAGCCGTCACATGACTGTCAGCCAAAATATGGAAAAATTATAGCTCTCAAAATATGGCGATGCAAAAACTAGATTTTCCAAAAAAATGTGTCTTTTAGTGTGTGACAGCTGTCAATCATAAAAAGCTGATATGATTCTGGTATTGCTGTAATCGCACTGACCCGAAGAATAAAGTCGTCTAATCACTTATACCGCATGAGGTACGGCGTAAAAAATAAACTCTAGGGTTAGGATTTTGCTAGGGTTAGGGTTGGGGGTGGGGTTGGGATTTTTTTCAAAAGTAAAAAAAAAAAAAAAAAAAAAAGATGACGATATGGCGACTAGTGTTGAGCGCAAGTGCTCGCTACTTGAGTTTGCATCGGGTGCTCGGGTATGCACTGAGTATCGCGGGAGCTCGAGTGACATGCTTCGTGAGTAAAAAAAACCTTGAGGGGTTTGCCTGCCATGCACGAGCGATCCCCGCATGTTTTTTTTTGGGTGTCTAATAACCGTGAAACATGAGAGCGGGGACTCGAGCATGTCACTCCATGGTGCATACCCGAGTACCCGATGCAAACTCAAGTAGCGAGCACTTGCGCTCAAGACTGATGATGACAACTTATTCAATATGATGACCTAATGTTTTCAAATTCTGTGTTGTACCTCTGGGTTCAAAATGTTCACTATACCCCTTGATAAAATCCTTGGGGGGTGTAGTTTCCAAAATGGGGCCACTTGGCAGGGTTTCCACTATTTAGGCACATCAGGGGCTCTCCAAATGCGACATGGCGTCCACTCTCAATTCCAGCCAATTTTGCGTTCAAAAAGTCACACAGTGCTCCTTCCCTTCTGAACTCTGCCGTGCGCCCAAACACTGTATTTTCCCCACATATGTGGTATTGGCGTACTTAGGAGAAATTGCACAACAGTTGTTGGGGTCCATTTTCTCCTCTTACCTTTGTGAAAATAAAAAAAATTGGGGCTAAAACATAATTTTTGTGGAAAAAGTTTGATTTTTTTATTTTCACAGCTCCATGTTATAAACTACTGTAAAGCACTTGGGGGTTCAGAGTGCTCACCACACATCTAGATAAGCTCCCTGAGGGGTCTAGTTTCCAAAATGGTGTCACTTGTGGGGAGTTTCCACTGTTTAGACACATCAGGGGCACATCCGCTAATTATTCAAGCAAATTTTAAATTCAAAAAGTCAAATGCCGCTCCTTCCCTTCCAAACCCTGCCGTATGCCCAAACAGTGGTTTTCCCCCACATATGGGGTATCTGCTTACTCAGGAGAAATTGCACAACAAACTGCATGGTGCAGTTTCTCCTATTACCCTTATGAAAATGCAAAATTGGGGGCTGAAAAACATTTTTGTGGGAAAAATGTGAAAATTTTATTTTTACGGCTCAATGTTCTAAACTTCTGTGAAGCACCCGGGGGTTCAAGGTGCTCACCAAACATCTAGATAAGTTCCCTGAGGGGTCTAGTTTACAAAATGGTGTCACTTGTGGGGGGTTTCCACTGTTTAGGCACATCAGGGGTTCTCCAAACGCAACATGGCGTCCTCTAATTGTTCAAGCAAATTTTACATTCAAAAAGTGAAATGGAGCTCCTTCCCTTCCGTGCGCTCAAACAGTGGTTTTCCCCCACATATGGGGTATCTGCGTGCTCAAGGGAAATTGCACAACAAATTTTGGGGTCCATTTTTTCCTGTTACCCCTGCAAAAATAAAAAAAATTGGGTCTAAAGTAACATTTTTGTGAAAAAAGTTAAATGTTAATTTTTTTCTTCCACATTCCAAAAATTTCTGTGAAGCACCTGAAGGGTTAATAAACTTATTGAATGTGGTTTTGAGCACCTTGAGGGGTGCAGTTTTAAGAATGGTGTCACTTTTGGGTATTTTCTGTCATAAAGACCCCTCAAAATGACTTCAAATGTGATGTGGTCTCTAAAAAAATGGTTTTGTAAATTTTGTTGGAAAAATGAGAAATCACTGGTCAACTTTTAACCCTTATAGCTCCCTAATAAAAGAAAAGTTTGGTTCCAAAATTGTGCTGATGTAAAGTAGACATGTGGGAAATGTTATTTATTAACTATTTTGTGCGACATCTCTCTCTGATTTAAGAGCATAATAATTGAAATATTGCAAAATTTTCAAAATTTTCACCAAATTTCCATTTTTTTCCACAAATAAACGCAAGTGATATCGAAGAAATTTTACCACAATCATGGAGTACAATAAGTCAAGAAAAACAATCTCAGAATCAGGGGGATCCATTGAAGGGTTCCAGAGTAATTACCTCATAAAATGACAGTGGTCAGAATTATAAAAATTGACCCAGTCATTAATGTGCAAACTACCCTCGGAGGTAAAGTAAGTGGAATTTGGATTTCCCAAAATCCTTAGCAGTAGTCATGGACTCGAAATATTGCAAAAATGGATACATGGGAACTGTTGCATCTGAATCAGAAAAGCTACAGTATCTTTACCTTGAGAATACTTTGGATTTCACAACATAGCAGATGAACTGAGAAAACTAAGAAATAACGAGGCACAAGTTTACATTTTAAATCCCAGCCGTTTAAAGGGAATCAGTCAGGTCATTTTTATGTACCGTACTAATAGTATCCTGGAATAGGGCTCGGGCAGCCCTTTCAAGATATGTAACTTTTATTTCTGTATATTGCCCCATTGTGTTGCTGTCCCGGAAAATCTATTGTCCTGCCAGCAAGTCAAATGTTATGTTAATGCCAAATGAATATTCACCACTTTCACCGCCCATAATCCCACCCATCCCTCTGCCAATGTCAGTCAGACTGCCCTATGGCCTGAGGATCACATTGCAATCCTCAGACTGGCCGTCTGCTCTCCTGACCCTGGGATTGACAGCTGCATAGAAATACATGCTGTATCACTCATGTCAGGAGAAAAGACAGTCAGTTCGAGGATTACGATTCGGGCAATATGGCAGTCTGACTGAATCAGCGATACCGGCCGGGAGGGGTGAGCGGGATTATGGGAGGTGGAAGGGGTGAATATTCACTTTGTATTTACAGTTGAAACCAGAAGTTTACATACATTATATAAAAATACACATATGCATGTAAATGGTAACAAAGTGGCTTAAGGATAACAAAGTCAATGTTTTGGAGTGGCCATCACAAAGCCCTGATCTCAATCGTATTGAAAATTTATGGGCAAAGCTGAAAAGGCGGGTGCGAGCAAGTCAACCTACAAAGATGGATCAATTACACCAGTTTTGTCAGGAGGAATGGGCCCAAATTCCGACCAACTATTGTGAGAAGCTTGTGGAAGGATATTCCAAACGTTTGACCCAAGTCATACAGTTTATGGGCAATGATACCAAATACTAATGAAATGTATGTAAACTTTTGACTTTGCAGTAAGTAATAAAAATACCTTAAAACATTCTCTCTGCCTCATTATTGTGGCATTTGGTAAATATTAAAAATTATGGTAATAATAATTGACCTAAAACGGTAAAGGTATATTCTGATTTCATGTCAGATATTGAGAAAAAACATGCATATGTGTCTTTTTATATAGTGTATGTAAACTTCTGGTTTCAACTGTATACACATACATACATACATATATATACACACATATAGGTTTACACTTCTTGCCCAGGCTGTGTTGTGACTCTGGGCTTTGGTAGGTGTTATCAAGTTGGAGTATATTTATTCTATTAGTAGACACAGGATCTGTGATAATTTCACCTTTGATATCTGTGCACCTATCTGATCATTTCATATTAAATACCAGGCTTTCATTGTGTCCCTCTCTGTGAGGGATCTCTGTTATATACTTTTAACCCAAGAAGTTTTTATATTAGATCAATAAACTTATTGGATTTTACACTATTCATGGTTCTCTTCTTTTCCTCGGTAAGATGGGTGTACCTTGGGAAATTGGTTGTTCGTATTCTTGATAGCCTGTTCATACTGCATTTCTGCATTTCCTGTAAAATTGCCACCAAGATTTCATAAATTTTAAGTAAATTGTTGTTTCATATATAGATTTCATTTCATACCGTAGAATGTGTCACATTAATAGTATATCATGTTTTAAGAGGAATACATTTCCCCAGTATTGTTTTTCCATATTTTTATCTGCTGAATATATTTTTCTGTTCAATTTTATTACACTTTTATGAGCCATCTGCCTCCTGATTGGTTTAAGTAAAATCTGCATTATAATAAGTCGCAACCAGCTGTTTTTGGCTGGTAAACGATAGCTTTATCTGTAAATAAAAGGCTGCAATTTAGCAATTGCAGGAGAGACACAGACACACTTTGTTATGCTGAAAAGGACTTAACTTGTTTACAGTGCTGGCACCTAATTTTATCACTGGCTTTCAGTTCATTTACGTTATACCATGCCTAGGAGCAAAATATAAATCTGAATACATAAAACATGGATGGAAATGGTTTTGTGTCAACTTGCAGATAGCATTTCCAAAGAAGAAAAGTAGAAATAATGAAAATATGTCACCCATGTAACACAACATTAGCAGCTCCTTGATCGTGTGAAAGAAGCTTTGTTATATTGAAATCACCGACAAGATAAAATATTTATATCAGTTATTCCAGCATATATTTACCAATATTTATATAGCACCAATATATTCTGAAACCTCGATTAAAATAATTCAAAGACATCAATTCCTGTACCCAGGGGTACATCTTGTACACATGACAATATCAGCATGTAGTTTGGAATGGAAACCTGAGCATTCAAAAGAATCATGTGAATAGCAAAAAACATACACATTCCTTTGTTAGTTTTAAAGACTAACCATCATTTATAATTTTTGCATATGATTATTTATTCAGATTCTTGTTATCTCACTGCATTGTTACAGTTTTGCTCCTAAAAGTCTAAATTTTAATTTTTATTATTTTGTCAGTATTTTGTAAATTCACTTTTGGTTTTCAACATTACCTAAATCCTTCTGGGTATACTCTCAATCAGATTCAAGTATGTCTCGATCGAAATCTGATCCCAAGTCTCTTTTGCACGTTTCCAAAGTTGGTGCATACTGGTCGACTCAATTGGGAATGTATACAGCTTTTCTTCAACTCTACCCACAAGTGTTCAATTGGGTTGAGGTCTGGGAACTGTGGGGCAAATCCAGCACCTGTACTTCATTATCATTGAACCAATTCTTTGCCAATCTCAAAGTATGCTTCGGGTCATTGTCCTGCTGGAACACTGTCATTCTTTTCATACCCATAGTACTCAAGTGTACAAAGTAACTTGTCTCTTGTAGGATACTCACATACAGCTCAGTATTGAGACCACCATCGATCCTGGTCAAGTATCCAACCCCTTTGGCTGTGAAACTCATTAGGTTTCCTCCACCGAACTTGACAGTTCCTTCAATTTCTCAATCCGTTAGCCCTTTTCTCTTGTTTCTTCCAGATTCATTTGCACCCATCAGAGCCTAGTCTAATGAATTTGTCTCATCACTCCAAATCATCTATTGTACACTTTTCACACTCAAGCCGATATTGAAGTCGAGGCTTCACCTTTTCTTAGGCCACTATTCCAGACTTGTGTAACATGCGTTGCACCGTGCTTTTGCATGGACATGTGATCTCACTATTACGAAGCATACGAGCAACCTCCACTGCTGTGTTTGTCGCACCAGAACTAATAGACCTTGTGATGAGCCGACTTGTTGACTGATATTTTACCTGGATGTCCACTTCTTGGCTTTTGAATGGATAGACAAACTTAATTTCATATTCTTCCAACTGTCATGGCACTCACTTGATGCAGTTTGGCAATTTTCTTGACTAAGAGACCACCATCAATGAGCAGGATGATGCAGTTTTTCTTTTCTTGGGAAATATTCTTCATGGCTGCTCCTCGATTCAAACCAGTGACTATTCGCTTGGGAATCAACCTAATAACACACTGAGCTTTTAGGGGATGCGAGAACATGTTGTAATTTGTAGTATACAGAAAGAAAAAGATTTTTCCACCACCAGAAGCAAAACAAGCAACAATGCAGTGACAAGGCAGGAATCTTCATAACTAATCATATGCAAAATAGTTGCAAGTCAAATTTATGTATGAGCCAAGATGATAGTGTAATGTTCGAAGTAGTAGTGGATGGTGAGATATGGAGCCTTTTTACATTGTTACTAGTGATGAGCGAGTATGTTCTGTTAACCCTTTCGAAGAGCATGCTCGGGCGAACACCTAGTATCTTCAGCGTGCTCAGTGTTATGTTTGAATCACTCCTGTGTGCATGATTTGTGACTGTTTGACAGCTTTAATACATGTGAGGAATGCCTGTTTGTTTTGCAAATGCGGCAGAGCCCAGCTTGTTCCAGGATTGCCATGTCTGGGACATTGTCTAGCCACCTGATATGGAGAAGTCTGCGGAGACACCTCAGGTGAAAGTGATTGAGCTGTTTGGCATGCCGGCTGTAGACAGTCCAGGTCTCGCTGGCACTGGCATAGAGAAGTGTGGTAAGGACCACCACGAAGTACACCTTCAGCTTGGTGGTAAGGCTGAGTCCCCTTCATTCCCAGATGTTCTTATGCAATCTCCTGAAGGCTGTGCTGGCTTTGGCAATTCTGTTGACCTCAGCTTCTATGGTCACTACGCGGGAGAGTGTGCTGACCAGGTAGGTGTTGTCAACTGCTGTGAGCTTGTGCTCTTTCACTGTAATGCGTGGCTGCTGGTATGGTTTTACTGGAGCAGGTTGGCACATAACTCCGGTCTTTCTAGCATTGATAACAAGACTGAAGTTGTCGCAAGCTTGTGAAAAACAGTCCATTTCATGCTGAACCTGCTGCTCTGTGCTAGCATTGAGTGCACAGTCAGCAAAGAAGGCAGTGGAAAAACTTGGTAAACCATCCATCCTGCATCTTGCGTAGCTTTATCTGTGCCTTTTTGTGTTGATAATAGAATCCTTCTTGGCTAGCAACGTGGGGTCCTTTTGAAGCACTTTATACTGCTGATGTTTCTCTCTAGGAGTGCCTTTAATTTCATTGTTTTCATCAAAACAATCTTGGTCACTTCAGGCTACAGGTCCGAGATGCTCCAGGGCAGTTGTAAATAGCATCCTTAAGAATAGCCCACTGTTCTTCAACGCCGGTCTCATCTGCCTGCGGTATGTCTGACATTGACAAATTCCTCTGCAACCCTTCTGCTTTGCAGCTTGGAGACATTCAGCCTCTTTGTAGTCTTCTGCCCTTGGGGTCTCCTCAATGACAGAAAGTAAAGCCTGCACTTGGACACAAGTCCTTTGGTAGTCCATTGAGCTGTAGGGTGGATTGCTGCTAAAAGGGAAAAAAAAAAAAAAACCTCTTTAAATCTTCTTCCTTAGCGAGTGTGAACGAGCTGAGTGGGACTGGAGTGTAAGTGCAAACGGAAGTAAGTGTGTGACTTGTTTTTCAGTGACTTGGATTCAGGGAGTTTGGAAGGGAAGAATTTGGACTGAATTGCTGTCTGTATTTTATTAATTCTTTACATTTCTTTTTACTTAACATTTCTGCCTAGGGCAATCCCCATTAGGAAATGAGCTCCATTATCGACATTGCTATCCAGTGTACATCTTGCCACATGTATGCAATCCTTGAACAGCCGGTCGTGGATGCATACTGCTGTGCGAGAAGTGAGCACGTTGTGCGTTTGGAAGCCCAGGTACTGGATCTAAATGAGCAGCTGGCAACACTGAGATCCATTGACAATATGGAAAGGAGTCTGCTGCTCACTGAGCAGCTGCTCACTGGAGTAGATGTGGGGGAGGGTGGTAGTAGGGAGCTGCAGGACAGTGAGGCAGCTCCCTCCCAGTTAGAAGGGGGGTAGAGGGAAGAGTGCCAGGGAGGCTAGTCATGATCTGGCACACCCCAATAAGTTTGCAAAGTTGGCAGATGAGGGGGTGTCGGTATAGGGGTAGCACTGCTGCAGCAAGGCATGTCCTCTGAAAGCCAGAGGAGTGTCAGCTCCAGTAAGGGGGGAAATAGGAGAGCAGGGCAGGCCAGGCAGGTGCTGGTAGTGGGGGACTCAATTATTAGGGGATCAGATAGGGCAACCTGTCACAAAGACAGGGATCATCAAACAGTGTGCTGCCTACCTGGCACATCGCTGATCGGGTTGACAGATTACTGGGAGGGGCTTGTGAGGACCTAGCGGTCATGGTGCACATTGGCACAAATGACAAAGTTAGAAGTAGGTGGAAGGTCCTTAAAGATGATTTCAGGGAATTAGGCTGCAAGCTTAAAGCAAGGACCTCCAGGGTGGTATTCTCTGAAATACTACCTGTACCACGTGCCACGCCAGAGAGGCAACAGGAGATTAGGGAGATAAATAAGTGGCTCAGGAACTGGTGTAGGAAGGAGGGGTTTGGGTTCCTGGAGAACTGGGCCGACTTCTCAGTTGGCTACAGATTCTATGCTAGGGACGGGCTGCACCTCAATGGGGAGGGTGCAGCTGTGCTGGGGGAGAAAATGGCTAGAAGGTTGGAGGAGTGTTTAAACTAGGGAATTGGGGGAGGGAATTCATTTCATAGGTGGGGAAGATAGTGCAGATAGTGACCTGGGCACAAATAAAGAAATTGAGGGTGGGGTTAGAAGAGTCAATATAGTAAGAAGGAATAGAGGTACAGAGAGATATATAAAATGCATGTACACTAATGCCAGAAGCCTCACCAACAAAATGGAGGAATTATAATTAATTTTGTTGGAAAATAATTATGACATGGTGGGGATATCTGAGACATGGCTGGACGAGAGCCATGACTGGGCAGTTAATTTACAGGGCTATAGCCTGTTCAGAAATGACCGTACAAACAAGCGAGGGGGGGGTGTGTTTATATGTAAAACCTTAAAACCCATCTTGTGTGAGAATATATGTGAATCTAATGAAACTATAGAGTCCCTGGGGGTGGAGATAAGGGGAGAGGGAAAAAATAATAAATTACTGATAGGGGTTTGTTCTAAGTCTCCAAAAATAATGGAAGCAGCGGAGAATATCCTCATAAAGCAAATAGATGAAGCAGCGACTCAAGGAGAAGTCATTATTATGGGGGACTTCAACTACACTGGGGAACAGAAACCTGTAGTTCAAGCAAAGGTAATAGGTTTTTGACAACTTTGAGAGACAATTACTTTTCACAACTGGTTCAGGACCCAACAAGAAGGGGGGCACTGCTAGACCTAATATTAACCAACAGGCCAGACCGCATATCAAATATACGAGTTGGGGGTCACTTGGGTAATAGTGATCACAAAATAATAAGTTTTCATTTAGCCTTTAATAAGATGTGTAGTAGAGGGGTTACAAGGACACTAAACTTCAGGAAGGCAAATTTCCAACGGTTGAGAGATGATCTTAGTGCAATAAACTGGAACGATATCCTGAGACATAAAGCTACACAAAGCAAATGGGAGACATTTTTTTTAAATCAAATATTTTTTATTGTTAAAACTTTTTTTGTAACACAACAGTAAAACAAATAAAACAACCCAACCAAAGAAGGGATCCAGTCCCTATTCTGTCCCTCTCCCCACAACACATTGCCCTTTCAAACAAAACATTTTGAGTTAAATGTTCCACAGTTCTGTCCACAGCAAATTAACAATCTTACAGTATGAATAGTCACAATTGTATTAAGGGGTATCTAACTCTTGCTTTGGAGCAGTTATACACATGTCTAAAGCAGCCCAATGTAGGATTTTGCACCTGTCAAGTAATCTATACATCAATCATAGCAGACCAAGTCGAAATCTATGCAGTTCTCTGGATGCTAGGCCGGAGCCGTCAATGCATGGAGCCCATATTTTTTCAAATTTAGAGATGGCCTTCCTTTTCAGATATATACTTTTTTCCAGATTTAATAACCAATTAATCTTATTTATAAATTCTGTCACCGTGGGCGCCTGCTCTGATAACCAATGTTGGGCTATTAGTTTCCTGGCCATGTATAACATGCGTGCCACCGCTATTTTGCCATGTTCGTCAGTGCTCAGATCTTCTATATATCCCAGTATACATACTAATGGTGAGGGATCTGAATCGACTGAGTATGTTCTATCAATGATCGCTATTACATCCCTCCAGAAGCTGATAAAATTCTCTGAAAGTATTTGATATTTGATCTGGCTGATTAACCATTGCACCTTCCTTATTTTTTAAAGCGCCTATAAAGGATGTCCCTATTTGAGCCCTTGCAATCATAGCCAGTAAATGCCCTGCCTTTTCCCCTTCTTCATAAAAATGTGTTTGGGAAAATAGTCGCTTATTCTTGGCCTTCTCCCTAATGTGTGTGGAGTATGCCTCCTGCGCCTCTTTCCAGGTCATTAGGTCCTCCTCTGTACCTGATTGGACAAATTTATTTTCTGTGAGTCTAACCCTGTC
Organism: Phyllobates terribilis; assembly: GCF_046119375.1. NCBI lineage: Eukaryota > Metazoa > Chordata > Amphibia > Anura > Dendrobatidae > Phyllobates > Phyllobates terribilis. The sequence continues at coordinate 756,921,681 of NW_027362763.1, read as the reverse complement.
TTGCAAGAATTCCCCAAATTGTTTAGTTTTAGTCTTGGATCTATTTATCGCTTGTATCAGGACTCCCCTCAGACAGGCCTTCATAGCGTCCCATAGTGAGTTCTGCATCACAGAGCCGTTATTTTCTATTAAATAGTTTTGAAGAGCTGATGTAATGAAATTTGTGTCTATAATTTGCAACCAAAAGGGATTCATGGACATAGGGCTCATCATCAGGGGTGAGTGGTCCGACAGTACTCTAGGTAAATATTCCACCCTTTCCACTAAAGGGAGAATGTGTTCTGTTCCCAGTACTAAATCTATGCGGGAGAGGGTGTTATGTGATTTAGAGTAGCAGGAGAATTGTTGTGTTTTGGGATATTTAAGACGCCATATATCAGTCAAGGATAACTCTGATAGGAGCTCACCAAACTTAGTTATGGGGGTAGCCTCTGTAGCTGTGTCTGATCTGAATCTATCCCAGTATGGGTGTACAATATTGTTAAAATCTCCCATGCATAGCACAGGGACCTGCGGTACTTTGTCTATGAGTGATGCAATTTCCTTCATAATGATATTATTATAGGGAGGGGGAATGTAGACTGCCACTAGTAATAATTCTTTGGTGAATATTCTACAATGAATCCCAATGAATCTGCCCTCCTCATCCACCTTAGCGGATATCAATTCAAAAGGGATAGATCTATGTACTAAAATACTGACACCCCTCGAGTAACTTGAAAAGGTAGAATGAAAACTATGGCTGATTCATGAACGCTTCAGGGCCGCTATATTACTTTTTTCTAGAAGCATTTCCTGCAGACATACCACTGCTGGTGAATTTCCCCGTATATATTCCATGACAGCCATCCTCTTTAAGGGGTCTCCCAACCCTCTCACATTCCAAGAAAGGAATTTTATTTGGTTAGCTATTAGGATATAAAGCATAGGGGATGGGCAGGATATGAATGACAAGCGTTAACATAACTCCGGTTCCCAAATACAAGGTTATGATAATACCCCCTTTTCCATACAAGATCACTGTAATCCATACGGGTGGCAGAACTGCGCAGCACAAGCTATAAACATACAACTTACAAAAACATACAAACAGAAAAATACCGATCCATCCAGAAAAACCAGATGGATGGGGATACCAGTCCAACTCGCATCCGCACATGAAGCAAGCGAGCAACCTGCTAAAAGAAAAAAATAAACGTTTCTTGGGAGCCTGTGATTTTAGGATAATAGACAGAATATCCATTTTCCACTGGGCCGTGGGTTACTTGGTAAGAATTATGACTCCAACAGTCAATCAGATATCTTCTGATGGCACATGACTTAAGTTATACGTCTTCATTCAACGTTGTGGGTTCTGGCGAAGTTGCTGTTCATTTAGATCAAGCCAGCAGAGTGCTTCCTTAGGATTTTCAAAAAAGGAGGTCCCTCCCAGGGTGGCCACTCTGAGTTTCGCTGGGTAAAGCATGGAGTATGGTATTTGTAGCTGGCGTAGCCGATGTTTCACATCCACAAATTGTGCCCTGCGTTTTGACACTTCAATGGAGCAGTCAGGGAAAAAGGACACCTTTTGGCCATTGACGGAGATGTCCCCTTTATCACGAGCTGCCTTAAGGATGTTGTCACGGTCCTTATAGTGGAGCAGCTTCATTAGGACTGGCCGCGGCGGGCTCCGGGTAACAGCCGAGTAGGAACTCTGTGCGCCCTTTCCACAGCAAATAGAGGGGTCAGGTGTTCTGCCCCAAACAGGGAGAGAAGCCATTTATCAAAATATTCAGTAGGGTTATTGCTCTCGTTTTTTTCAGGGATGCCAATTACCCTTATATTATTTCGCCTGAGTCTATTCTCCAGATCGTCAGTTTTAGCTAGCAATGCCAGGATCTGTTGGTCATGTCTGCGATTGTCACTGATAATTTGAGGCTGTTTATCCTCCAAATCACTAATTCTCCTCTCAGCTGCTGTGGTGCGATCTGTTACTTTCTGCAGCCCCTGTCTCATATAGGAAAGTTCTTCCTTAATCTCACCCATTTGATTACTAAGTGAGGACAGGACAGATCCATACTGTGTAACAACCATGAAAACATCCTTAATTGTAGGCTCTTCTGTCTGCTGGGTTGAGAGAGTGCTAAAGGGGTTAACCTCTGGCCGAAGCTGCAGGCTGTTATCTGAGGTGTCAGTATTATCTGTATTGTCACATTCTCCTGGGAGAGCAGAGAAGCCATTAGCCATCCCCTTCATCTGTGCCTGCACTGTATTACTCAAGGGGGCTGCTCTGTTTGTCCTAGCATAACTAGCTAGTTTAACTGCAGCGTTCATGGAAGTAGACTTGCCTGGTGCATCTGGGGATGTGGAAAGCTTCAGTTTCTCGGTGCCATCTTGAGATTGTCTGTCTGCTCCTGCAGTCACCTCACGGTGCCTTCTGCCTGCTTTCCCAGCCATAAAAAACTCCTCTGTTGTGCACCGATGGTTACAGGAGCTCAGAGGGAGATGTTATCTCTGGTTTTATTACTATTTAGGGCCCAGTGGAGACTTTTACAGGCTATTGCTCCCAGAGCTGATCTGTCCTGCAACCACTCACATGTCCAGCCAAGCGATGCCCCCCAAAATGGGAGACATTTATTAGCATCCTGAATAGGACCTGTGCACAATATATACCCTATGGGAATAAACATGCTAGAAATAGGAGGAAACCACTATGGCTAAATAGAGCTGTAAGGGGTGCAATAAGTGACAAAAAAAACAGCATTTAGAGAACTAAAACAAGTAGGTAGTGATGAGGCATTAAATAAATACAGAAAATTAAATAAATTCTGTAAAAACCAAATCAAGGCAGCAAAGACTGAGACAAAGAGACTCATTGCCAGAGAAAGCAAAAATAATCCCAAAATATTCTTTAACTACATAAATAGTAAAAAACTAAAAAATGATAGTGTTGGCCCCCTTAAAAATAGTCTGCGTGAAATGATGGATGAGGATGAGGAAAAAGCCAATATGCTAAATGATTTTTTTTCAACAGTATTTACACAAGAAAATCGCATAACAGAAAACATGATTAGTGATGACAAAAATTCTCCATTAAATGTCACTTGCTTAACCCAGCAGGAAGTACGGCGGCGTCTAAAAATCAGTAAAGTTGACAAATCCCCGGGCCCAGATGGGATACACCCGCGAGTACTGCAGGAATTAAGTGACGTCATAGATAGACCATTATTTTTAATCTTTAAAGATTCCATAATAACAGGATCTGTACCACAGGACTGGCGTATAGCAAATGTGGTGCCAATATTCAAAAAGGGGACAAAAACCAAACTTGGAAATTATAGGCCAGTAAGCTTAACCTCTACTGTGGGAAAAATCCTGGAGGGTTTCCTAAGAGATGCTATACTAGAGTATCGGAAGAAGAATAACCTCATGACCCAATATCAACATGGGTTTACGAGGGACCGTTCCTGTCAAACTAATCTGATTAGCTTTTATGAGGAGGCAAGTTCCGGACTGGACCAAGGAAATGCAGTGGATGTTGTGTATATGCACTTTCCAAAAGCTTTTGATACGGTTCCACACAAAAGGTTGATACATAAAATGAGAACAATGGAGATAGGGGAAAATATATGTAAGTGGGTTAAGAACTGGCTCAGTGATAGGAAACAAAGGGTGGTTATTAATCGAACGCACTCAGACTGGGTCTCAGTTAACTGTGGGGTACCACAGGGGTCAGTATTGGGCCGCTTCTTTTTAACATATTTATTAATGACCTTGTAGGGGGCATACAGAGTAGTATTTCAATATTTGCAGATGACACTAAACTCTGCAGGGTAATCAATACAGAGGAGGACAATTATATATTACAGGAGGATCTATGTAAACTAGAAGCTTGGGCTGATAAATGGCAAATGAGCTTTAATGGGGATAAATGTAAGGTAATGCACTTGGGTAGAGGAAATAAAATGTATAATTATATGCTTAATTGTAAAACACTGGGCAAAACTGTCACGGAAAAAGACCTGGGTGTATTGGTGGACGACAAGCTCACGTTTGGTGGCCAGTGTCAGGCAGCTGCTGCAAAGGCAAATAAAATAATGGGATGCATTAAAAGAGGCATAGATGCTCATGAGGAGAACATAATTTTACCTCCATACAAGTCACTAGTGCGACCACACTTAAAATACTGTGTACAGTTCTGGTCTCTGGTGTTTAAGAAAGACATAGCTGAACTAGAGCGGGTGCAGAGAAGAGCGACCAAGGTTATTAGAGGACTGGGGGGTCTGCAATACCAAGACAGGTTATTACACTTGGGGTTATTTAGTTTGGAAAAACGAAGGCTTAGGGTGATCTTATTACTATGTACAAGTATATGAGGGGACAGTATAAAGACCTTTCTACTGATCTTTTTACTCTGAGGCCTGAGACGGGGACAAGGGGGCATCTTCTACATCTGGAGGAAAGAAGGTTTAATCATAATGACAGACGCAGATTCTTTACTGTAAGAGCAGTGAGACTATGGAACTCTCTACAGCATGATGTTGTAATGAGTGATTCACAATTAAAATTTAAGAAGGGCATGGATGCAATTCTTGAAAAGTATAATATTACAGGTTATATGTACTAGATTCCTTGATAGGGCGTTGATCCAGGGAACTAGTCTGATTGTCATATGGAGTCAGGAAGGAATTTTTTTCCCCAATGTGGAGCTTGGTGTTGCCACATGGTTTTTTTTGCCTTCCTCTGGATCAACATGTTAGGCTATGGGTTGAACTAGATGGACTTAGTCTTCCTTCAACCTTAAAACTATGTTACTATGTTACAATGAGGCGGTGGTCGGTCCAGCAGTTGGCACACATGGCTCTTGTTACTCTAAAGTCCATCCTATCCCTCTTGCTTGCAATGATGTAATCAATGAGATGTCAGTGACTTGAGCATGGGAGCATCCATGAGGTCTTCTTGCGAGTGGGTATACTGAACAGAGTGTTAGAGATTACAAGATCATGTGTGGCACATGTCTTGAGCAAGCAGAAGGCCATTACTGTTATACTTGCCAATGGAGTGTCTCCCAATGATTCCTTCCCAGTTTAGATAGTCTGTTCCCACTCTGGCATTAAAGTCTTTGAGTATAATGAGCTTGCCTAGTTGTGGGATTACTGAGATAAGTGTGTCAAATTCATCATAGAACTTATCCTTAATGTCATTTGGATTGGTCATGATGGGTGCATAGGTACTAATCAGAGTAGCATGCTCCTTGTTTATAAGTGGGAGTTGAAGTGTCATCAGGCGGTCATTGATGCCCTCTGGAAACTGGGAAAGTTTACAAACAAGGTGAGATTTGATAGCAAATCCCATGCCTGCTTCTCATTGTTCAGTGCTGCCTCAACCACTGCCAGAAAAGCGTGTATTCACTCCGCTATGTTCTATCAGTTGACCCTTATCTGCTAAGTGCTTTTCGCTAAGAACTGCTATTGTGGCGCCCTGCTGCGCATTGGTGCCACAGATCCTAGAGGGGTGCATGGACGGATTCCTCCACAAGAGGCCCTCATAGCATTCACACACCTCCACCTTCCACCTCAGACCACCAGAGGGAGCGCGTTAGGGATATAAAAAGGGAAGGTGGAGCTAGGCAGTTAGTGAGTCTGGAGTCCACAGAGCAGTCAGTCTGGAGTCAGTGAGTCTGGAGCGAGTCAGTCTGCTGCAGCCAGAAGGGTTGCCAGTCCAGCCCCGACTCAGGGAGCTCAGGTTAGTGAGCCCAAGGCGTGCTAACGCCATAAGAGTGGTGAAGAGTAGCAAGGCCTACTGCCAGTGCGAAGCCTAGTGAGGGCCCCGAGCGTGGCCGAAGGCGAGTGGAGTAAGCGAGCTACATAGGGGGCAGAGGAGCTTAGCCAGCTCACCCCAAGACCATATACCGGACACCGGGTCCGTGTCTGCAGGGATCTCTAGGACCAGCAGAAACAACCAGAACCCCTGGCGAACTACATGTCCCAGGAACACCAGAAGCTGACCGTTAACCAAGGGTCAGAAATCACAGAGGCCCAAGAAACCAGGGAGTGTGATCTCCAACAGAAGGCCCTACCACGAGGTCAGCAGGAGCTAGACAGAGACCAAGTTAGGCCTAGCTCCAGGCAGGTCATAAACTTACCAGGAAAAGGCAAGAAACAGGAGGCCCCACACCCGCTCACTGGGGAGAGTCCTGAAATGCACCCTTCACCCTACAGTGTCCTGGATCGTGCCTGAAACACCACCAGTAAAGGTACCGAAGTGAACTGTTGTGAGAGTGCCTATTCTTCTCCTGACCCGGCTGGGTCCCCTCTGTCCTGCATCCCTTTTCATACGCTGCCCTGAGGCCCCGCTCCACCTGTGGGGAGCCGCACCAACTAAGCTGCCTGACCACCGACCTCAGAGGACTGTAGCAGCGCTGGTGATCCTCACCAGACACCACAGGTGGTGCCACGAACATTTCCTTATCCCAATAACCTTTCTCCCTTGCTTTTAAGAGTGACCCCAGGGTACGGGCCCGGGAGCCGGCCACCGCGGCATCCCTCAAAACCGACAACAAGGCCCGGGCGCCGAGTCGTCCCCATCCCCTGGGCGCGTCATCTCTTCTTGGCGTCATGAACAGGATTCTGTGCCCGCTGCAACGACGGAGTGTTGTGCCCGTTGCCACCAGGTACTGTGTGCCTTTAATCAAAAACTGTGTATTTTAACTGTGGCGAAGATTGCCGCCATTGTTGTGCCCTGGAACGTTCCAAAGATTGATGGAGTGCTGCCTGGGACACCGCAACTTTGAGACTGTACTACAATACCTGGACGACATGATAGTGTACTCCAAAAAGTATGAGGACCACTTGAAGCACCTGGCGGAGGTATTTGAGTCGCTGTCCCGGTATGGGATGAAGCTGAAGCCCTCAAAGTGCCACCTGCTCAAGAGAAAGGTACAGTACCTGGGGCACATCGTTAGTCCAGAGGGAGTAGCACCAGACCCGGAGAAGGTCACTGCCATCCAGAAATGGCCGGAGCCGAAGAGCATCAAGGAGGTACGTCAGTTCCTGGAACTAGTCGGGTATTACCGGAGGTTTGTGAAGGACTATACCAAGAAAGCAGCGCCTCTGCAAGACCTCCTGGTAGGACAGTCCCCCAGAGGCAGGAATCCCCCATTCCCGTGGGGTAAGGAGCAAGCGGAATCCTTTAATGTGATGAAAGAGATCCTGACCGGCGAAGAGATCCTAGCCTACCATGACTAGAGCCAACCGTTCCTGCTGTACACTGATGCCAGCAACGAAGGATTAGGAGCTGTACTGAGTCAGAAGCAGAATGGCAATGAGAAGGTGATCGCTTATGCAAGCAGGAAGCTCCGCCCGACCGAGAGGAACCCGGAGAACTATAGCAGCTTCAAGTTGGAGTTCCTGGCCCTGGTCTGGGCCATCACCGAGCGATTCAAGCACTACCTAGCCTCCAGTAAGTTCACTGCCTTCACTGATAATAACCCCTTGACTCATATGGAGACAGCCAAGCTAGGAGCCATGGAACAACGATGGATGGCTAGGCTGTCAAACTACCAATTCACTATTAAGTACCGGGCGGGCCGCAAGAACGCCAACGCCGATGCCCTGTCCAGGATGCCTCACCAGTCGGACACTGAAGAAGAAGTGGATAACCTGGAGGAGATTGAACTACCTGCCTTTCATTGGAATGGAATGGTCCACGAGCAACGAGCCTCCAGGAGGCAACGTGGTAAGACTTTAAACCCCCTGCCTCACCACAGCTGGAAGGAGACCCAGGACAGCGACCCGGTTGTCAGCCGCATCAAAGAACTGATAACCCAGGAAGGTTCCTCCCTGGAGAAGGAAGCGTCTCTCCAAGCCAAGCAGCTGTGGAATGAGAAGAGCCGGCTGTTCATCTATAGAGAGAAGCTGTGCCGGAGGTACGTCAACCCCAAAACCCATGAGATGGTATGGCAGATAGTGGTGCCCAAGACAGACATCCAGATGGTGTTGGAAGCCTACCACGATCAGGCGGGGCACTTTGGCTGGAAGAAGCTAGAAACCCTGCTGAAGTGTCGGTTTTATTGGGTAGGAATGTGCAGTTCCATTGAGAGGTGGTGCCGGAATTGTGGACTCTGTAGCCTCAGAAGAAAAGACTACAGCAGCCAGAAGGCACCCCTGCAACCCATCAAGACAACTCGTCCCTTGGAGATCGTGGCCCTGGATCATGTCAAGCTGTCACCCAGCAGGTCAGGATATTCCTATGCCCTGACCATGGTGGATCACTACTACCGGTTCCTGGTGGTCGCCCCAGTCAAGGATCTGACGGCAGAGACAGCAGCGAAGATGTTTCAGGCGTTTTTCTGCAGGCCTCATGGGTACCCGGAGCAGGTGCTGACGGATCAAGGCCCAGCCTTTGAAGCCGAATTGTTCAAGGAGTTTTGCCATCTGTACGGGTGTAAAAAGATCAGGACTACACCATACCACCCACAAACCAACGGTCTCTGTGAAAAGATGAATAACATCGTCATCGACCTGCTGAAGACCTTACCACTAGAGGAGAGAAACCAGTGGCCAGACCTACTACCTGACCTGGTAGATCTACACAACCACATACCTGTGAGTTCCACCAATTGTACTCCAGCATATCTCATGCGAGCCAGACCCGGGAAATAGCCCATGGACCTGGAGCTTGGTGTAGTAGAACCAGAAGCAGATATGTCCACTGAGGACTGGGACACGACCAGACAGGAGCAGTACAGAAGAGTACAGGCCTGTGTCGAAGACAGTCTCACTCGGGTGAGGGACAAGCAGGAAACCCACTACAATAAAAGTGTGCCCGCAGAACCCTTCACACCAGGAGAAGTGGTGTTAAAGAGGAAAAGGAGAAACCACAAACTTGATGACCAGTGGGAGAGAGAACCCTACACTGTGTTAAATTCAAGATTTGATAACAAGAAGACCTGTTTGATAAGCAAATCCGGAGGAATAACGACTGCAACGGTATCTAGAGACCATCTGAAGTTGTGTCCAGACCTGCTAAAGCCCCAAGAAGAAGCGCCTCTCGCCGTACCGGAGGAGCCTAAAGAAGCAGTACTCCATACTGATTTAAGAGATTTCCCAGCAGATTGGCCTCAACTAGGAGGAGCAGTAATAATACCTGTGATCCACTTCTTTCAACAGCCAGAAGACCCTCCACAGCAAGTAGAGTCTGTAAGTGCTTCAGAAGAGCCTGCTCAAGAAGAATCCCCGGTTGGAGCAGAGCAAGAAGGCCCAGCCAATGGTGTACTTGCCAGTCCTGTAGAGAGGTTAAGGCAACCCTGCAGTCCTCCAACACACAGAATGGGAGGTTTTGCAAATACTAGTGCCTCACGCATCCCAGTACCACGTAGGTCGACACGTAGCACACGACGTCAGACCCCTGTCAGAGTTTCTTTATTCTCTGTATCTGACAGTGTAGATAGTTGCCCCTGGGGTATTATATTGTGTATTTCCATGTAGATGTATTTATTATATTGTGTTTTGCCATATAATGGACAATCTAAGTGATATGGACACTTTTCTTGTTTGCCTCTAACTACCCGTCAGGGTACATAAAGAACTTCGTGGCTGAGGACTATGTGCAGCCCAAAAACGGCTTCTTGTAAATAATTGCACTCCCTGGAGTGCCCCTTTAGGTGACCTCAGAAGAAAAACCTGTCTGGTGTGGCACAAGCGGAGGTCCAACTCAGGATCGCCATGCCCTGCCTACGTGGAGGGTTTGCTTTGGACAGGTCCCTCAAGCTACCAAGTACTCTACCCTGTGAGATGGACATCCTGTCGGGGAACCTCACCGGAAGAGACTTGAATTCTGGGGTTGCTTAGCGAATTGTATATATCTATTTATTATTTATAATGTTTTATATGTAACGCTTAAGCCAAGTGCCTCCCATGAAAGGAAGAGTTGTTATTGTTGTTATAAAAAGTACTTCAGTCCGGGAGTACTGAGATTTGCTAGGGGGGAATGTGGCGCCCTGCTGTGCATTGGTGCCACAGATCCTAGAGGGGTGCATGGATGGATTCCTCCACAAGAGGCCCTAATAGCATTCACACACCTCCACCATCCACCTCAGACCACCAGAGGGAGCCCGTTAGGGATATAAAAAGGGAAGGTGGAGCTAGGCAGTTAGTGAGTCTGGAGTCCACAGAGCAGTCAGTCTGGAGTCAGTGAGTCTGGAGAGAGTCAGTCTGCTGCAGCCAGAAGGGTTGCCAGTCCAGCCCCGACTCAGGGAGCTCAGGTTAGTGAGCCCAAGGCGTGCCGACGCCATAAGAGCGGTGAAGAGTTGCGAAGCCTAGTGAGGGCCCCGAGCGTGGCCGAAGGCGAGTGGAGTAAGCGAGCTACATAGGGGGCAGAGGAGCTTAGCCAGCTCACCCCAAGACCATATACCGGACACCGGGTCCGTGTCTGCAAGGATCTCTAGGACCAGCAGAAACAACCAGAACCCCTGGCGAACTACATGTCCCAGGAACACCAGAAGCTGACCGTTAACCCAGGGTCAGGAATCACAGAGGCCCAAGAGACCAGGGAGTGTGATCTCCAACAGAAGGCCCTACCACCAAGGTCAGCAGGTGCCAGACAGAGACCAAGTTAGGCCTAGCTCCAGACAGGTCATAAACTTACCAGGAAAAGGCAAGAAACAGGAGGCCCCACACCCGCTCACTGGGGAGAGTCCTGAAATGCACCCTTCACCCTACAGTGCCCTGGATCGTGCCTGAAACACCACCAGTAAAGGTACCGAAGTGAACTGTTGTGAGAGTGCCTATTCTTCTCCTGACCCGGCTGGGTCCCCTCTGTCCTGCATCCCTTTTCCTACACTGCCCTGAGGCCCCGCTCCACCTGTGGGGAGCCGCACCAACTAAGCTGCCTGACCACCGGCCTCAGAGGACTGTAGCAGCGCTGGTGATCCTCACCAGACACCACAGGTGGCGTCACGAACATTTCCCTATCCCAATAACCTTTCCCCCTTGCTTTTAAGAGTGACGCCAGGGCACGGCCCTGGGAGCCTGCCACCGCGGCATCCCCCAAAACCGACAACAAGGCCCAGGCGCCGAATCGTCCCCATCCCCTGGGCGTGTCACTATGTTCACGTTGTAGCGAGCTAGATCCTTAGCAACAAGTGCCGTTCTTCTCTCTGGACTGTCTGACTTGATATGGTCTAGCAGAGTTTTCAGACTCCATGTGCCAAGGTTGAGTACCATCATTTCCTTCTTTGTGTGTTGACTGCTCAAGTATACCCACCAACTGTGGTAAGCTGGCCAGGTGAAGGTGAAGCAGACTATGTTTGAGGTACCTTTTCTAACCCCTTCCTCAACGGAGGTGAGCAGAGTGATCCTAAAGAGGGCTGCTCAGACACCCAGGGGGTTACCATACACCACTGCAGCTTTGGTCCAGTGGAGAGTGACCCTATGCCCTGGGCTGCCTGTGTGAATGCTCGTGACTACAGCTTCCAGTGAGTCCACACCTGCTGCTTTGCCGCTCCATTGCCACGGGTCTTTGAAGGGTGGTAATTGAACTCATGACTTGCGCTTGACTTGGATTTAAGTGAAGAACAATTGCGCAGGTTGTCAGCCTCATGATCTCATCCGTGCCTATCGAGTCCCAGTGCCAAGAGTTAGTTGAGATGACTGGAGAGGATGCAATGGATGGCCAGCAGTGTTCTATGAGTGCCTTACTGCACCCACTCATAGCTCCATAATGTTTCCTAAGAGCACCGATCCTAGGCTGTTGCCTAGTAACCCTAGCCCTGGCCCCAATCTGTCACCGCCCCATGACCCCCTGTGATGTCGGCACAGGCCTCAGCCAGCTCTGATTGGAGCGATCGATGACCTTGATCGCTCCAATCAGAGTGCCTGACCATAGGTGATCGGGCGGTCACAGGGCGGTGACCGGCTTGTGACCTGCCTGTCACCACTTTATGACCCCCAGTGATGTGTGCCCAGGCCCTAGCCCGCTCTGATTGGAGCGATCGATGATGACATCGATCGCACCAATGAGAGTGCCTAACCGGCTGGTGACCGGCCTGTGACCTGCCTGTCACCACACTATCACCCCCCTGTGACCACCCTGCAGGTCCTCACACTTGGTGAGGATTTCTACAGAGCGGTTACACTTCTGATCTCTCTGTGCTGGGCCTTGTGGTGTCACAGAATCCTCTGTGACACCATAAGACCTTCTCTTACCTCTGGTCGCTGCTCCTGCTGGATCTGCTGCTGCTGTCGCTGGTCTCCTGCTCCTGCTCGGCTCCAGCTGTTGATCCTACTCCATAGCCTGACCCTGCTGCTGCTCCTGCTGTTGCGCCTGACCCTCCTGCTGATCCTGCTGCTGAAAGAAGAACAGAATACTAAGTCCATCTCTGATCTCCCTTCATCCACCCCAATCCCCCTCTCCTTCCCTTAGTTTTTTTTTTTTTTTTGCGTGTCCTGCAGCAGCCGAGCACTGACCAGTGACTATGTCACTGATCAACATCCGTGTTCGCTGCTTTCCAGGACTTTTTTTTTGTCCCTGTCCATTTTTGATCTCCCCACCTCACTTTGCACCACCTCCGTGCGTGCATCCAGCAGCCGCCGCGTTTTGATCAGTGAGACAACTCACTTTAGAGGGTGGTTGCGCTGTCCGATTGTGCGCCGTATTGGGACTTGCAGTGCCACAGAAGTCTGTGACACCACAATTGCCGCTCCTGCTACAGAAGACATCTAAACAGAAGACAACTCTAAGTAGGATTTTTTGATCCCTCCTCATCCACCCCAATCCCCCCTCTCCTCTTCCCATCCCCCTTTCTGCCACCAAGTGCTGATCATTACTTGATCAGTACTTAATTGCTCAACTTTTGTCCATTTTTTTTCATGCTTTGTGCAGCGGCCGAGTGCTGATCAGTGACCACAGATCACTGATCCGCACTCGTGCTCGCTGTTTTACACTCCCCCCACCTTTGCACCACATTCGTGCGCACATCCAGCAGCCATCGAGCGTTGATCGGTGACATAGTTCACCGATCCGCACTCATGCTCGCTGTTTGCACCACCTACGGTTGTTCCTTTTTTTTTTTTAATCTTTTTTTTTCAGAAAAAAAAAAGATTACACCAAGCACACTGACACGCACACACTCTAAATAAAGTACTGATACACACGCACCACATACATAACAAAAAAAATGTCCAACTCACCCCAAAACTCGCTATTCAGCGGTGGAGGCATATGCTTTCCACTGACAGTGAGGGAGAGGATCCCACATTTCTTTATTTTTCTGACTCCTCGTCCTCTTCCTCCTATTCAGGTGCTGCTACTGTATGGACCTCACCCCCCAAAAATTATGATTCCGTGGTGGAATCAGGAATCAAGTTTGACACCACCTACCTCACAGAAATAGACTTTTTCAAAGTCTTTTTTTCTGAGGATTTTGTAAACCTCATGGTGGGCCAAACTAATTTGTACGCTCATCTTTTTTTGTAACAAAACCCCTCTTCATCATTTTCTAACTGGTCTCCGGTAGACACAGTAGAAATGATGACGTTTTGGGGCCTGGTCCTTCATATGGCGATCCTGAAGGAGCCAGAAACTCGGCAATACTGAATATACGTTTTGTATTACACTCTAGTGTTCCGAATGGTCATGACCCAGAAACGTTTTGAGGCTATCCACAAGTTCTTGCATTACAACGATAATGCAAGGTGTCCTGCACGCGATGACCCGAACTTTGATGGTCTTTTCAAAGTTCGGCCGGTCATCGGGCACTTCAACAACAAGTTTGTTGAAGTGTACGTGCCCCAAAGGGACATCTGCGTGGATGAGTCCTTAATCCATTTTAAGGGGCGGCTTGGATTCCGGCAGTACCTGCCCAGTAAAAGGGCCAGGTACGGAATCAAGCTGTATAAACTTTCTGAGAGTACCTCAGGGTACACTCACAAGTTTAGAGTTCACGAAGGGAAGAACTCCCCGATTGAACCCCCTGAATGCACCCCTGTTCTGGGAGTGAATGGGAAAATTGTGTGGGATTTGGTGCACCCACTGCTAGATAAAGGTTATCACCTGTACGTGGATAACTTTTATACCAATGTCCCTCTCTTCAATTCCCTCTCTGCGCGAGGTACCGCAGCCTGCGGTACAGTCCGCAAAAATCAGAGAGGCCTCCCAAAGACGCTAATTGGGCAGCTGCTCAGAAGGGGTGAGAGCAGAGCCCAATAGAGCGACCACCTGCTGGTGGTCAAGTACAAGAACAAGAGGGAAGTCCTTTTCTAGACCACCATAAATGGTGATGGCAGCACCCTCAGCACTGTACAAGGTTCCACTACACAGGTTGTCAAACCAGACTGTGTACTGGGGTACAACAAGTACATGGGGGGAGTTGACCTCTCTGATCAAGTCCTCCAGCCGTACAGTGCTTTGAGAAAGGCCAAGGTGTGGTACAAGAAGCTGGCCGTGCACACTGTACAGATGGCAATGCAAAACGCTTTCCTTCTATCACGATGTGCAGGCCAAACTTCTACGTCGTAACTTCAGTTCCAGGAGGTAGTGATCAAGGCCCTGATATTTGGCGGTGGTGACGAAGCAGACCTCAGTACTTCCAGAACTGAGGGACCTTGAATTGTACCAGGCCAGCATTTCCGGGGCAGATCCCTCACATCGGAAAAAGGTGAGTCACAAAAGTAGTGCCTAGTGTGTTTATCAATGTGAAATCTGCCCTGACAAACCTGGCCTGTGCATGAAAGAATGCTTCAGAAGGTACCATACTTCCATGGACTGCTAAATTAATTTCTGACGTATGACAATCTGACGAACACTAAACAACTGAGGCAGTGTTCGTCAGGTTGTCCTACGTCAATTGTGTAGTGTTTGTCAGGTTGTCCTACGTCAATTGTGTAGTGTTTGTCAGGTTGTCCTACACAACTGACGTATGACACTACACTATAATATTCAAAAATCAGGTATCACTTCCAAAAAGGGGGCACTTATTGGTCATTTCCACTGTTTAGGCACATCAGGGGCTGTGAAAACGTGACATGACGCCCACAAACAATTCCATCAAAGTCCGCATTCCAAAGCATCACTCCTTCCCTTCCGAGCCCTGACATGCGTTCAAACAGTAATTTTCCCCAACACATGCGGTATCAGCATACTCAGGAGAAATTACGCAACAGATTTTGAGGTCCACTTTCTCTTGTTACCCTTGTGAAAATATATTTTTTTAACATTTTTGTGGAACAAAAATGTTTGTTTTTTTATTTTCACAACTCAACGTTATAATTTTCTGTGAAGCACCTGGGGGTTCAAGGTGCTCACCACACATCTAGATAAATTCATTGGGGTTCTAGTTTCCAAAAAGGGGCCACTTGTTGGGCATTTCCATTGTTTAGGCACATCAGGGGCTTTGAAAACGTGACATGACGCCCGCAGCCCATTCCATCAAAGTCAGCATTACAAAGCATCACTCCTTCCCTTCTGAGCCCTGCCATGCGCCCAAACAATGGCTTTCCCCCACATATGGGGTATCAGCGTACTCAGGAGAAATTGCACAACAACTTTTGGGGTCCAATTTCTCCAGGTACCCTCGTGAAAATAATAAAATTGCGGCTAAAAAAATGATTATTTTTCACGGCTCTATGTCAAACTTTTGCGAAACACTTGGGGGTTCAAAGTTCTCACCACACATCTAAATAAGTTACTTAAAGGATCTAGTTTCCAAAATGGGGTCACTTGTGGGGGGTTTCCACTGTTTAGGCACATCAGAGGCTCTCCAAATGCGACATGGGGTCTACTGTCAATTTCAGTGAGTTTTGCATTAAATATATCAAATGGCTCTCCTTCCCTTCCGAGCCCTGCCGTGCGCCCAAACAATGGCTTTCCCCCACATATGGGGTATCAGCGTACTCAGGAAAAATTGCACAACCACCTTTGGGGTCCGATTTCTCCTGTTACCCTTGTGAAAATAAAATTGGGGTCTAAAGTAAAATTTGAGTGAAAAAAGTTAAATGTTCATTTTTTCCTTTCATGTTCAATTAATTGCTGTGAAGCATGTGAAGGGTTAATAAACTTCTTGAATGTGGTTTTGAGCACCTTGAGGGGTGCAGTTTTTAGAATGGTGTCACTTTTGGGTATTTTCTGTCATAAAGACCCCTCAAAATGACTTCAAATGTGTTGTGGACCCTAAAAAAAAGGTTTTGTAAATTTTGTTGTAAAAATGAGAAATCGCTGGTCAATTTTTAACCCTTATAACTCCCTAACAAAAAAAAAATTTAGGTTCCAAAATTGTGCTGATGTAATGTAAACATGTGGGAAATGTTATTTAACTATTTTGTGTGACATATCTCTCTGATTTAAGGGCATGAAAATTCAAAGTTTGAAAATTGCAAAAATTTTCACCAAATTTCAGTTTTTTTCACAAACAAACACAAGTGATCGAAAATTTTTTACCACTATCATGAAGTACAATATGTCACGAAAAAACATCTCAGAATCAGGGGGATCCGTTGAAGCGTTCCAGAGTTATTACCTCGTAAAGTGACAGTGGTCAGAATTGCAAAAATTGGCCTAATCATTAACATGCAAACCACCTTCGGGGGTAAAGTGGTTAATTGGAAAGAATAAAAACTTGTGCAAATGATACATTAAGCAATAAGCAGGAGTACCACGACCGACCAATAGATATTATCATATGACCTATGCAGTAGCTAGAAATCATTATTCCTATTGGGAATGGTAGTCCTGTCCGACATGTCTACAGGATGAACCGTTGTATCTTGTATATGGCAGAATAAAAGATTTTTTGATTTTTCAGAACCTGTTTTGGACGCTGTCTGCTTTATTTCTACATAAACTGCTTCCAAGTGGGTCTCTTGGGACTTCGGACTGTGACTCCCTGCATAGGAGAGTGCTCTGATTTGCATTTTTTTCCACCAATGACTACTGCAAGCAACTTTTTTTGCTTTTTTGTGTTGTCTCTCCGACTTGTTAGTCAGGTCAGAGGAACAGCAGTCCAGGGTGGCACTTTTATGGAAATATTTCTGATGGTGCAAAAGCAGTCAGGGTTACCATAAATAGTTTGTCTGACTTTTGGCCAGTGTGTTTTCATAAAAAGTACTGGTTCTCCAGGTATTAAAGGAAACCTGTTATGTCCACTAACACTATTAACCTGCAAATACAGGGTTAATCTGCAGGTTATTAGCTTGATGAAGGTGACCGGCCGCTGTACTGAAAACAAACTTTATTTCTCCCAGGAGCCGCCGGTTTATAGTCATGTGCTGAGAGCAATGGTTGGAATTTTGTTTGAAAATTTTTTTTCCTGTAATTTTTGGAAAATAAATAGAAAAAAACAACAAGGTGCCAACCTTAGAGGCACAGAGTAACCTGGTGACTGCATGTCTAGTGAAGGACAACCACTTGCAGACTACAATAACCCTGAGGATTAAGTGGGTAAAATTGCAAAGTTTTTGTATACACTGGCGAGTTTGCAATCTACCTTTTATTATAAATCCTCTTTATTTTAAGGGAAATTAAAGTTAACCTGTCAGCAGTTTTGACCTGGAGACCTGCTTAAATGGTCAATAGGATTTCATCAAACTTTACATAAATCAATACTACTGGCAAATATAAGAAACTTTATAATATATCTAATTGGAGAAATGTGCTTCTTTCTCCATTTATGAGCCACTTCTTCCACTGCCTCCTAAACTTCTCATCCACAATGAACATGAGGAGAGAAAATACATGAATATGAGTTAAATGCTGAACCACAGCGTCATAATTTATCTAAATGAGAAAGCTTGATCTGTAGTTCAGATTTTCATTTTGTTACAGAAAAATAAGTAACTGAAATAAATAATGTTCATAAGAAGACCATCTAATAAAACCTGGATGTAATTGAATGAAACACTGTATATACTTTTATGTTAAAACCTGAAAATAAATAGCCTGGAGACATAATCTGGGAAGCCGACCAATTACACTGACATTGCTTCAAGATAACCAGCATGAGTTATTCAGGATTCATATCGTGTTTCTAACAGGCATCTCTTGTTCATAGCACCCTATGTATTAACTACTTGCATCTTCTCTTATTGGTAGCATTTCTTGGGAAATGAATAGTCTTACCGAATACGTATCAGTTAGAAACTAGTGCGCACAGCCGACATTTATTTGTCAAATGGATAAAGCAAATGAGAAACTTTCAGAAAACCGAGCAAAAGTGGAAGTATCAGAAATTGCACCTCACTTGGAAATTGTAACTGACCAACCTTCTGCTTACAGTAGGAGCATTATCATAGTGTGGATATGCACGACTTGCCTTCAAGAATCAGATGGCACTCACCCATTCATGTCTATGGGGTCATGAAAAAAATCGGACTAACATAATGGACCGCATTCATATTCAGTGAGCTCTATGGAACAACCCATTCTTCCACAAAGTTTAGTAAAGGCAGACAGCATGGCGAAGGGGTGATTTTTATAAACCTGTGGCAAAGGGACGGAGTGAAAAACTGAACTCAATGATTAATATGTGTTGCAATACTTTTGTCCTTATTGTGTGTGTAATATATACATTATATATCACACACACACATATACAGTTCGGAAAATAAGTATTTAATACTTTGCTGCCGATTTTGCAAATTTTAACACCTACAAAGAATGGAGAGGTCTATAATTTTTTATCGTAGGTACACTTCAACTGTGAGACAGAATCTAAAAGGAAAAAAACAGAAAATCACATTGCATGATATTTAAATAATTAAATTGCATTTTATTGCATGAAATAAGTATTTGATCACCTACCAAACAGCAAGAATTCTGGCTCTCACAGACCCATTAGTTTTTCTTTAAGAAGCCCTCCTACTCTGCAATCATTACCTGTATTCATTTCACCTGTTTGAACTTGTTACCTGTATAAAAGACACCTGTCCACACACAATCAATCACACTCCAACCTCTCTATAATTATTTAAATATCATGCAATGTGATTTTCATTTTTTTTTCTTTTAGATTCTGTCTCACAGTTTAAGTGTACCTACGATAAAAATTACAGATCTCTCCATTCTTTGCAGGTGGGAAAACTTGCAAAATCAGCAGTGGATCAAATCCTTATTTTTCCCACTGTATATGCTGTAAGGTGGCAGCTGGACTGATCCTGGATGGGAGATATGTGTCACCGATGTGGTTAGCCTTGGTAATGTTAAGCCCAGAAAAGTAGAATCCAGCACATATAGTGGCGAGAGGGTTTTTATGGCCTCTGATTTTGGGTCTGGGTTTTAGGAATGGCCAGAAGAACTAGGTGAGACTGGCCGTTCCCATATCTCCACTTCCAGGCTTTGAAAGGCCTATTTAAGGCAGCTCAGCTTCCGCAGTGGTGTCTGAGCATGGGAAGAGGGAAGAAACTTGGTGTTTGTTTATCTTTGCCAGAGACTAAAGAGATAGAAATTTTTCTAAACGGGTTAGTCCGTATTGCTAAACGGACTGTTTATGTTAAATCTTTGATGCCGGAGAAAGGCTCTTTTCTTTGGAAGATTTATGGACTTAAATAAATCTTCCTGTTTGACTTAATAACTTGCTGCCTTAACCGCTATCAGGGACTGAACCCCTTACAATGTATATATTTATATTGAAGGATAACTCCTCTGCCTAAAATCATTTTCTATCTAAATAAGAGAGGTGACAGACACTACTCTTTATTTCAGCCAGTACAGTAATCGTATTCGAAAAGGTCAACATTATTGCACTCTTCACCAAGATGAAAACATTGTAGTCTACTGCACAGCAAACAGATAAAAGAGAAGACTTTACATTCCATTAATAAAATAAGTGCATTTAGCGGTGTAGACCCTTAATTTTAGCAATGTAGTTAAAGATGCAATAGGAGCTGCATTCTCACATAGTGAAGTATAGGTTTCATATCAGAAATACATGTTATGTTTCTTCTTCCAATAATTTATTTGATTTTGATCCCGTTCTTTCTATAATTTGACCATATTATTCAATAAATCTACATTAGAAGACTGGAAACCAGAGGTCACGATTTTACTCATTTAATGTAGACAAATGAAAATAAGAGATAGGAAAAATCTATTTTCACAGAGCAGTAAGCCCAATAATCCTGTTAATTGTGACTCATTCTATATGTGCCATAGGCAAACTGTAAGTCTGACTTCATCTGCTCCATATTGCAGGTCAGGGATAACTATTCTATACTTTTTACTATAGCAAGTGCACATGACAGTCCCCTCTACTCATTATCAAATCAGATTATGTACAATTGGTCTAATATAGGATTACTGATATTTACTGTTCCGGATTATTTTTTTAATTCATAGTTTTTTAAAGGTAATCTTAAGTCCATTGAGTTTAACATATCCATCAACGTATCTATCTTGGATGGGACCCTAAACTTAAAGGGGTTGTCCGGTCAAATGTGATCTGCAGTCACTCTGTGACTGCAGACTTATGAATCCCCCCAGAGTATGCACTGTGTGCTGCAGGGATTTGCCGGAATGAGACCCAGTAATGGAGGGTGTGTATGTGTTTTACATACCCCCGGCCAGTGGGCGCGGACTTGCTCTCCATACACTTGTATTGAGTGATGCTACGCCTTCTAGTCGGACGCGCCCACTGGCTGTCAATGTCACTAGATGGGGCATGGCCTTGCTCCATACAATATGGAGCGAGGCGGCGCTGAATGGCCCAGGTATATATAACATATACATAGCCACCGATCCTGGGTGTCACGCACAGTGTGGGAAAGACTAAGTGCAACACGAAGGGATAAGGGGAAGGAAGCCCAGACACTAGGGAAAGGGGGAGTGGAGACCCCTAGTCTGATCTAATAACACCCTGCCTACTCTACCATCCCTATATTTTTGTTCCACATCAAGGAAACTTAAGACCTATATCCCTAGAACTAGGCCCTAGATAGGGAGGGAGGGTGAGAACTGGTCTGTCCTCACTATAAACTAAAGACAACAAAGGAGACAAACAAAGGGAAAAATTTAGCTTGAGCAGACACCAGAAAGATAACACCAAACGTCCTCCAAGAGCACCAGAAAGGAAGATCGCCGACTGCTATTGCTCCAAGCCTTCACAAGGGAAAATCAGAATATCACCGGCGGCTCCCTGAAGCAGACAGAGTTTATAAACACCCAGAGCAGGGTGTGTCAATCATAGCAGGAGGGAGGTTTCTGCTGAGTCCAAAAGTGAGGATTAAGGAGGCATCTGCAATGCTAAACGCAGTGACTTTCTGCAGCCAGATGCAGAGCGACTGTCTGTTAAATCTGACACACCTGAGACAGTATCCCCCCTTATAAGAGTGTTCTCCAGACACTCAGGACCAAATTTCTCAGGATAAGAGGTGTGGAATGAACGAACCAGCCTGGGGGCAATCACCTCTGATGCTGGAACCCACATCCTTTCCTCTGGACCATAACCCTTCCAGTGCACCAAGTATTGTAGGGAACGATGTTGGAGATGAGAATCTACAATCCTCGAAATCTGAAACTCCAGATTACCATCAACCATTATTGGGGGTGGCTGTAGGGGCGAGGACTCAAGAGATTCGGTATATTTCTTGAGCAGAGACCGGTGAAAGACATTGTGGAACTTAAGGGCCTGAGGTAGCTCAAGACACCACGCTGCTGGGTTTATGACAGCGGTTATTTTATAGGGACCAATAAATCTAGGTCCCAGCTTCCAAGAAGGAACCTTCAACTTAATATTTCTGGTAGACAACCACACAAACTCATTGACATTCAGGTCCGGACCTGGCAAGCGTCTCCTGTCAGCCATATGTTTGTACCTGTCTCACATGATTTTCAAATTACTCAGAACTCCCCACCACACCAAGGAGAGCGACGAAGCAAAACGTTCCTCCTCAGGAACGCCCGAAGCCCCTCCTTCACTAAAAGTATCAAACTGTGGATGGTAACCATATGCACCAAAGAACGGTGACCTGCCGGTAGATTCTTGACGATGAGTATTAACAGCAAATTCTGGGAGCATTAAGTAGGAAAATCCTCCTGATTTTCAGAGCCAAAACACCTGAGGTTTCCAAATTCTGATTAATGCGCTCGGTCTGTCCATTCGACTGAGAATGAAGGCTGAGGAAAAGGACAGCTCTACCCCCAATCCAGAACAGAATGCTTTCCAGAACTTGGAAACAAATTGAGTCCCCCGATCTGACACCACATCGGAGGGAACCCTGTGAAGCTGCACAATATCATTTATAAACACCTGAGCAAGATTCTTGGCATTCGGAAGCATAGGTAATGCGACGAAGTGAACCATTTTACTGAACCTATCTACAACTACAAAAACCACAGTTTTGCCTGCTAGGAATAAGTAACGGAAGAAAAGTACAAGACGGGGGGGTATGCAAAACCTTAGAACGCAGGCAAATACTACAAGTAGATACGTGTTCAACCACATCCCGATGCAATCCTGGTCACCAAAAATGATGAGAAAGGAGGTCCGCAGATGCCTCCACCAGGATGACCCGCAAGCACAGAGTTGTGATGTTCCTTAATTACTTTGCTGCGCATATTAGATGGTACAAATAACCTTCCTGAAGGGCAGGAGGAAGGGGCATCCCCCTGGGCCTCCAACACCTCACCCTCCAGTTCAGGGTAGAATGCCGAAATGACTACCCCTTCTGTAAAATTTGGGCAGGGTTCTAATGGTCACCACCACCAGGGAAGCTCTGGGACAAAGCATCAGACTTGACATTTTTGACCCCTGGACGGAAAGTGACAACAAAATTGAACCTAGTAAAAATGAGGGACCATCTAGCTGGTCTAGGATTGAGACATTTAGCTGACTGAAGATATGACAGGTTCATATGGTCAGTGATAACAGTAATAGGATGGACAGCCCCCTCCAACCAATGTCGCCATTCTTCGAATGCCAATTTAATCGCCAAAAGCTCTCTATTACCCACGTCATAATTTCTCTCAGTCGAAGATAATTTCTTAGAAAAGAAAGCGCATGAACGCCATTTACCAGGAGACGGATCCTGAGACAACACAGCCCCTACCTCCACCTCAGACGCATAAACCTCCACATCAGGTTGACTGAGTATAGGTGCCATGGCAAAACAGCTCTTTAGGGAGGAAAAAGCCTGCAGGGTGGCATCCGACCATTTGGAAAAATCAGACTCCTTCCTTGTCATGTCAGTGAGGGGTTTCACAATTACTGAATAATTTTGGATGAATTTCCGGTAAAAAATTATTAAAGCCCAGAAAATGTTGTAGAGCATTCAGGTTCTAGGGACGGTCCCAATCAAGGACAGCACAGATCTTCTCCGGATCCATCCGAAAACCCAAAGATGACAACAGGTACCTCAAAAACTGCATCTCCTGGACAGCGAAAATACACTTTTCTAGTTTGGCATGTAGTTTGTTATCCATTAATATCTGAAGCACCTGTTTAATATGACCCAATGTGTCTCAAAATCAGGTAAGTAAACCAAAATATCATCCAGATAGACCACCACAAACCTGCCCACCAAATGATGGAAAATATCATTAATGAAATGCTGGAACACTGCAGGTGTATACCGAAAGGCATAACCAAACTCTCGAAATGCCCTTCAGGGGTATGGAACACTGTTTTCCATTCATCCCAATCACTGAAACAGGACCTATCGACTCAAAATTTACCACCAAAATTATAAATACATCACTGACTGAATGGAATAAATGATAAAATATAACTTTTAATCATGTATAAAAATTAGCAATACACTCACACTCGATCCACCATGCTTGTGTGCAGTCTACCCAGAGTGTGCCTGCATAAGCAGGACACACCATGGATATTAATAGACCTAAAAAGGACAACTAAGTGTCCAGCATCAGCTCATAATATATAGAGGTGCTAAACTCACTATCACCTTCTATTTCAAATCCCCAGCTGAAGAGAGAGAGCATAGAAAAAGGCGGAACACAAACCAGAAGGGAGAAGGAACACCCCCTTCATAAAGTGCAATCAATTGTATATTGCACAATAGCCCAATTGCCTAACATAGAACCTTATCACAGAGTTCTCTAAACATCCATGTAGCCCTCATTCATCCAGAGCACCTTTAAATTTACAGATGACCTCCTCAGATATTATCGTCTATAACACAGGTTACTGCCTGGAAATTGAATACTAGCTCATTTATTTCACTGCTTCATTGGTAGCCAGTGAATACTAGCGTAGCTGACACTGCTTCATTCTTAGCAGGGGAGCACATTCATATCACACCTCGACGCGTTTCATCCCTTTTTATTGCTCATAGGGATACATCAGGAGGCTTATTAGAATAACGTGCATTTATGTGTGCACCAGAGCTTTAAATGTATCGGACACGATATGAGCCGCACGCGGCGGCATGGACGCTTGAGATTTATAAAGAATACTCCGCCCCAAACAGATGACGCACGCTCGCGCCGGCCAATCACATGCTTTGTCCCACAAGACCAATCAGCAGTGGTCACGTCAGACGCAAACGTCATAGCGCCATCATGGAAATGGTAGTATCCTAGATACGAACGAAAATAAAACAAATAGATAGCGGAGAGGAATATCATGATGGTAAGTCTACGCTAACATTAACATAGCCATCCTTATATCACCACAATATATAAAAAACTCTGTTCCAAAGGTTACAGAGAATATATCAAGAAACGCCTGCAGGACCTAGATGTCACTTCCTATAGTTGAAATACACCCTCATATCGATGTCAAAACATCCATCATAACAACACCAATAGCGCACTACATTAAACTACAGTCTCTTATCTCAAAAATGGGACATTTTACCCTAAAATACTTGCCCACTCTTTTCTCATCAAATAAAGGGGACAAAAGAAATACACTCATTAATGGGGTCATTGTTTTTAGTCTAAAAATCCATTGGGCCTCCTTTTTCAAAATCCTATTGTCATGATCACCCCCCCTGGGAGATGATGTACTGTATTTTTCGGACTATAAGACGCACCGGACCATAAGACGCACCTAGGTTTTAGAGGAGGAAAATAAAAAAATAAAAATGTAAGCAAAAAATGTGGTCATGATGCACTTTTAAGGGGGAGGGGGTCTTCAGCTGACACTGGTATAGGGGTAATGTCCCCCAATTCTGACAATATCCTCCATCCTGGTATATATGCCGCCCCCCTTCCTTTTATACGTGGTCCCCATCCCCATCCTGGTATGCCTGGCATCCCTCCATCCTGGTATGCTTGGCACCCCTCATCCTTATCCTGGTATGCATGGCACCCCTCATACCTATGCTGATATGAATGGCACCCCTCATCCCTGTCCTGGTATGCATGGCACACCTAATCCCTATCCTGGTATGCATGGCACCCCTCATCCCTGTCCTGGTATTCATTGCACCCCTCATCCCTGTCCTGGTATGCATGGCACCCCTAATCCCTATCCTGGTATGCATGGCACCCCTAATCCCTGTCCTGGTATGCATGGCACCCCTCATCCCTATCCTGGTATGCATGGTACCCATCATCCCTATCCTGGTATGCATGGCACCCCTAATCCCTATCCTGGTATGCATGGCACCCCTAATCCCTATCCTGGTATGCATGGCACCCCTAATCCCTGTCCTGGTATGCTTGCTACCCCTAATCCCTGTCCTGGTATGCATGGCACCTCTAATCCCTGTCCTGGTATGCATGGCACCCCTAATCCCTGTCCTAGTATGCATGGTCCCCCTAATCCCCATCATGCTGCACATTAAAAAAATAAACACTCCTACTCACCTCTCTTCTCTCTCCTCCAGCGCTGCGTCCGGTGTGCCTGCACTGATCTCTCCATGTGAGCCGCTCATGACGTCACTGCAATGCGCGGCTCACAAGGAGAGATCAGCTGCCGGAAGTCACTGCTCCCCAATCCGGGTCTGTCTGCGCGGGGAGCAGTGACTTCACTCTCCATCATAGCCGGCACACAGCGGAGCCGCGCTGCGGCTGCTGCCAGCTATCTCCTGTGCCCGCTCATTAAAGGGCATGAATACTCACCCCCTCCCCACACCCATGGGCGTGGAGAGAGGTTGAATATTCATGCCCTTTAACAGCGGGCACAGGAGATAGCCGGCAGCAGCGGGAGCCGCAGCGCGGCTACACTGTATACCGCTATTAAGGAGCATGAATATTCAGTGTTATGGGCGTGGGGAGCAGTGAATATTCATTTTCTTTAGCAGCGGGGACAGTGTAGGCTGCAGTAGGCGGCTGCTGCTTTCTGTGCCCCGCTCCTCCACCGATACCGCTCCCCCCACACCACACATAAATATACACCTCCCCCAACATTCGGACTATAAGACGCACCCCCCATTTTCCTCCAAAATTTTGGAGGAAAAAAGTGCGTCTTATAGCCCGAAAAATACGGTAACATTCTTCACACCTTGGAACCGCATAAAACTTTAAGATCACCCCCCATGTTTCTCCCATACATGCCTAGCAATGGGGGTGTCTTCTTTTCTTCTAATATCCCCTATGTGTTCAAGAATTCTCCTTCTAAATTCTCGACTCGTTTTCTCGACATAGGATTTAGGGCATGTGCATTTAGCCAAATACACTAAGCCCTCAGTACGACAATTAATGAACTCTATTTTCATAGACAATCCCCGTCGTATCACTTTCAAAGGTATTGCCCTTTAAAATGTAATCACAGGCCTTACATAGGCCACATCTGAAGGTACCTTTAAAAGTTGTCCTATTCTACCATGTCAGGTCAACCACATCAGGTGACAGATGACTGTTGACGAGACGATCCTTCAAATTTCGGCCTCTCCGATAAGTAACCGAAGGACGAGGGGTTATCACTTCCCTCAAATCCGGATCCAGTCTAAGTATATACCAAAAGGTCCCTAAGATATTCATGACCTACCTTGATTTATCATCATAGGTGCCTATGAGACGCATGCATTCACCATCCCCTCGTACTGGTTCACCACCAGACCCCCCCCCCCCCCCGGCAAAGGAGCATTACCCCGAAAAGAAGGCTCCTGAGAAGGTGGTCTCATCCACCTACCCCAAAGGCGTCTATCAACAAGTATAGCCAATGACATGGCAGCCTCCATGGACTCTGGGGTTTCATACACTGCCAAAGCATCTTTCAACTTTTCAGAAAGGCCCTGACAAAATTGGCTTCTAAGAGCTGGGTCATTCCATTTTGTATCAGTTGCCCATCTGCGGAATTCGGAGATGTACGTCTCCACTGACTGATTACCCTGATGAAGGTGACACAACCTAGAGTCAGCCAAGGAGATTCGGTAAGGGTCATCATAAATGAGGGCTAGAGCCCTGAAAAACCCCTTCACAGACTAGAGACAAACAGAAACCTGCGGCAAAGAGAAACCTCAGGATTGAGGATCTCCTTGCAGCAGTGAGATCACAATTCCCACTCATTGCTTCTCATCTCCAGAGGAGCAAGGACAAAGTTTAAAATACAGTTTGCAAGCTTCCTTGAACACAAAAAACTTGTCCCTACCTCCTGAAAACCTGTCTGGGAGGGCAACCTTGGGTTCAAGCTGGACCGGCCTACCTGCAGAGACCCCAAAATTAGGGACCTGCAGCCGCTGTTGCTGAACCTCATAGCGGTGGTCAGTCACCTCCAGAGACAGCCTGTGCAGCTGCTCTGACAGCTCAGCAATGGGATACATGAACCAAGAAAAAACAACCACACCCGGAAAAAAAAAAAAGTGTTTATTTAAATATGTATATGCATGGCCGGTGATAATGTCACGCACAGTGTGGGAAAGACTGAGTGCAATCCGAAGGGATGATGGGAAGGAAGCCCAGACACTAGGGAAAGGGGGAGTGGTGACCCTTAGGCTGATCTAATAACACCCTGCCTACCCTACCGCCCCTATATTGGTTCCACACCGATCGCCAAGCAGGAAACCTAAGCCCTGTATATCCCTAGAGCTAGGCCCTAGATGGGGGGGGGGGTGAGAACTGGTCAGTCCCCACTATAAACTAAAGACAAGGAAGACAAACAAAGGGGGGACAATTTAGCACCACAGAGGAAGATGGCTGACTGTTATTGCTCCAAGCCTTCACAAGGGAAAATGAGAATATCACCGGTGACACCCTGAAGCAGACTGAGAGTTTATAAACACCCAGAGCAGGGTGTGTCAATCAGAGCAGGAGGCAGGTTTCCACTGGGTCCAAAAGTGAGAAGGATAAAGAAGGCGTCTGCAATGCCAAATACAGTGACCTTCTGCAGCCAGATGAAGAGAGACTGTCTGTTCCATCTGACACACGTGACACCGGGTATCATACAGGTGAATCCCCGCAGCTCACAGTACATGCGCTGTGGGAATTCATCACTTTTGACAGGACAACCCCTTTAATATTTATCAAATCTGCCCCTCCTCAGATTTGAAATATATAGGTTGAATCTCACAGCTCACCTGTTTCACCATCGGTGAAGTCACCCATCTGGTCCTCCTCGCCACTTCTTTTCTCCGGCCCACATCGCGTTGATCCGCTATGGTCCCTTAACTCCAGGTCAGGACTTTTGACACAACTAGGCCTCTAACGTCACTGTGCTCTGTACAGTCAAGCTGGAAGCCACGGTCTAGAGTGAGAAGGCCGAAGAGGGTCCAAACGATAGAGGAGGGGGAAAAGAAAAGGCACAGAGGACCAGATGGTAGGCTGAGGGGATGTTGGGATAAAGGAGCAGTGAGTTGAGTTTAACTGTTAGCCTGGTTCTGTAAAGTTCAGCAAAATGGTGGCGTGGAGCGAATAAGAAAAACATTCTGGAGAATACAAATTTTTGTAAAATTAGAGAATAATTCAAGTTGACTTGAATAAATTAGACAAATAGAATATACAGTGGTGGCCAAAAGTATTGGCACCCCTGCAATTCTGTCAGATAATACTCAGTTTCTTCCTGAAAATGATTGCAATCACAAATTCTTTGGTCTTATTATCTTCATTTAATTTGCTTGCAAGGAAAAACACAAAAGAGAATGAAGCAAAAATCAAATCATTGATCATTTCACACAAAACTCCAAAAATGGGCCAGACAAAAGTATTGGCACCCTCAGCCTAATACTTGGTTGCACAACCTTTAGCCAAAATAACTGCGAACAACCGCTTCCGGTAACGATCAATGAGTTTCTTACAATGCTCTGCTAGAATTGTAGACCATCCTTCTTTGGCAAACTGCTCCAGGTCCCTGATATTTGAAGGGTGCCTTCTCCAAACTGCCATTTTGAGATCTCTCCACAGGTGTTCTATGGGATTCAGGTCTGGACTCATTGCTGGCCACCTTAGAAGTCTCCAGTGCTTTCTCTCAAACCATTTTATAGTGCTTTTGGAAGTGTGTTTTGGGTCATTGTCCTGCTGGAAGACCCATGACCTCTGAGGGAGACCCAGCTTTCTCACACTGGGCCCTGAATTATGCTGCAAAATTTGTTGGTAGTCTTCAGACTTCATAATGCCATGCACACGGTCAAGCAGTCTAGTGCCAGAGGCAGCAAAGCAACCCCAAAACATCAGGGAACCTCCGCCATGTTTGACTGTAGGGACCATGTTCTTTTCTTTGAATGCCTCTTTTTTTTCCTGTACACTCTATGTTGATGCTTTTTCCCAAAAAGCTCTACTTTTGTCTCATCTGACCAGAGAACATTCTTCCAAAACGTTTTAGGCTTTCTCAGGTAAGTTTTGGCAAACTCCAGCCTGGCTTTTTTATGTCTCGGGGTAAGAAGTGGGGTCTTCCTGGTTATCCTACCATACAGTCCCTTTTCATTCAGACGCCGACGGATAGTACGGGTTGACACTGTTGTACCCTCGGACTGCAGGGCAGCTTGAACTTGTTTGGATGTTAGTCGAGGTTCTTTATCCACCATCCGCACAATCTTGCATTGAAATCTCTCGTCAATTTTTCTTTTCCGTCCACATCTAGGGAGGTTAGCCACAGTGCCATGGGCTTTAAACTTCTTGATGACACTGCGCATGGAAGACACAGGAACATTCAGGTCTTTGGAGATGGACTTGTAGCCTTGAGATTGCTCATGCTTCCTCACAATTTGGTTTCTCAAGTCCTCAGACAGTTCTTTGGTCTTCTTTCTTTTCTCAATGCTCAATGTGGTACACACAAGGACACAGGACAGAGGTTGAGTCAACTTTAATCCATGTTAATTGGCTGCAAGTGTGATTTAGTTATTGCCAACACCTGTTAGGTGCCACAGGTAAGTTACAGGTGCTGTTAATTACACGAATTAGAGAAGCATCAAATGATTTTTCAAACAGTGCCAATACTTTAGTCCACCCCCTTTTTAGGTTTGGTGTGGAATTATATCCAATTTGGCTTTAGGACAATTCTTTTTGTGTTTTTTCATTGAAGACAAATTAAATGAAGATAATAATACCAAATAATTTGTGATTGCAATCATTTTCAGGAAGAAACTGAGTATTATCTGACAGAATTGCAGGGGTGCCAATACTTTTGGCCACCATTGTGTATATATATATATATATATATATATATATATATATATATATATATATATATATATATATATATACACATGCAAAAATGGAGGCAGCACACAGAGTAGAATAAAGTGAAAGGCTTGAGAAAGGTCCACAATTTCGGACTGAAACGTTGCCATATGGGCTATTAAACCTTATCACTTTATTCTACTCTGTGTGCTGCCTCCATTTTTGCATGGATATCTAGTATGTACTTGGGGGGCTTTTTTTGCACCAAAAATATAATTTTTGTGCTGTTTCCTATTTTTTATATATACAGTACAGACCAAAAGTTTGGACACACCTTCTCATTTAAAGATTTTTCTGTATTTTCATGACTATGAAAATTGTACATTCACACTGAAGGCATCAAAACTATCAATTAACACATGTGGAATTATATAGTTAACAAAAAAGTGTGAAACAACTGAAAATATGTCTTATATTCTAGGTTCTTCAAAGTAGCCACCTTTTGCTTTGATGACTGCTTTGCACACTCTTAGCAATCTCTTGATGAGCTTCAAGAGGTAGTCACTGGAAATGGTCTTGCAACAATCTTGAACGAGTTCCCAGAGATGCTTAGCACTTGTTGGCCCTTTTGCCTTCACTCTGCGGTCCAGCTCACCCCAAACCATCTCGACTGGGTTCAGGTCTGGTGACTGTGGAGGCCAGGTCATCTGGCGTAGCACCCCATCACTCTCCTTCTTGGTCAAATAGCCCTTACACAGCCTGGAGGTGTGTTTGGGGTCATTGTCCTGTTGAAAAATAAAATGATGGTCCAACTAAACGCAAACCAGATGGGATAGCATGACGCTGCAAGATGCTGTGGTAGCCATGCTGGTTCAGTATGCCTTCAATTTTGAATAAATCCCCAACAGTGTCACCAGCAAAGCACCCCCACACCATCACACCTCCTCCTCCATGCTTCACGGTGGGAACCAGGCATGTAGAGTCCATCCGTTCACCTTTTCTGCGTCGCACAAAGACACGGTGGTTGGAACCAAAGATCTCAAATTTGGACTCATCAGACCAAAGCACAGATTTCCACTGGTCTAATGTCCATTCCTTGTGTTCTTTAGCCCAAACAAGTCTCTTCTGCTTGTTGCCTGTCCTTAGCAGTGGTTTCCTAGCAGCTATTTTACCATGAAGGCCTGCTGCACAAAGTATCCTCTTAACAGTTGTTGTAGAGATGTATCTGCTGCTAGAACTCTGTGTGGCATTGACCTGGTCTCTAATCTGAGCTGCTGTTAACCTGCGATTTCTGAGGCTGGTGACTCAGATAAACTTATCCTCAGAAGCAGAGGTGACTCTTGGTCTTCCTTTCCTGGGGTGGTCCTCATGTGAGCCAGTTTCTTTATAGCGCTTGATGGTTTTTGCAACTGCACTTGAAGACACTTTCAAAGTTTTCCCAATTTTTCGGACTGACTGTCCTTCATTTCTTAAAGTAATGATGGCCACTCGTTTTTCTTTACTTAGCTGCTTTTTTCTTGCCATAATACAAATTCTAACAGTCTATTCAGTAGGACTATCAGCTGTGTATCCACCAGACTTCTGCACAACACAACTGATGGTCCCAACCCCATTTATAAGACAAGAAATCCCACTTATTAAACCTGACAGGGCACACCTGTGAAGTGAAAACCATTTCCGGTGACTACCTCTTGAAGCTCATCAAAAGAATGCCAAGAGTGTGCAAAGCAGTCATCAAAGCTAAAGGTGGCTACTTTGAAGAACCTAGAATATAAGACATATTTTCAGTTGTTTCACACTTTTTTGTTAAGTATATAATTCCACATGTGTTAATTCATAGTTTTGATGCTTTCAGTGTGAATGTACAATTTTCATAGTCCTGAAAATACAGAAAAATCTTTAAATGAGGTGTGCCCAAACTTTTGGTCTGTACTGTATATATATATGTGTATATATGCGTATATATAATCTATATGAGATGAGTGAATGAATGCATTTGACAGGATTTGAATGTATATTCCGTATTTTGCGGATTATAAGACACACCGGACTATAAAACGCACCTCAAGTTTTAGGGAGGAAAATAGGAAAAAAATGTTTTTCATAAAATTGTGGAGCATCTTATAGTCCGCTTTTACGGTAGCTTACCGGGGGACAGCTGCGGTGGAATGGGGTCCCAGGAGGCAGGGTCGCTGATGCAGGATCCCGGCGGCGGCAGGAGTGGGCTGATGTTGCGGGCCCCAGAAGAGGGGGTGTTCAGCGATGCAAGACTGTGGCGAGAACCGGGCTTTTACAAAATGTCAGTAGTCAGCACACTTCCCATCCTTTTCACTGTGGTGGACTTTGGGTAAATGGCCGCCGGAAGCGAGATCTCCATCTGCGCATGCACCAACTCCAGCGGCCATTTTCTCAAAGTCCACCGCAATGAAAATTGAAAAAAAATGGGGCACGATGCAGCCTCGCGCCGCCGGACACCCCCTCCTCACAGCACGAGGCCCGCATCATCGACCCACTCCTGGCGCCGCCAGCTTCCTGTGGCTGCACCCTTGCCTCCTGGGGCCCCGATCCACCACACTCCACCGGTAAGCTACATTCGGATTATAAGACGCACCCCCATATTCTCCCTAAATTTGGGGGGAGAAAAAGTGTTATAATCCGAAAGATACGGTACAGTATATATTATATATATATATTGCAATTCACAGTATACATGTATTTCTATATATAATTATCGCTCTCTCTCTATATATACAGTGGGGGAAATAAGCATTTGATCCCTTGCTGTTTTTGTAAGTTTGCCCACTGACAGACAGTCTATAATTTTAAGGGTAGGTTAATTTTAACATTGA
Organism: Phyllobates terribilis; assembly: GCF_046119375.1. NCBI lineage: Eukaryota > Metazoa > Chordata > Amphibia > Anura > Dendrobatidae > Phyllobates > Phyllobates terribilis. Next base: position 756,888,403 of record NW_027362763.1, on the reverse strand, counting down.
GAGATAGAATATCCCCCCCAAAAAAATCAAGAAAATCACATTGTATGAATTAGATTTTTTTTTTTTGAATTTTGCAGTGAGAAATAAATATTTGATCCCTCTGGCAAACCACACTTAATACTTGGTGGCAAAACCCTTGTTGGCAAGCACAGCAGTCAGATGTTTTTTGCAGTTGATGAGGAGGTTTGCGCACATGTCAGGAGGAATTTTGGTCCACTCCTCTTTGCAGATCATCTCTAAATCAATAAGATTTTGAGTCTGTCGCTTGGCAACTCAGAGCTTCAACTCCCTACATAAGCATAAGTTTTCTACGGGATTAAGGTCTGGACACTGGCTAGGCCACTACATGATCTTACTGTGCTTCTTTTTGAGCCACTCCTTTGTTGCCTTGGCTGTATGTTTTGGGTCATTGTCTCGCTGGTAGACCTAGCCACGATCCATCTTCAATCCTCTTACTGAGGGAAGGAGGTTGTTGGCGAAAATCTCGAGATACATGACCCCATCCATCTTCCCTTCAGTACGGTGCAGTCATCATGTCCCCTTTGCAGAAAAGCACCCCCAAGTATAAGGTTTCCCCCACCATGCTTCACGGTTGGAACGATGTTCTTAGGGTTGTACTCATCCTTCTTCTTCCTCCAAACACGGCGAGTTGAGTTAATGCCAAAGAGCTCAATTTTTGTCTCATCTGACCACAGCACCTTCTCCCAATAACTCACAGAATCATCCAGGTGTTCATTGGCAAACTTCAGACGAGTCTGCACATGTGCCTTCTTGAGCAGGGGGACCTTGCGGGCACTGCAAGATTTTAAACCTTTAAGGTGTCATGTGTTACCACTGGTTTTCTTGGTGACTGTGGTCCCAGCTGCCTTGAGATCATTAACAAGTTCCCCTGTGTAGTTTTAGGCTGATCTCTCACCTTCCTCATGATCAAGGATACCCCACGAGGTGAGATTTTGCATGGGGCACCAGATCGATGTCGATTGACAGTCATTTTGTATTTCTTCCATTTTCTTACTATTGCACCAAGAGTTGTCCTCTTCTCACCCAGCGTCTTACTTATGGTTTTGTAGCCCATTCCAGCTTTGTGCAGGTCTATGATCTTGTCCCTGACATCCTTAGAAAGCGCTTTGGTCTTGCCCATGTTGTAGAGGTTGGAGTCTGGCTGATTAATTGAGTCTGTGGACAGGAGTCTTTTATACAGGTGACTATGTAAGACAGCTGTCTTTAGTGCAGGTAACAAGTTGATTAGGAGCGTCTAACTGGTCTGTAGGAGCCAGAACTCACAATGGTTTGTAGGGGATCAAATACTTAGTTCTCACTGCGAATTGCAAATAAATTCATTCAATTTATACAATGTGATTTTCTTGATTTTTTTTTTTTGGATATTCTATCTCTCAATGTTAAAATTAACTTACCCTTAAAATTATAGACTGTTCATGTCTTTGTCAGTGGGCAAACTTACAAAAACAGCAAGGGATCAAATACTTATTTCCCCCACTGTGTATGACTGTGTATATAATGGACACACACATTTATATATATACACACACACACACACGTCGTAACCAAAGCAAGGTAGAAACCTCATATTTTCGGCCAGTGAGTTGCGAGAGTTGATATGGGAGTAGAATTGACACATTTTACTTAGCACCACATACTTTCAATAGGAGTCAAGTGTAGTCAATCAGAATACCCCTTCTTGCCAATGAAAAATAATCCAGATCCCACCTACAGTTATCTCTAACGCCTGTTGTAGTTCAATACCACATTTTTAATGATCACAAAGAAAGGAGCTGCAGTCATATGATGTCAACTTTCTATAATTCTTTAACAACCAGTCTGTAAAAATAGGGCACTTGAACGTGATTTTTCTTTTAAAGTAAGCTTGCGCAATAAGAATACATTAATTCTAATCATTATAAGTCATTTTTGGATTCTCTGAATATTTTTTACAATTTGGGGTAGATTGTCCACATAAAGGGAGGCTGGAAACTCTGATGAAGCCGTGTCTCAATCAATGGGATTTCTTCTGGACAGCATGATACCACTGCATTTCCCTTTGCAATGGCTGAATAGAGGTTTAGAAGGCGAATAGTTGGAGAAACCCTTTTAGGACACATCATAAAAGGTAGTAGATACTGTTGAAGGATAAAATGAAAGGCATCTGTTTGACGACTTAACTCTATTACTTTAATTGTAAAACCAATCAAGTTTTAGTTCTGCAGCCAGGAAACTTTGATAAGTAACCCCTATTATCCTTCAAAGAAACAATGTTTCCCAAGTCCCATATGTAAGGAGCTGGTGAATCTGATTTAAATACATTTGCCCATGGATTAATTGTTTCAAAGCATTTCTCTTAAGCGTCAAATCTATATTTAATCTAACTGTATAATCCATTATCTTCCTCTTTGAGAAAAGATAAAAGACATTCCAATAATTTATTAGATAACAGAACTGTATTAACTTTGCCTGTGAAGTATTTAAGCATTTATAATTTAACAAATGTAAGTGTATTGTTCAGTCACATCTCCAAGGACTCCAATTGGAGCTTTCTGTATGGGAAAGTATGGGACGCTAGTCATTTTTAGAATGCAGTCTATCGTTGCATCAGCTCATTAAGAGTTCATCTTATAAGAAAAGACGCAGAATGGCAACAGACACTTTCCATTCTCATGCAAACATCGTTACAAACCAGGGAATTAAACATGGACAAAATGATCATTAGTGGAAATGATTGGCTGCCTCTACTGTAAGGCTGTGCGCCCACGATGCGTTTTTTAAGCGCTTCCGCAGCGGCAAAAACGCTGCAGAAATGCTTAAAAAACGCATAGTAGAAGGCCTGCTATGGTCCCCAATGATAATCCGCATGTGCTGTGCACATGCTGCAGAAATTACCGCTGCGGATTATCATTGCGGAAAAAAACGCAGCACTACCAATTATTTTGCGGAAGTGCTGCGTTTTCGCCACCATTGACTTGCATTGAAACGCATGGATTATGAATCACTGCATATGTAGCTGCGCATTCCACGCGTTTCACTGTGCGGACAGTACCCGGGTCTAGAGGACAGGAGACTCTCTTCCGGACCTAGGTACCATAGAACCTGTGAAAAAAATAATAAAATAAAAAATAAATGTTACATTTACCTTCTGACGGCCCCCGCTGCGTTCGTCCTCCCTTGCCAGCAGATCTTCGGTGGACTGAAGGACCTGCGCTGACGTCATAGTCATGTGACAGCAGGTCCTTCAGTGTAGTGTACCGCGAGCTGCCGACAAGGGAAAACGGAGCGAAGCAAGACTGCGGGGGCCATCAGAAGGTAAGTATAGATTAATTTTTTTTATTTTTAACCATTCTTTAAGGTCACACTATATAAATCCATGCCGTTTGCATGGATTTATATAGTGTGACCAAGTTGACAAGCACTTTCCAAGTGATGCTAAAATTGCTTGGAAAGCGCTTGACAACCCACATGCGGAAATGCATGTGAAGAACGCTTCACATCCGCATGTCCCTGGCAGGAAAAACGCATGTACAATCCGCATGCTTTTTTTTCTGCCAGGGAGATGCAGAAATGCTCAAGGAAAATCCGGAGCATTTCTGCATTGTGGGCACATAGCCTAAGACATAGTATGTACTGCTACTGCTAAGGTTAGACCTTTTTCAATTTATCAGATACACAGTGTGTACTGTACAGGGTCTAGAAGAAGCTTATGTCCTTAAATGGGTTGTTCGGCACCTTATCCCCTTCGCAAACCTGGGATTTTCCATTTTTGCAATTTCGTTTTTTGCTCCACTTGCTCCCAAAGCCATAGCGTTTTTACTTTATGGTCAATATGGCCGTGTGAGGGCTTATTTTTTGCGGGACAAGTTGTACTTTTCAACGACATTACTGGTTTTACCATATAGTGTATGGGAAAACGGGAAAAAAATTCCAAGTGGGGTGAAATTGCAAAAAAGTGCAATACCACAGATGTTTTTTTAAAAAATTTTCTACCACGTTCACTGAATGTTAAAACTGACCTGCAAATCTTATTCTCCAGGTCATTACAAGTTCGTAGACACCAAACATGTATAGGTTCTTTTTTATTTAAGTGGTGAAAAAAAACTCCAAAGTTTGCTAAAAAAAAAAAAAAAAAAATGGCGTCATTTTCCAAGACCCGTAGAGTCTCCATTTTTCAGGATCTGGGGCCGTATGAGGGCTTATTTTTTGCGCGCCGAGCTGAAGTTTTTATTAATACCATTTTGGGGTAGATTTGATGTTTTGATCGCCCGTTATTGCATTTTATTGCAATGTTGCGGCGACCAAAAAACGTAATTCTGGCGTTTAGAATTTTTTTCTCGTTACGCAGTTTACCGATTGGATTAATTCTTATTTTATATTGATAGATCGGGCGATTCTGAATTCGGCGATACCAAATATGTGTATGTGTTTTTTTTTTTTATTACTTTATTTTGAATGGGGCGAAAGGGGGTGATGTAAACTTTTCAATTTTTTCAATTTTTTTTATATTTTTAAAAACTTTTTTTTCACTTTTTGCTTGCTTCTATAGTCTCCATAGGAGACTAGAAGCAGCACTTGTCTGATCGCCTCTGCTACATAGAGGTGATGAGGAGATCACCTCTATGTGGCAGAAATGCTCCTGTGCTATGAGCGCCGACCACTAGGTGGCGCTCATAGCGATCAACACATGACAACCACTGGGGTCTGCTGTAGACCCAGGGTTGTCATGCACATGCATCGGTGATGAGCGATCACGTGACGGGGTCAACGATGGGCGGGGAAAGTGACGCGCTTCCGGCGCGGCGATGTTAAATGCCGCTGTCAGAGATTGACAGCGGTATTTAACATGTTAACAGCCGTGGGTGGATCGGGAAGCCACCCGCGGATGTTGCGGGCACATGTCAGCGGGAATAATCAGCTGACACGTGCCTGGTTCAGTGAGGGCTCAGAGCCGGAGCCCGCGCTGAACAGGGGGTGCCAGCGTGGTGCGTACTAATACGCCACAGGCTGTAAAGGGTTTAATATTGATTACCTAGTCTTAGAATAGATCATCAATACCTAATTGGTGGGGGTGCGACTCCAGACACTTGCTGATAACCTGCTCCCAATAAGCAGCAGGATGTGGTCAGTTGTGGAGCTACACAATACGGTTCCGTTAACTGCAGAGTGGCCGCAGTCGGGTATTGCACATCTGTCCCTATTCAATTGTCTAGGGGTGAATCTGCAGTAGCCCGCTGTGGCCACTAAACAGTTCACAGAGCTGTGCTGTTCCGCAGTTAAGCACATCCAGCCGCCATCGACATAGTTGATTGGTGGGGGTGCCAAGTTTCGCACCTCTGCCAGTCTGGTAAAAATGACCATACCAAAGGATAGGCCATCAAAATGATTAAGTACCACACAATCACATTAACATAGGAAGTGACTGTTTTATGTAAGTACTTGCTTCATATTTACTTATCTAATTATTTGGATTTTATATTGATCTTTTTCTCATGATAATAAGTATGCATTTCAGTGGCTCTGGAACCTGTTACCAGTTTTTCATAAAGTGATGATCTAAAATTAGAACATCCTGAACTAATTATGGTTGACTATAACTTGAGGGACTGCAGTATTATTTAAATCTTATTTTTACTAATACTTTTTTTTTTACCTAAATACCCAAACAAGCAATACTACACTTCTCACAATAACCTTATAGCACACACACACAAAGCAGAAATTTCCTGTTCTCTGCAATTCATGTTTCGGTTTTATTATGTAGACTGAGACAGCATTGATAGAGTCTACTCAATACCGTGAGACACATCTATTGTAATACTGGAGGCCTAGTTAAGGAAGGACAGCAATACTACACAAAAAGCTAAAACACTGTATGCAGTCTCTTGCCACTCTCTGGCCTCTCAATCAGGGCTGTGGAGTCTGTAAGCCAAACCTGCAACTCCTCAATTTCCCTGACTCCACATCCCTGCCTCACTACTGAGCATGTACATAAAGCGCAGCACAGATTCATCTCAACTAAAAGCTGAGATCAGGAACAGAAGACATGTATACCACACTTCATAAATTTCCCAAATTTTTATGAAAAATGTTACAGTACATTTTGCATTGTACTGCTATAATCAATGTATTATATATTTTAGGAGTCGGTCCATTTTATACAGACTCCAACTCCATCAAAATGAACACAGACTCCACAGTCCTGCTCTCAACAGGGAAGTTGTCCCTTATTTCCACCTGGAGACATTATCTGTCTACTCTACAGACATTTTTATGACACTAACTCATTGCAATGGCTCATATTTTCTGCATCCCTATCCAAATGAATAAGGCAGAATAAATGCGAGTGTGCACAACATATATATATATACACACACAGTGGGGGAAATAAGTACTTGATCCCTTGCTGTTTTTGTAAGTTTACACACTGACAAAGATATGAACAGTCTATAATTTTAATGGTAGGTTAATTTTAACATTGAGAGATCGATTATCACCCTCCAAAAAAAATCAAGAAAATCACATTGTATAAATTAGATACATTTTTTTGCATTTTGCAGTGAGAAATAAGTATTTGATCCCCTACATACCATTATGAGTTCTGGCTCCTACAGACCAGTTAGACGCTCCTAATCAATTTGCTACCTGCATTAAAGACAGTTGTCTTACATAGTCACTTGTATAAAAGACTCCTGTCCACAGACTCAATTAATCAGTCAGACTCTAACCTCTACAACATGGGCAAGACCAAAGAGCTTTCTAAGGATGTCAGGGACAAGATCATAGACCTGCACAAAGCTGGAATGGGCTACAAAACCATAAGTAAGGCGCTGGGTGAGAAGGAGACAAATGTTGGTGCAATAGTAAGAAAATGGAAGAAATACAAAATGACTGTCAATCGACATCGATCTGGTGCCCCATGCAAAATCTCACCTCGTGGGATATCCTTGATCATGAGGAAGGTGAGAGATCAGCCTAAAACTACACAGGGAAACTTGTTAATGATCTCAAGGCAGCTAGGACCACAGTCACCAAGAAAACCATTGGTAACACAGTACGCCTTAAAGGTTTAAAATCCTGCAGTGCCCGCAAGGTCCCCCTGCTCAAGAAGGCACATGTGCAGGCCCAATCTGAAGTTTGCCATTGAACACCTGAATGATTCTGTGAGTTATTGGGAGAAGGTGCTGTGGTCAGATGAGAGAAAAATTGAGCTCTTTGGCATTAACTCAACTCACCATGTTTGGAAGAAGAAGAAGGATGAGTACAACCCTAAGAACATCGTCCCAACTGTGAGGCATGGTGGGGGAAACATTATACTTTTGGGGTGCTTTTCTGCAAAGAGGACATGACGACTGCACCGTACTGAAGGGAAGATGGATGGGGTGATGTATCGTGAGATTTTGGCCAACAACCTCCTTCCCTCAGTAAGAGCATTGAAGATGGGTTGTAGTTGGGTCTTCCAGCAAGACAGTGACCCAAAACACACAGCCAAAGCAACAAAGGAGTGGCTCAAAAACAAGCACAGTAAGGTCATGGAGTGGCCTAGCCAGTCTCCAGACATTAATCCCATAGAAAACTTATGTAGGGAGTTGAAGCTCCGAGTTGCCAAGCGACGGCCTCAAAATCTTAATGATTTAGAGATGATCTGCAAAGAGGAGTGGACCAAAATTCCTCCTGACATGTGCGCAAACCTCATCATTAACTACAAGAAACATCTGACTGCTGTGCTTGCCAACAAGGGTTTTGTCACCAATTATTAAGTGTTGTTTGCCAGAGGGCTCAAATACTTATTTCTCACTGGAAAATGCAAAAATAAATGATCTAATTTATACAATGTGATTTTCTTGATTTTTTTTTTTGATATTCTATCTCTCAATGTTAAAATTAACCTACTCTTAAAATTATAGGCTGTTTATGTCTTTGTCAGTAAACAACCGCAAAGGATCAGCAAGGGATCAGAGGACATGTACACAAATATACAAGGACATATAAACCTCTTGTAGATGTTGTCCTTGGTCAGAATGAATCCCTGGGCTGGAAGGAAAATGCAGTAACCACTGAGCCACTTAGGAGCAATACTTGTGAACCCCTTATCCTCTTATAAGAGCTGTAATGACAGCAATTTTCTGTTTTCATTTATATTGAGGGAAAAACATAAGTAAGAAACAGATAAAACGACAGGTGTAGCTATGAAAGATGTTAATATTAGCATTCTCTACATTTTGATTATGTCTCAGCAAGTGGGAAAAATGTTTTTGAAAAATAAATTGTGTCTTTATGCTGTCAGTTATAGTAATAATGAAATCATGAAAATCTCATCTCCAAACTGGACCCTTGGATGCATAATTAGCACTAACTATCTGTAATCTAGTCAGAGTTCATCTGTGAGTACATAAAACCATATGTGCGCTTGGCTTATGCCACCAGCAGCTGCCATGGTCAGGGCGCATCATCAGCTGTCAATGGAAAGTCAAATAACTTTAACAAATGTGGAATAAATTAGCATGTAGCAGAAAGCTACAGTACTATAATTATCTCATTAAAAACAATTAAATGCCAAAAGTGGGAGTCACTCAATAAAATGTTTTGCAGAAAATTACTAAAATGTTGATTTATTTAAAGAAACAATCAGGCATAATTAATATGTTGAGGAGATCCATAGGATCAAATACTTAATTAACCTCAAAACATAGGAGATTGAGAGAAAAGACCCACAAAGTGTTTATTTCACCTTACATAAGCTTGTTTATATCAAAAAATGGCTGCCATTTCCTGTTTCATCACACCATGCTCTGTGGCAAGACGGCAACTGGACCTATGACTACATCCTGTTGTACATGTGGCAAAGGTGGAGACTTTATTTATGACTACATCCTGTCGTACAAGGAAGTTCTGGGAGGAAGCTAAATTCTATAGAAGGACTAACCAATCACAGAGCGACACATCGCTTTGAAACACCCACCCTGATGACCTCATGGACCACGCCCCCTGATGACCTCATGGACCAACCCACCCTGATGTCCTCATGGATCTGCCCATGGACTAACCAATGAATACATCTGGTTACTCCTATTCTAGGGCTAACCGAGCCCCTATGTACAGTTTATATAAGTCTATGTTCGGGTTGAATAAAGACACTTGGAGCTGTGCCATAGCTGATCAAGGAGAGCTTACATCTGACTATGTGTGTGCCTGATGTTATTCTTTCTTGCATGCACTTGATCATATTCATTAGGCCAGGAGCAGGCAACTAGTGAACATATCAAATTGTTCACCCTAACATTTTTGGCAACGTGGGGCCAGGAGAAGAAGAAGCTCTACACACTGAGGACCCGTGAGTGGAACAGCAGGATGCACTGAATACCCCGAAGCAGGAGACTGTTAACCTCCATAACCAAACACGGTAAGTCTGCTGATTTTTATAATCTGTAGTCTTTTCCTGTGTTCCTCAGGGTATCCTGTGCAGATTGTCTGACTGTGTCTGGTTTTCTAGGTATCTGTAAGACGGCAGAAGGGTCTCTCCGCTGCTGGCCATTTAACTGCGGAAGAACCGTCACGTGCTCAGTTGCCTGCTGCCTGTTAAGTGTTGTGTTGAGGGGAGACTGACTGGTATTAAAGGGAGCAAGTTAGTTTTTGAGCGGTGTCTGGAGAAGTAAAGGATATTGTCTGTGGTACAGTTCACGTTTGTCGCCTGTGATACGATTTTCAGTTCTGGTGGAGAAAGTAGGGGTACTTAGCCTGGAGTGAGAGACTCGGCCTGGTATTGGCACGGAGCCTGGAGTGAGTGACTCAGCACGGAGCCTAGTAAATTGAGTTTCGGCACGTAGACTAGAGTGAGTGACTCGGTACGGGGCCTGGTAATTGGATTAGTAAATTGAGTTTCGGCACGTAGCCTAGAGTGAGTGACTCGGTATGGGGCCTGGTAATTGAAATAGTACGAAGTGTTTTATTTATTTTATACGAAAATCAGACAGGGACCACGTGGCAGGACGGAGACGGATAGAAAGTGTGTGCTGCAGGCTCAGTTTTCCTTTAGAATCTCAGGTTTGAGTCTTTCTCCCACGTCTTATTGTTTGTTTTGTGTTTGTTATCTTGGTCTATATAGAGAAAGATGGAGAAATTAATGCAGTTTTGTCGTATTGGCACTAAGCCAAATTCAGATGGCAAGTTGGACCCATGTGCATTAGTCGCGACTCGTGAAGGAAAAAGTCATGTTAAACAATGTAAAAAGCTTATGAAGTTGTGTGGAATGCCAGAAGGGGGAAGGTTACAGCCCCTGGAGTGAAAGACTGTCTTAAAAGAGAGAAAAGGTACTCTAGAAGATAATGGATTGTTGTCTACTGCTAGGGCATGGGAAAGAGTCTCTGAAAGTTTGTATAGAGAAAATTGGGTAGAAGAGGAAAGGAAAAAGAAGGACAGAGTTTTGAATTATGTGTATTACAAAAATGTGTCCTGTGAGCGGCCACCGCCGTATAATGGTGGTGATGGTGGCACATTGCCATGTGCTGCTGCTGGCGGTGGCCATTTTGTGGATGACACATGTGCTCCTTCTGGCGGTGGCCATTTTGTGGATGGCACATGTGCTCCTTCTGGCGGTGGCCATTTTGTGGACGGCAAATATGCTCCTTCTGGCGGCGGCCATTTTGTGGATGGCAAAAGTGCTCCTTCTGGCGGCGACCATTTTGTGGACGGCAAATATGCTCCTTCTGGCGGCGCCCATTTTGTGGATGGCAAAAGTGCTCCTTCTGGCGGCGGCCATTTTGTGGATGGCAAAAGTGCGCCTTCTGGCGGCGGCCATTTTGTGGATGGCAAAAGTGCTCTTTCTGGCGGTGGCCATTTTGTGGATGGCACATGTGCTGCCTCTGGTGGTGGCCATCTTGGAACGTTGCCCCAGTTGAATACAAACTGAGCCATATCATCATGTAACTGACATAGATCTGGCTAAATCGAGTGAGGCACAATTCAGGAATATACATACGACTTTCGGTGGTGAACATACTAGGCCAATGCTACACACCACAAGACCAGATCCTTTTTACCCAGTAATGACTACTAATGGGCAGTACTATACTCCTTCGGGAAGTGAATAGGCTTTACCCATGTTCCCTGTCACAATGGTGTCCAGTGGCCCACCGACCCTTTCACCTAACACTCCCATCGTTAGCCCAGCTATTCTCCCACCTGGATCATCCCCAACACCGACCCTTTCCATTGTCACTTTCACTGGCAACTCAGCCGCAACCCATTTTTGAAAAAGAACTTCCTGAGGGACCCTTGTTAGTGGTGGGTAAGGGTGACATAACGACAATGGAAACGGACGCTATTGTTAATGCTGCCAACCCTCTGTTAGAGCACAAGGGAGGTGTGGCTAGAGCTATAGTGGAAGCAGGAGGGGCGCGAATTCAAACTGACAGTCGAATCATTGTTGAGTCGCGTGGTCAGATAGCTGTTGGGGACATAGCGGTGACTAAATCTGGCAATCTTCCTTGTAGAAAGATCATACCCGCTATAAAGCCTACTTTTGACCCTATTCATCTAGATGTCAGTGCTCGACAACTACGTGCTACAATAACTCGTATCTTAGAGTATGCGAATATTAGTGAGCAGATTGAGACCTTGACAATTCCTGCCATTGGTGTTGGCATCTTCAGGTTCCCTGTTCATGCGTGTGCAAGGGACATTGTTGGAATTATAATGAACAAGTGTAGACCCCAAGCATTTGCTGCCTCTCCAAAGTCAGGTTAATTAGTAATGAGGACAGGACCGTTAAAGCTTTTAAGACTGCCTGCATCACCTGGACTCCACCCCATGATATAGGAGCTGCCCAAATAGAGCCCCTCATTCCTGGACTGTTACCTCCTCCTGCTCCTCATACACAAGTAATTACACCTGTACTTCCGGTGCCATCTCTACTCCTGCCTCAGGTGCCACCAACAACCGTGCCAACGCCCACGCCTGAGGAGCCCACCCTATATGTCAAGTTTACACCCCAGCAAGCTGCTACTCTGCTGAACCAAGTCCCAGATCCAGAAAAACAGCCGATGCCTTTCTATAGAAGCATGCTTCAAATCCAAAGGAATTACTCAGCCACATGGCAAGATCTCATTTCCCTGGCAAATCTTAAAGCAGGCGATGCATATTGGCCTGTTATGGACACTGCATTTAATGATGCCTCACTTGTCAGTGACACCACATGGGACTCTGGTGTTCAGTTCTGCCAACAACTTAAGACATGGGCCTCGGATAAATTGGCTGATCAGTTTTCAAGGACATGACGCAAGAACCAGGGGAATCGGTGGAGAGATATCATGCTTGTCTAACGCAAATGTTTAATGACCTTGGCTTCAGTAACCAAATAAAAGTTTAACAGACACTGCTCGTCTCTTTTGTTGGGGGCCTTTGGGAAGCTCTGAGAAAGCAATTTCAAGCAATTAGGCCTGAATATGCTACATTGGATCCTAAGGATGTCTTAACGATAGCTAAGGGATTCGAAAAAACACTCCCTGAGAAATCTGACAACCTCAAACAAAAAGACCCATATTCTATGGACTGATGCGCAACACCAAATCCAGAAACCTCCATCATCTCGTACCAAAGATGTCTGTTTCAATTGTGGTAATCCGGGTCGCCAAAGACGGGATTGTAGGGCCCCTCTTCAAGGACGCAGATTCAGAAACCACAATGAGGATAATCGCAGATTCAACTATGCTCTTCGCAATGACCAATACTATGAACGACCACCACAAGCTCGGATACATCCAGATACCAATCACACAGCTGCTCTGATGGATCTAAATATCCGATAGGACAAGGGCAAGCCCGTGTCCACTACTTTGGCTTCTATATCTGGTCCAATAGCCAAAGAAACTATCAACGTTCAAGGAAAACCCTTACCGTTCCTTGTGGACACCGGTGCAGAGAGAAGTGTTATCAGATTACAGGACCTGCCTTTTCCCGATCTGATATCCTCTGAAGCCATGACATGCGTGGGAGTAGATGGCAAGCCTACTTCTAACAAGCAAACCCGCAAAATACAGGTTGGACCATACGAAGATGTGTTTATGCGTCTTGTGGTGTCCCCACTTGTCCTCCTAACCTTCTGAGAGAAGGCCTTCTTCAAAAGTTAAGAGCGACCATCGCCTATTCATTAGATGGACTCCCCATCACCATCACTGACCTGCTTGATCCGAGTGAAGAGTGTCAACTTCAAGCAGCACCTCTGATCATGATGATGGAGAAGCTGCTAACACCACCTCAAGCGTTCCGCAAGAAGTGATGTCACAGGTCCCATCTACTCTATGGTCTACTGACCCTGAAGATATTGACCTCCGGTACGGGTCATTCTTAAACCTGGAGCTCAACTCCCTAGGCTGCCCCAATACCCACTCAAATCTGCCCAGGAAGAATCTTTGGGCACTCAAATCAAGGTTCTCCTGGAAAATGGGGCACTAGTCAAATGTAACTCTCTCTGTAACACGCCCTTGTTCCCAGTAAAGAAGAGGACATTAAAAGGAGAAGCCCCGAAGTACCGTAAGGTTCAAGATCTCCGAGCTGTTAACTCGGCAACTGTACTAGAAAGTCCCATTGTGCCCAATCCACAAACATTGTTGTCAGAAATACAATCAGATGCAAAACGTTTCACATGTCATCGATCTGGCCAATGCTTTCTTCACCATACCACTACATCCAGAAGATTGGTATCTGTTTGCCTTCACTTACAGAGGATCACAATACACCTGGGCGGTCTTACCACAAGGAGCACCGAACTCACCAAGTCATTTCTCTCAGGCCCTTGCCTCTTGTTTATGGCCGTGGAGAGAGACTAACCAAGTTGTCCTTCAGTATGTTGATGATCTCCTACTATGTTGTCCGGATCAGGCGACAGCTGAAGAGTCGAGTCTCAGTCTTCTCCTTTATCTTGCACAACAAAACTGAAAGGTGTCCCTCAACAAAATCCAGTGGTGTCAGCCCAAAGTTGTGTTTTTAGGCCATTGTCTCTCTCCAAACCTGAAACACCTAACGGTGAAAGGAAAATTGCTATTGAGGCCGTTCCTCTACCAAAAGGACCTAAGCAATTACAAGCTTTCTTAGGATTTATCACATATTGTCGCCAATGGATTCCAGATTCCTCAAAGCTCATGCAACCGTTGCACGATGACCTCAAGACGTCAGCTTTTCCACTACGTCCCAAATCCGTGGAAGCCTTCTACACTCTTAAACAGACATTACAGTCTGCACCAGCTCTTGGAATCCCAAATTATCAACTACCTTTTTACTTGTTTGTCAGTGAAGTAGCAGGACATGCTTCTGGAGTCCTAGCACAGAAACATGGGGGAAGAAAAAGACTCATCGGCTATTACTCTGCGCGCCTGGACTCAGTGTCTCAAGCTTCCCCGACTTGCCTCAGAGCCATTCATGCTGCACATGTGCTTCTGGACAAATCTTCTGATATCTTCTTAGGACATCCGGTTCTCTTAATGGCCCGACACGACATAAAATCTATTCTTGACCAAACTCAACCTAAACATCTGTCGCTGCAGCGTCATGAGACTCCAATGTTCCCTCTTGATTCCAGATGTCACTCTTGTCCGCTGCACCATCCTCAACCTGTCCACGCTACTTCCTCTTTCCAGAGGGGATGTAGATGATGATACTGATGCTGTAGGTGAAGATGCCTTTACACACTCAGAGGACCATGATTGTCTCGAACAGATGCAGGAAGAAGCTGCCTCCAAGAGAAATGTGTCTGAAGACCCGCTCCCGCATGCTGACCTGACGTTCTTCACTGATGGTTCCAGATTTGCAGATGAAACAGGAAGATTCCATACGGGATATGCTGTGGTTACACATGACCAGGTTGTCTCAGCCGGATCTCTACCACCACACATGTCTGCACAAGAAGCGGAACTTAAGGCTTTGACACTGGCCTGTCAGGAAGCGGCGGAGAAGGTGGTCAACATCTACATGGATTCAAGATATGCTTTCGGAGTGGCTCATGCCTTCGGCACTATCTGGGCAGCCAGAGGATACATAACGTCCAGTAGAACTCCTGTAAAGCATGCTGCTGCCATACAAGAACTTGTGGGCGTTCTAGATCTACCTTCGGAGGTGGCGGTGATCAAGATCAAAGCTCACGGGAGATTGGATTCTCTAGAAGCAAGGGGGAACTTCTTTGCGGACAAAAAAGCAGAATCTTATGCTGTGGATTCATTTAGGAAAGAGAAAGCAGCGGTGTACGTGTCTCAAGACACTGAAGGAGGGGCCTCAAAGCCCTCTTATGAAGTTTATCCATTTACATCAAGACAAGACATCGGATGATGAAAAGAAGTCGTGGCAAGAAGCAGGAGCTAAAAAGGATGAAGATGGAGTCTGGAGGAAGAACAAAAAGATCTGTCTACCTCGTAATCTGTACCCCTCGGTGACAGAATGGGCACACGGTATCATCCATAGAGGCAAGGATCAGATGAATGACTTGATTTGGAAGACTTATATGGCACCAGGAATTTCTACTGTCACCCAAAAATATTGCAAGTCCTGCTTTGTGTGTGCAACATGCAATCCAGCACCGCCTCAGAAATTTACTAAACCACTCTATCCCTTTCAAAGAATTCAAATCGATCATATTCAAATGCCAAAAGTAGGGAAGTACGAGTATGTACTGGTAGTGACTGACATATTCTCAGGATGGCATGAAGTCTATCCACTAACCAACATGACTGCCAGAGTGACTGTTAAGAGACTGATGACTGAGGTAGTGTGCAGATATGGAATCCCAGAGGTAATTGAGAGTGACCAAGGACCCGCATTCATTGCAGCACTGACTAAGGAACTATGGACATTGGTAGGGGCCATATCACCCCCAGAGCAGTGGTAAAGTAGAAAGGCTAAATGGCACCTTAATAAAAACAAATTACTGAAAGCCAGTCAGGAGGTCAAACTTCCTTGGACAGACATTTTGCCCATTGCCTTATATTCAGTCAGAAACACTCCGAGGGGTTCCATAAACTCACACCATATGAGATTCTTTTGGGGGGGCCTCCAAGGTTAGGTCAATATTTTCCACAACAGCTAGCCTTAGGAAGTGATACTCTTGTAAATTATGTCATTGCCCTTACTAAAGAATTGTCAGTAACACATGCACAAGTTTTATCATCCATTCCAGATCCAGATTTCAGTGAAGGTACTCACACTTTCCAACCTGGTGACTACGTGCTGGTAAAGAAGTTCACCAGAAAGACATCCCTGGAGTTGAGATTTGAGGGTCCCTACCAAGTGCTCCTGACCACTCCTACTTCAGTCAAACTTGAAGGAAGACCGACGTGGATACACACCTCCCACTGCAAGAAGTTCATGCCTCCATCAGAACCTTCTACATAATGTTGCATATCCTTTTATTTTTGTGTTGTGCCATTCTATACTCATTTGTAGGAGCACAACAGATCGCAATCACCCAAGCAAGGGGGTGATCACGCTCTGGTATAACACCACAGCAAACGATGCTTCTTTCAAATTTGGTTATTGTGATGTAGTACAGTGTAATACTCAATGGGTTTCCTCACCCTCCACAATGAGTCAACCGGCACAGCTGAGATCAGGGCAACAATATACAGTACAGACCAAAAGTTTGGACACACCTTCTCATTTAAAGATTTTTCTGTATTTTCATGACTTTGAAAATTGTACATTCACACTGAAGGCATCAAAACTGTGAATTAACACATGTAGAATTATATACTTAACAAAAAAGTGTGAAACAACTGAAAATATGTCTTATATTCTAGGTTCTTCATAGTAGCCACCTTTTGCTTTGATCACTGCTCTGCACACTCTTGGCATTCTCTTGATGAGCTTCAAGAGGTAGTCACCGCAAATGGTTTTCACTTCACAGGTGTGCCCTGTCAGGTTTAATAAGTGGGATTTCTTGCCTTATAAATGGGGTTGGGACCATCAGTTGTGTTGTGCAGAAGTCAGGTGGATACACAGCTGATAGTCCGGCTGAATAGACTGCTAGAATTTGCATTATGGCAAGAAAAAAGCAGCTAAGTAAAGAAAAACGAGTGGCCATCATTACTTTAAGAAATGAAGGTCAGTCAGTCCAAAAAATTGGGCAAACTTTGAAAGTGTCCCCAAGTGCAGTTGTAAAAACCATCAAGCGCTACAAAGGAACTGGCTCACATGAGGACCGCCCCAGGAAAGGAAGACCAAGAGTCACCTTTGCTTCTGAGGATAAGTTTATCCGAGTCACCAGCCTCAGAAATCGCAGGTTAACAGCAGCTCAGATTAGAGACCAGGTCAATGCCACACAGAGTTCTAGGAGCAGACACATCTCTACAACAACTGTTAAGAGGAGACTTTGTGCAGCAGGCCTTCATGGTAAAATAGCTGCTAGGAAACCACTGCTAAGGACAGGCAACAAGCAGAAGAGACTTGTTTGGGCTAAAGAACACAAGGAATGGACATTAGACCAGTGGAAATTTGTGCTTTGGTCTGATGAGTCCAAATTTGAGATCTTTGTTCCAACCATGGTGTCTTGATGCGATGCAGAAAAGGTGAACGGATGGACTCTAAATGGCTGGTTCCCACCGTGAAGCATGGAGGAGGAGGTGTGATGGTGTGGGGGTGCTTTGCTGGTCACACTGTTGGGGATTTATTCAAAATTGAAGGCATACTGAACCAGCATGGCTACCACAGCATCTTGTAGCGGCATGCTATTCCATCCCGTTTGCATTTAGTTGGACCATCATGTATTTTTCAACAGGACAATGACCCCAAACACACCTCCAGGCTGTGTAAGGGCTATTTGACCAAGAAGGAGAGTGATGGGGTGCTACGCCAGATCACCTGGCCTCCACAGTCACCAGACCTGAACCCAATCGAGATGGTTTGGGGTGAGCTGGACATCAGAGTGAAGGCAAAAGGGCCAACAAGTGCTAAGCATCTCTGGGAACTCCTTCAAGACTAACCAATTCTCATCAAGAGAATGCCAAGAGTGTGCAAAGCAGTCATCAAAGCAAAAGGTGGCTACTTTGAAGAACCTAGAATATAAGACATATTTTCAGTTGTTTCACATTTTTTTGTTAAGTATATAATTCCACATGTGTTAATTCATAGCTTTGATGCCTTCAGTGTGAATGTCCAATTTTCAAAGTCATGAAAATACAGAAAAATCTTTAAATGAGAAGGTCTGTCCAAACTTTTGGTCTGTACTGTATATGTGTTACGGGAGATGGATGGGGACAAACTTGTAGTTCATGGAGGGCGGTCGGGTGGACGGGTGGAAAACTGGTGAAGATTGGGGGTATAGAACAAACACAGCATTAAATAAACAAGATGCACAGGGTAAATCCCTACTCACTAGGATGACACTTTCCCGTACAAAAGTTGTTAAGCCTTGTGATACCATCGGCTAATGTAATCCTTTAGTCCTCAACCTGGCGAACCCTCAACCTGGCGATAAGGGCACCTATCTGCTGGGTACACAAGTATATGGTGTGTGTGCCAGTTGTGCCCAGCTGGATACGTTCAAATTAGCGGACATAAAAGAAATGTCAACGAAAGATAATAATACACACTCAAACTCCATAATGTTCCGTATCCAAAAATTTAACAAAATGATAGCCATTGCAAATCCCACATTTGAAGATATTCTTGCCATTGAAACAGGGTACACAAACCAACTTATGGTTGAAGTGGATGAAATATACAGCCAATCAATATAATAAATCCAATTGCTTTGTCTGTGCAGGAGCGAGACCCCATTTGGGATCTGTCCCTCTAGACTTACCCCCAGATGTGGAAAAATGTTTTCTGAGTCTGTTCACTAACAAATCCCTTGACGGAATGAATTGCGAAAACTGGAAAAAGAAGTACCCCATAGTCACAGAAATACCTAACCTGGGTCAAGGCATTACCATATACCCGGGAAAATACACCTGTTATACCAGTACTGAAGGCAGCACATTTTTGGGTAATTTCACAAAGCGATATTGCAGCAGATATAGTAATGCAACCAGAGGAGACCTGATCAACCAAACCAAGTCTATTTCTGATGTTTTCTGGATATGTGTGGAGACATGAAGATCAGAACTCATTTAGAAGGAGAATGGATAAGAGAATGTACACTAGCCAAAGCCATAATGCCCTTCTACATAGCAGCAGAAGGTAGGGAAGCCCTAACTTCAGAAGATCTCCACAGAACAAAAAGGGAAACCATTTCGGAACCAAAATGCAGCTTCGACCCCCACATTTATATCGATGCTATAGGGATTCCAAGGGGGGTACTGGATGAATTTTAAGCCAAAGATCAAGCCAAAGAACGTTTTGAATCATTTATCTTACCCCTAGTGACCATATATAAAAATGTAGACTGGATCAATTACATCTATTCTAATCAACAAAGATTTGTCAATTACACTAGAGAAGCTCTTCAAGGTTTAGCAGAGCAACTAGGCCCTACATCGATAATGGCGTTTCAAAACAGAATGGCCCTTGACATGATATTAGCAGAAAAAGGAGGTGTTTGAAAAATGGTGAAATCTGCATGTTGCACCTATATTCCAGATAATACAGGTCACATTGGGAAGGTTACAGTAGCCATAAAAAAAGCTGAATTCTCTACAAAAAGAATTAAAAAGGAATTCAGGTGTAGAAGATCCTTGGGACCAATACTTTTCGTGGATGAATGGATGGCAGAGGTGGCTAGCTCAGATAGGCGTGGTTATCCTTGTCGTCTTAATTATTTCAGCTATTATTGTTTGTTGTGTTCTTCCTTGTGTAAGGAAGATGATCAGGAAAGGAGTAGAAACATCAGTGCCCACTTTCCTAGCTCAAGAAGTTAGTTATTCTGCAGATATAGAACAGCTAGGCCCCCTTCAGTCTTTTACAGTTCCCAACTAGGCAGTCAGAGTAGGTGTATGCGAGTTTGTGTTTGTTGTGTTAATTTCCTTTGGATATACTTCTGATATAGCATGAAATGTTGACCAGCGATGCACAAACCATTATGCTATTATCAAGGTGATTAGGTTCATCTATAAAGGGAAATGTTACCAAAGAATCCCTGATGGTATAATATGGACCAGAGACAAGAAGATCCATTAGTGTTGTGATACAATTGTGGGTATCCAGGTAGGGAACTGAGGTGAAGCAGGTAGGAAAGTCCCGAGGACGCAGGTAGCGAGCTCCTATATACCTACTGAAATACCCATAATTGGTCACACATTCTCTGATGTCCATAGCATCCATATTGCCATGAAGCCTCTGATGTCATAGTGACACTTAACACTGGTGGGTTAGGGAACCACAGTAGGGACAGAAGGTTAATAAAGTATTTAGGGGGGACTGTTGAGGAGAGCTATAGGATCAAATAATTAACCTCAAGACATAGGAGATTGAGAGAAAAGACCCACAAAGTGTATTATTTCACCTTACATAAGCTTGTTTAGATCAAAAAATGGCTGCCATTTCCTATTTCATCACACCATGCTCTGTTATGCAAGATGGCAAGTGGACCTATGACTTCCTTGTACGACAGGATGTAGTCATAAATAAAGTCTCCACCTTTGCCAGATGTACAACAGGATGTCTGTTGTACATGTGGCAAAGGTGGAGACTTTATTTATGACTACATCCTGTCGAACAAGGAAGTTCTGGGAGGAAGCTGAATTCTATAGAAGGACTAACCAATCACAGAGCGACACATCGCTTGGAAACACCCACCCTGATGACCTCATGGACCACGCCCCCTGATGACCTTATGGACCAACCCACCCTGATGACCTCATGGATCACGCCCCCTGATGACCTCATGGACCAACCCACCCTGATGACCTCATGGACCAACCCACCCTGATGACCTCATGGATCACGCCCCCTGATGACCTCATGGACAAACCCTCCCTGATGACCTCATGGACCTGCCCATGGACTAACCAATCTGGTTACTCCCATTTTAGGGCTAACCGAGCCCCTATATACAGTTTATATAAGTCTATGTTCGGGTTGAATAAAGACACTTGGAGCTGTGCCATAGCTGATCAAGGAGAGCTTATATCTGACTGTGTGTGTCTGATGTTATTCTTTCTTGCATGCATTTGATCATATTCATTAGGCCAGGAGCAGGCAACTCCAGACAACATATCAAATTGTTCACCCTAACAAATAGACTATCGTGTAGGTTCAAAAACTGAATTGTGTCAACCATCGCTCCCTCATGGATGCAAATGGCTGCTAATTCTATGTTTAGGAGTCCAGTGGGTGGCCCTATGTCGTCATTCACAGCCTTACATGTGTGAGCAGGCATTGAAATCATTATTATAAAAGTTACAGTACAATATAGTTTATCCTGAATGCATTGGCATTATAATGAGCAGAGGAGAAAAATAGGCAACCTTGCACCATATTGTGCCAGAATCCAGCTAATTTTCAGTTGTCTGATCTACTGGGTGTAGACAAGCTGCTGAGATGTATTAAGAGAAGCATAGGCTCTAGATCACGAGAAGTAATTATTCCTTTCTACTCCTCCTTGGTCAGACCTCATCTTAAATACTGTGCCCAGTTCTGGGCACCACATTTTAAAAAAAGACAGCAATCCATGTCCTACGAGGAACGGCTAAAGGATCTGAGAATGTTTAGCTTGCAAAAAAGGCTGAGAGGAGACTTAATAGCTTTCTACAAATATGTGAAGGGATGTCACTGTGTAGAGGGATCATCCTTATTCTCATTTGCACATGGAAACACGAGAAGCAATAGAATGAAATTGAAAGGGAGAAGATACAGATTAGATATTCGAACAAACTTTTTGACAGTGAGGGTGATCAATGAGTGGAACAGGCTGCCACGAGAGATGGTGAGCTCTCCTTCAATGGAAGTCTTCACACAGAGGCTGGACAGACATCGGTCTGAGGTGATTTAGTGAATCCTGCATTGAGCAGGGGGTTGGGCACGATGACTCTGGAGGTCCCTTCCACCTCTAACATAATACGATTCTATGCTAAGATGTCTCCTATACACAGCGCACACACAGACTAGGGATTTTTGTTATAGAGTGTCCATGTGAAACATAGATACAAGCATTATTGAGGAAATACAGCGGTACTGAGCAGTGTACATGTGAATCCAGCACTAAAATATGCTAAAACACATACTAGAAAAGATGCCTCTCATTCACTGCTCCTCCAATTTCCACAGACTTTAATAAGAACTGTAGTCAGATATTTCTGTGAGCTTGGAGTTTGTCTTGCCCTGAGCCGTTTTTCTGGGTGAATGATTAGCACTGTGTGCAAGGTGGAGGAGCGGTCGCTCATATGTCCAGGAAGAATATTCCCCTTTTAAGACATATTATGAAGTTTCTTCTATTTTCTTGTACTTGATTTCTGCAAGTTTATTAAAAGAACAGTGACCATTTATAGCTCTAAAGCCTTCCAACCTAAGCCATTTACGATACAGTAAATCCGTATTAATTCACCAAACAGGAAGTGGTCATTATTGTCCACCTTGCTACAGGCACAGGACAGTGGAGCTGTCCAGTCATAGTCACTAAACCTACTAACCTTATCGCTCCAGTCTCCTCCTTTTTCACACTGCAGAGCACCAATGTTGATGATACAGTCATAATAGGAATACAATACCTAGCAAGTTACTTTTACAGGTGCACAAATTGTAATTCTTTCTATGTATCTAAAATTTGGACAGATACTCAAGTTTTGGCTTTTTAGCCATTTACTAAAACATATTCAAGATACAATTATATCATCAATATGGACTTAAAGTGCAGACTCTCAGCTTTAATTTGAGGGTATTCGCATCGTAATTGGAGAAAGGGTTTAGGAATTACAGCTCTTAAATATGTAGCTATATGTAGAACTATACATTTCTAATTGGAGGTATTTGCTAATATTGTTATTACACCTACTAAGTATTGGGATAGGATCTTGGAGATGAGAATATCCCTTTAAGGCAGAAAGACCCACAAACAAGCAACAACTGAAGTCATCTGCAGTAATGACCAGGCAAAGAAATTATCACAAAGAGGAAATCCAGCTTTTGGGGACATTTATGGCTTCCAGATTTCAGGAAGTCATTGCCTGCAAAGGATTCTATACCATAAATAAAATGTTCATTTTTAATCATTTGTAAAGCTAATTTATCCAATTACGGTACTTTTGAGCCCCTGAAATGAGGAGGCTTTGTAGAAAAAAAGTTGCAATTCCTAAACATTTTTGTTCAACCCCTTTAATTAAACCTGAAAGTCTAAACTTCAATTGCATCTCAATTGTTTCATTTTAAATCAAAAATAGCGGCACGAAAGCCCAAATAACGAAGATTTGGTCACTGTCCAAATATTTCTGGCCTTAACTGTATGTATCTACCCAACTACATAGTCATCTGGTATCTAGTGGATATTTATCTGATATCTATCGTCACACTGGGGAAGTAATTCAGCTCTCCATTTACTATGCCGTTTACTGAACTGAACTGAATGGTGTCTGCAGCCTGAAAGTAGATTAAGATAATAATGTAAGCAGTATACAGCAATTACACAACGAAGTGCATATCCTAAGAGGTTTTTAAGTGAGGGAATTCCTATTAATAATATAACGACCATATCATAGGACACTGCGGTTGTGACATTCTAAAGATGACAAATAATGTCAGCTACATTAATGTTTGTTGTGCACATTAAGCTTTCTTGCTCCTGATGTATTGAGTTTTACTGAGCACTGGTGAGGATGTAAACTAGGATTGGGTGCATTATATGACCAGGCGACAAAACTTTATTCTTGCCAAAATCTGACCATTCTGTGTTCATTAAATGATCAATATTTCAGCATTGATGCCAATTTATTTTCTTAACGTAAACCAAATTTGGGAGGGTTTCAGCTTTCAAAAGAGTAATTTATAAAACCAATGGATGAATTTAACATCAGGTTCAAAGCTTTTATTTACGTAACATGGATAAGCGACAACTTCTGTCAGGGAGTGTACTTTATGAGACTGAAAGAAACATCCATTTCATGTTAGAGCGCTGTGGAAATTAATGGTGCAGTATAAGGAGTAATATAAATAATAGAACCAGGTCTTTGCTATCTCATGGGATCCTAGTAAAAGAGTAAAACTAGAATGTGATCAATTGCAGTGCGGATCGCAGGGAAATGTTACTTCTGAACACTAAAATACAAGTAGACAGAGTTGACTACACACAGGTGAGCTTACGCGTCCTCACTCTTAGCACGCCTCTTTATAGCACTTGTCTTTCTCTGATGGTCCCTCAGAAAATGAATGGAGCTGCGGTGTTGAGCATCTTTGCATTCAGGCGATCAGTGGAAGCTCCAGCAGTCAATTCCCCAATCAATCTAGAAGTTATCACATGTTCCGTGGATAGGAGTACCCAGTTAACATAAAATGTCTTCACATTTCTAATTTGCAAATGGTATTTAAAAAAAAAAAAAAAGCAAAAAAAACAACATAATTGTGACCCTAAAAAAAAAAACAGTCTAATAGTTTATATTTATGACAATGTGAACAAATAAAGAGTGACAAGGATTTGATCCTGCAAATTTAATTAAAGTAATCAAATATATAAACAGATTTATGTGCATAGTTGATATTATTACATAAAAAATACAAGAATAGAGAAGACCATCCTTACGTCCCATCATCTACAGATAGTGGTTGGGATCACCTTCACACAAGTAACTTCAGAGATGTAAGATAGAAAACATTCTTGCTTATTGGACGGTGTTGCCCATTTGGAAGAGTGAATTACACAAGATGGCAGTCCCAACTACATGTAGATGAGGGATAGACCTTATAGGGAACATGCCACTAGGTTTTCCCAATATAAACTACAGATACCACCTTTAATGCCTTTTTTTAATGGAGTCTAGAAAGTTGTATAAGTTTCACACACGCCATCTTCATAGGCAAAAAAATATCTTTTACGGCGCAATCCGTTCTGATAGGCGACGCTAGTCTTACTTCGGCGCCTCCCCTCTCCTCGCAATCACCGTCCTCCTGACTGGCTTCATATGGATAATGTATCCTACGTCATCACACAGTGTCCCCAATCGTCCTTCTGTGCAGGCGTATTTCACTCTGCACTACCGAGGTCAGCGCAAGGTACTGTAATGTGCATGCCCCAGGAGACTCCAAAGAGTGCTGATGACCCGGACGTAAAGCTGGAGCATAAGCATTACAGTACTGAAGTAAAGCTGGAGCATGAGCATTACAGTACTGAAGTAAAGCTGCAGCATGAGCATTATAGTACTGTGCTCTGCCCTTGCAGGGCCAAGTACAATTGGGGATTGTGTGGATAACATAGGATGCATCATCCACATGAAGCAGATCAGGAGGACAGCTATTGCTAGGAGAGAAGAGGTGCTGGATCAAGACCAGTGAAGCCCATCAGACCGGATCGTATGGGAGGATAATATAAGGTATATTTTAGGCTATGAGGGGAGGGGGGTGGGTTCAGCTTGCTACAATGTTGCAAAAGAGGCCTTAAAGATGATGGTCGTAATTTATATTGGGTAAACCTGGTGACCGGTTCCTTTAACCGGACATGGTCTACAAATAAATGGTCACAGTGCTGTGGCGTTCTAGGTACAATGCAAAATAATGCAATCAGAAAAAGAAAAAAAATAAGTGTTATATATTCAGTGAAAACCGATTGTCAAAATGTATTTTAGAATTATCCATACAATTATACCATTTTGCATATATAATGAAGGAAACAGCATCATACTATTTACACTATATTATTACAAACATGTATCTTTACAAATGCGCTCACCGGCTTGGTCACATGCCTTAAATAGTACACATCTAAAAAAGTAATTGCACTGCAATTAAATGAAGCGGATTTAAGTATTACAAACTAGAAACATACAAATATCATGTACATGTCATCAGTGCATAATTTGTTAATGTTTGAGGTAACATCAGAAGCAAAATCATTTGTCCTTCCATCGCCTATAAAAAGGATGAAAATCTATGAATAGCATATATGTGCTCATGAGAACGTTAATATGAGAGCAGAAAGGTCAGTATCACATTCAAGTGCTGTGGAGTTTACACGGTTGTGAGATTAGTGTAATTACAGGGAAAACATGCAATGTGCATAGAATAACATCTATATATTAGGATAATTTTTAAAGAGTAACTAAACTTTTGCAAACATTTTGGCCCTTTAATTTACTGCAGATCGGTTTCTGTCCGGGTCCTGAGACGCCTACGAATCGCTTAAAAGACCGTGGAGAATTGCACAGCTCATGAGGCAGGAGCCAGGGGTGGACATACCATTAGTGCAACCTGTGGAGCCACACAAGGGCCCAAGAGATAGAGGCCCACTATCACCTCCAAAGCAGTAAGCAGCCTCTATCACAGACACAACGCTCATTATGACGAGTAATTGGACTGCAAAGGGCCCATATACCATTCTAGCACTTGGGGCTTCTTCTGTCTGTGGCCACATTGGCAGGAGCGCACAGCAGAGTAGAGGATGGATTCAATAAAAAGGCTATAGATCTAATAAAAGGTCTGTACATTTCTACTGAATACCTCTGGGCAAGCTCTTTCCTCCTGAGCTCCACACTTCACAGTGGTCTTTTCAGCGATCGGTGAAGGTCTCACGACCCAGACCCCCAACCTATCCTGTATAGAATTATAGGGCCAAAAAAAGAAAACATTTTTGGAAAAGTTTAGTTTGGTGGGGCGGTCCAGGCCCTGAGACCCTAATCTGCAGGGAACTAAAAAACACCCCAAAAATATGTTTTTGCAAAAATTCACGATGAAGTGGAGGAAAGGTGTTAGAGTGACCACACTGCTACAGGAGACAAAGAACCCAGACTCTGGGGTACAAAGTAGTAGTTTTAATATGCGTTTCAGGCTTTGAGCCCTTTTTCAAATATAAAACTATACATCCATGAAAAGGGCTCATTCCGAGCCTGAAACGTGTAATAAAACTAGTTCTCAACTGCCCCCGAGTCTGGAATCTTCCTCTCCTGCAGCAATGCGGTCACTCTAACACCTTTCCTCCATTTCATTGTGCATTTTTGCAGAAGAGGAGGATCTTCTATCTGCTGGCGGACTGAAGGAACTGATTTATTTAAAAAAAAAAAAACAAACTTACATTGCAGTTGTGACAATCACAAATCTATCAGGTGAACAACATTTCACCCCCTCCTTGCATATCACACTACCCTATGGGCGCTTGTCTCTCCTTTTCTTTTTTTTTTTAGGCAAAAATTCAGTTGCTATTTAATAGAATTTTTTTTTCACTTTTGACTTAACTAAAATCATGCCACCCTATTACAGCTTTAACTAAATATATCAGTCTATATGTGTTTTTTAAGCCCCAAAAGAGTTAAGACTTTCAATTTATGGAATTGTCTTAATTGCAAAAATGTTTAAGCGCGTGTAAAGTGATAAAGAGAACTTACTAAAATTGAATTAAGAATGATAGATGCACAGTTCTCTAAACATCAGTGCTGGCCAAGGATCTGGAAGATCCACTTCCTGTTTTGGCTTTAACACAGGAGAGCTTCCTCCTCCAATCAGCAGAAGAGGGGGCTGGAATAGAAAACAAAATGAGCCAGTCTGCTAGCGGAAGCAACCCATTTCTTGTAAAGCACTGTGACCTGAATATGCGATGGCTAAAAAAAAAAAACTATCTTAAGGTAATACTCTATTTATTTGGGATGGGAGTTTGGGAGCCATTAAGTGAGGGCCATTCCAACCATTGGCTTAGCACTCTTAGGGCATAGCTATTAAAACTGATTACATCTTGTTGAGCCTGGTGCTATACAAGCAACATTGTCTCCCAAATTTTTGACACTGGGCAGGATGTTGGAATATTACGGCTGTTAGTAAAGGTAAATTTGGATGAAAAAAAATAGTGACATTTAACTATTCCCCATGAGGAAAACATTCCAAATGTCCAAGCTCTAGTCCAAGTAAGTCAAGCCTACAAATTTAGGACAAAGGACAGACTTTATGGACATAGTGTAGTTGGAGATTTTGAAAAATTTACAATTTTGAGCATATTACTAACACGGAAAGTCCTTAGATTTAAGCACAATGTGATGGTTAAATTGTTAAGATTAAGTGACAACCAATATGACCATCATTACAGTAACTATATCAGAAGGAGTAGACCTTCTTCACACTGTTTATACAGTGCGACTATAACTTTGCCAGATTCAGATGTAACCCCCCCCAGTGGAGATGTAAAGTGTCATAACACAAACGGGAGTACAAATGTAATGTATTTCTGGGGGTGTTTAACTGTTCAAATGGGCACAAAAAAAGTAGTATATATTTAACATTTCATATCTGTAGTGTAAGTGTACAACAGTGATAGGATATTGATTATTTTGAACCTAGATATGGTTTATATAAATCACCCAAATGCCTTAGTGTCTTCACGATGTCAGGATGTGCTTGGATGCCATTAGCTATTACATAGCTTCCTCTACATACTGTATACTTGCTTACATTAATTATGTGCAGTTAAAACAATCTTTAGTGCTTTGTTAATTAGAGATTTGACGAGGATTTTTATGACACTGTAGATCATTATATAAACAGATCTATATATATGTCAATGGCATAAATACTTGGATAAGCACACTGTATTGCTAAATCAGCCAATATACTCCAAAATTGGCCCGTAATGTAAGGTTAACAAACTGAAGGTAATTATATATTTAGCTGTATTTTAATATTATGTAACATTTTCTACATTTTTTAAGACCTGCTATATATTAGATTGGACAGAAATAATTTGGCTTTCTGCACCAATTTTAAATAGTTAGAATATAAAATGTAAGTTATACTATTTCAGGCACATGCCAAACTTCAAAATCTTAGGAGAAACCCTTATACATTTTTGGCTGAATATGCATTTAGTGGCCAATGGAGGCAGCTGAGTTCTTGCACAACTATCGAGATGGAAAATGTAACATTACATGTCAGATCTATTCAAGGAATTTATTATTTGGGACAGGCAATCAGTCTTTATAGACTGTTCAGGTTTGACGTTGCAAAATTTCTTTCATGTATAAAAGGCAAGATGTTCATTTTATTGACTAGTCACTTTATAGATGGCCTTATGGATGTAAATTATTTCTGTGATTGTTTCTGTGCATTTAGTTGTGGGATACCATCAGATCTGCAGTAGGAATGTCCTACTAAAAAGAAAGGGAATCTACTTCCATCATTAATGGAATAAGCCTCCATTAATAACTTGGTTCAGGACATAAAAAAGCATTAAACATCTTATCTGTTGAAAAACATCATCTTCCAAACCAGAAAGGCTGACGATCTGTCGAGTTCCTTCGGACCGGCCCGATGTCATTCCAGGCTACAGACATCTGCACTGATATCATTCAATGTGCCAAAATACATTGTGCTATAAATTGTGGTCTTGAGGTGAAACTTTAAAGAAATGACATGGAAGTGCAGCATGTTTATCGTAGAGACAAGAAGTCGTTGCTGCTTTTTGCTTTTCTTTAGACACGATACATAAAAAGGCACACTTGTTTCCATTCTTAGCCAGTACCATGGCTGCTGTAGTCAAAAACTCCTTTCTTGAAGAAAGGTGAGAATTCGCAAATTGTATGTTTGGAGAGGGTCAGGCTGACCTTATCGATATGCAGAGGCGATGTTGGAGACTTCAGCATCACAGAGAAAAAGTTTCGGAGGTATTTCTAAGAAGGGACAAAAACAGCCATTATGTTAAAACCTAAAATTAAATTAACATCCGAGTTACTTCTATTTTTGAGAGAATGAAATTTGGAAACTGTCTGAGCTAACAGTTGTTTTGTGCTCAAAGGGTGTCTCAAGACATATGGCAAACACTGGCCTTCAAACTTTCCTTTTACAAGGTATCTTGGCATTGAATTATTTTTGGCTGGAAGATGTACTCTCGGGTCCATTAGGAATGTATTTATTGAAATTTTAATAGATTTTTAAGGGTCAAGAACATGTTTTAGATGAATATCTCATAATGATGGATCAGTAAACTCAGCACATTCTAGCTGGCATCCTCATTTAGTAATTTATCCTGAATGTTTCTTAAAGGTAAATCATACGCAGTAAAATTCTCTCCCAGTGTATAGTAGAAACGCGGCACAAGAATAAAAAAATTGGCAAACTGAGTCTTCTGCTTAATTGAAACCCCTTGACGGCTTAGTCATACATTTTTAGTTCACTACTTACCAAAATGAAAAGAGTATAAACAATTCATGTTACTTAGAGTTTTCCAAGAATTAAAAAAAAAAAAAAAGTTTCAAAACTGGGAATAGTTACCTGGTAAATTCCAGAAGGGCCATTGGATATGCAGTTGCCGGTGAAACCTACATATGTGGCATGAGACCGATTTAGCTATGGGTTGGTGGCACATGGTTGGCAAAGCATCATTGCAAGGCATTTAAACTGATATGACCACTGGAGTGGTGGAAGATACAGGGCCACCAGTAGAGATGAATACACTACACCAAGCCTAATTTAATTTAGCAAAAAGGCGGCCAGAAAATGCAAACGTTATTCAGACAAGTTTCAATAAAAAAAATATAAAAATAAAATAATTATACATAATATTCATTATATATTCATTATATATATATATATATATATATATATATATCTACTATATAATTGTCTTATTCTGTCTGTCTGTCTGTCTAGGAAATCCCGCGTCGCTCATTGGTCCGGCAGCGTCGGCGACCAATCAGCGATTTTTAACACAAATGTACGGACCTTTGTAACACCATGCGGATACTGTGGGGAGATCAGCGGCTAGGGTGTGAAGGGAGGACCGGGGAGCGGCGCTGCGGGTTGGGATACTTCTGCTGCGAGCAGTCGCTCATGTCCCGGGTTCTCGCAGAGGAAGTAGCCGCACAGGCAGCGCCGCTCCCCGGTCCTCACTAATACGATTCCGCTCTCCATTCCTCACTAACACGGTTCGCTGATTGGTCGCGTCCGCCGCCCGAGACCAATCAGCGATTTTGGCGCCAAATTTAAACACCGCTCTGCTGATTGGTCGCTGCCGCTGCCAGCGACCAATCACGATTTGGGCGCCACATTTAAATAGCGGCCGCGACCAATCACCGATCTTGCCGCCACATTTAAACAACGCTCTGCTGATTGGTCGCGGACGCCAGACACGTCCAATCAGCGAGATTGGCGCCAAATTTAAACAACGCTCTGCTGATTGATCGCGGTCGCTGGCCGAGATCAATCAGCAGTATTGGTGCAAAATTTAAACAACGCTCTGCTGATTGGTCGCGGCCGTCAGCCGCGACTAATCAGCGATTTTGGCGCCAAATTTAAACCCCGCTCTGCATCGCTCGGCTGATTGGTCGCGGTCGCGACCAATCAGCAGTATTGTCGCCAAATTTAAACACCTCTTTGCTGATTGGTAGCGGTCGCGACTAATCAGCGATTTTGGTGCCAAATTTAAACACCGCTCTGCTGATTGGTCGCGGATGGCGGCCGCGACCAATCAGCGAGATTGGCGCCAAATTTAAACAACGCTCTGCTGATTGGTCGAGGCCGGCGACCGCGACCAATCAGCAGAGCGGGGTTTAAATTTGGCCCCAAAGTCGCTGATTAGTCGCGTCTGACGGCCGCGACCAATCAGCAGAGCGTTGTTTAAATTTTGCGCCAAAATCGCTGATTGGCCGGCGGCCTCGACCAATCAGCGATTTTGGCGCCAAATTTAAACACCGCTCTGCTGATCGGTCGCGGCCGGCGACCATTCAGTGATTTTGGTGCCAAATTTAAACTCCGTTATGTATCGCTCTGTTGATTGGTCGCGGTCGGCGGCCGCGACCAATCAGCAGTATTGGCGCCAAATTTAAACACCGCTCTGCTGATTGGTTGCGACTAATCAGCGATTTTGGTGCCAAATTTAAACACGCTCTCCAGTCCTCACTAACACGGTTCGCAGATTGGTCGCGGCCGCCGCCCGCGACCAATCACAAATATTGCCACCAAATTTAAACACCGCTTTGCTGACTGGTCGCGGTTGCCTAACGCAACCAATCAGCAATTTGGGCGCCAAATTTAAACGCCGCTCTGCTAATTGCGCCCCGTCGGCCGCATACCTATTCTAGAATACCCGATGAGTTCGAATCGGGCCACCATCTAATATTTTATATATATATATATATATATAGATATATAGATATATATATATAGATATATATACATATACATATATATATATATATACACACATACATATATACACACACACCGTACAGACCAAAAGATTGGACACACCTCATTTAAAGATTTTTCTGTATTTTCATGACTATGAAAATTGTACATTCACACTGAAGTCATCAAAACTATCAATTAACACATGTGGAATTATATACTTAACAAAAAAGTGTGAAACAACTGAAAATATGTCTTATATTCTAGGTTCTTCAAAGTAGCCACCTTTTGCTTTGATGACTGCTTTGCACACTCTTGGCATTCTCTTGATGAGCTGCAAGAGGTAGTCACCGGAAATGGTCTTCCAACAATCTTGAAGGAGTTCCCAGAGATGCTTAGCACTTGTTGGCCCTTTTGCCTTCACTCTGCGGTCCAGCTCACCCCAAACCATCTCGATTGGGTTCAGGTCTGGTGACTGTGGAGGCAAGGTCATCTGGCGTAGCACCCCATCACTCTCCTTCTTGCTCAAATAGCCCTTACACAGCCTGGAGGTGTGTTTGGGGTCATTGTCCTATTGAAAAATAAATGATGGTCCAACTAAACGCAAACCGGATGGAATAGCATGCCGCTGCAAGATGCTATGGTAGCCATGCTGGTTCAGTATGCCTTCAATTTTGAATAAATCCCCAACAGTGTCACCAGCAAAGCACCCCTACACCATCACACCTCCTCCTCCATGCTTCACGGTGGGAACCAGGGATGTAGAGTCCATCCGTTCACCTTTTCTGCGTCGCACAAAGACACGGTGGTTGGAACCAAAGATCTCAAATTTTTTACTCATCAGACCAAAGCACAGATTTCCACTGGTCTAATGTCCATTCCTTGTGTTCTTTAGCCCAAACAAGTCTCTTCTGCTTGTTGCCTGTCCTTAGCAGTGGTTTCCTAGCAGCTATTTTACCATGAAGGCCTGCTGCACAAAGTCTCCTCTTAACAGTTGTTGAAGAGATGTGTCTGCTGTAGAACTCTGTGTGGCATTGACCTGGTCTCTAATCTGAGCTGCTGTTAACCTGCGATTTCTGAGGCTGGTGACTCGGATAAACTTATCCTCAGAAGCAGAGGTGACTCTTGGTCTTCCTTTTCTGGGGCGGTCCTCATGTGAGCGAGTTTCTTTGCAGCGCTTGATGGTTTTTGCAACTGCACTTGGGGACACTTTCAAAGTTTTCCCAATTTTTCGCACTGACTGACCTTCATTTCTTAAAGTAATGATGGCCACTCGTTTTTCTTTACTTAGAATTTGTATTATGGCAAGAAAAAAGCAGCTAACAGTCTATTCAGTAGGACTATCAGCTGTGTATCCACCAGACTTCTGCACAACACAACTGATGGTCCCAACCCCATTTATAAGGCAAGAAATCCCACTTATTAAACCTGACAGGGCACACCTGTGAAGTGAAAACCATTTCCGGTGACTACCTCTTGAAGCTCATTAAGAGAATGCTAAGAGTGTGCAAAGCAGTCATCAAAGCAAAAGGTGGCTACTTTGAAGAACCTAGAATAGAAGACATATTTTCAGTTGCTTCACACTTTTTTGTTAAGTATATAATTCCACATGTGTTAATTCATAGTTTTGATGCCTTCAGTGTGAATGTACAATTTTCATAGTCATGAAAATACAGAAAAATCTTTAAATGAGAAGGTGTGTCCAAACTTTTGGTCTGTACTGTATATTTTATATATATATATATATATATATATATATATATATATATATATATATATATATATATATATATACACACACACACACACACATACATATATAGTATTTTTTTTTTTTTTACTTAAAATACAGTATATAAAAAAATATTCTTGTCACCTAAATACACTATTTTTTGAAAATCTCTAGTAATTACCATCATATGCAATAAATTCTACCTACAATAATTCTTACAGAAGCAGCAATGTCCACCTTTTACGGTATCTGGAAACCTACAGCACTGACATTTATAGCCCATAAATTAGTAAATGGGGCTGAGGTTCTGTTTGTCTGCAGATATCTCCCCTTTTTAAGTCTCAACCCACAGTAATATCCAGACAGGCCCAACTAGTGATGGATCAATCCTTGCAAGCACAAATCAAAACAAGTCATGTCACAGCTATTCACAAATGACAACAAAGGAATTGAATTTACCACGCAGTTCGGGCAAGCGGTGACAGCTTGTCATCTTTTGGAATGGCCTTGGCAAACAGCTACCAAAGTGTTTGACATGAATCATCCTAAAAACCCTTTTCACAGATAAAAAAAAATGGAATGACTGACTGATGAGTTTGAATTATGAAAGTTACAAGAATGGTCAGGTCTAAATTCTGTGATCAGCTAATTACTGAATATTTTCAGCAGCGGCTTCTTTAGTCCTGTGTCTATAGTGTTAGAGGGCACAGCTGCACATTTATTTCAGAGCACTATATTGTAGTTTAAAGTGATTCCAACCCCTTGCCCCTAAAAATGCAACGGTAACCTCAACAGCTAGTGATTGGTTACAGTGTTCACATGCCCATTCAGCAGGAAGATGTGGGGCTACCCAGGCAGTGTTGGTAGAGGAGTAAGCGATGGAAAAGATGGGAGTATTCTTTTTTTCCTTTTCATATTTTACATTATTCTTGAGGATTTATGTACCAACCTAGAGTTAGGACCTCTCAAACAGTACATCTACTTTGCGTTGTCCCCTATTGGTTCATCATCTGCACAGATCTTGATATGTGGATATGCATTCTGTGATTCGTATTCTTTAACCCAAGTACTGCACTGTAATTTGTGTAGAGCAGAAAAAAACAAAACAATCTCTAATAAAGCAATATAGCAAGAAGCTCTACATTAAAGGGGCTGCGTGTTTAGGACACCAAAAAACAAACAAAAAAACCCACAATATTCTGGGATCTGGACACTCATCTATATTGGCCAGAGCAGATATTGCCTACAAAGTCTCCTTGTCTGGAGGACACAACATGTTCATTTCTTACACAGACAGCCATTGGAGGGCGCATCCACAAGGGTTGGAAACGCAGTGGATTTTTTGTCCCAATTTTCTCAGTTGAAAATCTCCTGCACATTACAGTATTGGCTTTGAGAATGATAATTTGTGATCTTAATTCAACTCTTTTTTTGTCTCCCCAGTGCACTAGAAGCCACATTTCTCTGATCGCATGCATGGCTTACATATGGCATCTAAATGATTAAAGGGGATATCGGAGACTTTAAAAAAAAAAAAAAAAAAAAAAGGGGCCTATGTACGAACAGGCAGGTAGTTGCTACCTTCCTGCCTTTTGTGCCCTACGCTGATCTCCGTCGATATAGAGTGGACACAGACTTCCGCTGCTGTCATGTCAACAGAGAGGAGGTTTCTTTTCCTGTTGACAAGGTAGGACTACTGGTGTCATGCTGAATGACAGCCGGATCCTCGCTGCTTAATTCGGGAAGCCAGCTGTCAATCAGCATGACAACAGTATTCCCGCTCTGTCAACAGGAAGAGAAACTGCGCTATGTTGACTGGGAGCAGCTGAATCTCTGGCAGGAGCGGACAATGACCGGCGTCTGGTACAAAAAGCAGGAATTTGCCTCTGTTATCAACTACAGGCCTGTTTAAAGTCCCGGATATCCCCTTTAATGTTACACAAGCCTAACGGACCAGGGAATCTATAAGCCTGATTGTTGTCTGCCAATGAGTTTTCAAGGTATCCTGGCACCTGAGGAGTGCAGGTGGTTTAACAGTAGGAGCACGTTTCCTTTATCGAAAGCCTTAAATACCACAGTTATTACTAACCATGTCATACAAGGCGTTAAATGGCCAGGATGACCGGTGACTCAGATGCTGGCTTTTGCAGCAGGACATTAGCTAGATATTAAAGCTAATACAGACTGCTGATGGCAAATTATGTCCTACTGTGGTAAGTGTGGCACCCCAGGGGTCTGGTTTCCACAGTAACAGCAATGTTATGTCTGAGAGCAGGTGGGAGGTCTCTTGGTCAGGGATCCGATGCATGCCACACCTCCTGCCCAGTCCTGGGAGGGGAAGAACTTCCCCTATATAAACCTAGGGCTGAGGCAGGGTTAGTGAGTAGAGAAGAAGTAGAGACAGAGAAGAGCAGCAGATATAGGAGAAGAACATCAGGAGCTCTGTGGGAGCAGTGCTATAAGGAGTCAGGGGCTGGCAGCTGCAGAGCTCGCCCTGACTGAGAAGCTATCACCGGACCCGGAGTCCGAGGCTGTGGGGACTGATCTTTACCCAGCAGCAGAAACCGCCCGGCAGGGGATTTCAGGTCCTCTGGCCAAGAAACCCGAAGGCACGGTCACACGCGTGGGACCAGCACCGCCGTCGTGGAGAAGACGCCACTAGAAGGCCCCGAGTCACCGGCCATACGGGTGAGCACCACACGGTACACTCAGGGACGTGGGCTACTTATACCCGCCTCTAGCAAGGTAGCCAGAAGAGTACAGTCAGTTTGGGAGGCCTACAACTCCGCCTGGCCAGGGGAGATCCCATCTGCTCAAGGACTGACCAGGCCCCGATCGCTAGCCAGTACTCCGGGAGGGTCTATCTTTATCACCAGTAAAGACCCTGAACTACACCGCATCGTCTCTGAGTGATTCCTGATACCCCCATCATCCACGTCGGCTGCCCTGAGGCCATACCCCTCCCGTTGGGGGTGATACTACCACGCTGCACAATCCTACCACCGGCCTCAGCGGTCTGCCCTGCAGCGGCAGCTCCTTCGCTGCATTCAACGGGTGGCGTAGTCGTCCAACATCTACCGCTAATACAACGCCACTTAGTCTGACTCCCTGGGCACGGACCGGGTCACCGCCACGAGACTACAACCCTCAACAGATCCGGCTCCAGGTAAGCTCCCCCGTGCGCGCGATGCTGTGCGAAGCAGCAGGCCCAGGGGCGCGTCAACTTTTGGCGTAGTCGGCAGGATCTCGTGCCCGCAACCACCGGGTACTGCGTGCCTGAAAAAGACTGTTCAAACTTACCAGTGGTGAAGTTTTCCCGCCATCCGGCGCCATCTTCTGCCTTCTTCCCGCCATCTGTGGAGTTTTCCCGCCGTTGGACGCCATCTTGAAGACGCCGCGCGGGAAGAAGAGGGGCGTGGACTCCGAAAGCGCGCGAGAACTGAAGCCCCGCCTCACGTCCGGACGTTGCGTAAGGTCCTGGAAGGAGCTCAGCAGACGCCGACGTCACAGGAGCGCGACGGAAGGTCCTCAACCCTGACGATCCACTGCGGAGCCGCGGCCTACGGAAGAGGATCATCGCAAGGTAGGCCACGGTCCACTAGGGGGGAGGAAGATGTCGGATACGGAGGAGAGCTTCACTGCCTCAACCCCCGCCAGCGCCACCGCTGCTGCAGTCATGCCTTTCACCATGCCCTATATCCCGGGAGCAGCCTGGCTACCCCAGTACTCAGGGGAGTCACATACCCTGAATGACTTTAAAGAAAAGCTGGATAGCCTCTTCCAGGTGTACCCCCTCACAGAAGAGCAAAAAGTGAGCATCCTGGTGGCCCAACTAACCGGGGCAGCCCAAAGGGAGGTAAAGTCCTGGCCACCTGGGAGGAGGACTGTCGCAGGGATACTAACCCGGCTGAGGGACACCTTTGATACCCGCACCTCAGCCGAGATTAAGCTTAGATTCTATGGGTGCAAGCAGCGAGCACATGAGAGTATAAGGGACTATGCACTAAACCTACAAGAGGCCCTGAGAGCCATTAAGCAGACCGACCCTGACACCGTGGGAAACGAGGACAGGCTGTTGACCGAGCAATTTATAGAGGGTTTATATTGCAATGCCCATCGAACCCAGTTGCGGGCAATGGCCTTACAGGACCCTCATCTGGGATTTGCACAGTTCAAGGACAGAGCCATCCGGGTGCTCCGAGAACCGGCACCAGGTGGCGTTGTGACCCACAGACGCCCCACTACCACTTACCACCAGGAGGCGGCGCCCTTGTCGGCAGGGCCTGTGGGAGCTGATGCGCAGGCTTTGAACAATGACCCGGCTCCAGACCTGCACCATCAGGTCCAAGAGCTAGCTAAAAGCGTTGCCGCGCTAACCCGAACTGTGCAGTCTTTACAGGTTTCCACTCCAGGGAAGATCCAGCTGGCATCCGGACCGGAGGACATCCCGTGGCGTCGACCAAGGAGGACCCCACCGGCCAGAGGAAGACCCAGCGACCGATACAACGAGGACGGACAACCCATCTGCCGCCGCTGCAATCAACCCGGACATATGGCAAGGTACTGTCCTTTAAACTGGCACAACCTGGGGTAGAGGGCCAAACCCCAGGAAAAAGATCATCAGGCCCATCGAACTGGCGCGACAAATATGTGGGAGGACGTCCAGTCTTGCCTGTGGTACTGGATGGCATCCCTATGAGTGCCCTACTGGATACCGGGTCACAGGTTACTACTATCCCGAACGTGCTCTTCAAGCAGTACTGGAATGACTCGGATATCACCCGCTACCCTGACGACGATTTGAGTATCATCGCCAGCAATGGTCAGCCCGTGCCACAGATTGGATTTAAAGAGGTGACCATTAAAATCGGTAGAGTTGAACTGGCGGCACAGGGACTGATCATTGTAGACATTGACAAGCACGAGAGTCACCCAAAGATAACTCTAGGAACTAATGTAATTGAAAATTGTCTTGCAGAGGTGATTTTCCTTTTACAGCAGGTGGCCAAGAACGCCAGCTCCGGCCAGCATCGAGTGCTCCAGAAAGAGATCCGGGCACTGATGCGACGGCAACAGATAGAACTCTCCGGTGGTGAGATTGGTAGCGTAAGAATGTGTGACCCTTTCCCTATTGCCATGCCCCCAAAAAGTGAAATGATGATTTGGTGCCGGGCAGCTATTGGTCTGAGAGGTAGAGATTACCAGGCAATGGTAGAACCAGTTTACTCAGACAGTAGGCCCACCATTTTGACAGCACGGGGGGTGGTCAATGTACGCCATGGGAGGGTGCCCGTTCGCATAATAAATATCGGGAAGAGGGAAGTGTACCTGCCCCGGTATGCCACGCTAGCCAAATTGTATACCATCAATCAAAATTCCATACAGTCCGTAGAACCCTTGCCTCCATCTTCCCCGGAGGAAAGTAACGGCTCTAAGGAAATAATGGAGGACTGGTGTCAGCAACTACATTTGGGTACTGACTCCACTCCCTCACACCAGAGACAGGGAGTCTATCGGGTGGTTCAAGAGTACGAGAGAGTGTTTAGTAAACACCCGTTAGACTTCGGGCGAGTCAAGGGGGTAGAACACCACATCCCCACGGGAGACCATCTTCCCATAAAAGAGAGGTATCGACCCGTACCCCCTGCACACTACCAACACGCCAAGGGGATGCTTAGGGACATGAAGGAGGCTGGGGTGATCAGGGATAGCTGTAGCCCCTGGGCAGCTCCACTAGTCTTAGTCAAAAAGAAAGACAACACCATGAGGATGTGTGTAGATTACCGGAAAATCAACCGTATCACACACAAGGATGCGTACCCCTTACCAAGGATAGAGGAGTCTTTGGCTGCTTTAAGATCTGCTAACTTCTTCTCTACCTTGGATCTCACTAGCGGGTACTGGCAGGTTCCTGTAGCAGAGGCGGACCGGGAGAAGACCGCATTCACCACCCCGATGGGACTTAGCGAGTTTACCTGCATGCCGTTCGGACTCTGTAACGCACCAGGAACCTTTCAACGATTAATGGAGTGCTGTCTGGGCCACAGAAACTTCGAGACGGTTCTGTTGTACCTGGACGATGTCATCGTATATTCCAAGACTTATGAGGACCACCTGAAACACCTGGCGGAAGTGTTCGAAGCTCTGGCAAACTACGGCCTAAAGGTAAAACCCTCCAAGTGTCACCTCCTAAAACCAAAGGTGCAGTACCTGGGACACGTGGTGAGCGCTGACGGAGTGGCTCCCGACCCTGATAAGATCACCGCAATTAAGGAATGGCCAAGTCCCTCCAGTGTAAAGGAAGTGCGGCAGTTCCTCGGGTTGGTAGGCTATTACCGCAGGTTCATCCCCGGTTTCACCAAAAAGGCAGCTCCTATGCAGGACCTCCTGATAGGCCAGTCCCGGAAGGCCAAGAACCAGAAGCCGCCCTTCAAATGGGAGGAGTTAGAAGAAGAGTCCTTCCGCCAGCTGAAGATGGCCCTCACGGGGGATGAAATCCTGGCGTACCCTGATTACAGCCAGCCCTTTATCCTCTACACCGACGCAAGTAACATCGGGCTAGGAGCCGTACTGTCCCAGATCCAGCAGGGGAAAGAACGAGTAATCGCTTACGCCAGTCGAAAACTGCGACCCACCGAAAGAAACCCTGAGAATTACAGCTCATTTAAGCTAGAGTTCCTGGCAGTGGTGTGGGCAGTCACCGAACGCTTTAAGCACTACCTCGCTTCTTCCCGGTTCACCGTGTACACGGATAACAACCCGTTGACACACCTGGACACGGCAAGACTCGGTGCCCTAGAGCAGAGATGGATGGCCCGTCTGTCCAACTACGAGTTCACAATCAAATACCGGGCAGGACGCTCCAATACCAACGCGGACGCCCTGTCCAGGATGCCAAACCTACCGGACGTAGAAGATCCAGAGGGACTGGAAGAAGTCGAACTCCCCGCGTTCCACCGTCATGGGACTATCCAGTATTCCCATCGGGTAAGGAGTAAGCAAGCCGCTACGTTTAACCCCTTGCCTCACTACAACTGGGAGGAAACGCAAGACAGTGACCCTGCCGTCCGACTGGTGAAGGAGATGCTGACTCGGCCAGAGGCTCGCCTTGACCCAGACGCTCCGGAGGAAGCCAAACAACTGTGGGCTGAGAAGAGTCGACTGTTCCTTTACAAGGGGAAGTTGTGCCGCAGAATGGTTAACTCCCGGACGCATGAACTAATCTGGCAAGTAGTGGTGCCACGAAGAGACGCAGCCATGGTGATGGAGGCATACCACGACGGGGCTGGACACTTCGGATGGAAGAAGCTGGAGTTCCTGCTGCGCGGGCGGTTCCACTGGGTAGGCATGAGGGGAACCATCGAGAGGTGGTGCAGAGACTGTGGCCCGTGCAACCTAAGAAGGAAGGACCGTGCCAGCCAGAAGACCCCCCTTCAGTCCATCGTCACCAAGCAGCCATTGGAACTGGTAGCCTTGGATCATGTAAAACTGACCCCAAGCAGAAGTGGCTACGTCTACGCGTTAACCAT
Source organism: Phyllobates terribilis (assembly GCF_046119375.1). Taxonomy (NCBI): domain Eukaryota; kingdom Metazoa; phylum Chordata; class Amphibia; order Anura; family Dendrobatidae; genus Phyllobates; species Phyllobates terribilis. The sequence goes on along the minus strand of NW_027362763.1, from coordinate 756,846,982 downwards.
TGTGGATCATTACTCCCGGTTCTTGGTTGTCGTCCCCGTTAAGGACTTAACAGCTCAAACAGCAGCTAGAGCCTTCCAGCAGCACTTCTGCCGTCCACACGGGTACCCGGACCAAGTGCTGACGGACCAGGGACCTGCCTTTGAAGCGGAGGTCTTCCAGGAATTCTGCAATCTGTATGGCTGCCGGAAGATAAGGACGACACCCTATCATCCGCAAACTAATGGACTTTGTGAGAAAATGAACCAGGTGGTAATGGATCTTCTGAAAACGTTGCCCCTGGAAGAACGCAGTCTGTGGCCTGAGAAGCTGCCCGACCTGGTGGACCTATACAACTACATCCCTGTAGGTTCCACCAACTGTACCCCGGCTTACCTAATGAGGGCAAGGCCTGGTAAGCTACCTGTTGACCTGGAGATGGGAGTCCTGACACCCGAGGACACTTCACCGGAAGCAGACTGGGACACAGAGAAGCAGCAGCAGTACCGGAAAGTACAGGAGAGCGTGGAGCGAAGTCTCTGTCTCGCTAGGGAAAGACAAGAGAAAACTTACAACCAGTATGCTCCCGCTGTTCCCCTGGTACCCGGAGAGCAGGTCTTGAAGAGGAAGAGACGGCTCCACAAGTTGGACGACCAGTGGGAGAAGGACCCGTACACCGTACTGCCCTCAAGCCACGATAACCCAAAGGTTTGTACCATCAGTAAAGACGGAGGGGAAACCACAGCCATTGTATCCCGGGATCACCTGAAGAAGTGTCCCGAACAGCTACGGAACCCAGAAGGAGAGCAAGAAGACCCTCGACCCGTAGAGGAAAGGGAAGATATGGTTAGTACTGTGCTCTGAGACTTCCCTCGGTCCTGGACTCAAGTCAATGGTGCAGTTGTGGTACCCGTCCTCACGTTCCTCCAACCAGCATCCCAAGTGCCTACGGAGCAACAGGTAGAGCTGGAAGAGCAGCCGGTCCAGGAGGCAGCAGACTCCACACAAGCAGAACAGGAGGATCAACCCTCTGCTCATAGTGAGCCTGCCGTACCCCTAGTGAGCCAAAGAGCCCGTAAACAGCTGCCCAGTTTACCCTTGACAGCTCCTACACCCTGTAGTTCAGGGCCAGACAGTCAGCTCCGTAGGTCCACTAGGGCCACTAGAGGCCAGTTACCCGCACGTTGGAGGATTTGAAGTGTTTAAATTGTTTTATTGAGGTCACCTGTCTGTTACTTGTAAATAATTATGTGTTTCTAGTTATTTTTAGGAGTCCTTGGTGGGTTTACCGGGAATCCTTGTACAATTGGTTGGAGCGTAACCTAGGAATGGACTAAAGACTGTTAAGGACTCGGGGCAGGACAGACCCCTACCTGGTTACGTCTCCCTGTTTTGGTGAAATGGACACCTTGCTTTTCTTCAAAATTGCACCCGGTTGCGGACACGCCGTAACCATCTTTATGTGTTTTTCTTATTGTATTATTATTGTTTATACCTTGTTATGTTTTTCTAAAAATATGTTTAGTCCCGGAGTACTAAATTTCACTAGGGGGGAATGTGGCACCCCAGGGGTCTGGTTTCCACAGTAACAGCAATGTTATGTCTGAGAGCAGGTGGGAGGTCTCTTGGTCAGGTATCCGATGCATGCCACACCTCCTGCCCAGTCCTGGGAGGGGAAGAACTTCCCCTATATAAACCTAGGGCTGAGGCAGGGTTAGTGAGTAGAGAAGAAGTAGAGACAGAGAAGAGCAGCAGATATAGGAGAAGAACATCAGGAGCTCTGTGGGAGCAGTGCTATAAGGAGTCAGGGGCTGGCAGCTGCAGAGCTCGCCCTGACTGAGAAGCTATCACCGGACCCGGAGTCCGAGGCTGTGGGGACTGATCCTTACCCAGCAGCAGAAACCGCCCGGCAGGGGATTTCAGGTCCTCTGGCCAAGAAACCCGAAGGCACGGTCACACGCGTGGGACCAGCACCGCCGTCGTGGAGCGGACGCCACTAGAAGGCCCCGAGTCACCGGCCATACGGGTGAGCACCACACGGTACACTCAGGGACGTGGGCTACTTATACCCGCCTCTAGCAAGGTAGCCAGAAGAGTACAGTCAGTTTGGGAGGCCTACAACTCCGCCTGGCCAGGGGAGATCCCATCTGCTCAAGGACTGACCAGGCCCCGATCGCTAGCCAGTACTCCGGGAGGGTCTATCTTTATCACCAGTAAAGACCCTGAACTACACCGCATCGTCTCTGAGTGATTCCTGATACCCCCATCATCCACGTCGGCTGCCCTGAGGCCATACCCCTCCCGTTGGGGGTGATACTACCACGCTGCACAATCCTACCACCGGCCTCAGCGGTCTGCCCTGCAGCGGCAGCTCCTTCGCTGCATTCAACGGGTGGCGTAGTCGTCCAACATCTACCGCTAATACAACGCCACTTAGTCTGACTCCCTGGGCACGGACCGGGTCACCGCCACGAGACTACAACCCTCAACAGATCCGGCTCCGGGTAAGCTCCCCCGTGCGCGCGATGCCGCGCGAAGCAGCAGGCCCAGGGGCGCGTCATAAGCAGAAATTAGGCCTTGATAATATGTATATTTGCGGGAAAGGGTTTGGCTGATTTTCAAAGCACTCGGAAAAAAGATTGAAGGTCCAAATAAAACCTCATGTCAGCTTCAAACATCTGTGACACACGGATCGTGCTCGCATCATAAAGCAGTTGGTTCACATCGAAAAAGTCAGAGGTTGGTGAAACCAGCTTTAGGCTACATTCACACATCTGTGTGAAATGTAAAGAGCTGGGATGATTTAAAAAAATATACAATGGGGCATACTCACTGGTTCTAATCCCAGTAAAGGCAAATGTGAAGATGTCAGACTAGTCTGTCACCTGGCTACTGAAGCGTTTTAATGCCTGTAGGGTGGTCAGATGACTGAAATGTGGTATGACATGCCGTTCCAATCATCTGACCACTGCAATCAGGCAACCCCTTAAATAATTCTAATATCTGTTCAGAACCACTTCAAATCGATAGATGTTGAGAGTAGCCTAAAAATGTAAACAACCTTTGCGACCACTTATTTTTTTCTTGAAAATTGGAACAGGGCAGTGGGAGCTTCTTCTGTCAGCATTTTAATGCCGATATCTTCTGTGCCTAGTGCGAATAGGATGCCTCCACGCCATAATGATGTCACATAAGGTCTTGTCTAAATCACAAGAGGCACCTCAGATGCTGCCATTCGATTACAGAGCAAGGAAGTTAGCACTGCCCTGGTTCGGCTGTCACGGAGTACCGGAGCAGCGTAGTTTGACCCGCTTTGCTCATGTCTATTAGGAGTGCATCAGTAATGGCAACATAATTTTGAAAAGTAATCATTTATAAGCAATAACCGGATTAGGAAAAAAACAAGAAATACCACCCATAGAAAATAAAAATCTTTCTACAAGAAATTGATATTATAAAGACTCCTACATTGAATGCACAATGCCAATTGCTTTTGATCTCCCGGGCGAATAAGCCGGCTGTTTAGTTATGTGGGTATTGAAGCACCGTGATAGATATGGGAATGTTCAGAAACGCTCTAAAGAGGTAGACAAGAAGAGACAGTTGTCAGGCAGGCTGTGTGACCCCCTGACATTGCAATTGAGATCATTAGGAGTTTACTGAAGAGGCTGAAATGAGAGAGGAGCCATTCAATCGTTTAGATGTGAGAGGAAAGTAGAGCATGCAGCCACGCTTCAGTCTGCCCGGCATTAAGCTAACTTGTTATTGATTCTTGATTTTAGAAAAGCCACTCGCCAGTGCATTCCAGCCTAATTTAATTTCCCCAAGATACGTGATGTAGGACACCACAGAATTCTCAAATACTAAAATCTTTTTGTGCCTTCAAGTTGTTGGTTTTTTTTTTGCTTTATTTTTCTTAGGTCTATGTTTCTATAGTGATAATTGACCAACTTAATCGTTGACGTATGTGAATTGACCTAATAATTGTTTCAAAGTTGGTTTAACCATGAACCCTGTGCACAACTTTAGTATAAAGCCTCACTTTATAAATGCAGTAGAATTATATCCATGGTGCTGTATATAGTCAGCAGGCGCTGGATATTAGAAAATAGACTACTTGTTCTTACAGATCTGCAGGGCAAATATGGGGAATGTGACAACCCCGAAAGCCATGAAGGTTATTATTGGAACATTTATATAAGGGCCACACTTATGGCAATGATGGCCAAATAGTAGATTGTTGCCGAACGGGAAACCTCAGGTCCCTTTGGGAATTTATTTTTGCTTTCCACTAATAGTGACCCAGATTTCTTTAACAGGCCATTATATCGAAGTCTAACCATTTATTCTACATATCCAGTGTGTACAGGTCAAGCAATAATATGAATTAAATACAACGTTTGTGGCACATAGGTATTCTTTGACCTTTTGACTTACATGTACTGATTTTGAGAACCTAATGCTATGTTATCAGTGTACACACAACACATTTCATCAATAAGATTGAATAGATTGTTTTGCGCATCAACCCATAAGGCCTCAGTAACAAGTCTGAGCCTATTGGAGGATCTTCAAGGGGTCTTAAAGGAGAGCGGGGGACTTAAAGGGGTTCTCTAGGTATGGAAAAAAAAGAATGTCATTATAAAAAAAATTCCTAAATTCCTATACAGTTATCTTTATTTTGCAAATCATACTTGTTTTATCTACGGAGGTAATCACTGTAGTGCATTAAAAAAAAGTCACAGTCTTGTTACAATTACAGAAACATATCCTAAAATGTTATTAGGAGTGGTGTCTCTGATAAGTCAGATGTGTTTTCTATGAATATTGTGACATAATACTGGAGGTAAGAAGAGGCTGCTTACACTGGTGTCCACCCTGTCTTTCTGATCTAATACAGGAAATACCAAGTGTGCTGCGGTAAGAAGAGGCTGCTTGCACGGCTGTCCGCCAGGTCTATCTATTCTAATACTGGAGTTAAGAAGAGGCTGCTCCCACTGCTGTCCATACTGTGTATCGGATCTAATACTGAAGATACCAGGGGTGCTGAGGAAAGGAGAGACTGCTCACATTGCTGTCCACCCTGTCTATCTGATCTAATAATGGAGATAGCAGGGGTACTGAAGTAAGAAGAGGCAGCTCACACTGCTTACCGCTTGCCTATCTGATCTAATATTTGAGATACCAGGGATGATGAGGTAAGAAGAGGCCGCTCACACTGCTGTCCACCCTGTCTGTCTCATCTAATACGGGAGATACCAGGAGTGCTGATGTAAGAAGAGGCTGTTCACACTGCTGTCTCTCTTGCCTGTCTGATCTAATACTGGAGATACCAGGAGTGCTGATGTAAGAAGAGGCTGCTGACACTGCTGTCCCTCTTGCCTATCTGATCTAATACTGGAGATATCAGGAGTGCTGATGTACGAAGAGGCTGCTCACACTGCTGTCTAGCATGTCTTTCTGATCTAATACTGGAGAGGAGGCTGGTCATCCTGTCTTTAATTATTGAGCTGCTGCAGTAACCTGGAGGTAGCTTGACAGTACATGGTATAGGTTATCTCCAGGTCACAGTAGTGGAAATTCCATCTGCACATGCTCAGCGATACCTGTCCTATTAACATTTTAGAATTGGTTTCAAATCAGTGTAGGAAGACTGCGGCCATTTTAAACTACTAGAGTGAAGTCCTACCTAAGCAAAAAACTGTGATTTGCTAATTGAAGTCATTTATCAATTTATTTACAATATATATTATATTTTATTCAAAGAGAACCTCAACTAGTGTACTATATTAGGTAATTAAAATACAGATCCTGCTCAGAGGAGATGTTATAATGTACCCATGTTTGGCGCTACATCACGATAGAAAAAATAGAATTAACAACTGACGTTAAAGTTACTTGTTAATTATCTTTTGATCGCAACTTATTAATGTCTCAGAAGCATGTAGTATAAATAAAAGGACACCCTTGGATTTTTAAGTTCATTTATTAATGGATTTAGGATCATCACTGGATTCACAGATTAAATGACTAGACCTTCTAGAGTAGAACGTCATTACCTGCAAAAAGTAAAACCACACAAGATTTAGAATAAAAGAAGTCTGCCATAAGCATATAGGAAGACTGAATGTATAATCGCTTTATAAGATATATTAGGCTTTTATGTGCTTAGTGCTACAATAAAAATGTATCCAACAGCAAAACAAATCAGTAGTTATTCATATATAACGTCATTCGGCTATATAGAGACTGTTGCTACGAGATCTTTTTCCGACAATGTATGGTGCTGATTGATGGGGTTGTTGTATGACCTGTTACTCTGTATCATTCAACAATGTAATTACTGCATAACATTAAGCCTATAATTTACCGAGCTGTTATATCATGAACTCTATGTTGGTTTTGATTATATATCACTCAATTACATTTCCAGCATTAGTTCATACATATATTTGGAAAAATAACTGTCCTTTCTTAAAGGGGAAGTGGAAGCAGAATTAAAACATTAATAGTGAATTTATACTCTACAGATTTTGTTTATGCAACTGAAAATCTGTTCCATTCATCTGAATGGGACAGTTGAAGTCTACACAATCTGCATCAGGTGAATTCAGCTTCAGGAGGGGCAAATCTACAGGACACATGGTGTACTTGAGAAATGAAACAATGGGGTCACAAACGGATTTGGCATAGAACTAAATCAGGAAGAGAAATCTAAGGAATTGTAAATTATGCACCTTAGAGCCCACAAAGAGGAGTCAATACAGGGAATTATCTATTTTGCCACTTTTCATAGTCTTTATTAGCAATGGCTGGAGCATAGCTGACAATCAGATATCAGGATGCAGAACCAATGCACTAAAGCTGCCTTTGGAATTGTGGTCAGGCAGTGCATGGCCCAAGACAGGTGGAGTCAAGTGGTGGTCAGGGTTGGAAGAGGTCAAATGAACCTTATAGCTCAGACTCAGGTGAACCTTACTGCTTGGGCTCAGAACATGGAAATTGTCCCCAACAAGATTGGGGCATGCTGGCATTGCCTGGGATCAGGGTGTTTAGGGAACACTGACTGTTTAAGAGGCCGGTAGACGGTGCTGCATGAAGATGACCTGCCAGGAGAGTGGGAGGACAGTACTGGCCTGGAGAACACATAACACCGCTGTTGGCGAGATGGCACAACATGACAAGAGGGTTTAAAGACAACATTGAATAATGTATCCAAATTATGTAGAGGATCAGTGGCATTTATATGAAGAATCAGTGCAACTTGTTATGGAAAGAAGATCAAGTATTGGTAATTCAACTAGAGTCGTTCTAACCTGCAAATGAATTGTATCCATTTTAGCCAGAGCTGTGGAGTTGGTAAGCCAAACCTCCGACTCAGACTCCAACTCCTCAATTTCCATGACACCGACTCCAACTCTGAGTAAGTATCACAGTAAGTGATAAATTTACTGTAGCACAGATTAATCTCAGCTAAAAGTCTAGACCCTTATATCATGAATAGGAAAGACATTTATAGGACATTTCATAACTTTCCCAAACTCTAATGAAAAAAAAATTCCCCACAAACTGCATTGAACTACTGTACCTAATTTATTATATATTTTAGGAGTTGGAGTCGGTCCATTTTATACCGACTCTGATTCCGACTCGACCAAAATGGACAGCGACTCCACAGTCCTGATTTTAGCAGTATTTTTTTTAGCACTTACATTAGGCCTATATTACAAGATGATTATATAATAGGTTAAATGAAAATTATGTTTGCCTAATTTCAACCTTTCTGCCTATGGTACTGTGAATACTGCTGGCAGTGTCCTGGATGGTTTCTAAATGTATAACTAATAGTGATGAGCGCAAGTGCTTGTTACTTGAGTTTGCACCGAGTATCGCCAGTGCTCGAGTGACATGTTCGAGTCCCCGCGGCAGCGTGTTTTGTAGCTGTTAGCCAGTCACAAAACATGCGGGGATTGCCCGTGTATTGCCCTGTGTGGGTGATGCAGTGCTCAATACTTATCTTTATTTTATTGTATATATAATGTATGCACTTTAATAATACTTTAATGTATTTTTTCATACCACATTGTAACAATAGATTCTTTAAACTCCTTTACACTCATGGTCAAAATATTAAATAATTTTTAATCACAATGAGAGCAAAACTAAAACTAACAGATCACACATGACCTCCGAAATTTCATAAAATTAAGCTGTCACGGCGCAAAATAAAGCAACATGGTATATTAAATTACTGTTAAAAATGAACTCCTCTACTGTATTTCTTGCTTTATTTTGCTCACGGTGCCGATAGACATGTAATTAATCTCACTATTCATGTTCTTGAAACAATTTATGAGAAATGTATTGGTGCCTGCCTGGGAAGTGACACTTTTTTGAGGCACCAAAAAGCCGGCTCTTACGTCTTATCTTTGTCACACTGCGGTTAGAAGGCAGTTTTGCTTTTTTTGACTAGTGGGGATTGACAGGTTTTTAACAACAGAGGGTTTCAGGCATAGAGGAAATACATTTATTAATGCCATACTGTCTGCAGCGAGTGAAGAACACAAGCGTTCTCTGCTTTGCCATTTTCAGGATAATGTGAGGTGCTTTGCTAAAGAAATAATAGATTCTTTGTACTAATTAATTTGAAAACTTCATAATAAAGAAGCGGTGGCCGCTATGATACCAGACGGGACAGAAAACTATTACATTTCATTGCTTCTATTGTTAAGTGAAGACAGAAAAGAAAAAAATCCAACAGATTTGTTTTCCTAGAATGACTTTATAAAGCTCATCGCTTAGCAAAATTGTGTGCAGCAGCAGTACTGTAGAGTCGTCATAATGGACTATGCTGGCACATGTTGGATTTCAATATGTCCAGGAACACCAGCAACAAAGCTACTCGCAGCATCGTCTTATACCGCCCTCTCCATCTGGACCTTTCACTACTTTTAGCATTCTTAACTGGCCACATCATGGAATAGTGTCTACAGGGCTGAGTGAAACACTGTTTTTCTCACGTCCATTGCAGAGATTTTTCTATTGAGGCATTTGAGATTCAACTTTGGGGGTGTGTACATTTTTCCCCTGCATGATGCCTCCTTCTTATGATTGGCCAACATCATGCAGGGGAAAAATGTGTAACCCTCCAAAGTGATAAAAGTAATACACCTCTAGAGGAGGTTAGATATGGCTTTCTGTGTGCAAGATAAGTAATGTCACAGCCCTGTTATCCTCCATGATCTCTGCACCTATTGTGGAGAGTACAAAAGGGGTATTTGTCATTAAACACTTCCCATGGCAGTCAGTATAGGGGAAGGGGAAGTAGAGAAGAGTTAACAGTGCCCTGAGATAGACATTACTAGAGGTGCCAAAATTGAAATCAATCAGGAGGGCAGGGCTGGGTGTCATCACAGAGAAAAAGCCTGTTCCAAGCTTCTGTAGGGGCGTGTTGTTTTTTTTTTTGCCACTGCATGACGCCTCCTGCTTATGATTGGTCAATGTCATACAGGGGAATAGGTACACAACCCCCAGAGTCAAATCTCTAACAACTCCCCCCTTGAGCTTAGCATACATTATCACCTAAACTTTCACACTAATTTTTCCTCAACATAGAAGAGTAATAAAAACTACATTTTATTCAGCTATGCAGCCAATATACCATGATGTGACCAGTTTAACATGATAAAGCTGGTGAAAGGTCCTTTTTAAATAAATGATGCACATTTTACCGATCAGAGTATGCCTGATGGAGTCCAGCCATCTCAGGCCTCATTGCACACAGTAGAATAATTTATAAAAGGCCTGTAAAAAAGCTACATGAAGTTTTAAAGTACTCCTTATGGTGTCAAATGGTACAACCTCTTCTAATGCAGCTGGTTTTAGGGTAAAATATCTCCATCACAAGGAACATGGCAAGATCCCCCTCACTTTTCTCCCCTCACAGTTAAAGAGACCATCAGCACAGAATGATTGTTCAAACCAAGCAAAGGCGCTCAGTGCCTCATGGCGCAGTCAATTATTTAAATACACTTTCTCACCTGCTTATTTTCCCTCAATCTCCACCCTCGTTTTTGATTGACAGCTCTGGCTTCATAGAGCCAGAGAAGGGTGGAGATAGATGGAAAACAAGCACGTAGGAAGGTGCAGCATTTAAGTGATTGGCCACACTGTGAAGCACCGAGCGCCTGTACTTGATCTGAACGGTCATTCTGTGCTGACAGTCCCTTTAAATAAAGTACATTAAAAAAAATATGTACGCCTTCTTTTTAAATTTGAGGCAATTTAATTTTTAGACTATAAGTGCCATAGTACAGTTCCTAAAAAATTTGGAACCAAGAAGTTATACAGCCCACATATAAGGATATGGAAACTGGTGAAACGGTCTAACACCATCATCCATTTAGATAAATATCATTAAAATGATTTAAAGGAGAGACATATATGACAGATTCCCCGTTCCAGCTGGGTGATATATAGATGAACCATTCCCCGTTCCAGCTGGGTAAGATATAAATGAGAAAATAGCAAAAGGCAATGGTACTCACCAGCCAAAGTTTCAAGAAAAATGCACACCAGGACACGGCCGGCCCCCTTTTGTTAGAAGGAGGTAACACAGGTGCAGAATGCTGATGAACAATCACCCTCACCCACTCTCACTGGAGGGGCGATTGCCTAGCACTAAAGCTGCACACAGATGAAACTTGCAGTAGAGTGCAAGTTTCATCTGTGTGCAGTTTTAGTGCTAGGCAATCGCCCCTCCAGTGAGAGTGGGTGAGGGTGATTGTTCATCAGCATTCCGCACCTGTGTTACCTCCTTCTAACAAAAGGGGGCCGGCCGTGTCCTGGTGTGCATTTTTCTTGAAACCTTGGCTGGTGAGTACCATTGCCTTTTGCTATTTTCTAATTTGATTTTGGAATTTTTTAAAAATTCTGTTTATTGTTCTGGCTATGCTGTCTGTTTCTGAGATATAAATGACTGACTCTCCGTTCCAGCGGGCGTCCGGCTGGGTGAGATATAGATGACCGATTCCCCGTTCCAGCGGGCATCCGGCTGGGTGAGATATAGATGACAGGTTCCCCGTTCCAGCAGGCGTCCGGCTGGGTGAGATATAGATGACAGGTTCCCCGTTCCAGCAGGCGTCCGGCTGGGTGAGATATAGATGACCGATTCCCCGTTCCAGCTGATGTCCAGCTGGGTGAAATATAGATGACCGATGGCCCGTTCCAGCTGGCGTCCGGCTGGGTGAGATATAGATGACCTACTCCCTGTTCCAGCTGGCATAAGGCTGGGTGAGATATAGATGACAGATTCCCCGTTCCAGCTGGGTGAGATATAGATGACAGATTCCCCATTCCACCTGGCATCTGACTGGGTGAGATATAGACGACCAATTCCCCATTCCTGCTGGTGTTCGGCTGGGTGCCCACGCTTGCACAAGGCGCTCTATTCACTGCAATGCAAGTTCCGAGTACATGCGAGCAAACGCATCGTAAAGGGTTTGTATCTGAAAAATCGCTAATCTTTCTGTCACCTGCTGGCTTCTCTGATGACAAATGCAAGTGAATTTATGGATCAGTCAAAAAGGATGCACACACTACACTAATGTCAGCCAGTCTAATGTCTGCATATAGGAAATGATCGCTGTGAAATCAAATTTTTTTTTGATCTTGCAGATATGTGTCATCTGGATGGATCTTTACAAGAGTATATATTTTAAAGTAAACTTCCTCTGTAGCAAACAAACAGGACTATTATTTGCTTCTGACATTGTAATTATGTTCTACATAAACTCTGGCTCTGCACCATAGTAAATAACAAAGATAACATATATAAACTCCACAACACATTCCCCTTCAGGATAACAGTCTTGTAAATTCTGTTCCCATCTAATATTCATTTCTGTGCCTCGTGTGACATTTACAATGTTTGTAGTGACTTATGTCAATTTAGTTCCCGTCAATTGTCTTTTTTTTTCAGTGGGGGATATTTTGTTGTAATTCAACCTGCCTGACATTAAAAATCAGCAATGCGTTCACCGTGTCAGCGTAAAAGAAAAAAAAAAAAAAGTATTACGCCGATGGCGGAAATGTGTAAAGATATATCATACTGTGATAGAGCATAAACAAAGATTCATTGCTGGGGATATACAAGTCAACACCTCGGGTTGGTGAATTAAAAACAAATCAGTGTCGGAATAGTTTACAAGGAAGACATTAAACGAGAGACTGGTAGGATCCAAATTGATTTTCTTGTCTCTGTATTAACAGGAGACGGACAGAGAGAATAGATCAAAGTGTGATGTTCCTTTGTTATGTCACAAATGTAATTTCACATAATGTTTCCTCTATAAGTAACACTGTTCTTCCGTCACTTTGCCAAACTTTAAAGCATTGCCATCTCCTTTGACCGGTGTTAAGTTGACCATGAAAGTGAATTTTCTCTCTTGTATTATGCTCACCTACACTGAAATATACTGATTTCATGAATTAGGTAGAGCGTACAATTATAGAAAGCCTTAGAGAAAAATCCTGGGCCAAACAGTCATTGATACATCACAGTGCCCGGAAATAAAATATGACTAACGCGGTCGTGGCTGAGTATTGTGGGTTATGGCGGAGCGTGAACATATAATCATCCAGTCCATAAAATGTCAGCCACCTCATTTATTACAGGCATTAATAGTGTACTGTAAGTTACTCAGTGTGGTCATGGGAGTCCAAATCGATTGAGGCTTCTGACATTGTAACAAGCTACCAAACAAAAATATAGAATTTTTATTTTTCATAAGGTATAGAACATAAATTAGCAGTTTTTTTTTTACATATTTGTGTGCTGACAGCAATGAATGTTTTGGAAAACCCTTACATATGAACCAGGGTCTGAATTTAAAAAGGAACTTATCAGGAGTTTAAGGGTCATCAAACTAATTACATTGCTGGGTAGGATAATAAAAAAAAAACAGTTCAACCGAACCTTATTGGCTGAAAATAGATATTTCACTGAAGAGAAAATCAACTTTCAATCTTTATGTAAATGAGGCCAATTCCTCTGCATTATTCCCAGGATTGAGTCCACCACAAAAGTTTAACTAACGTCTATTCAACGCCACATTATCAGCTACGCCAAATCGACGTCAATCAAGCCATAATCAGCCAGGAAATCGGTGCGGTAGATGTGAATAGGACCACCCTCGATGCTCACAGACTCATTTACATGAACATTTAAACCTGATTTTCTCAGAGACGGAATATCCATTTGAGGCCAGGTATATTTAAACTGTCCATAGTGATGAAACATGGCATGGATAGCAACATCCATCGGACCAATATTAAGCTGGAGGGTTACTGTCAGCCTCACGGTTTTGTGAGTGAATGAGTTATGTTCGTCCCTTCGCTACAGTACCGATAATATATCTCCCATATATATTGGATCAATGCAAACCCCAATATTTATCCCTGACCACTGGCTCCGAAAGGGTTTGGGAGCCATGCTTTGATCAGAGGATGCTTATGCCTGGGAAGTGTACTTCCTCGCCACTGCACGGTTGCTCAATGGTCCTTGGTCCCACTAAGGACAACATCTGCAATGAGTTTGTATGTTCTCCCCGTGTTTGCATGGGTTTCCTCTGGGTTCTCCTATTTCCTCCCACCCACCAAAGCCATACAGATAAGGAATTTAGATTGTGAACCTCAATGGGGACAGTGATGGTGACTGTAAAGCATTGTGGAATATGATGGCGCTATGTACGCAAAGCATAATAAATGAACTTGTCCTTTACTACATTACCAAGCAATTTCATTGGTTAGATGACACCAATGTTCCCGACAGCTTCCCTTTAAGGCTCTAGTATTATAGCTTCCATAAAGATAGGGTATGCTTCTATGATCTGGCTGAGCTGACCGTGCATTGTATAATGGAAGGTAGGCTGGAGGCAGTTCGCAGGGCTTTCATCCAGCCACGGAATACTGACTGGGCCACTGAACTAAGATTCTGCAAATCGATTTGCTCATTTCTAGTAGAAGGGTGCTGCAGGAAAGCTTGAGAGGAGTAAAGGGTGGTTTCTAGCAGATACAAGAGGTGAATGTGAAAAGTAAAGCAGACACTTACTGCCACCTGGTATCATCTCCTCTTATCCTTCAGGTAGTAAAAGTCCCCCTACGCTTTCGATTAAAATTAGTAGAATCAGCCAACCACCTGATGTTTATGACGGGCTTCCCAACTCTCCTCCAACAGATGATATTGGGGGGGGAATCAGGTAGTTAGAATTTCAGTGTCTTTTTTTTTTTTTTTTTTGTTTCAGGAGTTCATTAGAGGAGTCTGGCAGCTGCTTTCCCCTCTCCCCATTGAAAACACATGAACGCTTGGCCAGGCCGAGGGCTCATGTATATGGGCGAGTTGGTAGAGACAGCCGTCTGCTGAATGAACATTCATCCAACAGTTGTCTTTGGGCTGACAGAAGGGAAAAAACAGACGACTGAAGGATCAAACTACACAAAGTTTGCTTGTAGTCCATAAATTTGGACACCGCTTGCATGGGAGCTAAATGCACAAAGCATTGGAATGATAAAAATACTACTTAAGATTCTTTGGGATAAATTAGTATTTTGCCATTACCAAATTACTTTCTAATTAATTTGAGGCTATAACTAATGTTCTTTCCATCAAGGAAAAGCCATCATGTGTACATCAGTTTGAAGCCTAATATAAGACATACTTTCTGAATGTACTAACATACAGTGGTGCGAAAAAGTGTTTGCCCCCTTCCTGATTTCTTATTTTTTGCATGTTTTTCACACTTACCGTATTTTTCAGACTATAAGACGACCCGGACCATAAGACGCACCCCAAATTTTGGGGTGGAATATAGAAAAAAATATATATTTTTATAAGAGGGGGGTCCATTTTATAATCTTAAGTGGTACAATATCCTACCTGGGGGGGCGGTGGAGCGAGGGTCACAGGAGGCATGGTCCTTCAGGAATCCAGTGCTCCAGCAGCGGGAGTTGCGGTGGAACAGGATTGCAGGGCCCTCAGTTCCCTCCCTCAGGAACCTGGCCACTGCAGCAGAAAAGATGGCTGGGGGTCGGGGCCAGTATTTGGCAATTGGGGCCCGCCCGCCTGAGGGCCGGGGCCTGCCGGCGGCAAAGGAGGCGGAGGTGAGGGGCCACAGGTGTCTGGCTGAGGGCCGTGGGTGTCTGGCTGGAGTTGGACTGGATGCGGGCAGTGTCTGGCTGCGGGCCGGGGCGGTGAGCGGCGCAGGTTTCCGGTGTGCGTGGGCATCTTCCTGAAGCTGTGGTCTACAGGAAAATGGCCGTCCGAGCTACAAGTCAGCGCATTCGCCGGCCATTTTCCTGTGGATCACAGCTTCAGGAAGCTTCAGACACCCGCAGCATCTCACCTCCTCCTCCGTTGCTGCCGCCGCCACCGCTACCTTGAAGGAGGGAGATCCCGCTCCACCACCGCCGCAGGTACTCAACGTTCAATTTTCCTCCCAAATTTGGAGGAAAAAAGTGTGTCTTATGGTCCGAAAAATATGGTAAACGTTTCAGATCACAAAACAAATTTAAACATTAGACAAAGATGACACAAGTAAACACAAAATGCAATTTTTAAATTAAGGCTTTTATTAAGGGAAAATGAAATCCAAACCTACAGGGCCCTGTGTGAAAAGGTGATTGCTCCCTAAACCTAATAACTAGTTGGGCCACCCTTAGCAGCAACAACTGCAATCAAGAGTTTGCGATATCTGGCAATGATTCTTTTACAACGCTCTGGAGGAATTTTGGCCCGCTCATCTTTGCAAAATTGTATTTCAGTCACATTGGAGGGCTTCCGAGCATGAAATGCCTTTTCAAGGTCATGCCACAGCATGTCAATAGGATTAAGGTCAGGATGTTGACTAGGCCACTCCAAAGTCTTAATTTTGTTTTTCTTTAGCCATTCTAAGGTGCATTTGCTGGTGTGGTTTGAATCATTGTCCTGCTGCATAACCCAAGTGCGCTTCAGCTAGAGGTCATGAACAGATGCCCGAACATTCTCCTTCAGGATTCTTTGGTAGACAGCAGAATTCATGGTTCCATTTCGCACAGAAGGTCTTCTAGGTCCTGAAGCAGCAAAACAGCCCCAGACCATCACACTACATGAACACTGACCTTAACTGAGGCCTGCACTTCTTTGGATGTTGTTGTGGGGTCTTTTGTGATCTCTTGGATGAGTCGTCGCTGCGCTCTTGGGGTAATTATGGTCGGCCGGCCACTCCTGGTAAGGTTCACCACTGTTACATGTTTTTGCAATTAATGGATAATGGTTTGACTGTGGTTTTCTAGAGTCGTAGAGCTTTAGAAATGGCTTTATAACCTTTAACAGTCTGATAGATCTCTATTACTTTGTTCCTGAATTTCTTTGGATCACAGCATGATGTCTAGCTTTTGAGGATCTTTTGGTCTACTTCACCTTGCCAGGCAGATCTTATTTAAGTTATTTCTTGATTGATAACAGGTGTGGCAGTAATCAGGCCTGTGTGTGACTAAGGAAATTGAACTCAGATTCCCAAAGAGGTGATAAACCACAGTTAATTTATGTTTTAAGGGGGAGTAGGGAATCACTTTTTCACATAGAGCCATATAGGTTTGGATATCTTTTTCCCTTAATAATGAAGACCTTCATTTAAAAACTGCATTCTGTGATTACTTGTGTTATCTTTGTCTAATATTTCAATTTGTTTTGTGATCGGAAACATTTAAGTGTGAAAAACATGCAAAAGAATAAGAAATCAGGAAGGGGGCAAACACTTTTCACACCACTGTATATTTAGAAAATATCCAGTCCTGCCCTCCAATCCTGACTAAAGTCTCCCAGAATGCTTACCTCCAGCTGAGCTCTGCGCTCAGCAATCACTCTCTCATCTTTGTTTCCAAAAAGTTTCTTTGGCGGAAATTCTAAGGTATTAAGCTGCAAAAAAAGAAAAAAAATCATCAATAAACATTCTGAAAAATATTAGAACTTTATTTTAAATTACACTTTGGAATAACAAAAAAAAAATAAAGTTAACAGACATGACAGTTCAGTGGTGTTCGCAAAGTTTAATATGTCCCTTAGCATTGTCGCTAATCATGTGCCATCCTGGTATGGTCACAGTCTATCTTTTATAGGTTCTCTTACATCAAAACGTCTCAATAGCATAAAGCAATTTTGGGAAGTTGAAGGTTCTCAGTGTGAATGTGGAGGTTAAAAGCTACAGATGTTGCTTGGCACTATTATGCCAACATGAAACAGAATCTTTATAAGATGTTTCTAGTTATTCGCAGATTTTATGCTACAAAGAATCCAGGATGTCTTTAAAGCACATAAAATAATAAAATGATACGATTCCCATCTCCTTGAGGTGAAGATGCCATGAGTTCGACATATAAAAAATGTTTAATTAATCTCAACTACTGCGGCAAAATGTTGCTAATGTGCAGTTGCTCCTAAAGGGGCTGTCAACTAATCGAACAACTCCTTCCGAATCCCTATATTAAACTACCCCCTAAGTAAAAAAAAATAACAGCTAAACTCACCTCCGAAGCCAAAGTTGTTCCAGCAATGGCTCTCCCGGGGATTCTGTGACATTGTATGTTACACAATCTGTGCGGCCAATCAGCAGCTGCAGCTCTCACTTCCTCTGGATGTCAATTACGTCCATAGGAGAGCAGAGTGATCTCCAGGAGAGCCAGTGTCGACATGGCTGGAGCAGCACCAGAATTGGAGACAAGTATAGATATTTTACCAGGGGTAAACATAAGGATATATAAGGGGATGTCAGAGTAGTGGCCAACCCCTTTAATTCACAGAGCCCGTCAATGTGTAACTTAAGTCGAGGCAACACTGGTAATTGAACTCACATTGCTCATGGTTTTCTCCTTTCAGTCATTTTTAGTTGGAACCTTCAGTTATAATCAGACTAATAAATTTAGCTTCTACAGCCTCTATGTATCACAGTACACAGCTGGCTACAGAATGAGTTTACGGTGAATCATTATTGAGTTTGTCTGACAGCAGGGTCTGTAATCCATTCAAAGGGTCTTCTCAAGTTTGAAAGCTATCACCTATTCATGAGATAGGGGACAACTTTCTGATCGCTAGAGTTCTATTATCTGAATGCCCCCAGCGATTCCGAAAACCAGGGCTCTAAAGAGCTCTGTAGGACTTGAGCTACCACTATTGATTCTAATGGGAGTACTGCAGATCAGCCGAATGCAGCGATTGGAAATCTCTTGCTGTCACATTAGGGGCTTATTCATTCACGTGACAGTATTTTCAGTCCGAGTACCGTCAATAAAAAAAACAAACCATACTCGGACCAATGTTATTCAATGGGGCGGTGTTGTAGACAAGCAATTTTTTGGAAAGACCGAATCTGCGCGTGGAAAATAAAATAAATTGTACCATGCACTAGTTTCTCCCGTAAATCGGATGACACTCGTCCATTCAAGTCTATGGGTGCGTAAATAAAAAAAAATCGGATACCATACAGACCTACAGTAGAGCATAAATTTTTTGCAGATACATTGCAATTCTGTAACATAAGTAACTATAAATGGTCTTGTAAATGATTAATAGCTTCGGCTGTAAAAACAGATTACATACAGACTGCACACAGATGACAAGTGAGAAAAAAAATAGTCTGAGTTTTCTAGATAAAACTCTGGTGATTTTTTTATCCGGTCATGTGAAACTGGCCTAAGAGTGAATGGAGGGACAGCGTTCCATTCACAAGGAACATTATCCCTACTCTCCTTTCAAACTTGAGAATACCCCTTTTACAGTTACTTCAAAGTTGACCTTTAAAACTGGTTACAAAAAAAATGTCATATGAGGTCACTAACAGATTCACTGTTTAGGATCGCTCCTGAAGACTGACAGGCTGGACCCTCGGCATGGCTACGCCGCTGGTCCAAACAAGGGCTGTGGAGTCGGTAAGCCAAACCTCCGACTCCTCAATTTCCATGACTCCGACTCCCTCATACATGGCTCGTGTGTAAGTGATAAACTTACTGTAGCACAGATTAATCTCAGCTAAAAGTCTAGACCCTTAGATCAGGAATAAGACAGAGGACATTTCATAACTTCCTCAAATTCTTATGAAAAAAATATTCCCCACAAACTGCATTGAACTACTGCACCCAATTTATTATATACTTTAGGAGTTGGTCCATTTAATACCGACTCCACCAAAATGGACACAGACTCTGACTCCACGACTCCGACTCCACAGCACTGGTCCAAACTGAGTGTGCATAGATGCTGCTAGCAGAGGCTACGTCGCCTCTGCACAATTGCTAGTGCACCTTGTGTATTTAACTAGCCAATCAGAAAATGAAGGGTAGCCAGTAACAAGGGCAACAAGCTAAAAACTATAGAAATAAAAATCCCTCTTCTCTAGAGAACAGAGGATTTTTAACACTAGAACTACTGATGGAGTAATTTTGACTCCTTTCGTTTTTTATTTCTCTTCTGTGACTACATTTTTCAGAATTCCGGCTTGAAACTCGGTGACTTTTCCTCAAATATGATGTGAAAAAAGATTTTGTGAGAATAAATAATTTTGGTGAAAAATTTGCGCTTTTTTTCAAAATTTACCAAGAACTACTGAAGGGAGTCATTTTGACTCCCTACTATATTTTGAGGTCCTTTTGTCACTAAATGTTGCTATAAAGTTTTGTGCATAATTTTTTCACTCTGTCTTATTTACCCTGATGTTCATATAGATGTAGTTCAATTTACATGTCAACTTTTCACATTTTCCTTGTGTTTTACCTGCTTGTATTACTGTGTAATGCTGAACAAAATAGCTTGTTTACTCTAGGCTCTTATCTTATGCTAATGAAGGGTGGTGTTTTTCTAAGGTCCTAGCAGGAGACAGTATTCTGGATAGTAACTTTACTTTCAGTTCAGCTGAAGAGACAAAGAGAACAGACGCAGACATACGAGCTCTGAAGACTCATACAGGTATGAATTGTTATGAAATAGTTTAGGTGTCTGTCAACTGATTCAGCCCACCTACTTTTGAAGGTGGCAGAACAGTTATTATTTCTTTTAGTTTTCATTTCATTTCTATTTTTCAGCAGGGAACTATATAGAATTATGGAATTTGTGAGGAATATGGAGAGAAGACGTTTGATAAAGTCTCAGGATATTCTGGCTACTTTGCAATCCATACCGGAGGATGAATCGGAATCCGAATTGCAGGAACATGTATTTGATTCTGACAGTGATGAAGATTTCATTCCTCAGAACATATCAAGTGAATCTGAAGACTCAGAAGGAACAAATCCAGAAGGTAAGTAGTTATGTGTATTTATTTGTTCTTCCACACACTGAGTTAGGGCCTGTGCATACTAGCAGAATTCTGGCTGAATAGCCATCTGGATATTCTTGCCGCAATACAGGCCGTACCTGCCCGCTCATGCCTGAAGCTCCGCTCCGAACCCCGGGCTGGAGCCGCTGTCAGGGACAGAGCAGCGCTTGCTTACGCGCGAGCACGGCTCCGTCCCAGACAGCGGCTCCAGCCCGGGGTTCGGAGCGGAGCTTCAGGTATGAAACTCCGCTCTGTACCTGAGCGGGCAGGTACGGGCCGGATTGTGGTGAGAATATCCGGTCGGATATTCCGCCGCTAATCCAGCCAGTGTGCACGGACCCTTACAAAACAAAAATTCTAAATATTCATCAACTTTTTTACAGATATTCCAAGGACATCAACTGGGGATCGGGCTCATGCAGTTATGTTGCCTCGTGACCATCCTCCTGGTCGTGGACAGAAAAAATCAGCAAAACGTCCCAGAAATGAAAGAACAACAGATAACGATGGCGGCGAAGGTAATGCAACAACAAACACCAGAGAAGGCGAATCTGAAGGAATACTAGTTTCAGTGGATGGTATTCAATGGAAACCTGTTGAAATTGGAGAACACTTGCCTGGTAGGCGTGACAGCCAAAATATTCTTCGAGAAGCACCTGGCCCTACAGGATACGCCAGAAGAAATATCATTATCGATAGTCCTTTGAGCGCATGGCGTTTATTTTTTGATTCATATATATTGACACATATAAAGAACTGTACGCTTGCAGAAGCATGCAGGAACAATAATTTACAGTTTACTCTATCTGATGAGGAGCTAGATGCATTCATTGCGATATTCTATGCTCGTGGAATATCTGGCACGAACCGTCACTCGATTAGCAGTATTTGGTGTAATGACTGGGGAATACCGTTTTGCAAAGCGACAATGTCTAGGGACCGCTTTGTTGAAATTATGAGGTTTCTCAGATTTGATGAGAAATCTACTCGATCGGAGAGACTGCAAACGGACAAGTTTGCTCTATTTTCTACTGTGTGGGACAGGTTTATTGAAAATTGTATTGCGTGTTACAAACCTGGCCCATACATAACGGTGGATGAGCAACTTTTCCCAAGCAAAACTAGGTGTCCATTCACGCAGTACATGCCTTCCAAACCAGATAAATATGGCCACAAATATTGGCTAGCTGTTGATAAGAGGAGCAAATATCTGGCAAATGGCTTCCCTTATCTAGGCAAAGATGACACACGCCGTGCTGAGGACCGTTTAGCTGACCATGTGGTAATGAAGTTATTGGACCCGTTTTTGAAAAAAGGTCGCAATGTTACAACCGATAATTATTTTACTTCAGTAAAATTAGCTAAACAGCTAAAAAGCAAAGGAACAACCATCGTGGGAACACTGAACAAGATAAGGCGAGAAGTGCCTAAAGAAATAAAATCCATGAAAGAGGACTTGTACAACACTAAAGTGTTTAGAAATGAAGACAATTTTACACTTACAGCATATCAAGGAAAGCCCAACAAAAATGTTGTCATTTTGAGTTCCGTCCATCCAGATGTTGTTGTTGCGTCTGATTCCGCTAAAAAAACTCCAGAAACGGTAAAGTTTTACAATGAAACAAAATATGGAGTAGATGTAGTGGATCAGATGGCACGAAAATATACCACACGAACATGCACAAGGAGATGGAGTGTTCATGCATTTGAAAATGCCTTAGACTTTGCGGGTATAAATGCATGGATAATATTCAAGGAGATTACCCACCAAAAAATGTCACGCAAGGCATTTTTGCAAACGCTTGTGAGAGAGTTGAGTGGTCCTTATGTCACAGATAGGGAAAAGGGTTCCACGTCCCAAGTTTCTACATGCTCAGAAGTGCTGGTTCAAACAAAATTTTGCCAGATCAAAGAAAAGTGCAAGAAAAATAGATCTGTCGGAAATTGTAAGACTTGTGGTAAGTCTTTGTGTGGGCAATGTACTGCCATAAATCAAAGGCAATGCCTAAAATGCGAAACACCAAATGTTTAGAAGGTGAATTCTGCGCCATATTTTCATTTTTATGCTCCTCCACCTACATTTTCTCTGCTTTTTGTTCTTCAGTTGTTGTTTATATGTGTGCACTTGAATAAAAAAAAATGTTTGAAAAACATCTATTATAATTATTGTTATTTTCTGTAGAAAAATAAGAAAAGCAGAAAAAAAAACAATCAAAAGCATTACTGTTGGATCTCACAATAATAATACATTACAAAAAATATAATTATTAATAAATAACCACAAATGAAACTCTAAAAATAAACGAAAACAAGCAAGGAGTCAAAATGACTCCTTTCAGTAGTTCTAGGCAGGGTCACGAGTCCAGTAGTCCTAGTGTTAAGAAGTGAATTGCAAAATTGTTTGTTTTTACTTTACATTTAAACTGCAGGCCTAACAAAGATCCATACTTAGAGTCAGGTAATATGCCCCTCTCCCCCATGCTCGCACAGGGAACAGTCTCTAGACATAGAGGAGGAGGGCAGAGAAACTCACTCTCTGAGTACAGATCTTACCTAGATCTCCAGTTCAATTATGCAAATAAAACAAAATGAACTTAGGCAGACAAGCCAGCATTTTAAGAATGGTGATAAAGCTAGAAGGAAGCAAAATAAAGTAATGATGTATATTACAAAGCCTGATCAATGATTAAAAAAAAACGTTAAGCTACACTTTAAAGGGAACCTTTCAGGTTCTACGTGCAGTCCGATTTGTGGACAGTATGACAGCAGAATGATGGGAGGAGATTCAGTATAACTTTTAATTTACTCAAAATCCCTGGTGCTTGTATGCAGATAAGTCCAGTAGGCGGTACTACTCAGATTCTCCGCTTTCTCTGTATGCACAGTCATACCGGGAGACTGCCAATCACTGATTAGGACCGCCCACTGGACTCTATACATAGAAACACCAGGGATTTGAATTAATAACATGCAAGGTTTAATCAAACTTCCCGCAAAAAGTGTATATAGATATGATCAGCTCCTCTTACTTTATGACATCCTTCCTACAGATCAGATGCCATTTTCAACATGCCAGGTCCCGGTCCCCTTAAACACAATTTGGTACCACCTCCATTGGCTCAGTATGCCACTCAAGCAATATCCTGTATGCTAAAATTACTTTGACCGGAATAGAATAAAATATGTAAATAGAGTGATGGGTCATTTTTAAATGATACTAATAAATGTAAAGTACAAATGCACAGGCAACCAGCACTGCAGCGACTCAGTCCTTGTGCAGAGACTCCAGAAGCTCGACCTCATCAGCTGGAGCAATCGACCTTACCATCGGGTGCAACTCCCTCCAGAAACAAAGTAAGTCACAATTCATACATGAAAAAAGCGAGGTGGCACACTGATGTAATAAAATCTTCTTTTATTCCATTTCCATTTTCCGCAAAAGGCGCCACTTCCCTGCATTTTTAATGGAAATGGAATAAAAGAAGATTTTATTACATCGGTGTGCCACCTCGCTTTTTTCATGTATGAATAATAAATGTAAAGATAACACTGACAAAATCAGCCAAACATGAATACCGTACAAAGAAAAGTAACACTGATTAAAACTGTCAATATAAATGGCTATTTGCATTAAAAAAAAAAGTGAAAGGAAGAAAATAAGATTGATGCTCGAGATCAACATGCAAGGGATTTCCGTTGGCTGATGGTCTCCGGGCATGGAGAAGTATAGTAAATTTGATAAAGAGTGTTGGTGTAAAGTTAATGAGGGCTAAAATTAAACATGTACTGGAGAGATAAATCACTGGTAGATGTGCGTAATTAGAGTTACAACACATCATATATTCCCTTATAGTGCTCCATGTTAATGGCTAATAAAATGAAGGCAAAGCACAAAGGGCAATGGACAGAAGGCAAACTAAATTATTTCAAGTGAGGGGAAAAGGTGAGGAAAACAAGCAAGAGTAGGAGGTAGAAAGGATCAATAAATGAGGGACAGATGAAGACATTATTTATAGAACTGTTCGAAGAAGAGGAGGTGTTAATTTCCACAGCACAGCCTGGGAGAGTGTCTAACAAGCAGCATCTCTCACCGGCAGACTCAAGCCAACTAAGTATTAGCATACGTTAAAGGGTTTATCCAAGAAGTTTTTTTCTCTATGGGCCTAAAAACTAATAGTAAGTTGGTTACTAACAAATCTAACATACTAGGTATTACTATCATCAAGACTCTTCTTCTAGCAGAGACAACTATTTAAAGGGGATGTCGCCCCATTTCACAACACAAAGTAAATACAAAACAGGTCTCTTAGACCCAATGAGCATGCTGTAATAACTTTGGAAAAAAAAAAGGTTGTATAGTCACTTCTTTATGCAAGATTCGGTCGCTCTCTGTCCTCCCAGCTTGATTGACAGCTCCTCAGTGTCCCTCCTCCCTGCTGGTATCTCACGCCACTCAGTACAGGCTGCAGCTATCAGTCAGGGTGGGTGGGTGGAGATTGAATATACATGGACTCATGAGTAGAGATGAGCAAACATGAACTGTGAAGTTCGGGGTTCGTACCAGAATAGTGTCCAGTGTAGAAATCCAAACACTGACTTCTCCCAGAAGTCAGTTTTAGTGTGGAGAGCGAGAGACCGCCTCCTAGCCTTTACTACGATAATTTTACAGCAAAGTTCGGGTCCCCATTGACTTGTCTGGGGTTCGGGTACAGTTCTGGTACCTGAACCGAATGGTCGAATGCGACAAACCCACATCCACGGGTCCACTCATCCCTACTCATTAGCTGGATTTATTAAAAGCTAATCTAAAAACAGTATTATAAGCATGCTGCCT
The DNA here is from genome assembly GCF_046119375.1 of Phyllobates terribilis. NCBI lineage: Eukaryota > Metazoa > Chordata > Amphibia > Anura > Dendrobatidae > Phyllobates > Phyllobates terribilis. The sequence continues at coordinate 756,821,829 of NW_027362763.1, read as the reverse complement.
TGGGTTTTCAGTGTAAGCACACCTGCCTTATCAGGTCTAAGAGACTGATTGTTGTAATGCATACACTTCGGAAATCTGGAGACCGATTCACTTTAAAATGATGCATTACAAAGGTACTTTCAGTGAAAGGATTTTATGTCAAAACATTATTTTTAAAGCAAAGTTGACATAATGGAATATTCTCACCATCTGAACACCCAGATAAATTGTATCCATCATTCAGACAATTAATATTAACTATATCGAAAAAGTTTCTAAACACAACTTAATCAGCCAGTGTAGAAAATGAAATGTTAATTTGTCCCATTAAAGGGGAGATCATTTAACAACCACCTAAAAATTCATAAAATAACTTGAACCATTAACCACTGAGAGGGTGGATATGATGGAGGACACCTAGGGGACTGGCAATATGAAGATCTGCAATGCTATACATGATTTATCTGTAAAAAACACAAGAGAGGCTAAAGGCAATAAACCACCGTAACGGAGACAAGCGTATACACAGAAAAAGTGGTCAGCAGTTTTGGGTGCTGTAATTAGTGTACATGATAGATCAACTCATTAGGGCAATTTCATCGTGCATTATTAACAAAGTAAAGTGAGATCTCACAAATCTCAATGAACGGTACTGCACCATCCGTGGTTCAGCAATATATTCTACTTATCTGGATTAACCATGTACACACAGAAAAATAGTACTGGAGAACAATCTATCACTAGATTATTACACTCCGGATGTAAAAATAATACAACACTAGGTTTATGAATGAGAAACACAAAAGGACATGATCTTTTATTTGAAGAATAACTTAATTTTCTCACATGGTGTATGGGAAGTAATTTATAGGGTGACATGGGAACTGGAGATGTCCTGCTCTGTGCTATGGCCTTTGTCTTATCGCCACTCTACTCATTCAGGTTATGGCATTAAAGTGAACATGTCATGTGAACGCGTTGGGATTTCAGTCACAAGGGTGGCGTTGGCGCGGGTACAGTCACCGCTCTGTGTGTAGAGAGCAGTAGCTGTAACTGCACCTCCGGCACTGACCGAGCTCGGATGAGTAGAGCGACAGCGATAAGGCAAAGGCCATAGAACAGAGCAGGACATCTCTAGTTCCCCTGTCACCCTACAAGTTACTTCCCATATACCACCTCCCCGTGACAGAAACCTGAAGGTTACCGGGTGGAGTAAAGCTCCTTTCCTATCGGCAGTGGGATTCTAAGTGATGGTGCTGATGCCAGACATGTTCAAAACGCTATTAACCTGCATATTAACCTCATGTCTGCAGGTTAATAGTGTTTTTTTAAATGTGACAGGTTCCCTTCAACTTTCTAAGGCAAACTAACCCCAAAGATGATATCAGGCAGGTGCTATTTTAAAGAAAAGTTGTCCTCACATGACTAGCCTGCTTATTGCCCTTCATACCCTGTCCTGACTTATGTTCCTTGTTTAATATTGTCCCTGGCTTTAAAGAGAATCTGTCAGTAGGAGCAATCCTCCTAAGCCGTCTTATTTCAGGGAAATACAAATTTTTACTATATGTAAATTAGCTGGTCCAGGGGGACACTGATCTGCATGAGAATCTGCCTCTGGGGATTATTTTACATGAAGGAGGTGTTACTAGTGTGATGTGTAATGGCCGCTCTCTACTCTCCTGATCTCACTGCAGAGCTGTGTATGATTATACCTGACACATCTGCAGGTTCCCCTCAGCTTCAGCTTCCAGCTCACAGGCAGCAGGTTTGCAATATTGTTGCAATACAGCAAAGTTCAGAGAGCTGCAGAAAATGTGTTTTTAAGGAGACAAAGTTCAGTTCTCCTGTTCTATGTTATTAACTTGTCTCACACTGGTAACTCCTCCTTTTATTTAAAATAATCTCTGGAGGCAGATTCTCATGCAGATCAATGTGCGGCCCATAGCCTGGAACAGCTCATTTGCACAAAAGAAAAACATGGATTTCTTGATCCCTTGAGATCGCAGATATTAAGGTATCATTTTAATCAGCTTTCTATGATCTACATGCCCATATAGTCCGCTTAGTTCAGAGGTGATCCTACTGACAGATTCTCTTTAACTACTAATTGTCCCTGATCTTTATCTATGCCTTGTTTCTAGATATCACCCTCCGTCCTACCTTTGGGATGTTCATTTGTCGCTCTATTAAAGGGTCTGACTCTTGACTTCATCCTGACCATGTTCCTATCTTTTCATTTGGCTTGTTGTATCGAGACCATGGACTTGGTGATGACCCTTAGCTCTGTTCTTTACTGTGATACTAATGCCAATCCGTGACTATTCTGGGGACAGAAACAAAGGGATCTTCATGCAATACTTTGGGAAGGAGGGGAATTAGGGAAACTCGCAAAATCTGTCACCCCCTTATCTTCCAGTTTAGCCTGTCCAGCCTGAATAAAAATATCACATTTTCAGTATTGACCATAATCATGAATGTACAGCAGCAATATATTCCACTGTATCATACATAAAATGTTCTCTCATTGATCACTGCCCAACGGAAGCCTACTATGAATTTACTCTAGGTGGAGCATTAATTTCAGAACTAAAATTGGCCATACACAATGGATACAAGTTGTTGGGGAATAAGAAATATTCCTACTAGAGATGTGCTTAAAGATTTTCACTACTTAGGTGTAGTGTTCACTTTGGTACTTAGTGGTAGCCATTCCATATCAGTGTTAAAGAAGTTGGCCACAACTTTTTATTATGCCCCCAATGTATCCCCCTGGGGCCCATAAGTGTCTTTGTAATTACCTTCTGTTGCAGGTTCTGCCTGTGAGCGGCGCTATCATAGGCCGCTCACAGGCATCACGTGACCTCGCGCTGACGTCACGACAAGTGAGGCGTGACTCAGCGCTGGGGTCCCCGCGGTGGCTGCTGGGTTGTGGGGGGTTTTTTCCCGCATCACACCCAGCATCCACAGTGCGCTTTCCCAATGAATGGGGAGAGAGAGTGCGCGCGGTGGATGCTGGGTGTAACGTGCGGGTTAACCCCGCCCACAACGCAGCATCCACAGGTGCAATGGGGAAGAGGGACCCTCTGCTGCAGCCTAGACTTGTCGTGATGTCAGCGGATGTCAGAGCCGGCTGCAGCCGGGGGTCACTTGATGCCTGTGAGCGGCCAACGATTGCGCCGCTCACAGGCAGAACCTGCAACAGAAGGTAATTACAAAGACACTTATGGGCCCCGGGGGAATACATTGGGGAGGGTATAATAAATGATGGGCAACCCCCTTTAACTTCTACCTATATTCTTGAGTACAAAAATCTACACCAGACCAGGGTAGTGCAAATTTAGTTTGCACCCGAATTTGAAATGCCGAACAAATAAGTTCAACACCACTCTCTATTACTTAATTTTTAGTTCTCATGGAAGGTGTCTGGAAGCAGCTTATTTCCTTTCGCACAGTGAAAAAAAAGCAAATGGATGGGTATCCATGATTGCTTTCAGGTAAGCAAAAATGGCTGTATCCTAAACTTGCTTTACCAACAATTACCTAGAGTGGATAGCCAAGCTAAAAATTTATAGTGTCATTTAGTAGAATGTGAAAGAAAGAACATGGCGTGTGCAAAAAACAATTCGGAAAAGATAAACAAAAATGGCTAAAAGCAGCTTCAAAAGGTGCCAAAACATATAATATGAAAAGGACATAGTGCAGAAAAATACCATACAAAATGAAGAATACAAAGATAACCAAGATCATGTAAACGCTATGCAGAAAAGATATATCACTTGGGTAAAATCGGCTGTGGAGCCAGGAAGCCAAGGTTACGGACCTCTATTCATCTACACTCCGATGCCTTCATAAACAGCTAACATTTCATAATAACTATTATTGTAATACAATGGTAACATTGCTATTTTTTTTTACAAAGAGGAACCTTAGACTGATGCAACATAAAAAAAATGTATTTTATTACCATTTTTTAAAGGTGTCTAAATTCTGATGAAGATTAACAAATTATCATTAGTGTTGAGCGAGCACTAAAATGCTCGGGTGCTCGAAGCTCGGGCCGAGCTCACTGTGATACTCGGGTGCTCGACCCGAGCAACGAGCCCAATGTTAGTCTATGGGAGACCCGAGCATTTTTGCGGCGGCACCCCCCGGCAGTCTGTAGAAAGCCTAAAAAGTTCCCAAAACGATAGTGACAGTGCTCAAAAGACATGGGGATCGCCCCAGGAAGCATTTCTGACCCCCAGGTCACTGCTGTCAACAACGTGTTCAGAGGTATTAAGCCACTTTTAAGGGCTCACAATAAAACGTTCAAAAACGAAACTGAAACGGTTTTCCTGTGAAATATGTTAAGGAATTTCCTTTAAAGGGTAAAGACTTGTGTATAAGGTAAAATAAATAACCAAAAACAAAAATACTCCTCTACACCTTGGGCTATGTTCACAAGTAGCATTTTTTATGCGTTTTTGCACTTTAGTATTGCTTTCAACTGTGACAAATGCATTCACCGGGAAATGTCATTTTAACATTTTACAATCTTATCTGGCCATGTGCTGTATGACACATGCATACAGTGCTCAAAAGACATGGGAACAGCATGGGGAAGACCCCTGGAAGCATCTCTGACACCCAGGTCACTGCCTAAAAGTGTGCCCATCAGAAGTGATCTTTGCCGCATCAGAAGATGCAGACTTGCAACTATCCCCCTGCAAGTCCTTGTCCCAAGGCAGTGTTCAATTGTACCTCCCCCATTCCTTGCAATGAAAGAGCAAATATGCAGCCAACCACCCACCCACCCGCAGGCTGCAATACTATACTGCTAGCTTGCACTTGAAATGGGGCCTTTTAGTTTGGAGGAGGCCGAAGCTGGCCACTACCTCACGGCTGCTTCAGCAGCGAGGTATCCATACTCAGTCCCCAGCCGCACGGCGGCTGGGTGTCCACGCTCGGTCCCCAGCCGCCAGGGGCGGCTGGTTGTCCATGCTCGGTCCCCAGCCGCCCTGCGGCCGGGTGTCCACACACGGTCCCCAGCCACCTGGGGGCGGCCAGGTGTCCATAAACGGTCCCCAGCCGCCCCTACTTCTCCTGGGAACTTCCCCCACACTTATTAGCCTGGCCTGCTTTAGGGCAGCATTGAACGAGCCCACCAGAGAACCAGACTCCTCCGGTGGGCCCTGGCTTCTCCATCAGGGGAGTTGAGAGTGCCAAGGTGAGGAGCATGATGATGATGATAGAAGTTAGCATCTGCTTTGTTTTCTTGGAATGCAAGCGCATGTATGTAGTAGCGGCTAGGCCTGAGGTGGTCAGCGTTTTGGCGCATACCCTACCTCCTCCGAGGATTGCTGGGTGTTTTCCTGCTACTATCCCAGTTCTATGACTCCCGTTAAAACAAAGCTTCAGGTGATAAATGATGGATGAGGTGGTGGCAAAGGAGAAAGAGCATGAGGAACAGGGACCATTCACATCAATATCAGGCCAGTCAACCACACATGCCTTGAAGGATATGTTTCTGTACCAAAAGGAAGCGGTTCGGCTACACAGTTAGGCTATGTGCCCACGATGCAGAAATGAAGCAGAAAATTTCTGCAGCATTTCTGCATCTCCCTGGTAGAAAAAACGCATGCAGATTGCGCATGCGTTTTTCCTGCGGAATACATGTGGATTCACATGCGTTAACGCATGTGTTTCCGCATGCGGACTGACAAGCACTTTCCAGGCGATAGCATCACTTGGAAAGTGCTTGACAACTAGGTCACACTATATAAATCCATGCAAACGGCATGGATTTATATAGTGTGACCGTAAAAATAAAAAAATAAAGCTATACTTACCCACGATGCCCCGCCGCGTGTGCTGTCGCGCTCGTCCTGGCTTCTTCCGGGTTGCCGGCATATCGCGAGACAGCCTGCGGTCACATGACAGCGACGTCATCTCAGGTCCTGGAAGGAGAAGCGCTGCAGGGGCCGCCGGACAGGTGAATATAAACTTTATTATTATTTTATTCTTTTTTTTACAGGTACAATGGTACCCAGGTCTGAATGAGAGTCTTCTCTCCTCCAGAACTGGGTACCATCCGCACCTTGAACCGCATATAATCCGAGTGTAAAAACGTACAGACACGGACTATATGTGTCTCAATGCAAGTCAATGGCGGACATTCCGCTGAGCTTCCGCAAAATTAATGAACATGCTGCGGATTTATGAGCGCTGCAGAAACGCTGCGGAAAAATCCGCATCATGTGCATTGACATTGCGGAATGCCATTGGGGACCATGGGGTGCGGATTACCAAGCGTTTTTGATGCGGAAATTCCGCAGCGGAAACGCATGAAAAACGCATCGTGGGCACGCAGCCTTATAGGGCATACAGTGAGTGCAATCCCTACCAAAAATTTCGAGGCACTCCAATGCCCCTTGTAAGTGACATGGAGGTCAGAGGGCCTTAACTAAACCGTTTTTTTCCATTTATAGCAACTGGGTCTCCTGTACACTGTTGGCCTAAGCAGTGAATGGAAGTCTTTCCAAAAATTATGAGGAACTGCAATGCCCCTTGAAACAGACGTGGATTACAGCGTACTAAAAACCTTCTACCCATTATTGGGGAGTGGGTCTCCCTTAGTTTTCGCCTTTGCATTGAAAAGCAAAAGATGACTAAAATTAGGAGGAAATGCAATGCCCGTTGGAAGAGTCGTGGAGGTTACAGGTAATTAAAAACAACATTTCAATGCTCCTTGGAAGAGCTGTGGAGTTCAGAGTGGTTTAAGAAGACGGTTTTAATGCCCCTTTGTAGAGACGTGGAGGTCACAGTGGTTTAACAAGACGGTTTTAATGCCCCTTGGAAAGGTGGAGGAGGTCGCAGTAGCTTAAGAAGACGGTTTTAATGCCGCTTACAAGAGCCATACAGTAAAGCATCTTAAAAACATTATTCCCATTATTGGGGAGTGGGTCTCCCATAGTCTCAGCTTATGCCTTCCAAGCAAACGCTGCCAAAAATTAGGACGGAGGAAATTGCAATGCCCCTTACAAGAGCCATGCAGTAGAGCATATTGCAAACATTATTCCCATTATTGGAGAGTGGGTCTCCCATAGTCTTTGCTTATGCCTTCCAAGCAAAAGCTGCCAAAAATTAGGACGGAAGAACTTGCAATGCCCCTTACAAGAGCCATGCAGTACAGCATATTACAAACATTATTCCCCTTATTGGGGAGTGGGTCTCCCATAGTCTTTGCTTATGCCTTCCAAGCAAAAGCTGCCAAAAATTAGGAGGAAATGCAATGTCCCTTGGAAGAGCTGTGGAGTTCAGAGTGGTTTAACAAGCTGCTTTTAATGCCCCTTAGAAGAGACGTGGAGGTCCCAGTAGCTTAACAAGACGGTTTTAATGCCCCTCGGAAGAGACGTGGAGGTCGCAGTAGCTTAAAAAGATGGTTTTAATGCCCCTCGGAAGAGACGTGGAGGTCACAGTAGCTTAACAAGACGGTTATAATGCCCCTTGGAAGAGACGTGGAGGTCGCAGTAGCTTAACAAGATGGTTTTAATGCCCCTTGAAAGAGACGTGGAGGTCGCAGTAGCTTAACAAGACGGTTTTAATGCCCCTTGGAAAAGTGGTGGAGGTCACAGTAGCTTAACAAGACGGTTTTAATGCCCCTCGGAAGAGAGGTGGAAGTCACAGTAGCTTAACAAGACAGTTTTAATGACCCTTGGAAAAGTGGTGGAGGTCACAGTAGCTTAGCAAGACGGTTTTAATGCCCCTCGGAAGAGAGGTGGAGGTCGCAGTAGCTTAACGAGACGGATTTAATGCCCCTTGGAAGAGACGTGGAGGTCACAGTAGCTTAACAAGACGGTTTTAATGACCCTTACAAGAACCATACAGTACAGCATCTTAAAAACATTATTCCCATAATTGGGGAGTGGGTCTCCCATAGTCTTTGCTTATGGCTTCCAAGCAAAAGCTGCCAAAAATAAGGACGGAGGAACTTGCAATAATGGCAACACGGACCACGGTCGAAATGAGGAAGCGTATACCCATGTGTGGGTGTGAAGAGGTGCATGTGAATACACCTCCCGAAATAACACAGTGGATTTGACTTTATGGTTCTTTATGCTACTCTGTCATTTGGTGGTGATGAGAAGTCTGGCCCAATCCAGCCCTTGTTCATTTTGATAAGGGTCAGCTTGTCAGCATTGTCAGTTGACAGGCGAGTGCGCTTATCAGTTATAATTCCCCCAGCAGCACTAAAAACACGCTCCGATAACAAGCTAGCGGCAGGACAGGCCAGGACCTCCAAGGCGTACAGAGCAAGTTCATTCCAAGTGTCCAGCTTTGATATCCAAAAATTAAAAGGCACAGAGGAATCACGGAGGACGCTAGTACGGTCGGCAAGGTACTCCCTCACCATCTTTTGAAACTTTCCTCTCCTTGTGAGAGTACCCCGCGCCTCAGGGCCTGTAAGCTGGGCAGGTCTCAGAAAACTGTCCCAGAACGTTGACAGTGTTCCCCTGCCTCTGCTGGATTGGAGTTGCCTCTCTCTCGCATGTACGCCTTGGTTGGGCAACGAACTGTGACCTCTGCCGCTAGCGTGTTCAGATGGGAATTTTTTTAAGTTCTGCAGCAAGGGCCTTCTGGTACTGCCCCATTTTTGTAGACCTCTCCACCTCAGGAATAAGAGAGTGAAAGTTCTCCTTGTAGCGGGGGTCTAAAAGTGTCACCAACCAGTAATGACTGTCACCCAACATTTTGACAACGCGAGGGTCACGGTTAAGGCAGATTAACAAACTCAGCCATGCGTGCCAGGCTGGTAACAGGCAAGACTTCCGTGTCCTCACCAAGATGACGACTGACCATGCTTTCCTCCTCCTCTCCCCTGTCTTCAGGCCACCCACGCTGAACCGACAGTATGACAGTTGTACAGGTACTACCGTCTACAGCGCATGATACCAGCTCCTGTTGTTCCTCCTCCTCCTCCTCTCTCTTTGTCCCCCAATGCACGTTGGGATGAGATGAGGCTGGGCTGTGTGTAATCGACCGCTACGGCTTCTTGATCCATCTCATCATACTCTGGCTGCAATGCCTCCTCTTTAATTCTCTGCAGAGAGCGTTGCAAAAGACAGACAAGTGGAATGCTGACGCTAATAATGGTGTCATCGCCACTCACCATCTTGGTGGACTCCTCAAAGTTTGTCAGGATGGTACATATGTCAGACATCCAGGTCCACTCCTGAGGTCTTGTGTGTGGAGTCTGACCTGAATATCGATGGCCTTGTTGCAGCTGGTACTCCACAACTGCTCTCTTCTGCTCACAAATCCTTTGCAACATGTGGAGGGAAGAGTTCCAACGTGTGGGGACATCACACACCAGTCGGTGTGACGGAAGTTGCAAACGCTGCTGCAACACAGCAAGGGCGGCGGAAGCTGTAGCCGACTTGCGAAAATGAGCTGACAGGCGGCGTACTTTGACGAGCAGATCTGGCAACTCGGGGTACGATTTAAGAAACCGCTGAACCACGAGGTTAAGCACATGAGCCAGGCATGGTACGTGTGTGATCTCGCCTCGCCTCAGAGCCGCCACCAGGTTAAGGCCATTGTCACACACGACCATGCCTGGATGTAGGTTCAGCGGTCTCAGCCACAGATCTGCCTGCTCTTTCACAGCTGTCCACAACTCACAAGCAGTGTGAGGTTTATCACCTAAGCTTATGAGTTTCAGCACAGTCTGTTGCCGCTTGGCGGAGGCAGTACTGCAATGCTTCCAGCTTGTAACTGATGTGGTGATATCTGAGATGGAGGCTGAACATGAGGAGGAGGAGGAGGATGATGCGCAGGAGCTGTACACTGTGGGGGCAACTCTGACTGACATAGGGCCCGCAATCCTCGGTGTGGGGAGGATGTGTTCCGTCCCAAGGTCCGACTGGGTCCTGGCTTCCACTATGTTTACCCAGTGTGCAGTCAGGGAGATGTACCGTCCCTGGCCACAAGCACTTGTCCACGTGTCCATTGTCAGGTGGACTCTCCCAGTAACTGCGTTGTTGAGGGCACGGCAGATGTTTTGGGACACGTGCTTGTGTAGTGCAGGGATGGCACACTGGGCAAAATAGTGTCGGCTAGGGACCGAGTACCGAGGGACGGCCACCGCCATAAGGTTGCGGAAGGATTCCGTCTCCACCAGCCTAAAAGGCAGCATTTCCAACGCAAGCAGTCGTGAAATGTGCGAATTTAGGACTGTGGCCTGTGGGGCTTTGGCTGCGAATTTTCGCTTTCGTTGAAAGGTCTGGACAACTGAACGCTGCGGTGGGACGTGGACGTTGATGCTGTTTCTTGAGAAACTGCCATAACAATTGAAGACTGAGGAGGGGGCATCTTTGCATGCAGTATGGACAGGGGATTGCCTTGCACACACAACAGGGGGTTCTATTGCACGCACAACAGCGGAAGAAGCAGTGGTGACACCCGCTGACACTGGTCGTGGACCCTGGGGTTCACCCCACAAAGTCGGGTGCTTTGCTGCCATGTACCTGATCATGCTGGTGGTGGTCAGGCTGGAAGTTTTGTCACTCCTGCTGATGCTGGCATGGCAGGTGGGAGACCTGGCCTTTTTGGGGTTATCAGCAGAGTCTTTAAAAAAATTCCAGACTCTGGAAGACCTACAGGTTGTACTGGCAACGTCCCTCATGTTGATGTTACGGGGAACCGTTGCCTGCCTTCTGTGTGCGGCCACCGCACTGCTTCTTCCTGCCTTTTGGGGTACTCTGCCTCCCTCACCCTGTGTGCTGCTGGCCTCACTCTGCATGTCCTTCTGCCACGTTGGGTCAGTTACTAGATCATCCACCACCTCCTCCTCTTCCACTTGCGCACCACGATCCTCCTCCTCACTTCCTGGCAATTGTGTCTCGTCATCGTCCACCTCTTGTGACAAATTGCCAGCGTCGACTTCCTGTGGCCGTGGCTGTTCAAATATTTGGGCATCGCTACATGGGATCTCCTCTTCCACCACTTCAAGCGGATCAGGCGAGGGGCACAAATATGGAAATGGACCAGTGAACAGCTCTTCAGAGTGTCCAAGTGTGGGATCAGTTGCTGTCTGACGACACTCGGCATGGTGGGAGGAAGGAGCATCAGGGTGAGGAGGAGTATGCGGTCGAGACTCACGGCTACTAAGATTTGACCGTGTGGAAGACAGACCGGAGGTGGTGGTGCCCAGGTAACTGGAAGTATTTTCTGCTATCCAGTTAATAACCTGTTCACACTGATCAGTTCGCAATACTGGTGTTGTTCTGTGCTTCCCTAGTAATTCGGTCAAGAACTGGGAGTGAGAAGATGTGGCTGTTGGTTGTGGCACATTTTCACATTGGCCACGGCCCCGTCCTCTGCACGCACCATCACCAGAACGTCCAGTTCCACGTCCCTTGCCCATTGTAAATGAAGTAAAATAGCTTACACTCGCACCATCAATGGAAAAAGGGTAATAAAAAGGAGATTAGAACCGTAGAAGAGGAAAACCACAGTTCTATTTCTCTGGCGTACACCAGACTCTTTTAAACAATCTGAACAATCAGGGAGAAACTATTACTGTTTTTCTTTACGGAAAAAATACCAAAAGCTGGATAATATAGATATTTTACCCTGGAACGGCAAAACCACAGTTATAATTTACTGGTGTATACCAGACTTTTTTAACAAGATATATTTGCGGCTGAACAGTGAGCGACACACTCAAACTGTTTTTTTTTTTTAGGTAAAAATGGCCCAAAAGTGGATAATACAGAGGTTTGAACCGTGGAACTGCAAAACCACACTTCTATTTCTCTGGCCTACACTAGACTCTTTTAAACAGATATATTTGTGTCTGAACTGTCAGACACACTTTTTTTTTTTTGGGGACACACCAAAAGGTTAATAAGATGGGTGTTTGTACAGTGTGAAGGAGGAAAAAAAAAAAAAGAGGACTTAGATGAAAAAAAAAAAGGATTTTTCCTGGCCCCCCGAGACCTGGAGCTAATTCTAGCAATTTGAGCAGCACCACACAGGACTGTAATGCAGCGTTTGCTGGTATAACCACTGCGTCTCCTATACAGCCTGCCTGCCTGATATCTGGGATGGATATTAGTCCTGAGAAGGACTGTTTGTTTGATTTGGCAGGCTTTAGGGACCCTACACTACCTATTTCGCAGTATAAATCTCTCCCTAGCTCAGCAGCACTTTCCCTACACTAGCTGATCCCGGCCGTCTGTGTCTAAGATGGCGGCGCCCGGTTTTAAATACTCGAGGTGACGCTGTGTGGCCAGCCAATCAATGTAATGCCCACAGCCAACATGGCTGCGGCATTACAGTGACTTGCTGGCAATCCCTGCAAGTTCATTGGCTGTGTAAAGAGCGCCAAACATGCAGGGCGGAGACCCGAGCTCCCGCCCGAGTAACCCGGAAATGCTCTGTGCTCGCTGAACATCCCGAGTAGCGTGATGCTCGGGCGAGTACCAAGCAGTGTCGAGCATGCTCGCTCAACACTAATCATTAAAAGTGGATCATTTTACTATTTTTCCTTTAAGCTTGAGTTGGGGTCAGTACATTTCTACGTACTTTGATTCTACCCAAACTAGCTCCGACTCCATAGACCAAAATGTAAACAAGAATGCGATTTTTAAAAGCAGTTTGCATAGCAGGCCACCAGTAAATCTTAAATATAGTCTATCACCGCAAATGGAGTGATTTTTAAAACTCCAACTAGTCATACAGCTCATTATTATAGTGCCACTATTTTCCATATTATGCCACCCTCTCAATCCCTTCTTCAAAACATGCCTACAGGACTACACAGGATTGTATGCAGCCGGCAACACTGGAGACACAAACCTGCATGGCAGCTGTATACACATAATATAGAATTAAATTAAAACCTCCAGGAAAGATTGTTTAAAGTAATCGTGTCGGCACAAATGACTGTTCAAACAAAGCATTGACGTAAACTTGCTTTCCTTCTATCTCCATCCCCCTGTTCTTTGATTGACAGCTATAGCTTTACAGGAGTCAGAGAAGAGCAGAGGTAGGTGGTAAATTAGTAGGTGTAAAGGTTAACTAAACAAGACAAGAGTGCACTTACCGCCTGTGCTTGGTTTGAACAGTCATTTTTGTGCCGACAGATTTCCTTTAATTTTGTATTTTAGATTCATTGGAGCAATAAGTAAATTGGATGAAAAGTTTAAATTCCATTAAAAAGGTTTCCCACAGTAGCTCAAGTAATATATGTCTCATCCTCTATTGTTTAGAGAAAATATAAAATATGCAGAATGGCTGGATGTACAAACAATGTCTTCCGCAATCTGGCTCCCCTTAAATTGCCCATACTGCCCTGTTTACAAATGTTAATCCAATTACTCATTAAAACCATAAATATAATAAAAAGGTTCCTCAAACAGTGCAGTCCAAGTACCTTAACTTAAAAGAACCAAGGTTGTATATTTCCATTAATTACTTCCTCTTCAAGGCAGCGATGGATTATAGGAGTTTTGTTATTAGTTTTTGACAGCAAGTTCAAATATAGCTAAAAGAATAAAGAGAAGTCTGCGTCGTCTACAGCCGTAGGAAATGTCTGGATTTACTTTCTAGTGAGGAATGAAAGCGGGAACTTTGCCTACTTTACTTTTTGAAGACTTGACAAAAGTAACTTGCACAACCTTGCTCGGGAACGCTTACAATTCAGCTGTTCAGAAAGGATATAAAGCCACTATAAACAGGTAATAAAATGAAATTTGCTTAATTCAAGGACTTCTTCTAATGCTAGATATTTTGGGCACGGCCACAAACAGCTGGAAACCATTCACAAGAATAATGTTTAAACATCTAAACGTATAAATGAGGTGATCCAAACACCTGAACATGCAGCAGTAAACAAGATCAAAACTTGTATCTTTTTCCATTAAGCCTCCCACGTGTAGAGTAAGATATGTTAACCTATAAGTATTAATTTGCTGCATTTCCAAAATATTTTGCATGCAGGTGTTGGTAGGATCCAAAGAGAAAAGTTTGGAGGACACCATATATACTGTAGCGTCGGCGTCCCTGCCTCCTGCTAGGCAGGGACGCTGTTCCCCTCACCTCTCTGCTCCGTGCCCGGCGTCCTCCTCCCGCTCTGCTGGCAGCACGCGCTGCTTCCCGGCCACTGTGCTTAGGGCGCGCGTGCGCTCCCCCTCTCTTAAAGGGGCCGCGCGCGCCGTCCTAAGGAGTCCCCGGCCAATGGCCGGAGGACCTCACCATATATAAGGCACCTCCTCCAAAATGGAGGTGCCCGAGCAATGTTGTTGCAAAGCCTTCACTCTGCTTCAGCCCTCAGGTCCTGTTACCAGTTACCTGCCAGTCACCTGCCAGATTCCTGCTTGATACCTGCCTGATATCCGCTTACCTGCTTGCAAGCCTGCGGTCCGACGGTCTGCCTTCCGACACCTGTCAGTCTGTCTATGGACCAGCCTGCCCACTCACCTGGGAGCGCTCACCTGCTACCTGCCTGCTAGCCTACCTGGAGGCTCTGCCGTCACTTGCCGTGACCACCTGTCAGTCCAGAGACTCTTGCCCGCTCACCTGGGAGCGCTCACCTGCTACCTGCCTGCTAGCCTACCTGGAGGCTCTGCCGTCACTTGCCGTGACCACCTGCCTGTCCAGAGACTCTTGCCCGCTCACCTGCTAGCCTACCTGGACTACCTGTCTGCTAGTCTACCCAGAGACTGTCCCTGTCACTTGCTGTGACTACCTGCCCTTCTACCCAGAGACTGTCCCTGTCACTTGCCGTGACTACCTGCCCTTCTACCCAGAGACTGTCCCTGTCACTTGCCGTGACTACCTGCCCATCTTCCCTGGGAGCCACCCGCTTCCTTACAAGGACCGCCTCCTTGTATAGTTGCTCAGAGGTTTCGCCTCCCAGACCCGTTACATATACCACAACTTGTAATCCATCATGCTACACTTGAGGACTCACTAGTCCAGACTTTATGTAGAACCCTAAATTATTTAATAGGAACAGCTCCTCAAGAGAGACCTCCACCAAAGTGGGACGCTGATACCCCAGTGATCAGCTGATATCTTCAGAAAAATCTAATGGGATATCCCTTCAACAGTCTCCAATATTGTATTATGCTCCTTGTAACGTACTGGCTTTTCAAATAGTTTTTTGACCATCATGGGTCCTCCCTACAGACCTTTCAATCTTCAACTGTGAAGCTTCTCTTACAGTGTTTTCTACTTGGGCAACGTGTCCGATTGATGCTCTTTATGGACCCCATGTGCTTCCCACAAAGTTGTGTGTAATTGTGCTCTATTTGGAACATGTTTGTTACTGTTGTATCTTTTTGCATACTCTATTTGCTTTATTCTGAAAGACCGTATAATCCCCACGCAAAACCTAGTTAACAGTGCGGTAGCTTGGGTTGCCAGTGCCAGGGACAATGTGGGTATTGCACCCACTAACCCAGTACTAATGCCCTCTTTGTGTCCACCTAAAGCCACAATGCCCTCTGAGTGCCATCTTAAAAACAGATGATAGTCTGATCACTCCTTTAAACAATGCCTGACTGCTCCCATTATAAAGTATTAATGTCCCCTTAAAGTGTAATGATGCCCCCTGAGTGCCTCCTTCAAATAGTAATAATGACACCTCCTCTATGCTACCACCTCCCCATACAGACGCAAAAAAATAACGTTGATACACACCAAACTTGAGAAACCAGGTCCTCTTTTTCCCTGCACACAGAAAGGGATGGCACAGGCGGCGCTAGACTGACATCTGACAAAGGCCTACTGCAACCGGTGTGTTACTGGACGGTGAGTGGTGGGACGAAGAGTCTACGGCTCGACCTCAAAATCCAATCATATTGGCCTCATCTTAATGCCTATACATTTCAAACTGGGGTACACTTGGTGGATTGCGGCATTTGCCCAGACCTGGATCTTCGGGTGCTAGTGATGCCTCTGATACTTTATTTTTGTCTTTTGAAATTTTGCACCACCTATGCCTCCCCATGCTATGCCACTGCAGTCTGCACACGTTCAATGCAATCTTTCAATAAATTTATTCGAATCATATAGTAACGACCTTAGTATAGAGTTTCTGAGGAGATGGCTTTTGCAGGTAATGTTTGCATAGAAATATTTTACCTTATTTGAGAATTTATTGGAATCTTTTCATCCTATGGCCTTGGGTTTTCATGCTGTGTTTGTAGGGGAAAACGTATGTTCAAAAGCTGCAACATTCAACATTACGACAGGACAGCAATATCAGTGTTGGCTTTGAATTAACCAAATATTCTAAAGATTGCAAGGAGCATAGCTAAAATATCAGGGATCTATAGAAGTAAGAAACCATATGGAAAAACATATAATAAAAATTAATTCTCTGGCTGTAATCTAAAAACAAATGTAGTAAGCACAAAATGAACAACGCAATGCGCTTTTCACACACGTAGTAATAGAAAGGTTGCATGGCATAAATAGGCTAGAGCGCCGTAAAATATTAGTTTAGCAAACCAGATGTTCGCTACTTCTGTAGGTTCAAAGCTGTGTGCTGATAACTTCATAATATAGCATTATAAGAGTAGGAGTATTTGATAAATCCTACTCAGCTCAATAGTACAGCCCCGATTCATCAAGACTGGTGTTGCTCCCGCCAGTGCTGATGAGGGTGCTTGCTGGAGTCAGGTGTTCTTGATTCAATAAGAGGCAAACCGCTCTTAATGGATCATGGATGTCTCTGCTGGAGTAGGATTTGTGACATAGCGAACATCTCCACTCGTCATGGATTTGACAAACGGTGGTTGCAACGTCCCCTGTTCTGCCCCAGCTCCATCCATTTGGTTTGACCTGGGCGAAAGTGAGTGGGAGCATCGAAAATTTTACCGCTACTTCAAGCTGTGCCAAGTTTTTGCGACTTTTCAAAGCTTTTTATGAAAGAATACTGGTGGAAAAGCTTTGATGAATTGGGCTCTAGAACTCAAACGTATGTCTGCAAATACAACAGAAGCTCCGTTGGTCCATGTAATAAATATATACATTTAATTAAATGGCTTTTCATGTAGTACGACGATACACAGAGTCCACTAGGCTTCTTCGCTCTGGCTAATAGTTAATATGGACAGGAGTTGTCTTGGTATCAAACCCTTTAATTCTACAGCTGTGTGAAAAAGAGCAAGGGATTTGAAGCCCTGTAATGGAAAAAGGAAGATGATTTAAAGAAAGAAAAAAATATGCTAGATACTGTTTAAAACAGGCGGCTTGTTCTACTGCATTTAATGGAAATAGATATTACTCTATTCACTTGTCAGATTTGTGCACCGCCTTTTAACCCATCTGGTACAGTTTCAATTAATTTAATTATTGTAATTTCAATCGCACTTGCACAATTCCGGTGCTTTGACCTGCAATGCTTCAAAGGGAATCTGTCAGTAGGATCGTCCCTCCTAAGCCGTTTATATGGACATGTATGTCATAGGAAGCTGATTAAAATGATACCTTGATATCTGGAATCTGATGTCTTATTCCAGAGATATCCATGTTTTTCTTCTTTTATGTAAATGAGCTGTTAAGGACTATGGGCCGGACACTGATCTGCATGAGAATCTGCATCCAGAGATTATTATGATTGATAAGGGGTAGTTACCAGTGTAATGGCCTCTCTCTGCTCTCCTGATCTCACTGCAGAGCTGTGTGTGATTATACCTGACACATCTGCTGGTTCCTCTCCGCTCCAGCCTACATCTCACAGGCAGACAGGGTTGTATTATTGTTACAATACAGCAGAGCTCAGAGAGAAGCAAAAAATGTGCTTGTAAGAAGACAAAGTTCAGTTCTCCTGTTCTGCGTTAGTTACTTGTCTCACACTGGTAACTCCCCCTTTTATTAAATATAATCTCTGGGAGCATATTCTCATGCAGATCAGTGTCCGGCCCATAGTACTGTACAGCTCATTAAGATATAAGAAAAAACATGGATTTCTCTGGAATAAGACATCAGATCGCAGATATCAAGGTATCATTTTTTTCAGCTTCCTATGACATGCATGTCCATATAGATGGCTTAGGAGGGTTGTTCCTACTGACCGATTCCCTTAAAATAACAAAATCAGCTTTTTTTTCCCTAACGGTTGAAACCCCAGACTCTCCAGCATCTTTAATGATCTTAATAATCTTTGATGGTACTGACATCAGCAGGTTGTGAAGTCCAAGTATTCCCCACTGAGGCCAGTGATTGGCTGAAGCACTCACATGTTGTAGATGAGATGTCAAGAAGGACCAGTGATGGAGCATTGAGGGGAGGCAGAACTGGACCGTTAGGGGGTTCAACTCGTAAGTAATACTTTATGTGTTATTTTAAAGCATTACCTAACTTTTGCCCCAATATTTCCTGGAAACGGACAATCCCATTAAAACATATAAGCCTTGGCTATCAGATATAGATCAAACACATATGCAGGATTGTGAAATCATGGATGTTTTTCATGTGTATAAGTACAAAAGAGGAAGCCAAAGGCTCAGAACCAATTGTAGACTGGACGTCTATATAATACAGAAACCAGAAGGCAAAAGAAAAAATATTTATACTGAAATAAACGCCTAAAATGCTAACTAGAAAAAGCCTTAAAGTATAAACGGGATGGAGTCGGGATGGAGTCGGCTTTGCATCTTAGCTACAAGTTTGCAATTATTAACTGTGACAAATTAATCATTGCTATTCCGCACTGACATGCGGCTATTACGTCTTAATTGAAGTAAACCGATTCCAGCCAGCTGCATAATAATGTTTCTTACTATGTAAACTAAGCTCATTTTAAAATGTCCGATTCAGTCAAGAAAAAGAAAGTCCGAAAATGCTGGAACCTTCTGAAGACGACAACTTGTGAGGAGCAGATATTGACGACGGTGACAGCTCTCTGACCGGTGAGGAAGGCTTTCTGGAAAGACGCCTTCACATATAACTGCATATGATGTGGATGAGAAGGCGATAATTCCTGGGAGAATATACCATAAATTAACAAAGTGTGAAATGTGACTGGCAACAGTAAATCGCTAATGTAGGTGGAATACATAATGCTGGCATGAAAGAATGCTTACTTAAGATAAACTGATGTTCTGCATAAGATAATGGCGTACACGATGAGGACAAAGCCTGATAGCAGCGGAGAGAATATCAGAAAACAACGGCTTAGATACCAGCTACAAATAGGATGCATTCACGGTTTACATCTTTACTCCTTAAGAATATCACAAGAAAAAACAAAAAACTACATTTGTGCTTGTAAGGCAGCTCCATAATATACAGTAATGTTGCTCTATTGCAAAAGGGAAACTCAATGTCTGCAAATACTTGCAAGGAATCTGTCACCTGGATTTTGCTACCCCATCCGAGAGCAGCATAATGTAGGTGCAGTGACCCTGATTGCAGTGATGTGTCACTTATTGACCTGCTTGGTGCAGTTTTGATAAAATCATTGGTTTTCTATGCTGCACATCTACCAGTTCTCTGAACGTCGAGCTGTGATAACTCTGCCCACAACACTGTGCATAGGCAGAAAGCTGCCAATCAGTGGTGAGGGCGGGGCTATACAGAGCTCATGTTAATAGAAGACGACCTGGCAGCAGGGTAACTAGTGATGATCTCCGGCTGATAAAACAGTGATTTTATCCAAACTACAGCAAGCAACTGAGTAAGTGACATTTCTGGAATCGGGGTCTCTGTCTCTACATTATATTGTTCTTCGATTAGGAGGAAAATAAACCTCTGCTGATTAGCTGATAGAAAGGGATGCAGCGTTCCACTGAGCATTGAGCTCCCATGAGTATATAACAGCCTCAGCTTGGTATTTTTGGTAATGCTGCTCCGTCCAATGCAAATCAATGTAGTGAATGGGGATTCTTGAATAAAGCCTTGGACTTTTTAAAAAAAAAAAAAAATATTAAAAATAGGATACTGCTAAATGTTTTTTTTTCTGATCAGTTAATTTTTCTGAATGTAGCTTTCTTCATTCACTTTTCTGCACATGATTAGGGGAGCAGCCCGAGCTCGTTTGATTTTGGAATTGTTTTTTTTTTTTCACCAGTCACAGCCCATCAAGAGCAGTAACCAGAAGTTTATTGTTTTCTATGGCAGAGTGTTGTGATCATGCTCTTTCACCTGTTCAGAGGTCATTGGGCAGGAAGGCGGAGGAGGTCAGCTTTGACCATCACCTGTTCTGAATGGAGGATGTCGTCTTATCCATATACATGATACTTTCATCGTAAACCATTACAAAAAAAAAAAAAGTTATTTCAACTATAGATCACTTTCCAAATAAAACATCTTATGACATGTAACTTGTCAGAGGATGTTTTAAGGTGATCCTGTCATTTAAAGAGGTTGTCCACTACTTTTACATAGATGGCCTTTCCTTACGATCAGTCATCAATGTCTGATCAGCCGGGGTCCTACACCAGGCACCCCCACCGATCAGCTGTTATCGATGTTGGTGGCCGCCGGCCGGAAGTACTTACTTGGCGAGCTTGGCTGTCTACTTGTAGTGGCCGGGGCTTGTTACTGCACTTCCACCTCCCACTGATTTGAATAGGAGGCAGATGTGCAGTACCAAGCCTCAGCCATTACAAGTAGATTGCCAGATCCGCAAGTGAGTACTTCTGGATGGCAGCCGCCGCCATCAATAACAGCTGATCGGCGGGGGTGCCGGGTGTCAGATTGCTGCCGATCAGACATTGATGACCTATCCAAAGGATAGGCCATCAATGTAAAAGTAGTGGACAACCTCTTTAATGAGATAGGCAACTGTCTACACAAGAGACATAGGTGACTGCTGGATCTGCAAGATGTCGTGGGACAGCAAAAAAAACATTTAGCATATCAGCCAAACAAATACAATTAGCGAAGATCGCTGAATAGGATTTATTACAAACATTATTTCGCACCTACATTTTTTTTTTAATCTAAGAAAGTTATCAATGCAATTTATAGTAGTATGATCCTCGCAACCACTTTATAGGATGACCGTTCTGATCGTTTTCAAGCTGCAGACTTGAATTGAATAATAATGCATTCATATAAAAAGTCTCGCGAAATCTAAATTAAACCTAAAACAAGACACTTAAAAAGTAAACCACTAAAAGATAATAAACTTTTATTATTTTTTTCTCCTACAGTATTTTCTATTTTCAAATCCAATACCTCAGCACTTGCCGCTAATTGCCAGCAGTTTTATCTTATTATGGATTAACACTGTGCTATCAGAATATTGCCGGAAGCTAGCTATTTGATCAAGGTTAAAACTATAGTCAATATAAGCAAACATTTGGTGCCCTGTGTAGTCTCTGAAACACACTGTTATTGTGGTAAAGATGAGATTTACTAGTAAATCTGTGCCCTTCATCTGTCCTTTCCTGTCCAGATGTTAAACGTAATAGTCATATTTGCTTAAGGCGAACCTGTTACGTAGTACATGCAGTCCGGTCTGTGGACAGCATGCTATAGAGGAGAAGCTGAGCAGATAGATATATATGTTTGTTGGAAAAGTATTTTATTAACTGAAATCCCTGGTGCTTTTTTTTCCCCATGAGTCCAGTGGGTGGTCCCACTCAGTGATTGACCACTATCTGCATGCAATGTCATGCACAGAAGACTGTCAGTCACTGAATAGGAATGCCCACTGGAGTTGTAATGCATACAAACAGCAGAGATTTGAATAAATTAAATGCAAGGTTTACTGAAACCCAACAATATGTATCAATCGGAACCTGAATATATCAACCTGGTCTATAACATCCCACATGCAGAACCTATAGCATTTTCTATATGACATGGTCCGTTTAAGGCAACGTTAGTTTGTTAGTATAGCTATAGGTACAAGTTGTGGGACAAGTGGTAGACTGAGTAATACTGATTAAAGGGAACCTGTCACTAGTTTTTTAGTATTCTAACAAATGCCACCACCTTTTTCTGCTGTCATGCATTTCACAAATGATTACATTGCCTCCTAACTCCCCCTGTAGACCTCAAAAATACCATCTGATTTCGTCCCGCGTTATATTTAAATGAGGTTGGTTCCGGTCCGATGGGCGTCCTCCTTGCGGTATCTGTTCCTCCTCTTTGCTAGTAAAATCAGTCATCCAGCTCTGGTTTGATGTGGATGACGTATCCTGCGTCATCCACAAAGCTGAATGAAGTCTCAAGCCTGTGCAGTAGCATCGCCGGCCACGCAGGAGCACTGTGCTCTGCCCTACTGTGGGCAGGCACATTGATGTCCTTTGAGAAGTAGACACTTTGTAATACTGCAGCTTGCCTTGCCTTCATTGATTTGCAGCCTATTAACTCTACATGTGTGCATATCCTTTAACACCTAATATAAACTATAAATATTCAGACTTTGATTCGCATGATCCATTCCATTGGCCAATACCGTGGATCTGAGGTTTCTGGATAGGAGAAAAAGTCCCACGTCTTTACCTGGCAGCATCCGTGGCTCTTCTTTTGATGAGCTGGCCTGGTGTGATAACATTGTTGTGGCGTGACGCAAGTGACTTTGTGCCACAACGATGTTGTCACACCAGGCCAGCTAATCAGAAGAAGAGCCATGGATGCCGTCAGGTAAGAGGCGGCACACCCTCTCTCATCCAGAGGCCACAGACCACTGTCGAGGCCAGAAAATGCTGTTGGTGAGAACCGATTGTTCCATTCAGAGTCCATGCTGCCAAACAATTGGTAGGTTGACAGCTATGCCTCAAGGACTAACATTATATGCAGTAGGGAGAATATTTTAAGATAAAAATGAATGTTTTTGATCTTCAACTTACGCAATTCAGCCACTTTTTTTTTATTTTTTTTTAGATAAAACAAAACAGAGGAAATGGGCAAGGACACATGTTGGTATAAGTGCAATGTGTAGGTGCTCATCCAATTGTTGAAAAAAGTAGTGAAACCAGGTCACCTGTGCTACTTAAAGCGTGCAGGAGCAAACCCATTTCTTCGGTTTTGGTTTAGCTGCTTGTACTCTGAGCATACAGTGGCATGGATCCCTCTATTTTGGCTGTGCATCTTGTCTACATAGCTTTCTGGCACAGAGAAGTGAAATACTAGAGATGGGTCCATTCTGTTTGGGTACACCTTGTTACGGTGGGATGACTTTTAAACTTTTTTTTGATCAAACTAGCATCAACCAAGTACCCCATGTTATTTCCATATTACTATTTATTTTACATTATTTTTTTTAAGATAAAAGCCTGAGTCAGTATCCATTGTTTGGTGGTTTTTCGGAGTTCAGAAACCTATCGGCCATGAAGAGTTGCTCCTTTGGTTCTTCACAGTTTGTGTTGACCTCACAAGTTTATACCTTGTAAAATCTTTAATGTGCAATATATATTTGCCACAACGAGACCTCAATGACTTTCAACAGTTATATAAACATAGTGCAGTAGGTGGGACCAATATTCATTTTCCATTTCTTCTTCTGTCATATATTTTTTTTAATCTATTGGTTATTGCTACATTAAGTTTACTGCTCTATGAGAAGTACTGTTTAGGTTTCTTTGTAGCCTTTATTTATAGACCTAATGAATAGATATTGCCGGTGCTAAAAACCTAGCCCACACTTCTCAAAAGCTTCTTCCAAACATATCATAATGAAAACCCATCAAAGGTCAGTGGTTACTCTCACTGGCTGGATACACTTCAAGTCATCAAAATTAATAGCCGATCCCACGACGCCATAAAAGCAACTGTCATCGAGAAATATGATTGTAAACAAATAAGAATTTATCCTTGAATCGTTGATTTATTGCGGCTTCAGAAGAGCTGGCTTGTTTAGATACACTGAGATTATCAAGAATAATGTGAGTGAACTATCTGTAGACCAGTGCTTCGACGTGTCATACAATACGTTTTATACCACTTTTTACTACGCTTTAAAATTTGCTTTTATTTTAAAGTGTCCCGGAGCTATATAGGAAACATTCGGAAAGAAGGAAAAATGATACTTTATTCTGGATCATAATAAAGTTGACATGGGAGGCAGGAAAGCCGATTTATGGCATCTAAGTGTTAATGGCTAACAATACTCATGGATATTGGAAGCACATTTTTTTCTTTGCCTTCAGCTAAGCCTTAGAAGAACTGAGCTTTATTAAAATAGTACATTCCTAAACATCTTAATCTCTCCTTGCAAGTCAAGCCCGAGGATTAAACCAATCAATGGGAGATAATCAACTACTGCTCTACTGTTACTGCACATGTCAAAGGAAGAGCCGAACATTGATATATGGATGCATGCACAAAGGATTTAGTGCACTCCACCATGGAATCTCCATATAACACTGGAACAATGATAAAATACTACACATACGAAGCAAAGATACGTCCTCAGGCTCAGATGCAGCAGTGCGGACCACATCAGTAAAAATCATATTGATATCTTATATTACACCAGCCAGGGGCAGACATATCATTGGTGCAACATGTGCGTCGCACAGGGGCCCAAGAGGTAAGGGGGTCCACTTCAACCTCTAAAGCAGGTAAAATTGTGCATTATGATAAGCTATTGGGCTGCAAATGGCCTATATATTGTTCTTGCACAAGTGCCCTCTTCTATCTGTGTCCGTCCCTGACACCAGCTACACACAGAACAGCAGTAAAAGTGCTCCTTCCGAAGAAGCTGTTCCATGTGTGCATGAGGAATAACACTTTTTTTTGCAGATTTCTACTTAAAACCAGCATTTTTCACCAGCGTTTCCCTCTGTAGTCTCCAGTTTTTCTGAGCTAGTGGGTGGAGACTAGCTGCTATGGAGTATCCCATACATTGCAATCACAGACATGAGGGATGCCCATGTCTATTTAGCAGCTGTTCATAGGCAGCAGCATGAAAGACATTATAGACCAATAATGAGAAGCGTATGACCAGCACATGGGTGAGATACACACTTACTGGAAACTAGGTATGTCTCTGTGTTGCTTTTATTATCGCTTTCACTCATCTTCTAACTTTAATCCTTTCCTCACTCCATAGACTCAAAAGGTATCTGCAATCTGATTCCAAATGATAGGAGTTAAATTGCATATCGGTGGGGTTAAAGTGGTTGGAGTAAGAGACTCGGAAATGCCCTGTTAGAATGGAGCGTTAGCCGTGTATGGGCATCACAACTTTATTCCCTATGGGACTTGCTGGAAAAAGTTTCAGCAGTCCAACATGGAATGGATGAACCCCCACTGATGCACAAGTCATGAACTATCCATGGTGGGAATAACTGTTTAAGACCATTATACTATATTTTTACATAACATGCTCTTTTGGGGCAGCCATGCCCCATACCTCAGGATATATCAGCACTGCCATACACCCTATTCCAATACACTCTATAATCGAATTACACACTATTCCAAAGCTTAGCAGAACAAAGAATATGGAGTATCTAAGAAGATAACCAACCCTTAACATACCAAAGTCATGTAACAATGACTACTGAGTACAGTCTTCCCTGCAGTGTAACAAGTCAACTGCGACATGCTGTCCAACGCTGTCATAACAATTGCTGTGGAGTGCTAGGCAATTATAGGGAAGAGGAATGCAAGCAATAGCAACATACAGTGAGAAAAAGGATCAGCGTAGACGAAAAAAGATATAGACCCGTCACTACAAATCTCATCCCTGTATATTCAGATACAACCTCTACAGATATTGTCTGTTACTTCCTTTACCTTGGTTATGTTGTTTGACTGTAGCTCTTACAGACACCTTATAACCAGTATATGGCTGCCTATTGTATTGGAAGGGAATCTGTTAGCGGGTTTTTGCTATGTAATCTGAGGACAGCATGAGGTAGGGGCAGAGACACAGATTTCAGGGATGTGTCACTTATTAGGATGTGTGCCGTTTCAATGCAATGAATGATTAAATCACCAGGAATCCTAGAATGTTGAGAGCTGGAAGGGACCTCCAGGGTGATAGTGTCCAACCCCCTGATCAATGCAGGATTCACTAAACCATCTCAGACAGATGTCTGTCCAGCCTCTGTTTGAAGACTTCCATTGAAGGAGAACTCACTACCTCTCGTGGCAGCCTGTTCCAATAGATCATCTCACTGTCAAAAAGTTTTTTCAAATATCTAATCTGTATCTTCTCCCTTTCAGTTTGATTCAGTTTCTCGTGTTTCCATGTGCAAATGAGAATAAAGATGATCCCTCTACACTGTGAAATGCCTTCAGATATTTGTAGACCGCTATAAAGTCTTCTCTTAGCCTTCTTTTTTTTCCAATCTAAGCATTCCCAGATTCCATCCTGGTAGCACTTCTCTGAACTTTCTCCAGTTTTTCGATATGTTTTTTAAAATGTGGTTCCCAGAACTGGACACAGTATTCCAGATGAGGTCTGAACAAGGAGGAGTAGATTGGGATAATTACTTCACGTGATGTAGACTGTATGCTTCTCTTAATACATCCCAGAAAGGTTTGCCTTTTTTGCTGCTGCATCACACTGTGGACTCACGTTCAGTCTGTGATCTAATAGTATACCCAAGTCTTTCACACGTTCTGTTGCTTAGTTCTATTCCTCCCATTCTGTAGATGTAATTTTCGTTTTTCTTGCCCAGATGTAGAATCTTGCATTTCTCCCTGTTAAATACCATTCTATTAGTCACTGCCCATTGTTCAAGCTTATCTAGATCCTTCTGAATCTTTTCTCTCTATGTCTTCTCTAGTGCTAGCTATCCCTCCTAGATTGGCATAGTCTGAAAATTTGATTTGTTTACCTTCACTATTCTTTACTATTTTTAATACGGGTAATTTAAAAAAGTCTTCAATATGTTGCTGACTATTCTTTTCACCAGTCTGTTTTCTTTTTTATTTCATCGCTGGATTGGTGTCACTAATGTAAGTTCCCTGCCCCTAATATTATACATATCAGCCGCTGTCTTCATCTAATATCAGCGCCACTCCGGTTGTCTTCTACAGGTTGTGACCTGCCAGATCGTCCAAGTGTTTCTTGGGTGATCCGGAAGTCACAACTCAATGTAAGTCTATGAGAGCCAGAACGAGGATCTCATAGACTTACACCGAGAGCTTGTGACAGTTACCTTTGACTTTTGGTCAGTCAAAAGTTGACCAACAAGCTGGCTGATGGGGACTGGAGCAGTGCTGGGAACAGCTGAAGACGGCTGCTGATAAGTATTACTACCATTCCCAGACCCCTACTATTACTAGGGTCAGGAAATTTACATTATCGATACCACTCCAGTGCTGAAATAAAACAAACACTGGAATGGTACTTTAAATTAAATAGGCAGCCAAGTTAAAGTAATAAGTACTGTTTAGGCATTGGCATACTGAGCATATGAGAAGATTTTGCCAACTAAATGATTCTACAGAATGCATAGCTTTATTTAAAGGATCGTCTGCCAAAATGGATATCTGTTACCTAATACAGGACTTTCAGGAGAGGAGCACAACTTCTCTCTTTAGTGTTCTTTGACTCCCCAAGTCAGGCCAAGTCCAAAGGAATCAGGATCTTTCTTGTTATTAACAGAAATGAAGACATGGTAATAAAAGTCTATTATATATACAGAAAACAACAAACTGTAAAAACTACAAATCTATGAAAAAGATAGAGAAATAAAACTTGCACTGACAACATACAAAAGGTTAATTATGGGCTTAACGAGAATAAAAAATAATTCCAGTTCCAGCAAATGTACTTCTACTGAATAATTGTGATTCCGAGATGAGAAGTCATGTCGACTTTTTCATTGTTTCTCACAGAAGTTACAGAGTTCTATTGAATTTAGAAATTTGTTTCAATTAGAAAGCAGTAACATTACTAATAATTTGCTACGCTGCACAGTAAGACAGCGAATCTCGCTGATAAGAATTAAGTTGTGTTCAACACTGTATGTGTATCATCACCACAAATGAATACTTGGTTATATAAGAAAAACACATCCTGTATATAATTAATATTCGACCACACAACCGTAATTGTCAAATTAATACAAATAGCTGAAAACCAAGAAATTGTAATCACATTAGAAAATATGAGTCCTGAACAATTCACACAATGAAAAATACCAATAATTATAAAGTGTGATTAAACAAAGAATGGTAAATGTTTCAGACCTCACAATGCAATAAAAAAAATGGCAGAAGAACATGGAATGGTAGCACATGAAAAATAACAACATCTGTCCTTCCCCCCAAAAAACCCACGAGATCCTATGTTGCTATGAGCAGATGTTTCTTCTGCACAAGTTTTTAAAAAAATTAAAATGATCTAAACCACCTCTGAGATTCTGTCATTTTTTTTGCATAGGTCAGGAAATTTAAAGGTATTCTTAACTTTTAGTGGCACAGATGTATACGTCCCAATATGAGATGCCATCAACAATTAAATGGAACCTATCACGTAATTTTGTAAGGGAAATTATAACATCAGTAAAATAACATTAGATTAAGGCCACGGCCTCACGATCTGTATTTGGTCAGTATTCGGTCAGCATTTTTTCTCAGGAGTGGGTGATCAATGCAGAATTGGTGACTTGTTTCTATTATACCTTTTCTCTGATTGTTCCTCACCTGGTTTTGGCTTCCACTCCTGAGAAAAAATACTGACCAAATACTGATAGTGGGGCTGTGGCCTAAGTCTGCCACTCACATGATTGATACTGCACAAAAGGTCATAACCTCTACATATCATCATTACAAGATCTCAGAACCAAGAGGGGTATCACTGAGACTACAGAGTGTCATTTTTGACCCCTCGGCCTGCTGAGCCAGAGTGTCAAAACTTGGGCAGATGATCCTTTGAAGCCATGCTGGACAATTCCTATTTACTATTGGCGGGGTTGAAGAAAAAAGGTATTTAATATGCAATGTGCTTGCCCCTAATTACCCCATGGTCAAGTTACAGACCTGTGATTTCACTATAACAATTTAGGCTGTCCTGGAAACTTGAGCCCAGGGTGAGGTATATAAAAGATGGGTTATACAATGGAAAGATGTTCGCACGTGGAGGTCAGCCTGAGCTGGATGTGATCAATAAACCATTTCTCCTACCATCAAGGAAACAGAAGAATAACTTTAGACAGAAACATTTAGGTATGTCTGTTATTTCTCCATTTTTATTTTAGGACTGTTTTGCTTATTTTGTGAGTCATTCTATTTTTCTTTTTTTAGACCTTTTCTTGTAAGCACTATTTCTAATATTAAAGCTTAAAACTTTAATAAGTTTGGTCCTTATATGCTCCAAAGAATCCATAGCCTTTCAGAGAGTGTGTGACTTTTGACTGTTGCACAGAAATATATATTTCAGGGACTGATCATTCCATGTGTTTGATGAGTGGTGGCAGCATGTTGTGTAGCAGGGGTGTGTGGAATTTGCTCGGAGTGATTTTTACTCGCTTTGCATCCGTCCTATAACAGAGGTCGAGTGCAAGATTGAGTGAGAAGATAATCCTTTTAGTCGCACTCCACCTCACGTGCAGAGAAGCATGCACATGACATGCATCTCTAACATGTGTCTATAAAGCTAAATGGCCAATTATATAAAGAAAAACATTTTTTTTTAAAGAGGTTGTCCACTACTTTTACATTGATGGCCAATCCTTAGCTGTGATCAGCATCAGCGGCGGCTGCCGGCCGGAAGTACTTGCTTGGGGAGCTGGCCATCTACTTGTAGTAGCTGCCGCAGGGTACTACACATCAACCTCCTATTCAAATAAATGTGTAGTACCCTCTGGCAGCCACTACTACAGGTGGCCAGTTCAGTCCACAAGTACTTCCAGCCGGCGGCTGCCGACACAGATAACATCTGATTGGAAAGGGTGCTAGATGTCGGATCCCGGCCGATCGGTCATTGATGACCTATCCTAAGGAGTGGGGTCGGAGTCGGTGTCCATTTTGGTGGAGTCAGTATAAAATGGACTGACTCCAAAAATATATAATAAATTGGGTTCAGTAGTACAATGCAGTATGTGCTGTAATTTTTTTCATTAGAATTTGGGAAAGTTATGAAATGACCTATAAATGTCTGTTCTGTTCCTGATCTAAGGATCTCGGCTTTTAGTTGAGATGAATCTGTGCTGCGCTTTATGTACATATTCAGTAGTGAGGAAGTGCTGGGGAGTCTGAGTCAGGGAAATTGAAGAGTCGGATGTTTGGCTTACCAACACCGCAGCCTTGCTAAGAATAGGCCATCAAAGCAAAAGTAGTGGCAACCTCTTTAATTACCTTCTGTGTAAATTTCTATCTTCCAGTCATGTAGGTGGCACTGGATATCGTTTCCTTCACGCTCCTCCAAACAGTAGTCAAGGCCAGCACAGTTTGAATGATTGGCCACCGCCCCAACGTCATGTGTGTCCTTCTACGAGGAAATCCTCTGGCTTCAAAGTGACTGCCAGCTCCTCGAGCATACACATTGAAGCAGGAAGTACACCCCCAGCTTCATTTTTGATCTGTGCTTGCTCTGAAAGCCGCTGATACTCAGTGGCTTCCTGCATACCGTGATCATTCACCGCTTGCATTGGGCTATGTGCTCACGGCATCCACTAAGCCTATGATTACCAGTGGCATTCAGAGCATGCGCTGCTCGAAAATTGAGCTGGGAGACATGCACCCTGCTTCAATGTGCATTCTCGAGGAGCTGGCAGTCAGCACAGAGCTGTGGGATATCCTCGTTAAGCGTCGTGATATCAGGGAAGTTTAGCCCATAATTCATACTGTGGTGGGCATGACTACTGGCAGGAGGAGCGTGACAGAACCAATATCCAGCACCATTAACATGACTGAAAGCCACAGATTGCATAGAAGAGGAGTAAAGATTAAGAATTATATACTGGAGTATTTAGTTTTATAGACCGGTTAGTGATGCACATAACAATACACATTGGGAGCCGTTTAATGGGGAAAACTGATATGACAGTAAGATGTGTTAGACTACGTTTTGGTGCTCAACTCTAATAGGCATATATGGCTGAAAATGATGCACGACAGAGCACACGGTGACTCCGTCTGCATCATTAGTCTATAGCTCCGTTGGCACATAGACTAGAATCCCGTTTTGGGGGGGTATGGAGGGAAGGAAGAGTATTGGATGTAAGTCCTGATGGAGCCACTAAATGTAGGAAAAAATACTCTGTGAATGTCCCCCTATTATGTATGGAGACCTTTGTCTTGTTAGCCAGCACCAATTTATAAACTGAACATGGAGATGGCACTTTCATGCAGTGTAAACATGAAGCTGAACATGGCGGCCAGAGTACTCAAGTGTTTGCACTGCTGGATATATTAGGTGTAATGAAAAACAATGTCTAATATCTATAATGTTTAGGGGGAGTGTCTAATAAGCTTTTTTTTATGAAAAGAAATAGGAACCATTTAAAGAAGTTGCCCACTACTATTACATTGATGACCTATCCTCAGGACAAGTGATCAATGTCTGATCAACCGGGGTCCAACAACCCGCCGATCAGCTGTTATCGGTGTCAGCGGCCGCCGTCCGGAAGTACTCACTTGCTGAGCTGCTCCGTCTACTTGCAGTGCCCGTGGCTTTGTACTGCACATCCACCTCCTATTCAAATCAAGGAGACGGATGTGCAGTATCCTGCGGCGGCCACAACAAGTAGACGGCGCAGTTCGGCAAGTGAGTAATTCCGGCCAGGGGCACCGATAACAGCTGATTGGCGAGGTGCCGGGTATTGGACCCCAACTGATCAGACACTGATGACCTATTCTAAAAATGGGTCATCAATGTAAAAATAGTGGACAACCTCTTTAAGCTAAATATAAACTGAAACAAAATCTACTTACAAGACTGGCTTCTTCTCAGGAAATACAGAAATGAGTCTTCTAGGAGAGACTAGCATTTCTCAGTAATGCTTCGCGTTGCTGTGATTTGACACTTGAATCTGTTAGCCGAGGAGCTCAGTGATTAGATAAGAAAATAGGAACCACACAGGCCGAGATATTGCTGGCAGCTCAGCAGGCGTATTCCTCTCCCAAACTTTGGATACTTTAATCTATAGGAATCTAACAGAACTGCCTAAAACGGTTTTACATTTCATTCTTGGAAGTATCACCTTTTTCTAAACTTAAAAGGGATAATAAATGTGAAACAGGCTGTGTGACTTTCCAACACTTACTATTCATTGACGCCTTTTGAACTCTTCTAGTTTAGATGCGACGGATTAGCAAAGAAGCTCGCGGCAGCCGTGCAGATTACATTTTAAAAATACAAAATAATTAGGCCACAGGTGCTCGCCGGCAAAAGGCAAAACTTGTGAGGAAATCATATTTACACTGTTTTGACAGTGACAACATTAGTTCGATGATAGCAGTCACTAGATGAAGGGAGATGTGACGGTAGCTTACACACTTCAAAAATTTCCTTCAACCAGCGGTATTCTCCTTAATTGTAACCTGTAACTAAGCCAATATAATCGGATCAGTGTGAATGTGCTACCGTAGTACCGTGACCCCGATGGATATGCCACCTGAATACAGGGAGCTTATTTACAGACAAATGTTGTGGCTTAATCACAATACGAGTTGTAATTCCATATCCGAACTACTATGTCAAGTCAGTGTTGACTAAAGGGTTCCTGCTGACTTCTTCTTATCGGGCTGAGACGCATAGCCGGGTCTCTCCTTGTTTGTGAATAGGGAGGAACCTGTCAATCAAGGTAAGCAGAATGAGGAGCCGCCAGAGGGAGCCACCCAGTGGACTCTTTCGCCTGCCTGGACTTCTTTATCAGTGCATGACTCGTTTTCTATGTTTTATCTAAAAAGAGTAAAACACCACTTCCTGTAATGAGCCTATCTGAATTTCATGCTGCCCAAGGTTCCTTTAATAAAAATTTCTACTTAGACAATGATAATCTCCGGTAAATTAAACTTTGAATTGTCAAGATGTATCCAGTGTGAATGTGATTGAGATGTTTCCAAGAAAGCTGGATGATTTAAAAAAAAATGGCTGCCATCTTTCCCAAATTAAAAGTATTTTTGTTATGCTGCGATATGGGTTTAGGGAATGCATCAACATATTCCTTAAAAGATCTGCCTATTTACAGTCTGGGACTCCGTGTCAACCTCTATGACAGGAGAAAGCATATGAAATGGACATTCACAGAGATGTGGCCAGTTGTTACCAACTCACATTTCTATCTTACCATTTTGATTTTATGAATATTCTATCTCCATTCCTCAATCTATTGTCTTTTGAATGGAGCATTTTTGAGCAAAACAAGTACAGGCTAATTAGCTTTGTGTGATTAAAGGGGTTTTCTCAAGTTTAAAAGCTATCCCTTATACACAGGAAAGTGGATAACTTTCTGATTGAGGGGGGATTCCGACCATCATGGCCCCCACGAACCGGGATCTCTTAAGATATCCGGCTGTATAAAGTGGCGGCCTATTCATTCTAATAGGGTTTACCTACACATACCTCTAATGGGTGCCGCCGCTCATGGCTCTGATGTGGAATACGTTTTTTGGCATAGGTGTAAAAAAAATAACCGTGAACCAGTGCTTACTGGCCAAAATCTTTTTTCCATTTGTGATTATATGCACCCTACCTTAGTAAAACAAAGTTCTCTAGCAGAATGTGCATGATATCCTACTTGGTTCAAACACCCGTCAGCAGTAAGAAGGTTCTGGGCACCTAGGGCTGGATTCATTAAGACCAGGGTCATTCATACTGGTGTTGGTGAGGGGGTGAGCTGGGGTCAGATGCACCGAATTCATGAAGAGGCACACAGCTATTCATGAATCCAGAGTATTGGACAAGCAGTGTACACCTCTATGCCACAAATCCTACTCCAGTCCCTGCTGGAGTAAGATTTGTGGGGTAATGAACGCCCCCATTCGTCATGAATTTGATGAGCGGCGGTCACCATGACCTTGTCACACCACAGCTCTGCTCATGTCAGTGGAGTTGAGAGAAACTGGTGTAAAGAGCTGCACCTAAATTTTGAGACTTTTCAAAGTTTTTATGCTACAATTCTGGATTGAAAGCTTTGATGAATCAGGCCCTGAAAAGTCTATTTTTAATACAATTGTTGAGGTAAGAAAGGTCGAGTTTTCTTCACATTCTCTTGTCTTTTTAATATTTTTCCTATTGCATCTATTTCTTCATGACAAAATCATCTTTCTCTACGTATAATTCAAGTTCCTCCCCTCTTCCAGCAGCATCTCAACAACTACTCATGGCCGCTGATCTCTTGGGGTGGGTTACTAAAAATGTGCCCTGCTTGATTGTTTAGCCCTATAGCCACTGATTCTACCTAATATCCTTGAAAACATCCATGAACAAAAACCTGAGCACAAAAAAAACCTAAACAATTTTTATTATTATTATTCTCATGGTATGAGGGTGGCTTCTCAGTTTAGATAAAGTTTCTGTTTTGTGGTTCACTGGAAATAACTTGAGTTCTTAAAAGTTTCTTAGTAGCAACAGTGGGAAACATAAAAATGTCTTATCTTTAATGCTGACCCAATCAATCAATCACCAAAAAAAAACAACTAGTATACAGTGGGGAAAGTAAGTATTTAATAAACTGCCGATTTTGCAAGTTTTCCCACCTACAAAGAATGGAGACGTCTGTAATTTTTTATCATAGGTTCACTTCAACTGTGAGAGACAGATTCTAAAAATAAAAAACAGAAAATCACAGTATGATTTTTACATAATTAAATTGAATTTTATTGCATGAAATAAGTATTTGATCACCTACCAACCAGCAAGAATTCTGGCTCTCACAGACCTGTTAGTTTTTCTTTAAGAAGCCATCCTACTCTGCACACCTGTATTAATTGCATCTGTTTGAACTTGTTTCCTTTATAAAAGCCACCTGTCCACACACAATCAATCACACTCTAACCTCTCCACCATGGCCAAGACCAAAGAGATGGGATGGGCGGCAGAACAATAGGCAAGCAGCTTGGTGAGACGGCATCAACTGATGGCGCAATTATTAGAAAATGGAAGAAACACAAGATGACTGTCAATCTTCCTCGTTCTAGGGTTCCATGCAAGACCTCGCCTTGTGGGGTAAGGTTAATTCTGAGTCAGGAATCAGCCCAGAACTACATTGGAGGACCTGGTCAATGACCTGAAGAGAGCTGTGAGCACAGTCTCAAACATTACAGTTAGTAACACACTACGCAGTCATGGATTAAAATTCCTACAGGGCACGCAAGGTCCCCCTGCTCACGCCATGACATGTCCAGGCCCGTTTGAAGTTTGCCAATGACCATTTGGATGATCCAGAGGAGGCATGGGAGGTGGTCATGTGGTCAGATGAGACCAAAATAGAACTTTTTGGTATCAACTCCACTCACCATGTTTGGAGGAAGAAGGATCAGTACATCCCCAAGAACACCATCCCAACGGACGACTGCACCGTATTGAAGGGAGCATGGATGGGGTCATGTATCGCGAGATTTTGGCCAATAACCTCCTTCCCTCAGTAAGAGCATTGAAGATGGATCGTAGCTTGGGTCTTCTAGCATGACAATGACCCGAAACACAAAGCCAGGGCAACTAAGTAGTGGCTCCATAAAATGCATTTCAAGGTCCTGGAGTGGCCTAGCCAGTCTCCAGATCTGAACTATTTAATCATAAATAAAAATGTGTTCTGCAGGAGTGCCATCTAATAGAGTCAAAATAATTTGCACAAACTCCAACTTAAAGAAAAAAATTAGACCTTTTTTTTTTTTTTTTTAAACAAACTAACTAGAAATGTATGGACAGTGGTAACCTTGGTGCTATGTAATACATATAAAAAAGTTGGAAATTTTTGTATAACGGGGAGGAGGAAGTTGCCAGTGTAGAAACCAATATATTTAGGATCCTCCCCTATGCACAAATTCTGCATTTGCACTTATAATACAGCCAATGCTCATGGATTTCACCCAACATGACCTCCTGACGTGGAACCAAAACTGACCTGTCAAAATAAAGAGTGAATTTTGCCAGCAATTCCATTGGGAGCTAATCCTTTTTTGGAGAAGAAACAAGAGAATAGACAGCAATTGTTGATCATGCTTTTTCTGTACTTTATAACTTAAATACTGGTAAATATTCATTAAGAAAGAGATTGGTCTACCCGAGCTATGGAAACATCTCCAAAATGCACATTAAAACGCAAGAGGTAAAAGTTTATAAAAGATACTCTACCTCGGGGTACTTTAACTTGAATGTTTTATGCATTTCTCGGAATCGGCTATATCTTCTGAAAACTGTCCAAGTTTCTTCTAAGACAATTATCTGCAGAAGACAAAAGGTAAATAGTACAACCCTCTGTTATTAATACTGAATCTACAAGTAGTGTGCAAGCTCAATAGAAAATGTTGGGGCAACTTTTCTCATTCCTTAGTCATTGAATATATTAGAAAAACATGACCGCATTCTATCAAAAACCACAAGCTAAAAGGGTCCACGGGTTGGGTGTAGGACTGCAGCTCAGGTTCAATAAAGATAAAAGCAATACTGGCAATCACTACCCGTGATTAGAGGAGACTGTTTTAGGAAGACAACATTTTTGTCTAATTCATTACAACCCATTGGGATGACTTCTTTTCAGTTTTGGGTTCTCCGAGAAATCAGCTCTCCTCTGTGGGGCAGAAATCTAGTAGTGTAACCCAGGTAAAGGAAAAGTAAATCATTTCCCAGAATCAATTAAAATTCAAAAATGTGGAAATTTAACTTTAACGGGAACCTATTATTAGATTCATGCTGCCTATGGGCAGCATGGATCAGAGCCTGGCTGCACGATTGTGGCCAGGTATGTGTTTCCCTGAAATACTCTGGCGTTTCAGAGAAAACAGATTTGAGGGCCGTCTGAGGGCAATAAGGAGAAATGAGACAAGTCTGACATCGCCCCTGGCTAGTTTTTCCTCGCTCCACTCTAGGTAATTGGGAAAAACCCTTTAGTCCCTGCCCAGCATTTCAATCTATACTTTCTCTGAAACACCAGAGCATTTCAGAGAAAAACATAGCTGCCACCTTATTTTGCTTCCTTCTAAATGTAACAGTCAGCTGAAAGTGCTGGCTTGTCTGCCTAGTTACCGTATTTTGCGTATTATAAGACGCCCACCCCATCCCCACACACACACACACACACAAACACACACACACAAACACACACACACAAACACACACACACAAACTTGCGAGGAAAAAGGGTTGCGTCTTATAATGCGAACTTACGGTTTTACCTGGGGAGTGCGGCGTCGGATCGGGGTCCCAGCATCGGCCCCACCACAACCGGGGCCCACAGCATCGCCCCGCTACTGCCAGCTTGTGAGGACAGGGCCGCAGCATCGCCCCACCACCACCGTCAACCTCCGCTCACAGTCAACTTTTGAAGACGGGGCCCGGCAGCATCGCCCGGCTCCTGCCTCCGCCGCCAATCTCTGGTATGTATGATCCCCGCTCCACCACCGCTGCCCCCCAGGTGAAAAGGATTATAAGGCGCACCATTTTATTTAAAAAAAATATATATTTTATTTTGCACCCCAAAATTTGGGGTGCGTCTTATAATCCGCAAAATACGGTATTTCTGTCTCCGTAGCGGATTTAAACTGCAGGTCTAGAAAAGATCCCTACTTAGGCTAGGGTCACACCACCAAATTTTCTCTTATCTGAGAAAATCGGTCCAATTATGATAATCACACTCTGATCTGTGCGATCTCAGTGTGATTCGATTTTCGAAGATGACAAGATGGGGAAAAAAAATCTCCATCTTCTCGACTGTCAGTCTCTGAAAATCACACCGCAGTCAGATGTCATCCGAGTGCGGTCTGCTTTCCACGGACTCATTAACTTGTATGGCTGAGTACGATCAGAATATATGATGTAAATCATGCATGCTATTTTTTCCTCGGACAGACTGTTCGAGGAAAAAACTGGGGGATGTGCACAGCCCCAAAGAACAACAAGGGTACGAGTGTGATCTGAGGCTTTGTCGGATCGCACTCAGAGCAAAAATATGGTCGTCTGCACGAACCCTTAAAGAGTGAGGTTATATGCTCCCCTTCCCCATGCTTAGAAAGGGAATTGGGTCTGGGTATGGGAGCAGAGAAACACACTGAGTAGAGATCTTAGCAAGACCTGCAGTTTAATTTAGCTAGAAAGTAGGGATGAGCAGACCCATGGAACTTCTTGCTCTCCTCCCGGACTTCCCCTGGACCTCCAAACATTAGCATCAGACACTAACTGTCCAGTACGAACACCGAACTTTTCACTTTACAGTGATCTAAGCAGACAAGCCAGCACTTTCAGCATGGTGTTAAAGATAGAAGGAAGCAAAATAAGGAAATAAAGTATATTACAAAGCCTGATCAGTGATTAAAAAAAAGAGAAATAGTTAAGTTACTCTTTAAATAGAACCTTTCATGTTATACATGTAGTCCGATCTGTGGACAGTATGGTAAAGAAAAGGAGATAGATTTGTAGGAAAAGATTCAGTAAACCTTTCAGGTTAGTCATTGAAACCCCTGGTGTTTCTATGCATAGAGTAAAGTGGGTGGTCCTACTTGTCAGCTTTATCTCTATGCACAATGATACAGGAAATGCTGTCATTCACCAATTAGGACTGCCCACTGGACTATGCATAGAAACACCAGGGATTTCAATTAATCACATGCAAGGTTTACTGAAAGTTTTCCCCCTAAAAGTGTATATAAGTCTGATCAGCTCCTGCTTTATAACCTGCAGATTAGATACCATTTTCAACATGACAGGTTCCCTTGAACACAATGGGGTACCACCTCCATTGGTTCAGTATGCCACTAAAACAATAACCTACATTACATAACCGAAATAGAATTGAAAATAAATATATAAATAAGACTTTGCTAGCAATCAAAGTTGGAAAAAATACAGCAGTTATAAGAGTTTAAGATTTAAGAACGTGTCTATCAATACAAAAAAAAAAAAAACACCACCCCTCACTAGGAAGCTGTAAATGTGTATTCGATGTAGTTCAGCATGAAATGTTGTACCTAACCTTTATATTCTGGGTGTATACTTCCCACTGCTAAGTTTCTGTCTATGTACATTCTCTCTTCATGCCTACTGTGGGGGGAGAGCTCTTTCTGATCTAATGTAAGAGCTTTATTGGTGCACCAAGCCAATCATATAAATCCCCCAACCCACCCACATTTGCCCTAATTCTGCTTTATAGAAACACTGAGATGTAAACTGCAGCTGCATCCCCCTCCTCCCCATCTAGCATTTACAGTATAATGTCCACATGTTGGAAAACTAAAAGGTTTCTCAATTTTTTCAGAGAGCCTTTAGACTTGGAAAAGGGGCAAATTCTGTTTGCAGGTGAGGAAGATGCCACTTTTTATCTTAACATACAGTGTATTACAAAACTACATACTTATTTATACAAAAAATTATAAAGATGAATAAGGATGAACACAACAGTTACAATTACCTTTATTTCAAATTCATAGTGTTCATCTTTTCCTTGTCCACAAAGAACATAGCGAGGTATTGTTACTTTCACTGGATCCGTTAGATCATCAGGATTTACACCTAGAGAGCGCGATACCAACCGCTGCAATAAAATAAGAGGAAATTTATAAGTGTGCTAGACAACAAAAAACACAAAAAAAACAAAGAATGAGAAATGTCTTTAGTTACACCTAGAAAAAAATCTAATAAATCACTACAAATAATCTAAAAAAAACTGCTAAACGTATTTGGAGTAAACTTGTAAAATAAATACTATAAAAAAAGCAGCCCGAGAAAAAAAAGACAATAAATAAAATTTTTCAGTCATTACAGTAGATGAATCTGCTCTACCACCCACACAACCCATATGTGTGAACAAAAACAATACTTACTATGGGATAGTTTGCAAGCAGTGTGATGTTCAACTAACTCTCCCTTCATAAGGCTTTTTCTAGTTTTAGGTTAATCAACATATGATGAAAAATTTTTCATGTTTTGGGTTTCTGTTCCTCGCCAATTACTGCATGTGCACACGGAGTCTTTTTTAATGAGGAAAACTCCAAGTTTTGAGATTCTGAGCAGGATTTTAAGACTTTCCAGACAGTTTCTGCACTGAAACTCCTCAAAAAAAACCTCAGTTTTGAACATAGCCCTTAAGATCTAGTCCGGCTTACTCCAAGGGGCCTGATGACCTGGCTTGGTCCAGTCCAACCAACATAGGAGCATTGCTTGTTACAATAGAGAGCTTTAATACATTTGGTAAGACAAGGTGGCATTGATGCAGTTTCTGTGAATGAAACTGTGAATGAACTGCTGGAAAAAAAACTGTGTACCCATTTGACAATCAAAGGCTATGCGCACAGGTTGCTTTTTTTCTGCACACAAAATCTGATCTCTTGGCTGTAAAAAAGGTGCGGACAAAACCCAGATTTTGCTGCCATTTTTGCTGCGTTTTACAGGATCAAAAAGTTTCGCTTTGCTTCCACCTTGCAAGCATTAACAATACAAGTTGTTAGGCCACAAATGCAAGACGTACAGTTATGTTCAAAAGTTTACATACCCCGGAAGAATTTTTCCTTTCTTGGCCTTGTTTCAGGGAATATGAATGATAACAAAAAAACTTTTTCTTCACTCATGGTTATTGGTTGGGTGAAGACATTTATTGTCAAACTACTGTGCTGTCTCTTTTTAAATCTTAATGACTGAAAAAATGCTGCAAAAACGCTGCAAAAATTGACAGTTTTCCAATTCAGTCAGGAAAAAAAAAAGTGTGTGCATGAGATTTTTGAAATCTCACACCTTTTGCTAGTACTATAAAAAAAAAAAGCAGCTTAAAATATGCATAAAAAATACACAGCAAATATATGCAGCAAAAAAACACAACGTGTGAACATAGCCTAATGGCTGCAATAGAGCAATTTTAGGCAATGTTATTCAACCACTTCCAACATGTAAAAAGTTATAGGTGATATCTGGTACAACAGACAGCTACATTATACCACACGCTTAAGAGCTTCTTTAAATCTTAGAAAACATTTGAATGTCTTATTTTGAAGTAGACTGTACAGCTGGCAGATCAAAAGCCCAATAAGCCATGACAAAGATGAACATCCAACTTTAAACAAGCATTAAATTATCCTTGCTAACTGCTTCATCTAAAAGGTAAAACAAAATACAGCAAGAGGTTGGGGCCATGGCTACTTGAAGAGGCACTCTGAAAAATCGTATATTTGCCTCTGTTTGTATGGTACATCAGATAAAAGGTAGTGCAGGTTCTTTTAGGTCATGTTCACATGTTTTTTTTAAAGAGGTTCTGTTCCAAAATACTCATCAAAAACTGCTTAAAAACACATGGAAAACGCTTACATATTCTAATTCTATGGAAATCCACTTTGATGTTCATACAAGGAAGTTTTGAGCAATTTTTTGTCCTGAAGAGGTATTGAAAAATGCCTGGTGGAATAACAAAAGAAAAAAGGCATGTCACCTGGATTTGGATGCAATCTGCACCAAACTAGGCTCTGTTCAATCACAAGACAATAATAATTATAACAATAATAAAGGCTTAAGGAAAAGATAAATTCCTCTAAAAACAGGGTCTCCTGAAGCAGTGTTACTTGCTTACTGGACTATTGCTGGCATATCAGCTCCGCTCCCAGTAATATCACGTTACTTGTACTATGATGGTCCAAACCCATACAGCATCTTATCTTTGTAGAGACTCAGTCTTCCTATATATTTCTATGAAACCTGAGGCTCTCGCAGAAGTTCATAGAGAGACTAACTTCAAGTCCATACGGAAGAAGCTATACAATTAAGGACTTGTTCACACAACGTTTTTGATGCATTTTTCTATGCGGGAAAAAAAAAAATCAGTATTTTACAAAAGCAGCAAAATAAATGAGATTTCTAAAATCTCATTGACGTTTTTTTCCTTGCATTTTTTTCTTTCTTTTAAACCGAAGCATGAAAATTCTTTCAGCATTTTTGCAGTGTTTTTTTTCCCCATTCAATTTAATGAATACAAAAAATGCACATAATATATATTTTTCATATGGGAGGAAAAATGATGCGAAAAAAAAAAAACAAAAACACTGTGTGAACATATTCTTAGACAGAAAGTGGGATGTGTTGTATACTAGTGCCAGAAATGAAGTTATAATTTGATACTGACGTGTGCGCGAAGAAAAAAACCCGCACAGTACTACATAA
Organism: Phyllobates terribilis; assembly: GCF_046119375.1. Taxonomy (NCBI): domain Eukaryota; kingdom Metazoa; phylum Chordata; class Amphibia; order Anura; family Dendrobatidae; genus Phyllobates; species Phyllobates terribilis. The sequence continues at coordinate 756,779,696 of NW_027362763.1, read as the reverse complement.
ACCGGTAAGAATCGCAAAGTGCCTCTGTAGAATATATTAATGACCACAAAGAATATAGGAAAGATCTTCTACGTGTCAAAAACAAGAACATCTAAGGCAAACATCCCATCCCATCAAGTCAATGATAAGACAGCATTTTCAGCTTTCTCCGAACCTTTATTACTATGCAGTTAATGCTTGTACGGAGAGGCCGCTGTGAGCGGTTTCTTGGTGGTTCTGTCTGGGGAGGCTTTATAGATATTACAAGCATTTAGAAGATTAGTTTTTCTGCTGAGTTAAAATCAAGCACCGAGCCAAAAGCAAGAGGGAATTTGGATTGTGTCTTCAATGTTGGCAATGAATAAGTCACTGTGTATTTATCACGCTCTGCATCAGAATAAGCCAGAGGAGAAGAAATCAAAGAAAATTAAAGACTACCATTCTCAATTATTAACAGAATCATTATTGTTTAAAAGGTTTGTACCTGGAACCCAAGGGCAAGATCAGTTGTGTCAGATTCAGATTTGTGGTGAAAACGAATTTACAGTAAAATACAGGTGGATGGAGTTTAAAACAGTGCAATTCACTTGTAGAAGAAAAATTCTATATGAAAAATCAGTAAATCAGTTTCAGAATTGTTCGGAGTTTTTACTGCAAATTGTTACCCTTCAATATACAGAGGTGAAACATACAATGAATCAATGCAAAATCAGCATGTCACACAAGTGGATTATGCAGATTTGCGGTAAATCCACGTCAGAAAACTGTGGTACATGTGGCCTTTGCTTAATGCCAAGTCTACTGATTATGTACAAAGAGGAGTTAAGGCTCGTTTACATGTCTGATTTTCTTGTTCAAGTGCTTTGTGTAGTTTTCACAGATAGCACTCATACCTATGGTATTCTATTGAGCTGTTCACACTTCCGATTATTTTTTCTTCGGACTGAGGGGTCCACGCCACATATCTGTGACATGTCTGATTTTGATCCGAGCATGGGATCAAAATCAACAATGCAAGTCTAAGGGTCTTTGAATATATCGGACCGCATTCGGATTCGCATTCGATTTTCAAAGACTGTCAGGAAGGAGAAAGTGGAGAATCTTTTTATTTTTTGTTTTCTCTCCACATACAAGAAAAACTGAGGACACTTGGACCGCACTCGGATTAGAATAATCAGTCCGCTATCTTTGCATGTGGAAAATATGGACTTTTGAATGAACCCTTAATGTACTTGAACCACAGAAGAAGCATGATCACTAAAATGGGTAAAAAAAAAGTGTACCTCTGGCTACATTAAAAAAAAAAAAGGCTCCCGGTCTCCTTGATATTTTTGTGAAGAAACTTGGTGCCATTTGTCTCTTCTTATCACAGTTGCTTTCAAGTTTGAACTAGTACATACAAGTCTGCCACCATGAAGAATCAGCAAATTATGTTATGAGCTCTAGTGTCAAAACATCGCAACTCTCTTGACCGACTAATTCACATAGCCACCACTGGGTAGCCCCACTTAACACAAACAGATCATGACAGAATATAGTAATCTATATTTTTTAAATCTGGTCATCATATGACACTCATCTCAGGATATGTCAGTCCAAAAGGAAATATAAGGAAGGACATAACAGTTGTTGCCTAACTGATGTTATTGTCAGACATTTTTTTCATCACCATCTGAGGACTACATGGACCTCCAAACTATTTCCACTCCACGAACTGCAGAAGACTACAGAAACGGCACCAAAAACACAGGATGACGATGGCAGCGACTGGTAAATATAATACTGGGGCCAGGGAACTTACATTAGTAACATCATTCCAGCGCTGAAATAATTAAAAAAATAAATAAAAAAAGAATGCTGGTGTGGTGCTTAATTTCAGGTTAGGCAAGCTGGTGTCAGCGATGTCCAAGACTGCAGACGGCTCAGCATTATGGTCCACCTTTTTTTTATCCCTAGTCGTCCCTATAAAAGCTGTAATGTAAATGTGAACAAGACTTTGTAACCAGTCTAGGTGAACAGGTGAATCACCCGGTGGGCCCTTGTGCAGTATTGAGTCCCCCACCCTCCTATGTGAGCAGTACTTGGCACAATACACTCATCGCATCAATCACTTCACATTCTACCCAGATTATTATGTACATTTGTGAATGAGGGTAATTTAACATTTGCGTATGGCTCAACAGTGGGCCCCCAGAGTCGATGTTATGGGTCTGTGTTTAACACCCCAGTCCTACATTGTAACTGATTGTCTATGCATCTCAACTTGGACTACAAGGTTTGAGAAGTAAGAAGATTTATTCTTACTTTGCAGCTTTTACAGGATAGATAAAGAAATATACTCCAGCTGCACTGGATTAAGTGACAAAAAAGTTGACAGCGAGAGTTAGGGCAGAGACCGACTGCCGTATAACTCGCACGATGATCGCATCACACAGAACGGACTGGCCAGCACCTTTCCTGACCTGAGCATGACAGCATGATGTATTTCTATGCAGCTGTCAAGCTCAGGTCAGGAGAGGTGGCAGCCAGTAAGAGGTTTATGATGCGATTCTTGCACGAGAAATACGGCAGTCTGTCTTTGCCCTTATACAAAGTTCTGCAGAGTTCTTAGGACGTTGGGGTTGGAGCATGAACGAAAGATCAGCAGCCAAAATGTCAGGATAATTAGGGTAATCGATATCACATATTCAGATGTCCAGCTGTGAAAAAAAACAAAATCATGAAATTTTCAATAATCTATTGGGAAACCTTCATGCTGTGTGTGTGTCCACATACAATTGTACCCGGTCGAGGGTTTTGCCAACTTGTTCCAATAATGTAATTAATACACCTACCAATAAATGTCTTCATTTTATACGAATCACATCATTTTACTTCCCATTCAATTTTTCTATGTTTTTTTTTTGTTAGGTCATGATAAAAATTATAGAAACTATCTAATAAGTAAAATAAAAGATTCTTCACAAAAGCCACCCAATTAACGCGAGTACTTTCAGGGAAATAGTTACACATTTTCAGAGCATTAAAGAAATATGTCAGCATTCTCACATCGCTATATTTTATGTATTCAGACAGCTTCAACATTGCCATTAAATCAAACTGATTGATTTTTACTATGGCCTTTGGCTTTCACCCACAATACATCAGTAGTCTATTGCTTTCTTGCCAGAAGACGATCAACAATTGCTTGAGAGATATCCACAGGGTTGCAGGCAAATGTCAGTCTCCATCCAATGAGTGTCAATGTCACTTAAAAACCTTTTCACAGAGAACTGCAGACTTTATCAAGGGTTATTGTGTTTTTCTCTGCCTGACTACAATACCTACACAACACAATTAAAGGAAAAGTAACCCCTTTGACCTGATGCAGGTGCCTTACTGTTTAAGAACCAATGGCAACGATGGGAATTCGTACATAGAAGGTTGCATAAAATGTCTTATAGCAGCCAAACTAAAGGCTCCTTCATATTTTTCCTCTTTATGACCAGACAATAATAGATGCGGTCCCCATGATTTCTACAGGATACACTATTCTACTAGTCAAGTCACTGGAAAAAAAGAGGAGCAATTAAATGACTTACACCGTACATGTACTTTTCACTGCATTTTTGTGGGGGAGGGGGGGTTGGTTCAGCGACCAAAGAATTACCTCTACCTTTTGAATAGTTCAAGCAATTATACGCCGATGTGTTAATTTTCTTATTACTTACATTTTTGCATGGGATTAAAAAAATAAATTATAAAATTATAATATATATATATATATATATATATATATATATATATATTGCTCAAAAAAATAAAGGGAACACTTAAATAACAGAATATAACTCCAAGTGAATCAAACTTCTGTGAAATCAAACTGTCCACTTAGGAAGCAACACTGATTGACAATCCATTTCACATGCTGTTGTGCAAATGGAATAGACAATAGATGGAAATTATTGGCAATTATCAAGACACCCTCAATAAAGGAGTGGTTCTGCAGGTGGGGACCACAGACCACATCTCAGTACCAATGCTTTCTGGCTGATGTTTTGGTCACTTTTGAATGCTGGTTGTGCTTTCACAATCGTGGTAGCATGAGACGGACTCTACAACCCACAGAAGTTGCTCAGGTAGTGCAGCTCATCCAGGATGGCACATCAATGCGAGCTGTGGCAAGAAGGTTTGCTGTGCCTGTCCGTGTAGTGCCCAGAAGCTGGTTGCGCTACCAGGAGACAGGCCAGTACACCAGGAGACGTGGAGGAGGCCGTAGGAGGGCAACAACCCAGCAGCAGGACTGCTACCTCCGCCTTTATGCAAGGAGGAACAGGAGGAGTACTGCCAGAGCCCTGCAAAATGACCTCCAGTAGACCACAAATGTGCATGTGTCTGCACAAACGGTTAGAAACCGACTTCATGAGGGTGGTGTGAGGGTCCGACGTCCACAGATGGGGGTTGTGAACACAGCCCAACACCGTGCAGGACGCTTGGCATTTGCCACAGAACACCAGGATTGGCAAAGTCGCCACTGGCGCCCTGTGCTCTTCTCAGATGAAAGCAGGTTCACACTGAGCAAATGTGACAGACGTGACAGAGTCTGATGATGCCGTGGAGAGAGATCTGCTGCCTGCAACATCCTTCAGCATGACTGGTTTGGCTGTGGGTCAGTAATGGTGTGGGGTGACATTTCTTTGGATGGCTGCACAGCCCTCCATGTGCTCGCCAGAGGTAGCCTGACTGCTATTCGGTACAGAGATGAGATCCTCAGACCCCTTGTGAGACCATATGCTGGTGCGGTTGGCCCTGGGTTCCTCCTAATGCAGGACAATGCCAGACCTCATGTGGCTGGAGTGTCTCAGCAGTTCCTGCAAGATGAAGGCATTGAAGCTTTGGACTGGCCTGCCCGTTCCCCAGACCTGAATCCAATTGAGCACATCTGGGACATCATGTCTCGCTCCATCCACCAACATCACGTTGCACCACAGACTGTCCAGGAGTTGGCGGATGGTTTAGTCCAGGTCTGGGAGGAGATTAAACAGGAGAGCATCAGCAACCTCATCAGGAGCATGCCCAGGTGTTGTAGGGAGGTCATACAGGCACGTGGAGGTCACACACAATACTGAGCCTCATTTTGACTTGTTTTAAGGATATTACATCAAAGTTGGATCAGCCTGTAGTGTATTTTTTCACTTTAATTTTGGGGGTGACTCCCGGCCATACGCTCTCACAAGCTAAGATCAGCTGTGGGAATAGTCACTGCTCCCCACGCCGGGACTGTGTGCGTGGGGAGCAGTGTATTCATTCTCCATAATAGCTGGCACACAGTGTAGCTGCAGCGCGGCCTGCTATTAAAGAGCATGAATATTCACCCCTCTCCATGCCCATTGAAGAACTGAAATATATATTAACTTTTTGATGATATTCTAATTTAGTTTAGTATATATATATATATATATATATATATATATATATATATATATATATACATACACACATACACAGGTGAATCTCACTAAATTAGAATATCATCAAAAAGTTAATTTATTTCAGTTCTTCAATACAAAAAGTGAAACTCATATATTGTATAGAGTCATTACAAACAGAGTGATCTATTTCAAGTGTTTATTTCTGTTAATGGTGATGATTATGGCTTACAGACAATGAAAACACAAAAGTCATTATCTCAGTAAATTAGAATATTTTATAATAGCTTGAAAAATGTTTTTAATATCCAAAATGTTCACCTACTGAAATGTATGTTCAGTAAATGCACTCAATACTTGGCCGGGGCTCCTTTTGCATCAATTACTGCATCAATGCGGCGTGGCATGGAGGTGATCAGCCTGTGGCACTGCTGAGGTGTTATGGACGCCCAGGTTGCTTTGATAGCAGCCTTCAGCTCATCTGCATTGTTGGGTCTGATGTCTCTCATCTTCCTCTTGACAATACCCCATAGATACTGTAGAGGGTTAAGGTCAGGCAAGTTTGCTGGCCAATCAAGCACAGTGATACTATTGTTTTTAAACCAGGTATTGGTACTTTTGGCAGTGTGGACAGGTGCCAAGTCCTGCTGGAGAATGAAATTTCCATCTCCAAAAAGCTTGTCAGCAGAGGGAAGCATGAAGTGCTCTAAAAATTTCCTGGTAGACGGCTGCACTGACTTTGGTCTTGATAATACACAGTGGACCTACACCAGCAGATGACATGGCTCCCCAAACCATCACCGATTGTGGAAACTTCACACTAGACCTCAAGCAGCTTGGATTGTGGCCTCTCCACTCTTCCTCCAGACTCTGGGACCTTGATTTCCAAATGAAATGCAAAATTTACTGAAAACAACACATTGGACTACTGAGCAAGAGTCCAGGTCTTTCTCTCCTTGGCCCAGGTAAGATGATTCTGGCGTTGTCTATTGGACATGAGTGGCTTGACACAAGGAATATGACACTTGTAGCCCATGTTCTGGATATGTCTGTGTGTGGTGGCTCTTGAAGCAATGACTCAAGTAGCAGTCCACTCCTTGTGAATCTCCCCCAAATTTTTGAATGGCCTTTTCTTATCCATCCATTCAAGGCTGCGGTAATCCCGGTTGCTTGTGCACCTTTTTCTACCACACTTTTTCCTTCCACTCAACTTTCCATTAATATGCTTGGATACAGTACTCTGTGAACAGCCAGCTTCTTTAGCAATGCAGATGAAGGACAAAGCCGTGGTCTATGGAGCGCCAAGGAATGGATGGTGAAGATGAAATAATAAAAAGAACCTTTATTAGGTCAATAAAACAACACGTGTTTCGGCAGTGGAATTTTGCCTTCTTCAGTTCATGGGGTGAAATTGCAAGGATGGTATTATATAGCCAACCCACATCTGTTGGTGGGTAACAATCAGGCACGGATAATTTTAACCCTATATGGTACAAAACAGATAAAAAAAAAGCAATGCTTAACAGGTGAATGGTACACTCATAAATGGCAAAAACTAGTGTACCACATTATCCAATGTTAAATTTAATCCCTCAGGAGAAAGGCCATGTGCCCACGAAGCAATTTTGTAGCATTTTTGCGGCCGTGAAAACGCTTGTAAAACCATCTGCCATGCAAAGCAATGTGAATTCGGATGTGCTGTGCACAAGATGCGCTAATTAGCGCACCGAATTCGCATTGTGTTGAAAAACGCAGCATGACCATTTCTACCGCGATTACGCCGCAAGTTCGCGGCCATTGAGGAACATTGAAACGCAGCAAACTAGCATGTATATGTGGATTTGCTGCGTTTCAATTACATTCAATGGCCACGAATTTGCAGCGTAATCGGGGTGCGTGTGGTACCCAGGATGAAGAGGAGACTACAACTCCTCCTCATCCCGGCTACCACGCGGTGAAAAAAAGAAATAAAAAAGTTAAAAATAAAAAAAAAAACTGTATACTCACCTCTCCGGTCTGCTCCCGGCGGCATCCTCTCTCCTCGGCGTCCCGCGGTGTATTTGCAGGACTTGCGGTGACGTCATTTGGTCAGCTGATGGTCACTTGACCGCTGACGTCAGCGGTCAGGTGATGGTCGCGTGACCATCAGCTGACTAAATGACGTCACCGCAGGTCTTGCAAGTACACCGCGGGACGCCGAGGAAAGAGGATCGCTGCCGGGAGGAGACTGGGGAGGTGAGTATACAGGTTTTTTTTGTATTTTTAACTTTTTAATTTTTTATTTTTATTTATTTTTTTTAACTATAGATGCAGCATTTAAAGCATCTAAGTTGGTCACACAATATAAATCCGTGCCGGTTGCATGGATTTATATTGTGTGACCAACTTGTCAAGCACTTTTCCAAGTGATGCTCAAAATCGCTTGGAAAAGTACTTGAAAAAATGCATGAAAAAATGCATGAAAAAACGCTGAATAAACGCTTCTCTCTGACAGAAAAAACGCATGTAAATCTGCATGCCTTTTTTTCTGCCAGAGAGAGGCAAACATGCTCTGCATCAAATCTGCTACGTGGGCACATAGCCAAAGAGTCCCCAATTTATATATCCAGTAACTCTCCCTACATCTTTATGATGTTCAATTGAAAAATGTTTAGAAACGCTGTGGGAAAACAAAACCATTACGAATATTTTGCCTATGCTTGTTCAGCCTGGAATGCATGGTCAGTATAGTGCGGCCTACAAATTGCAAGCCGCACGTACATTGAAGCAAATAGATAACATAAGAAGACTGACAGTTTACACTACACCTAATAGGGAAGCTCTTCCCAGTAGTAAGGGAAACAAAGGACTTAATACCATTCACCAGAGTCGAACAACAGAGGTATTTAGATGTATTGCAACGATAACAACCAACCCAGGAGAGGGCCGATCCGTTAAGCTGTTTGGACAAAATAGAGGCGTTACTGGGAGCAATGTAACTACGTAAATTACGACTACGTCTGTAAATAAATCTGAGTTTATTGGGGTTTTTTTAACCAATTTTTGTAAGGCCACACGAGACTGACCAAAAGTGGTTATAAAATTACAGTTAGCCGGATTCGATGTACTGGAGTTGCGGACAAAGGTGGAGGTGGATTCCATTTGGTTTAACCAAACATCGTGAGTCAGGAATCTAGTTCTACTAAAGGCATCATTCAATAGTTTTCTAGGATAACCCTTCGATGCAAATTGCTTTTTAAGGATTTTAGATCCAGTGATAAAATCATGATCCAAAGTACAATTCTTCCTGATCCTCCAATATTGCTCATATGGAATGTTAGTGATCCAACTGGGAAGGTGACCACTGTCAAAATTGAAATAACTATTGACATCAACAGTGTTAAAATGTGTTGATGTGTAAATCATTCCATTATCCTCAAATCGCAGGGAGACATCAAGGAACTGTGTTATAGATTCAGAGAGAGAGGGTGTGAATGTTAACCCCCATGTATTTTGGTTTAAACCGGCTACAAAAACAAGGGCTTCATCGTTAGTGCCCTGCCAAATAAAAAATAAATCATCAATGAAACGTTTGTATAATACAACATGGTTGGAGGCAAGGGGAGATTGTGCGATGAGGACCGACTCGAAGGAGCCCATGAATAAGTTTGCGTAACTTGGAGCGAACCTAGTCCCCGTCGCACAGCCCCTCCTCTGGCGAAACATTATTCCCTCAAAAGAAAAAACATTGTTTTTTAAAATTAACGATATACCCTCCAGGATAAAATTTTTTTAGCATTTCATGCATAGATGGATCATCAGATAGAAATTCACCAACCGCCTTTATCCCCAAATCATGGGCAATATTGGAATACAAAGAAGTGACATCTAAAGTTAAAAAAATGCAATCAGTGAGGGGGGGCAGGCCTTTCAAAAGGCGAATAAGATGACTAGAATCTTTCAAATGGGACTCAAGGGTAATTACGTATTTTTGCAGAAAAAGATCAATGTAATGGGAAAGATTAGATGTAATAGAATTAACCCCAGAGATAACGGGGAGTCCAGGAGGATTTTTTACGTCTTTATGGACTTTAGGTAAAAAGTAAAAATAAGGGACCTGAAATTTCTTGATGTCCAAAAACTTCCTTTCCTTTTTATTAAAAATACCGGCTTTATTAGCTTTCAGAATTAGAGTCTTATATTCTAAAAATATGGAGATGGAGGGGTCCCTAGATAGTTTCTCATAGTAACCCAGGTCATCGAGAATTCTTAAGCCTTCCCCAATATACCAACTCCTGTCCATAATGACAATCCCCCCCCCCCTTATCAGCACTTTTTTGAACAATTTCCTTATTATCATGTAGAGTCTTCATGGATTGCCTTCAATCGGACTAAGGTTGTCCTTTATCTTAAATTGTTTAAAAGAACGGAGATCCTTAAGGATCAATTGTTGGAAGGTTTCTAGGTGAGAACCCTTGTGGTGTAGGGGATAAAAATTTGAACGTCCTTCTACCGCTACATGGGAGAATTCAATGATAGAGCCATCCATCTCTCCTATATTGGAAGAGCTGGGGGGATTATCCGCAACAAGATTTGATCCTCTTTTGGTCTCTAGGAGAAAGTGCCGTTTCAAAGTTAATTTCCTAAAGAATTCATTGAGATCCAAAAAAACTGTAAACATATTAAGAGAGGTAATGGGGCAAAAAGATAGACCCCGATTTAGAAGGGAGGGCTCACCCTCAGTGAGTTGATAGCTGGAGATATTAAAAATGCCCTTTCCTATGTTTATATCATATCTAGTTCCCGAGAATCATCAGGGTTCAGTAATTGGGTTTCAACCTCTTTAGAGATGGGTCCAGGGAGGGACGTAGATTTTTTGGAGCAACCACTCCCTCTACAGCTACGAAATTTCTTTTTTTCTTTTGGGTAGCGTCCCAGAATCACCTGAAAAAAATGAGTAATTTTGGACTTTTTACAGGAAGGGATACTGTTGACTGGGACAGGAACACGGCTTGGTTGGAAATTTCCAATGCTGGAGGCCTGGTATCAAGAAAGATGGAGCTATTTCTAGAAAGAGGTAAAGGTATCAATGAAGTTGACTCGGCCATAGGGTCCAATTCTAGGCTAATGGGGATTACTTTTTGAGGGCTTCCCAAGACATTCGACGATGGGGACATCGGATGGATGGTTAGAAGGGAATTATTCAAGAGAGAACTCTCCTGTTGCAGGAGTGGAGAAGACTTCACTCCCAAATCAGAATCGACAATTGGGGTACCAGAAATCTCTGGGACATTATCAACTATAATTCCAGGAGAGATGGACTGCAAGACTACAGCAGAATGAGGTAGAGTGGACGGTACAACGACCGAGTCACCGGCCTGTGTACAAGAATTATTGTTGACACAGGAAGCAATGGTTGGGTCATCACAACATCCTCCCACTGCTAGTTTTATCCTAGGTTCATTGGAAGAGGGTAATTAGCTTGAAGGTTTAGTATTGAGAGTTCTTTTATGTTTCTCATAAAGTGCAATCTGTTTTTTATCTTTAAGAATATTAAAGGGGTAACACAATTCTTCAACACGACCCTTTTTATCACAAGACATCACCAAATCCACAGGCTGATTGAGTGATGAGACGGGATCACCCAGTGGAGGTGAAGTATCCATGCTCTCAGAATGAACACGGGATTCCCTACGGTCCCTCTATCTTATCTGCCTTTCTTTTGATGATGTCATTCTCAAATTTAATCAATCTTAAGTTTAAACTTAGATCAAATTCTTTAAACGTGGAATGAGAGGAAAAATGTTCAAGTTTCTTTTTTAAAACAATCACATCATCGAACGCTTGGGCCACTAAAAGATATATTTTTTGATCAATAATTTGATCATCCCCACAGAACAATCAAACACATATGAATCCCACTCCTCACAAAATGACCGATCCTGAGGAAATGAAGATTTTTCAGATAATCTAAGACCCCTTGGAATGATATTCTCAAGGAGATATCGTTTTTTTGGCCTCCCGGGATTACCAACTGCTGCCTGAATAAGGTGTGACCTAAAGCACTCTCTGTTCAGATAAAATTCCATGGGTGCAGTGCAACCAAAAAGGAAAAAAAAAACTATAAAGAAAAAAAAATAATAATTGAACAAAATTTTTTTCAAAAAAATTTGTTTGAAAAAAAAAAGGATTTTTTTCTTTTTTATATTATATATATATATATATATATATATATATATATATATATATATATATATATAAATAAATAAAATAAATTAGTTGGCCGAGGGAACACGGAGCACAAGAAAGATTAATGTTAAAAGTTCATAAATCTCCCAATGTCGTAAGTAAAGGTTCAACAATAAATAAAGTCCATAAATGGTAGAAAATAGTCACTAATAATGCTGATACCAGCAGTGTGTCATATGGTTATTGATTTGATTATTGAAGCACAAAGGATATATTGCTTGCAGATTCCAGAATATGTATAAATGTCAGCGGAAATTCATAAAATAAGCCAGGAACCCCGATGGCAGCCACCTTCAAGGACTTTGACCCACGCCGACAGAGTCATATGAAAAAGTAAGATAGAGGAAAGGGGAGCTCTGGGTGAAACTTGGGGATTAAGGACAGGGATGGGGCGAGAAAGAAAAATCCTCCTGGATGCCCCAATATCTCTGGGGTTAATTCTATTACATCTAATCTTTCCCATTACATGGGAAACTATCTAGGGACACCTCAATCTCCATCTTTTTAGAATATAAGACTCTAATTCTGAAAGCTAAAAAAAGCCAGTATTCCTAATAAAAAGGAAAGGAAGTTTTTGGACATCAAGAAATTCAAGGTCCCTTATTTTTACTTTTTACCTAAAGTCCATAAAGACGTAAAAAATCCTCCTGGACTCCCCATTATCTCTGGGGTTAATTCTAATACATCTAATCTTTCCCATTACATTGATCTTTTTCTGCAAAAATACGTAATTACCCTCGAGTCCCATTTGAAAGATTCTAGTCATCTTGTTCGCCTTTTGAAAGACCTGCCCCCCCTCACTGATTGCATTTTTTTGACTTTAGGTGTAACTTCTTTGTATTCCAATATTGCCCATGATTTGGGGATAAAGGCGGTTGGTGAATTTCTATCTGATGATCCATCTATGCATGAAATGCAAAATTTTTTTTTATCCTGGAGGGTATATCGTTCATTTTAAATAACAATGTTTTTTCTTTTGAGGGAACAATGTTTCGCCAGAGGAGGGGCTGTGCGACGGGGACTAGATTAGCTCCAAGTTAAGTAAACGTATTCATGGGCTCCTTCGAGTCGGTCCACATTGCACAGTCCCCCCTTGCCTCCAACCATGTTGTATTATACAAACTTTTCATTGATGATTTATTTTTTATTTGGCAGAGCACTAAAGATGAAGCCCTTGATTTTGTAGCCGGTTTAAAACAAAATACATGGGGGTTGATCCATCTATGCGTGAAAAGCATAAGCCTGTGTGTTGCCTCATTACTGCGTTCCTGCCACTGCCTACCAGAGCAACTCCCTACAATATACACTGCTGAAAAAAATAAAGGGCACACTCAAATAACACATCCTAGATCTGAATGAATTAAATATTCTTATTGAATACTTTGTTCTGTACAAAGTTGAATGTGCTGACGACAAAATCACACAAAAATCATCAATGGAAATCAAATTTATTATCCAATGGAGGCCTGGATTTGGGGTCACCCCCAAAATTAAGTGGAAAAACACACTACAGGCTGATCCAAATTTGATGTAATATCCTTAAAACAAGTCAAAATGAGGCTCAGTATTGTGTGGCCTCCAAAGGCCTGTATGACCTCCCTACAACACCTGGGCATGCTCCTGATGAGGTTGCGGATGGTCTCCTGTGGGATCTCCTCCCAGACCTGGACTAAAGCATCCGCCAACTCCTGGATAGTCTGTGGTGCAACGAGACGTTGGTGGATGAAGCGAGACATGATGTCCCAGATGTGCTTAATCGGATTCAGGTCTGGGGAACGGGTGGGCCAGTCCATAGCTTCAATGCCTTCATCTTGCAGGAATTGGTGACACACTCCAGCCACATGAGGTCTGGCATTGTCCTGCATTAGGAGGAACCCAGGGCCAACCGCACCAGCATATGGTCTCACAAGGGGTCTGAGGATCTCACCTCGGTACCTAATGGCAGTCAGGCTAGATCTGGCGAGCACATGGAGGGCTGTGCGGCCCTCCAAAGAAATGTCACCCCACACCATTACTGACCCACTGCCAATCCGGTCATGCTGGAGGAAGTTGCAGGCAGCAAATCGCTATCCACGGAGTCTCCAGACTCTGTCACGTCCTCAGTGTGAACCTGCTTTCATCTATGAAGAGCACAGGGCGTCAGTGGCGACTTTGCCAATCCTGGTGTTCTGTGGCAAATGCCAAACGTCCTGCACGGTGTTGGGCTGTGAGCACAACCATCTGTGGACGTCGGGCCCTCACACCATCCCCATGGAGTCGGTTTCTAACCGTTTGTGTGCAGACACATGAACATTTGTGGCCTGCTGGAGGTCATTTTGCAGGGCTCTGGCAGTGCTCCTCCTGTTCCTCCTTGCACAAAAGCTGAGGTAGCGGTCCTGCTGCTGGGTTGTTGCCCTCCTACGGCCCCCTCCACATCTCCTGGTGTACTGGCCTGTACTACCTGAGCAACTTCTGTGGGTTGTAGAGTCCGTCTCATGCTACCACAAGTGTGAAAGCACAACCAACATTCAAAAGGGACCAAAACATCAGCCAGAAAGCATTGGTACTGAGATGTGGTCTGTGGTCCCCACCTGCAGAACCACTCCTTTATTGAGGGTGTCTTGATAATTGCCAATAATTTCCATCTATTGTCTTCTATTTGCACAACAGCATGTGAAATTGATTGTCAATCAGTGTTGCTTCATAAGTGGACAGTTTGATTTCACAGAAGTTTGATTTACTTGGAGCTATATATATGTATATATACACACACACACACACACACACACACACACACACACACACACACACACACACACACACACACACAGTAGTGTTCAAAATAATAGAAAGCCAACAGACTCCGCATTCATAATCTGCATGGTTTTGAGTCTGTGTATTTGAATAATTAATTGAAAGGGGGCGTGTTCAAAATAATAGCAGTGTGGAGTTCAATTAGTGAGGTCAATCATTCTGTGAAGAAACAGGTGTGAATCAGGTGGCACTTACTTAAGGGTGAAGCCAGCACATGTTGTACATGCATTTCTCCTCTGAAGCCTGAGAAATATGAGTCGTTCGAGACATTGTTCAGAAGAACAGCGTACTTTGATTCAAAAGTTGATTGGAGAGGGTAAAACTTATAAAGAAAGGCATACAACGATAGGCTGTTCAGCTAAAATGATCTCAAATGCTTTAAAATGGAAAGCAAAACCAGAGAGACGTGGAAGAAAATGGAAGACTACCATTCGAATGGATTGAAGAATAGTCAGAATAACAAAGGCTCAGCTAATGATCAGCTCCAGGATGATAAAAGACAGTCTCAAGTTACCTGCGAGTACTATGACAGCTAGAAGATGCCTGTGTGAAGCTAATCTCTTAGCAAGAAGTCCCCGCAAAGTCCCACTATTAAAAAAAAAAAAAAAAAAAAAAAAAAACGACATGTACTGAAGAGGATACAATTTGCCTAAGAACATAAAAACTGGCCTAAAGAGAAATGGAGAAACATTTTGTGGACTGATGAAAGTAAAATTGTTCTTTTTGGGTCCAAGAGCCGCAGACAGTTCATCAGATGACCCCCAAACTCTGCATTCAAGCCACAGAACACTCTGAAGACAGTGAGGCATGGTGGTGCAAGCATCATGATATGGGCATGTTTCTCTTACTATGGTGTTGGACCTATTTACCGCATACCAGGGATCATGGACCAATTTGCATATATTAAAATACTTGAAGAGGTCATGTTGCCTTATGCTGAAGAGGATATGCCCTTGAAATGGGTTTTTCAACAAGACAGTGACCCTAAAAACACCAGTAAATTAGCTGGGCTGGAATAACAGTTGACAGGGGCCAGAAGTTGGTTGACTCTATGCAACATAGATGTGAAGCAGTTCTAAAAAACTGTGGGTATACAACTAAATATTAGGTTAGTGATTCACAGGAATGCTCAATCCACAAAAAAAGGAGTACATATTGTGAGTTTGTAAAGACAAATGCAGAC
This sequence comes from Phyllobates terribilis, assembly GCF_046119375.1. Taxonomy (NCBI): domain Eukaryota; kingdom Metazoa; phylum Chordata; class Amphibia; order Anura; family Dendrobatidae; genus Phyllobates; species Phyllobates terribilis. The sequence continues at coordinate 756,764,105 of NW_027362763.1, read as the reverse complement.
ACTGATATTTTTTTTTAGAACAGCCCAAGGTTCATTTTTTCTTATTTTCTGTAACATTGTATACATTTCTGTTCATGTTCTGAATTAGAAAACTGTCCAATTAAGTGTCCAAATCATTAACGCATTTTCTAATATATATATATAGATAGATATATCTATCTATTAGAAAATGTGTTAATGATTTGGACACTTAATTAGTGCCTTTAGGGGACTTGAACCAGCTATTGCTTGATCAAGTGTCCAATACACTGTAATACTGTAGTATTGCAGTGTATTTTGAAATTGACAATATCCTTTAGGCCTCGCACACACGAGCATAAAACACGCACAAGTGCAATCTGATGTTTTATAGCACTTGCACCAATTTTATTCTATGAGGCATTGTTGACTAGCGCTTTTTTTTTCTCGTGCTGGTTTGGCACGAGAAAAAGATACCAGCATACTGCGAATGCATCCGATAATTTGACCATGTGCACCCATGCAAGTCTATGGGTGCATGTGAAACATTCGGATGTCATCAGAGTGCATTCAGACATCCGCTGACTCAGACAATGGAGAAAATATAGAAATTAATTTCGCCATCTTCTCCACACCTGTGCTCCGATCCTCGCATGCTAGAGAATTGGATCACAGGAAGAGGACACTCGGCATAAACTCTGACATACATTGATCCGAGTGTCATTAGCATCATAATCGGCCCGATTCTCTTGCATGCGAGAATCTACAGCCGTCTAACCTCAGCCATAAAGTCCTGCTACAGGCCTCCAAAAGATTTCTAACATGGCAGACACAGATTTTCAGTAGGGCCCTGGCTGCCATACTGACTGATCAGAGCCTCTTGATTGTGTTTCTTGGAAAGCCGATGGCAGTCAGAAATGCCGTTTTAAATTACATTGCCATCCAATAGGATATGTTACTCTCGGGTGCCTGCTGTGACACAGAATCACAACCATTCTGCATGGAATAGACTGCGCTCCTGAGCCGCTTCACATAGTGATGGTTTACCTGTAAAGTAGCCATCATCAAGGGGTTAAGTTGTAGAAAATATGTCTATTAAGGCCCCGTCACACATAATGAGATCGCTAGCGAGATCGATATTGCGTCACCAAATCCGTGACTCATTAGCGATCTCGCTAGCGATCTCGTTATGTGTGACGGGGCCTTTAGTCTAGGAAGGGTGTTTGCTTGCTGGTCAGCTGATCGCTATCATGTTTACACCTTTCAACACAAGTTCTCACTTTCTTCACTTCAGCAATTACCCGACTATGTTAAAAGGCCTGATGCCTCATGTCAGCTTGATTATTCAAGATTTTTTGCTATTTAAACAGCTGTAAACTTGAGCAAATTTGTAACCCAGCAAGGAGAATACATTAATGTTCAGCTGATCTTATTATCTGATCACTCTGCAAGCATCAGAAAGGAAAGGTGCTAAAAAAAAGGTGAAAGCATAAAATAATCTAGCCCACTGTTAGCCTAGGGCAGGGACGTGATGTCACAGGAGGACAGTGGACTGATGCAAAGAGGTAGCCTTCAGAGAATGGGTGAGTGACAGATCTCGCAAAAGGACAGCTTTTGGGTATGCTCACACTAGCGTAGATTCTCTCATGCAAGAAAATCAGGGTCGATTATGTTAATGACACTTGGCTCAAACACTGACAGTGATGTGATTCTTTTGCACGTGAGAATCGGAGCACAGGTGTGGAGAAGATGGAGAACTTAATTTCTCCATCTTCTTCATGAGTCCGCGCAGGCCTGGCGTCAGCACCCGGGCAAGTGCCGGGGCCCTGAGCAGGCGGAGGGGGGCACTAGCCGTCGGGCACTCCTGCGCGCTATGGGACCCGTGAGCGGTGCAGTGCCAGCGCCTGCCACCCCCGCTTGCTCAGGGCCCCGGCAGCACAATACTTACCCCTCCCCGTGCCTCCGCAGCAGCTCAGGTGTCTACCGTGGCAGCTGCACTGTGAAGTCTCAGCTCAGAGGGTGCGGTGACGTCTTCCCACCGCGCCCTCTGCTGAGCTGTCACAGGCAGCGCAGAGCGGGAAGATGCTGGCGACGCTTAGGAGCCCGGAGCAGCGGCAGCAGGTGAGAGGAAGTGAGGTGAGTATTGGATTTCTTTTTTCTTTATGTATGGACGAATGGGAATTATATGTTGGTGGGGGGAGAAAGTGACATTATATGGAGGCGGGGGAGTGACATCCTGCATGGAGCAATACATGGGGGGGGGGGGGGGAGTGACATCCTGCATGGGGCATTAGATAGGGGTGGTGACATCCTGCATGGGGCATTATATGGGGGGGGGGGGGGGAGTGACATCCTGCATGGGGCATTATATGGGGGGGGGGGGAGTGACATCCTGCATGGGGCATTATGTGTGTGTGTGGGGGGGGACAGCATGCATGGGGAATTATGTGGGGGGGGCACATCCTGCATGGGGCATTGTATGGGGACCAGTATCCTGTATGGAGTTTTATATGAGGGCCAGAATTCTGTATGGAGCATTATTATATGGGGTCCATTATTCTGTATGGAGCAATATATGGGACCCATAATACAGTATGGAGGACTATGTGGTGCCCATAATACTGTATGGAGGACTATATTATCCAGTCTGCACTGTGCGCTGCAAGGATTCGCCGGTTAATGAGCTATTGTACAATAGATATCGCTCATCTAATGTAAGAAGAGAAATAGTCGGCATTGTACTATATATATATATATATATATATATATATATATATATATATATATATATATATATATATATATATATATATACACAGTTATATGAAAAAGTTTGGGCACCCCTATTAATCTTAAGCTTAATGTTTTATAAAAATTTGTGTCTTTGCAACAGCTATTTCAATTTGATATATGTAATAACTGTTGGACACAGTTTCTGCCTTGAAATGAGGTTTATTGTACTAACAGAAAATGTGCAATCTGCATTCAAACAAACTTTGACAGGTGCATAAGTATGGGCACCTCACCAGAAAAGTGACATTAATATTTAGTAGATCCTCCTTTTGCAAAAATAACAGCCTCTAGTCGCTTCTTGTAGCTTTTAATGATTTCCTGGATCCTGGATCAAGGTATTTTTGACCATTCCTCTTTACAAAACAATTCCAGTTCAGTTAAGTTTGATGGTCGCTGAGCATGGACAGCCCTCTTCAAATGATCCCACAGATGTTCAATGATATTCAGGTCTGGGGACTGGGATGGCCATTCCAGAACATTGTAATTGTTCCTCTGCATGAATGCCTGAGTAGATTTGGAGCGGTGTTTTGGATCATTGTCTTGCTGAAAGATCCATCCCCTGCGTAACTTCAACTTTATCACTGATTCTTGAACATTATTGTCAAGAATCTGCTGATACTGAGTGGAATCCATGCGTCCCTCAACTTTAACAAGATTCCCGGTGCCGGCCTTGGCCACACAGCCCCAAAGCATGATGGAACCTCCACCAAATTTTACTGTGGGTAGCAAGTGTTTTTCTTGGAATGCTGTGTTTTTTTGCCGCCATGCATAACACCTTTTTGTATGACCAAACAACTCAATCTTGGTTTCATCAGTCCACAGGACCTTCTTCCAAAAAGAAATTGGCTTCTCCAAATTTGCTTTTGCATACCTCAGCCGAATCGGTTTGTGGCGTGCTTGCAGAAACGGCTTCTTTCGCATCACTCTCCCATACAGCTTCTCCTTGTGCAAAGTGCGTTGTATAGTTGACTGATGCACAGTGACACCATCTGCAGCAAGTTGATGCTGCAGCTCTCTGGAGGTGGTCTGAGGATTTTCCTTGACTGATCTCACCATTCTTCTTCTCTGCCTTTCTGATGTTTTTCTTGGCCTGCCACTTCTGGCCTTAACAAGAACTGTCCCTGTGTTCTTCCATTTCCTTACTATGTTCCTCACAGTGGAAACTGACAGGTTAAATCTCTGAGACAGCTTTTTGTATCCTTCCCCTGAACAACTATGTTGAATAATTTTTGCTTTCAGATCATTTGACAGTTGTTTTGAGGAGCCCATGATGCCACTCTTCAGAGGAGATTCAAACAGGAGAACAACTTGCAAGTGGCCACTTTAAGTAGCTTTTCTCATGATTGCATACACCTGGCTATGAAGTTCAAAGCTCAATGAGGTTACAAAACCAAAAAAAGTGCTTTAGTAAGTCAGTAAAAAGTAGGTAGGAGCATTTAAAACAAGAAAATGATAAGGGTGCCCATACTTATGCACCTGTCAAATTTTGGTTGAATGCAGATTGCACATTTTCTGTTAGTACAATAAACCTCATTTCAAGGCAGAAACATTACTGTGTCCAACAGTTTTTACATATATCAAACTGAAATAGCTGTTGCAAAAACACCAATTTTTATAAAACATTAAGCTTAAGATTAATAGGGGTGCCCAAACTTTTTCATATAAATTCTATATATATATATTTCTCTGCGTTATCTGTGCATCATGAATCGTGGTATGTGTTAAAGGGGCCCACTGAGACTTTCGCCCAGGGCCCACAAAAACCTGGAGCCGGCCCTGAGTCCGCGTACATGCGCCCAGACTGGTATGGGTGCACATGGTCCCACCTGCAGTATGCAGTGATTTTCTCAGGCCAAATCGGCATGAGAAAAAAAATCGCTGATCTGCACTTCTCCATAGTATAACATCAGATAGCATTCGTCCGAGTTGCACGCTAGTATGAGCGAGCCCTTAGGAGGAAAGAGGTGTATTAGAAAAACTATTACCATTATCTTGATGAATAAAATTAGGACCAATTTTCTCTGCCTGGAGGACCCCTTTAATTACTATAAATCAAATCGAGCTGCCACGTGAACAACATGTATCTCTATAACCCCCAGCCAATCAAAATTTACTTTATTCATCATAAAATATTCTTAATAGTGTGCCTAAGTATGTACAGAGAATTTAAAAAAGTGTCCCTACATCACGCTACTTTATATGCATAAAAGTGCTGGGACACACCCCAAACGGGCTGTCAAAAGTTCTTATTATGTGGTTAAGCTTGAAAAGTGCTTGTAAAAACAAGTATCTTTGCAATTTAGTTCTTAAATGCTTTTGATGCTTTCCTTGCTGCGTTTTTCAGGATCCCAAAGTTCAGCTTTGCTTCCACCATACACGCATGAACAATGCAAGGTGTTAGACCATCAATACAAGACATATGTGAAAACATAAAACATTTTTGGAAAAAAGGACAATTTGATAAACTTTTTCCACTAAATGATTTGATGTCTGAAAAAAATAGTGACTATAGTAATAGTGTAAACCTATAAGAAGAGGGAAGCTACAGCCATTCAAATTCAGCAAAAGACTAGTAATAGTATACTGAAGAAAAAAGTTCATAAGTTCATGAAAAAATACACAATTACACATGTAAAAACAGCAGGGGGAGTTGAAAGTCTAGCATAGTTTATCCAAGACATTGGTAAGACCATTGAATTGGTCAGGAATTGTTCAATTTTACACATTGGTCAGACATGTACTTTCACAGAATGGAAGGGCATGGAGTTGGTCATGCTTTGTTTACTTTTACACATATCCTTAATTTAAATGAAACCATACCAATCCTAATCCCCTTGCTCAGGTGAGGACACCAAGACATTTTGGTGTAAACTTGTGAAAATCACAAAAATAAATGTTTCACATACCGCTGTACGTGTATTTTTTCACAAAAAAACATTGCTTTCTATGGGTAAAAAAACACTGCAAAATGCTCAAAGAACTGATATGCTGCAATTTTCAAAAAAGCAGCAGTTTTCCAATTCAGTCAGGAAAAAAAAAATAAGCGTGTGCATGAGATTTCTGAAATCTCATAGCTTTTGCTGGTACTGTTGTAAAAAGCAGCTTTTAATTTGCATAAAAATCACAGCAAAAACGCAATGTGTGAACATAGCCGCATTCTCACCTCCGATGCCGTTCCAGTGACGTCGGCACTGGCTCTCCTGGGAATAACTGCGGCCAATCAGCGCTGGCTTCACTTTACCCTCCTTTAGACAAATCAAGACATCTGGTGGAAGTGAGAGCTGCTGCTGCCACTCACTTCTTCTGGATGTCAATTACACCCATAGAAGAGGAGAGTGAAGCCAGCGCTGATTGGCTGCAGGGATTGTTATGCATTATGTCATGCGATCCCCGGGAGAGACATTGCCATCACTGCTCAAAAGGCGCCGGCATTGGAGGAGAATACAAGTGTTATTATTTTAATGAAGGGAAACATAGGAATTTAGAAGAGGATGTCTGCGTAGTTGATAACCTCTTCTCAAGATCGCAGAGATTTTTAATTTTATACAAGATAGCTCACTGCCTAGGTTACTGACCAACCTGCTGTCTCAGAGAGTTGGTTACCGAGGTAAGGCGCTCGAGCTGCTAGCATTCTCTATGCTTTAGAGCTGGCTGGGTCGCTGGATCTGAACTGTTTAGTCCCCCTGTGCTTCCCCAATGCTACACAGGCAAAGCTTGCTTAATGGTATTTTATAATTAAAACAAGTCAGCTTGTGAAGTTTCTTCCCTCAAATATTCCACCATGAAGCGAGAGTGGCATTATTGAAATATCAATATCTCTATTTGGCGTAAGTTGAATGACTATAGGTTTGGTGAACGGCAGGAAAACATTACCAGTCCCACTATATTGTGCCAGCTAAGTTTCATGATGAGGGATAATGCTATGGAGATGTTTTTTAGGGTTGGCCTTGGCTCTTTAGCTCCAATGAATATAAATGTTAATATCGTACTTCAGCATACAAAGACATTTTGGACATTTGTAGATTACAACTTTGGGGGACAGCTCTTTTCTCTTCCCCATGACTGTGCTCCAGTGCACAAAGCAGGGCTTATAAAGGCATGGCTGGGGGAGTTTGGAGTGGAAGAATGTGGCTGATCACATAAGACCTCAATCTCATCCAATAACTTTGCGATGAACTGGAACGGAGATTACGAACCAGGCCTTCTCTTCCAACACTGTCTGATCTCAAAAATGCTCTTCAGAAGGAAAGGTAAAAAATTCCCAGACTAAGGCTTGTAAAAAGTTTTCCCAGAAGAGCGGGAGCTGTTATAGTTGCAACATGAACAACTCCTTATTAATGCCTATGGATTTAGAGTAGGATGTCATAAAAGCTCTTGTAGGTGTAATGTAGAGATGACTCAATATTTTTCACCATGTAGTGTATCTTAAAAGTTAGACACATTAGCTTAATCATCACGACCGACGTTGTTCATAGCTGTCTTGATAATGGGGTGTACTGGAGTCATTGACGCCCGATTCAATATGAGGCACAAGCCTCTTAAGGATTCAGTAGCACCTGGAAAGAGGCATGTGCCACAAATCTTACTCCAGTCAGACAGTGGAGAGCTACGCTGCAACTTGACACGAAATAGATGAGCTGTGGTATCACACCCACTTCTGGCCTCAGCTCTAACCAGTTTGGTAAACGGTTGTGAAAACAACAAAAGTAGCAAAATTTTGCGATTTTCAAAAGGATTTATGCCACAGAATTCTGGTGTAATTGCATTGGTTAATCTGGGCCAAAGTCTCCAGGATCTTAGTCTGAAATAGTTGATTCTTTGTTGATTATGCACAAAATGGTAAAAGAAATACAGCTGATAATGCGCTTAAAGGGGTTGTTCAGTCAAAAGTGATAAGTCTACAGTCATTCTTTGTGACTGCAGACTTATGAATTCCCCCAGCGCAGGCACTGTGCGCAGCAGGGATTCACTGGTATGAGACCTGGTAATGGAAGGTATGTATGTGTTACACATACCCTTGGCCAGTGGGCGCGTCCTCGCTCTCCATACGCTTGTACTGAGCGAGGCCGCGCCTTCTAATGGACGTCTAGGTCACTACACGGGGCTTGGCCTTGCTCCGCAACGCTGAATGGCCGGGGGTATGTATAACGTATACATAGCCTCCGGTCCCGGGTCTCATACTGGCGAATCCCCGCAACGCACAGTGCATGCACTGGGGGGATTCATAAATCTGCAGTCACACAGTTACTACAGACTTATCCCTTTTGACCAGACAACTCCTTTAAAAGTAAAGTATACCACAAAAAAAAAAAAAAAAAAATACAGTAGCCTTCCCTGACATGTTTTATCTGCTTTCCATCTACAGAGGAAAGGTGGCAGATGGGGTGTAGGTTTTTTTTGCCCAAGTAGCAGTTGGTATTGATTTATTCTGTGGTCTGGGGTCTACACTGTATGCCGAATTATTAGGCAAATGAGTATTTTGAACACATGATACTTTTTATACATGTTGTCCTACTCAGAGCTGCATAGGCTCCCTATATAAGGTGTGCTTAATTATTAGGCAACTTACTTTCCTTTGACAAAATGGGTCAGAAGAGAGATTTGACGGGCTCTGAAAAGTCCAAAATTGTGAGATGTCTTGCAGAGGGATGCAGCAGTCTTGAAATTTCCAAACTTTTGAAGCATGATCACCGAACAATCAAGCGTTTCATGGCAAATAGTCAACAGGGTCGCAAGAAGCATGTTGGCCAAAAAAGGCGCAAAATAACTGCCCATGAATTGAGGAAAATCAAGCGTGAAGCTGCCAAGATGCCATTCGCCACCAGTTTTGCCATATGTCAGAGCTGCAACGTTACAGGAGTATCAAAAATCACAAGGTGTGTGATACTCAGGGACATGGCCAAGGTATGGAAGGCTGAAAAACGACCACCTTTGAACAAGAAACATAAGATAAAACGTCAAGAATGGGCCAAGAAATATCTTAAGACTGATTTTTCAAAGGTTTTATAGACTGTTAAAATGAGAGTGACTCTTGATGGGCCAGATGGATGGGCCAGAGGCTGGATCTGTTAAGGGCAGAGAGCTCCACTCCGACTAAGACGCCAGCAAGTTGGAGGTGGGGTACTGGTATGGGCTGGTATCATCAAAGATGAACTTGTGGGACCTTTTCAGGTTGAGGATGGAGTGAAGCTCAACTACCAGACCTACTGCCAGTTTCTGGAAGACAACTTCTTCAAGCAGTGGTACAGGAAGAAGTCAGTATCGTTCAAGAATAACATGATTTTCATGCAGGACAATGCTCCATCACATGCATCCAACTACTCCACAGCGTGGCTGGCCAGTAAAGGTCTAAAAGAAGAAAAAATAATGACATGGCCCCCTTGCTCACCTGATCTGAAACCCATAGAGAACCTGTGGTCAATCATAAAATGTGAGATCTACAGGGAGGGAAAACAGTACACCTCTCGGAACAGTGTCTGTGAGGCTGTGGTGGCTGCTGCACGCAATGTTGATCGAAAACAGATCAAGCAACTGAGAGAATCTATGGATGGAAGGCTGTTGAGTGTCATCATAAAGAAAGGTGGCTATATTGATCACTAATTTTTTTTTTTTAATGTCAGAAATGTTTATTTCTAAATTTTGTGCACGGATATTGGTTTACCTGGTGAAAATAAACAAGTGAGATGGGATTATATTTGGTTTTTATTAAGTTGCCTAATAATTCGGCACAGTAATAGTTACCTGCACAGATATCCTCCTAAGATAGCCAAATCTAAAAAAAACCCCACTCCAACTTCCAAAAATATTAAGCTTGGATATTTATGAGTCTTTTGGGTTGATTGAGAACATAGTTGTTGATCACTAATAAAAATAATTCTCTAAAATACAACTTGCCTAATAATTCTGCACACAGTGTATATTTCAGGCACTGGGTCTGTGTATATTTTGGGATCGGGTCTTATGTAAACCTGTCCCTGCATATACACGTTATTCCCTTCGACCTCTCCAATGGTTTCCATAACGGAAGATCCCACTCTCAGGTCCTGCCAGCCTAGTTGCGGACCAGAAAACATTGGATTCTGAGGAGGTGATAAAACTCCTTGGACAAAAGGCACTTTTGAATGAGATTTGACAATTTTGATTGCAGTCAAGGACATGATCAAGAAACAGGAAAATATTAGGCAGATTTAACTTTCTCATTTAGCTCAATTTCACAGTCCGTTTCTTAATCTCCATATTGCAGCTTTTTTTTTTTTCAAAATGATGGCTTTCGGAATAATTTAGGTTTCATGTGTGCAGTGAGCAGTCTACAAAAAAAAAAGTTTTATAGGGTACAACTCACATTAGAGGCAGTCAATTATATCATCCGGCAATAAAATCAGATCATATGTGCCTTTAATAGACCCCATCAAAGAAAAATAAATGATTTCTCCGCTTCCGATACCAAACCAATGATATAATTTAGAAACCGAATGACAAGGCTTATTCCTCATGCGCTGACACTTTATATATTAAGGTGGAATAACATCGCACAAGATGAACCATTTGTTCTAAATGAATCTAAAATAAGCACATCCTAGATCTAAAAATGACTAATATCTGGCTAGATTTATGTGTTTAATATTTTACAGTAGTTACATATGAATATGTTTTAGCCGCTTTTCTCATTACATGGCAACTCAGGTAAGGTAGCATCAATCTTCATGTGACAGCTCCTTCAGGCACGGAGTCATGTCATGATGCCTGGAGTCTAGTTAGGGGTCTAAGTGTCGGCTGGGAAGGTTGTTACAAAGGAGGACTGGCCTCCAGAGTCCAGACGCACGCAAACGAAATTACACACATAGGATCGGTGTGGATATCACAACCCTCCTGCTGCAGCGGACGCCTGATAGCTGGAGCCCAGGTGTGCGGTAAAAGATAGGGAGAATAATTTAAGCAGCAATGGATCTTTCTATCAAGGCGAGATGCTGACACTTTGCTCTCCATCTTGTGTTTCAGTGATGAATAATTATGAAGAATGATATAGCACTTCTGCGGCCGGTAGATAGGTGAATGCATTAGTCTCAGGGAAAGGACTATTATTTTTGCTCACATTTCATCCTAGCTTTTCTTTACCTATACGGCATATTATAAGACCACATTCTGCAGACTTACTATGTGCTTTTACAGTTATACCAAGATCGCCTTTCCAATTTCTACCGCAATATTACAGCTGGAAAGGAGTAAACGATGGATAATCAAATAAAAGGAGACGATTTTGCCTTACAATAAAGGAGTTATCCCATAAACAAAGTGGATTTTCAGTAAAGGGATTATCCAGCCTTGGGGTACAAGTCTGCAGTCACTTCATGTGACTGCAGACTTGTGAATCCGCATGGCGCACTGTGAGGATTGTCCTGTGCCGGGCAGTCATATGACTGCAATTATTAAATATGCATACTTCCGGACACATTCTAACTAGGCGTATCTGACCTCGCTCAATACACTTGCATTGAGCAACGCCGCGCACGTCTAGTCTGCACCTGGCCGCATGTATGCAATCACATTCTTGCCCTCACATGCCCACTGCTCCCCGCGCTGGTGAAGCCTCACAGAGCTCAGTGTGCTCGCTGTGAGGACTCATAAGTCTGCAGTCACAGAGTGACTGAAGACTTGTATCCCAAGGTTGGAAACCCCCTTTAATAGGTCTTGGAATAAGAATATCATACATAATTGGATCTGTTAAAAAAAAACAAAACAAAACAAAAGGTATATCAAAACTAACAGTAAAAATGCCCTTGGCTAGCACAAAACCAATTGCTTGCTAAGAGCAGCCAGGCATTTCAGGCAGTTTTGATAAAATTAAACTTAAATTGTGCTATCTTGTCCACAAATTCCAAAAGATAAGGTCATTTTCACTTCTAATGTAATAAGAAATGAGGAGCACTACGGATACTGCATTATCAGACATTTGGTGTGGGTGCATGTCATAATTTTGCAATGGCTGTTCAGATGATTGCGGTAAAACGACTTTCAATCCAGAAACAAAGCATCCCAAACACAATAGACGGCAATCGCCTGAACAACTGTTCGGCCGACATTCATCTCTTCTTAGTCTTATATACACAGGAACACTCGGCTCAGTCAAGGTTTCCTGTGTTCTCTATGAGAGAGCCGCTGCCAAACTCTTCCAGCACCCCGGGACGAAGCATTCCCTGCGAAACGCGCATCGGGCACGGTGGGACTTTGTAAACGCACTACCATTATCACTGGATACTTATGGGTACTATTCGTAAGAACTGTTTATCGTTATAACTAATATATTATACAGGAGACCTACTCAGGCATAGCACTATTTGAGCACTGTATATCCTACCACCCTTATATGTGATTGGTAGACTATTGTAAATACCTACTTAGGCAAAATGTTGAATTCATTTCTGTCACTATTCTTATCTTAAACCATTGACTCCGGTTACCCATATCTCACCTTGCATATCAAGACCTTTTTCATAACTGGAGAGATATTTATGGATACTATTATATTTTGCAGTTAGTTCCCACCTCCTTTAATACCTGTGGTGCTCCACTCTTTTTAACATGGTCTTAATTTTTGTTATCTATTTGTACTTAAAAATTGTGGTATGATTTTAAAGCTTTGCATTGGTTTTTCTTTTGGTGTTTTTGTTGTTAAGTATAATCCTCCATGTACAGTGCCTACAAGTAGTATTCAACCCCCTGCAGATTTAGCTGGTTTGATAAGATGCAAATAAGTTAGAGCCTTCAAACTGCAAACGAGAGTAGGTTTTATGAACAGAAGCATAAATCTTACAAACCAAAAAGTTATGTTGCTCAGTTGAATTTTATTAAATTTTAAACATAAAAGTGTGGGTCAATTATTATACAACCCCTATGTTTAATATTTTGTGGAATAACCCTTGTTTGCAATTACAGCTAATAATCGTCTTTTATAAGACCTGATCAGGCCGGCACAGGTCTGTGGAGTTATCTTGGCCCACTCCTCCATGCAGATCTTCTCCAAGTTATCTAGGTTCTTTGGGTGTCTCATGTGGACTTTATTCTTGAGCTCCTTCCACAAGTTTTCAATTGGGTTAAGGTCAGGAGACTGACTAGGCCACTCCAACAACTTGACTTTTTCCCTCTTGAACCAGGCCTTGGTTTTCTTGGCTGTGTGCTTTGGGTCGTTGTCTTGTTGGCAGATGAAATTACGACCCATCTTAAGATCCTTGATGGAGGAGCGGAGGTTCTTGGCCAAAATCTCCAGGTAGGCCGTGCTATCCATCTTCCCATGGATGCGGACCAGATGGCCAGGCCCCTTGGCAGAGAAACAGCCCCACAGCATGATGCTGCCACCACCATGCTTGACTGTAGGGATGGTATTCTTGGGGTCGTATGCAGTGCCATCCAGTCTCCAAACGTCACGTGTGTGGTTGGCACCAAAGATCTCGATCTTGGTCTCATCAGACCATAGAACCTTGAACCAGTCTGTCTCAGAGTCCTCCAAGTGATCATGAGCAAACTGTAGACGAGCCTTGACATGACGCTTTGAAAGTAAAGGTACCTTACGGGCTCGTCTGGAACGGAGACCATTGCGGTGGAGTACGTTACTTATGGTATTGACTGAAACAAATGTCCCCACTGCCATGAGATCTTCCCGGAGCTCCTTCCTTGTTGTCCTTGGGTTAGCCTTGACTCTTCGGACAAGCCTGGCCTCAGCACGGGAGGACACTTTCAAAGGCTGTCCTGGTCGTGGAAGGCTAACAGTAGTTCCATAAGCCTTCCACTTACGGATGATGCTCCCAACAGTGGAGACAGGTAGGCCCAACTCCTTGGAAAGGGTTCTGTACCCCTTGCCAGCCTTGTGACCCTCCACGATCTTGTCTCTGATGGCCTTGGAATGCTCCTTTGTCTTTCCCATGTTGACCATGTCTGAGTGCTGTTCACAAGTTTGGGGAGGGTCTTAAATAGTCAGAAAAGGCTGGCAAAAGAGATCTTTAATCCACACATGTGAAGCTCATTATTCTTGGTGCCTGAACTACTTCTTAATACTTTAGGGGGACCAAACAGAATTCTTGTGGTTTGAGGGGTTGAATAATAAATGACACTCTGAATTAACTTTTTACGTTTAAAAAAAAAAAAAAAAAAATTGCTGCAGTGCATTTCCCACTTCCAGGCTGATCTACAGTACAAATGTCACAATGCCAAGTTAATTCTGCATGTGTCAACCAGCTAAATCTGCAGGGGGTTGAATACTACTTGTAGGCACTGTACCTATATGGATTGTGAATCTAGGTGTTTATTCAAACTCTTCCGGCAGCAGATTTTCTCCCGTAGAATTAAAAGATTGGCCATCAGAAATCTTGGTGTTGGATCAGTCTCTCCTCCGGCATTATATATTAAGGAGGAGTCTGGAAGTCCCCATACAAAGTAGATTTTTGCCCAATCTCCACATTTCAGCATGTTCAGTTACCGTTAGGCTAATGTGTATGGAGGCCTATATAAGTTGCATTCTTTTACATAAAAAAAAAAACCCGTTAAAATATAGATTACAATGACAAAACTTACATAGGTTGTCCCATAACTTATCTATAATAGATCTAGGGGGTCCCATCGATCTTAAAAATAGGTCTATTTATTCATAATAATTAAACAATTGTATCCTAAAACTCCCTTAATGTATAAAGCCACTTCTCCTGTAACAGACTTATTGTGAGTGTTTCAAGTTTTTAAAAAATGGTGAGGAGCTCCCTTAGGATTTCCAAAAAATTGTCAGCAAAAGATAAGAAAGACAGCGCACATAGGGCTTTATCCGTATAAAAGTAAATACCAGGTTCCACAATCAGTCTGACTCGCCTTCTGAGGTTGTGTGAGTCACAACCAACTGTGAAGCACCTGTCAGATGGCCGCTGCAGGAGACCCCGCTGATCAATAAACAAATGAGAGGAGATAAGAAGCCGGGCTGATCCTCCGCGCTGGTCCAGAGACACACAAGGATTGTGTGCCCTGAGGAAGTGGCAGTGTAGCCACGAAACGCGTAGGCCATGGAATAAAGAAAGTTTTGGTTCATCATTAATCCTTGTGTGTCTCTGGACCAGCGCGGAGGATCAGCCCGGCTTCTTATCTCCTCTCATTTGTCAAAAAATTGTCAAACAGAGCAAGGAACGCTAACAAATTTGGGACACCTTAAAGGGAACCTGTCAGCTGATATAGTCTGCAGAAACTGTGCAGAGCATGTATCAGCCACTGGATGTATGATCACAGCCATATATGTTTGTCTCTGAAACGCCGCGGCATTACAGAGAAAAACACTTTTAATAGCCGGCGGGAACCGAGCCGCAATATTGACTAGTCTTACAGGCAGGTCCCGGGCGGCTTCTCCCTGCCCATTGACAAGGCTCTACCTACATGGGTGTATAGGCAGAAACTTGCCAGTAACTCAACGGGCGGTGAGAAGCTGCTGGGGACCTGCCTGAACGACTAGTCAATATTGCGGCTCGGTCCCCGGCGGCTATTAAAAGTACGTTTTTTTCTGAAACGCTGCACATATGTCTGTGATCTGACGGCCAGTGCCTGATACATGCTGCCGAAACCGGGGGCAGCATGTATCAGCTGACAAGCTCCCTTTAAAGGAAATCTGTCACCAGGTTTTTGAATCTGAGCGCAGCATGACATCAGGACGGAGACCCCGATTCCAATGATGTGTCACTTACTGGTCTGACTAGTGTAATTTTTATAAAATCACTGTTTAATCAGCAGGCCCTGCTGCTAGTTAGTCCAACTACTCCTCCACCAGTGACTGATAGCTTTTTGTGTAAACTGTGCAAAGGCAGAAAGATGCCAATCAGTAGTGTGGGAGCGTTATATAGAGCTCAGCATTTGGAGGACTGCTAGATCTGCAGCAGATTAAACATTTTTTTTTTTTCGTTTTTTTTTTAATCAAAACTGCAGCAATCAGCCCAGTAAGTGATACATCGCTGGAATAAGGATCTCAGCCCCTACAACATGTTGCTCTCCGATAGGGCAGCAAAAACCTGTTAACAGTTTCAACTTAATAAAAAAAAAAAAGTGTGTTGACTTCTCTTTATCACTACATGGCAAGAATGCTATACTGTAGTGATGCAAAGTACAATTAACCCTTGGGCATAGGGATAGAAGGACACTTGTAGTTGAGTGAAAAATCACCTGCTACTAAATCACAACTAATTATAGCCTATGTAGTCACACTGTGACCCAAGAGTTTGTGTTTGTGACCCAAAAGATGACAGAAATCCAATTTCTGCGCACCCACATACACAAGCATTAGTTGCGTCTGGCAGCACATAATTTGCCATCGTCATTTCGCACAGCCACAAATTGCCGTGTGGCCCTATCCAAGGGGTTAAATGGAAAATTCCAACAACAAAACAAGTGCTCTCTGAAAAATTTGCAAATGCGTAAAGTTTATTTTTTTGTTGCTATTTTGGGCTTGTATGGAATGTTTGGAGACCGCAAAAGAATCACTCAATTTACTTATTACTGAGTGAATGCAGTCGGTAAATAAATTACTAAATGTGTTTTTAGGTAAAAAAACAGCAAACCTCCTTATCATACTTATTTACAGGAGGAGGAGAACATTGCGCTGCTGAGGGACTGAAATAGATTTTACTTGTTTTTAATCTCAAAGGAATCTCGGTGTCAGGAGGTAGTTAATGTTTTAGATGTTGATTTCTCCCATTAGAAAGAAGCTCAGGCTATCTCGCCCACTGGCTAGAATGCAATATGTCAGCTCTGTTCTACATGACCCCAGGTCATCTTTTCATTTTCCCATTTTCTCCTTAGCTCCACATAAAAGCTACATATCTCAGAAACCTCTGAACACCCTGCATCCAGCTCCAGGGAACCAGCACATTCAAAACTTTGTTTTAAGAATAACAGCTTTAAAACTTTACCCAGCAAGTCATAAATCTAATGTTTGATAACTCCGGCAAAATTTACGGTCACCCTCACACACAGATTATTTTCTTTCGTTATAGAGCTAAAGTCGGTGTGTAAAAAAACTACAAATGGGCATATTACATTTAAGTCTTATATTTGGCTTGTACACAAAAAAAATAACTCCCAAAGTACCATGACATGAATATATAAGGCTCCATTCATCTGATAAGGGCCAAAAGAGTGTCCTATTGGCCTCCATCCAGTGGTATGTAACAGAAAACCTTTCTCCGAGGTATTGTAAAGCCTAGTAAACGCTTTCCTATACAGAAGGTCACAGCTAAATAAGTTTACTTTGCCTTATACATTTTTTTTTAGAATGGGACCCTATGGGTGATGTATGCCACTGTGCCGCACAGTGGCTCACATCAGAGCCTTCTGTTGTAAGTTTACATTGGGATACCTTAAACTAAAAAAGACTGGCTCAGACGTAAAGAGTATTGGAAAAGGATGGAATTTTGGCAAGTCAAAAAGTAAAGACACTAAACAAAGAAAGACAAGCAAAAGATTTTTTTTCTTTTTTTTTTTAACACAATGGATAAAAGTAGATAATTTGTTAGGAACTATCAAGTTGGTAACAAATCACACAACTCGCACTCAACGGCAGAAATTTGCAGTCACAAATATATAAAGAATTAAAGTAATAGTGCTTTATACAAAACTAGAATGTAAAGTAAAGTGGAGATTGGGTAAGGTAGATATTAAAAATGTGGCAATAAGTATGGAAGGACAGTGCCAAAAAAGTAGCATCTGGGTAACATGAAGTTACTCACTTTCATATTTGACATATAGATTTCACGTTGCACCAAATTGCTTAAAGAAGCCCTCCCATGTACATTTTTTTCTCTAAATATGTGTATGTAGTTTAGTGTCAGTGTGCCAATATACTCTCCTTCAGCTTTCTTCGAGGATACAGTGCTGTTCTGCTCCTCTTCTGTTTGACGTCATCACTCTTCAGACCCTCCGGATCACTATGTGGGAGCCAGAAGTCTCTTTTACAATATAAGTCTATGGTGCCTTGCTCTGACGCTCCATAGACTTGTAGAAGCCACTTCTGCGTCATGCAGAGCAGTGTGACCCAGAGAGTCTGAAGAGTGGTGACATCACTGAGAAAAGGAGCAGAATGGAGCTGGATACCGGCGAAGACAGCGGTAGGTGAGTATATTAACACACTGACACTACACTACATGCACATATACACAGGTTTAGGGGAGAATGTTAATGAGAAAGTTGGATAGGGGTAAAAACAAGCAAATTGTGCTGTATGGAGAGCGTGGAACTAGAACACGTTTTGTGGGATTGTAAGAAGATATTAGAGTGAGATGGTGTAATAAATAAAAAGCAAAATTTAAAATGGAAGTAAAAAATTTAACAAAGTGTAATCCTGGGGGATTGCAGACAGGAGAACAAGGAGAATGTTTTGTTACCACTGTTTACTAAAAGGGTAACATTAGCAAGGAATTGGACATCAGCATGCTCGCTATAAGTAATGGAATGGGAAAAACAGTAGAATACATTGCAAAAACAGAAAAAATAAATGTTATTGTAAAAAATAGGTCACTGAGAACAATTTAGGATACTTGGTGAGAGGATGGAGATATGGAGACATAAGTTTGCACATGCTATAGAGGGTAAAAAAATATATAGAAATATTGGAACCGAAAGGTTTTTATGTGGCTTGGGGTAGTTATTGGGGGGAAGGGGTAGTGGTGGTTGGCTGATGGGTAGTTATAATTACAATGGGATTTTTCTATTTGTATTATTTTTCTAAAAAGAATGAAGATTGAGGGGAAAAAAACAACTCAGACACTTTATGCACAGAATAATGCTGCCTAATGGTATTGCTATGGGCACAATAAGTAGCCAACACTTAGGATTAATCCGCCCCACAACTGAGCAAACAGCGGGAAGTGGAATGATCTCAATGGTTGCAAAGATGGAATACGTATCAATATGCTATATGGGGTCTTATTTCAGCTTTTACTGTACACCGAATGCTACACAAAGCCTGCCCAAAAGATATGTTCTACATGGAACAATTAAAGGGGTTGCTCCACTATGATACCCCTTACTTGAAATACAACAAGTCTATCAATCAACTGATTATTGTGGGTAAAAATCTGCCAAGGGAAGATGTATGCTGCCATAAATTTTCTCAGCTTATTAAAAAGAATAGCTCTACATAGATGGGTTTTGTCTTCTAGACTGGGGGAGAAGATAGTCACAAGCGGGGAACTTACCTCCAAGTAGTAATAGGGCATGGTACACATGGGTTTTCTTGGTGAAATAACTACTTTAATTCTGCAGTTTTGAGAAGATTGAAAACTGCAAACGATGGGGTAGTATGGTGGTATTAGAGCATCCAGCTTAGTCAGAGGGATTGCACCCAGACAAATATGGGCAATCCCCACCTATTTTGTGGCTGTCTAATAGCCGTGAAACATGCGGCCGTGGGGACTTGAACATGTCACTCGAGCATCCGCGATACTTGTTGCGTACCCGAGCACCCTCGGCAAACTTGAGTAACAGGCACTTGCACTCATCACTAGCCATAAGTAATCCTCACCAAGTGATTCAGAACATAAATGTTTGTTTGGTAAGAAATACACACAGGAAGGGGAAACAGGATCCAGGTCACAAAGGTTATAAAAGCATATGCCAGCGGAGTCAAATATGCATCTTGTCCGGAATTTAAATTAGTGGCATAGTACTAAATTATACCTGTTCAGTTGGGCTAAAAATGAACCACTGATTTCTATGTAAATTACTGAAATCTGAAAATTGCTCAGTGTTTCAGCTAAATTGCAAAATTATATCATAATCATAGCGTAGTAAGAAAGCCACTCGCTATAATTCATGATTTGATTCCAGCTGGCTGATTTAGTTTTCTTTCTACATCTTAAAATGTAACTTTTAAAGCACTGCATACTGCAACAGTACCGTCCCTCTTGGACTCCGATCACAACTGTAAGAAGCCTCAGTCTCACTTTCTACATAAAATCCCTGACAAAATAATTTTGTCCTGTAAACACTCTTGATAAATACAAAAGAGCAAATGATAAACAATTTAAAACCAAAAACAATGGGAAGGAAAAATAGAAAAACCTAAAGCTTGCTTTGTCACTGGTATTGGGACACTTCACATTAATTTAACATGGAAACAAATTTTGACTCGCCTGTGGTAAATCACTAAAGAGATTCACCTGTGGTTGTCAGTGTCCATGTGACATGAATTACCAATGAATTATTACTTTAGTGTTTTAAAAAAGCCACATGGTAGGCCCTGTTCCTTTGTCACAATGGTAAAGACAAACAAGCTGTCTGAGGACATCAGAACTGCTATTATTAGCAAACACAAGACTTCCAGAGGGTATAAGGCCATCTCCAAAGACCTTGTTATCCCAGTGTCAACAGTGTGCAATGTTATTAAGAAGTTTGCCAAGCAGGGAACCACCCTGGATGTGGGGGAAAGAAAAATTTAAGAGCAAGGTCTTCGAAGGTTGATGCGAATGGTGGAAAAAATATCACGTCAAACATATAAAGACCTGAAGGCCAACCTGGAACAGTCTGGGGTCATGGTTTCAACAAGTACCATACGCCGCACACTAACCAAGCAGAGCTTTTTGAGCGAAGGCCAAGGAAGAAACCATTGCTGAAGAAAAGACATAAAAAGGAACGACTGATCTTTGCCAAAGAGTACCCTGACAAACCACAATCCTTCTGGGAAAATGTTCAGTAGACAGATTAAACAAAAATAGATCTTTTTGGTAATTGAAAGCAACAGTTTGCTTACAGACGGCGCAATGAAGCTTATAAGGAAAAGAGCACCTTACCAACAGTTAAGCATGGTGGAGGATCTATAATGCTGTTGGGTTGCTTTGCTGCATCTGGTAGTGGAGGCCTTGACTATATCACAAGAATCATGAAATCAGAAAATTATCAAAAGATTTAAGAACGAAATGTCCTACCCTGCGTAAGAAAACTTGGTTTGAGTAGAAGATCATGGGTCCTCCAGAAAGACAATGACCCAAAGCACACATCCAAAAGTACACCGGAATGGTTGAAAAAGAAAAAATGTACTGCTTTAAAATGGCCACCAATGAGTCCTGACCTCAATCCCATTGTAAATCTTTGGGGTGAGCTGAAATCTGCCACTGGGAAAAAAAACTCTGCAAACATTCAAGAGCTTGAACAAACTGCGAAGGAAGAGTGGGAGAAAATTCCACCTGAGAAGTGCAAGAAGCTTATAGATGGCTATCAAAACATTTCGAGGCTGTCAGCAATGCCAGAGGGTGTGCAAAAAAGTATTAATTAGGGGTGCCTTTATTGCTGCACATGTTGCTTACACTTTTTCTTTTTTGAAATTGCAACATGGAAGTTGAAAAACAATGTTTTATTGTTGTATTAGTTTGGACCACTAATTAAAAAATCCTGAGGATATAACTTTGGTACATTTCCATTTATTTCTGAAGATATTGTACAGTCAGAAAAAAAAAAATGAAGGGGTGCCAATAATGGTGAGCAGCACTGTACAAGCTGCAAATCAAGGTCAGCAAAATAAAAACAAACAATATAATTACCTTAATAAGAGGATATATATTCACATGATCGAAATGCAGGTTGTCCAACTGTATGTATAC
Organism: Phyllobates terribilis; assembly: GCF_046119375.1. Taxonomy (NCBI): domain Eukaryota; kingdom Metazoa; phylum Chordata; class Amphibia; order Anura; family Dendrobatidae; genus Phyllobates; species Phyllobates terribilis. Next base: position 756,742,743 of record NW_027362763.1, on the reverse strand, counting down.
TTTTATTTCCTTAAGTAAGCTTTAGCAGCTGTAACTAGATCGAAACACGTCACATACACAAGGGGTACATAAAAATACTGTGAAAAATATAACAAAGCCCTCAATCCACAGAGACCTGTGTATCCGAGTGAAATTGGGATATGAAATAAAATAATGGCGTGTATGAACACATATAAAGAGAAGGCTCATTTAATAAATGGTAAGCTTTCATGCAGGGAAACATGTTACATAACGATGTATGAAGATAATAAGAAACCTAATTTCATAAACCTTAGCTGTGAACAGGTATTACAAATCAAGTGTAAGAATGAGTGTATAAAGTGCTGGTAATTTTGAAGGCTGCGGTATATGAACAAGAAATACAATAAACTACACAAAACACGATTAGATCCCCAATCAATATTTTATTCATTACAATGTCAGAGCTGAATGTATCAATGTACTGTGACAAAACAAATTCTCAGAGACATTATATTCAAAGATACACGGAAGAAAGGGAATTGAGAACATAATTTGGAGCAGCAATTTTTACATCAAGCATAGCAGTGTTTGTAGAAATAGAACTAGCCGTTATTTCAGAAACAGAGACGTGTTCAAAGCTTGAAGTTTGCACTACTGGGTCATCCCGGGGACAGGGCTGCAAAATGCCGCAATGCAAAAAGATGACCCCTCTCTGTTCTAAATCGGGACATCCAGAATAACACCAGTGAGAAGACGTGGGCCAATAAATAGCATTAGAAAATATAGTGTATGCAGAACTGAAATAATTCTGACTAGCCCAAGTAAGCATGCAAAATATCATTCTATAGGTTACATAGGTTGAAAAAAGACCTACGGTAGGTCAATCAAGTTCAACCTTTCAAAATTCTAAAGCGAAAACTCATTCATGTGAAGAGTTTAAAGGAAACCATTCATGATGTACATGCAGTCCGATCTGTAGACAACACGGTAGAAGAAGCTGCTCAGAATGATAAATAGGTTCATTGGAAAAGTTTCAGTAAAACTTGCATATTACTCATTGATATGTATGCAAGTTTTGCTGAACCTTTTCCCACAAAAAAAATTTATATATATATATATATTAGTACAGACTAAAAGTTTGGACACTTTCTCGTTTAAAGATTTTTCTGTATTTTCATGACTATGAAAATTGTACATTCACACTGAAGGCATCAAACTATGAATTAACACATGTGGAATTATATACTTAACAAAAAAGTGTGAAACAACTGAAAATATGTCTTATATTCTAGGTTCTTTAAAGTAGCCACCTTTTGCTTTGATGACTACTTTGCACACTCTTAACAGTTGTTGTATATATATATATATATATATATATATATATATATATATATATATATATATATATATATATATATATATATATATATACATACATATATACATACATATATATATATATATATATATATATATATATATATATATATATATATATATATATATATATATACATACACACACACACACACACACATACATCTCTATCTGATGAGCTCATCCTTCTCTAGAACATCCTTCCTGCAGATCAGATAAAATTTTCAACATGGCAGGTTCCCTTCAACACCCGGTACACTTTAGTTCCTAATTCGGGTATGTGCACACGATGCAGAAATGAAGCAGAAAATTTCTGCATCATTTCTGCATCTCCCTGGCAGAAAAAAACGCATGCAGATTGTGCATGCGTTTTTCCTGCAGAATACATGCGGATCCACATGCAGATTGACATGCGTTTCCGCATGCAGATTGACAAGCGCTTTCCAGGCGATTTTAGCATCACCTGGAAAGTGCTTGACAACTAGGTCACACTATATAAATCCATGCAAACAGCATGGATTTATATAGTGTGACCCGAGAGAGTGTATATACTTACCTCTGATGGCCCGCGCTGTCCTGCTTTACAAAGTTCCCGGCTGCCGGCAACTTTGAATTGAAAGACCTGCCGACGTCAGCGTCATGTGACCCGTCACATGACTCTGACGTCACCGCAGGTCCTACAACTCACTGCAAGTGCCGGGAACCAAGCGGGAGCGCTGCACGGGCCGACAGAAGGTAAGAATACATTTATTTTTTATTTTATTCTTTTTTTACAGCTTTTTTAATGGTACCTGGGTGTGGATGAGACTCTCCTCTCCTCCACACCCGGGTACCATCCGCATATTAGAACGCGCCAATAACGCAAGTACAAATGCTGTCTTGCGGAATTGGCGCGTTCTAATGCAAGTCAATGGCGGCGAAATCGCCGCGTTTCCGCAAAATTAATTGACATGCTGCGGATTTTTGACCGCAGCGTTAACGCTGCGAAAAAATACGGATCATGGGCACAGCACATGCGGATTTCCATTGGGGAACATTGCTTCCCTTCTACCATGCGTTTTTCATGCGTTTCCGCGGCGTTTACGCAACTGCAAAAACGCCGCGGAAACGCATGAAATACGCATCGTGTGAACTCAGCCTTCTACATATTGTTTTGTGGTCTATCTTTAGAAAATGCACTGTTGTTGGAAAATACATAGGTAACAACGAGGCCATCTGGTTAAATGGGATAAAATAATCAAAGTTTTCTGCTTCAAGTGTTAAAATGTGAAGTTTGCGATTATTAGTCAGTAATAAATGCTGTTATTAGCCCTTAACAATATCATAAAAGGGACATCTCATTCAGGACCCATCTTCAGAGGAGAAAAGTTACTGAAAAAAAGTGGATATCTAAAACGGTTTTCAGTCACAGTGAGCATGTGTTATTTTTTAACCCTAGAACGCATACCTGGGGCCTCGCAGGCCCGCCCTGTTAATTGTTTTCTATTTTCTGCAAGATTACTTTAGTTAGAATTTTGAAACTCTAGGTATTCCTCAGGTATATAGTTGTTTGTCATTTTTGTTTGAGTTATTCCATGTTATTTGCACACGGGCCTAAAAGTCCCCAAGTATGTGAAAAAGTAGATTTTTATGGTCATGTTCTAGGGTCAAGCATGACAGTCAATTTAGCCATGTTACGGCATCTTTTACATTCAGTCCTGACGTTCCTGTGCATCACACATCATGATGGACAACAGTTACCACAATCCGGGTAGTTATCACTGACTTATGTTGCTTTTACTTTCAGACTTGTCCTTTACTTACGTGACAATTGGCAAAAACATTTTCAGGACATCAGATCGATGCGGATCTGTCTTTCCCTTGTATCGCTTATGAGCGGTATGAAAGAGTGACGGCGGTTGTGTGAGCACAGTGGCCTCTTCATTTTTATCACAGCCTCTGCATTTACCAACAGCTGGGCCAGGTATTTCATCTTGTCCCAAGAGACAGCAGCGCTTGCCCAAGTCCCGTATAACCCTGCAAACTCCTGGCATACAGTCTATTCACTACCGATCTGATATTAGCCACATATGAAAAGGTAAGGCCAACTATTTCACACAACTAGAAAACTTCTTTAAGGTAAACCCTGAGGGAACTAACATGACTTTCCAATTAGGAGACTGGACCGGCTGTATTTTGAAATTTAATCGCCATCTTTTCATATCAACACTTTTGTTGGAACCTCTGAAGATCAACATTTTGTATTTCAGCATTTGTCCAGAGTATGGTGGAGAAATAGACAAAATTATTAAAAGGTATAGGTCTCTAGACAAATGTGTCACTTCTTTCCCTCTCCATCTGTCAGAATAGAAATACCTACACCTTGAACAGACTTAAAAGTTGAGTAATAATTTGTGCTAGGTTCTAGTCTAAATTATGCTAAATATGTTGTGTGACAAGTGGGCCTGCATCTTTTATGAAAGCCCACCCAATCTTTGAATAAATTTACATGAAAAATTGGCAGGCATCATCATTTGAAACCTATTCTTTGCAAGAAAACTGGCGTATAATGAACCTTTGCAGTTTCGGCTAGACACTAACAAATTGAAAGCAAAAACTCCTCTTAACTATTCTAAAAGCCGAAAGACGTTCCGGACCATAAAAAGATTTCTTTTGGTATATTTTCTAGGACTAAAAGGTTAAGTGTCTTATAAGAAAAAGTGCATGTTTGTATGAGCTTAGTGTGAGTTTCCACACATTTGTAGTTAAAGACAGATTGTCATTAAGGTCAGACTGAGAAATAACGGAGAGCAATTCATTTTCATCTTCATCAAACTCTTGGTTACTTTTCTTGTCTTCGTTACTAAATACAATCGTTATTTTGGTTAAATCCTCTTTGTCTGTTAAGATAATGCATTTCACCTTACTGAGAGAATGCAACTTTATCTGGTCAAAGTGCGACATTGAAGGTTTCGAGTAGCCCAAGTTAGGCTGGAAAATCCCGTCATGTACAAGAGCAATAGATGTATTAGTGAGAGCCAGTGACCTGTAGGCACATTGACCATGCACATGTTCTACCCTGACTGATGTGTAAAGCAACAAGCGCATATCTCCTAATGCTGGTTTAACGCCATTTGTATTTTCATGTAGAAGATACGCCACATCAGCTAATGCACTCTTGAAGCTACAAGTCACTTTAAAACCATTAGAGCAGACAAGGTCAGCGAGATCTGCATTCCAGTCAGTTGACAGCTCCATCAAATCCCTACTCAAGAGTGGATAACTACTATATTTGGCATAGTCTGAATCAGTCACTTGCATTTTTGTTAGGGCTTGACATAGTCGCATAGTACAGCTATTATCAAATGTAAAAATAGTCACAGGGGACTCATCAAAGGTACCAAGCAGCTGTAGGCTTTGCCCTCCGAAACCGATGTGAAGCTCTGCCAATAAACTGACCGGAAGAGTAAAAAGCAATGTAGAATTGGTGTCTGAAAATATTATAAAGCTAAGATTTGATGTGGACGAGAGTAAACAGGCAAGTCGCGGTTCTGGATGACTCTTATTACCAACAGAGATCCAGTAGATAGTGTCACATTCATTCTTTTTAACGCACAGGTCTGGCACAGTAATGAGGAAATAATCAAGAATTTCATCTATACTGCAATTTTTGAGTTCTAGAAGTTTCTTGGGGAGTTTAAAAAAGGCGGGTGGAAACAAAGTGACATTATTTGTCTCATCGTATTCAAACTGAGAAAGGTGGTGGCTTCCGTCACCTAGTTCTGTTTTTATAGAAAGTTCAAATAGCATTAGGTTTTGACCATCTGGAATCCACATACTTGATGGACTAATGCTGTAGACTTTCACCTTGTTCTCCTGAGGATCCAAAACTTTGGCTTCTTCAGATTTCTGGCTTGATTTTGACAAATGAAAATAATTCACAAACTGCAAATCTTTAACAAGTGAAAGACCTGGAAGATTGCGGACACTATTTGCTTGCACACTACATAAGTCTTTAGCTTGCTTAATAACATTTTGTATAGTTGGAAGCTGCTTCTCCTTATAAAGAGAAGAAAACCTGTTAAAAAGATTTTGCAAACTGTATTTATAATGTGTTGCATCTTTGCAAGAAGAACTATTTCTGCTCGCTTCAGAGTCACGCTGGTAAGTATGAGGCTGTTGGAGGATACCCTGGTGAGTTAGGCAGAAATACTTGTTCTCCTTTAAACCATTTTCCGAAAGCATATTGGTCTCAGAGAGATTACAGTGAAATATTTCATTACACTCAGGTTGCTCATTATCAAGCGTCTTCATCTTGGAGGAGGACATCTGCTGGCATAAAGTCTGGTCAGGTTCCATTTTAAAGAAATCGCGGTCACTATGCACACTTTCTAAATGCTTTCGTTTGGTCTCGGCAGGAATTTGCTGAAAAGCACAAGAGATATTTTGATGAGCGTATTTGCTGTTGGAGAGATTTCTACTGAGAAGGTGACTCGGTTCACGTTCTGAGTCAGACGAAAAGTCAAAATATTCACTAATGGATGATCTATTTTTCCTTTTCTCTTCCTTCAAATGTTTCTCTTGAGAGTAGGAACAATTTTGTGTGGAGAAGGAATATAAATTAGCAGTCACAGGATTTAGATTCTGTCTGTCATTGAACACCATTCTGCCTGGTCTCGTAGGCGGTGAGGATGTTGTTCCAATCTCGGGAATCGACATATCTCTACGATTTGCCTGAGGATGTTGTATTTTATGTTTAAAACATTAGAGAAAGGAAACAATCTAATATTTCCTTTATGTGCATATTTTTAATTCCAGTGAAGCGATCATTGTGTGATTAGTGTTGATTTAGGAATTACCTATGATTCCACCACTTTATTTATGAACAGTATTATTTAAAATACATTTAGACAACTATATTCCCATATCATACTCCTTTAAAGTTCCTCCAGCGACCACAATATCTATAAAAAAAAAAAAAAATCTAGAAATCTATAGCTGCTATACTATTCTCACTGGCAGCCAAGACCAGTAATGCCAGTGACGTGAACAGTTACTTGTTTTCAATGTGAGAAGCTACAACAGATCTATTTAATGGCATGGAGATCCACTCTTTACACGTGTCATGCCATTTGCTATAATAATTGGCAAAAATACTTTGCGTCAGCTGTGTTTTTGCCATTTCATTTGATATTGAGATCTTTTTAACATGGCAATGACTAGTCAATTAACGTAGGGGGGATTTATCATTCAATCTGTGCAAGATCTTTGCTGAAGAAAAGCTGTAAATTAGGAAACCTGATATGTGCACAAAGTTTTGTAACTATTTTTTGCCTCTTGCCAGATTTGATCCAGGTGGGTGGAGTTAACTGGGAGGGGGCATGATTAGTACCTTTTCAACAGATTTATTATTACAGTTATGAAGACATAACTTGGCACATATTTTAGTGCCAATCCACTCCAGCTCATAGCAGGTAAAGATTCTATTAATTGAGGGGGGGAGGGGGAAGATTCATCAAGATCAGTGTTTTATACCAGAGTCCGCTAGCACAAGATGCGTCATTTACAGCTGCCTGTACCCAGAAACACTCATGGACTGGAGCACATTTCTACTATAATTAACTCCACTTTTGTGAATCTGTGAATTGGTCAGGTTGGCACTAGGCAATGCAGCTACAGCTCTGCTCCGCCGACTTTTTAAAACGCTGACAGAGCTGCCATAGAAACCACAAAAGTAGCTAAATTGCAACTGTTCTATCCTAAGCTTCCTGGCAATAGGGGCTTGATAAATCAGAGTAAGACAACGTGACCACAGCACTCCAAATGAGAATGAAGGCTAAATGTGATCAACAGCACAGATAATTCCATGCAAATAAAAGGGCCAACGTTTTGGTCAACATCGGACCTTGTTCATGGCCACATAGAGAGAGATGACGTGTGGGATGCTGGTTGTATAACCGCAACAACACAATATTCTAGGTTTCAGCTCCGATGTGGACCGAAACGTTGGCCCATTTACTTGTACATAATTATACCTGCTGATCAAATAAAGCCTTCATTCTTATTTGGTGTGTCTTGATTACGACATCTTAAATTATACAAAATTTCCCTACTAAAGAGCAACCAATTCTCAAAAATAGAGAGTGACCACCATATTGTACTATTTTGTCTGATAAAGGTCATGAAATTGTATTAAAAGGAGTCTGTATTGGAAATCTCAAGAATAGGGAGAATTCTGTAAGATGGAGGTTCTGCTCTAAGGATTGTAGCTGCGGTAATGTTGAATTTTATCCGCGTATGCTAATTGCACCAAGTCAAGCAGTATGAGCAGCAAAGTGGCAGAAATATGTAGAAATTGCAACTGTAAGTAGGACATGCTAATAAAAAAAATTTAATCTTAAAGATCAAGAAACTATCACTGGTGCAGGATGTACAGCAACTACAAGGGCTATTGTTTTTATAGGCAATTCATACCTAAGTGGAGTATGTCACTGGGTACAAATGATTGTGATAGGACCATTGTGCCTAAATCATTAAATTATATGTAAAGCGCCATGGAATGAATGGCGCTATAATAATAAATAATAATTATATACCGTTCATATAGACAAACTAGATATTAAGGAAATACTGTATGACAGCAGCATTAATCTTATGCTTTCCACTTACGGCCAAACCATTTTTTAGATTACAGTTATCATTTCAAAAAAAGGCATCTGGCATGACCACCCAAATTTTGATGAAGTGGGCAAAGCTACCAAAAAAAATTACTTCTGTGCTTTTCTTAAAAGAATAATCACAGAAAATTCAATACTGTATGAGAGCCATATTAAAGGGGTTACTAGAAGGTTCAAAAAATATTTAGAAATTTTTTTTAGACTGGTAAAAAAAAAATAAAAGTAGTAATACTCATCACTGATCCCCTACTCTGCTGACCTTTACTTGCTCGCCCATCTCCATATCAAAAGTGACGGAAAATTCATGGTAAGCCAATGGGTCACCACTGCGGCTTGTGATTAGAGGAGATGGCATTGTCAGTGTGTTGAGACAGGACTAGGAAGCAGAGACTAGCATTAATCAGATCAGCACTAGAAATTGAGCTGCGGGAGTTTAGGAATGTAAAGTTTATTTTTAATACCAGTCCGATAACTTTTAAAATAATTTTTGCCCAGTGTAATATGCCTTAAATTTACAGATGAGCAATGATGGTAGACATTTGAAGTCTAAACGCAGCTAATTAAGATTAGAAAAACAATTCCGCTGCCTTCGTATTTTTTTTTTTACCCCAAACCTTAAACAATTAAGAGCTATACAAGATGATATGACAGGATGGTTTCTGAATAATATTTGTTTCTTTTTTTTTGTAGCCTGGATTCATTATTTTAATTGGATCAATATACTGTCTTGTTAAGAAATGTTCCCTTTTCTCTAAATATGACAACAAATCCTTAAGCCATTAGCTTTGCCATGTCCCTGAACAAAAATTAGTATTTGTATCCATGTTGTAATGAAACCTTCCGAACATATAAATGAGAAAATCTAGATCCCCTCTAGCTACACATTTTTTTTTTTGCGTCATGGCATCTTCTACTAAAAAATATATTCGTAAAGGAAGCAGGTATTAAACTGAGCTTCAAATCCCACCTAATGTACTAAGAAAGTTTACGGCACTCCTGGTATGTAGATGAGGTACCCAAGTGGGGTTCCATCCCGTAGATAAGCAAATAAGGAACTTCGCACTCAAAATTGCAGTGAATGAAACAATATTTTATTGGCAATCTGTATAGTTGGTAATGTTTTGGTCCTAAACCGGACCTTCATCAGAACTGATTGCAGATCACAAGAATAGAGCATACAGCAAGCAAAGTGCAATTGGCAATGTGACATGTGTCGCTATTGCGTGTCGAATTGCCAATAGCGCTACACTTTGCGGATCACAAGAAAACAGCAATCAGTTCTAATGAAGGTCCGATTTAGGACCGAAACGTTAACAACTATACTACAGATTGCCAATAAGATATTATTTCACTACCTGCAATTTTGAGTGCCAAATTCCTTATTTGCTTATCAAATCCCTACCAGTCATTTTAAAACAAAAACTGTTACAAATAAAGGATGGCAACTTATAAATCAACTACTGTATTACCATTACCACTAATCATTAGGGCATGCAAATCAGATGAGAAAGCAAAGTAAAGCAAATGGCTACATACCTCATACTTCATTTTTCTTTGGTTTATTCCGTTCAGAAAACTGTCGTTCCCCTAAGTGCAGTAAATACAAATGAGAATAAACACATGGAAATGTAAGACCGAACAAATGTAAGAATATATAATATATATATTTTATTGTGCTAAATATTACCACTGTTCTAGAACCATGGAAGAGGCCTGTATATAGTGTGCATCATTCAACTGAAAAATACATTATGGATGGAGCCTTATAGCTGAGAACACTTATTTGATTGGCTGAGAGCGGCTCAGAATATTCCTCCCAAGTGTCCTTTTCAGCTGAATTTCAATCACTATATGCAACCCCAAATGTTGTTCGTACTAGCTGAAAATCTTATTTAATATTTTATGTATCTTGTAAGTGTCCTTGTTAACAGTACTCTAACATTATTATACTGTAAGGGAACTGCTTTATTTTACTTTATTTTTATTATAGTTTTATAGAAATTAATTAATTTACATAGACACGAGTTATATTCTTACATAAGATTACTTAAAAAATAAGAAGATACAGGTCAAACTTGAACTCTCAAGCGGTAAAATGTAACTGAATTTAAGAGCAATTAAGCCAAGAAAATACAATCCCTTCACGTAAATCTCACTCCAGCTCTTGCCTGCCTATTGGCAATGTCCGGAAAGGATTTCAAAGTTCCAAGAGCTTTTGACAGATTTCTACTGCTAAATTATACCCACACAGACTGTAACAAAAGAGAATAGTAAATGCTGTTTACACCATAGCTCACTGGGTGCCACCGTGTTGCATGCAGAGGAATAGTTTTGTAGTGCAAATTTAATTACATGCGTGCAAAGATTTTTTGGAGAAAACAACAGGATTTTAAATTGCCTATGTCTTTAGTGAAGGGTCACACAATACATTTTTCAGACACAGCTACATAAAATGTTATTAATTATAGAAAAAATAGTAGCCACGCAGCTCAAAACAATATTCATATATATTTCTTCTACTTTCAAAGTGGTTTTATTACTGAAACACGTTATAGGGGTCATATGCTCTTATGACATAATGGGACAGTGGTTGAAAATGGGTGTAAACTTGGTTATTTTGTATTGTCTACTCTCCATTGACAGAGGCCGTACAATGGGGACAATTTGTTCTCTGCATAAGTGCAAGGCGATGCGGTGGGACCTGCATCCCTCGGATATTTGTGTCATATCCTTTGTATATGCCATAAATGTCTGTGATGAGAGAACCAATCTTTAATGTGATAATGTTTACAACCAAGCACAACAAATTTATGATGCTCTTGTAAGTTTACAGCGTGGGAATAAAGCTCCTGTAATCTAGAACAAGCAAGTCTGGTCACCGGTCGACAGATACAGTCAGGGCCCATGGGCAAAAGACAGAAGTAGTTTATATCTGCTTCTGTCTTTAGTGCTTGCTACATATATCGCAGCTGAATGAGCACTATGCACTGAATAAAAACATTGGCAGGTCTTCTATCTCTCGCTCTGTACATACAGCAAAAAACACATTACCACAATAACCTGGATAATTCATTCAACTGGATATTTGAATAAATAGAAAAAAAATATGATTTTTTTTCTATAGTTGCATTTGAAAACAAAGTATATAAAATGAATGTTCTTTTACATGTATATCTATATCCATATATACTGTATTTTTTGGACTATAAGACTTTTTTCCTCCAAAATATAAAAAAAATAAAAATAAAAATATATTATATTATATTATATTATATTATATTATATTATATTATATTATATATATATATATATATATATATATATATATATATATATCTCTACAGCGGTGGAAGAGCGGGGCACAGGAGGCAGTAGCCAGCTGCTGCATCCTACACTGTGCCCACTGCTAAAGAAAATGAATATTCACTGCTCCCCACACCCCAATAGGCCTGGTCATTAAGAGTTTAGCGTTCTCTTGAAAAACTGATCACCAGTTAAAGGGGGTTGTACAAAAACAGAACGGCATGGTTAACTCCCCTACTGACTTTCTAACATTGACGAAAAAAAGAAACTGAATATAAAATTTTAAAGATCTAAAAAAAAAAAATAGAAAAAAAACTTTTCCTATTTAACCGGTTCAGGACCGCCCTCTGTACATAAACGTCGGCGCTGCCTGGGCTCTGTGCAGCGCCAACGTTTAAAAACGGTGGTTGGACCCGCAGCGCTCAGGACCCCCAGGGTCCTGCAAGTGCTGCGGTTAAGGTGCAGAGCAATAGCTCTGATAGGGGACATCATCGGGACCTGATTGGATCAGGTCCCAATGATGTTAATCCTTTGCTATCTTCTATATGCCGCGATCTATAGAGATCGCGGCATATAGAAGATAGTGAGAGGGGGTCGTCAACTTACCTCTCCGACGGCCCCCTGATATCTTCCAGGACCTTCCGTTGTTATAGCAGCTGGAGGTCACATGACCGCCTCCAGATCTGCCATATATGGTGTCCTGCTAGGCTCAGCCTGCAGCTGAAGCCTGGCAGGAGACACTGACTGTGAAACAGTCCGCAAAGATGTCATGTAATGTAATACATGTCTATTACATTGCATGATATCAGTGATTAGAAAAATAAAATTTTATGTCCCATACAGGGACTAAGTAAAAATGTAAAAAAAAAGTCAAAAAAATGTTTTCAAACTGTTAAAAAAAAAAAATCACAAAATAAATAAAAATAAATAAATAAAATATTAAACCAATAAATCAATATATTTATGCAAAAAAAGTACACATATTTGGTATCGCCGCGTCCGAAACAACCCGATCTATAAAACTGTCACACTAATTAACTCCTTCTGTGCACACCGTAATAAAAATAAATAAAAAACGGAGCAAAAAACTATGCTTTTTCATCATATCGCAAAACAAAAAGTGGAAAAAAATGCGATCAAAAAGCAAAATGGAAATAAAAATGGTACCGCTGAAAACGTCATCTTGTTACGCAAAAAAAAAAGCCCCATACAGCTCCATCAGCCGAAAAATAAAAAAGTTATAGCGCTCAGAATAAAGCGATGCAAAAAAATATTTTTTCTATAAAATTGTTTTATTGTGTAAAAGAGCCAAAACATAAAAAAAATATACAGTAAGTGTAGTATCGCTGTAAACGTACTGACCCGAAGAATAACGCTGCCTTATCACTTTTACCACACGCAGAACGGCATAAAAAAAAACCTCAAAAAACAATTCCTGAATTGTTTTAGTTAATTTTACCTCCCCAAAAACGGAATAGAAAGCGATCAAAAAATGTCACGTAGCCATAAATGGTACCAATAAAAATGTCAACTCGTCCCGCAAAAAACAAGCCGTCACATAACTCTGTCGGCCGAAAGATGGAAAAATTATAGCTCTCAAAATATGGCGATGCAAAAACTAGATTTTGCAAAAAAAAAAGCGTCTTAGTGTGTGACAGCTGTCAATCATAGAAACCCGATATAAATCTGGTATCTCTGTAATCGCACCGACCCGAAGAATAAAGTAATCTCATCACTTATACCGCACGAGGAACGACGTAAAAAATAAATAAAACCAATTCTTCACCTGCTACTGATTTATTATGTCTCCCAAAGATCGCAGTAAGGCTCTGCTCACATTTATCCTGCGCTCTGCGCTGAGCACTTACACCAGAGTTTCCGTATAAATCTCTGAAATAAGTGATTCAGACGGAACCCATGACGGAAGATTCCCTGTAATGAGGCAGATATAGGCCACTGTGGATGCCATCTGGCCTGTGATCCCACAGTGTCAGTTTTTTTAGGCGTGCATAAAAGTGCGGTTGGCCACAGTTTTGTGCACTTCTGAAAAAAAGGACACCGCTAAACAGAGGCCAGACGGAGTCCAGAGTAACTCTGCTGCCTCATTACAGTGAATGGATCCCGCAGGGGTTTCATCTGAATTACATCACTTGGAAATTTAGATGGAAACCCCGATGTAAGTGCTCAGCCTAGAGCGCCGGATAAATGTTAAATAAAATGTTCCCAATGAAAGCTTCAACTCAGTCCTAAAAAAAAGCTAGTCCCCACTCAGGTCCGTCATCTGTTAAAAATATTCCAAGTTACTGGTAGCAGAAAGGCTCTGGAAAAGCGAAATGGCCCTTGCCCCCCAAAAGAAATTCAGAAAATGTTGTGCTCCCAAATCCAAATGCCTATTCTACAATAATTTGTTCTCCAATTGTCAAATAGCACTCCGTCCCCCCCAGATCTCGCCGTATGGCTGAGCGGTACGATACAGCCACATATGGGGTATTGCCACTTTTAGAAGAAATTGTGTGACACATTTCGGCACCATTTTTACCCATTGCCCTGTGTGAAAATGTAAAATCTGAGAGTAAAACATTTTTTTGTGGTAAAAATATAATTATGTTTTTTTTACTGCCCAATGGTATAAATTAAAAAATACTCACTACTTCCCTAGATGAATTCCTTGAGAGGTGTAGTTTACAAAATGCGGTCACTTGTGGGGGTTTCTGCTGTTTCAGCATGTCAGCAACTCTTCAAATGTGACGTGGTGTCTGCAACCTATCCCAGCCAACATAGCGCTCCTTTCTCTTCCTAACCCTGCCGTACACCAAAGCAGTGGTTTTCTCCCACATATGGGGTATCGGCGTACTCAGGAGAAATTGCACAACAAATTTCATGGTGCAATTTTTCCTATTACCCTTATGACAATGCAAAATTAGGGAGTGAAAAACATTTTTTGTGGGAAAAATGTGAAAATTAAATTTTTACAGCTCAATATTATAAACTTCTGTGAAGCACCTGGGGGTGCAAGGTGCTCACCACACATCTAGATAAGTTCCCTAATGGGTCTAGTTTCCAAAATGGTGTCACTTGTGGGGGGTTTCCACTGTTTAGGCACATCAGGGGCTCTCCAAACGCAACATGGCGTCTGCTAATTATTCAAACAAATTTTACATTCAAAAAGTCTAATGGCGCTCCTTCCCTTCCGAACCCTGCAGTGCGCCCAAACAGTGGTTTTCCCTCACATATGGGGTATCAGCGCGCACATGAGAAATTGCACTATAAATTGTGCATTCCATTTTTTCCTGTTACCCTTGTGAAAATAAAAAATTGGGTCTAAAGTAACATTTTTGTGAAAAAAAGTTAAATGTTCATTGTTTTCTTCCACATTCCAAAAATACCCGTGAAACACCTGAAGGGTTAATAAACTTCTTGAATGTGGTTTTGAGCACCTTGAGGGGTGCAGTTTTTAGAATGGTGTCACTTTTGGATATTTTCTGTCATAAAGGCCCCGCAAAGTCACTTCAAATAAGATGGGGTCCCTAAAAAAATGTTTTTGTAAATTTTGTTGGAAAAATGAGAAATCGCTGGTCAACTTTTAACCCTTATAGCTTCCTAACAAAAAAAAATTTTGGTTCCAAAATTGTGCTGATGTAAAGTAGACATGTGGGAAATGTTATTTATTAACTATTTTGTGTGACATATCTCTCTGATATAAGGGCATGAAAATTCTAAGTTTGAAAATTGCAAAATTTTCAAACTTTTAGCCAAATTTCCGATTTTTTCACAAATAAACGCAAGTGATATCAAAGAAATTTTACCACAATCATGAAGTACAATATGTCACGAAAAAACAGTCTCAGAATCAGGGGGATCCGTTGAAGCGTTCCAGAGTAATTACTTCATAAAGTGACAGTGGTCAGAATTGAAAAAATTGGCCCGGTCACGAAGGCAAAAACAGGCTCTGGCGCGAAGTGGTTAAAATGCTTTATTACATATAAAAAAACATAGAAAAAAGAACATATAACTGGCATTACTACAACCTAATGACCCATCATAGAAGATAAATTAAATATCAACAATGCCATAAATAAATGAAAAAAGTTTTTTGTTCATCCAGTCTCCAAAAAAATTTAATAAGACATGAATAAATAGTTTTATGTACCAAAAATGGTACCAATAAAAACTTCAACCTGAAAGAAATAAAAACAAGCACAGACTACTCGGTAAGAGGATTTTGTGTTTCCCAAAATTTGCTAGATGTTACAAGTAAGGCAATCTACTGATTTCACGTTACCCACCTTTCCACTTTCAGGAGAGTAGGATACACTCAGGCTGCTGAGGTCGTCGCTTGGCAAATTAATATTTTGCAGCCGTCTCTGTACTTCCTCTTCAATATACGCATGTATTCTGGGTAACCATAAATACATTAATCAGGCAGTCGTGAAAGTAAATTCTGCTTCTAGGGCTAGAAGGGCGAAACAAGCTTTCTTCTACACTTAAGACTAGCAATTTCCACTCTTATAAAGTGTTTAAAACAAGCAAACGTAATCAAAAAGGGTTATTTGTCAGCAATATCCACTTACAGTACTGACACCAGGCAATTTAGATATAATCACATAAAATACTTTAAAAGCTGAGAAAATTCAATTTTTTAGCACAATATTATTTTATTTTCATGTACAACCTGGAATAACAATACTCTTGCCTAAAACGATAAAAGCATTCAGGCACAATATGTGGTTATTATAGCCGCCGTGGCCATGTTTTGCCAGGCTTATTTAGAAGAGGATTTCAATGTGATTATATACCTGTCATCAGTCAATTGAAGCATATGCGTCGGAGATTTCACTGGGCTGGCTGGCGAGTTGGCGATGGACGGCTTTTCTTCAAGGGCTCCTGACAGAGTTTTTGAAAGTGGATCAGTCACTATCTTCTGTTTCAACTGCTGGAATTCCTGAGATAATCTGCATGGGATCCATAAATCATAATGACAAAAGAAGCAAAACCATGACAGCTTTAAAAGTAAAGTAAAAAAAAATCAAAGATCTTAAAATCAACAAAAACAATATTCAAAAGTATGAAAATATATATTGTAATAAACTATGGCAGAAAATTAAAGCCAAAAATGTCTCATTCACAGGTACTTTAAATAGCTAATTCCTAATATATTGTTATTGATGGAAGTGATTCGATTTCCAAGTACCTGACCTCAAGTCATATCAAGATATAGCCCTATACACTGCTCCAAAAAATGAAGGGAACACTTGCACATCATAGTATGTAACATTGTAAGTTACTTTAGCTTCAGGGATATCAATCTGAACAGTTATGGACCATAAGAGATTGTAAATCAATGTCACTTGCTTTGGTGTAAATGAGAAGGGACATCAAGAACACCTGAGAGGCAACAGCAAGACAACCGCTAATAAAGGAAGAGCTTGATTCCTTATCCTTCCTGACGCATTCTTGTCTAGTTTTGCTAGTGTCACTGTCGCTACTGGTAGCATGAGACCATTCAAGGTTACTCACTTAGTGCTGCTCCTCCATACGAGCCTCCACAAGAAGGTTTGCTTGTGTCTCAATAAAGAGTCTCAAAAGCATGGAGCAGATATTCCAGGAAATGATCATTTACACAGGGAGAATCTACCCACTTTCTGCTCCTCTATGTGAGGAGTAATGGAGCAGCATAGTGAGAGCTGTATAAAATGACCTCCAGTGGACTACTGGTGTGCAAGCTTCTGATTAAACTGTCAAACAGATTTCGTAAATGCTCAAAGTTCAGTAGTCGAACCTTTGTTCCCAGCCGGACACCGTACTGTGTCATGACCGATTTTGGTGGTGGGTCAGTGATGATCTGGGAAGGCATATCCTTGGAGGGTTGCACAATCCCCCATGTGATAACAGTAGAGTACTGTAGGCTAAGTACCAGGATGCAAACCTGAAAAGGCAATACACTGGTGCATTAGGCTACTCCTGGTGAAGGACAATACCCAGCCTCACGTGTATCAGAGTGTGCAGGAAGTTCCTGAATGTCGAAGTAGCCAATGCCATTGACTGGACCTCACCTTCCCTCAATCTAATTTAAAATCTTTGAAGTACTGATACATAATGACCCAGACAACACCAAGCAGCTCCACAGACTGTACAGGAGCTCAATGATGTCCTAATCCAGGTCTGGGAGAAAGTCACCATCCTCCATCTAATCAAGTCATGTGCGGACATGCAAACAGCACGTTGGAGCCCTAAGTGCTACTGAATCACAGAATGAGTATTTTACTTTGATTTTTTGTGGTAAATTTGAAATCCAGTCCTCAATTTGTGTGTATACAAAAGAAAAGAAGGGATAACTATAATAATGTATTCTTTGATAGACACACTTTCAGATATAAATTATATGCAGAAGATGAAAAAACTATTGCAAATTTTACTTGTTGAACAATATAGTCTCGATCTTATGACTGACATATGATCAAGTGGTGATACATACTATAAAATGTAATTAGAAACTTTTGTGAAAGTTTTGTAAGCAATATCTCCATTTCATGAATTAACTTACCGCTCCTGGTCTTGTTCGAAAGCTTTTTGCTCAGCTTCTAGACTTGCCTGCAGACCAGTGTGTTCCTGGCTGCTGTTCATTGCAGCCAGTTTCCGCTTCTGCTCTTCTCTTTCTATTGTAGAGTGTCTTTGGAGTGCTGAATGCCTGCGCTCCAATTTAGCAACTGCTTGCTCCAAGGACTCCCTCTGCTGCTTCTCCCTAGACTCAAGGATTTCTTTTTCCTTTTTTCTAACTTTCTCTTCCTGACGAGCGATATTAGCAGTAAACTCGAAAGTTTCTTGGAGCTGTTGTAGCTGGTCACTGCTGGCTCTGAATTGTTCAAGCTGATCAGCCTTTTCCTCAATTTCTTTCTCAATCTGATATAGAGTTTTATCTAATCCAAGCAAGCCACTGTCCAGAATCTCAGATGCCCTCTGCTTTTCCTCCATCAATGCTGGCAAATGGTTGTCCTTTATGTACTGTAGTTGTCTTTCTTTGCATTGTACCCTGTGTTCGGTTTGCTTGACCATATCCCACTCTTCACTCACAGGAGTTGAAGTCAAAGAACCGTCATCTTCTCTATTGAGATCCACATTCAAAAGATTTAATCTTCCAAGAGTATCCCGATCTGCGATTATTTCATTTTCTAAGCTTTCCTTCTGTTGGTTTAAATCATCAACTAAACTGGACAATTTCTCTAGCTGCGTCCTCTTAAATGTAGTGTACCTCTTTGTTGCTTTTTCTACCTCATCTGGATCTTCTTCTCCTTCAGACCTAGCTTCCTTAGCCCGTAAAAGATCCTCCCTAACGTCTTCAAGAACTCCAATTTCTTCTTCAAGCCTCAGGAAATCTCCTCTTTTGAGAAGTTGGATCATTTCTTGCTTTTCTCGAAGTTGCTCCTCAAGACGGAACACAAGCTTCAGTTGTTCCTTCTCTTGCTCTTCCAGCCTTTTCTTCTCTACTTCTAGTTTCATATATTGCTCATCTTTCTCCTTTTTTAGTTTTTCTAGTTCTTTGAAAATCTCAGTTTTCTCCGCTTTCTCTGTACTATGAAGTTCCTGCAGTCTCTGAAGTTCTTCTTGGACCTTTGCAAAAGATTCTTCTTCTTGCTTCTTCTTTTGGAGTTTTATTTCATGCTGCTCCTTCAGTCTCTCTTCTTCGAAATTCTTCTTTTCAGCCAAAAGATCTTTTAGTCTGGTTTCAATGTCCATACTTCTTCTCTTTAGACTCTCCTCCTGCTTACGGATTTGTAATTGGACAAATTGAGTTTCTTTGCGTTGAGATTCAACTTCTTGCTGCATTTTTTCCAGTTCAGCTTTTTCGGTTCTCTGTTTGTCTTCCATTTCTTTTATCATTTTCCTGAAAGAATATGCATATATTTAATTAAGATCAATATTATATACACTATGTACACATTATATATACAGTACAGACCAAAAGTTTGGACGTACCTTCTCATTTAAAGATTTTTCTGTATTTTCATGACTATGAAAATTGTACATTCACATTGAAGGCATCAAAACTATGAATTAACACATGTGGAATTATATACTTAACAAAAAAGTGTGAAACAACTGAAAATATGTCTTATATTCTAGGTTCTTCAAAGTAGCCACCTTTCGCTTTGATGACTGCTTTGCACACTCTTGGCATTCTCTTGATGAGCTTCAAGAGGTAGTCACCGGAAATGGTCTTCACTTCACATTTGTGCCCTGTCAGGTTTAATAAGTGGGATTTCTTGCCTTATAAATGGGGTTGGGACCATCAGTTGTGTTGTGCAGAAGTCTGGTGGATACACAGCTGATAGTCCCACTGAATAGACTGTTAGAATTTGTATTATGGCAAGAAAAAAGCAGCTAAGGAAAGAAAAACTAGTGGCCATCATTACTTTAAGAAATGAAGGTCAGTCAGTCTGAAAAATTTGGCAAACTTTGAAAGTGTCCCCAAGTGCAGTTGCAAAAACCATCAAGCGCTGCAAAGAAACTGGCTCACATGAGGACCGCCCCAGGAAAGGAAGACCAAGCGTCACCTCTACTTCTGAGGATAAGTTTATCCGAGTTACCAGCCTCAGAAATTGCAGGTTAACAGCAGCTCAGATTAGAGACCAGGTCAATGCCACACAGAGTTCTAGCAGCAGACACATCGCTACAACAACTGTTAAGAGGAGACTTTGTGTAGCAGGCCTTCATGGTAAAATAGCTGCTAGGAAACCATTGTTAAGGACAGGAAACAAACAGAAGAGACTTGTTTGGGCTAAAGAACACAAGGAATGGACATTAGACCAGTGGAAATCTGTGCTTTGGTCTGATGAGTCCAAACTTGAGATCTTTAGTTCCAACCACCGTGTCTTTGTGCGAGGCAGAAAAGGTGAAAGGATGGACTCTACATGCCTGGTTCCCACCGTGAAGCATGGAGGAGGAGGTGTGATGGTGTGGGGGTGCTTTGCTGGTGACACTGTTGGGGAGTTATTCAAAATTGAAGGCATACTGAACCAGCATGGCTATCACAGCATCTTGCAGCGGCATGCTATTCCATCTGGTTTGCGTTTAGTTGGACCATCATTTATTTTTCAACAGGACAATGACCCCTAACACACCTCCAGGCTGTGTAAGGGCTATTTGACCAAGAAGGAAAGAGATGGGGTGCTACGCCAGATGACCTGACCTCCACAGTCACCAGACCTGAACCCAATCGAGATGGTTTGGGGTGAGCTGGACCGCAAAGTGAAGGCAAAAGGGCCAACCAGTGCTAGGCATCTCTGGGAACTCCTTCAAGATTGTTGGAAGACCATTTCCGGTGACTACATCTTGAAGCTCATCAAGAGAATGCCAAGAGTGTGCAAAGCAGTCATCAAAGCAAAAGGTGGCTACTTTGAAGAACCTAGAATATAAGACATATTTTCAGTTGTTTCACACATTTTTGTTAAGTATATAATTCCACGTGTGTTAATTCATAGTTTTGATGCCTTCAGTGTGAATGTACAATTTTCATAGTCATGAAAATACAGAAAAATCTTTAAATGAGAACGTGTGTCCAAACTTTTGGTCTGTACATTATTTTATATATATATATATATATATATATGTGTGTGTATGTATGTATATATATATATATATATATATATATATATTATATACACACACACACACACACCTATATATGCATAGAATACCTTACTATACATTTATGGTCAAAAGTAGATTGTAGGGAGAGCAAACTTTTGAAACTTTCATAAAAAGACCGGCAAAAGCAATTATGTGCTTTTAACAATTGAACAGGATTCTTCACTGTTAAAGGGTCAAAAAGAAGTAAAAGCAGACCAAGAAAGTCTACTGTACAATCACTCGTCAGATCCCATTGTCAGTAATCAATAGCCAGGTATACCTTCTCATTTCTTATTGTCAGTTCTCAGGCCTCTCTTATAACTCAAGTGCCACTGGCAATAACTGATGAATACAACTGTCTGATTCTGACATGGTTCTTTCCTGAAAAGGATACTGTACCAGAAGTTTTTTTTTTTTTTTTTTAGATATAAAAGGGTCATGGCTTTCACAAAATGTATGTCATTTTTATTGAACAGAAAAAACAAGTTTCCTATATCAATTATCAGTTAAAAATGTTAAAGGGAAAAAAAATGTTTACTTTAAAGGGATTGTTCACTACTAAGACATCCCATTATTAAACTAAATGTTCGACCTCGAAGAAAAAAAAATAAAAACCTATACTCTCCTCCAGTGCTGGCTCCATTCCCCACCTTCGTACAAACTGAACATTCAGAGGAAGTCAGGACTTCAGCAGATACTGGACTTCCTCTTCATGCTCAGTTTGTCAGAAGGCGGGGACAGTGATGCTGATTGGGCGCCGGGCATCACGTGTCATTCCCCCGCATCACAGCCCTGGGACTGCGAGTGCAGACACCGCTGGGCTGGAGCGGCATAGGAGGGGAAAATAGGCTTTATTTTTTATTTTATTTTTTATCGGGGCCGAACATTTAGTTTAAGAAGGGATTGTCCTAGTAGTGGGCAACCCCTTTAAAACATCTCAAAATTATTGAGTAAACTAAATTTACTCAAATGTAGTTCACGGTGTAGTTGGTTCAATTAAATATTATGTAGACCCCCCCAATTGAGATAAATCCCCTTTAACAGCTTCCTGGACAGGTCGATTTTTTGTTTTAGCGCTTTTGTTTTCTTCTCCCTTTCTTTTAAAAGCCAAAGCTTTTTCATTTTTTTCCATCGACAAACGTATGAGGGGTTATATTTTAAAGGACGAGTTGTAGTTTGAATGGCATCATTCATTTTACCATTCAATACACTGGAAAGCAAATGAAAAAATCCAAGTGCAGTGAAATTGCAAAAAAATAAAAAAAAATGCAATCCCACAATTTTATTTTGGGTTCTATTTTTACGGTATTCATTTCCTGGTAAAAATGATTTGTGAACATGATTCTTCAGCTCAGCAAGACTACAGAATTACCAAACTGAGGGCATATGTACAAAATTATGTCTTTTAAAATTGGGAGAAGCTACCAAATTTGTATTTATTTATCTTTTGAAGTTGAACCAGCTTCAAGTACCACTGGCATTTTTTTTTGCCAGTTATTTTTGAAGCACCACTCCAGCGTGTTTTTTATTTTTTCAGTGCTGGATTGGTGCTTCTAATGCAAGATCCCTGGCCATATTCTTATACTCATGTACAGTCTTCACTTTTTTTCGATGCCACTCCGGCCCTGCGGCGTCATCTTGAGACAGCAGCTTCTCACTGGATGGTAGTCAATTATGGTAGAAATTATGTCACAAGCTCTCAATACAAGTCTGTAAGAGCCAGAAAGAGACTCTCATAGACATGTACCGAGTTGTGATCGCCGACTTGCTCCAGAAAACACTGGAGTGATCCGGCAGGCCACAAACTGCTGGAGACCGGCGCCAATAGAAAGTGAAGATGGCGGCAAGTAAGTATGAGAGCAGGGGTGGGGAACTTGCATTTGAAGCAGCATTCCAGCACTGCAATAAAAAAAAACGCTGGAGTGGCGCTTTAAAATGCTACAAAAGACACCAAGCATCTTCTCTCTGTCCTTTTGGTCTGTCCATAGACTTTTAAAATGTAGAACATGGCAATACCAAATATGTGCATTTAATTCTTTATATTTAATGGGGCAAAAGGAAAATAATTACTTTTTCAGTCCCCTTGTGACTGTCCGATTGCCTATGCTACATACTGCAATACCACAGCATTGACGTATCTAGTAAACATCATGGCTTCCTATGAATACCAGCCACATTATGGGAGCACTATTATGACAGCTGGCCTTCAGCTGACCATTTGCTGCCATAGGAAATCCATTGCCACCCTGCAATCATGCCGAGGGGGCAGCGATGGGAGCATGGAATGGCGCACCTACTAGCCTGCGCTCTGAAGATTCAGTCTCCAGTTGCTGCTGTTAGAGGCAGAAGATGTCTATGTAACGCAACCATTATCTGACGGGAAAGATGCAAGCCCAGTGCAAAGACCTGACTTATTACGCAATAGTACATCTTATATCGGGAAGGAGTTAAAATGCAAGTACAGGAATCGCTGGTTGGACATCAACATTATGTTACAAGTATTTATAGTAGCCTGGACACAGGACCTATTACTTGTAAGCAGTAGAAAAATCAGGGCTTGCAAAATTTTTAATAACCTTCTGGATAAAGCCTACTGGTGACATACAAGTCAGAGCTGGGGTGGGACCCAACTTTCTTCTATTGAGATATTTTTGTACATACGGATATAGTATCTATTAGATCTTTGGTTATCATTTTGGTATGCAAGTGAACTATATCCAATAAACAGATTTTTTTGTTATTACGGTAAATGTTAATCTATTAGATCACTTTCTTGTTTTCCCTACCAGCAGGATACATAATTATTCTAATCGCTCTACTTTTGACCATTAAGCTCTCTAACTTTATACTTTAATCACTTTTATTCCCTAAACTCTTACTTTGATTAAAAATTGTTCCCCATTCCTCTTCACTACATAAATGGCACCAACTATTATTATTTTTATTTTGAGTTCTATATGCGCTTATTGTGGTTTTTGTTAGTGCAGATCTCTCTCTTTCTATTGCAAAATGTGATATCCTTGCAGAACCTGCACAAAAATGTCCATGCTGTAGATTAACAATTCTGCACCGCAAGTCAATTTCCAGACAAAAAATATGTAAGCGTGATTTCCGGAAATCTCATCTATTTAGCTGATACTGTATTATGTGGTCGATTTACTGAACATTAATTAGTTTGGAAAATTCACGCTAATTAGCAATGTGTGAACTTAGTCTTGGTGTTCGGCATGGATGAAGTTGTTACCACTGTCCAACTGGTCACTTTTGAAGTGTTGGGGCACCCATGTTTGCAAAAAAAACAAAACAAGGATCTTTAGTCTTAACACAGCAACCTACTAGTCACCTCAATATGATGCAAAATGTAAAACCTTTTTTCTGTGCTGACGTTTTCCTTGCGGTGTAGAGAGCAGAGCCTCCATCAGCGCATTACTGCCATTACTGGTGTACGGGGCCCGGGGAGCAGAAGCAAAGAGGTTGGGGGGGCGGATTGGGTGATTAACGCAGCCTGACCTGAGGAAGGACAGTTGAGCCAGTGTATATATGGCCTGTGTGGCACGCTGGGGCCTGGGATAATTACTTTGCTTTCTTAAGCCCCGGGGTCCCAGTCCCTCGAAGCCGCAGCTACTTACATTGTATGGCTGCAGCAGAGGGAGCTGGCCGAGTCTGAAATCAGTGACGTCAGAAGCTGCCGGTCCGCCCTCTGTTGCTTAGAAGCCTGCGCACCACGGGCCCTTGAGGCACATTATATGCAGGAGCTGAGGGCCAGAAAGTGATGAGTTGTGCGCGTCCGTCCGCTATGTATGATATGGTGTTCGATGGGGACTGTTAAAGTGTGATTGGTGAGGACATGGTCCAGAAATGGAGTTTTTCCCAAGAGTGGGAGGTGAGACTGTCGAAGGTTCGAGAGGTGGAGTTGGGGCTGGAGTTGAGCCTGGGCGGAGTCTCAAGGGGGCCCAAAAATTTTGCCACTATGGGGCCCTGAAATTCTTGCTGACAGCCCTGGTAGAGAGAACCCATTAAGTAATGTTCACACGGGACAGAAATGTAGATTTTCAGACTGGGTTTCAAAACTATTAGAGTAGCACAAAAACGGATGGGATATTACTAAAGTACATCTACATGGTGCAAATAAGTGACCCACAATACCAATATTAAATCTACTCAGTATCGGTTCATGCTTTGCAGATGAAATCTGTAGTAAATCCGTATCAGAATCCTCAAGGAGTTCTGATGAAAAAAATGTTTATTTTGATGGGGATTTGCTGCAGATCAGCAGAGCGAAATTTGTAAGTGTAAAGTACCCTAAGTTAATTTTCATACATAGCAGATGGAGGTTTTTTTTGTCCAAATTCGTTCCATTACCTTCACTGGGATTACTTTGAGACACCGCACATGGAGTCCTGCAAGTTCTATTCACTTGAATGGGATGGTCCCAGAAAGTTTTAAGGATCTGGAGTGGGTAAATCAGCAGGATTGAGATGTCTAAGCGGGTCCACACTTCTTTTGTGCACGTTTTGGAATGCAGATTAAGAATGACAAATATTGCTGAGGTTTTCAAGAAAAAACGGATGTAAAATGCTACATTTGACAAGCATATTTTTGTATATCCTTGTAGAGTCAAAATGGTTTGAGGACAAATGCATTTGCAGTGTAAGCAGGAACATTTTTCAACCAAAACTGGCGATCTTCTATGAATTATTCAAATGTATACTGAGATATGCTTTTAAACTATTTTCTTTGCTGGTAAAACTCTAAAGTAATGGATGTGTAGGCACTTGCACAAATTCAGAGATTTGCAAGTGAATTCTGACTGACATATCTTTATGTTTTCTATTAAAAAAGTAGACAGCCATCTTTTGATTTGCGATATAAAGTCTTGCCTTGGAAACTGCATTCAGATTAAGGGCCTAATCTCGAAAATTGACAAACTGCACCAATTTCTTCATGTCTTTCTTCTAAATGGCTTTGGGTTTTCAGGGCCACACGGCGCACGAGAATGTGAGGGAAATTTCATGAATAATATTTTGGAACATTAAAAAGAAAAGGTGACATTAAAGTAGCCATTGGCTGCAGAATAACTTTGCGAAATAAAATTTAAAATTAAGTTCAAATTTAATAGAAATATACCAGTTATTTATAAACTATGGGGAAGGGGTCATAATTAATAACTTAAGGGACTTCAGTAATTGACTTTTATGGGGTTCTCCATTATAGATTTTTTGTAAGGCTATGGTCATATGAACAAATTTTTTCTCAGAGAAAATTGCACAGATTATGGTGGTCAGAGAGTGGACAGAGAGTGGTACGATTTTCTCAGATGAGAAGATGGGAAAAAAAATTCCCCATCTTCTCCATTGTGTGAGTCTGAAAATCAAACCGCACTGATTTTCTTTCCACGGACTCACTGACTGGCATTGCCGAATACAATCCGAATATCGGATGCAAATCGTGCATGCTGAGATTTTTTCCTCTCACCAAGGAAAAAAAAATTGGACATGTGCACAGAGACATAGAACAACATTTGTCAGACTGCGATCTGATGTTTTGTCGGATCGCACTCTGACCAAAAATATGGTCATCTGCATAAACCCTTACAGAGAGAAAAAACATTTTCTAAACATTTTCTTTTACAAATTGAGCAATGTAAGGAGCCGAGATTCCATAACAAGTTTTTCATGTGGCCATGGAAAAGCTATTTTTTGGGATCTTACATCCATCTTGTAGACTGTGAGCCCTCACGGGCAGGGTCCTCGCTCCTCCTGTACCAGTCGCCGTTACATTTTGTTCAAGATTACTGCAATTGTTTTTGTATGTATACCCCTTTTTCACATGTAAAGCGCCAAGGAATAAATGGCGCTAGAACAATAAATAATAATAATCTACACATAAAGATGTGTAGGTAATCGGATAAGCAAATGATAGAAAGCATTTGTACAGTGTCCATTTTAGGACATGATCAGATATCAAAATCAAACATCAGAATAATGTCAGTTTGAGGCTAAATACCCTGTCTGACGAGTGATTCTGACGAGTGACTTTTACAACTGTAATAATAATAATAATAAAAAAAAAAAGTAACTGTTCGCTGATGGGACTTGAACCCAAAATTCTGTGTCCTAAAGCCAGTGCACTAACCACTGACCTAAAAACTCAGTTGTAAAAACCTGAAAGTTCTATTTGGTTATATGATTTTCAGTGCAAACTTGTCTAAAACTCATTGGGACTTATGCACAGACTGCAAGCAAGCCAAATTCAAATGATGTTTGATTTTGATGTGTGAGTCTGATGTGTGACTTTCATCAAACATCAGAATCACAATGACTTTTAGTCACCCTGAGTATTTTCATGGTTGATCTCATAAGACAAGAAAAGCAGCTAGTTGCTATCACTTGACTGGATAGTGCAATGGTAAGGTGTCAGCCTCTGAAACTACAGTATCAGAGTTTAAATCCCAATAGGAATAAGAATGTTTTTTTTTATTATGCCTATTTAGCACACAAACTACAGGGGTGTTTTACTTTTAATATCTGACATTCTGATTGTCATCCTGATGTGTTAAGAGTTTCAGACACGCTGTCTATTTGCATGGTAAATTACATAGTCAAAGTAAATTGGGAGTTTGCAGCCAGTACTTGGGTGGATGGAAATAAAAATTTACAATAAAGACATTTTATCATTAGACCCCTTTAAGAAATTATGCAAATATAAAGTCACTTGGAAATAGAGATGTAGTAAATTAGTGCCTCCCAATTTACTTTGGCTATGTAATTTACCATGCAAATAGACAGTGTGTCTGAAACTCTTAACACATCAGGATGACAATCAGAGTGTCAGATATTAAAAGTAAAACATTCCTGTAGTTTATGTGCTAAATAGGCATAATTAAAAAAAAAAGTCAAAATTCTTATCCCAATCAGGACTTGAACTCTAGCACTGTAGTTTCAGAGGCTGATGCCTTACCATTGAGCTATCCAGCCAAGTGATACTAACAGATAGTGGTTCTGATGTTTGAAAAAAGTCACACATCAGACTCACACATCAAAATCAAACATCATTTGAATTTGGCTTGCCGGCAGTCTGCGCATAAGTCCCAATGAGTTATAGACTAGTTTGCACTGAAAATCATATAACCAAATAGAACTCCCAAGTTTTTACAACTGAGTTTATAGCTTAGTGGTTAGTACACTGGCTTTGGGACACAGAACTTTGTGTTCAAGTCCCATCAGCGAACAGTTACTTTTTTTTTTTTTTTATTATTATAGTTGTAAAAGTTGCTCATCAGAATCAGTTCTCAGACACGGTATTTAGCCTCAAACTGACATCATTCTGATGTTTGATTTTGATATCTGATCATGTCCTAAAATGGACACTGTACATTTGGAAATGTCCCTAATCACCCAAATAACAGAAATTATGCCCCTTCTCCCCCACACTCACCCAAAAACAATTGCATTACCTATGTAATAAATCCACCACCGCTCCCCGTGTTCTTTGTTTAGGTGGCATCTACATACAAGACTAATGCAGGCAGCAGTCTACAGCACATGACCCATGAGGCCAGAAATTGGCCCCAGGGTAGCAAACAGTCTTTGGACTCATCGTTCTAATGCTTAAACCACTGAACACCGTGATTGGGTACCCATGTGAGTTTTGTAGGCAAAGAATGGTAACGAGCACTGGAGCGAGGGGAACTTTAAAGGGGCATTCCCATCTCCAAGATCCTATCCCAATATGTAGTAGGTGTAATAATAATATTAACAAATACCACCAATTAGAAATGCAGTATAGTTTTTCTGATAAGCTAGGTCGCTTACACCATGAAGGCCACTGATCTAGCTTATGTATCCATGGCTACGACCACTCATATTGTGACAGTCAGTGGTTATATCTATGTGTACCTACGCTACTGCAATGCCCTGCACATGGGGTAATCGATATAGCGAATCAGAACAACTATATTACATTTCTAATTGGAGGCATTTGCGAATATTATTATTATTACTACTACTACACATACTACATGTTGGGATAGGAACTTGGAGATGGGAATTCCCCTTTAATAAGTAGGCAATTTTTTTTTCTAATTTATACAATTTACTCTTCAGTCTAATTTTATCTGATCCCCATAAAAAAAAAATCTTCAAGGTGACTTAAAATAATCATTTTTGATAAATCAAGTGTACTTTAATCCATTCTTCTGTGCCGTCATACTGTCGGCCACTTATCCTCGACCCAGAGTTCATAAACAAGCTTTCTTCTTTTGTCAATGTCTGACTGTTCTATGTAACCAAATAAAAAAATAGTAGTAAAAAAATAAAATGACACATTGACAAGAATCACAAGGTTTTCTTTATATTATATTATACCTTTTATTTTCCAGTTTCTCGAGTTCTTCTCTTTGTTGCCTTTCAAATTCGAGTCTGGTAGGAAAGGAGAACACAGATACGTAAGGAACTGACGAGTAAAGGGAAAGAAAGCAATGAATGATGACCATGGAAGATGTATTTAATGGAAATTTTAAGACAAGATGGTTTACTATAAAGTTTTTTTTCTTTATTTCACGAGAGATGAAAAATGGGTTTGACCAGAGCCACTAATTAGGTTTCCAGCGGCTGGCCACATCTAGTTGAAAGTTTAAATGTAAATGAATTTCTTGGGAGAAACTATTTAAGTGGTAATGTTAACTAAGACGGATAAATGATTAGCACAGCCCTCGCAAGTTCACTACATTCAGACATGGCAATCAATATATAGAAATTGAATTTCTCTACCTTAGACAGATTGGTCCTTTTACAGGGAAAAAGCTGCCACCGGAGGTAGAGAGAAAGCAAAGTGATCAATTGTGAAAAGGTTAAAAGTAAAAAGAAGAAAATAAGAAGCAAAAAACCAACTGTGTTCAGATCTACCGACCAAAAGTAATGCACGCATGGCCAATAATGACCTCAATAAGCATTTCACATATAGACCGACTTCAAAAGACATAACATTGGCACTGCTGAAGGAGGCTTCAATATGGGAACATTAGAACCAAGGGAAAGGAGAGCTCCAGCTTCACAAACATGCAAATGTTTATTTGTGGCTCAGTACAAAAAAAGCCGTGCAAACAAGATTAAAATATCATAAGTACTTAAAACAACATCAAACATGATGTTTTAAGGACTTATCTACCATGATATTTTAGTCTTGTTTGCCCGGCTTTTTTGTACTCAGCCACAAATAAATAAACATTTGCATGTTTGTGAAGCTGGAACTCTCCTTTTCCTTGGATTTACTGTGTCCAGATCAGGGATGTCAAACTCAAACACACAGAGGGACAAAATGAAAAACTTGGACAAAGTCGCGGGCCAACCAGTATACAGTATAATGGGCCCCACATAGTCCTCCATACAGTATAATGGGCCCCACATAGCCCTCCATATAGAATAATGACCCCACACAGTCCTCCATACAGTATAATGGGCCCCACATAGTCCTCCATACAGAATAATGGGTCCCACATAGTCCTCCATACAGAATAATGGGCCCCACATAGTCCTCCATACAGAATAATGGGCCCCACATAGTCCTCCATACAGAATAATGGGCCCCACATAGTCCTCCATACAGAATAATGGGCCCCACATAGTCCTCCATACAGAATAATGAGTGCCACATAGTCCTCCATACAGAATAATGGGCGCCACATAGTCCTCCATACAGAATAATGTGCCCCACATAGTCCTCCATACAGTATAATGGCCCCACATAGTCCTCCATACAGAATAATGGGCGCCACATAGTCCTCCATGCAGAATAATGGGCGCCACATAGTCCTCCATGCAGAATAATGGGCGCCACATAGTCCTCCATACAGAATAATGGGCCCCACATAGTCCTCCATACAGAATAATGGGCCCCACATAGTCCTCCATACAGTATAATGGCCCCACATAGTCCTCCATACAGTATAATGGGCCTCACATAGTCCTCCATGCAGAATAATGGGCCCCACATAGT
The DNA here is from genome assembly GCF_046119375.1 of Phyllobates terribilis. NCBI lineage: Eukaryota > Metazoa > Chordata > Amphibia > Anura > Dendrobatidae > Phyllobates > Phyllobates terribilis. The sequence goes on along the minus strand of NW_027362763.1, from coordinate 756,711,823 downwards.
CCTCCATACAGAATAATGGGCCCCACATAGTCCTCCATACAGAATAATGGGCGCCACATAGTCCTCCATACAGAATAATGGGCGCCACATAGTCCTCCATGCAGAATAATGGGGTGGAGGTTCTGGTGTCGCAGACCAAATATAACCACCCTGCAGGGCAGATCTGGCCCACGGGCCAGAGTTTGACATGTGTGGTCTAGACAGACTCCTTCCTTGCTCCAAACTGCCTGAAAGCATATGTGGATGAGCTGGACATTTTCTCTTTCACATTCGAGCCAGGTTTATCAACTACCAAAACTCACAACACAACAGGTGTGTTGTGGGGAGAATTCTGGCATAAAACTGGAAATGTTACAAAATTTTTGCAAAAGATGATGTTGTGCAAAAATGTTGCTGCTTTTGGCATTTTTATGCTATGCCCTGCCAGCTATGCCAACTTTTAAAAAAGTGTGAACAGCTGGGATGGGATGGAGCATAACCAAGTGCACTTAACTAATTCATGATAATTCATGCCACTAAAGTTTCTATAATTCTGCCAGTAATGTACTCCAGTCTCTGACTGCAGTAACATTTCTGGCAGTGGAGCATTGCAGCTGAAGGATGCGCCAAATTCACCAAGAGGCACATGTTCCTGCAGAGCACAGTTAATCAAGACGGTCATTCAAAATGCCATTCTTGAATAATCGGACCCATAATGTCTTATCTGTAGTTTTACATAGGACTGCAGGAAAACCTATTGGCTTTTTAGGACAGTAGTATTGATCAGTTAAGTGACAAAATCAGCATTGTTACCACTGCATATTATGTTTCTTTAAGGCTGGTTATTCATGTGGTGGGTAATGAAGAGTAAGGCCAAAAACAAGCGGCAAAACCACCTTTATTTTTTAACAGTTTCGCAGCAAGTCCAACGGAAGTACATCAACATCACTGTAACACTACAACCAAAAACAGTATGTGAAAATCCATCCTATATCAGATCTGTCGACAAGCCCAAACAGCAAAAAACTATTCAGATTGTATGGCTAGCACTCTAGCCTATTTTATTCATTGTTGGAGTGTGCAACAGCTGCAGGCTTATGCAATGGTGACGGTTATGCAGATGCGCTGTGTTAATGGTTGAATGCTGAAATCTGTAACATTCTTGAGGATAATGCTTCCCCTGCATCTTTCACAAAAGATTGATGGCTGCCATTAACCAATAAGAGTTCAGCAGCTCTGCCCAAGATGACAGCACTGCAGACAAGGCAAGACTCAACGGATGGAACCAAGGAGGGTTAGTAAAGCAAGTTTGTTAGTTTGCGATTAAATAAATTGTAGCCTGGGTACAGGGGTTTTCCAAAACCAGAAAACCCCTTTAAGATTTGTCACAAGAAGATTATACATTAACATTGGGAAACTGGTAGTAAAAAGGAGAAAAACACAACTTTCCTATTAAAGCTGAAAAATCTGTGGCATGTGAAACAACCTATGCCAATGAACACAGTCATAATCCAGTTTCAGGTCAAATATTTCTCTATCGCATGCAGTGAATAAAAGTAATGTAACTTCAGTAGGTATGTAAATTCTCTGTACTCAAGTGTCCCAGAAATGACCTTCCCTTAGAAGTATGAAGATCTCTTCAGTGGGACTATCACATTTTATCTGTAACTGAGGTTATAGTTTTATCACAGATGCACTAGGGTTATAGAAACTTTAAAAAAAATATATAAAACATTTTGACAGCTGGTAAGATATCGGTAAACAAAACAACATGAGACATGCTTTTAGGGTTATTCGCATGTTATGAAATTGGTATAGCTAGACAGCATGAAAATAAGCAAGATTGCAATGTACTTGCTTTTTGAAAATAATGTCATTCTCCTGTTGTGAGAACTTTTATCTTACATAGTGTACAAGCTTATTCCTAAGTAGATCAATGGGTAGTGCCTGGGCGCAGTAGCTACATTTCAGGAAAGGCGTTAACTCCTGAGATACCAGCCACCTCTCTACAGTCTACAGATTTTTATAGACTGCTCACCTCCCTATCTGTAAACAGTCCTGCAAAATCACAATTCCTGCCCCCCCATCAGCAGTTTCTAGAGTAGTTCTCCAAATCACTGCTCTTATTTTCCCAAGCCATGTGCTTGTTCAAATGCTCTGTTTTCTCTGTTTGTAAATATAGTGATAACAGAGTTCAGGATAAGCAATGACGGACCATTAATCAGTCAGGCTGTGTGCCCACGATGCGTTCTTTAAGCGTTTCTGCAGTGGCAAAAAGGCTGCAGAAACGCATGGTAGAAGGCCTGCCATGATCCCCAATGATAATCCACATGTGCTGTGCACATGCTGCGGAAATTTCCGCTGCAGATTATCATTGCAGAAAAAAACGCAGCACTACCAATTATTTTGCGGAAGTGCTGCGTTCTCGCCGCCATTGACTTGCATTGAAACGCATGTGACGCGCCCCCTGGGCCATATTCTTTAGGGGAATGCCCGGAGCCGGATCAGATGGGAGTTGTAGTCTTCCGAGTGGCTGTGACCCGGTCCGTGCCCAGGGTGTCAAACTCAGTTGTATGTGGCAGTCCTACAGATGTTATAAGTTCTTTATTTGTCGACTACGCCACCCGTTGTGTTGCGGTCACTGTGGCCGCCGCTGCAGCAGGGTCCGCTGAGGCTGTTGGTGTAGGTGCAGCTTTGGTGATATAACCCCCAACGGGTGGGGTATAGCCTCAGGGGGATCAGGTGCAGAGGATGGGGGTTGTGGTGATGCAGTGTAGACGGCAATCAGAGACAGAGTCGGGTTATGCAGTTTAGGATGTTTACTCACTGCTGATGTTCCGGTCACTCCAGCTTCGAGTGACCTCCCGAGCCGTGCTGCGTCCACCAGGTTCTGGATCCAGCCAACCCCCAAATAAGTCCGGAGCGTGACCCTGAGCTCTCCTTCTGTCCTTTCTCTGGCCGTCCCCACTAGTGATCCACCCAGGTCCAGCTCCCTCGGGCCTTCTGTTGGGAGACCCTTGGCCTTGGGTTCCCTGACCCTCCACGTGGTATGCCTTCGTGGTGGATGTGGTGGGTGACCGTGGCAAACGCTGCCCACAGTCTCCGGTCTCTGGCTGGGGAGTGTTTTTACCCCCACCAGCTTGGGTTCCGGTACCCTGGTGCCGACTCTTCACCCGGGGATTTAAGTTGGGATCTTGGAGTCCTTTTCTGCTGTTTCCCCCTCTGGGTCTCTCTCTCTTCTCCTCTCTCACTCTGGGTCTTTCTTCTCCTCTGCTCCTGACTTTCTCTCTGCAACTGACCCTGTTCTTAGTTGGTGCCCACCTTATATACACCCTCTATGTGTGAGCTCAGGTGACCAGCACCCAATGAGCTCCTATCTTTACCCAGGCTGCTCCCCCTATCTGCCCCTACACTACTTGGGATGTACCACCCCCCTCCCACTCCAGCCAGGAACAGACTCGGTCGTACCTGCACATTTCTAAGTGGGAGTACCGTCGGTCTGCTCCTCGGAAATGGGATGTGTGTAGTGCATGCAGCCTACCGAGCTCAGATCCACACTCCTTCCATACCCGGGAGTGGAATATCACACCTCTGGGTTGAGGTGCAATACCCCTGTAGCAGCCGAATCCTCAGGGTGCTACACATGGATTACGCATCACTGTATATGTAGATGCGCATTCCACGCGTTTCAATGTGCGGATGGTACCCGAGTGTGGAGGACAGGAGACTCTCTTCCGGACCTAGGTAACATAGAACCTGTAAAAAAGAATAAAATAAAAAATAAATGTTATATTTACCTTCTGAAGGCCCCCGCTGCGCTCGTACTCCCATGCCGGCAGATCGCGGTAGACCGAAGGACCTGCGCTGACGTCAAAGTCATGTGACGGCAGGTCCTTCAGTGCAGTGTACCGCGATCTGCCGGCAGCCAGGACGGAGTGAAGCAATACTCCGGGGGCCATCAGAAGGTAAGTATAGATTTATTTTTTTATTTTTAACCATTCTTTAAGGTCATACTATATAAATCCATGCCGTTTGCATGGATTTATATAGTGTGACCAAGTTGTCAAGCACTTTACATGTGATGCTAAAATCGCTTGGAAAGTGCTTGACAACCCGCATGCGGAAATGCATGTGAAGAACGCTTCACTTCCGCATTGTCCCTGGCAGGAAAAACACATGTACAATCCCCATGTACAATCCACATGCGTTTTTTTCTGCCAGGGAGATGCAGAAACGCTCAGGAAAAATCCAGAGCATTTCTGCATCCTGGGCACATAGCCTCACAGTAGCAAGTAAAAAGTCAGCAATAGGAGAAAGCTACTGAAACAGAACTGTAACTTAAGGAGGACGACCCATTCCCTCACCCCCCAGAAACAAAAGAAGTGAAAGGTTAGGCAGCAATGTGCTGCTGAACACACAGGTTAAGAATAACACACAAAAAAAGAGCGTTTTGAGTCCGCTTAGGGCTTGACAGCTTAAGGAGATTTTTACAGCACGTTTTACTAACTACTGCACAAGGAGTTTCCCAAAATGCCACTATGGCAGCTGTACATGTATTTTTGATAAAGTGCAACCCTAAATGTACCAACCAGCAGCATACTGGTAATGGATGCAGGATTTCTTCCCTTTGTTTTTTTTCTCTTTCTGCTCTTGATTAGTAGGTGAGAACTTTCAAGTGTGATGTTAAAGATGTGCTGTGTTCTTTGAACCAATGAGATTTTCCCCACCTGATACGGATTTTCCCCTCTGACAGTATGCAGTCTCGCAGTCATAGAGAAACTGCAGCTGCACCCCCATCCTCCATTATCTTTACTCTCGAAATATTTTTTTCTGACTGAAAATATTTGTAAACATTTACAGATGGTCTGTAGGTAGGGAAATGGGATCTACTGGTAGCTGGAAAATGCAAAAAATGCTACTTCCTCCAATGATGTTTTATATAATCAAATATACCCATTGATTCATGCAAAAAAAAAAGTTGTTAAACTAGGAGGTGTCACTGACATTGTGTTCGATAAATATCAGCTTGTAAAACACTAAATGTAAAATCTAACTAATTAGTTATAAATATAATATGCACTTACAGTCCATTTATATACAAGTTCCTATAAACAGTCATTTAAGGCTGAGAAAAAGTTCCTAAAATGTGTTTATTTTAAATCAAATCTGTAAAATGTCCAGAAAAAATTAATCTGCAGATAGTCTCTGCAAAAGTACCATCTAGTGCCCTTTATCTGAGTAGCACTCCTAAAAATCAATATTGACCCTTCAAAAAGCCTTGCCACATGACCTCCTGATTTTCACTGATTAAAGGCAGCAACACCGAAACAAGGTTTCCGCAAATGAAGTGTTTGGTTTGGCTTCTTTTCCCAAGTCATATGGCAAGGCTCGTTAAAATGTCAACATTTACTTTTAGGATTGCTATCCCCAAAATATAGCAGAGTAGTAGTCATCTTCTGCTCTGAAAAGGCTATTTGCATATTTAAAAACCCAGAGGAGCATTGCATGGCCTACAAGTCTCCATCTCTCTGGCTTAGCACTCTCCACAAGGAGAAACATTCCCCCTTTTAACTAGAAAAATTGACAAATGGTGTATATTATACTGTACTATTTTTATTATTGAACTGTTTTATATCCCTTCTATAGATTCAGATATTAATGCATTAAGGGATTATTTAGTTTTTGCAACTAAAATACCAACTGAATGTAAATCCTAACAAAGTGTCCTGATATCACTGGGGCTTTACAAAGACTATTGGGGTGCCTGAAGGTTGGAGTAAAATTGTAGATTAATGCGACCATTCTTTCATTATGGAAGTTATAGAGGCAAAGTTCAAGTCTAATTAAAATAACATAATATGGATGAACATGTAGATTACATAAAGTTTCACCAGATGTTGGCTTAACATACATAATAATATTGGCGATGGATAAGTAAATAGAAGGGATTTGGCACAGGGGAGGGGTGGTAGGAGAGGGAATCTTGAAGCCATAGGCAGTGACTGTAATTCAGCGTGGTCCAGACATTGATTGAAATCAATTGAAAAGTACAAATGTGCAGTTCACGACAGACCCTACAGCTAGTCTCCTGCACTTTGTACAGAGCGATGGAGATGTCTGCACGCTACGGTTAACAGATGACATGGCAATTAAATAATACACTATAAGCTGTGTATATCACATCACAAATGTTTATTTTGGCTCAAGCAATGCAAAAAACAAGCTTAAAGTAATTCAAATCACATGGGATGGTCAAACGAGCGATGAACACAATAGAATGACAGAAGACTTTCACAGGCGTTTCGCCAGAACCCAGATATGTAACAGAGCACTAGACACATCTCATCTATAGATATGGGATACTCTATAGAAACCTTTGCAAGAAAATGAACACACACTAATGGAAAACAAATCTGCCATCAACGAATGTTACCAGACTCTCCCATGACGGCTATTTCAAAGCGGAATGTTGTTTTGCTCATGAATAAATGGCATGTGCAAATATCGAATTAGTGAAATTACATAGTAGGAAAATAACACTGTGGAAAGAGTATGCATTTATCAACCCTCGAAAAGAGCAATGGAAAGATTACACTGTTCTACACACACTACTCACAAAAAAAGTTAAGGATATTTGGCTTTCGGGTGAAATTTCAGGTTGAACCTTTTCAGGTGAACGCAATGTGATTGTCTCTAAACTTTTGAATACACTACTAATGAAAGATATGAAGTGCGACAAAGAAGGTCCAAGACAAGATACTTGGAAGGGAGGTAAGAAAATTTCTAATACAATCCACAGGGAGAAGATTGGAACAAAACAAAATCGTGTAAACTGCGTGCTAGCAAATGCCAGGAGCCTGACAAACAAGATGGATGAACTGGAAGCAGAAATATCTACAGGTAACTATGACATAGTGGGAATAACCGAGACATGGTTGGATGAAAGCTATGACTGGGCAGTTAACTTACAGGGTTACAGTCTGTTTAGAAGGGATCGAAGAAGTCGGAAAGGGGGTGGAATCTGTCTATATGTAAAGACGTGTCTAAAGCCTACAATACGGGAGGATGTATGGGAGGGAAATGAGGAGGTCGAGTCCTTATGGGTGGAGATACATGGGGCAAAAAACAATAATAAAATTATCATAGGAGTCTGTTATAAACCACCAAATATAGCAGAAGCCACGGAAAGTCTATTAATGAGACAAATAGACGAAGTAGCAAAAAATAACGGGGTGATTATTATGGGGGACTTCAACTACCCCGATATAGACTGGGAAACCGAAAGCTGTAGATCTCAGAAAGGAAACAGGTTTCTGTCAATTATCAAAGACAATTATTTGTCACAACTTGTGCAGGAACCAACTAGAGGGACGGCCCTTTTAGACTTAATATTAACTAACAGGCCAGACAGAATAACTGAGGTGCAGGTCGGGGGGCACCTGGGAAATAGTGACCACAACATTATACAATTCCACATGTGCTTCAGTAGGGTGCCCAGCAAGGGAGTCACAAAAACACTGAACTTCAGGAGGGCAAAGTTTGATCAGCTAAGAGATGCCCTTCACCTTATAGACTGGGATAGTATCTTTAGTAATAGGAGCACGGATAGAAAATGGGAAATTTTCAAAACAGTCCTACATAGTCACTGTAGAAGGTACATACCTTATGGGAATAAAAGGGCTAGGAATAGGAGGAAGCCAATGTGGCTAAATAAGGAAGTCAAGAGGGCAATGAAAAACAAAAAAAGGGCTTTCGGTAAACTTAAACAAGAAGGCAGCGAGGAAGAGCTAATATCTTATAGGGAAAAAAAACAAAATCTGTAAGAAACAAATAAGAATAGCAAAAGAGGAGACAGAGAGACTAATTGCCAAGGAAAGTAAAACGAATCCCAAACTGTTCTTTAACTATATAAACAGTAAAAGGATTAAAACTGATGGAGTTGGCCCATTGAAAAATAACCTGGGTAAAATCATAGAGGGCGATGAGGGTAAAGCAAACCTACTCAATAGCTTCTTCTCCACTGTTTTCACAAAAGAAAACAATTTATCGGAGGAAATGCAGAGTGATAAAGTAAACCCTCCGCTAAATATCACCCACCTAACCCAGGAGGAAGTTCAGAAACGCCTAAATAATATCAAAATAGACAAGTCACCAGGCCCAGATGACATACACCCCCGGGTACTAAAAGAATTAAGTAATGTGATAGACAGGCCGCTGTATCTTATATTCAAGCACTCTTTATGGACAGGGACTGTCCCACTAGACTGGCGCCAAGCAAATGTGGTACCAATATTCAAAAAGGGGTCTAAAAGTGACCCTGGGAACTATAGACCAGTCAGCTTAACGTCTGTTGTGGGTAAATTGTTTGAAGGATTTCTTAGAGATGCTATTGTAGAATATCTTAATGATAATAACTGTCTAACTCCATATCAACATGGATTCATGAGGGATCGCTCCTGCCAAACAAACCTGATGGCCTTCTACGAGGAGCTCACAGCTGGACCGGGGAGAGTCAGTGGATGTTGTATACTTCTCCAAAGCGTTTGATACCGTGCCACACAAAAGGTTGGTATATAAAATGAGAATGCTTGGTCTGGGGGATAATGTGTGCAAGTGGGTAAATAGCTGGCTGAGTGATAGAAAGCAGAGGGTGGTTATCAATGGAGTAAGCTCAGGGTGTGTCAGGGTTACTAGCGGGGTGCCTCAAGGGTCTGTCTTGGGCCCTATATTATTTAATATATTTATTAATGATCTAGTGGAAGGGTTGCATAGTAAAATAGCAATATTTGCAGATGATACTAAACTTTGTAAAGTAGTTAAAACAGATGAGGATAGGGCACAGCTACAGGAGGATTTAGATAAATTGGGGAGTTGGGCCAAAAAATGGCAAATGGGGTTCAACGCCGATAAATGTAAGGTCATGCACATGGGAAAGAAAAACAGCAGTCACCCATACATATTAAATGGGAAATCGTTGGGGAAATCTGACATGGAGAAGGACCTGGGCGTCTTGGTTAATAGCAAATTAAATTGGAGTGCCCAGTGTCAGGCAGCAGCTGCGAAGGCAAATAGAGTCATGGCATGCATCAGAAGAGGAATAGGGGCATATGATGAGAACATTGTTCTTCCTCTGTATAAAGCGCTGGTAAGGCCGCACTTAGAATATTGTGCACAGTTCTGGGCTCCGGTGCTCAGGAAAGACATATTGGAGCTAGAGAGGGTACAAAGGAGGGCGACTAAGGTAATAAAGGGAATGGAGGGACTAGAATACCCAGAGAGGTTGTCAAAATTAGGCCTAATTACGTTGGAAAAGAGAAGGCTTAGGGGAGACCTCATAAACATGTATAAATACATCAGGGGGCAGTACAGAGATCTCTCTCATGACCTGTTTATACCAAGGATGGTGACAAAGACGAGGGGGCACACTATGCGTCTGGAGGAAAGGAGGTTCCTGCACCAGCATAGAAGGGGATTCTTTACGGTCAGAGCCGTGAGACTCTGGAACTCTCTGGGAGAGGAAGTGGTGATGTCCAACTCACTTAAAGAGTTCAAGAGAGGTCTGGACGCCTTTCTTGAGAACAATAAAATTACATCTTATGCTTAGTTAATTAATCCAGGGATTTAATCTGACTGCCAGATTGGTGTCGGGAAGTGAATTTTTCCTTAATGATGTAAATTGGCCTATACCGCATGTTTGTTTTTTTTGCCTTCCCCTGGATCAACGCTGCGGAATAGCTGCAGTGCACAAGAAATAGGCTGAACTGGATGGACGCTTGTCTTTTTTCAGCCTTATAAACTATGTAACATGTCCTACTGTTCAATGTGTACTTTTTGCACTACTTGCTGTTCTCTAACAAGGAGCTTAGTGGCAAAATTCACAACATGTGTTTGATCCTTGAATCGGTCAATACATTTTGGGGTTCAATTAGAATTGGTGTTTAAACAGTCCTCCTCATCATGCTGTTCACATTTTGACATGGAGACCAAGGCGACAACTAACAATTGATGAACAGTACCTCGCCATTGCAAGGATTCATGCAGAATGTTCTCAGACGGAAGTGGCCACTGAGCTTAGAGTCCTCGGCAGGGTGCAAAAGAAATACAGAAACTGGAAGAGTCACAGAAAGGCAGAGAAGTCTACATCCTTTTTTAGCCACATCCCACATTGATGACCACTTCATTGTGAACAATGCCTTTTGGAACCGGATGATGAATGCCACACAACTCCAGGCACATTTAAGGGAGGTGAAAGGCACCCAAGTGTCCCATCAGATTAATCAAAACAATTTAAAATCAGCGCGATCTGAGTGTTAGATGACCAGCAAGGGTACTTGACCACACCACCAGGCACGGACGTCGCCTTGCATCTACGCTGGACGAGGGACCAGTGGGCCTCGTTACTTTTCACTGATTAAAGTCGATTCACACTGAGCAGAAACAATGGCCGCCAACGATGATGGAGATGTCAAGGAGAGCACTGTGCATCAGCCACTGTTGTCACCAGATGTGCCTTTGTTGGTGGGGGTATTACAGTGTGGGCAAGTGTGTCTAGTCAACACAGAACTGCCCTACACTTTGTTAATGGTACAGTGACAAGCCCCTACTACTCGAATAACATTAATCCAGTAATTTGCAAGCATAGATGAATTCCATTTTCCTTGATATCTTTTCTTCATAGCCACAATATCTTGGTGAAATCTCTCACCACGCTTGTTGCTCACTGCTCCACAGTTTGGTGCAAAAAAGTCTAGATACGGATGTAAGAAATGAATCTTTAAGGACATGTTACAGCCAAGATCCTTATATGTTTTGAGTAGCTTTTCCACCAACTCTTCATAGTTATCTGTGCTTGAATTTCCCAAAAAATGAGTTACCACTAATGTGAATACTATCCATGCAGCCTGTTCCTTGCTTTGCAACAAACAGAGAAACTCCTCATCTTGAAGAAGCTTATGAGTCTGAAGTCTAATAAAGACTCATTCCTAAACTCAACCTTGCAAATTTACCAATGAGATACTTGAAAGCTTTTGCATTTTTATCCATTGCCTTTACAAAGTTCATCTATGGCCCCAACTTGATATGCAATGGTGGTAACAAAATATTATGTGGGTCAAAAAGTGCTGTCAAGGAAGAGTATGGATGTCCCATATACATTCAGTCAATCCAGCCAATATACACAGGATCTGCAAATGTTAGTCGAATGTGTATGGAGCCTTTACCCCCAAGTGAAGCAAGTGTCCACATACAGATTTTCTAAAAACAATATTCTTTTTTTTTAATGCATTAAGTTGTTTTTTTTTAGCCCTCTGGTAAAATGACACTAGTATACTCTACATGACCTGAAGTATTATTAATCATAATTTGTCTTCTGGGACAAAAAAAAACTTGGCATTTCAAAAAATAGAAAACTAGCTTTGATGTCAAACATGGCACACAACACAAATCGTGCTTAGAAAAAACCTCACCATGATAAGCGCACAAACACGAAAATAAAACAAATTCTGAGAAGAAATAAGCGAGATGAAAGAAAATGAAGAAAAATAAACAGTGGCCTCGCAGAACACATCATATAATCAATCTTCTTCCAAACTGCAGACGCAACTACTGAGGGCCTGGATAACCTTCAATTTAAACCTCAAAGTCACTCAAGATTAGTAGCGGAAAATCAGACTACATGTCACCGACATACTGCTGGCAGGACTAAGAATACAATAAAAGTCATCATACGAAAGAAGGAAAATCACAACTAATGGAGAGTTTACGGCACAGATGTGATGAGTGCTTGCGCGTAGAAACAATTCTATTCAGTCAATCACACAGTAGTTTTTTTGTTTTTTTTTGTTTTTTTTGGGGGGGGAGGTGGGTGAGGGAAGAGCTCGTCTACTTTAGACAAAAGCATTTTAGACTAAAGGTCTCCAATAAACAAGATGAATAAGCGGAAGAAGAGACAGGTATTTCCCTGTAGTAAAATGGATTAGTGAGCACTGCATTTACCAGGTCACCTTACTGGTCATTATGTATTATACTAAAAGGGTCATAGAATGTTAGAGTTGGAAGGGACCTCCAGGGTCCTAGTGCCCACCCTCTGCTCAATGCAGGATTCACTAAACCATCTCAGACAGATGTCTGTCCAGCCTCTGTTTTAAGACTTCCATTGAAGGAGAACTCACCACCTCCCATGGCAGCCCGTTCCACTTATTGGTCACCCTCACTGTCAAAAAGTTTGTTATAATATGTATCTTCTCCCTTTGTTTCATTCCATTGCTTCTTGTGTTTCCATGTGCAAATGAGAATGAGGATGATCCCTGTGACATCCCTTCAGATATTTGTAAACCGCTATTAAGTCTTTTAGGGTCCACTAGGAAAAATATATATTTTGTTAAAAGATTAGGATGTTCTGAAATAAAACCACACTACCCTAACTGCTCCCCTGCAGTTCACCACTGAGGCCAGTGACTGGCTGCAGCGGTCACATGTTGAGGCTGGGACACACCAGTGAGGAACCCAGAAACCAAGAGGATTAGTCGAGATAGTATGTCTCCCACCTAGTCGCTAGAATCAGACTGCCCAAACCACGGGAAGCATGAATGATAGTCTGGCTGTGCGACTGTCTTTATCTGAAACACTACTGTGGACCATAGGGATAGATGTGACCAGTGCAGCGTCTCTCAGCCCTGCTCCAGTTAACTGGCTTATATACAAACACATGACCTGTCAATCTCTTGAAGCAGGGCAGGGAGGAGCCTGGGAATGCATCGGACTAGTACAGTTTCTGACATGTGAGTACATAGTGAGATCTGTCTATCAACTCTAGTAGCTCTGGGAAAAGGTGGTCCGTAGCTGCACCAGACAGTCTCTTCTCTGCTTATGGTCCCAGCTGGATCTTTAAACGAGGCTCTCTCTCTGAAGCACTGCAGTATTTCAACTAAAAACTGGGATTTAAGGGGTAAGTTTTCTCCTTGTGGAGAGTGAAATGCTAGGCCTGGCACATCAGAGTGAGAAAACTTATAGGCCGTGCAATGCTCCTCTGGGAAATGAAATATGCAAATTGCCTCTTGAGAGAGAAAGAGGACTAGAACTCTAGTGCCACCTATTGGAAGTAACAATCCAAAAAGTAAATATCAACCCTTTAATGAGCCTTGCCATATGACAAGTAGATATTGACTTTTAGGATTACTACTACCGTTCCACAATAGGTGGAACTAGAGTTCAAGTCCTCTTCTTCTCTGAAGAGGCAATTTGCATATTTAATTTCCCAGTGGAGCATGCATGACATAAGTCTTCTCACACTGACCTGCCACCCTCAACAAGGAGAAATGTTATCCCTTAGATCCCAGTCTAATCTCTCAGCCAGCCAAATCAGATCTCATACTGTATCCGGAAACACTTTTTGCAAATTGAGATACTGGTTGGCTTTTATCCCAAGTCCGATTGCAAGGTTCGTTAAGGGGTCGATATTGACTTTTGGGATTGCTATTTCCAATACGTAGCGCTAGAGTTCTAGTCCTCTTCCTCTCTAAAGAGACCATTTTAAAAGCTAAAGACAGCTCGCACAGCCGGGCTAGAAATACAGGCAGGATGAATTGACAAGTTCACTGTAAAAGATTGTAAACCATTTAAAAATTTTTGTTTCAGAATAGGTAATCCTTTGACCTAAATATCCTCCATTTTGTTTGTCACAGCGATCTCCTGCTTAGATATAAGGTTAAATGAAGACATTCTAGTTGCTTGCAGATGCCAGTAACTTTACAGCATAGAGTTGTCCTACATTGTACATTTGTTACCAATCCACAGGATAGGTGATAATTGATTACTGGGGCACCACTGCTAGGACCACTCACTAGGAATGGAGGTCCTGGGTCCACCATACTCCTTACTGCACAACCGCAGTGAGGAGGAGTTTGGATGGAGTAGCGGATGAGCATATTTCCCTGGAGCTCCATTCAATGTCTGCAGGGTCTGACAAACAGCCAAGCACTGTGCTCTGGCCCCTTGGTGCCATGGAAATCCCAAAGGCACCTTAGTACTAACTGTGAAATTTAAAGGGTTAAAGGGCTGGGACAGGTCATGACGATCGGGTGTTGGGTGTAGAATACAGACAGCACCTGTATGTAATGGTGTGGGCACCACATGCGCTTACGCTGTCAATATGACATACAGCTACATCAGTCATATATAGTGGTCACGGCCGGTTACTACACATCGTTTTGATGAACAGCACTCGTCCCATGTTATTCTATGGGGCTGTGCACATGTAAAATCCTTTCCTCGAACAGAGTGATCACATTCAGCCATTCATGTCTATGGATCAGTGGAAAAAAAAAATAAAATTGGACCGTGTTCTGATGACATCTGAGTGCGATCCGATTTTCATGGATAGCCTGAATGGAGAGTTGTTTTTTTTTTTATTATTATCATTCTCATCCGAGAAACTCCGATCAGACTCTGATCAGAGTACGATTGGCATAACTAGACCGATTTACTCGGATGAGAGAAAAACGGTAGTGTGACCCTATCCCAAGGATATGCCATCAATGCAAAAGTCCTGGACAATACCCCTATGTCGCTGCGAAAAATGTACACATCTTTATCAGAAAAACAGAGCCATCAGCACTGTGAAGATATAATGTGAAATTAATTAGCACAAAAAGGTGAAAGTAAGGAAGACATTGACCACGCTTTGCATATAATACCACAAATGGTGAAAGCTTTCTGCTTCCATTCAGGCATTTTCCTGCATTTTGACACAAACGCAGGAGGAAATTGCTAAAAGAGAACACGAAAGAGCAACTTCTGCTCCGTACAACAACATGCAGCAGTGGATGGTATTGTCCGTGGTATAAAGGACTTGTATTGTACGAAGTGTATGGAAAATTTGTATTTAAGGGATAAGACTGAAAGAATTTAACTTGTTTTGCCATAAACAACTTATCTGGGCAGGTGATAAAAATAAAAAATTGTTGGATGTCCGAGCGCTGGGGGTTTAACCAACACCGGTCAAGAGAACAGGGATCCCAAGTTTGCGGTGTGGATGAAAAGGCAGTGAGCATGTGTAATCGCTGCTCCATTCGCTGCTTACTGGAGTGGTGGTTGCACATGCTCACTACTGCTCAGGAGATTATGGGACCTTTTTTCCATGATCAATGCGGGTCGAACCAGCCTGACTACTAGCGATGATACATTTATTATCAGTTTTGTGGATAGGTGATAAATGTGTATGGAATAACCCCCTTTAAAAGCCGGGCTTTATTAAACCCCAACAAATTCCAAGAGATTATGATAGAAGTTCTGTCCAAAAGTTGTTTGCTAAGGAACTACATTACCAAAAATACACTTTTATTATTGGACAGAACGACTTCAAGAGACAAAGTGATGAAATAATAAAAATAGGGCAGAAAACGACATTTCAGATGCCAAACCATGGCCTTTTTTTTATTAGGGGTTCCCCTTTAAGTCCAACAGAGTTTTTTCTGTCTAGACCAGCTGTTATTATAAATGTCTGTTTTACTAAAAGTAACAAATGTTTTACCGAAAGTTATGTCTTCCGTTCAATATATTAGCACAATACAACGCATCCCCCGTGTCCTGCCGAGAAGCTGCCCTGTATGATACTTGCCTCTCTCCCTGGGAAAAGAAACTTCGGATTCTTCAGCTCTATTACATTAGCTTTGCCACTGCCAGCCTGAGATTGATCTGTTTGTTCCCTGTGGCTGTCGTGACATATTACACACTGCCTGTAACTCTTACTTGAAAATATTTATTCATATGCTTTTGGTTGCTCCTGGCCTTTCATCAGATGCATTTTTTTCTTTCTTTTTTTGCTATAGATCTTGCAAAGATTTATCTTCTGCCAAAGTAAAGCCTGATAAAAGCAACTTAATTTCAACATTTAAAGGGGCTGGAGAGACAAGTATTTCTTGAGGGTGCATTTACTCTTCTGGATGAGGCCTGTCTGACTCCAGAACACTAAACTTCACGTAATTTTTTTTTCTATCCTGTAAACTAGAAGGGAACCCGTCAAACTTCTACCCTCCCAAAGTACTTATATAACTATTTAGCCCTGTAAAAGTTGAGAATTCATCCTTTTATGGCCCAAGCAGAAAAACAAAACTGGTTTTGAAGTGCAGTACACATCAGTGAGGGAGTGCATTGGAGCGTGATGATGCACTTACAGCGCCTCAGCCGAACACCACCCTCCTCTTCATTGATTGTCAGGTTGCTTGATCTATATGGCCAACGACCCGTCCATCACCCAGAGGAGAGGGGCATTAGGCAGGAAGTATAGCGTAAGGCTGAGGAGATGAAAGTGCATAGTTACACCCCAGTGCACTTCCAGACCAATGTGTACTGAACACCAAAAAAGTGCTCTTTAGATGCTGAAGAAGCACTTTGAGGTTATAAAGTGGATCATCGTTTAAAGGGCTACACCATCTTGTATTTAAAAGGATCCTTTCGGAAACCTCTAGTGTTCCGAAACCATTTAGAAGCTGAAGAGCTTATAGAAGAGAGATTCTGACTCAGGTGCGAGTTCTCCCCTTATTCCAGGAGTTTACCTGATGTTGAGGGAGAGCCGGCACATATGAGCCATGCTCAATACTTTTAACTTAGACTCAAATCTGTGTTAGGAATTCCATTTTTCTGTTCTGTTATCAGAGCAGAAGAACAGAATTCAACCAGTCATGGATCCAACACATGGCCAACATCAACAGCGCTAGACATACCACCTCCTACTACGTGGGGCGCTGTAGGGACATCAAACTTTGCTGGGGTTCACCAGGGTCATCATACTTTGTGTGTCGGAGGGTACTGTGAGGTTATCATATTGTGATTGTGTGTAGGGGTATTTTGGGGGCATCATTCTCTATGGGGGCCATGGCTATGGCAGTGGATGAGAACACAAAGGCTTCAGTAGGGCACAATTACTGTGTAAGTGCCGCAATACATGTCCCCTCTCTCTGTCTTTAAAACTTAGGAGGTATGCCCTTCTGTGACTGTGCCTATGCACGGTAGTAGGTGCAACTCCATCTACTCTGCCAAATTGTTATTATTTTTTGGGGGGTGAAGTGGGGATATGGCAAATAGGCCTTTTGCTCTGGGGCCTCACGATTTCTATGTACGCCCCCACCAATCCGCTAACATGCTGTAAGTAATAAAAGCAGAAAGTCATAACCAAAGTCAATTGCACCTGAACCGCGTAGGCAATGGCCTCTATTTCTTGTAGAACATGGGGTGTAGCCCGAAACAGCAGTGAATTAGTTAAGAGGTCATCATTTTTGTATGGCGGCTTATAATATGCATTGCTCAGTCTCACAGTAAGGACGTCAATGAGCACAATCAGGTGCAATCCGATCTAACAGGACAAGGGGGATAAGAAGAATATGAAGTTTCAACACCCTTAGATTTGGTCACTATGGCAACAGCTGTTGACAGATGATTCGTGGAGAAATATGTTATTCCTCCTATTAAAAACGTATATAAATATAAGAGAAAACCCGAAGGAACTTTTTCTCAGCTATTAAAAGTTAAAACAGTTGCGCACAAGGCTGCCGGCACCTATTCTACTGGATGGCGTGGTTCTATCAATTTTTCTATTAAATTATGACACATTCAATGTTAGACAGAAGGGAAGCAGATTCGCAGTCACCCTGCACATGGCACAAACCATGCGATGATCATGAGCTTAGCAGACGATACCGGTTACACGATGAATGTAGCATAAAGTACAAGCAGGATAGCAATTTTCCTTATGTGCGCAGAAAGCTTTGACAAGCCGGCAGACGAGCCGTGATTAAAGGACTAAGGTTACCTCTGAAAAGGGATTTTTACAATGGAAAATCAACACGTCTGTGTGGGGGCAAAGGCTCCGGAATTATGTTAACAGCTCAGCCGGGCACTACCTGGTTTACTTAACTGATTTCTTCTTTAAAAGAACAAAGAAAATTGAATATGTCAAAGAAAAATGATCATCTACTTGTATCATCTATTTCCTGCTGCTTTTATAACGCCAACATATTCTGCAGAGATGTACAGAGACCATCATCTCACACCGATGCCTGTCCTGAATAGATCCTTTTCAACCCCTCATCTTGAAAAGGGAATCACCCATTGTATAAATCAATTTTTTGCTTACATTTATGTCTTTAAACAAAAATCTTGGAGAGATTATTTTTGTCAGTGTCTAAGATTTTAAAAATAATTCTGAAATCTTGCTGTTTTCTTTCTGATCTCAAAGTTCAATATCAGACTGAAACTTCCTGTTCTTCAGAGATTACTTCTCAGCAGTCAGTCATCGCAGACGGGAGAAATGAGCAGATCGATCTAGACCTAAACTTCTCCCATCCTATATCAAAATCCACCAGAAAAGGAGCCACAGTTTGCAGATGTGATGTGCTTTGACTCCCAAAAGTCCAAGTGCAGCTAACCCAACACTTTTTTTTTTACTGCAGCACATAAATTTCCTCTATGAAGTGCCGCTGCAGGGAAATATATAACATGGTGGCCAGAACGGAGGCCGCTGCTACAAAGTAGTGTAACATGCAGATTCAGATATGGAGTAGCCAAGGTTTTCACCCATTTCATCTATTGTACATTGTTGCGGAAATTCAGAGCCGATACTTCAACTACAATTACAGAAACATACAAGCAATCTGTTAATCCAGAACCAAGAAATATGATGGCGCTATATAAGCAAAGCATAATAAATGATCAACCTAAATGCACCAGAATTGTGGTGCAATTTATGCCAAAGAAACGGTCTTTCATGTCTTGCAACATATTTAGGCTATGTTCACATAGTAAAATATAAAAAAAACTGCAGTAGCGCTGCTGCTATAGTAAGATCAGATAGGCAAAGAGCCGCAATCTCAAAGCACCGTAAGCCCTGGTGCAAATAATCATGAAATGATTAAAAGAAAAGAGATGCGCTGCAAACCACTCATAAGATACAAAAAGAGTGATTCCTGCCTGTCTTAGAGAAAATGGTAGTCCTCTAGTTGCAGTTGTGACTTCTTCAAAGGACCCCCCTGGAAGCTGCACGCATATATATTCATTTTGACTACCATTTTCTCTAAGACAGGTAGGAATCACTCTTTTTGTATTTTATGAGTGGTTTGCAGCACATTTCTTTTAATCATTTTAATTATGTTCACAGAGTTATTTTTGTGCTAAATCTGCATCCAATTTCTTTGTTGTTCATATTAAGAGGGTTTTTTTTGAGTGTTTACCGTAATTTATTTTTTTTCCCCTGAAGGGGTTATGAAGAATGCTTGGTTGAAAAAAAAGAAACTGCGCGTCACTTCTTTGAAGCTGATTCGCATGGAATCCTCTTCAAACTTGGAATTGGCAAATCAAAGGGCTGCAAAAAAAAACTTTTCAGGAAAAGAAAAACTCCTGCAAAAACTCCCTAAAAAAGGAAGAATTTCAAGTGCTGCTTCTGTTTGAAAACCATTTATTTAATGGCAACAAAATCTGTAAGCATAGCCTTACTATGACCCAGATTCATCAGTTGCATTTTCAAGACGTTTCAAGATTTTTTGTGCAAAATGTATCAACATGCCGAATGAGGCTTGACAAATTTTGCACAAATGCAAAGATGCTTTGTATTGTGCTCTTTTGCTTCATGTGTGACTTTTTTAAAGTAAAAAAAAAAAGGGACATGCTGCATGATCCTTTCAATAAGCATACACTGCGAGTGAAATAAGCATGTTCAGTACTTTTTCCCTGTGTCATTTCTCATTATTACATATAACTTAATTTATGTACATCCATGGTTTGATTTCTTTGCCTGTGTGGATTGGATGGGTTGTTACCAGCATCTGGTGAGAATTTCATGTCAATAGCACCTTTAGAAATATATTTACCTAGAAAATTGGTGATGTGTTCAATACTTATGCATCGAAATAGAGAGATCTCTGTCTTTCTCTCATATTTATATATACAGTGCCTACAAGTAGTATTCAACCCCCTGCAGATTTAGCTGGTTTGATAAGATGCAAATAAGTTAGAGCCTTCAAACTGCAAACGAGAGTAGGTTTTATGAACAGAAGCATAAATCTTACAAACCAAAAAGTTATGTTGCTCAGTTGAATTTTATTAAATTTTAAACATAAAAGTGTGGGTCAATTATTATACAACCCCTATGTTTAATATTTTGTGGAATAACCCTGGTTTGTAATTACAGCTAATAATCGTCTTTTATAAGACCTGATCAGGCCGGCACAGGTCTGTGGAGTTATCTTGGCCCACTCCTCCATGCAGATCTTCTCCAAGTTATCTAGGTTCTTTGGGTGTCTCATGTGGACTTTATTCTTGAGCTCCTTCCACAAGTTTTCAATTGGGTTAAGGTCAGGAGACTGACTAGGCCACTCCAACACCTTGACTTTTTCCCTCTTGAACCAGGCCTTGGTTTTCTTGGCTGTGTGCTTTGGGTCGTTGTCTTGTTGGAAGATGAAATTACGACCCATCTTAAGATCCTTGATGGAGGAGCGGAGGTTCTTGGCCAAAATCTCCAGGTAGGCCGTGCTATCCATCTTCCCATGGATGCGGACCAGATGGCCAGGCCCCTTGGCAGAGAAACAGCCCCACAGCATGATGCTGCCACCACCATGCTGGACTGTAGGGATGGTATTCTTGGGGTCGCATGCAGTGCCATCCAGTCTCCAAACGTCACGTGTGTGGTTGGCACCAAAGATCTCGATCTTGGTCTCATCAGACCATAGAACCTTGAACCAGTCTGTCTCAGAGTCCTACAAGTGATCATGAGCAAACTGTAGACGAGCCTTGACATGACGCTTTGAAAGTAAAGGTACCTTACAGGCTCGTCTGGAACGGAGACCATTGCGGTGGAGTACGTTACTTATGGTATTGACTGAAACCAATGTCCCCACTGCCATGAGATCTTCCCGGAGCTCCTTCCTTGTTGTCCTTGGGTTAGCCTTGACTCTTCGGACAAGCCTGGCCTCGGCACGGGAGGACACTTTCAAAGGCTGTCCTGGCGGTGGAAGGCTAACAGTAGTTCCATAAGCCTTCCACTTACGGATGATGCTCCCAACAGTGGAGACAGGTAGGCCCAACTACTTGGAAAGGGTTTTGTACCCCTTGCCAGCCTTGTGACCCTCCACGATCTTGTCTCTGATGGCCTTGGAATTCTCCTTTGTCTTTCCCATGTTGACCATGTCTGAGTGCTGTTCACAAGTTTGGGGAGGGTCTTAAATAGTCAGAAAAGGCTGGCAAAAGAGATCTTTAATCCACACATGTGAAGCTCATTATTCTTGGTGCCTGAACTACTTCTTAATACTTTTGGGGGACCAAACAGAATTCTTGTGGTTTGAGGGGTTGAATAATAAATGACACTCTGAATTAACTTTTAACGTTTTTTAAAAAAAAAAAAAAGAAAAACAAAAGCAAAATTTGCTGCAGTGCATTTCCCACTTCCAGGCTGATCTACAGTACAAATGTCACAATACCAAGTTTATTCCAAATGTGTCAACCAGCTAAATCTGCAGGGGGTTGAATACTACTTGTAGGCACTATATATATATATATATATATATATATATATATATATATATATATATATATATATATATATATATATATATATATATATATATATATATATATATATATATATATATATATATATTTTACATACACAAACATATATACACATATATATCACACACAGATGAAGATTGCATCAGTCAGAGAGCAGACTCAAGTGGGCTTCCCCATAATGCTTTGCAGCAATCCTATCACATGGTCTAGAACAGCCAATCAGTGGGGACTATCACAAGGACTAGCAGAGATGAGGCAGGGAAAGTAGCGGCAATTTTAAGATTGAGCAGCCTAGAGAAAGGATCTCAGAGTGCACAGCTCATCAAATCACAGGAGATAGAAAAGTTCTAAAATGGGTGATATAAGCTCCGCTATGATAGACAAGATAATGTATATCTACATAAGAAATTATTAAAAGAATACAGGGCTACGCGTTTCAACATGGGGCACAGATCTTCCTCAGGCCTGACATGTATAACAGCAGTACAACAGAGTTTAAATTGACAAAAAAGGCAGAAAAAGTGTTACACAATGACATCATGGGGTTATGGGTCAGTGCAAGCACACAAGATAAAAGGTACAAGCACATGTGACATGATTCTGGCACAGGGTGCTGTGCGATATACACTAGGAATATAATAATATAATGAGAGCACTAACGGAAGGTTTCACCCTGACACTGATCACAGGGGGCAGAGGGCGGTGCAAATGAGTAAATGACACCAAGCAAAAAGGACATAATAGATAATACCAAACAACATACTAAATGAGAAACTAGGAATAATGAGGTGAAACTACAATGGTAAAAAGAAATACACTAAAAGCAGAGCTTTGTGGTGCAGGGACATATGCTGGCACTTGTAGTACCACATAGGCAAACATTGTGATGAGGATAACGAAAACTAAAATCACAATTGTAGATACAAAATATAATATTAGTAAAAGATGCTGAATAACTTAAATAGATACACGAAGATAAATTGCTGGGACTTGTGGTACTCTACAGATAAACATGGATACCAACAGCTTGAACGAAGACTGATAAAATCAATGGTATAGTTTATGTAATGGACAGAAGGTAATGGATCAATCTGAATGGTAAATTAGAAACCCTTAGGGCAAGTGCTGGGAATTGTAGCATCGAGGAGACATGGTGACGATATTATCAATTACTAAAATGTGGATGAATAGAATCAATTCGTTGGTAAAAGTAATGTGCAACATATAAAGGAGAAGGCTGCAAAACAATTCCTGAGACTCGCAGGAAACACTGCCAGTCAGTACATATCAGAAGGCTTCTCACCCACCTCATTAAGCCCAGTAGGTGCAAACAGGAGAGCATGTGAAGCCAGAAACCTCTTACGGTTTGAAGGGAACCTGTCAGGCCCCCGATGCCCTCCAACCCAGCAGCATTCACCTATATATGAGTGAACTCCCTGCCTAACCAGCCCGGCAGAGTCACAGTCTAGAAGCTATCTGTTGAACTTCCGGTCATGCGCTGTGCACCTCTGAAGCCGGGAAGCATACACCTGGCTTCAGAAACAGACGCTGCCGGAACGAGAGGCGCACATGCTCGAAATTTGCATGAGCGGTGATGACGCCACTTGTGCAAATTATATTATCACGTCCGCAGGGATGTGATAACACGGAGAAAGGGCAGACTAGTCTGGGGAACTAACGCCCCATCGACTAGTCAAAGCCCTCATTAGCATAGGAAACAGGGACATTATAAATGATTTTTTTATACCTAGTTTTCACTCTAACGTTATACAGGGCTGGTTAGGCAGGGAATTTACTCATACATAGTGAATGCTGCTGGGTTGGAGGGCATGGGGGACCTAACAGGTTCCCTTTAAAGGGGTGATCTAAACCTACAGTTGATTTTAATCCTAAAAATCTATTTAATGTAATAATCTAATTGCTTTTCTAATACACTTTAATTAAAAAGTCCCAACTCTACTTTATTATTATTATTATTATTTTTTTTTAACTGCAACCAATCAAGGTTAAGGTTTCATTTTGTAAACTGCTCTGGTAAAATGACAGCTGCACTGTAATTGGTGGAATTTTCCAGAGGAGTTTTCCTTTGCAACAGTTTTGTCTAGTCAGAAGTGAGAGAAGAAGGCCGACATGACACCGATCCTCTCCTACGACAAGATATGGGAGACTTAAGATTTAATGTACAGAGGACTGCACCGGCAGAAGATTTGATACTGTTGCCCTTTTCCCTTTCTGATTTTAAAAGAATCGTTCCTGCCAATTGTTGTCAGTGATATATGTGCTCTGATAAACTTTCACTGAAAACATTGGAACTAGTTATTTCTTATTTTACTCATTTAGCACCATTAATTCCACAGCGCTTTACAGACATCATCGGCACAGTCCCCATTGGGGCTCACAATCTACATTCTCTATCACTATGTCTTTGGAGTGTGGGAGGAAACCCACGCAAACACGGGGAGAACATACAAAATCCTTGCAGATGTTTATCCTTGGTGGGTTTTGAACCCAGGACCCAGCGCTGCAAAGCAACAGTGCTAACCACTGAGCCCCTGCGCTACTTCTGGGCCAAGATATATACTATAATGATTGCAGGGCCCTTTAACATTACAATACTTGTAATATATTTGCGTGCAGCTCACTGAAGTCATGAAATGCTGGATATTGCAAGGCAAGGGGAAACGCAAATCACAGGTAGCATTGTCCAACTACATGACAAAATCGCTAGGTGCCACTGGTAGAGAGGCAGTCTAATAAATCAATAGCAATTTCCAGAGCATCTCCCCCTTCTATAATTACGACAAACTAATACATAATGTAGTGAAGGACACAGTCCAGTTGGTAAATAATGAAGCATTAAATGGAATCTGTAACCAGGTTATTGCTATGTAATCTGAGAGCAGCATCATATAGGGCAAGAGAGCCTGACTACAGCAATTTGTCACTTACTGTACTGCTTGGTGCAGTTTTAATAGAATCCCTGTTTTATCGGCTGTATATGTAGTAGAGTTCATAATGCTGAGCAGTGTGTAACCCCGCCCACACACCCCTGATTAGCAGCTTCTTGTGTACACTGTACATAGTCAGCAAACTGCCAATCAGGGGTGGGGGCGGGGTTACACAGATGAGCTGGACTGCTGTGCACCCGAAACCTACTCAGGCAGTGATGATCTCCTTCTGATAAAGCACTGATTGTATTGTCACTAAAGCACACACCCTAATAAGTGACACATCCTTGGAATAGGGCTCACTTGCCCAATATTGTGCTGCTCTCAGATTGAATAGCAAACACTTGCTAACCGATTCCCTTTAATAGATCTATGAAATAATGATATTTGAAAGATTTATCAAAATCTAGAGTCTATGCAGAAATGTTAAAAACATAAAAATGTAACCAAATTATACTATTGTTTAAAGGGGATGTACCAAGTATCCGTAGGATCTGGAGCTATTGAGAACTGGGCTTTGGACTGTCAGTCAAGCATGCACACTACCACACCATTCATTCTCTATGGATATAGTCAAGAGCTGTACTAGAAATGAATAGCTCAGACACTGGCACCTGCCCAACCTCCAATCCACTCCATTGGGACTCTTCACAGTTCTGGTCTTGGGATAAGTGGGAGTCCCAGAGGTCAGACCCTTACAAATCAACAAGGAAAGCAGTATCATATTGATGGGGGAGAATTTATTAACTTGGTACAACCCCTATAATGTATTTATACTGAACATCCATCTTGCTAATGAATGAGGGATGTCTCAGCTCTGCCTCCACACTGTTATATAGGCTTAGGTCTATACTGAAAAGGAAAAACAGTAGTAATAAAAATAAATAAAAAAAAAAAATCTACAAAAAGTCAGTTATATAAAAAAAAGGTCTTGTGACAGATCTAATTTCAACAACAGCTTTCTATTAGAAATATACATTAGTATAATAAATATATAAATGCTGGAGAAAGGCAGTATTAGCTGAAACGTCGCATCAGGTGCAGTAAAGAAGGTGATTTTTCACTGCAGTGCTGTATTATAAGCAGTTAGTGGCACGGTTTTCCTTACTTACCCGGGATTGTAGAGCATAACCGCTGACAGATTTTCACATGATTTTGAAAGATCAGTCATGGACAAACTAAACGAGGAAAGCAAACCGCTCTGTGGAACAAAATATGTGTTACGGGCAATACTATTAAAAAGTTACTTTATTTAAAAAAAAATTCTATTGCATTGTACGTCGTCTTTGAAATCAGACATCATAATATATGGAGTTATCCATTCCGAACAAACTCTCAATTGGAAGGGTTCTCCAAATATGAACTATAATGCACATATCTACCTTCCAGCAAGTGATTAATTTTCCTGCAGTTTCTCCAGAAGAGCGTGGGTGTGCTTTTTGGCCTACTTCCTTTAGTTATAATAACCTGAACTTTACACAATGGGTTGCTTTTGTAACGCACACATTCATTCTGTCCAAAGATGTGAACTGATCATGGATATCCTCCTTTCCTTTTTTTTTTTTTTACACTAAAAATGACTATGAAAAAAGAAAGTGCATAGGGAGAGACCTGTCAATCAAATGGGAGAAGTCGACCAGAGGGGAAGGGGGGGTACACAGAATCAGTTAGGTCACTTCCCAATTGGTTTTCAAATCATGATGAATATGCAAATTGTCTCTTCAGTGAGGAAGAGGACTTGAACTCTAGCGCCACCTATTGGAAGTAGCAATTTTAAAAGTAAATATTGACCCTTCAGGGATCCTTGTCATATGACTTGGGATAAAAGCCAAATCAGAATCCCAATTTGCAGATACGGTTTTATCCCAAGTCATGTGACAAGGCTCACTGAAGGCTCAATATTGACTTTTAGGATTGCTACTTCCAATAAGGTGGCCCTAGAGTTCAAGCATTCTTCCTCTCTGAAGAGGCAATTTGCATACTCCGTTTCCCAGTACAGCCACATAGAAATATATGAAGCGGTCATGCTCCGGTCGGGATACCCGCGGCCAGTCCGTGCATTGCAGTCTGTGATCGGACAGAGATCCACAGACATCTGCATGCGTCCCTTAGGCTGTGTGCCCACGTAGCGTTTTTCAAGCGTATATGCTGCGGAATTTCCGCAGCGTAAACGCTTGAAAAACGCATGTAGATCCGCACCCCATGGTCCCCAATGGCATTCCGCAATGTCAATGCCCATGCTGCGGATTTTTCCGCAGCGTATATGCTGCAGTCAAAAATCCGCAGCATGTTCATTAATTTTGCGGAAGCGCTGCGGAATCAATGTGCGGATGGTACCCAAGTCTGGAGGAGAGGAGACTCTCCTCCAGACCTGGGTACCAAAGAACCTGTAAAAAAAAGAATAAAATAAAGTTTATACTTATCTTCTGATGTTTTCCCTCCGTCGCGCTGTTGTCTGAAGGACCTGCCACGTCATTGAGTCATGTGACCCACCACATGACTCAATGACGTCACCGCAGGTCCTGCACACAACAGCGTGAGCCGCTCAAGACTCCGGACGGGGCAGAGAATGCATCAGAAGGTGAGTATAAAGTTTATTTTTTTATTTTTTACCATTCTGAACAAGTTGCACTTTTCCAAGTGATGCTTGGAGAAGTGCTTGATAACCCGCATGCGGAAATGCATGCAAAGACGCCTCACAAACGCTTCTACCTGGCGGGAAAACCGCATGTAATATCCGCATGCGATTTTCCCGCCAGGGAGAAGCGTAAAAAATATGCTTCAGGTCCGCAACGTGGGCACATAGCCTTAGAGTCTACACCACTGTTCATAGATACATTCACAATTTACCAACATAGAGATTTCTTTGGTAATCTGCATTCTATGTATAATCTTATAGGAGCTGTCTATGCATAGTAAAATGGCGGATTTTTCCTGATTTAAGTAGAGTAGAGTAGATTGATGGTCACCGTTATGGTGGCTTCATATGTGACTTATGTCGATTAACTTGTATTAATTACAGGGCTGTGGAGTAGGTAAGAAAAACCTCAGACTCCTCAATTTCCATGATACCAACTCCAAGACTCCCTCATTCATGGCTCATGTTTAAGTGATAAATTTACTGCAGCACAGATTCATCTCAGCTAAAAGTCTAGACCCTTAGATCAGGCATAGGACATCTCATAACTTTCCCAAATTCTTATGAAAAAATATTCCCCATAAACTGCATTGAACTACTGTACCTAATTTATTATATATTTTAGGACTCTGAATTGGTCCATTTTATACCGACTCCGCTCCACCAAAATGGGCTCCAACTCCGACTCCACAGCCCTGATCAATCCACATGCCACGACTGAATTTATTACTTATGTAAATCAAAGGCTGCAACCAGAACACTAGGAGCGTCATCTGAAACAATCACACAAAACCGCCTACTTATCTTGAAAATATATGAATTACCTTTTTTTTTTTTTCTTACCTTCCTTTTTTCTCTTAACTTCGCGGCTTCCTTTGGATGATTAAAGCGGAACATGTTGGTCCTTCCCAAGAGAATAACCGCACCTTGAAATACAAACCAAAATGATTTTACATACAGTATTCAAAAGAGGTTATTAGATCCACTAAATAATGAAAAGATAATTTCAATACTGAATAAAAACTGAAATAAGTTTCACACACTGCTCTGTGTAATATTATCAAACTTTTTAAGGCATCCTTCCCACAGCCCAGATATACCTTAAAGTATTTTATTATATCCTGGAAAGTGCAACAGGGATTTAAAGGTTTGTCTATCACCTCAAACACATTTGATACAGGTATATGGGCTTTGTAATTGTACAAAATTCCATCACACTAATATACACATATATGAATGTACAGTACTGTGCAAAAGTTTTAGATAGGTGTGGAAAAATACTGCTTATTAAGAATGCTTTCAAAAATAGACGTGCTAATAGTTTATTTTTAGCAATTAACAAAATGTTAAGTGAATGAACAAAACAGAAATCTAAATCAAATCAATATTTGGAGTGAGGCTGCGTGCCCACTATGCATTTTTCAAGCGTTTTTGTCGTGGAATTTCTGCAGCGAAAATGCTTAAAAAACGCTTGGTAATACGTGCCCCATGTTCCCGAATGATAATCCGCAGTATGTCCATTAGTTTTGCGGACACGCAGCGTAATTGCCGCCATTGACTTGCATTGAATCGCATTTTATAAGTGTCAGCACATTTGCACATACGGATATTATGCATTTCTATGTGCGGATGGTACCCGGGTTTGGAGAAGAGGAGACTCTCATCCAGGCCTGGGTACCATAGTACCTGTTAAAAAAAAGAATTTAAAATAAAAAATAAAGATTATACTTACCTACCGATGGCCTCCGGTGTTTTCTCCGCTGCGTCCGGTCTGTTGTATGGGTCACGGTGGTGTGAGGACCTGCCATGGCGTCATTTAGTCATGTGACAGGTCACGTGACCGCTGACGTCGGCGGTCGCGTGATCTGTCACATGACTCAATGACGTCATGGCAGGTCCTTTCACACCACCGCAACCCATACAACACACCGGACGCAGCGGAGAAAACACCGGAGGCCATCGGTAGGTAAGTATAATCTTTATTTTTTACCATTCTTATTCTTTTTTTTAAACTATTACTTGGTGACACTATATAAATCTATGCCGTCTGAATGGATTTATATAGTGTGACCAAGTTGTCAAGCACTTTTCCAAGTGATGCTAAAATCGCTCGGAAAAGCGCTGGATAACCCGCATGCAGAAATGCCAGGGAGAAGCGGAAAAAAGATGCAGCATTTCTGCATCGTGGGCACTTAGCCTGACCGGCTTTTGCCTCCAAAACAGCATCAATTCTTCTAGATCAGGGGTGGGCAGTTAATTTTCCCAAGGGGCCATATGAGAGACCGTGACTGAACCAATAGGCTGAACCAATAGGCTGAAATTAATTCAGCTCAATATTAATATTAATTATAATTACTATTTTATATTATTAATTGTATCACTTAATATTGATCACAATTAAGTATGCCGACACCCCCCCTATATAAAGTATGAGCCGTCACATATCCCTCCTAAACACTCAAACCCCCACACACATACACACACTACATAAAAAATAAACACATTCACCCATTCTCTCAGTGATCTGCTCCGGTCTTTGTAGTGCGCACGGATGCTCCACACAGCAAACGTGATGTATTGACATAATAGTGTCTGCTGTCTCAGTCACACATGATCAATGGTGGAAGGAGGAGGTCGGCTTCATCCTGCACCAATGTATTCACCGCTATTTGCATCTAGAGGATGCAGACATCAGTGAAATTAGGGTGCCGGGCGGGGAAGGGCAGTCGCATGGTGTGGGCTGTGGGACTTTCGGATATATTGGTCTGTGGGCCGGATTGGAACAGCAGGACAGCCAGACATGTCCCGCACTTTTCCCAGGTCAGTTCTAGATACACTGCACACAGTTTTTGAAGAAACACAGCAGGGAGATTGTTCTAAACATCTTGGAGAACTAACCACAGATGTGGATGTAGACTTGCACAAATCCGTCTGTAACAACAACCAGCTAGTAAATAAAAGACGGGGCCTCATTAACTTGTAAACCAACAAAGAAGTAGACACCTAAAAATAACTTTTTTTAATATAATAAAAGCATGCAGGACTCACATATCTTAAAACAAATGGACTCATAGGGGTATTAAGATATAGAATCATGGTTAATGAGATGGTACTAGCAGGGTATCTAAAACACACCTATCAAAACACTAGTCGTCCCTGTTACTCACCCTACCTTGCAACGGAGATTGGCACCCTAATGTTTAAAGATCGCCCTAAATTCACCACCCTAAGTTCAAATAGACACAAATCGTGAAAGAAAAGGATAAATGTATGTGTATCAAAAAATGTAAAGCCAAAAGATTCCAAATAAATACAGCAAAAGCCCCTCGAGGAAGCTACCAAAAGTGAAACGCGCGTTGGGGACTGGGTGCCTGGACTACCAACCACCACATTATGGGTATTTATCACAGACATACACCTGCATACCTTAACTTATTCTTTTAAGAGCTGTTGTGGCTATGGAGAGGTTACATACAACAGAGTGACACTAAGTGTATGATTATAATTATATAAATCTCCATTTTTTCATGCTCATAATGAGGTTGCTGCGGTTGGTGTATTATACCCTGTATTGCACATACGGCTATATATAGCATTATTATTATTATCATATATGTGGTTCTAGGTGTGTCCGGTCTCCTTTCTGGGGTTCTTGCTTCTATTGTTGTGAAATGTATTCTACTTTTATTGCCCCGCTTTCTTCTTTGCTCCTATTATGAAGTATGTTCAATTTTATTTAAATAAAACAAATTATGTAATTTTTATAATATATTAGTATGACTCATGGTTCTCCTTTTTTCAAATACAGCAAACATTATATACCATATATGAAGCTAGCACAATATGTCAGTGTCTCAGGTTCGCTGGGCACAGCATCTGCTTGGCTTGCCAGACTTCTCAAAACAGTAGATGGAAATAGCTGGGCGTCACTGGTTGCTGCCAGCTCTGAGCTGATGGCACTGCTAGACATCTTCTGATGTCAAAGGGAAGTATGATGTGTCTTTCATCTGCTGCAGTAAATTTCCTTGGCGACCACTGCATCTACAGCCCTGAAATTAGCCCATTTCTTGGTGTCCTCAATGCTAATTAATACAGAAAGCTACTTATCCATCATGCAATACCAATTAATTGAACATACAGCCAATGTCACTAAGATGTAATTTCAGAGGGACGGACAACAAGAAAAACATGTGATGATCTGCCCACCCAAATAAAAACAAATTAATAAAAAAACACTTCCTTGCCTGGAGTGTGCTTTGTGGCCTACTTCTTTAAAATTATGAAGTCTACATCACTGGAATCGGGGTCTGTGTCCCTATATCAGGCTGCTGACAGATTACATAGCAAAAACCTGCTGACGGATTCCCTTTAAGGTGCTAAGATATTTCAAGAATGAAAGCAAACATGACATTTCTATAAGTTATGATAAAAAAATATCTAAACTGTAAGACAAGTACAAATGAATTTTATCTCTGCAAGAGACCATGTACATCGGAATTTCAACCTAGAAACGGAGGCTGTGCAGTTAATACACGTCCAATGATGCAGCAATAAAAGTTTGATTTTATATTACAACATGACTCCGAACTCAGGAAGAAAAATGTAATAGAATAAAATGCAATTTTGTGTTCTGCAGTTTGGAAGCTAATCACATTACAGTCACGTGACTGTGTATATTTTTAAGCACTTTTTGACGTAGCCCGATCAATTTTTGAGGAATCATTTGAGCCTTCATGTAAATTCATCCACACTTGTTGATCTTTTATGTTCCCAATCTTGCCACAACTGAAAATTTATAATCAGCCATCTGCCAATTACTCACTGCAAAGCCCGGGGAGGTGCAAGTTTAGCTCTCCGCAGCTTCCAATGCTCCTACAAAGTCGTTATATCAGTTCAGCTAAGTGTCATATTAAAAAGACTTGTAAGATAGAAAGAAAATGCCGTAGGGGCCAGATCAGAATTACAAATGAGCGCATGACGGCTACTGGAATAAAACAATTAAATAAGTCCCTTAAGGGAGAAAAATAACCTGATTATTAACCTTGCATTAAAGTTGCGGAGACTATTTATGAGATGGGTCTCTGTTCTTGCAAAGCCATGTGTTACATTAAATGCTCTGTATAATACAGAGCTCGATCACGGGGCCATTTTGCAGAGTTTAAATATTTCCACATCACTTTGATCAGTTCAGTCATCTGAGATATGTGCGATAATAACAAAACAGATGGTAAATTGATGAACTAGGCGGAAGGTTAAGCACAATGGTTATGTATGTACTATAGCTCATTTCTTTCGTATTCTCCGCTGCCTCATGCCGCAGTTCATTTTAATTTAGTAAGCCTTGACAATGCATTCAGTTCTTACACATAAAAACTATTCCCTGCCAATATGTGCTGCCATACTAAACTGAAGAAAACAGGCGAAAATCCTAAAGGCTTGGTCCTTATAAAAACGTTGACATAATGGGGTTGTGCAGGCATCGTACACCTCCTGATATGACGAAAAAGAGTAAAAAGGACGCAAGCGGGCTGCTCTTAATATAACCCGTGCTAAATATTCACTGGATGCCAAACAGTTGTCTTGGCAAATGTACCGCCCAGCGTGCCTCTCGAAAGGCTCATATAACAGCATTGAAGAACCTGGCATTCTTAGGAAGCTGCAAATGAATTATTATGCTTTGTTTACACGTGCAATCCACAGTTTAATGGATAGCGTTTCGCTCAGATCCCCGACCTTCATCAGATGCACAGATTACTTTTAGACAGTAAAATGTAAATGATGTGCTCAGAGAATAGAGTGTCACCGCTGGAGAAATGGAGCTCATGCAGACATCCGTAGATCTCTGTCAGATTACGGACCGGCTGTGGGGCTTGCGATCAGAGCATGACAGTCTCAGAGGCATATATGTATCTGCCATGCTCCGGTCAGGAGATCTATGGCCAGTCCATGCATTACGATCCATAATTGGACAGAGATCCACGGACGTCTGCATGAGCCCTTCGTGTCCAGTATGTGATTACTTGCACAACACTTTGGCTATGTTAACACGTTGCGTTTTTGCAGCGTGTTTTTTTTATGCAACTTTTCAGCTGCGTTTTACAGTACTAGCAAAGTCTATGAGATTTCAGAAATCTCATGCTCACAGCTTGTTTTTTTTTCATGACTGTTTTGTCAAAGAGCGGCGTTTTTGCAAAATTCAGCATGTCACTTTCAGCGTTTTTGTTGCGTTTTTCACTCATTGAAAGCAATGGGTAAGTGCAAAAACGCAGGTATCAGGTTTTGATGCCTTTTTGGTGCCAAAACCTGGGGAAGTTGAATTAGGTTATTTTTTTCTATATTAAACTTTATCAGCATGCACAAGAAACAAATGTACCCTGACAAAAACGCAGTAAAAAAAAAAGCAGCAAAAAAAGTAGCAAAAACTCAACGAAAATATACTTTTTTGAGGTTGCTTTTTTACTGCCAAGAAAGCAGGTTTTGCCTGCAGCAAAAAAAAAAAAAAAAAAAAATACATGTGAACATACATACTACACTCGGAAACAGTAATAGAAGTTACATGTTACAAAAGTATTCACACAATTTTTAATCACGGATAGAACATATTATGATGGTCTGCACTGATCCTGAGAATAGGAACCACAAAGTCCCTTGTGTAAATAAAACGTTACAGAGCATGTGCGACCACTGCTTCACTAAATGTTTATTAACTCTCTACAGGAGATATTGACAGTTAATCGACCAGTGGTCGTACATGCTCAGTAGCCCTTCATTCACATTAGGGACTTCACTACTCCACATTTTCAGAATCAGTTGGGATCTCAACAACTGATCCAAAGGATCATTCAAATATCATCTATCCTATGTATCACTTATAAATGTAGTTTATAGGAAAACCTATTTAATTCCTTATCTGATGATAAAGTATCCTAACATCCCAAACAACGTCTTACTGCATAGTATGAAAACCACTATGTGTTTGCCGTCAAAATAATTCTCCGGAAGATCTAGTCCCGCTACAGTTTTAAAGGTCTGCTTTTTCCTCAGAACAAGTAACTCTCGACCAAGGGCTGTGTCTTGTATTGCAGTTCCTCAAGTGCTTCTATGTACCTGTACTTCGTCACTAGCATCGTTCGTATGATAATCTGCCCTTATTATTTTTCTTTATTACTGGGAGCACTATTATCCAAGGGATCATCTGACCACTGTGGGGTTTTTGTCTGGATTTGGGCACAATTTTTCATCTACAATCTATTCTGATTGGTCTATACCTGCCGGCTACCATTCTCTAGTGATGGGTGCAGTGGTAAACCAAATAACTGCTATGAATTATGAGGGGGTAGCGGCACAGAAAAATATCTAATTAGCTTAAAGGGCACCGCACAGCCATGACGTCAAAGTGAGCCACTACCTGAGCAAATTTTGTGGTTCTATTCCCATCTCATACAGTACAGACCAAAAGTTTGGACACACCTTCTCATTTAAACATTTTTCTGTATTTTCATTACTTTGAAAATTGTACATTCACACTGAAGGCATCAAAACTATGAATTAACACAAGTAGAATTATATACTTAACAAAAAAGTGTGAAACAACTGAAAATATGTCTTATATTCTAGGTTCTTCAAAGTAGCCACCTTTTGCTTTGATGACTGCTTTGCACACTCTTGGCATTCTCTTGATGAGCTTCAAGAGGTAGTCACCGGAAATGGTCTTCCAACAATCTTGAAGAAGTTCCCAGAGATGCTTAGCACTTGTTGGCCCTTTTGCCTTCACTCTGCGGTCCAGCTCACCCAAAACCATCTCGATTGGGTTCTGTTCTGGTGACTGTGGAGGCCAGGTCATCTGGCGTAGCACCCCATCACTCTCCTTCTTGGTCAAATAGCCCTTACACAGCCTGGAGGTGTGTTTGGGGTCATTGTCCTGTTGAAAAATAATTGATGGTCCAACTAAACGCAAACCGGATAGAATAGCATTCCGCTGCAAGATGCTGTGGTAGCCATGCTGGTTCAGTATGCCTTCAATTTTGAATAAATCCCCAACAGTGTCACCAGCAAAGCACCCCCACACCATCACACCTCCTCATCCATGCTTCACGGTGGGAACCAGGCATGTAGAGTCCATCCATTCACCTTTTCTGCGTCGCACAAAGACACGGTGGTTGGAACCAAAGATCTCAAATTTGGACTCATCAGACCAAAGCACAGATTTCCACTGGTCTAATGTCCATTCCTTGTGTTCTTTAGCCCAAACAAGTCTCTTCTGCTCGTTGCCTGTCCTTAGCAGTGGTTTCCTAGCAGCTATTTTACCATGAAGGCCTGCTGCACAAAGTCTCCTCTTAACAGTTGTTGTAGAGATGTGTCTGCTGCTAGAACTCTGTGTAGCATTGACCTGGTCTCTGATCCGAGCTGCTGTTAACCTGCAATTTCTGAGGCTGGTGACTCGGATAAACTTATCCTCAGAAGCAGAGGTGACTCTTGGTCTTCCTTTCCTGGGGCGGTCCTCATGTGAGCCAGTTTCTTTGTAGCGCTTGATGGTTTTTGCAACTGCACTTGGGGACACATTCAAAGTTTGCCCAATTATTTTAACTGACTGACCTTCATTTCCTAAAGTAATGATGGCCACTCGTTTTTCTTTACTTAACTGCTTTTTTCTTGCCATAATACAAATTCTAACAGTCTATTCAGTAGGACTATCAGCTGTGTATCCACCTGACTTCTGCACAACACAACTGATGGTCCCAACCCCATTTATAAGGCAAGAAATCCCACTTATTAAACCTGACAGGGCACAAATGTGAAGTGAAAACCATTTCCAGTGACTACCTCTTGAAACTCATCAAGAGAATGCCAAGAGTGTGCAAAGCAGTCATCAAAGCAAAAGGTGGCTACTTTGAAGAACCTAGAATATAAGACATATTTTCAGTTGTCTCACACTTTTTTGTTAAATATATAATTCCACATGTGTTAATTCATAGTTTTGATGCCTTCAGTGTGAATGTACAATTTTCAAAGTCATGAAAATACAGAAAAATCTTTAAATGAGAAGGTGTGTCCAAACTTTTGGTCCGTACTGTATATTTATGACAACTCCTTACAATAGGACATAAATGTATAGTAGGTATGTGCCCCAACAATAAAACACGCATCTATCTGGAGAACAGGGCCCCATTGCACGCTACTTCAGTGGAGAGGTGGCCGGAATTCCCTTACAAATGAATAGGAATTCCGACCACCTCTCCGCCGACACTGGCACTCGTCAGGGCTCCTTTCTTGAGATTGATTTGGTTCTGTTGGTAGAACTAGCATGCATTAAACATTTATGATACATTCTATGGGTAAGCTATCAATGTACAAAACGTGAATACCCCTTTAAAATTACTAAAACAGAAGCAGAGATAACAAAGAAACAACATGATAAAGTCACCCAAAAAAGGGATTGGGATCACTGTTGTGCAACAAAAAGTATACGTTACGCCTCAGCTAATATGTATCCAGCTCAGCACCTTCTAGTCAACACAATGCTCTTTGAAGTCCCTGTTCTTCTATTTTCATCAATACTGGATTGCTCAAAGTCAGATGAGGTAACGCAGAGTAGTCTTGTATTTTAACAATCCAAGCGTATCATTGCATTCACCTTTGAAAAGACACTTAGGCCTACATTAATTTGCACCAGTTCTTGACAAACTGGGGAAAAAAGGTCATTATAAAATGCCTAAAAATGTTCGAGAGTTTCTTTTTTTTGCTTTTCTTTGCCAAAAAAGTAGAAAGTTATGTGAAAGGGGTTGTGGTATCAGAAGAGTGGGGTTCTTTTAGGACAGATTTATTAAAGGGGCTTCCCAGGATCAGATTATTTATGGCCTATTGAAGGAAGAGGTCATCAATATGACATTGGTGAGGATCAGATTCTGGATATTTGAAGAGACGGCAGTGCACAAGTGATTAAGCCTTTTCAGCATGTATATTATTCCCTCCACCTACACATTATCTACATAGTTTTAGCGATGTAGGGTACTGAATGGGACAACACTGCAACAGGCTGCACTGCTAAGTAGGCAATGTGCAGGCAGACGTAGCCCCAAACTCTCATAAGCTCCATGGGCCGTTCAAACTGCAGATGTGCCAGGAGTTACACTCATGCCAATTTAATACTGATGGCCTACCTTTACGATCGATCTGCAATATTCTGATTCCGTAAAAAGCAAAAAATGCTCTACCCATAGCAAGCGTAGAGTTCATTTTCTAACTTAGAGCCAAAATGTATTATTAGAGGTCAAGCATCTTTAAAGTGAACCTGACAGCTAAAACATCTGATCCACAAGCCGTGCTGTAGACTAGTCGGACAGGCGGGTCTCTGGTGGCTTCTCCCCACCCGCTGCTATGGATTGATAGGTCTCTGCCTACGTGAGCATGCACACAGAGTTAAAGATTAGTGATGAGCGTAAGTGCTCGTTACTTGAGTATGCCTAGGGTGCTCGGCTATGCACAGAGTATCGCATGTGCTTAAGTGACATGTTCGCGTCCCTGTTCCTACATGTTTCACGAGTTTGCAAAAAATATCACGGATGCTCGAGTGACATGTTCGAGTCCCTGTTCCTGCATGTTTCGCGGCTGTTAGACACAAAACATGCAGGGATTGCAGGCGCATGTCAGGTAATCCGCACGTGTGCTGTGAATGTCTAGCCGCCATGAAACACGCGGGCACAGGGACTCGAACATGTCACTCGAGTACCCGCAATACTTGGTGCATACCCGAGCACCCTCGGCAAACTCGAGTAACGAGCACTTGCGCTCATCACTATTAAAGACGGATTTTGGCAAGTCCTTACCTGTAAAATCCTTTTCAGCGAAGGAAGGAAGACAGACACAGAATCATTACTAGTGGGTAGGCGGAGCCCCACAGGATAGTTCACCTCAGATTTATAAAAAGTGACGACCGGCCCCTCCAGTATATAGTCTCCTCCTACTACCATGATTCTCCAGTCCGTACACAAGCTAAGGAAGAGCAGATAACACCAGCGGAGCAACACAACCTATTCTGAAAACTCAGAAAAAACGAGAGAACAGGTTATGCATATAACAGAAGAAATCACATAGTCCCAGGTACTACTCACTGGACCTGACAACTGCGATGAGCTGGCAATGCTGCAACAGAGCCTTTGCGCGCCAACCCCAACCCAGATAACCGCCATCAGAGAGGGGTCGCGCCGCATCTGAAAACAATAATAAACTTCTGCCATGGGAGGGTGCTGTGTCTCCCTTCCTTCCTTCGCTGAAAAGGATTTTACAGGTAAGGACTTACCAAAATCCGTCTTTCAGCAGCAGAAGGGAAGGAAGGGAGACACAGAATCATTACTAGTGGGACATCCCAAAGCAGTCCAGAATTTAAGGGTGGGAAAAAGTGGCAGAATCGCCAACACCCCAACAACTTAGATAAACGCGCAACCAGCGCTAAACTCAAGTTAAAGAGATAACCTAAATCACCGCAGCCTGCAGGACCCTACGTCCTAGGGCCGCATCAGCAGAAGCACTGACGTCCACCTTATAAAATTTTGTAAAAGTGTGAACGGAACTCCAGGTAGCTGCCCGGCAGAGTTGATCTGCCGAGGCCCCTTGGTGAAAGGCCCACGACGACCCCACAGCTCTAGTGGAGTGAGCTCGAACCTTAATAGGGCAAGGCTCGCCTCTGAGCCGGTACGCCTCTAGGATAGCCGACCGTATCCACCGAGCTATAGTGTCCTTGGACGCCCGCTGACCACGCCGACGACCAGCAGGAATCACAAAAAGAGAGTCCGACTTCCGAAACCCTTGCGTGATTGAAAGATAAAACTTCAAAGCCCGCACTAAATCCAACGAGTGCAAGGCCCGCTCCTTTGAATTCCTCGGTTCTGGACAGAGTGAGGGCAACACGATGTCCTGATTAACATGGAAACGTGACACCACTTTAGGCAGAAAGTCACAACGGGTGCAAAGCACCACACGATCCGAGTGGAATTCCAGAAAAGGGGGCGAGCAAGAAAGTGCCGCCAATTCAGAAACCCTTCTCAAGAGGTGACCGCCACCAGAAAGGCCACCTTCCAAGAAAGCAAAAAAAAGAGTAACAGAATCCATAGGCTCAAAGGGTCTGTGTTGAAGAGCCTCCAAGACTAGATTAAGCCGCCAAGGAGCCACAAATTTCTTCCGAGGCGGAAACTGACGTGTTACCCCGCGAAAAAAGGAACGCACATCCCTGCGCGAGGCAATAGCTTTCCGAAAAAGCAAGGATAGAGCAGATACCGGACCCCGCAAGGTACTGACTGCCAGACCCTTGTCCAATCCATATTGCAGGAAGGCCAATAAGTTGGGAATGGAAAAAACCCTCGGGTTTCTTGAAGATCCAGAACACCACGAAAAGAAGGCCTCCCAAGTTTTGTGATAAACCCTAGTCATAGCAGGCCCTCTGGCCGCTCGCAGAGTGGCAATGACCTCGGCTGAAAACCCTTGACGGGTCAAGATTTCGGTCTCAAGAGCCACGCCGTCAAACGAAGAGACTTCAGGTCCGGATGACGAATGGGTCCCTGGGTTAAGAAGTCCGGGCGAAGAGGTAGTGGAAACGGAGGTGCTGCCAGAAGCGACACCAGCGTTGAAAACCACGCCCTCCTCGGCCAATCTGGCGCCACCAAAATTGCCGAGATTCGCTCGAGTTTTATCCGTCTGATCACCAGAGGTAGTAAAGATACCGGTGGAAATACGTAGATCAGCTCGAACTGGTCCCACGGGGCTACTAGAGAATCCACCACCAAGGCCTCCGGGTCCTTGTACCTGGACATGAACGTCGGAATCCTGGCGTTCAGCCTGGATGCCATCAAATCCACTTGGGGAGTTCCCCAACGGGAGCACAGCAGTGCAAACACTTCCGGATGAAGACTACATTCTCCCGGATCCACTTGCTCGCGACTGAGAAAATCCGCTGTGATATTCCGCACTCCTGGAATG
The DNA here is from genome assembly GCF_046119375.1 of Phyllobates terribilis. NCBI lineage: Eukaryota > Metazoa > Chordata > Amphibia > Anura > Dendrobatidae > Phyllobates > Phyllobates terribilis. The sequence goes on along the minus strand of NW_027362763.1, from coordinate 756,671,731 downwards.
TGAATCGCGGAGATGACTGGAACCCTGGACTCGGCCCATAACATGATCCGAGAGACCTCCATCATGAGTCTGGAACTCCTCGTCCCGCCTTGATGGTTGATATATGCGACCGCTGTCGCATTGTCCGTCTGAACTCTGACTGGCAGACCGCTCAAAGGGACCGTCCAATGGCGGAGGCAGAGAAAAATCGCCCTCAACTCCAGGATATTGATCGGTAGAGAAGACTCTTCTGACGACCAGACTCCCTGAATCCAGAGATCATTCCAAACTCCCCCCCAGCCCGTCAGGCTGGCATCGGTGGTTATGACCGACCACCGTGGAAGGAGGAAAGATTTCCCCAGGGATAACACCACGGACGTAACCACCATCCGAGAGACTCTCGCACCCTGCGGGAGATAATGACACTGCGATCCAGCGAAGCCGGCGATCGATCCCAACGGGTCAGAATGAGATCTTGGAGACCCCTGGAATGAAATTGAGCAAACGGTACTGCCTCCATTGTCGCCACCATCAGACCCAGAAGGCGCATACACCTTCGAAGGGACATTGCCGTCGTCGACCTCATGGCTTGAACCTGGTGACGAAGGTTCGCTTGTTTGTCCGGAGGCAGGAACACCACTGCCCGTACCGTGTGGAAATGCATTCCCAGGAACAGGATTGACTGTGACGGCTCCAGAGATTACTTCTTCCAATTGACCAGCCACCCGAAGTCTTCCAGGTGCTGAAGGGATAGATCACGAGCTGTCACCGCCTCCTCCGCTGTGGATGACACTATCAACAGGTCGTCCAGGTAGGGAAGAATCGTAACCCCTTGTCTTCGGAGAATCGCCATAAGTGGCGCCAGAATTTTTGTAAAAACCCTGGGCGCCGAGGCCAACCCAAATGGCAGGGCCACAAACTGATAATGGGCCTGACCTATGGCAAAACGCAGGAAGCTCTGGTGGGCCCTTCCAATGGGGACACCAAAAAATCGTACTGTGACAGGGCCGCCACAACAGAGCGAAGAGATTCCATGCGGAACTTCCGGGTCCGGACATGAAGATTCAACTCTTTGAGATCCAGAATGGGGCGAAACTTGTCCTCCTTTTTGGGAACCACAAAGAGGTTGGAGTAAAACCCCCTTCCCCGGTCCTCCGGTGGAACCGTAACCACTACGCCGTTCTGCAGAAGAGAATCGACCTCCCGCAGCAGAGCAGCTGCCAGCTTGGACTCGGACGGGATGCGAGACTGGCAAAACCTGTCTGGGGGTCGAGAGTGAAACTCTATGAAATAGCCTGCCGACATAACCCGCGTCACCCAGGCGTCCGATACGTGGGATGCCCAAGTCGACTCGAATTGGAGCAGACGACCCCCCACCCGGGAACCCTCGGGTGAGCACCTGGCGTCAGTCCGCCTTAGCGGGCTTTTTGTCAGCTTCCCGTCAGCTTCCCATTTGTCTTGACGGAAATTCTGTTTCCAGGGAGTACGGGATTTTTGATAGGTCTTCTTTCCGGAAGACGAGGGACGACCCGACCCCCAAGAGGGCTGACCGAACCGTCCCCTGGGCCGAAAGGACCGACGACCACCACCGACACTAGACTTGCCAGACGTAGACGCCGCTGCTCTCCGCTGCGGCAAAGCCGTAACCTTTGCTTTGGCCTTAGCAATCAGCTCCGTGAGGTCAGAACCAAAAAGCTGACCGCCCTTGTACGCCAGACTCCGCAAACCTTGCTTGGATACAGAGTCTCCAGTCCACTGCTTAAGCCACAGCGCTCTTCTGACTGTGACGGCCGAGGATTGCGCTCTGGACAGAACCGAAGTAGTATCCAGAACTGCGTCTCTGCCATATCGGGCCGCCTCTTCCAACAACTGGATGAGCCTTTCTACCTCAGATAACTGGGTCCCATCTTGCCACGCCGTCCGTAGCTGATCCAACCACCGTAGAGACGCCTCACCAGCACACATGGCTCCTAAGGACGCTCGGAATCCATGACCCGCGGCCTCGTAGATGGATTTCGCCGCTAACTCTGTCTTTCTGTCTAGCGGATCCTGCAGACTCGCCTTCCCTTTAACAGGAAGCAGAGACGATTTGCTCAGCTGAGATAAAGGAACATCCACCTCAGGAGAGGGAACCCAATTAGCGACCGTCTCCGTGGAACAGGGGTACAGAGCATCAAAAATCCGGGTCCCCTGAAAACGCTTATCCGGACACAGGCGTTCTTTCTCCACCGCCTCGCTAAGCTCATCGAGCGATGGCAGAGTCGACCGAGTCCGACGCGACTCCTGAAACTGCTGGGCCGACTTACCAGGGCGTCTCGATCCCTCCTCAGGCAACTGTAACGCCTCTTTCATAGCCACAATAAAGGCATCAACGCGGCCCACAAACGAAGCAGAGCGACCCTGCCGATCCTCTTCGTCAGAATCGGAGATCTCCGTAGCAGAGATTGTCGGAGTTTCTGAGGCCTCCGTCTCGCTGTGCGGAGGGGACAGTACCGGCCTGTGGCGCTTCTTGCCACGAGAAGTCTGTTGGGATTTAGCTGATACCCAATGACCTAGAAGGCCAGACAGGCTATCAATGGAGCGAGAGTGAGCGCCTCCACTTTAACATCACTGAGCCCCCCGACCAGCGTTAAACTTGACGCCGTCGAGGACTCCTGCGTGTCAGATACGCGAGACAGATCCTGAAGCGGACCTGGGAGGCGGTCTGCGCCTTCTGGACCCTGATTCGACATGCCCTCACACAGAATTTTGTAAGGCCGAATAACCCCTTAACAGGTGTGGTCAGTAACTAGGACAGAGTGATCCCGTACCACAGCCTGTTCTTCCCAGGGGAAACCAAAAGCTGAAGGGTTAGAGCTCCTCTAGGAGAGAAAGCTACCCCAGCTGCCCGACAGAGCAGGATTTAAGGGTTAACTGCCTTCGAGGGGTTAATGCTGCAGACTGCGGACAACTTCTGCTTTTTTTAAAAGAGGTGTGCGAGCCCCAGAAATACCTCAGCTGAGAGGTAACAGCGGCAGGTACAGCACAGTCTGACTACCTTAACAGGGTTGCAAAGAGGTGCCCCGTGCTGCGGAGGTGAGAGAGGAACCTTCTGCCTTAAAGACAGAAGCGACTCACCCAGCTGGCCGCGGTGACTGCTCTTCCCAGTCTTTTTTTGAAGTGGACCATCCGGAATGATGAGAGACGAGCTAGGAGCAGGAGGACGCCGCGTGGTATGGCCACCGCGCATGAAGAAGCCGGAAGAGGAAGGGGTGGGAACCGCTCCGGCGCACGCTTAGAGCTCTTCCTGCCCGCGAAAGACATGCAGCCGAGGGGACGCGAGGCCACGCCCCCCGCCGCCGTTCAAAAAAGCGCGCGGCTTCTCCGTCCTCCGCTCCCGCTCGTCTGACACATCACTGCAGGGATTCCACCTGCGGATAAAAAAACAGCAGTCACCGCATTGATTAAAGCAACAGCGGCTGCCGCAGCAGCCGCTGAAGGACTCATACATACTGAGCACTTACCCAGCTGAGCGCCACAGGGACCCCCAGGGATGTGTGGCGCCATGGCCCTTAGCTTCCCCCACGGCGGAGCGCGCAGGGACCCCACAGGCGCGGTTTGCGTCTCCGTCAGGAAGAGCCCTGTATTCCCCGGGGCCGGCAGAGTTCTGCGGGGACCGCCTTAGGGGGTACGCAGATCCACCAGGGGAGGGACAAAAATAAAAAAAATCTTCTGAGGAGCTGCAAAGGCAGCGACTATCCTCTGCGACCTCAAATTATAGACTGGAGAATCATGGGAGTAGGAGGAGCCTAGGCTGGAGGGGCCGGTCGTCACTTTTTATAAATCTGAGGTGAACTATCCTGTGGGGCTCCGCCTACCCACTAGTAATGGATCTGTGTCTCCCTTCCTTCCCTTCTGCTGCTGAAACATATACGACTGTAATCCTGCAGCTACTCTGTGATGAACGCTGCCCAAATCACGGACTTCAACTGTCATGTTCAGTTTAAAAAAATAATAAAATCGCGTAAATCATTCCAACAATCGACTTTTTTTTTTAGACTGGGGTCGATAAATAGATGATATAAACCTATGGTACTTTACACCTGTCTATCTATTTCATAGGAAACTACATTTATCAGAGTCGGAATATTAGACTTTCCATTATGGCTTGAGAATTCCTTCCTAAACAGATAACATAATAAAAAGGAATAATTTAATTAATGTTCAAGATCAGGTGTAAATTGATCAGTGCACATCCGGGGAATGAAAGGATCAGCTGATGATTAACTTTGATAAAGCAGCTAGGTAATAGTGAGACGGAAAGTAATCAGAATCCATGCAGGCCGGATAAGTACTGTAGCATCGCATGGTCTGAATGGAGCTGAAATGAACCTGTTTAATGACCTGGGTTTTCCACTTCATGAGCTCATTTCAGAATCGAGGCTCATTACTGAAACATGCAATCATCAAATGAAGCTTTTTCCTGATATATACTGGGTGTTTATATATTAATCAAGGCTACATCGGAGGTGGAATTAAGTTAATTACATTGATGTAAACTCATTTATATAAGAGAAATTATTCTTGTTCACGAAAAGTATATTTCCACAAAACACTGTAAAGGAAAGCGTTACAAGACATGCAATTACCAACGCTAGCTTAATAGGATTCAAGGGATTATACAAATATAGCTGAGCGGAATTTGCCACTTGGCATAACTTACTGTGATAACAATAGGTTGACCATTTACATATGACTGCAGGTAAATTCTGAGATAAAATGACATGAAATAGTTAAAATAGAAAGCACCAGATCTTTTAGAAAGTAAATATACAAAATGTTATAAGGCGGCCTTCTGCAATTCTGTGAGCATGGCCGCATACGGCATTACGGAGCGAGCTGTATTGTAATGGTGGCCCTGCTGTGTGATGCTTCCGCGTGTAATCACCTTCAGTGAAAAGCTCTTTACTGAATTCTATGGACCATTTATACTGTATATTTCTACAAATTGATCTCATCTGAAGACTAAATAAACACAATGCTTTCCCCATAATGGTAGTTTTCCATGCTCCTTATCAGTTTTGTTGCGTTTGTTTGCACAGTTTGCAAGTTGCCTCTTCAGAGAGGAAGAGGACTAGAACGCTATCTCAATTTACAGACATGGTGTTTCAGGGTATTGCCCCTCATCAGTGCAAAGTATGAGATCGGATTTGGTTAGGGAGAGGCTTAAGACTGGGATCTAAGGGGTAACATTTCTCCTTGTAGAGAGAAATACACAGTCTGCAAATTGAGATTCTGATTTGGCTTTTATCCTAAGGCTATGTGCCCACGATGCAGAAATGCTCCGGATTTTTTCCGGAGCGTTTCTGCATCTCCCTGGCAGAAAAAACACATGCAGATTGTACATGCGTTTTTCCTGCCAGGGACATGCGGATGTGAAGAGTTCTTCACATGCATTTCCACATGCGGGTTGACAAGCGCTTTCCAAGCGATTTTAGCATCACTTGGAAAGTGCTTGTCAACTTGGTCACACTATATAAATCCATGAAATGGCATAGATTTATATAGTGTGACCTTAAAGAATGGTAAAAATAAAAAAATAAATCTACACTTACCTTCCGATGGCCCCCGGAGTCTTGCTTCGCTCCGTCCTGGCTGCCGGCAGCTCGCGGTACACTACACTGTAGGACCTGCCGTCACATGACTGACGTCAGCGCAGGTCCTTCAGTTCACCGCGAGCTGCCGGCAAGGGAGGACAAGCACACCGGGGGCCATCAGAAGGTCAATATATTTATTTTTTATTTTATTCTTTTTTATACAGGTTCTATGGTACCAGGGTGTGGAGGAGAGACTCCTGTCCTCCACACCCGGGTACCATCCGCACATTGAAACGTTTGGATTCCTCATGTACAGATGCAGTGATGCGGAATCCAAGCGTTCCAATGCAAGTCAATGGCGGCAATTACGCTGCGTGTCCGCAAAATTAATGGACATGCTGCGTATTTTTCCGCAATGATAATCCGCAGCGGAAATTTCCACAGCATGTGTAAGGCACATGCGGATTATCATTGGGGAACATGGCAGGCCTTCTACCATGAGTTTTTTAAGCGTTTCTGCAGCGTTTTTGCCACTGCGGAAACGCTTAAAAAACGCATCGTGGGCACACAGCCTAAGTCTTACGGCGAGGCTCATTAAAGGGTCGATATTGACTTTAAGGATTGCTACTTCCAATAGGTGGCACTAGAGTACTAGACCTCTTCCTCTCTGGGAAATTTAAATATGCAAATTGCCTCTTCAGAGGTGCATGCATGGCTTATAAATTTCCTCAATCTGACATGCCAGGCCTGGCTTGTCACTCTCCACAAGGAGAAACGTTACCCCTGAGCACAGATTCCAACATCAGGACAGATGACTGTACATGTCAGATACATCACTGTTCACAGGTCTTACACCTACAGATGAATGTTTGCACAAAAACGCTGCCCACTAAAGCAATCATGACAGCCAAGATCGCAGGATTGGCATTGTATTTCAACAATTAGTAAAGCATTAACACTATACAGCACATGTACTGATCATATACAATGTCGGACAAGGGTGCCAAGGGCCCACCGGTAACATCGACTCTTCAGCTACATGTAAATATTACATTACCCTCATTCACAAAGTTACATAAGCAGGGTAGTCTGTTAAATGATTGATCAGATGCCGACTTTTCCTGTACATAATGAATCAAAAGTGTGATGTCAATTACTGCTCACCGGAGGATTTAAAGGTCCACCTATGAGCCAGTCCAAGCCTTATCATTTGATCATATAGGAGAGCACCGGTAACATTGCTTTGTGCATCACTAATAGATAAATAATGATTGAGTGTAAACCTTACTAGGGAAGTGTCACACCAAGCAGATAAATCACAGTTCATTACATCAAAATCTGGGCAAAATGTTGTGGTCTTGCACAACATATGTGGCAAAAAAAAATATGATTTGCATCAATGTAATGTGACGTCATCAATAATATTTATGGTCAGCATTTTAAAGGGGTTGTCTGGTCTAATTAAGAACATCAGGGGCTTGGTTGGCGTAAAAATAAAATACAAAACAACTTGCCGCTGTGGTGGTCTGTGCTGGCAGTGATGACATCCCGATCATGGTCATCTGAAAGCTGAGAACTGCTATTGGTGACGGGTGTTAGGTGGCTAGAATAGCAAATTATCCGAGAAGCATGTGATGCGCCATTCTCACCTGACACTGGCGTCCAGTCCAAGGCCTGTGGTCGTAGGACAGTGACACCATCACTAGTGGTGCTAGTGCAGACCAGCAGAGCAACCTGGGATGGATCCATAGGGGGTGACATTCAGGAAGCTGAATACAATGACACATTGATATCTGCGATCTGATGTCTTATTCCAGAGAAATCCATGTTTTTCTTAATATGTGAATGAGCAGTTAAACTCTACCTGTCGTACACAGATCTGCCTCCAAAACGTATTTTCAATAAAGGGGGGCGTTAAGAAAACTGAAAACTCGGATAAAAAACAGAGAGGAATGGAGCTTGGTGATTGTCCCAGCTCACTTTAGTAACAACTAGAGTTACACCTTAAAGGTAATTTCCCCCTAATTTTATAAAAAACACCAAATTAAAGACTGTAGGTTGTTCATTCTCCATTATCAGACACCTCTTCCTATACCTGGATTTTACATTAAGGGTATGTGCACACGTTGAGTATTTCATTGCAGAAATTTCTACAACATTTCCGCATCTCTTGGCAGGAAAACACAGCCTCAAAAACGTTGCTTTTTGCTGCGTTTTTTCAGTGCATTCAATGGGTGAAAAACGCAGTAAAATACACAAAGAATTCACAAGCTGCGGATTTAAAAGCACAGCAAATCCTGAAAGGAAAAATACTGATCACGTGCCCAGCACTTCAGGATTCTCATTGACTTTGCTGGCACAAGGATTCCCTAGCAATTTTGGGCCAAGTGCGTGGCAAACGCACCGTGTGCACACAGCCTAACTGTTCAGAAACTCTGCACTTCCGTAAAACAGAGTCAAAAAGGCATAACATTTGTTAAAACTGTAGAGAGATAGTACAAGTATGCGGGGGTAGAGTAAGGAGGATCATGAAGGGGTAGAGCATACGTGTCAAACTCTGGCCCACATGGTGATTATATTTAGCCCACGACACTAGAACCACCACCCCTATGTGTGGCCCATTACTCTGTATGGAGGGCTATGTGGGGCCCATTACTCTGTATGGAGGGCTATGTGGGGCCCATTACTCTGTATGGAGGGCTATGTGGGGCCCATTACTCTGTATGGAGGGCTATGTGGGGCCCATTACTCTGTATGGAGGGCTATGTGGGGCCCATTACTCTGTATGGAGGGCTATGTGGGGCCCATCACTCTGTATGGAGGGCTATGTGGGGCCCATCACTCTGTATGGAGGGCTATGTGGGGCCCATCACTCTGTATGGAGGGCTATGTGGGGCCCATCACTCTGTATGGAGGGCTATGTGGGGCCCATTACGCTGTATGGAGGGCTATGTGGGGCCCATTACGCTGTATGGAGGGCTATGTGGGGCCCATTACGCTGTATGGAGGGCTATGTGGGGCCCATTACGCTGTATGGAGGGCTATGTGGGGCCCATTACTCTGTATGGAGGGCTATGTGGGGCCCATTACTCTGTATGGAGGGCTATGTGGGGCCCATTACTCTGTATGGAGGGCTATGTGGGGCCCATTACTCTGTATGGAGGGCTATGTGGGGCCCATTACTCTGTATGGAGGGCTATGTGGGGCCCATTACTCTGTATGGAGGGCTATGTGGGGCCCATTACTCTGTATGGAGGGCTATGTGGGGCCCATTACTCTGTATGGAGGGCTATGTGGGGCCCATTACTCTGTATGGAGGGCTATGTGGGGCCCATTACTCTGTATGGAGGGCTATGTGGGGCCCATTACTCTGTATGGAGGGCTATGTGGGGCCCATTACTCTGTATGGAGGGCTATGTGGGGCCCATTACTCTGTATGGAGGGCTATGTGGGGCCCATTATTCTGTATGGAGGGCTATGTGGGGCCCATTATTCTGTATGGAGGGCTATGTGGGGCCCATTATTCTATATGGAGGGCTATGTGGGGCCCATTATTCTGTATGGAGGGCTATGTGGGGCCCATTATTCTGTATGGAGGGCTATGTGGGGCCCATTATTCTGTACGGAGGGCTATGTGGGGCCCATTATTCTGTATGGAGGACTATATGGGACCCATTATTCTGTATGGAGGGCTATGTGGGGCCCATTATTCTGTATGGAGGGCTATGTGGGGCCCATTACTCTGTATGGAGGGCTATGTGGGGCCCATTACTCTGTATGGAGGGCTATGTGGGGCCCATTACTCTGTATGGAGGGCTATGTGGGGCCCATTACTCTGTATGGAGGGCTATGTGGGGCCCATTATACTGTATGGAGGACTATGTGGTGCCCATTATTCTGTATGGAGGACTATGTGGTGCCCATTATTCTGTATGGAGGGCTATGTGGGTTCCATTATATTGTACACTGGTTGGCCTGCGAGTTTATCCAAGTTTTTGATTTTGGCCCTTTGGTGTTTCAAGTTTGACATCCCTGGGGTAGAGCAAGAATGCAAAGACACAAATACATGGAGAGACTCCTACTGAACACATCAACTTTCACTAAGTATTATACTGTCTTATACTAAAGTTTTAAGAACAGCACTGCTTTGCTGCTAGGTCCTTGGGATAAGAGGTTTGGGATGGACAGATAAGATATAAGTAATGACAACCTTTGAAAGAGCAGTACTGGTAGTAGTACTGGGGCTGAGAGAGCAGGAGGAGCTCACTCCTAGACTGATAGGAACTTCTGATGGTTCATTAAAGGGAGCGCTGTTCTACTTAGAATAGACGAACATCTTAACAGATGGAGTATCTCTCTTTTTTGGAGCTAAACTCAAGAAAAGGAGGTGATGGGTACCCTTTGAGTAATCTCTGATGACCATTATTACAGCTCACACAGAGGTCTCAGGCATCTAGGGGTCCTGAATTTCCATAACTACCCACTGGGAAAGCTTTAATTTGTTACCAGGGTTTTGACACCTATACAGAGAGCAGCATGATGTAGTGACCAACACCTTGATTCCATCGATGTATCACTTACTGGGCAGCTTGATGTAGTTTTAATAAAATCATAGTTTTAAGAAGCAGGAGATTATCTCTAGAGGACTAGTAAACATGTCGTCCAACCCCGCCCCCACCACTGATTGGCAGCTTTCCGCCTATGCATAGTGTACACAGAAAGCTGCCTATCAGTGGTGTGGGGGCGGAGTTATACAGAGCTCAGCATTCAAAGAACAGCTAGATCTGCTGCAGAGAAAACAGTTTTAATCAAAACTGCAGCACCCAGTAAAGTAAGGGATTAATCATTGGAATCAGGATCTCTGCCCCGACACCATGCTGCTCTCAGACAGAGCTGCAAAAACCTAATGACAGATTCCCTTTAATTAAAACTGGACAAACTGTTAGATTTCAGAAACAAAAATTACACCTAGAACTAAAGAGATATACATATACTGTATTATATGGGTATACAATACTTGGGCTATAACAAAAGTTATAAAACCTGAACGTTCATCTTCCCAGCACAAACACATGCAGCGTGCATCTGCTCCGCAGACTGAGCAGCGGCTACAAAAGGCTCTGACAACCGGCAAGTATAAGTCACTGGAGCATAAATAATGAAAACTACTGAGAAGTCAAGTATAGTCGGGGCTGAAGTTTGTGTCATTAACAGCCAACCTGATGGGTAAAACCTTGTCACCTGCAGAACGGATACAACACACAAAAGCCTGAAAATTCACATTTTCCTCTATCATCATAGTAGAGAAGCTTCAGACAACTGTATTACAACGAGGCAAGTCATATAAAGTTGTAAACAACGAGAAGACTATTCCAGGTTACAAGAAAACACGAACTTCTATAAAACATGTATATGTTGCAGGTTTACTACCTGCCGTCACACCACAGACTTGAGTCGCTCCAAATCTTTCAGCCTGGATGCCAGATCTAATTACATGTAGAAAAGTGTACTCTAGATATACAACAGGAGCATAACAATATTACTGCAGGCAAAAGACGGATCAGGGCACTATTCAATAAAATATATTTTCTACAGATAAAACTCATACAAAATATCACATAGCTAAAGCAACTGTGGTATATTATGTAATCACTAGTCATAGCTAGGGCAGAATTCAGATTTATAATATTAAAAAAAAAAAAAACAATGGGAAAGAAAAACTCACCTGGTCACACAGGTCAAAATATACAGTACACAAGACAGAAAATTAATAACATTGTATTAAAAAAATATTAATGATTTCAACTTTATATCAAAGTACCCGTCATACAGCTTCACCTCCATATGACCTTATGTGGTACAAATGTCCTAAAATGGGATTGTCTCCCCAATCCCACTGCAGAGGAGAAGGAACCAGTTTATTGCCAGGGATTAGAGAAACCAGACACACGGCGGGTCAGATGGTCAGCGAGCCAACTTTCAATTATTAAGAAATTGCAGATATTCCTTTAAAGGGGTATTCCCATAATCCAGATTCTATACCAATATATAGTAGATGTAATAATATTAGCAAATACCTCCAATTAGAAAAGTACATTAGTTCTCCTGATTCGCTATGTCACTTACCCCATGTGCAGGGCATTGCAGTTGCTTAGGTATCCATGGCTACAACCACTTATATAGTGACAGTTAGTTGTTAGTGGTTCTAACAGCAATGCCTTGTACATGGGGTAAAGAACTAAGAAAAAAACTGGGGGCTCAACATTTTTTCTTCGTTCTTTGCTTCTAATCATCTGGGTCCACGGTCTGGATTCAGCGGGTGGAGCTGCAGCCAATGGAGAGCCTTTTTTTTTTTCATTCCCACAATTGTGCCTGGAGCTGCACAACTCATCCAGGTGAGCAATGTCACTCACTGTGATTTGTCTAACCCTGTTGACCTGCACAAGGAGCGCTTTCCTTTTTCTTCTAATTTCCTGTACATGGGGAAAGCAACATAGCAAATCAGGAGAACTATACTACATTTCTAATTGGAGGTATTTGCTAATATTATTACACCTACTATGGACCTACTAAGTCTAGAATGCTAGCAACGTAAAAAAAAAAAAAAAGGCCATCCTTTCTCATGTTTCAAGTGAAGTTCTACCCACAAAGTGAGCAAACGGTGGTATTGATATTCTTTTACTAAATGTTTACGTATATTCCGAAGTGTTCAGAATAAACTAACATCTTACCTTGGTTGAGCGGAGTTGACTCCAGAATCTGTACTCCATTCACGGAGCACTGGGCGCCATTCAGGGGTATTAAGGTCACTCTGCCATTAAGATTTTCAAAGATACAATGCTCACTTTCCAAATCGAGACCGTGCAGAACTGTAATTCACACGGACAGATTGTGTCAATACTTCTAGCATAAAATATCCAAAAAGTATCTCCTACAGCGATATGGACACCGTTGGCGCATTTTTGTTTTTCTTACATAAATACATTAATTTCTTGAAAAAATAATTTTTGCCAAACAGCAAGAGGGGTATAATGTTAGACAACCACTTAGTAAAATAGATCAAAGCAAGTATTGTGGTTAGAGGGTTAAAACGTAACCTTTAATTACATATACAGATAAGATAATACTAAAAGGTCTCACAGACCGAAAGTCACAACAATTCCTGCCAATACTGGCAACAATTTGCCACAAATTATCTATTCTCACTCCAAACAGGGAAAAAAAAAGGGCAAAGTACCTCAGTGCTGCCCACCTGCCCACCAGAGAGAAAAAATGGCAGAGAATTATAGAGCCATCCCTACCAAGGTCATCATGCATGAAACCTAACAGACAATCAATGGTTAACAATGAGGGTCCACTTTTTACAATAATAATGGAATGACCTCACCAGCCACGATGCCAGTTCATGCTCCCGCGGTGTTCTATGCGAGGTTGGTGGCTGATGATGTCTTGACGCCTCGGTTCAATTGAACTATCCCGAATAGGAGCATGAACTGACATCGTGGCTGGTGAGGTCATTCCATATAACCGTATATGCACGCCCTCCTCATCTCCCGCCTCGACTACTGCAACCTCCTGCTCTGTGGCCTCCTTTCTAACAATCTCACACCCCTCCAATCCATACTAAACTCTGCTGCCCGACTAATCCACCTGTCCCCCCCGCTACTCCCTGGCCTCTCCTCTCTGTCAATCTCTTAACTGGCCCCCCCATTACCCAGAAACTCCAGTTCAAAACCCTAACCAAGGCATATATACCTTACCTGCACGCAGCCTCCGATCTTCACAAGATCTCCTTCTCTACTCCCCTCTTATCTCCTCTTCCCACAATCGCATACAAGATTTCTGCATCCCCCTATACTGTAACTCTGTACCCCAACACATCAGACTCTCAACCTTCAAAAGGAACCTGAAGACCCACCTCTTCAAACAAACGTACAACATGCAGTAACCACCGCTTCACCATACCACTCCATGACCAGCTCTACCCTCACCTACTGTATTCTCACCCATCCCTTGTAGATTGTGAGCCCTCGCAAGGCTGGGTATCCGTATATGCATATATATATATATCCGTATATGTAATTAAAAATAATTTTTGCAATTGGGTTTTATTACAAAAAAAAATTGAACCGTTTGACTTTTATACAGAGTGAGTTAAAGCTGAGTGATTAACGTTCATGTGATTAACGATCACATGAAAACTGAGCTGAATTTCGTAGTTATCAATCAGCGGAGAGGAGCTCAGGAGAAGGAAGAGAAGAGCTACATTTCCATCAAATCAAGCTCATCGAAAGATTCTCAGTTAACTCAATTTTCAGTCCGCAGTAGACAATGCAACACAAAAGTTATAGTAAGGATACGGTCACACTATCAGTATTTGGTCAGTATTTCACATCAGTATTTGTAAGCCAAAACCAGGAGTGGGTGATAAATGCAGAAGTGAAAAATATACGCATGTAAGAAAAAGATTTAAAAAAAAAAAAAATACCTCTAAATATTTCCACATCCTTTAATGTCTGCACAAATCGTGCTCTAACCATACACATTTTAAAAACATTTAACTACACAGGAAAAAAATACCTCTCCCATTGCCTATAGGAGCTCAGTTTGTCTACAAATCTTTTCAGTATTCCCAAAGACAAACAGTAAAATAAACAGAATTCTATTTTGAGAGAGATATATATATATATACATACATACACACACACACACACACACACACAGTACAGACCAAAGATTTTTCTGTATTTTCATGACTATGAAAATTGTACATTCACACTGAAGGCATCAAAACTATGAATTAACACATGTGGAATTATATACTTAACAAAAAAGTGTGAGACAACTGAAAATATGTCTTATATTCTAGGTTCTTCAAAGTAGCCACCTTTTGCTTTGATGACTGCTTTGCACACTCTTGGCATTCTCTTGAGGGCTCACAATCTACAAGGGATGGGTGAGAATACAGTAGGTGAGGGTAGAGCTGGTCATGGAGTGGTATGGTGAAGTGGTGGTTACTGCAGGTTGTACGTTTGTTGGAAGAGGTGGGTCTTCAGGTTCCTTTTGAAGGTTGAGAGTCTGATGTGTTGGGGTACAGAGTTACAGTATAGGGGGATGCAGAAATCTTGTATGCGATTGTGGGAAGAGGAGATAAGAGGGGAGTAGAGAAGGAGATCTTGTGAAGATCGGAGGCTGCATGCAGGTAAGGTATACGCCATGGTTAGGGTTTTGAACTGGAGTCTCTGGGTAATGGGGGGGCCAGTTAAGAGATTGACAGAGAGGAGAGGCCAGGGAGTAGTGGGGGGGACAGGTGGGTTAGTCGGGCAGCAGAGTTTAGGATATATTGGAGGGGTGTGAGATTGTTAGAAAGGAGGCCACAGAGCAGGAGGTTGCAGTAGTCGAGGCGGGAGATGATGAGGGCGTGTACTAGGGTTTTTGCAGAGTTGAATAAGGAATGTACAGATTCGGGAGATATTTTTAAGTTGGAGTCGGTAGGAAGTCAATTTTATTAATTTTTTTTTTTTACTTCCCTTTTAAGAGAGACAATTGGAGAAAATAGTAGCAAAATTAACCGCTTTCGTTCATTTATTCATGGATATCATCTTGCCATATTACAGCACCGGTGACAGCCGGAGGCCGAATCATTATGAACTCTTTCTAAAAAAAACAAGTTCTCAGATCGGTCTACAACAGTTCAGGCGGTTAGTAGCTGCACTAAATATTAATGCTCTTTGTGCCAAATACTGTTAATTAAAAGTGGACAATTGAATATTTTATCACTTCAGGTACTTAAATCAGATTACCAATGTCCTGCTCCGATTCGGCATCCTCTCGTCCAACATATGTGCGTCCCTCCTAAAAGAAACAAAGTATTCATTTCTGATGGACAATTAACATTTACTGATGATTCTCGTAAGCTACAGCGTTTGTACAATGCTGCAACTTGAAAATCTTGTATCTTTCTATCCACAATTATGTAAATTGTTCACAATACAAACTGCAATCATTACATAGATCTCTAAGACCTGATGGATTTCTGCTTAGAAGCTGCCACTATGTTAAATATGGAATAAAAAAAACGATGGAGGCAAATACTGCAAAAAAAAAAAAAAAAAAAAACTTCCAGAAGGAGTCCAAAATAGTCCACCCGAAGATCCTCTTTGGAATTGGGAATTTCACGAGCTTCTATCATGCGAATCCTGAAATCTATTGGGTGGAAAGCTTATCGTCCACGTCTAATTCATGGTTTATTGGAGGATGATCCAGACAGGCGGCTGCAATTTAGTGAGATTATGCTTAACGAAATTGAAGAAAATCCAGTAATTTTAGACAACATTATGTGGAGTGATGAAGCTTCTTTCAAATTATCCGGCCATATTAACAGACATAATTGTATTTACTGGTATAATGAGAACATGCATTTAACATTAGAGCAACAACTAAATGAGCCTGGTGTCAATGTTTGGGGTGGTATTTCAAGTTTTGGTGTTTTAGGAGCAATATTTTTTGATGGAACAGTCACAGGAGATAAGTATCTCAAAATTCTAATGAATCAAGTTGTTCCCCAGTTACAGCAACAGCCTAATTCAAATGACCTTTATTTCCAACAAGATGGGGCCCCTCCACATTATTCAAGAGTAGTCCGCGAGTATCTTGATGAAACATTTCCTAATAAATGGATTGGCCGGCCCGTTCACCAGACTTGACCCCAATGGATTTTTTTCTTTTGGGGAGTACTCAAGGACAAAGTTTATAGTCGAAAACCAAAAAGTGTCAGTGATTTGAAAAAGAACATAAGAGATGCATTTCAAGAAATTAATACACAGAGACTTGTGCAAAAAAGTTTGTCGAAGCGTAAGAGGCGACTTCAAAAATTGTAATGGAAAACAGTTTGAGCACCTGCGTTGATAAAATTTAAGGGCTTTTGTATTATTGCTCATAATAAAATTTAATTGTCAATGTTATGCTTGTGTTAGTAAATATAATTTTATATATAAATCAAAATAAATGTTATAATTTTCTGTCCACCTACTTTTGGACCACCCTGTATATGTATGTATGTATGTATGTATGTATATAAAAAAAAACGCACGTCAACAGCTTTTTTCTAAAGAGTCTTTTGCTTAAAAAAAATTATGCGGGTACGCTGGCGTCTAAGGAAAAAATGCTGCATGCACATACCATCACTATAAAAATCTGTGGCAAAATGGCTCTATAATCCTTCTCAACTGATATTAAAATGAGCATTTTAGGAGTTCATCTAGAGCAGAAATCATATCATAAAATGCTTGTCTTAATAAAATGCAAAAAAAACTCTCAAAAAGGATTATGCAGACATGCCAAAGTGAATTTTTATACTGCGGACACCAACCTCATGGGGTCTAAAAGATATATGTAATAATATCAGGAATCTGCATAGAGAAATCTGGTGACAGATTGTTTAAAATTTTGGATATTTAAAAGGGGTTGTCCGGTCTAAATTGATAAATCTGCAGTCACTCTGTGTGGCTTCTGAGGCTGGATTGGCGCGTAAGTATGAGTTATACATACTCCTGGTCAGAGCCAGTCTAGTGGACGCGGCCTCGCTCCATACACCTGTGTGGAGCGAGGTTACGCGTGTAATACTTTTATATTTATTCTCTTCATAAATCAAAAGTAGAAAGTAGCACTCACCGCTGATGAATCCTATATTAGTCATCACACATTGTCAAAAAATTAAGTACAGAACCATGAAGAATGACAAGAGCTGTTTTGCAGCCATTCGGATGAAGCATTACACACAGCTGTTGCCACATGTCTCTTTTCCATCTTATGACCATGCATGATGAATAAACATTGAATTTGTCAGTGGTGAGTGCAGTTTTCTATTTTCTGGATCATATAAGTGTATAACAATAATAGACTGTCATCACAGTGGCCTCCACCTCAGACCCCAATTGTAATCTTATCTTCATTATTTTGTGTCTCATTGGCCTCCCCTTGCTTTCATTGTTCCTTGTTTTCATTATTAACTTTTACATTTTATTTTTGTTGTATATCTCAATAAAATATTTATTGTTTATATATACTGTACATTTGTCTGATTTTTTTATTCAATTAGATAAACACTTAAAGATAAAAACACACAGAAAAAGCCTAATATATCATATATTGGAAATAGATTTTGGATTACAGGCTTCTTCCCTTTTTTTCTGCTTTCTACTTTTTTTTCTTTCCCAACATCATTTTTATTTGAGTTTTCATGACACAAATACACAACATCCATCAAATCTGGTACAAGGAGAGGTAAGGGTGCCTGCACACAGACTGGGCCTATAACACCTCTATTCACATATTTAATTGGTATAACGGATATATCTTTATTCACAGATCAAAATCAAAGCTAGAATTCTTCAAAATTTAACTACCGTATTTTTCAGCCTATAAGACGCAGCGGACCATAAGACGCACCTAGGTTTTAAAGGAGGAAAATAAGAAGAAAAAAATGTGGTCATGATGCACTGTTATTGGGGAGGGTGTCTGCTGCTGACACTGGTATTGGGGTAATGTCCCCCAAATCTTTTAATATCATCCATCCTGGTATGTATGGCCCCTCCTTCCTGGTATAAGTGTCCCCCATCCCATCCTGGTATGCATGGCACCCCTTTATCCCCCATCTTGGTATGCATGGCAACCCTTTATCCCCATCCTGGTATGCATTCATGACACCCCTTGATTCGCCATCCTGGTATGCATGACACCCCCTGAGCCCCCATCCTGGTATGCATGACACCCCTTGAGCCCCTATCCTGATATGCATGGCACCCCTTGAGACCCCATCCTTGTATGTATGGCACCCTCTGAGCACCCATCCTGGTAGGTATGGCACCCTCTGAGCCCCCATCCTGGTATGTATGCCACCCTCTGAGCCCCCATCCTGGTATGTATGGCACCCTCTGAGCCCCCATCCTGGTATGTATGGCACCTTCTGAGCCCCCATTCTGGTATGCATGGCACCCTTTGAGCCCCCATCCTGGTATGCATGGCACCCTCTGAGCCTCCATCACGCTGCCTACAACAAAAAAAATAAACACTCATACTCACCTCCTCACTCCTCCAGCGCTGTCCCGCTCTGCTGCCGACACTCTCACTGTGTGAGCCGCGCATGGCATCCCTGCCATGCGTGCTCACACAGTGTGAGACGCTGTGCTGGAATAGTCACTGCTCCCCACGCCGGGACCATTCAGTCTCTTCAATAGCGCGCACACTGTACCGCAGGGCGGCTCCTGCTGCCGCTCTGTGGTCTGTGTGCCCGCTATTAAAGACCATGAATATTCACTACAACCCATGGGAGTGGGTTGTAGGGAATATTCATGAGCTTTAATAGCGGGCACACAGACCGCAGAGCACAGCAGGAGCCGCGCTGCGGATCCAGTGTGCCGGCTATTAAGAAACATGAATATTCATTGCTCTCCACGCCCATGGGCGTGGGGAGCAGGGAATATTCATTTTCTTTAGCAGCGGGCACAGCGCAGGATGCGGCAGGCGGCTGCTGCCTCCTGTGCCCCGCTGATCCCCCGCTGCCGCTCCCCCACACCCACCACCATGCGGCCATACAATAATATAGTATTTGGACTAGAAGACGCACCCCCCACATTCCTCTAAAATTTGAGGAAAAAAGTGCGTCTTATACTCCGAAAAATACGGTAATAATTGGAGTACATAAGGAAAAAAAACAACAAAATGAATTAGTTGACAGTATGTCTTATATCTCATTGAAGCCATCATGGATAATTAATGCATTTATATCTATGCCAGAAGTCCCGGCCCATTGATTGTTCCCCTCACCATTCTCATCTCCATTTTAAGTTAAACGAAGTGGACCCAAGTTATTTTTCAGATCTTCTGGTATATATCATGCTGTAGATGTAAAGGTTTCTACCATTTTCCTTTTGTCCTCTATTGAACAGCAATTTATAATTAACGGTTTCCATTTTAGAAGATATTTGCCCGCTTGCTTCTCTTTATTACATAGGGCGTCTTGTTGTTCTACCTCCATATAATGCTTGATTTGTGCTATTCGTTCCGTAATGGGGGGATATTGGGGTCTAGCCAATGTTTTAGGAGCTGTTTTTTCGCCAATATAAGCAGGATATGTAGTAACTTGGGGGGACTCCCTATTAAATTTGTTACTGTTGCTTATGTTAGTCCAAAAATGTAACAAGGCTAGACAAGGAGAAAGAACATATCCTGGTCCCCATGACGGAGAGTTTGATCTGCTCATATTGGAAATAGTGCTGTGGGGGTAGTTCATATTTCCCAAAGTTTCTGCACGTTAGCCATCTCTTCTGTTCAATTGGGTGAAGAAGGTGAGATACGTTCACAACACCTGCTTGCTGCCATTTTATAAAGAATTTATTCTCACTACCTTGGGGGAATTCTGTGTTGTGCCATAAGGGCAGGTGTTTTGAGATTCTAAATGAAAGGCCATATTTTTCCTGACCGCTTTCTACTTTTATCTGTTTGAAGAGAATCTGTGTCTGACAACAATCTCGGACAGCGGGTGACATACCATTGAAAAGTGAGTTAACCGTGTCAGTGTTTCTTTATTAAACTACATATATATTAGCAAATGCCACAAAATTACATACTGAACACATTTACTAAAAGTAAGATAAAAGTGGCCATCCCCTTTAAGAGGTGAGCATTACATTAATGCTTCAATCTGAAAAGATTTCAAATTCAGTTTTTTTCAAATCAGCTAAAATTTGTAGAGTGGTGCTACGTAAGAGTCGGGGGGAAACAAAGGGGAAGCTAATAAATGGAGAATATTTTAAATGGAATCTATCAGCAGTTTTTTGCTATCTCATTTGAGAGCAGCATGATGTAGGCAACTCTAGTTGTTGCTAAAGTGAGTTGGGACCATCACTAAGCTCCATTTCTTTATGGTTTTTATCTCAGAGACTTCAGTTTTCTTAAAGGGAATCTGTCAGCAAGGTTTTGCTATCTCATCTGAGAGCAGCGTAATGTAGGCAAACAGAAGCTGAATCCAACGATGTATCACTTAGATTACTGGGTGCAGCCGTTCTGACACAATCGGAGCTTTTAGATTTAGAATGAAGCAGAGCTGAGAAAGCTAACCCCGCCCACACCAGGCTCTCTGTGTAGAAAGTCCATAGACCATGAGCTGCTTTTCACAGGAGGGGGCATTGCCAGACTAACGTAGTCCAGCAATGTTAATCTCTTAGTGATAAATCATTCACATTTAGTAAACAGCACACACTTTGACAAGTGACATCCCTTAATTCTGTGTTTCAGCCTCTATCTCCTGCAGTCTTCAGATTATATAGCAAAAACCTGCTGACAAATTCCCTTTAAATGTAAAATATTAAGGAATAACATTTCTTTAACGTAGAGCTGCAGAGTTCCTTTAAACATCTTGGAGAAATGAGAAAGTCATTTAATACATAGCAGATCAAGTTTAAAAGAAATCTGTCAGTAAAAATAAACCAGTGATATTGAAATAGACAACCTTAAGCTATGTACAGTACTGCTGGAAAGTGAGCTTCATTCGGCATACATTTGCAAAATAAGTTTTTTTTTTCCCTGGATTCCCCTGCAGCAATACATTGCTATAGCCGAGCGGCTGCATCTTCCAGATTCTCCCTTCACTAACAAAGAGCTGGGAGAGTTCTGATCATTAAGATCGCACCTCAAGCTAAAATACGCCGGCACGTAAGAAGCCTCAGATAAGGAGGCACATTGTTATGTATAATGCTGGGAAAAAAATCTCATCTATATTAATACATTCAATTTTCTTACTTCTTATTCATTACACATTTCAAGTATTAGGACAAAATTTATATTTTAATAGCAAAATATATCAAAGAACTGCATGGAAGCGCAAATAAATTTGCTATTCTTAATTTATAGAGCTCTACTGATTTATTGATCCGGATCTCTGCTTGCTGAGAAATATTCTATTTATACGCAACCATTTCAGCCGCTCTTCCTTATCAAGGCAGGGAATTAGAAACTTTCTTGGCTATGTTTTGTAGATGTGGGCAATGCTAGAAAATGCTTGACTGTTGGGAGTTTCCAGACGTTTGCACTCTGTGAATTATTCATTTTACTTTCTGCCCTAAATATAAGAGAATAGGTAAAAATCACTTAAACGCAGATTTAACGACCTGAATGCCCAAAGCCCAAGAATGTCTTCAAATGTTATAGAAAGTGATCTCTTCAGAAAATGGGCAGATTGTAATATTTCTCTAAGGGCTGATTCACACATGAAAAAGAATTGCTTGCACCTTTGTAGCCATCAGATTTTATACGGAGGTGCATAAAAAAATAATTTGTGAATGATTATATAAAAAAAATATTGGGACATGGGGCAATGGACTCTGTATGTGTTGGCATTCTCCCCAGAAATACTGCGTCTAATGGGGAATATGGAGTCCATATGAACTCTTATGCATGCTTTGTGAAAGTGCGCAAGAGAGTCCTTGGTAAAGTGAAATCGTAAATTCATATGAATTAGACACAAGCAGGCTGGCATGCTTTGCCTATGCGTCACAGAGGCCCCCAAAAAATTAAAGGGTAGCTGTCATTTCAGGTATCTTTTCAAAATAAGCCGCCGTATGAGGAATAACACTTTCTGGCTATTTATGACATAACTTGTTTCCTACACTTTCAACAGTTTTCCAGGCGATCAACTGTCATGGTCACTCATACACTCTAAATAGAGAAAGGGATTCTGGCTCTTCATTCTCTGTAGGACACAGAAAGTAGCAGTAAAACGGATATTATTATATGGCAGTACTGAGCTGTGTGGCAGCGAATTCAGTAGCTGAAGTCATATTCTCAGGTTCTGAAATTGGTATAGTGAGACAGCATGAAAATAAGCAAGATAGCAATAAACTTACTTTTTTTATCTGCTGTCATTTTCTTGCTGTAAGAGCCTGACCAAGTATGTAAGGTATGTACATTCCAGGAGATGAGTTAACTCCTGAGATACTAGTTCCCTCTCTCCAATTCATTGAATTATTATAGCAGTGTTCCTCAACTCCAGTCCTCAAAAGCCACCAACTGATCATGTCTTCAGGATTTCCTTAGTAATGCACAGGAGATGGAATTATCAAATGGGCAATGTTAAAAGAATTCTGAACACATGATCTGTGTGTGGCTCTGGAGGACAGGAGTTGGGGAACACTGCTATAGAGTTAGCAGCCCCTCACCTGTTATCTGTCCTGCAAAATCACAATCCCTAAGACTCCACCATAGAAACTTTCCAGAGCAGTCATTCTAATCACTGCTCTCACTTTCCCAAGCCATGGGCTTATTCAAAGGCCCAGTTATCTCTATATGTAAAGATAGTATGGACAAAGTTTAGAATAAGCAATAACAGTCTGTTCTTGTGTCACAGTTACTTAGCAAAAACTCAGCAGTAGGATAAAGCTACTAAACCAGAACTGTCACTCAGAACGAAGTGTCACCCTACTCTTCCACTCCTCTCCAGAAACAAGGAATAGTGAAGCTGTTTAGCAGTGTGCTGCTGAAAGCAAAAGTTTAGAATAACTTATTAAGAGAAATTAATTTGTTTCAAAGAGCAGAATAACCTGCCTGTGTTAGCCTAGACTCTCACTGTGCTGTGTGCTTTTGGCTTCCTCTCCCTCTAGCAATAGACTTTAATAAGAGATATAGCCTGAAACCTCAGTGAAGTGGAGGTCCATCTTGCTTTGACCAAGACTGATTATGAACTGTCTTTTCAATGTGGATGTTAAGTTCAGGAGGCAGTGGGGATAAGAAGAAGTGTCTCATAAGTGGAGGGAAAAAAACACAATTCCTTGATCAGATTTATTACAAAGTTTCTTATATTTGCTTGAATTTTGTAAGATTTATTGAAATTAGTGACCATTTAAGTAATTTTACTCTATTAACTCCAAAAGCTGCCTCTTTTTCAGACTTCGTTACAGGTGCTTCTCACCAAATTAGAATATCATCAAAAAGTTAATTTATTTCAGTTCTTCAATACAAAAATGAAACTCATAATATATAGTCATTACTAACAGAGTGATCTATTTCAAGTGTTTATTTCTATTAATGTTGATAAGTCATTATCTCAGTAAATTAGAATACTTTAGAACAACAGCTTGAAAAATGTTTTTAAAATCCAAAATATTGGCCTACTGAAATGTACGGTATGTTCAGTAAATGCACTCAATACTTGGTCGGGGCTCCTTTTGCATCAATTACTGCATCAATGCGGCGTGGCATGGAGGCGATCAGCCTGTGGCACTGCTGAGGTGTTATGGAAGCCCAGGTTGCTTTGATAGCAGCCTTCAGCTCATCTGCATTGTTGGGTCTGGTGTCTCATCTTCCTCTTGACAATATCCCATAGATTCTCTATGGGGTTAAGGTCAGGCGAGTTCGCTGGCCAATCAAGCACAGTGATACTGTTGTTTTTAAACCAGGTATAGGTACTTTTGGCAGTGTGGACAGGTGCCAAGTCCTGCTGGAGAATGACATTTCCATCTCCAAAAAGCTTGTCGGCAGAGGGAAGCATGAAATGCTCTAAAATTTCCTGGTAGACGGCTGCGCTGACTTTGGTCTTGATGAAACACAGTGGACCTACACCAGCAGATGACATGGCTCCCCAAACCACCACAGATTGTGCAAGCTTCACACTAGAACACAAGCAGCTTGGATTGTGGCCTCTCCGCTCTTCCTCCAGACTCTAGGACCTTGGTTTCCAAATGAAATGCAAAATTTACTTTCATCTGAATACAACACCTTGGACCACTGAGCAACAGTCCAGGTCTTTTTCTCCTTGGCCCAGGTAAGACGCTTTTGGCGCTGTCTATTGGTCATGAGATGCTTGACACAAGGGAATGCAATACGTGTAGCCCATTTCCTAGATATGTCTGTGTGGTGGCTCTTGAAGCAATGACTCCAGCAGCAGTCCACTCCTTGTGAATCTCCCCCAAATTTTTGAATGGCCTTTTCTTAATCCTTTCAAGGCTGCGGTTATCCCGGTTGCTTGTGCACCTTTTCCTACCACACTTTTTCCTTCCACTCAACTTTCCGTTAATATGCTTGGATACAGCACTCTGAACAGCCAGCTTCTTTAGGAATGACCTTTTGTGGCTTACCCTCCTTGTGGAGTGTCAATGAATGCCTTCTGGACATCTGTCAAGTCAGCAGTCTTCTTCCTGATTGTGGAGCCTACTGAAAGCCTAAGGAACCTTTTTAAACGCATCGTCAATCTTTGCAGGTGTTTTTTGTTAATTATTCTAATTTACTGAGATAATGACTATTGTGTTTTCATTGACTGTAAGCCATAATCATCAACATTAACAGAAATAAACACTTGAAATAAATCACTGTTTATAATGACTATATAATATAGGAGTTTTACTTTTTGTATTGATATTCTAATCTAGTGAGAAGCACATGTATGTAGCAGGCCTTTAATTTGGTTTGGGTCTCCTACATGAATGTGAATCTGTATGCATACCCCTCCCAACACACTTTTTAATATGAAGCTGTAAAGTAAATGTTATTCCCCTCTTATTAGATATTCCTACAGGGGATTTATTTCACTAAACTCTAATATAAATACTTGACAACTCTCTTAGAACATGCAGGAGTCCCACGAAAAAAGGGAAAAAGGCCCGGAAGGGTTAGCCTTTTGAAATTTCCGGCTAAGTAGTAGCCTACAAATGGTCTGAATCAGATTCTTCAGCTAATAACATGTTAAAAGTAGTAAAAAACATGACAAAAACAGGTTTCATCTGTGAGGAACCATTTGCATCTGTGGAGTCAAAATGAAGAAAAATTCCATTTGTTGACATTTATTGTGCATGGCATTTAGATTAAAGTGAGATCAGCTGGTGTGCAATTCAAAAAGATTAAAAAGACGACAGCTTAGCAAGAAAGAGCGCAGCAATTCTTACCTTCAAGTGATACAATATAATACCGGTGCTCAGAAGATCATCATCAATGCCAATGAGATGAGGCAGCTCGGAATCCAAAACGACTCCAATCCCTTCTTTGCGAAGAGCGAGAGTTTGCTCCTGTGTTAAAATGAAAACATCAGGTTAATCTCACGGGAGAGGACAGCGGGGCATTGGGTGACCCAAAAGGGAAAATTACATTAGGACCAAAGTAACAGGTAATACCTTTTATTCAATTTTAAAATAATATTTGTTTACTTGAAAACCGGAGCCGAGGTTTTCAGAGTTTGCTAATGGATGATGTTTATCCCATAATAATAAAAGACGGTGCCTGCACATAATGTAGATGTAGCCTTGCCATCTGACGAGGGCAGTGAAACTAATAAAACATCAACACAGAAAGAGCTGTTCTCTATTGTCAGCTTGACAGACATATCTGGTCTTCTCCTGTGGCTCTTTACAAAATTGAATTATGGAGAAAAACGAACACAGGTCAGTCAGTTTTAAATCAAACAGATGGAAAGTTTAACACTAATGTGTCTACTGTACGGCTATTTGCATCTTTAATGGCATCAATATCTGTGGAAAGCGACAATTGTCACACGTCTTCATTTAAGGGTCACATGTCAATTTTTAGATTTCAAAGCATGCAGCCTTAAAAGGATGCCTGTACTTTTAAGTAATTTTTCAGAATAATCTATTCTGTGTACATAACACTATTTCTGGCCATTATACGACTTGCATCCTGCATGTTCACCACTTTCCCCCTCTGCAGACTTTTTCTTTTAATTTGTAATTGACACTAAATTGATAGTTTCCTCCTATCTGCTGGGATTTCTCACAAACGCATCACAGGATACATAGATGTTCCTGCTCTTCATTCCCTTTTAAGCACAGAAAGAAGGAGGCGCAGCATGGATAAACTTATGTAGCAGTACTGAGTTGTGTGGATGTGAATCAAGCTCCAGGGGGAGGTTTAACACTTGCTTAAATGCTCAGCACGAGCTTTGTGTGTCACACTCTGCCCGTTTTCGCACTGTGCTACTCACTCCCTTTACTGTGATGGCAGTCCGTCGCTTGTTGAGCTAGAATGAGTTGATCTATTTTTACCCCCATAGTGGACCATGAGTTCAGGAGGCAGCGGAAGAAGTAGCTCATAAGTAGATAAAGAAGCAGATTTCTCTGCCTCTACATTACAAAGTTTCTTAAATACGCATGTCCTATTGATTTATGCAAACTTTAATGAAAGTACAGTTCACATTTGGGGGATTTCCAGTGGGTAATTTTTTTCAACCAATGTTTCAGAATGAAAAAAAAAAACAAAACAGAAAACCAGCAATACTCAACACACCGATTCCCCATAGCTCCAGTTCTAATACTGCAGGGCTGGCAGAGCCACTGACGCTGTGGTCCTGAAACAGAAGTGTCACGTGTCCACAGGATATATCAAGTGAGTTCCTACATTACAAAACTAAACAAGAAAGTAACCGGGTGCCTCTAGTAGTCATCTACAACCCAAATCTGGAGGTGCTAAGGGGAGCTGCACAGAAACTACAATCCTTACTGCAAAAAGATGCCCGATTACAATCCAATATTTTCAGACCCCCCCACTTCTGTGTTTCAGGCAACCCCAAAATTTAAGAAGCATCATTGTCAGAAGCTCCCTGTCATCGCCACCAGCGACAGGAACCTTTCCTTGCAACCAGAAAAAATGTAAAACCTGTCCGTTTATAATGACCACAGACAAGATAAAGATCCCCAATTCACATCAGGACTATAAGATCCCAGGTATGTTCAGCTGTATCACATCTAACGTAGTGTACTTAATTATATGTACCAAATGTCCATAAGGGGGTCTGTATGTAGGGGAGACAGAGCAAAAACTTAGGACAAGGATGGATCATCGCCACACAATAAAAGAAGAAAAAATAGATCTACAGTGGGTACAGAAAGTATTCAGACCCCTTTAAATTTTTTACTCTTTGTTTCATTGCAGCCATTTGGTAAATTCTAAAAAGTTCAAATTTTTTTCTCTCATTAAAGTACATTCTGCACCCCATCTTGACTGAAAAAAACAGAAATATAGAATTTTTTGCAAATTAATAAAAAAGTAGAAAACTGAAATATCACATGGTCATAAGTATTCAGACCCTCTGCTCAGTATTGAGTAGAAGTACCCTTTTGAGCTAGTACAGCCATGAGTCTTCTTGGGAATGATGCAACAAGTTTTTCACACCTGGATTTGGGGATCCTCTGCCATTCTTCCTTGCAGATCCTCTCCAGTTCAGTCAGGTTGGATGGTAAACATCGGTGGACAGCCATTTTCCGGTCTCTCCAGAGATGCTCAATTGGGTTTAGGTCAGGGCTCTGGCTGGGCCAGTCAAGAATGGTCACAGAGTTGTTCTGAAGCCACTCCTTTGTTATTTTAGCTGTGTGCTTAGGGTCATTGTCTTGTTGGAAGGTGAACCTCAGGCCAATTCTGAGGTCCAGAGCACTCTGGAAGAGGTTTTCATCCAGGATATCTCTGTACTTGGCTGCATTCATGTTTCCTTCAATTGCAACCAGTTATCCTGTCCCTGCAGCTGAAAAACACCCCCATAGCATGATGCTGCCACCACCATGTTTAACTGTTGGGATTGGGCAGGTGATGAGCAGTGCCTGGTTTTCACTACACATACACCGCTTAGAATTATTACCAAACAGTTCTATCTTTGTCTCAGACCAGAGAATCTTATTTCTCATAGTCTGGGAGTCCTTTATGAATTTTTGAGCAAACTATGCGGGGCTTTCATACGTCCTGCACTGAGGAGAGGCTTCCGTTGGGCCACTCTGCCATAAAGGCCCGACTGGTGGAGGGCTGCAGTGATAGTTGACTTTGTGGAACTTTCTCTAATCTCCCTACTGCATCTCTGGAGCTCAGCCACAGTGATCTTGGGGTTCTTCTTTACCTCTCTCACCAAGGCTCTTCTCCCACGATTGCTCAGTTTGGCTGGACGGCCAGGTCTAGGAAGACTTCTGGTGGTCCCAAACTTCTTCCATTTAAGGATTATGGAGACCACTGTGCTCGTAGGAACCTTGAATAATGCAGAAATCCTTTTGTAACCTTGGCCAGATCTGTGCCTTGCCACAATTCTGTCTCTGAGCTCCTTGGGCAATTCCTTTGAGCTCATGATTCTCATTTGGTCTGACATGCACTGTGAGCTGTGAGGTCTTATATAGACAGGTGTGTGCCTTTCCAAATCAAGTCCCATCAGTTTAATTAAACACAGCTGGACTCCAATGAAGGAGTATAACCATCTCACGGAGGATCACAAGGAAATGGACAGCATGTGACTTAAATATGAGTGTCTGAGCAAAGGGTCTGAATACTTATGACCATCTGATATTTCAGTTTTTTTCTATGAACCAATCCAATATTTACAGCCCGAACGGTTTATCTTTCTCACACAGTAATAGCTCAGCTTAACGTTACCGGTCTCATCTATTGCATTATTTCTGTGTCCTAATGTGAATAAATATGTGAGACTTCAGATTTTGTGTTATATTAGCCTGATGAAGTGGCCTGAGTAGGCTCGAAAGCTTGCAGCCTGTTAGCATCTTTTCAGTTAGCCATTAAAAGGTATCAACCACTGAGGTCTAAATATTTTTCTTAAGGAAATAAAATATTAATCCAAAACTATACAAAGTAGGAAAGCTTTTTATAGTCATTTGGAGGTTTATTACAACATTATTGTTGCATAATATATAGTAATTATATTGTTGCAGTTTCATTTATTTTTTTGTTACACACTACCAAGGATTTAAGCTGACAAGTAATATCCGCACTACCTAGATTGTTTCTGTGTAATGTAACTTTGCCAAATAAGAATTTAGAACATCCAGCCGGGAGAAGGAAAGGATATTGGGAATAGAGAAACCCCTGAAAGCGGTCTATTAATCACTGTTTGGCCTGTCACACTGAGCTTCTCAGTGGCCCCTCTGGATCGATTATTTCCACTGTATCTGTGCTCTACGAAGCAATGAAATTTGTCATTTTGTTCCTGAAGAAACTCATATATCCAAACAATGCAATGTTCACTTGTAAAGTATCCCACTGCAGATTATGATGATGCAGAGCGTACAGAAATGTTTTTTTTCCTGTGAATATTTCTGAGCGCTATAACAAAAAAAAACGCAAAAAAAACACAGGAGGCTCCTTTCTGTTGATGTGGCGGCAGGAGGATGTTGAATAGTTAACACCTCCATGATTCACCCCGCCAAGCACAGGAGATATTGCATTATCCACATGATTGGGCATGATAGATTTTTCAGGGAAGCATGGTCACATCAGGTTTTAAAAGCTTTCTCAATGTCTTCAGAAGAAAAGAAAGTAAAACTAATCACAGTTTTCGTCCTGCAGAAAAGATCAATATACCATGCACCAATCAGGAGCTGTAATATTTATATATTTTTTCTTTATAAATTCGCTATGATTGAATTTCATTTTTTTATTTGGACAGGATTTACATGTCTGCATATTAACCCCTTAGTGACAGGACATAATTTTGGCCCTAGCCCCATTTTTCAAATCTAACGTATTACTTTATGTTGCAATAACTGCAATGCTTTTACATATCCAATTGAGTGAGAATATTTTTTATTATGGTTATTTTTTAGATCACTGTTTTACTTTATTTTTTTATGAAAAAAAATATTGGAAATTTGATGAAAATTTTAAAACAAATTAGCAAAGTTCAAAACTTTACATTTTTATATCTTAACCAAGATGCAACACTAAAAAGTTCATAAAATTTCCTTAATTTCTGCTTCACTTCAGCATTAGTTTTCAAACTCCTCTTTGCTTTGTAAGGGTGTTTAGAAGGGTTACAATTTAAGCGGTAAATTGATCAATCAAAATTTTTTTCTTCTTTTCTTTAGGGACCTATCAAGTTTTGCAGTGACTTTGAGATGCCAATATACTGGAAAACATCCAAAAGTTATTCAATTCTACCCCAGCTGTCAGGAATGTTGATGATTCAGCACTAATGATGGACTCCACAACCATAGGGCTGTGTGGTCCTGTGGTGGAAGAGGAGATGGGAGACGGAACTTCGCTTTATGATTTTCCACTTCAGAGGCATAAAGAGGTGCATCTCATTAAATTAGAATATCATCAAAAAGTTAATTTATTTCAGGTCTTCAATACAAAAAGTGAAACTTCTGTATAATATAGAGTCATTACAAACAGAGTGATCTATTTCAAGTGTTTATTTCTGTTAATGTTGATTATGGCTTACAACCAATGAAAACACAAAAGTCATTATCTCAGTAAATTTGAATAAAAAAAACAAAAAAAAAAAAACACATGCAAAGGCTTCCTAAGCGTTTAAAAACGGTCCCTCAGTCTGGTTCAGTAGGCTCCACAATCATGGGGAAGACTGTTGACTTGACAGATGTCCTGAAGGCAGTCATTCACACACTAAGTAAATGCAAAGTAAATCTTGCATTTCATTTGGAAATCAAGGTCCCAGAGTCTGGAGGAAGAGTGGAGAGGCCACAATCCAAGCTGCTTGAGGTCTAGTGTGAAGTTTCCACAATCGGTGATGGTTTGGGGAGCCATGTCATCTGCTGATGTAGGTCCACTGTGTATTATCAAGACCCAAGTCAGCGCAGCCGTCTACCATGAAATTTTAGAGCACTTAATGCTTCCCTCTGCCGACAAGCTTTTTGGAGAAGGAAATTTCATTCTCCAGCAGGACTTGGCACCTGTCCACACTGCCAAAAGTACCAATACCTGGTTTAAAAACAACAGTATTACTGTGCTTGATTGGTCAGCAAACTCATCTGACCTTAACCCCGTACAGAATCTATATGGTATTGTCAAGAGGAAGATGAGAGACACCAGACCCAACAATGCAGGCGAGCTGAAGGCTGCTATCAAAGCAACCTGGGCTTCCATAACACCTCAGCAGTGCCACAGGCTGATCGCCTCCATGCCACGCTGCATTGATGCAGTAATTGATGCAAAAGGAGCCCCGACCAAGTATTGAGTGCATTTACTGAACATACATTTCAGTATGCCAACATTTCGGATTTTAAAATCATTGTTCAAGCTGGTGTTATAAAGTATTCTAATTTACTGAGATAATGACTTTTGTGCTTTCATTGGCTGCAAGCCATAATCATCAGCATTAACATAAACACTTGAAATAGATCACTCACAAACTTGCACACCCTTGCAGAAACCTCAAACACCTTGACCTACACTCACTCTCTGAATCCCTCCTCACTCTTACAGACAAATTCCTTACACAATGCAGATGTTACTGCTGCTTTATATAACACCACAACAGCTGCAGCTCTCGATATGGTCGCCCCTCTCACACATACCAAAGCTCGCACATTCAACAGGCAACCCTGGCACACCAACCTGACTAAAGAACTGCCATGGGCCTCCAGGGTTGCCGAGCGGAGATGGAAAAGGTCCCACTCCAATGAGCACTTCATCACATTCAAACAATCCCTCACTATTTTCAAGTCCACACTCACAGCAGCAAAACAAACCTAGTTCTCATCTCTCATATCCACCCTGTCTCACAACCCCAAACAGCTATTTAACACTGTCATTTCTCTCATCTCAGCTGAAGAGTTTGCCTTATTCTTCAAGCAGAAGATTGACAACATCAGACAAAGCTTTTGCCTAAAGTCCCCACAGCCCTTCCTCATATCTACTCATCCTTCCTCCTCCAAACCCAAATTCTCCACTACAGAAGATCAAGTTTCCTCTTTATTCTCCAAATCATACCTCACCACCTGTGAACTTGACCCAATCCCGTCCCACCTCATCCCTAACCTTACCACAGTCTTCATCCAATCCTTACCCAACTCTTCAATCTGTCAATAACAACCAGTGTTTTCCCCCTCATGTTTCAAACAAGACCTCAATCACACTCATCCTCAAAAAGCCCTCCATTGACCCATCCTCTCCGACTAGCTATCGCCCCATATCACTTCTCCCCTATGTCTCAAAACTACTGGAACATGTCCACCTTGAACTGTCCTCCCACCTCTCATGTTCCCTCTTCGACCGCTTACAATCTGGCTTCCGACTGCATCACTCCACTGAAATAGCCCTTACTAAAGTCACCAACGACCTACTAACAATCAAATCCAAGCAACACTACGCTGTCCTTCTCCTCCTGGACCTGTCATCTGCCTTCGACACAGTGGACCATTCCCTCTTACTACAGACTCTCTCATATCTTGACATCTCAGGCTTGGCCCTATCTTGGATCTCTTCATACCTAACAGATCGGACATTCAGTGTCTCCCACTCACACACCACCTTCTCATCTCACCCACTATCTGTCTGTGTCGCCCCAAGGCTCAGTTCTAGGGCTCCTGCTCTTCTACATCTACACCTTTGGCCTGGGACAGCTCAGAGTCTCACGGCTTTCAGTATCACCTCTATGCTGATGACACACAGATCTACTTCTCTGGACCCGATATAAACTCCTTACTAACCAGAATTCCACAATGTCGGCCTGCTATTTCATCCTTCTTTTCTGATAGATTTCTAAAACTTAACATGGATAAAACTGAATTCATCATCTTTCCCCCACCTCACTCAACCCCACCTGACCTATCCATCAAAGTTAATGGCAGCCCACTCTCCCCAGTCCCACGTGCTCACTGCCTCGGGGTAACCCTGGACTCTAAACTCTCCTTCAAACCACATATCCAAGCCATTTCCACTTCTTGCTGACTCCAACTTAAAAATATCTCCCGCATCTGCACATTCCTCAGCAAATTCTCTGCAAAAGCACTAGTGCATGCCCTCATCATCTCCTGCCTTGACTACTGCAAACTCCTGCTCTGTTGCCTCCCTTCTAACACTCTTGCGCCCCTCCAATCCTAAACTCTGCTGCCTGACTAATCCACCTGTCCCCCCGCTATTCCCCGGCCTCTCCCCTCTGTCAATCGCTTCACTGGCTCCCCATTGCCCAGAGACTCCAGTTCAAAACCCTAACCATGGCATACAAAGTCATCCACAACCTGTCTCCCCCCATACATCTGTGACCTAGTCTCCCAGTACTTACCTACACGCAACCTATGATCCTCACAACATCTCCTTCTCTACTCCCCTCTAATTGTTATGTTCTGCTACCAGAGCTAAGGAAAGAGAGGAGATCTGTCCCTACGATAGAACTCAGCTGAATCCCTACGATGTAACAGGGAACCTGATCCTGCGATCAGACCTGCTAAAGTCCTAAGCTAGTCTGTACGGAGACCTATAGATGTGGGGAAGGAATCCCTACAAGTACTAAGGACTGGGAGGAAAATGGGACACCTCCTAACAGAAATAGTAGCAGACAGACGAACAAACAAAATATATAGAACATAGAGGTCCGTAGACCAAGCAAACTAACAGAGTTAGATACAGAGCACAGGCTAGCTAGAAAGTAGTTATACAATGAAGTCCAGCAAAGCCAGAAGGGCGGAGCAGGATTAAATAGGCCAACAAGGTCATGTGACCAGCAAAGGAAAAAAACTAAGAGCAAGGTTCTAACAGTACCCCCCCTTCTAAGAGGATCCTCCGGATCCCCTAGGACCAGGCTTATCAGGAAATCTCCTGTGAAACGCTCTGATAAGTCTGGACGCGGAAACATCATCAGACCTCACCCAAGAGTTATCCTCGGGTCCGAAACCTTTCCAGGCCACAAGATACTGCAAACTACCTCTATACCGTCTAGAGTTAAGGATGCGAGAAATTTCATATTCCCCGTCCTCCACCACCGGAGGAACAGAGGCAGAGGCGTCACCATCCGAGACAACAGCTT
Organism: Phyllobates terribilis; assembly: GCF_046119375.1. Classification (NCBI taxonomy): domain Eukaryota; kingdom Metazoa; phylum Chordata; class Amphibia; order Anura; family Dendrobatidae; genus Phyllobates; species Phyllobates terribilis. The sequence continues at coordinate 756,637,423 of NW_027362763.1, read as the reverse complement.
TTTTTAACAGAGAGACATGAAATACCGGATTAATTCTCCAGGAGGTAGGAACCTCCAACCTAACAGCAGATTGGTTGACAACCTGAAGCACCTTAAAGGGCCCTACAAACTTGGGACCCAATTTCTTAGAAGGAATCCTCAACCGCAGATTCCTAGAGGACAACCAGACCATGTCACCAACAGCGAACAAAACCTCCTGTCGTTTCCTATCAAAGTAGTCTTTAGATTTTCTGTTGGCCTCCTGAAGATTACCACGCACATCCGTCCAAACTCTCTCCAAATCACCGGAAAAATTCTCCTCCTCAGGCACGGCAGATCCCAACTTGGAGAACGACCCAAACGACGGATGTCTCCCAGAACAACAAAAAAAAGGCGAACAACCAGCAGAAGAAGATGTATGATTGTTCAGAGCAAATTCAGCAAGTGGCAGAAACTCAGACCACCCCTCTTGATTGTCTGCCACAAAACAACGCAAGAACTGCTCAACATCCTGGTTTTTCCTTTCTGTCTGGCCATTAGATTCAGGATGATATCCGGACGAGAACGACAAATGAACTCCCAACCTGTCACAAAAGGCACGCCAAAAACGAGCCACGAACTGAGGACCCCTATCAGAAACAATGTCAGTAGGAACGCCATGAAGTCTGACAATTTCCTTGACAAAGGCCTTAGCGAGAGTTTTAGCGCAGGGCAGTTTGACGAAGGGCACCAAGTGACACATCTTGCTAAAACGGTCCACGACCACCCAGATGACAGTAAAACCCTCAGAGGGGGGAAGGTCAGTTATAAAGTCCATAGCCAAATGTGTCCAAGGAGCACTGGGAACCTCCAAAGGACAAAGCAACCCCGCAGCAGGAGTATGTGAGGACTTAGATCTAGCACATATAGTACATTGACACACCCACTTAATGACTTCCTTCTGCCATCCAGGCCACCAAAAACTGCGACCCACCAGTCTCTTGGTCTCAGAGATTCCGGGATGACCTGCCAACCGAGATTCGTGACACTCAACAAACAAATCTCTCCTAAAGGTCCCAGGCACAAACAACCTCCCATGAGGAGTGTTAGATGGGGCATTCTCCTGTGCTTTAAGAATCTCATCTTCCAAAACGGAGTCCAAAGCAGCTATCACAACACCTTCTTGTAAAATGTTCTCTTCTTTCTCAGCACCGACTATGGGAGAAAAACTGCGAGACAAGGCATCCGCCTTAACATTCTTAGTACCAGGGATGTAAGTAACGGAGAAATTAAACCGCGAGAAAAACAGTGCCCACCTAGCCTGACGGGCATTCAGGCGCTTGGCAGCATCAAGATATATCAGATTTTTATGATCCGTAAGAACCTGAACGGGAAATTCCGCACCTTCCAAGAAGTGGCGCCAGTGTTCAAATGCGAGTTTAATAGCCAATAATTCCCGATTACCAATATCGTAATTCAGTTCAGTCTCCGAAAATTTTTTTGAAAAAAAGGCACAGGGATGTAATCCATCCCCGTTATCCTGAGACAATACTGCGCCAACCCCCACAGAGGAAGCATCAACCTCAACCAAAAACGGCTTAGTCACATCAGGCTGCATAAGGATGGGAGCAGAGGTGAACCTCTCCTTGAGATACACAAAAGCTTCAATGGCCTCAGAAGACCACTGAACCGCATCAGCACCTTTCCTGGTGAGATCGGTCAGAGGTTTGACAATACTAGAAAAATTTTTTATGAATTTTCTGTAATAATTGGCGAAACCCAAAAACCTCTGTATCGATTTCAAACCAATAGGCCTAGGCCATTCCTGTACAGCTTGAACTTTAACCGGGTCCATATCAAAACCTTCGCTGGAGATAATGTAACCCAAAAAACTAATTCTCTGTACAGCGAACTCACATTTCTCCAGCTTAGCAAAAAGCAAATTGTCCATTAATAACTGTAATACCTCACGTACGCTCCGCCAATGAGACTCCAGATCCGGCGAATAAATCAAAATGTCATCCAAATACACAACCACATTTTTGCCGATCAAAGGTCTAAGGATGTCATTAATAAGATTCTGAAAAAATGCAGGAGCATTAGTAAGACCAAAAGGCATAACCAGGTTCTCAAAATGACCCACAGGAGTGTTAAAAGCAGTCTTCCATTCATCACCCTCCTTCATGCGCAACAGATTGTATGCCCCCTTAAGGTCAATTTTAGAGAACCACTTGGCCCCCATTAACTGGTTAAACAGATCAGGAATCAATGGCAGTGGGTAAGGATTGCGTACAGTAATTTTGTTAATCTCACGAAAATCCAGACAAGGACGTAAACCGCCGTCCTTTTTATTTACAAAAAAAAATCCAACCGCCACAGGAGACTTAGAGGGCCTAATGTGACCGGCGGCCAAACTTGTCTGTATGTATTCCTCCAAAGCCTTCCTCTCAGGAATAGTAAGGTTAAATAAACGACTTTTAGGAAGAGTCGCTCCAGGGACAAATTCAATAGAACAATCATAGTCTCTATGGGGAGGCAAAACCTGCGATTCCTTCTCAGAAAAAACTCTCCAAAAATCCTGAATAGGAACAGGCAATTCTCCATTATCCAAAGCTGCAATACGCCCGTTACAACACTTGTCATAACATTTATGGCTCCAGGATTTAATTTCACTGGTAGACCAATCCAGTACAGGATTGTGAAATTTTAACCAGGGCAATCCCAATATTACTGGAGAAGGCAAGTTATTCAAAACTACCAAATCCAATTTCTCATGGTGAACACCATTAATAGTGAGAGGAAATTCACAGACCTTGAGAGTAATATTCTTCAAAGGGGAACCATCCACAGAAACCACAGCAATGGGGGATGATAAAGGTTCGGGTTTTAAATTGAGTCTTTCCAAGAATCCCCCATCAATTACATTCAGAGTAGACCCACAATCAACAAACACCCGAAATTCCATTAATTTTTCCTGAGCAATCGTGGAAGCAGCTAAAAATACACCCTTGGAATTTAAACAGGCAATACGGGCATGACTGACCATTTTTTTTTCTTTCTTCATACGAAGCTCACAGCCTTTAATCAAATGACCAGATTTTCCGCAATAGAAACACAATCCTTCAGAAAATCGACGGTCTTTTTCTTGAGAGCGAGGTGCCACCGATCCAATCTCCATCGGTTCACCACTGTTAGTACACACATTCTCATAACCAGAAACTGACATAGCAGAGGATTTGCTCTCATTAACCCTTGCACGCAGTCTCCTATCCACCCGTATAGCTAATTGCATAGCCTGTTGCAAATCTTCAGGTGTAGGATAAGCAATTAGCAGGTCTTTAACCCTTTCATTGAGCCCAGCAAGAAATAGACTTTTCAGAGCAGAATCGTTCCACCCTGTTTGAGTAGACCATCGACGGAAATGAGTACAATATTTTTCCACATTACCTGATCCCTGTTTCAAACGTCTCAACTCAGTCTCAGCTGATGCGACATGGTCAGGATCATCATATAATAGCCCCAAAGCAGAAAAAAAACTATCCACTGATCTGAAGCATGTATCACTAGGTTGCAAAGAAAAGGCCCACTCCTGAGGCTCTTTGCGCAAAAGTGACATTATGAACCCTATGCGCTGGGATTCATCCCCAGAGGACTTGGGTCTCAAACGAAAATACAATAAGCAAGCATTTTTAAATGAAAAAAATTCTCGGTGTTCACCAAAAAATAAATCCGGCAAACATACCTTAGGCTCCAAGAAATGTGCTCCAGGATAGTTACTCACGTGCTGACGGAGCTCGGCCACCTCCAGAGAGAGTCCCTGCAGGCGATGAGCCAAATCCTGAACCGACACCATGATGGAACAGAAAAATCTTTCCTTAGAGAATTTGCAGGCTGGACTTACTGTTATGTTCTGCTACCAGAGCTAAGGAAAGAGAGGAGATCTGTCCCTACGATAGAACTCAGCTGAATCCCTACGATGTAACAGGGAACCTGATCCTGCGATCAGACCTGCTAAAGTCCTAAGCTAGTCTGTACGGAGACCTATAGATGTGGGGAAGGAATCCCTACAAGTACTAAGGACTGGGAGGAAAATGGGACACCTCCTAACAGAAATAGTAGCAGACAGACGAACAAACAAAATATATAGAACATAGAGGTCCATAGACCAAGCAAACTAACAGAGTTAGATACAGAGCACAGGCTAGCTAGAAAGTAGTTATACAATGAAGTCCAGCAAAGCCAGAAGGGCGGAGCAGGATTAAATAGGCCAACAAGGTCATGTGACCAGCAAAGGAAAAAACCTAAGAGCAAGGTTCCAACACTAATCTCCTCTGCCCACAATCGCATACAAGATTTCTCCCGTGCATCCCCTGTACTCTGGAACTCTCTACCCCAACATATCAGACTCTCGCCTACCGTGGAAACCTTCAAAATGAACCTGAAGACCTACCTCTTCCAACAAGCCTACAACCGCAGTAACCACCGCTTCACCAGACCGCTGCACGACCAGTTCTATCCTCACCTACTGTATCCTCAGCCATCCCTTGTAGATTGTGAGCCCTCGCGGGCAGGGTCATCTCTCCTCCTGTTCCAGTTGCTGACTTGTTTTGTTAAGATTATATTAAGTGTTTTTGCTATGTATACCCCCTTTTTCACATGTAGAACGCCATGGAATAAATGGCGCTATAATAATAATAATAATAAATAAGTAGTTGCTAGAGGAGTCAGGCAGCGGCTCTCATAGAAAACACAAGCATTTGGCTAAGTCGATAGATGGAATAGTTGGGGGAGATAGCGGTCGGAAAGGATAACAATCCTTTGGCCAACAGCTATATATTGTGCATGGGTGTCTTTATAAGTTTAGGGATCTGGAGTTAGACTGGTGAAAGTGTTAACTGTCATAAATACAGGATCTAACTTGGGTTTGTGTGTCAAAGGGGCCCCGTATAAAATATATAGCTGTTGTCAAAAAGCTGGTCTGGCTAATCGTTTGGCTGGCAGAAAATCACTCTCCACTCCTCCATACACATGTCTGCGCACTCTGCCGGGCCCTCCTATGTGCTCTACGCAGGGCTGTGGAGTCGGTAAGCCAAACCACCGACTGACTCCTCAATTTCCCTGACTTCTTACTCCGCGACTCGACAGCACTGCCTCAATACTGAGCATGTACATAAAGTGTAGCACAGATTCATCTCAACTAAAAGTCTAGATCCTTAAATCATGAACAGAACAGACATTTATAGAACAATTCAGAACTTTCTCAAATTCTTATGAAAACATTTACAGCACATACAGCATTGTACTAATGAACCCAATTTATTATACATTTCAGTTGTAGGCCCATTTTAAATCGACTCAGACTCCACCAAACTGGACACCAACTCTACAGCCCTGGCTCTACGAGAGAGCCACAGTCGGTTTCCTATCTCGCCAACAAAAAGATCGCCAGTCTGAAATCAGACATTCTGGACCCTTATCTTCCCCAACATCACTTATTGCTCGAGAGTCATGAGGTCCACATACACTTTAGACTGTTAACCGATGTTCAACTAACGTGTAAGGGTGCTAAGTAGTGTTGAGCCACCCCCGTAGTGTTCGAGTTCGGTTCGGTTCGTCGAACACCCGTGTGTTCGTCGAACTGTTCGTCGAACACCTTCGAACACCGTTAAAACCAATGGCAGGCAAACAAAAACACATAGAAACACATAGAAAACACCTTCAAAGGTGTCCAAAAGCTGACAAACTGCTCAGAAGACACAACTAACACATGGAAAAGTGACAAGTACATATAGTCATGCGAAAAGAAAAGAGGTGGAGGAGTAAAAGGAGGGGGAGACACAGATATAAGCATGTCATGCCCTTCTAAAATCCAAAAAGTGAGAAGCCGAGACGGTCAGTCCGCTCCTGCCCGTGCCACCTCCGTGTCGCCGGGTTTGTGCCAGAGCCGCGGTGAACCCTGACGGCCAGCCCCCCTCTCCCAATACTGGTGCCTGTCCGCTGGTGGGTCGATAGAGCCCCCCTGTGGTGGAGGCAGCTCTAAGCTTTTTAATTTAAATTGTCCCTCTAATTTGAATGAATACACTTTAAATCCATTTACAAGGATCTATTGGAGGGCAAGTCTCATGCCAGCAGCCGCGTAATTCCAGCTCCAGTAGCGTCCACTAAAGCTGCTGCAGTTAAAAAGCTTTTATAAGGATCGAGCTCGGCTGTCCACCGCAAGGCATCCTAGTGCCAGTCCCAGCCCCTATGCCTTGGGGTGCCTCCTGATGCTCTTCACTAAGTATCCCGTGGTCCCGAAGCATTTCCTTTGAAAAAATTAAGTGTCCAAACTACAGGTGGTGTAGCTTGCTTAACAGCCGGGATAATCCGCTGACTAGCAGACACTGCTACTAGGCACAAAGTATTTCCTGGGCTAGATGCAGTTAAAAATTTGTAAGTAGATACTCTCGTTGGATGCTGAGAAAGCATTTCATAGAGTCTCCTGGCACGCCATATATGATTCTCTTAAAAAGCTTGGGGTAGGGGTCTAGGGGACCCTTTTATAGCCAAAATCACGGCCCTGTATCACAATACGTCACCTAGGCTGAAGATAAATGGAACTGTAGCACCGAGGGCTCGGTTGCTACAGACGTATTGCACCTCACCCAGAGGTGTGATATCTCACTCTCAGATAAGGATGGAGTGTGGATCAGGACCCGACACCTGCATGCATTACACCACATTGACGTGGGGCAGGGCGACCAATATGCCCCTGAGATGGGCACGACAGTCCCTGTCCCTGGCTGGAGTGGGGGGAGGGAACACTGAGGAAGGGGAACCCTGCAGTGCAGGAGCAGGGAGGAAGCAGTTCCTGGGTGCATTGAGAAGGGAGTATAAAAGGTGGGCACCATCTTAGTTCAGTGCAGAGAAGTCTGAGCAGAAGTGGCAGGGAGCAGGGGCTCTGCATGAGCTCTGCTCCGGAGGCGGGCCTAGTAACAGAGGCCCAGGCCTGCAAGAGGGAGAAGGAAGGAAGAGGAGCGGAGAAGGCTCCAGGAACGAGGAATGAAGGGATCCCAGGGGTGCGGACGGGCGAGTCGCCACCGCACGCCCGAATCCACCTGCGTGGAGGGGTCAGGCCAAAGGGGGAGACCGGTCCCCGAACTAGTGGAGGCAGGAAACGACCCTCAGCTAGAAACCGGAGGCTCTGACATTTTATGCGGCGCAGCCCCTTGCTCCACCCGCTAGGAAGGCACCACATAGGGTCAGGGAAACTGGCGCCAAGTTTACCAAGAGGAGGCCCGAGGCAGCCGGACAGAAGTGTTGGTAAGAAAGGCCAGACAAAGGACACACAAAGGGGGTCCTGTGAAGCGCTCCAAAGTTATCTGGGAGTTGTCTGAGCCCCTCACCTGGCGAGCACAGTACGACGTGGGCAGCCGTTACCTGCAGACGTGGTCTGGATAATAAGAACTGTGAGTAAAGGCCCTGAACTGCATCACTGACTCCGTGTCGTTACTGCTGCTGCCCTGCACCATCACCCCCATCCTCCGCATACACTGCCCTGAGGCTATACTCCTCCCGTGGGGAGTTATGCTACGCTCTGCTGCACCCACAACACCAGCCTTAGCGGTCTGCCCTGTAGCGGCGGTTCACTCTGACCGCAATCCACGGGTGGCGTAGTCGGACATTTAAACATCAAAACCACATAAATAGTTCCGCCACTGGTTTGACCGCCCTGAGCCACGGAACCGGATCGCCGCCACGAAGACTACAACCACCAGCATCCACCAAAAAGGGTCCGGCTCCGGGTGTCCCAAGGCCCAGGGGGTGCGTCAGAACATTTTCATCATCTTTCACAATCACCAATGGGACAAGGCAGGGATGTCCTCTGTCCCCTCTCTTATACATCCTAGTGACGGAGCACCTGCTCTCATCAATTCGCCATAACCCCAATATTAGGTGGATTGAGGTGGGAGGCACCGAGTAAAAGTGCTCTCTATTTGCTGATGATGTCCTAGTATATATCACTCAATCACATATATCCATCCCTGCTGTTATGGCTGAAATAGATCACTTTGTTACATGGTAAAATTTTAAAATCAATGCAGCGAAGTCCGAGGCCCTCGATGTCTCCCTCCCTAAATCCATATAGGATTCCATCCAGTCCAACTTTCCCTTTGCCTGGCCCTCACAGGGTATCAAATACTTAGGAATTCCTATTCATAGAGACCTCTCCCATCTATGTAATCTTAATTTTGGGCCCTTTATTGAACAATTCCATACAGACCACGGTTGGCAAGTTGGAACTGTGAGATTCACTACGTGCACCACTGGTATTTTGTGGAAAAGCACATGTAAGATTCTGCAACAGTCTCTGCTGATACTCCTGCATGCGTGCATCCCTTTCTATGGCAGGAATAATTTCTGCAAATTTACTTTTGTACCGGGGATCTAACAGTGTGGCAACCCAGTAGTCAGGATTATTTCTAATTCTCACAATTCGAGGGTCATGTTGCAGGTAGTGCAGCAAGAAGGCACTCATGTGTGTTGCGCATCCAGGAGCACCAAGTCCCTGTTGTGTTGGTGGCGAGGTAACAATCATGCTTCCTTCCTCTGTCCTCTCCCCCCAACCTCGCACAACAGAAATGTGATCAAGGTCTCTCTCATCTGATGAGTCTTCCATCAGTTCGTCCTCCACTTCTTCCTGGGCTCCTGCACCTTCCTCACTAGTTTGGCTGCTACCATGCGCCCTGGTAAAACCATCTCCCCCACCCTCACATGCCTGCCGCCTTGGTGCTGCCGACCGTCTGGACCTTGCAGATGTTAGCCCTTCCGCATACAACTCCTCCTCCTCTACTTCCTCCACCTCCTCTTGTGCCACCACCTGACTCCGAATTCTGTTTAACATGTGCTCCAGCATGTAAATCACCGGAATAGTCATGCTGATAATGGCATCGTCAGCACTAAACATCTTCGTCGCCATTTCAAAACTGTGCAGAAGGGTGCATAGGTCCCTGATCTGAGACCACTCCTCCAGCGTGATTTGCCCCACCTCTGAATCTCGTTGGCCCAGGCTATACGTCAGAACGTATTGCACCAGGGCTTGTCGGTGCTGCCACAGTCGCTGCAACATGTGCAGAGTTGAATTCCACCGGGTAGGCACATCGCATTTTAGCCGGTGAAGTGGCAGGCCCAACGACTTCTGTAGAGATGTAAGTCGCTGAGCTGCGGGATGCGAACGGCGGAAGTGAGCACACAGCGACCGTGCCCTCTGCAGAAGGCCATCTAGTCTGGGATAGTGGGCTAAAAATTGCTGGACAACCAGGTTCAACACGTGAGCCATACAAGGCACGTGTGTGACATTGCCCCGGCGAAGGGCCGCACCCAGGTTTGCAGCATTGTCGCACACGGCCTTCCCTGGTTTCAGGTCCAGTGGAGACAACCATTCATGAAATTGGTTCTCCAGAGCTGACCACAACTCCTCAGCTGTGTGACTCACATTTCCCAGACATTTCAATGTAAAAACCGCCTGATGACGTTGAGCCCTACTGCCAGCATAGTAAGGAGGGGTGCAGGATCCCTTCTGCGCAGTTAGAAAGCTTGTGGCATGACCAGACAGGCTTTGGGTGCAGGTGGAAGACCGAGAGGAGGTTGAGGAGGCAGAAGCAGTGGAGGAAAAATGACATAAAGAGGATTGACGCACAACTCGTGGGGACGGCAAGACTTGGACAGCAGCCCCTTGTCCTGCTGTCACCATAGTTACCCAGTGCCCAGTCAGCGACATGTAACGCCCCTGTCCATGCCTACTCGTCCAAGTGTCTGTGGTGAAATGCACCCTGTCACACACAGAGTTTCTCAAAGAAGCGGTGATGTTGTGTGCGACATGCTGGTGGAGCGCAGGCACACCTTTCTTTGAGAAGTAGTGCCGACTGGGCATCTGGTACTGGGGCACTGCGACGGACATAAGGTCTCGAAAATCCTCTGTGTCCACCAGGCGGAAAGGCAGCATTTCTGTAGCCAAGAGCTTGCAGATGGTGAAATTCAACCTCTTAGCTTTCTCATGGCTAGGAGGAAATGGTCTTTTACTTGTCCACATCTGAGGGACCGAGGGCTGGCTATTGTGCTTAGACGGGGTTGATAAGGGTGTCCCCGGCAAACTGCCGGTCTGTGAGGAAGATGCAGGCGGACATGTTAGGTTGCCTTGATCCAAAGGTGGTGCTATCGATGTCGGACAGCGCTCAACACCAGCTGGTGTTACCACCTCCAAAGAAAATGATGACCTGCCAATCACGCTGGCTGTTGCGGGTAAAGAGGTGGCAGGTCTGCGCCCCAAAACAGGTGTGACTGCTGTCCCCCCAGTCACAGAGGATGAAGAGGCTGCGGATGCACAAGATATGGCAGACGGTGGTTGGCCCGGCCGGCTAGACCGCATTGTAGCACACTGAGCTTCCCACTGCAACTTATGCTTCATGTCCATGTGCCGGTTCATGCATGAAGTACTCAAACTATGTATTTTTTGGCCTCTACTTAGCTTTTGCTGACAAATGTTACAGATAACACGAGTTGGGTCATCTTTATCGATCTGAAAAAATGCCCAGGCTATGCAAGGCTTAGCACCCATGCGACCTGAAGAGCCACCACGACTTGTGGTGAGAGGCAGAGTTGTGTTTGAGGATGCAGTTGTTGACGTGCTTCCAGTACTACGTCTCTGTCCAGGAAGGCGCAACCTGACCTCGTCGTCACTAGCATCTTCCTCCACCTCCTCTGCTGACCTCATCTCTTGGCTGACTGTGGGTTGACAGTAAGTGGGATCTCCGACCTCATCATCATCACCCTGTGCGTTATCACACCCGTCGTCCTCAGAGCCAACCTGTTCCTGCCCTGACAAAAAACTAAAGTTGTCGCTCCAATCAGGTATTTGAGTCTTATCATCGTCTTCCTCATTGTCTCCACCAACAGGAGTTACAGTTTGGGAATGAGGGTCTACATTATGGTCAGAACCTTCTGCGTCTGGTCCTGGATCCGACTCATAAAGATTCTGGGCATCAATGCAGATCATTTCCTCGTCTGGATTCACAGAAGCGCTGGAGTCGACCTCTGATTCCCAGGCTATAGTATGAGTAAACAGCTCTGCAGACTCAACCATCTGTTCTACCTCATACTCAGACGGGCAGCTGGAGATTTGGGAGCTGTGAGGAAGCAAGTGCGATTTGGGTGACACCTTTGAGGACTGGAGTATTTGTGATGTTGAAGTTGATGTGGAGGAGAGCCCACTTAAAGGAGCACTTGATATCCGTTGAAGCACCTGCTGTTTTTGTGCCTCATCTGGAATTTGTAGCGATTGGCGTGGCCGTAAGAAAGGGATCTTATCACATTGTCCGCTAAAAGAAGTAGACATTTTAGTTTGGCTGGAAGATGGTCTTTCTTCTGCACCTACCCCACGGACACAACCTTTTTTCCCCTTCCCAACACGCCTATTCCCCTTTCCACCAGCAGCAGGCCTTTTTCCACTCATTTTGGTGGTTAACTAATTCACAACTCTGGAGTTGTTTGCACAAAAAAAACAATGGATGGTAACCGAGCAGAACTGAGTGGCCAAACTGTGGTATTAGGCCAAAACTATTGGCTGGGTTAGATGCAGAAAAAAATTATTTTTAATTTGCAACCTGATGGAGGTCAGTATAGATGGACTAATAGACCAAGTCCCACACACCGCTAGAAGCCCAAATATTTTTTCAGAGCTAGATGCAGAAAATTTTTTTATTCAATTTGCAACCTAATGGAGGTCAGTATAGATGGACTAAAAGACCAAGTCCCACACACCGCTAGAAGCCCAAATATTTTTTCAGAGCTAGATGCAGAAAATGTTTTTATTCAATTTGCAACCTGATGGAGGTCAGTATAGATGGACTAATAGACCAAGTCCCACACACTGCTAGAAGCCCAAATATTTTTTCAGAGCTAGATGCAGAAAAAAATTATTTTTAATTTGCAACCTGATGGAGGTCAGTATAGATGGACTAATAGACCAAGTCCCACACACCGCTAGAAGCCCAAATATTTTTTCAGAGCTAGATGCAGAAAAAAATTATTTTTAATTTGCAACCTGATGGAGGTCAGTATAGATGGACTAATAGACCAAGTCTCACACACCGCTAGAAGCCCAAATATTTTTTCAGAGCTAGATGCAGAAAATTTTTTTATTCAATTTGCAACCTGATGGAGGTCAGTATAGATGGACTAATAGACCAAGTCCCACACACTGCTAGAAGCCCAAATATTTTTTCAGAGCTAGATGCAGAAAAAAATTATTTTTAATTTGCAACCTGATGGAGGTCAGTATAGAAGGACTAATAGAACAAGTCCCACACACTGCTAGAAGCCCAAATATTTTTTCAGAGCTAAATGAAGAAAAAAATTATTTTTAATTTGCAACCTGATGGAGGTCAGTATAGATAGACTAATAGACCAAGTCCCACACACTGCTAGAAGCCCAAATATTTTTTCAGAGCTAAATGAAGAAAAAAATTATTTTTAATTTGCAACCTGATGGAGGTCAGTATAGATGGACTAATAGACCAAGTCCCACACACTGCTAGAAGCCCAAATATTTTTTCAGAGCTAGATGCAGAAAATTTTTTTATTCAATTTGCAACCTGATGGAGGTCAGTATAGATGGACTAATAGACCAAGTCCCACACACTGCTAGAAGCCCAAATATTTTTTCAGAGCTAGATGCAGAAAAAAATTATTTTTAATTTGCAACCTGATGGAGGTCAGTAAAGATGGACTAATAGACCAAGTCCCACACACCGCTAGAAGCCCAAATATTTTTTCAGAGCTAGATGCAGAAAAAAATTATTTTTAATTTGCAACCTGATGGAGGTCAGTATAGATGGACTAATAGACCAAGTCCCACACACCGCTAGAAGCCCAAATATTTTTTCAGAGCTAGATGCAGAAATTTTTTTTATTCAATTTGCAACCTGATGGAGGTCAGTATAGATGGACTAATAGACCAAGTCCCACACACTGCTAGAAGCCCAAATATTTTTTCAGAGCTAGATGCAGAAAAAAATTATTTTTAATTTGCAACCTGATGGAGGTCAGTATAGATGGACTAATAGACCAAGTCCCACACACCGCTAGAAGCCCAAATATTTTTTCAGAGCTAGATGCAGAAAAAATTATTTTTAATTTGCAACCTGATGGAGGTCAGTATAGATGGACTAATAGACCAAGTCCCACACACCGCTAGAAGCCCAAATATTTTTTCAGAGCTAGATGCAGAAAAAAATTATTTTTAATTTGCAACCTGATGGAGGTCAGTATAGATGGACTAATAGACCAAGTCCCACACACCGCTAGAAGCCCAAATATTTTTTCAGAGCTAGATGCAGAAAAAAATTATATTCAATTTGCAACCTGCTGGAGGTCAGTATAGAAGGACTAATAGAACAAGTCCCACACACTGCTAGAAGCCCAAATATTTTTTCAGAGCTAAATGAAGAAAAAAATTATTTTTAATTTGCAACCTGATGGAGGTCAGTATAGATAGACTAATAGACCAAGTCCCACACACTGCTAGAAGCCCAAATATTTTTTCAGAGCTAGATGCAGAAAAAAAATATTTATAATTTGCAACCTGATGGAGGTCAGTATAGATGGACTAATAGACCAAGTCCCACACACCGCTAGAAGCCCAAATATTTTTTCAGAGCTAGATGCAGAAAAAAATTATTTTTAATTTGCAACCTGATGGAGGTCAGTATAGATGGACTAATAGACCAAGTCCCACACACCGCTAGAAGCCCAAATATTTTTTCAGAGCTAGATGCAGAAAAAAATTATATTCAATTTGCAACCTGCTGGAGGTCAGTATAGAAGGACTAATAGAACAAGTCCCACACACTGCTAGAAGCCCAAATATTTTTTCAGAGCTAAATGAAGAAAAAAATTATTTTTAATTTGCAACCTGATGGAGGTCAGTATAGATAGACTAATAGACCAAGTCCCACACACTGCTAGAAGCCCAAATATTTTTTCAGAGCTAGATGCAGAAAAAAATTATTTTTAATTTGCAACCTGATGGAGGTCAGTATAGATGGACTAATAGACCAAGTCCCACACACTGCTAGAAGCCCAAATATTTTTTCAGAGCTAGATGCAGAAATTTTTTTTATTCAATTTGCAACCTGATGGAGGTCAGTATAGATGGACTAATAGACCAAGTCCCACACACCGCTAGAAGCCCAAATATTTTTTCAGAGCTAGATGCAGAAAAAAATTATATTCAATTTGCAACCTGCTGGAGGTCAGTATAGAAGGACTAATAGAACAAGTCCCACACACTGCTAGAAGCCCAAATATTTTTTCAGAGCTAAATGAAGAAAAAAATTATTTTTAATTTGCAACCTGATGGAGGTCAGTATAGATAGACTAATAGACCAAGTCCCACACACTGCTAGAAGCCCAAATATTTTTTCAGAGCTAGATGCAGAAAAAAAATATTTTTAATTTGCAACCTGATGGAGGTCAGTATAGATGGACTAATAGACCAAGTCCCACACACCGCTAGAAGCCCAAATATTTTTTCAGAGCTAGATGCAGAAAATTTTTTTATTCAATTTGCAACCTGATGGAGGTCAGTATAGATGGACTAATAGACCAAGTCCCACACACCGCTAGAAGCCCAAATATTTTTTCAGAGCTAGATGCAGAAAAAAATTATATTCAATTTGCAACCTGCTGGAGGTCAGTATAGAAGGACTAATAGAACAAGTCCCACACACTGCTAGAAGCCCAAATATTTTTTCAGAGCTAAATGAAGAAAAAAATTATTTTTAATTTGCAACCTGATGGAGGTCAGTATAGATAGACTAATAGACCAAGTCCCACACACTGCTAGAAGCCCAAATATTTTTTCAGAGCTAGATGCAGAAAAAAATTATATTCAATTTGCAACCTGCTGGAGGTCAGTATAGAAGGACTAATAGAACAAGTCCCACACACTGCTAGAAGCCCAAATATTTTTTCAGAGCTAAATGAAGAAAAAAATTATTTTTAATTTGCAACCTGATGGAGGTCAGTATAGATAGACTAATAGACCAAGTCCCACACACTGCTAGAAGCCCAAATATTTTTTCAGAGCTAGATGCAGAAAAAAATTATTTTTAATTTGCAACCTGATGGAGGTCAGTATAGATGGACTAATAGACCAAGTCCCACACACTGCTAGAAGCCCAAATATTTTTTCAGAGCTAGATGCAGAAATTTTTTTTATTCAATTTGCAACCTGATGGAGGTCAGTATAGATGGACTAATAGACCAAGTCCCACACACTGCTAGAAGCCCAAATATTTTTTCAGAGCTAGATGCAGAAAAAAATTATTTTTAATTTGCAACCTGATGGAGGTCAGTATAGATGGACTAATAGACCAAGTCCCACACACCGCTAGAAGCCCAAATATTTTTTCAGAGCTAGATGCAGAAAAAAAATATTTTTAATTTGCAACCTGATGGAGGTCAGTATAGATGGACTAATAGACCAAGTCCCACACACCGCTAGAAGCCCAAATATTTTTTCAGAGCTAGATGCAGAAAATTTTTTTATTCAATTTGCAACCTGATGGAGGTCAGTATAGATGGACTAATAGACCAAGTCCCACACACCGCTAGAAGCCCAAATATTTTTTCAGAGCTAGATGCAGAAAAAAATTATATTCAATTTGCAACCTGCTGGAGGTCAGTATAGAAGGACTAATAGAACAAGTCCCACACACTGCTAGAAGCCCAAATATTTTTTCAGAGCTAAATGAAGAAAAAAATTATTTTTAATTTGCAACCTGATGGAGGTCAGTATAGATAGACTAATAGACCAAGTCCCACACACTGCTAGAAGCCCAAATATTTTTTCAGAGCTAGATGCAGAAAAAAATTATATTCAATTTGCAACCTGCTGGAGGTCAGTATAGAAGGACTAATAGAACAAGTCCCACACACTGCTAGAAGCCCAAATATTTTTTCAGAGCTAAATGAAGAAAAAAATTATTTTTAATTTGCAACCTGATGGAGGTCAGTATAGATAGACTAATAGACCAAGTCCCACACACTGCTAGAAGCCCAAATATTTTTTCAGAGCTAGATGCAGAAAAAAATTATTTTTAATTTGCAACCTGATGGAGGTCAGTATAGATGGACTAATAGACCAAGTCCCACACACTGCTAGAAGCCCAAATATTTTTTCAGAGCTAGATGCAGAAATTTTTTTTATTCAATTTGCAACCTGATGGAGGTCAGTATAGATGGACTAATAGACCAAGTCCCACACACTGCTAGAAGCCCAAATATTTTTTCAGAGCTAGATGCAGAAAAAAATTATTTTTAATTTGCAACCTGATGGAGGTCAGTATAGATGGACTAATAGACCAAGTCCCACACACCGCTAGAAGCCCAAATATTTTTTCAGAGCTAGATGCAGAAAAAAATTATTTTTAATTTGCAACCTGATGGAGGTCAGTATAGATGGACTAATAGAATGATGCTATGCCCAAAAGATTTTACTTCACTAGGTGCAGTAAAAAAAATTGGTATTCTATACACAGGTGGTATATCTTGCAACACAGATAGGCTACTCCACTGACTAACACACTCTGCAATAGGCCAAAAAGGATTAGCTTTGCTAGATTCAGCCAAATGCTGTGAAAAAAACTTGCACAGCACTGGCACAGACCTGCCTGGCAAAAACTGATAGGAACTCATGTAACCTAGTCCTGAAAAGGACTGCGATTACAATTAGTCTTTACTCCCACAATCTATCTATTTAAGAGCACAGACCTGCCTGATAAAAGTCGTAGGAAATGCTGTAACCTAGTCCTTAAAAGGACTGCAATCACAACTATTCCCTACTCCCAAGCTATCTGTATATTTGTGCGAAAATTGGCTTGAAATTAACAAGGTATAGCGCACACAGCAACAGCGGTGCCGTCTAACACGCAGCTGCAGCAGTGAGAAAATGGTGGCGACGGGGAAAATGGCTGGGTCTTATAGGGCAAGGACATGTGACATACACTGCCAATGACACATGCCCTTGCTTGTGTGAAAAAAAGCACTTCGCTCCGTGTGTCCGCTGCTGATAGGCTGACAGATTGCACCTCCCCACTGCAAATGCGGGAAAGATAAAAAAAAATGGAGATCTTCATTGTTCCTGCAGAGATCCATCCCCTGCCCCTCCCCCCGCCCCGCTGTACACTCAAACTGCGTATTAACATTAATTTTCATCATTACTGAGAAAAAATCCAGTTATGATTTTGGTGCACGAACAGTTATCGAACATAACCTCGAACAGCCGAATTTTTCTCAAATTGTTCGTGTTCGCCGACCGGCTCGAACACCGCCCAAAACAGCTCGAATTTGAGATTGGCGAACAGTTCGAGTAGAACAACGCTCATCTCTAGTGCTAAGGACTTGAAAGTTCTTTGCTTGAATTCCCAGATTTTTCTGTTGATCTTAATTACCTTTCAGAATTAAGTCTTAACTCTACTGTGGTCTGTGAGCCTGGGAAGCGTTTTCCCACAGGTGTATCAAGCTTTTTGGTTAACCGAATAAAGGTATCAGTCCCAGAATACTTTTGAATTTTATTTTTTTGCATAAAATACTTTACATAGGTTTTTCTGATAGACGCAGTACCATAATGTAATTTTTTACTGCACGTAACCAACAGAAGTAAAAAATTTATTTGACAGCAACAAATCGCGTAGACTAATACATATATACTAGTATGCAGTTTTGCCTAATATTTACCCTTTAAAGTTGAGTGGCTGTGAGCCATGTACTACACGAAACAGTGCTGCATTTAGTCAAGTGGGTGTCCCATCACACCTTAAGGGCCTATAATAAGTTTTTCTATGGTCAAGGGTCGTTCAGACAAGGGTATTACAAGAGATCATGTGAGTGAGAAAAAAAATTGCAAGATACATAATTCTGGTCACTTCTGAATGAGAATAGTGCATGCAAAAGAAGGCGACTTGAACACCTGGAGACAATCAGGGTTAGACATACCATTAGCGCAACAGTTGCACAAGAGGTAAGGGGGCCACTTCTTTCTCAGACACATAAAAGGGTGAATATTGGACTGCAGAGATCCTATATACTATTTTTACACAGGGGCCTACTTCTGTCTTTGTCCTCCCCTGGAGCCAATGTCTGTCTGCAATTTATCCGGTGACTGGCCCGGTTTTTAATATGGCCATCTGAACCCAACCTCAAAGGGTTTGGCTACTACTTTTTTTTTTTTTTTATTGATGGCGTATCCTAATGATAGGCCATCTATATCTGATCAATGGGGGTGCGACACATAGCACCCCCACCAATCAGCTGTCACGGGTGCAGGCAAGAAGTTCTCAGGTGCTGCCGTAACACAGCAGCTCCGTTAAAAATACAGTGGTCGTGGCTGGCTACTACCGATCGACCCCTTACTCATTTCCATTGGATGTGGAGTAACTGGCACAACCACTACAGAAATGATGGAGTTGCTGTGTTACGGCAGCATCCGAGAACTTCGGGCAGCAAATGACACCGGTAACAGCTGATCGGCAGGGGTGCTGGGTGAAGCACTCCGCCGATCAATAAAAAAAAAAAAGTAGTGGCCAACCTCTAAGATATTATGCAGACCATCAAAACAAGAGTTATTCAACTGCATTGGGGAAACTCAGTTATGCTACATCGGTTGTAACATTTTAACTACGCAAATCCTCTACCAATTACCTGTTTTGAAACAGAACCATTACAATAATTGCCTAATAATTGAGAAATTATAATAAAACCCAATGTAATCCCCAGCACACTGTCAGCCAGAGCTTGAATACATTCCTTTTGTTCAATGAGAACCGACATCTGAAATTACAGCAGAAAAAAATAATTATAACCATTGCCGAATCGCTCTTCACTTCTGTGTGGAGATATTTTTAAAGCAAAATACCAAAATCACGGGCCCTGGAAAATCTAGTGTAGAACTGAAAACTGGTATTATCGACAGTTTCACAGGAGCGGAGGAGATTTTCTAATTAGAGTGGAGAGTGTCGTGAACTTCAGGCAGAATAGTAAATACAAAGCAAAGGAGATGGACAGTACTAGGAAAACTTTGTATAATGTATAGATCAAATGCATCTGGTGTACAAAATACCAATACAGACCCAAAAAAAAAAGAAGAGAAAAAACCTGATTGCAGCACTACCTCAAATATTCTGAAATCTCTGCGATGTCTGGATTCTATAGGCAGTGGTGAAAGGGTTAAGTCCTACTAAATGATCCAATGAATAGACTGTAGTCCTCTATTGCAAAAAAAAAAAAAAAAAAAAGAAACAAGTTTTGTAAACCAGAGTAGATAAATATTTTAACCTCTTAAAGGGGTTGTCCACTACTCTGATAACCCCTTCTGAATCCCTATGGGTCCCCCCAGTAAAATAATAACACTTATACTCACCCTCTGGTGCCGAAGTCATTCTAACAGTGTTGGCACTGGCTTTCCAAGGGCTTCTGTGACATTTTTATTTCACGCGTCAGTCAGTCAGAGCTGACTTCTCTCCCATCCATCGGACAAATCAAGACATCCGAAGGAAGTGAGCTGCTGCAGCTGCCTCTTCCTTGGGATGTCAATTACGTCCATAGGAGAGTAGGGACAAGCCAATCCCAGGAGAGCCAGTGCCGACACCACTAATGACGCTGGCACCTACGGTGAGTAATGGTGTTATTATTTTACTGGGGGGAAACACAGGGATTCAGGAGGGGTTGTCAGAGTAATGGACAACCCCATTAAAGGTCCAGGAATGTTTTGATTTTCTTTATCCATTTGTTTTTTCCGCCCCTTGTTCCAAAAGCCATAACTTTTCTATTCTTCCATCGACACAGCCATTTAAGAGATTATTTTTTGAGATACGAGTTGTAGATTTTAATGACACCATTCAATTTGGACACATGATACTGTGAAAAATGGGTAAAAAATCCCAAGTGCGGTGAAATTGTCCTTTGCAGTTTGTGAAAAGATATTACTCCAAAAAAATTAAAATTATATACTACGATGCACGTGATGACCTGATTACATGCCTTCTTCCACTGATGAAGCTGCATACAGTGGGCACGGAAAGTATTCAGACCCCTTTAAATTTTTCACTCTGTTTCATTGCAGCCATTTGGTAAATTCTAAAAAGTTCATTTTTTTCTCATTAAAGTACACTCTGCACCCCATCTTGACTGAAAAAAAAACAAATGTAGAAATTTTTGCAAATTTATTAAAAAAGAAAAACTGAAATATCACATGGTCATAAGTATTCAGACCCTTTGCTCACACACTCATATTTAAGTCACATGCTGTCCATTTCCTTGTGATCCTCCTTCAGATGGTTCTACCCACTGTATATCGGTGGATAAACAGTGAAATTGCAGGAAAAGTCATCTACTTATGGAAATCACAGGATGGATGAACAAGTTAATGATATGCATATGATAAAAAATGAAAACAAAATTGTCAAAACATCTCAATTTATTCTGTACCGAGTAGGAGTGCCACTTATCAAATTTGAAAAATGGCACGTAGTGATCCATTCTGTACTGCACGTGAAATTAAATGTCACATACCAAGCCTAGGGCATCAAAAAGTAACCACACAAACCAGGGTGGATAAAAATCAATGTTTTTTTTTTAAAAAATAAAAAAAAAAAAATCGGATTTTTTTTTTATTTAAATCGGATTTTTTTTATTTAAATCGGATTTTTTTCAATAAACTGCTTTTTGAGGAAAATATTTTACCATCCAAAGGTTCTTCCATCATGAGATAAAGCTGAGTTGTTTAACTCAGTAGAATAAAGGCTGTATATGTGTAACATTCACAAAGCCATGCTCTTCCAGAGGATTCTGTAGGATTAGTGGGCAGTTTCTCTCCTATATTATCACAGACGCTCGCTTTACTTACGCAGTTCTCAAAACTGAATTGGACTCCGCAGAGGTCCCAGCCTCTTCTTCACGGCAAAAATGTTACAACATGAACAGAGTTGAGAAAAAGACCTTAATCCTATTGTTCTACAAACCTATGAATACAGAATCAACCCCTTCAGTGCCAAGTCCAAGAAGTTAGACAATATGTTTCGGATTGTTTGGAGTGGAATAGATCTGCACAACACAAGAAGAATGTGAATCTAAGTGTGAGGAGGAGGAAGGGCAAGCAGACAAGAAAATGAAAGTGAAACTTTGAGCACAATACTGCAGCATAGCCACAGACAGACAAGTCTGGATCTGTTTGTGTGTACGATCTGAGGTTTATTACATTCTTTCCTTATAATGGCAGCAGGCCGTAAAAGAGACCCAGTTTGGGAATATTTTAATGAAGCTCCTTCGCCTATCGGTAAGGCAGGCATGCGTGCAAAATGCAAACGATGCAACAAAGAGATGCAAGGCCTGGTGGCGCGAATGAGGCAACATCATGAGAAGTGCGGTGATGAAGATGACCAAAGAAACACTTCTGAACAGGCAGGATCTGTTGGTAAACATTTTTATTGAATCCTATTTCTAAAGACTGAACTGTCATGTGTGAGAAAAATTATATTTCTTATTATTACTGCATGTTACTGTCATTTGGTACAGTTATGAAGAAAAACAAATATTCCTTTTGAGGCAGGGGCAGTGATGTGTTGTGTACAATAAGCAGAAATTGTATAAACAATAAAATAACAGCATTGACTTTTTTTGTTTAGGGGAATTCATGGATTCTGGAAACTATCCACCTCCAAGATCACCATCATCCTGTTCTACAGTTTCAGAGTTATCCATCCAGGATAGTGCTTCATTAGCAGCAGCATCATCATCAGACACCCACAGCCACATATCACCATCACCCAAAAGGAAGAAAAAACCTTTACCTCCTGGAACCACCATAGATAGGTTTGTGATAAGAACTAGCAGATTAGAAAAAGAGTTGATTGATGAAAAAATTGCCCAGTTTATTTATGCAACGAACTCTTCTTTCCGTCTGACTGAGAACCCACATTTCATTAATATGGTTCAGTCACTGAGACCAGGATACAGTCCACCCAGCAGAGCTGATGTTGCAGGGAAACTGCTGGATCAAGTGTATGACAGAGAAATGGAGCAATGTGCAACAGCTCTGGAGGGTAAAATTGTTAACCTAAGTATTGATGGGTGGAGTAATGTCCACAATGATCCTATTGTATGTGCTTGTATAACAGCAGAAGAAGGTAAAGTCTTCCTTGCACAAACAACTGATACGTCAGGAAATGCACACACAGCAGAATACTTACAAGAAGTGGCAGTAAAAGCTATAACATGTGAACAAAAATTCAAATGTCTAGTACGCTGTTTGGTCATTGACAATGCTGCAAACGTATCCAAGATGAGAAGAAATTTAGAAGAGCAGGGAGGGAATACAAAGCTGCTAATAACATATGGTTGCAGTGCTCATTTGCTGCACCTCTTAGCCAAAGACTTAAGTGTTCCAGAAATAAAGGCTAATGTTGTTGAAATTGCTAAATACTTCCATAATAATCATTTTGCTGCAGCAGCTCTGAAAAGGATGGGTGGAACCAAGCTAACGCTCCCACAAGATGTTAGATGGAACTCTGTGGTGGACTGTTTTGAGCAGTATATCAAAAACTGGCCTATTCTGATGACACTTTGTGAAGAAAATCGAGATAAAATAGATGGCACTGTCACGGCCAAAATCCTCAACATTGGGCTTAAGAGAAATGTTGAACATATGCTGAGCTTCCTGAAACCCATCTCTCAAGCTTTAAACAAAATACAGAAAAATAGCTGTTTTATTGCGGATGCTGTTGAAATTTGGAAGGAACTGAGTGAACACTTAAAAACAGAACTACACATGGACAGAATTACTCCAGCTCATTTTTTGGCAAATATTGTCAATATCCAATATCAGGGTCAAAACCTAAGTGCTGAGGAAGAGGAGTTAGCTATGACATGGGTATCCAGCAATCATCCATCTTTAATGCCAACTATAATAAACTTCAGAGCTAAGGGGGAACCATTCAAGAAATATATGTTTGCTGAAGATATTTTAAGGAAGGTCACACCAGTAAACTGGTGGAAGTCACTTAAGCGCTTGGATTTAGGGACTGTTCAAGTAATGATTTCACTTTTAACAGCAGTAGCTTCTTCTGCAGGCGTTGAAAGAATATTCTCTTCCTTTGGACTCATTCTAAATTGAGAAATCGGTTGGGACCCAATAAAGCAGGAAAGCTTGTTTTTCTTTTCCAGATTATGAATAGGAACAAAGAAGATGATGATGATGAAGATGACGACGAGTGAGCTACAGAGGACAGCAGGGACAGTAGTATTTAAGTTTTTCATGTGTCGGCTGGGCTGACAGTCTAAATTTCTTAAAATATATATATATATTTTGTTTAGCCAAATTAGTTAACAAACATGGATGTTTGTTTAAGCAAATAACTTATGCTGTAATGTTGTTATTGTTTCAGTTGAATAAATCTATTTAAATTGTTATTAAGGTCAGGATTATTTTTCTCCTTCCTAAGTACAACAGAACAGTGGTGTCCAAATATGAATGATTAACCCATTAAACTGGGGAGAAAAAAGTAATATAAAAAGTGATTCTAAAAATCTTCATCAACTTGCATGTTAAAGTAAAGTAGCAAGAACTAGTTTAGGCAGAAACTTTGATTTAAATCACTGATTTAAATCAAGCCTTACTGACTAGTGATTTAAATCGTGATTTAAATCAGTTAGATTTAAATCAAATCCACCCTGACACAAACTATCAGAAGGGGTTTGTACAACATTAGACTATGAGCCAGATGTCCAGCTACAGGTCATCCATTGACCTCACCCCGCCGCTCTAACATGTTATCATGAAGCAAAGCAAGACGGCAATGGCGGCTGGAGTGGAGGTCTATTCTTTTCAGAGATAACTTTTTCTCTTGGTTGAAATGACAATCGCAGATCGATCTAGGGACCACATGGGCAACGCCATGAAGAAACTTTCACGAGGGAACATGAAAGTGTCCCACAAGGTGTTTTTCAACACAACCCCAGGCTGCATGTTTCTAACGCTATTATGAGCAGCCTTTGTGGCCTACATGTGCTACCATGCCCTGCAGAGTATACGGAATAGTCTCCCATCGAGCACATCTGTGACATC
This sequence comes from Phyllobates terribilis, assembly GCF_046119375.1. NCBI lineage: Eukaryota > Metazoa > Chordata > Amphibia > Anura > Dendrobatidae > Phyllobates > Phyllobates terribilis. The sequence continues at coordinate 756,613,305 of NW_027362763.1, read as the reverse complement.
ATTGGTCAGTAACTGCAAAGGGAGCGGCTAGCAGTGGATCTTGATGATTTGTATGCAACATGACAGAAAATGCCTCAGAGAACCATTAATAACCTCATTGATAGCAGCAATGGTATGTAAATGTGGGGATTTCTAGGCATTGCGCTCATACGCAATGCTGAATACATCGAGATGTTCTGAATATTTTGTTTCCATTATTTTTCATTTATATATCATTAAATGGCCTATCAAGCCTGTGATTTCCATAATACCACAACTTTTTCTTCTTGACTTATTTATACAACTGCACTTTGGCACCACAAAAAAAAGTTGTATGAAGCCGTAATTCAATATACACATACTGCACCTCCGTATAGATATAAATTAGATCAGTGGTCCCCAAGCTTTCTCACCTTGAGAGCCACTCTCAAATCTGAGAGATGGTCGCGAGCCACATTCAGGCGAGAAAAACAATAGTAGTGACACTTAGAGCCCACTATTACAGATAAGATGACAGCCAAAACTTACCCACAGAAAGCATATAGAGGCCTTGTGCCCATATTGCCAGAATAATTACATCCAAGGGTTTCCACTAGTGATGAAAATGGTGCCAGCTGAGGGAGCACAACAAAACACCCAAATCATATCGACGTAGATTCCTGACCCACTTTCTAGGGGGCCGTGGAACACCACTATTGAAGCCAGAGCAGTGTGAAAAGGTTGTTGGTTGGATAGTAGATAATGCTTCCAGTCAGTTTGCCACCACCACCCTGTCTACCACATGGTTCAGTCTCAGTAGCAGTGAGTCTGAACTACATATTCATCACCCTGATCCTTCTTCCTCCCACCATGCCGAGTGTCCAGAGACGAGTGATCCCACAGTTAGACACGCCGAAGAGCTGTTCACATTTCCATTTATAGATTCTAGTTTCTCGCTCTGTCCGCTTCAAGGGTGGCAAGAAGAGATCACATGTAGCGATGCTCAAATATTTGAGCAGCCATGGTCACATGAAGGTGATGGTGGGTGCAATTACTATCACAAGAGGTGGATGATGAGACAATTGCCAGCAAGTCACGAGGTGGCCCAGGGTGCGTACGTGGAAGACGAGGTGGTGGACGATGAAGTCACTGACCCAACCTGGGAAGGTGACACGCATAGCGAGGACAGCAGTGCAGAGAGGGAGGGAGGCATAGCAACACAACAGGCAGAAAGAAACGTTGGGGTGGCCACAGACACAAGGCGGGCAACTGTTCCACAAAACACCAGTACGAGGGAAGTTGCCAGTCCAACTGCTAGGTCTTCATAACCCCAAAAAGGCCATTTGCAACATCTGCCATGCCAGCATCAACAGCAAAACTACCAGCATGACCACCAACAGCATGCTCAGGCACATGACAGCAAAGCACCCGACTAGTTGGGCTGAAAGCCAGGGTCCAGAAACAGTGTCTGCAGGTGACACTACTGCCTCTTTTGCTGTTGTGTGTGCACGCCAAGCCTCTGTCCATGATGCAGGCGAAGATGCCTCCCACCCTGCACCTGAAATGCACACTTGCAACCATGTCCACGACCTTGTCCCAGAGCAGCATTTAGCTGTCCTTACCCGAGCCCTAGGAGCGCAAGCGCAAATACGCAGCCAACCACTCAGAGGCCACAAATACTAAACTGACACATTTCTAAACTACTTGCACTGGAAATGTTGCCTTTTAGGCTCGTGGAGACGGAAACTTTTCGTAACCTCATGGCGACTGCTGTCCCTCGGTACCAAGCCGCCACTATTTCTCCCCGCCTTACACAAGTAGGGGTCCCAAAACGTAACCCGCGCCCTCACCAATGCAGATACTGGGAAGGTCCACCTAACCACAGACACGTAGACAAGTGCTTGTAGCCAGGGACGGTACATTTCACTGATGGCACACTGGGTTAATATTGTGGATGCCGGGACCCAGTCGGACCACATCCTCCCGACGCCAAGGATTGCGGGCCCTGGGTCAATCAGGGTTGCCCCCACATTCTACAGCTCCTGCACCTCCTCCTCTTCTTCAGCCTCCATCTCTAAAATGCCACATCAGTCACAAGCTGGAAGCACTGCAGCACTGGCTCGGCCAAGTGGCAAAAGGCTCAGCTGAAGCTTATCTGTTTAGGCGACAAACCACACACTGCAGCAGAGTTGTTGAAAGCTGTAACAGAGCAGGCAGATCTGTGGCGGTCACCGCTGAACCTACAGCCAGGTATGGTCGTGTGTGACAATGGCAGGAACCTGGTGGTGGCTCTGAAGCTTGGCAACTTCGCACATGTACCATGCCTGGCCTACGTGCTCATCTTAGTGGTTCAGCGGTTTCTCAAAACCTACCCAGATCTGCTCGTGAAAGTACGCCGCGTGTATGCCCATTTCAGAAAGTCAGCTACAGCTTGCGCTGCCCTCGCCGTGCATCAGCAGCATTTGTAGCTTCCAGCTCATCGACTGGTGTGCGATGTCACCAAGCATTGAACTCAATGTTGCATATGTTGGGAAGGATTTGTGAGCAGCAGAGGGCAGTTGTTGAGTACCAGCTTCAAAACGCCCGTTGGTATTCAGTTGAGCCTCCGCACATACTGTAAGAGTTGATGACTGGGCATAGATGTCGGACATCTGTGCCGTCCTCCAAAACTTTGAGGACTCGACCAAGAAGGTGAAGGCATAATTAGCGTCACCATCCCACTTCTCTGTCTACTGAAACGCTTACTGCTCACATTTAAAGAGGAGGCACTGCAGGCGGAGCACGATGAGATGGAGCAAAGGACTATACAGGGTGATGCTACACAGCACAGCCTCATCTCATCTCAACACAGGTGATGAGGAGGAGGAGCAGCAGCAGGAGGAGGAGGAACAGGAGCTGGCTTCCTACACTACAGATGGTACTTCCCACACCATATTATTCATACTGTCTGTTCAGTGTGGTTGGCCTGAAGAGTACAAGGACGAGAACTGGGAGGAGGAAGATGAGGAGAACATTGACAGTTGTCCTCTTGGTGGGGACAGGGAAGTCTTGGCTGTTGGCAGTCTGGCATACATGGCTAAGTTTATGTTCCGCTGCCTTTCCCATGACCCTTGCGTTGTACGTATTTTGGGCAACAGTAATTACTGGTTGGTCACACTTCTAGACCCGCGCTACAAGGAGAACTTTCTATCTCTCCTTCCCGTTGCGGACAGGTCTAATAAAATGTTGCAGTACCAGAAGGCCATTGTTGAAGAATTATTACAAAAATTCCCAGCTGAAAACACTGGAGGCAGAGGTCACAGTTCCTTGGACAACCAAGGAGTACAGGTGAGGGAGACACATACCAGATGCAGCAGAGGCATGGGAACACTGTCAAAGGTCTGGGACAGTTTTCTCAGACCCTCCCAGCACCCAGGCCCTGATACGTCGGGTACTCTGACCACGAGGGTAAAGTTTTGGAAAATGCTGAAGGAGTACCTTGCTCACCATACCAGCGTCCTCCATGATTCCTCTGTGCCTTACATCTATTGGGTATCCAAGCTGGACACGTGGCATGAACTGCCTCTCTATGCCTTGGAGGTCCTTGCCTACCCTGCCGCTAGCGTTTTGTCAGAACGGGTTTTTAGTGCCGCCGGGGGTATTATAACTGATAGGCGCATCCGCCTGTAAACTGAAAATGCTGACAGGCTGACTCTTATCCAAATGAACAAGGGCTGTATTGGGCCAGACTTCTCAACACCACCGGATGACAGAAGCGGAACAAACTCAAATCCAGTGGGGTTTTTTTTGGAGCGTCTATTCCCATGCACCCCTTCAGGATTTCATCCATTTTATGTCATCCTCCTCCACAATTTTTTTAAGGGTGTTTATGATGCCCATAGGAACAATTTTTGTAATATATATGCATACCCCCCTAGGTGTAAATCTTTTTAAGCCCATGCACTTAGTGCATGGGCATTACCAGTCTAGGAGATCCACTCCTTAAGAACGGAAAATAATTTTTTTTACTGAGGCCCTTCACTACATCTCTTCAAATTGGTATTTGACTACGTCCTAATTTTTGACAGCCCTTGAACTTGCTGTATATGCAATAACAGTATAGGATACCCACTCCTAAATAATGGGAAAGCCAACTAAAATAGATTCTATATTCTACAATATTAATTCTTATCTGAAATTTGTGCACGGGTGAGCTATCACACTATGGATAAAGGTATTACATGCATCCAGAAAGGGATTATTGCATAATACTCTTGCTGCTGAAAGGAAAAAAAAATTCTATTCCCTATTGATAATGCTGTTAGCTGCTTTTAGAATATGGACAGGTGCTAGGTATCATCGGCTGGAAATGAGTGTTCATTCTGGTCATATACATATATTCCACAGTGTATAACAGGATTGATTTCTTCCATGCACTCATTGACAGATTCATAATTGTTAAAGTTGATCTGTAATTAGAAATTGATGGAAGCAGGCAGGGTTGTTTGCGTTCCTTCACAGTTTGGTGGTGCAACATACCAAAAAAACCTCTTTGGAGCCGGTTAAATTCTATTTTCTATTGTACTAGATTACCTCTCTCTGAGAATTCGTGTGCGGGTGACCTATAGCAGTTGGGATAGTGTCTTGCAGGCATGTAGTCAGGGATTATTGTATTATACTCCGTGCTGAAGAAGAAAAAAAAATATATTCCCTATTGATAACGCTGTTAGCTGCTTTTAGAATAGGGACAGGTGCTAGATGGTACAATCAGCTGGAAAGGAGTGTCCATTCTGGTCGCATACCTATATTCCACAGTGCATAACTTGATTGAGGTTTTCCATGCACTCATTGACCGATTCCTAATTTTTACGGTAGCCTGCACACAGAAATTTATCAAGGTTGGCAGAAATTAATCATAGTTGACAAATATTCATCCAGGTTGGCAGAAATTTTTTCAATTTTGACAGAAATTAATCAAACTGAAAAAAAAAATCCTGATTTAATTGTAGCTTCTATATGTAAGAGGTAGTGGTGGGAGACTTGACACTACTGGAGCTGGAATTACCACCTCAGAACTCTCCAGTACTTTGTTTCCAACCATTTCTGGGTGCTACTTTAATTTGGTTTGGGGGCACTGTCCTGCTGGAAGACCCATGACCTAGCATGCAAAGCCAGCTTTATGACACAGGGCACTACATTGCAAATCAAAATCCTTTGGGAATCTTTACATTTCATGATGCCTTGCACACAGTCAGCAAAACTACCCCTAAATATCTTTGAACCTCCACCATAATTTTACTAGAAGTACTGTGTTATTTTATTTGTAAGCCGCATTCCATTTACAGTAAACAGTTGAATGAGGTGCGCTACCAAAAAGTTCCATCTTGGTCTCATCTGTCCTCAAAACAACTGCTGTCCCCCTCCAGACCTCTGGAAGGGGGGGTGCCAGAAAAATGCTCAGGTTTCCCATTCAATTACATTGGGCTCGTTAATCGGATCGAGCACCCAAGCATTACGATTTACTCGACCCGAGTACCCAAGCATTTTAGTGCTCGCTCATCACTAGTTCCCACTTTAACCTCATTTGGTTTTCTTCAAGTTTCCCTCTTACTAACACTTTCATCCTATCTCCAGCTTACTATATGCATATCTTTCCCCTCACCCTCCGTAGATATATGCACATCCAGATCCTCTCTTGTGTGAGGTGCTACTCGAATGTAAACATTTGGAGATCTTCTCTTTGTAGGTGGCTGCTAATGCACCAAGCTGGCAGATAGCAGGGAGCCACACATCTTGGGCTTGCGAGCCTCATGTGGCTCACAAGCTACAGGTTGGGGGCCCCAGCATTAGATGATGACAGGTGCATCTCACTAAATTAGAATATCAAAACGTTAATTTATTTCAGTTCAATACAAAAAGTGAAACTCATATATAGAGTCATTACAGAGTGATCCATTTCAATTGTTTATTTCTGTTAATGTTGATTATGGCTTACAGCCAATGAAAACACAAAAGTCATTATCTCAGTAAATTTGAATAAAAAAAACCCCAAAAACAAAACAAAAAAAAAAAAACATGCAAAGGCTTCTTAAGCGTTTAAAAACGGTCCCTTAGTCAGTTTCAGTAGGCTCCACAATCATGGGGAAGACTGATGACTTGACAAAAGTCCTGAAGGCAGTCATTCACACACTAAGTAAATGCAAAGTAAATTTTGCATTTAATTTGGTCCCAGAGTCTGGAGGAAGATTGGAGAGGCCACAATCCAAGCTACTTGAGGCCTAGTGTGAAGTTTCCACAATCAGTGATGGTTTGGGGAGCCATGTCATCTGCTGGTGTAGGTCCACTGTGTTTTATCAAGACCAAAGTCAGCGCAGTCATCTACCAGGAAATTTTAGAGCACTTCATGCTTCCCTCTGCCGACATGCTTTTTGGAGATGGAAATGTCATTCTCCAGCAGAACTTGGCACCTGTCCACACTGCCAAAAGTACCAATACCTGGTTTACAAACAACAGTATCCCTGTTCTTGATTGGCCAGCAAACTCGCCTGACCTTAACCCCATAGAGAATCTATGGGGTATTGTCAAGTGGAAGATGAGAGACACCAGACCCAAGAATGCAGACGAGCTGAAGGCTGCTATCAAAGCAACCTGGGCTTCCATAACACCTCAGCAGTGCCACAGGCTGATCGCCTCCATGCCATGCCGCATTGATGCAGTAATTGATGCAAAAGGAGCCGCGACCAAGTATTGAGTGCATTTACTGAACTTGCATTTCAGTACGCCAACACTTCGGATTTTATTTTATAACAGCTTGAAAAATGTTTCTATTCTAATTTACTGAGATAATGACTTTTGTATTTTCATTGGCTGTAAGCCATAATCATCAACATTAACAGAAATAAACACTTGAAATAGATTACTCTGTTTGTAATGACTATATAATATAGGAGTTTCACTTTTTGTATTGAAGAACTAAAATAAATTAACTTTTTGATAATATTCTAATTTAGTGAGATGAACCTGTATGTAGGCATGTTTCTAAAAGGATAGTGTATAGCATGTGACAGTATGGAACCATTGTGTCACTGTACAAGTTCCATGTGCAGTCAAAATGTAGTCTACTGCGACAACTACCACAAAAACGTGACGAAATTTCCAAATGTACAGAATTCACAAGATTCCAGCAATGCAAGATTCTAACCTTTTACCTATGGAAACATCAAGGTCACCTTACAGTGTAGTAATTTGCCAACTGTGGCTGCGCAGCGCCTGCCTTGATCTGAATGATGTCTACAATCGTCTTTTCAACTTGAGCTCGAAAAAAAAAATTGAGAAGCGTTTTAGGTGATATAAGCACAGCTGTTATATAACTATGCGGCGTTCTACCAGTGCCAGTTTTCTAATTACGATACATTGATAGACGTGCCCCATTGTGTCACAGAGGCAGATAAGCTGTAATAAGCCAAAATTGCTGATTTTTAGGAGAAACAATAGCGCTCTTCTCTCCACTATCCCAGGGAAGCTTCTGGCTGTCACTTTGAAAAACTACTTTAACTTCATTACTTTGTTAAAGCATTGGGCAAGGCATGTTTAATGTTGTGTCAGGAACCAGGGAACAACAACACTTTTTAGCAAATTGACTTTCGAGCTAGATAAGGTAATATCGACCACAATGAAACAATTGCAAGCTGCAGAATAAACATAAAAAGGAAGAAAAGATTTTTTCCAATATGGCTCCTACGCTCAGTTACTTTTTGGGATGTTTCAGGAAGATCAGTCTGATTTAAAGGATCCCCCAAATTCTTCAAAAGGGAGATCAGCATTATGTTGTAACACCAAGGAACATTTTTAACTCATTTTAATGTTAATGGAGTGTTTATTTGCTTTATAGCTGTCAAGTTCTTTTTAAAGTTTTCAGATAAGTTCACAATTTTTCAATACAAATCATAAATGGAACATTAATGCAAAGACAACATCCTTCAAACTAAAAATGCAAAAAAAAAAAGAAAAAAAGAAAAAATCGGGCAACAAGAGTCCAGAGGTTAAAGGATATTGACAGATTTTTGGGTATATAATGTAAAAGAAAAAAAAATGAATTTTTTATTTAAAATACATACAATAAGGTTTCATAAAAAGGTGTAGACTGACCTACAGCCTCTATATATCTATGTACATATTAAAGTGCAGAATGAGTCAATATAGTTTTCCAGTACTTCAGATATTAATGAAAGAGGGTTTGACATATAGCACCCCCACAGAAACCAGATTTGTAAAGTGTACAGAGCCGGAACAGCCCAACCCCATACACTGTGTAGGGGGAAGTTCTCAGGTCATAATTCGTGATGAGCGAGTATGCCTCATTAACCCTTTGTGTGCTCGCCGAGTATTTTGGCGTGCTCAGCGTTTCATTCATTGTCACCGAGCCCGCAAGTGTCACGGCTGTTAGACAGCTGTGACACATGCAGAGATAGACTGTTCACCTTTACTAATTAAAAAGGGTTAATGAGACATACTCGCTCATCACTAGTCATAATCACTTCAATAAGAGCTGAGAAGCAAGACAAGAGAATGACCCATACACAGTGTATGGAGCTATGGCCTGTACACTGTGTACATCTGACCATTATGAGGGTTGCAAACAGCTGACCAGTGAGGGGACCACCTTAATGATCTGCAATCGATGACCTCTACTAAAGATAGGCCCGGTTTTGTTAAAATCAGAGGCTGGGCAACCTGAACCTCGGTCAGATCACATAATGTGTAAAATAAGGTCTCATTCAGACAAGGATTCTTGCTGCACATTTTATCCTTTGCATTGTATTCTAATTTAATTTTTGCAGATTCTTCCATAGATTCCCTGCCAATTTATTTTGCTAAATCTGTAGATAGCCTATTAGTGACGTGTACAGAATTTCATTAACCATCATGAAGTCAGAGGTTTGGCAATATATTTTCTATATTAGGTAGGAAAAGAAGACATCGCTGAGCTGAATATAGCCAAGGCTAGGTTGACCTTCATTTCATTACGTTTGTGTTTATAAACAGATATTTAATTTTTTGTTTACTTAAATTTTTGCATTGCATCTCTTTGGCTCTTTAGAGAGCAAGGCCAGAAAACATCAGTCCTTATGAATCCTAATACAGTTATATGAAAGTTTGGGCACCAGTATTAATCTTAAGCTTAATGTTTTATAAAAATTGGTGTTTTTGCAACTGCTATTTCAGTTTGATATATGTAATAACTGTTGGACACAGTAATGTTTCTGCCTTGAAATGAGGTTTATTGTACTAACAGAAAATGTGCAATCTGCATTCAAACAAAATTTGACAGGTGCATAAGTATGGGCACCCTTCTCATTTTCTTGTTTTAAATACTCCTACCTACTTTTTACTGACTTACTAAAGCACTTTTTTTGGTTTTGTAACCTCATTGAGCTTTGAACTTCATAGCCAGGTGTATGCAATCATGAGAAAAGCTACTTAAAGTGGCCACTTGCAAGTTGTTCTCCTGTTTGAATCTCCTCTGAAGAGTGGCATCATGGGCTCCTCAAAACAACTGTCAAATGATCTGAAAAGCAAGATTATTCAACATAGTTGTTCAGGGGAAGGATACAAAAAGCTGTCTCAGAGATTTAACCTGTCAGTTTCCACTGAGGAACATAGTAAAGAAATGGAAGAACACAGGGGCAGTCCTGGTTAAGGCCAGAAGTGGCAGGCCAAGAAAAACATCAGAAAGGCAGAGAAGAAGAATGGTGAGATCAGTCAAGGACAATCCTCAGACCACCTCCAGAGAGCTGCAGCATCAACTTGCTGCAGGTGGTGTCACTGTGCATCGGTCAACTATACAACGCACTTTGCACAAGGAGAAGCTGTATGGGAGAGTGATGCGAAAGAAGCCATTTCTGCAAGCACGCGAAAAACAGAGTCGGCTGAGGTATGCAAAAGCACATTTGGAGAAGCCAATTTCTTTTTGGAAGAAGGTCCTGTGGACTGATGAAACCAAGATTGAGTTGTTTGGTCATACAAAAAGGCGTTATGCATGGCGGCAAAAAAACCACAGCATTCCAAGAAAAACTTGCTACCCACAGTAAAATTTGGTGGAGGTTCCATCATGCTTTGGGGCTGTGTGGCCAATGCCGGCACCGGGAATCTTGTTAAAGTTGAGGGACGCATGGATTCCACTCCGTATCAGCAGATTCTTGACAATAATGTTCAAGAATCAGTGACAAAGTTGAAGTTACGCAGGGGATGGATCTTTCAGCAAGACAATGATCCAAAACACCGCTCGAAATCTACTCAGGCATTCATGCAGAGGAACAATTACAATGTTCTGGAATGGCCATCCCAGTCCCCAGACCTGAATATCATTGAACATCTGTGGGATCATTTGAAGAGGGCTGTCCATGCTCGGCGACCATCAAACTTAACTGAACTGGAATTGTTTTGTAAAGAGGAATGGTCAAAAATACCTTCATCCAGGAACTCATTAAAAGCTACAGGAAGCGACTAGAGGCTGTTATTTTTGCAAAAGGAGGATCTACTAAATATTAATGTCACTTTTCTGGTGAGGTGCCCATACTTATGCACCTGTCAAATTTTGTTTGAATGCAGATTGCACATTTTCTGTTAGTACAATAAACCTCATTTCAAGGCAGAAACATTACTGTGTCCAACAGTTATTACATATATCAAACTGAAATAGCTGTTGCAAAAACACTAATTTTTATAAAACAATAAGCTTAAGATTAATAGGGGTGCCCAAACTTTTTCATATAACTATTTCATTGCTCGCCCTACAAAATGTATATTGGTATATTGTGCAATCAGGAGATTCTTCTGATGCTTTTCACTTACAGGATCAGTAAGGGGGCTTATGAAACTGATGCCTTATGAAGAACAAAAAGTCTTCTATCGCCCTGATTGCAGTTGTATTGCTTTTCAAAGCTCATTTCTAAATTAAAAAAAATGGTCTCATTACAGCCACTCTTAAAGCAAACATTTTCTTAAATGACCATTTGTGATTTTTATTTATTTTTTTTAGCCGGGAGAATGTGAACCTTCCTAGCAAAGAGTCATTTTAGATAAGCAGTACCACTAACTTTTTGTCTCTAAATCTGTGGATGTGTGTGTGTAGTGTGTTAATATACTCACCTACTGCTGTCTTCTCCGGGATCCAGCACCATTCTGCTCCTCTTCTGAGTAACATTACCACTCTTCAGACTATCCGGATCACTGTCCGAGAGCCCCAAGTCACTTTTACAATGACGCTCCATAGGCTTACATTTTAAAAGCCACTTCCGGGTCAGGCAAAGCGCAGTGTAACCCAGAAAAGCGGGGACATCACTGGAGGAGAGAAGAAGAATGGAGCTGGATCCCGGAGAAGACTATGTGGCGCCCCTGAGGGTTCAGTCGCCACAGAGGTACTGCATCTCACCCAGAGGTGTGGTATCCCGTGATAGAGTGCTGCCCGGGACCCTAACACCTGCATCCAACACATCCACTTCAGTGGGGGCAGGGCAAGATTGTTCCTAAGGGAGAGCACAGTCCCTGGTCCCAGGCTGGAGTGGAGGGGAACCATGTAGTGGGTGTGGGTGGAGGACGTAGATCAGGGGAGCACAGGAAAGGTAGTTGTATAAAATGGGAAGCCATCTCGTAAAGTGAGTTCAGTTGGAGGAGGAAAGTGAGGGGAGCAGGGGCTCTGCACGAGCTCTGCTCCAGAGTGGGCCTAGTAAGAGGCCCAAGACTGAGAAGAGGAGAGGAGCAGGAAGGAAGGCTCCAGGAGGAACGAGGGGATCCTAGGGGTACGGGAAGTGCTGGAGGCCCCACGTACGCCCGAATCTACCTGGTGTGGAAGGATCAAGCAGCAGAGGGGAAAGGCCCCTAAACTAGTGAAGAACTACAAGGCTCAGTTAGAAACCACAGGCTTCTGTACTTTTAGGGTGCAGTTGCCACAGCCACAATTACCTGGCCCAGAAGGTGGTCACAGAGGGTCCAGGGGACAGCAGGTCGCCCGACAAGACCCGAGGCTACCGGCTTGGGGCACTGATTGTGAGGCGCAGGGCAGGAGGGTGAGAGCCAGCGCAGGAAGACGACTGAGAAAGGCACATAGAACGGGGTCCTGTCAGGCACTCTTGAATTACCTGAGGGATTGCTGAACCCCTGCCTGGTGAACGCAGCACGAAGTGGGAGGCTGTAATCTGTACAGTGCAACCTGAGGAACTTAACAACTGTGAGTAAACTCTGAAGACTGCACCCCACTGTCTCTGTGAATTACTGTTGCGCCATCACCCCCTGCACTACAACGCCCAGCAACGTCTACAACATCTACTCTGCCCTGGAGCTAAGCTCTACCTGTGGAGAGCTAAACCAACTCTGCTGCATTTACACCAGCTCCAGAGGACCTGCTCCGCAGCGGCGGCTCCACATAGCCGCATACCACAGGTGGAGTCACGAACTTTATGTAAAAACTATAAATCCCCTGTAAATAATCCCCTTTTGATTGACTGCCCTGGGTCACGGACCGGGTCACCGCCACTGTGACATCCCATAGCCAAGACCGGCCCGGCACCGAGTACCCCACGGCCCAGGGGGCGCGTCATCTTCAGTAGGCAAGTATATTAATACACTCACTACATGCAAATTGTCTCTTCAGAGAGGAAAAGTACTAGAACTCTAGTGCCACCTATTGGAAGCAGCAATCCTAAGAGTCAATATCGACTCTCTAATGAGCTTTGTCACATGACTCAGGATAAAAGACAGACCAGAATCTCAATTTGCAGACACTATTTAAGGGTATTGCGCTTCCTCACTGAAGAGACAATTTGCATATTTCCCAGAGGAGCATTGCGGCTTAAAAGTCTCCTCACCTTGACATGCTTAACATGTCACTCTCCACAAGGAGATACGTTACTCCTTGGATACACTCACTACATAACATGCACACATACACATATTTAGAGACTTAAAAAATAAAAGGTTCATTGGAGGGCTTCTTTAAAGACTGCAGTAAAAGATGGAAAAAGACGTTCAGCACACGCATGTCTTGCGAAGTCTTCCTTGCAGGTCTCACCGCTTCCAATCTTAGATTAAAAATACCTTGTTAAAATATTGATGAATGCAAGTACAACAAACAGATGCCGGAGAAACATTAACATTTGCATCTCCTTATGGATCAAAATGTGAAGGAATACACCTCTTCGGAGCCTTACTCCGCATATATTTCATTTGTACACATATACTTATACCTTGCATCTTCTGATTCTACAATAATAAAGCAGGTGCTTGCACATATCTGGAGCCAGCGCCATAGACAGAAGATAGAACATGCAGGATTCTTCTGCCTGATCCAGTAAATCAAAGGGACTGCAGGATTTTGTCAAGCAGACTCACTCATCAAACAGGTTTGTACTTTTTCTTAACTCTTTTTGAAGGTCCCTGAACAACCAAGTTATTAAACGTCTGATATTTGTACGGAAACCAATGACAGAGATCCATCCACATATATTCTGGCTGCTCTGCTGGAAATTCAGGTATCATCTGCGGTAGCTTCCTAAGATATCATAATAATGAAGCCAGGCTTGTTATGCTATGTAATGATGGTATCTAAAATACAGAAAAAGTGCACCAAAAAAAATAAAACCTGAATCTTCATTTCATAAATGTTAAAAACCACGTATTAAAACAACCTGAAAATGCTATAGTCGGCGAGCAGAAAAAAATTAGATGGTAACAAATACATCAATGATCAAGATAAATGCGCATAATGGCAAAAATCCTGAAAAATGTGGGATTTTCTATGATATTTAATGACAAAGGAAGTTGAAGCCAATGAATAAGAAGTCAAAACATGCAACAGTTTACCAAAGCTCATCCATCAACATACAGACGTCAGTATTGTTCCCAGAAGACCTTGGCTGCCTACTATCTGCACAGACATTGTTGTATCTTCGGCGTGAAATCTGCGTTGAAGGGCACATCCACGGTTAGAAAAACATGGTAGCCTTCTTCTAAAAACACCACAACACTCGCCCATGGATCGTGTCTGATATTGACGGTCAGTGAATGTGGCTGAATGCAATACAACACACAACCTGTCGACAGGGGGGCGCTGGATTTCTAATCCTGAAGGATCCTTCAGGGTAAAGGGGACAGTGAAGAAGTGATTTACCAGCATGTCTAAACTAATATGATCCATCCGCATGGGGAATACAGAAGAACAGCGACAGAGCATCGCACAATGTCATGATTCATTAGTTTGCAGTCACAGAGTGATCGCAGAGTTTTCTTTTGAGACTGGACAGCTCCTTTAAGTTAATGGTCAAGTGCTTGTTTTTGTCAACTTATCCGGCCCTTGAAGAAAAAAAAAAAGAAAAAAACACTCCACCTGCTCTCCTAGGTTATGTATATTCATGTTTTTGAGAGAGGTTTAATCTGTTATCACAATACAAACTTTAGATTACTACACAGATCTTCGACCTGATGAGGCTGGATTGCTTACTTTGAACATCAGAATGGATGTACAATACCGATATTAAAGGTAGTTTGTCAGCATAGAATGACTGTTCAAATCATGTACAGGCGCTCACTGCACCCTTGGCATGGCAACAAATTAAACTGCACCTTCCCACCTGATTGTTTTCCCTCCATCTCCACTCCCTCACTTTTTTGAGAGACAACTTTGGCTTCACAAAGCCAGAGAAGGGCAGAGATAGATGGAAAACAAGCAGGTGGGAAGGTACAATTAAACATTAGGCTATGCCACGAGTGCACCGAGCGTCTGTACTTGGTTTGAACCGTCATTCTGTGCTGACAAGAGTCCCCCTTTAAAGGGTTGTTCTCATGGTCCTTAATGGTTAATAATGCAAAGTGCTTGTAAAAACAAGCAACTTTGCAATTGACTTATTAAATCCTCTCTGTTCTCAGAAAGTCTGAGGAGCAGAATGCTCATGCCAAAGATGGGACAACCTTTTTAAAATGATCACTTTTTAGCCGAACTCGTAAAATGAGTGAGCTCATTTTACAAGTTTATTCAACCTCTGCCCACCAAACCTGAGTGATAGCTGCAGCTTGCACTGAGCAGTGTGAGTTTTCAGCATGGAGGAGGGACACTGAGATGTCAATCAGACTAGGTCCAAGGACACTGAATTTAAAATTTCAACTACAGCCATTCTGACACGGATTATCAAAGTACACACATCAGGAAAAAGGAATCCATTTAATGTCTGGTGACCGATCCTTTTTAGAGAGGCTTTAAGCTTAAGTTTGAAGTGGTAATTCAAGATGGGTTACGTAGTAGACAATTCATTTTCATTCACTCTGTTCACATTTTTCTGTTAAAAGAAAACCTGTTGTTATGCACACGCCCGGGCTAAGCGGCGTGTGCGTGTGATCGGTAGTGATTCCACTGGACCGTGCCGGAGAGTGAATGCCTGGAGGGGCGTGACTAAGTATTCACCCGATCCGACCAGGGTCGCACGACGGCATACGACGCCAGTGCACCAAGGAGGAACCGAGCAGAGGGACCAGGTGCTACTCCAGGACAGACCCCGGACACGGCTGTTGACCCACACAGGGGAATACAGGAACAGGCTGGGCTGGCACACAGACTGGAGGGTATAGGCAGGCACGACTGGTATGCAGGCAGGCGGGTATGCAGGCAGGGGGGTAAAGGCAAGCACAGCTAGAGTGCAGACAGGGAGGAACTAGCAGGTAGGAACACAGGCGGGATAGGACCCAGTACACACCGGGACTCAGGAACAATACAGGCAGAGGGTTACAGGCAAGCACAGCTAGAGTGCAGACAAGGCTGAGCAGGGAGGACAGGGCTCTGTTCACACGGAACAGACAGGAAGGGAAAGACAGAGCCAGATACTCACACAGTACTTGCAGAGACAACAAGCAGGAGTTAGGTACGAGTTCAGACTCTGCAGAAAAAGGAAGGGAACGGACATAGAGGCAAAACAGGTAAAGGACAGGAGAGAGTTCAGACTGGAACTGAGTGTACGGAGGAGACCGACACTGCAGAGGGATACAGGAGCGGGTCTGGGAATACGGCCCCCAGAGAGGCGGAACAAACAGGCAAGGAGCGTGTTCAGACAGGACAGACCAGACGCAGGAGCGGGTCTAGGAAATCGGCCACTAGAAGGCGGAACGAACAGGCAAGGAGCGTGTTCAGACAGGACAGACCAGACACAGGAGCGGGTCTAGGAAATCGGCCACTAGAAGGCGAGAGGAACAGGCTAGGAGCGTGTTCAGACAGGACAGACAAGAGAACACAGAAAGGAGTCAGTTCAGACACGGGAGCTGATACCGCAAAGCAGGGGACATACAGGACTCAGTTCAGACACGGGAGCTGATACCGCAAAGCAGGAGACATACAGGACTCAGTTCAGACACGGGAGCTGATACCGCAAAGCAGGAGACATACAGGACTCAGTTCAGACACGGGAGCTGATACCACAAAGCAGGAGACATACAGGACACAGTTCAGACACGGGAACTGATACAAAAAGCAGGAGACAAGAGACGGGACCTGGCACCTTCAGAGTGCAAGCACACACTGAAGGAAACACTATGCTCAGGCGGGGATAGAAGGGAGCTGCTGAGCTATATACCAAGTGACAGACAGCAATAGGCTGAGGACGCACAAGGGGTGTGACCCACAGCAGGTACAAAAGGCAGGAAGTGATCGGGCGCCGCCCTTAAGCAGCAGAAACAGACACAAACAGACAGCATGGAGGGAAGCCAGAGAGACATTCTGGACAGGAGATCAAGTGCGCCCTCTTGCACAGTGGGAGATGGACCACCATGCAAGGACGCCGCCAGGTATGTTACAGTACCTCCCCCCTTACGCCCCCTCTTCTTCAGGCCTGCCAGAATCTTCCGCAGGGAATTCGAGGGCCAGTCGTTCACTGGGTTGGAGGGGGACAGAGACTTAAGGGTAATCTCTGCTTCGAGGTACATCTTGTCAAGCTCACAGGAAGAAATAGACGGGTTATCACGTACATAATGAGGAAAAGTCACTGTCTCTTTGTTATCTGGTGGTATCCCGGAGGATTCAGGAAACAACTGGAGGTCCTCCGCCGGGTCAGAAGAGTGCAGAGGCTCAGAGAAAACAACTGCTTCAGAGTACACTAGGTCGGACTCACTGGAGGAAGCAGGCGAGGTATCGGGTACCGAGTATAGGAAAGTCTCTGTCCATTCACCACCAGGTGGCACCCCGAAGGGTTCTGGAGACAGCTGGCGGTCCTCCGCCTGGTCAGAGGGGTGTAGAGACTCACGGGTAACCTCTGCTTCAGAGTACACTAGGTCGGACTCACTGGACGAAGCAAGCGAGGTATCAGATCCAGGATATAGGAAAGTCTCTGTCCATTCACCACCAGGTGGCACCCCGAAGGATTCTGAACACAACTGGAGGTCCTCCGCCTGGTCGGAGGGGTGTAGAGACTCAGGAGTAACCTCTGCTTCGGAGTACACTAAGTTGGACTCACTGGACGAAGCGAGCGAGGTATCAGGTACAGAGTATAGGAGAGTCTCTGTCCTTTCGCTACCAGGTAGCACCCCGAAGGGTTCAGGAGACAACTGGAGATCCTCCGCCTGGTCGGAGGGGTGTAGAGACTCGGAGGTAACTACCACTTTGGGGTACCCATTGTCAGGCTCACAGGACGAAGCGGACAAAGTATTGAGTACCGGGTGTAGAGAAGTCTCTCTCCATTTGTCATCGAGTGGTATCCCGGAGGGTTCAGGAGGCAACAGGGGATCCTCCGCCAGGTAGTAGAGGTGCACAGACTCTGAGGTAACCACAGCTTTGGAGCATCCTTGGACATGCACACCGGTTAAAGAGAAAGAAGCATCTGATGCCGGGTGCAGGAAGTTCTCCTGTGTGGAGTCTGGATGGGCAGAAGTCTCTTCGGCCAGGAGAACTGGTGCACTACCCACGCACATTACCCATTGGGGTTTCTCCGGGATACAGGGAGATGAAGCTTCAGTAGGGACTCCAAGGCTGGGGTCAGGAGGTCTCAGGGAGGACAGACCCTGGCGTGACGGCTTGCCTCTAAGTCTAGCACGTCTGGACTGCCTCTTGAGGTTGAGAGAAGTATTCCGGAAAGCGTAGTCACCCTGTGAGGATTCTGGGTGGGCAGTAGTCTCATTGGGCTGGAGGACTATTGCGCTACCCACACACATTACCCGTCGGGGCTGCTCCGGGATATTGGGAAGTGAAGCTTCAGCAGGGGCTTCAGAGTTAGGGTCCTCGAAGACCATACGAAAGGCCACCAGGAAGGCCTGCAGGTCAAGGATGACAGGATCCCATGCTTCCCATAGGGGGGTGACCCATTTCAAGGCATCACCCGCTAGGTAGTCAATCATAAAGGCCACTTTAGCCCAATCGGAAGGAAAATAGAGAGGGTAGGCCTTAAAGTGTAGCATGCATTGCTCCACAAATGCACGACACTGTCTTGGATCCCCATAGTAACGTGGCGGATCCGCAGGAACGAGGGCTGATAGATCCATCTGGACGGGTGCGTAACTCGCCTGGAACTCAGCTAAAGGGGGAAAAAAATTTATTTATTTTATTTTAATGCATGTATTCGCTGGAAAAACTTCTCAAAGAGCGAAGGCCGTGGGGCTCAACGGGAACCATGGCCTGAGCATGCTGTTATGCACACGCCCGGGCTAAGCGGCGTGTGCGTGTGATCGGTAGTGATTCCACTGGACCGTGCCGGAGAGTGAATGCCTGGAGGGGCGTGACTAAGTATTCACCCGATCCGACCAGGGTCGCACGACGGCATACGACGCCAGTGCACCAAGGAGGAACCGAGCAGAGGGACCAGGTGCTACTCCAGGACAGACCCCGGACACGGCTGTTGACCCACACAGGGGAATACAGGAACAGGCTGGTAGGCTGGCACACAGACTGGAGGGTATAGGCAGGCACGACTGGTATGCAGGCAGGCGGGTATGCAGGCAGGGGGGTAAAGGCAAGCACAGCTAGAGTGCAGACAGGGAGGAACTAGCAGGTAGGAACACAGGCGGGATAGGACCCAGTACACACCGGGACTCAGGAACAATACAGGCAGAGGGTTACAGGCAAGCACAGCTAGAGTGCAGACAAGGCTGAGCAGGGAGGACAGGGCTCTGTTCACACGGAACAGACAGGAAGGGAAAGACAGAGCCAGATACTCACACAGTACTTGCAGAGACAACAAGCAGGAGTTAGGTACGAGTTCAGACTCTGCAGAAAAAGGAAGGGAACGGACATAGAGGCAAAACAGGTAAAGGACAGGAGAGAGTTCAGACTGGAACTGAGTGTACGGAGGAGACCGACACTGCAGAGGGATACAGGAGCGGGTCTGGGAATACGGCCCCCAGAGAGGCGGAACGAACAGGCAAGGAGCGTGTTCAGACAGGACAGACCAGACGCAGGAGCGGGTCTAGGAAATCGGCCACTAGAAGGCGGAACGAACAGGCAAGGAGCGTGTTCAGACAGGACAGACCAGACACAGGAGCGGGTCTAGGAAATCGGCCACTAGAAGGCGAGAGGAACAGGCTAGGAGCGTGTTCAGACAGGACAGACAAGAGAACACAGAAAGGAGTCAGTTCAGACACGGGAGCTGATACCGCAAAGCAGGGGACATACAGGACTCAGTTCAGACACGGGAGCTGATACCGCAAAGCAGGAGACATACAGGACTCAGTTCAGACACGGGAGCTGATACCGCAAAGCAGGAGACATACAGGACTCAGTTCAGACACGGGAGCTGATACCGCAAAGCAGGAGACATACAGGACACAGTTCAGACACGGGAACTGATACAAAAAGCAGGAGACAAGAGACGGGACCTGGCACCTTCAGAGTGCAAGCACACACTGAAGGAAACACTATGCTCAGGCGGGGATAGAAGGGAGCTGCTGAGCTATATACCAAGTGACAGACAGCAATAGGCTGAGGACGCACAAGGGGTGTGACCCACAGCAGGTACAAAAGGCAGGAAGTGATCGGGCGCCGCCCTTAAGCAGCAGAAACAGACACAAACAGACAGCATGGAGGGAAGCCAGAGAGACATTCTGGACAGGAGATCAAGTGCGCCCTCTTGCACAGTGGGAGATGGACCACCATGCAAGGACGCCGCCAGGTATGTTACACCTGTCACCATGAAAATGCAGTCCTATCTGCAGTCATCATGTTATAAAGCAGGGGGTGCTGAGCAGATTGATATATAGTTTTTCAGAAAAGTTTCAGTGAAACCCGTGTTTTCATTCATTTAAACCTCTGCTCATTCTGGGACTTTCAGTCCAGCAGGCGGTCCTATTAGTGACTGGCAGCTTTCTTTGTACAAGTGTGCATGCAGAGGTAGCTGTCAGTCACTACATTATAATTAAAGGCAGTGGTCAAGATCTACTCAAAGTGCCACGCCATGTATTTTTTCAGTACCTCTGGCAAATGTGCTGAAATGCCCAACATTGGTGCCACCGCTGTCAGTTACAGTATTTGTAACACAGTGTCCACATAAAAGTGACAGTCTCAGATTCTCAGTTCCTCTATAACCGTACAAACCACAGTACCACCATGAGCACTAACTAAAGCTGGCGCCAGAGGTTTTGATTATAGACATTGGCACCAATTGTATTTAGCCTACTTTTTGCCTCCCAGCTAGACCCAATGCCTTGTTAATCCACTTGTGTCACGCATTTACAAACTGGGATAGGGTATGTGAATACAGAGGGTTTTTTTTTTCTAGGAGGTTTTAGAGCAAAAACTGCACAGAAACCCTCCAAATCTTCCTCAAAAATGCAAAAAGACAGTGGTTCTGCTTTGTTTCCGCTCCAAAAACTCAGCAAAAAGACTATGGGCACATGACCCACCACACAATTAGTGCAGTACTCAATATACAGAAGCCGCAGCTCAGTCATGGACCCGAATAAAATCCCAAATGTCTGGAAGACCATCAATAAATTATCAGAAGAAAGGTGGACAAAACTCTCCTCATTGCCTCCAAACTGCTAAAGCTTCTGGTTATTAACAAGATGATTTGTGTACCTTATTCTACCGGCCATGCCTTCATATCAAGCCGGGAATTATAAAACAGTCATTATATTACTGGAAAACAATACATAATAATACATGTGTCATCCTGTTACAGCAGCACAATATCAAAGATTAATGAGAAGATATTCACATCTGTATAAAGTAATTACTGCGACTACAGCACAAGTCAGTAATTCACATGCAGCAATGGTCCCCGTGACACAGGCATTCTGGGCTAAGCATTCACGTCTCTAGCAAGTGGCATCTTTCTATATTACAGGAGCGCAATGAATCAGCCTCCTTCCCTCCTCTGCAAGTAATGTGATTGGAATCCTAATGTAGGCGCCAGACAGGAGAGCGAAAGCGAGCTGTGCCCGCTGTGTGCGCTCACTGAGCTACTGGAGAATCCGAGATGGGAAATAAACTTTATGAACTACACTGAAAGGTCCATCAAAGCAAACCGGCCAGAAACGAGTGAAGCAGCCGAAAGGGCCTCTAATCACTATTGTTGGGGGGAAACAAGCCGATAAATACTGCAACCTTCTACTTTAATTAAATTAACATACAGACTTGGCCGTTCCAAACATTCATGCTTATGAAGAAGTTCACAGCGGTTTTGGTTTACATGGTGTCCGCGCTGGTAATGCATCCACAAAGTCCAATTTATTCATATTTGCCAATAATATAGCTGCTGCTCCGAGAGATGGAGTCTTGGAAATGTTTTGCCCCTTTTGGGATCCCACTACGCCATCACACTTATTACCTACTTCCTCCACATTCCTTTTTTCCAGCCCAATTGCACAAGAAACTATCTTGAAGTACAAGTGTCTGGGTGGTTTCAGGACGCCTGGGGGTTTATCCAATTTCTCTAAGATACCAGGAGGAAAATCCTTGTTCAGGAGTCTGCTGGACAAGTAGGGTGATTTGGCAAGTAAAAATACTTGTATAGTATTTAAGATTGGCCAAAAGACTTGTAGCCCCAGCACAACTTTTTTTTTTTTTTTTCCAGTTGTACAGAAAAGCTTGGAAAGGTTGTCCACTACTTTAATAGTGATGACCTAACCTTAGGATAGGAGATCAATGTCCGATTGGTGGAGGGGCGACACCAGGCACCCCCGCCAATCCAATCAGCTGTTCGGTGTGGGCTGAAACTGCTCAGTTACGGAGCTGTGCGGCGCATTTACCTCTACTGTATGGTGGTGCGGCCGGATACTGCACATACGCCCCCTATTCAAATCAATACGAGCTTACACTTTACACGTGAGAAAAGGG
Organism: Phyllobates terribilis; assembly: GCF_046119375.1. NCBI lineage: Eukaryota > Metazoa > Chordata > Amphibia > Anura > Dendrobatidae > Phyllobates > Phyllobates terribilis. The sequence goes on along the minus strand of NW_027362763.1, from coordinate 756,591,071 downwards.
ACCATGCTGATCATAAGAGCTTACATTTTATAGGCGAGAGAGACAAGGCAAAGAAACTACTGACGTACAAACTTATCGGCTGGGAACCAATGATTTTCAGGAAATTCGACTCGAATTCAATCCTAAGCAATTCGATCTACTCATCTCCATCTGTAATAGATTATACTGTGCACAAAGGCTGCCATTGTTCATAGTCCAGTTTACAGTGAATGATGCGCTGAAGAGAAAGATGATATTTTGTGCAAAGCAAAAAATCATTTCACCCGATGAACGAGCGTTTTGCTCGTTCATTGGACGATCAGCAGCCTATTTAGACTGCACAAATATCATGCAACTAACACTCATCCCCAATAATCGTGTAGTGTAAACGCCAAATACAGGGCTCAGAGAAATCTTTGGGATCTACTGCACTTGTTGTAACAAGGAGGCAGAGACAGCTTCTAACGGATTATTAGAAGACAAAATTATGACATAATTGAACAGATGTCCTATTACAGATATATGATCTGTCCTAGAAGAGAATCAATGCTTTCAGAGAATACGCCTCTCGCATTGACCACGTTCTGTTGTATGCCCCTATCCATTCATTGGCAAATATGATTGTTCCACAGGCAATTGTTAAAGTAGTGAGACTGACAATGGTTGTGGGCACCATCTTTCTAACAGAACCAGTACTTCAACAACTTTAGAGATCATAATGTGACAAAGAAGGAGCCTTGGTACCAGAACCAGCAGGATTTCTTGGTATAGGTAGCCTACAGGAACTGGTCACCGGTATGTGCAGAGCAAACTGACCTCTACACATACAGTTATATGAAAAAGTTTGGGCACCCCTATTAATCTTAAGCTTAATGTTTTATAAAAATTGGTGTTTTTGCAACAGCTATTTCAGTTTGATATATGTAATAACTGTTGGACACAGTAAAGTTTCTGCCTTGAAATGAGGTTTATTGTACTAACAGAAAATGTGCAATCTACATTCAAACAAAATTTGACAGGTGCATAAGTATGGGCACCCTTATCATTTTCTTGTTTTAAATACTCCTACCTACTTTTTACTGACTTACTAAAGCACTTTTTTGGGTTTTGTAACCTCATTGAGCTTTGAACTTCATAGCCAGGTGTATGCAATCATGAGAAAAGCTACTTAAAGTGGCCACTTGCAAGTTGTTCTCCTGTTTGAATCTCCTCTGAAGAGTGGCATCATGGGCTCCTCAAAACAACTGTCAAATGATCTGAAAAGCAAGATTATTCAACATAGTTGTTCAGGGGAAGGATACAAAAAGCTGTCTCAGAGATTTAACCTGTCAGTTTCCACTGTGAGGAACATAGTAAGGAAATGGAAGAACACAGGGACAGTTCTTGTTAAGGCCAGAAGTGGCAGGCCAAGAAAAACATCAGAAAGGCAGAGAAGAAGAATGGTGAGATCAGTCAAGGACAATCCTCAGACCACCTCCAGAGAGCTGCAGCATCAACTTGCTGCAGATGGTGTCACTGTGCATCAGTCAACTATACAACGCACTTTGCACAAGGAGAAGCTGTATGGGAGAGTGATGCGAAAGAAGCCGTTTCTGCAAGCACGCCACAAACAGATTCGGCTGAGGTATGCAAAAGCACATTTGGACAAGCCAATTTCTTTTTGGAAGAAGGTCCTGTGGACTGATGAAACCAAGATTGAGTTGTTTGGTCATACAAAAAGGCGTTATGCATGGTGGCAAAAAAACACAGCATTCCAAGAAAAACATTTGCTACCCACAGTAAAATTTGGTGGAGGTTCCATCATGCTTTGGAGCTGTGTGGCCAATGCCGGCACCGGGAATCTTGTTAAAGTTGAGGGACGCATGGATTCCACTCCATATCAGCAGATTCTTGACAATAATGTTCAAGAATCAGTGATAAAGTTGAAGTTACGCAGGGGATGGATCTTTCAGCAAGACAATGATCCAAAACACCGCTCCAAATCTACTCAGGCATTCATGCAGAGGAACAATTACAATGTTCTGGAATGGCCATCCCAGTCCCCAGACCTGAATATCATTGAACATCTGTGGGATCATTTGAAGAGGGCTGTCCATGCTCGGCGACCATCAAACTTAACTGAACTGGAATTGTTTTGTAAAGAGGAATGGTCAAAAATACCTTCATCCAGGATCCAGGAACTCATTAAAAGCTACAGGAAGCGACTAGAGGCTGTTATTTTTGCAAAAGGAGGATCTACTAAATATTAATGTCACTTTTCTGGTGAGGTGCCCATACTTATGCACCTGTCAAATTTTGTTTGAATGCAGATTGCACATTTTCTGTTAGTACAATAAACCTCATTTCAAGGCAGAAACATTACTGTGTCCAACAGTTATTACATATATCAAACTGAAATAGCTGTTGCAAAAACACCAATTTTTATAAAACAATAAGCTTAAGATTAATAGGGGTGCCCAAACTTTTTCATATAACTGTATAACATGTCTGAGGAAGGGGTAGGCTTGCCCTAATACACGGGCAGCATGGTGGCTCAGTGGTTGGCACTGCAGCCTGGCAGCGCTCGGGTCCTGGGTTCAAATCCTACCAAGGACAACATCTGCAAGGAGTTTGTATGTTCTCCCCGTGTTTGTGTGGGTTTCCTCCCACACTCCAAAGAAATCGTGATAAAGAATTGTGAGCCCCAATGGGAACAGCGATCATAATGTCTGTAAATTGTCTGAAATGTAAAGAGCTGCAGATTATGTTGGCGCTATATAAATAGATTATTAACAATAATACACAAACATTTTGTTTAAAGGGCATGTGTCACTATGAAAATGCAGTCATGTTATAGAGCAGGGGAAGTGGATGGATATATAGTTTTGTGAGAAAAGATTCAATATCATCTGCAATTTCATCACTTAAACAGCTTCTATTTCTAGGATCTCTGGTCCAGTGGGCGGTCCCATCAGAGACTGACAGTCATCTGTGCAAGCACACTTCTAGAAAGCAAGCTGTCAGTCACTGATGGTCCAGTGGGCAGTCCTAAAGATCCCAGAAAGTAGAGGTTTAAATGACAGGTTATATTGAATCTTTTCTCACAAAACTATATATGAATCCACTCCGCTCCCTCTGCTCTATAACAAGGTGCCAGCACATTAGAAAGCATTTTCATGGTGAGAAGTTCCCTTTAAAGCTACAAATCAATTCTGTGGAAATTCTCATCATGTACAGCTCACAATACTAATAGATGGTCGGTTCTGAACAACTAGATTTCGGCCAATCTGTATACAGAATACTATGCAATTCGTCACTATGTAAGTGAAGGTTCCCTTAAGGAAAACCCTTCCTTTTAAGACCGTCACGGATGCTTTTCCTTCATGATGTGAATACAAATAGCAGCTTCCTATGAGTCCATGTGCAATCGTCTGTACACCTGACATCTTCTACAATGGTTCTGTATCAGGCCAGTGTCAGGGCTGCGCTGGAAGTAATGATGCACAACATACTTCTTGTAGGAAAGGATTTGAAGGATTATTTTAAATGCTAAGCTAAAAAAAGAAGAAAATACCTAAGAGATAGTGGAGTTCCCCAGAAGGAACATAATTCCATACTGTCAGTCAATTGTAGCTTATAACATCCTGCTGACATTTTCTATTGATTCTATCAAGCCTTGGGGTCCGGAGACTGTTTTTGGTTGATCACAGTGGTATTTTCCTTTTTAAGGTAACACAAGACTACCTGAACCTAAAAAATAAGGAGTGGAAAATAACAGTACTACTAAAATGCTGCTTTATAGACCCCTAATCAATAACGTCAATGCCCCTTGACAGACGGGCATACTGTCTGCTGGAACTATAGGAAGTAGGACAGGTTGGCAAAGGGTCCACGCTATGCCCCATAGTTCAGGGAGACCAGCACTGCCCCAATGCCCGCATAACACCGGCCCTTACAAATCCTAAATCACTGTGCCATCCGCTCTGCAGAGACAGAAGGCAGGATTGTATTCCTGATGCCTCCTGTATTCTGCAGAGTAAGCCTGCAGGATGAGCAGGGAATATGGAAGGGCAGAAGAAAGGAGAAACAGCAGGATTAGCACCATATAAGATTGTAATTCAAAATGGCTAATATTTGAGAATTACAAATTCTACAATATAACATTTCGCAACTGTGAGGTACGTTCCAATGCTACAATCCACAACAGTAAATACACCATTGCGAAAACGGTGCGGGCAATGTGCTCTGCACTGCAAGTGATGTCTGCGGCGATATCCCCAGGATCAATGGTTTTGCTGCAGATTACAATTTTATTTACGCTGTGGATATTTAGGCACAGTGTGCGCTTGACATTTCTTAAAAGGCCCTTGTACAACGCTGAAACGTTCTCTAAACAATAATGTTTTAATTAAAGGGAATCTGTCAGCAGGTTTTTGAAACCCAATCTGAGAACAGCATGATTTAGGGGAAGACACCCCAATTCTAGGGATGTGTCACTAGCTCAACAACTTGCTGTAATTTCAATATACAGTAATCAGCGTTTTATCATCAGGAGATCACTGCAGGACTAGGTGTCGCGTACCAGGCAGTCAAGCCTAACTGTGTAACCCCGCCTCTATCACTGATTGGCAGTTTCTTGTGTACACTGTCAGAAAACTGCCAATCAGTGGTGTGGGCGGGGTTATACAGAGCTCAGCATTCTGACCACTGCTACAGCTACCGCAGAGAAAACAGCGATTATATCAAAACTGCACCAAGCCGTTCAGCAAGTGACACTTCATTGGGATCAAGGTCTCTGCAGATACATCATGCTGATCTCAGATTACAGAGCAAAAATATGCTGATAGTAACCTATGATATATTAAAGGGAATCTAACAGGAGTAACAGTCAAGGGATCGGTTCATAGCGGTGATTTAACTGTTTGGAACGGAGAAATGGAATTCCTGTGCAGCACAGATCTGTTACATAACGGAAGTGTATGGGAATGGAAAGACCGTATCTATTACAAAGGGCATCTTGCCTGGTTTCCGTTATTTGATGGGGAAAAAATAACATACACATGACAATGTTACATTGTACTATACGGATTTACCAAATCCATAGCAAAAGCCGACATGCTGCAAGTTTCAAATCTGTTAACGCGGGTCAATTTATACAATGGATATTCTCTACAGCAGTGCTCCAAAACTCCGGTCCTCAAGAGACACCAACAGGTCATGTTTTCAGGATTTCCTTAGTATTGCCCAGGTGATAATTCCATCACCTGCACAAGCAATAATTCAATCACCTGTGCAATACTAGGGAAATCCTGAAAACATGACCTGTTGGTGGCTCTTGAGGACCGGAGCTGGGAACCCTGCTTTACAGCAGGTGCATGAGATTCCCAACACTCTTCTATACAGCGCCACTGCTGCTATTTGTAGCAGATTTTTTGTGAGCGCATACACTCAGGTCTCTATCACACGAGTGTGTTCAATACCTCTGAAGTAGAGATCTGCAATACGGATTTATATTAAAACTGGATATGTTGGTATTTGACAAATTTTTGCATTCACATTTGCATTCATTGCTATTTTTCTCTAATTGAGAAAAACTGATCTGTTTTTGACCAAAAGAAAAATAGCAGTAAATGCAAATACAGATGCAAAAACTCAAAATACCCATGCATCCGTATTCTAGACATTCTCCCTAGGCTTTAATAAGTGTATTTTACCAGTAATACACATAGAAATCGCACATGCAATGCTTTTGAAAAACAGACGTGAAAAAAAAAAAAAAATAGCCACGCGAATTCAATATAAAATGGATTAAATATGGATGACAATAAGGCTCGTGTGAAAAAAGCCTCGAGATGTGTTTAGCAACGGTATTTACACCAAAATCTGTGCAGGTTTTAATTTTCATTTTGGCTTACTGATGGGTAATAACTAATTGCTTGGAGATCTGGCTGCTGGCACACAGATCGGCAGAAAGGGGCGCCAGTATAAAAGGGGCAGTGCTCATGCTCGACTGCTGCTCCATTCATTCTTCATGGGGCTGTTGGAAAAAACTGAGTGCTCAGAGTGCAGTCCTATAAACAATGAAAGGGGTGGAGGTCGAGCACTTTATATTAATGGGCACAAAAGTGCCTTGTTCTGCAGTGGTCCCAGTGTTCGGATGTCCACCGATCTACGGTATCAGTTGTCACAGTATAGGCAATAATATCCCTTCACCAGACAAACCCATTAAAACCATTTTGTTGTAAAAAAAAATAAATAAAATAAATAAATAAAAATTCCACTAGAAATTAAGATATATTCTAAATTTTATGTACCATAAATACTATCCTAATGAAAAAGTCCACATAGGACTACAGAAAAATAAGCAGCTAATGCAGGAAAAAAAGAAAAAAATTCCTTTGTCCCAAAGGCCAAAATTAAGCGGTGTTTTTTTTGCGTATTCTTACACATGCAGAAGGTACAATACACAATGTATTTCAGCAGCATAAATAGAAATGCCGCAAAATTCAAATTTGCATCACTGCTTATTTTACAGTCAATCTTACACAATGCCAGTATTGTAAAACGAAACCGCAGATCTTCCGTTATCAAAATCTGGACAAAAAAAATAAAAATCTGCTGTAGCTTTGTTATAGGGGAACATAACTCAATTGGGCTGCTTTCTTGATCCTGCAATTTTGACATCACTGGTCAAATTATTTTTCCACTGCATTTTAAATGTAAAAAAAAAAAAAGATATAAAACTGTTATTTTTCTAACCAAAATACTTCTAAACATGCCTGCAATTTGCTTCTTATGTAGCCCATAAAGCCATCATTATGCATAGGTTTCTTGTAATCTATTTTCCTGTAGTATATCCACACTGGCAAGGGGAAATTAAACCTAAGCCTTTAAAAGTGGAATTTTGCAGCATTAACAGCGCTTTTCAATTTGCACTATTTTTACATTCCCCTTGTTGTCTCGTATAAATGTAATATCCTGTGTTTCCTATAACAGGATCATATATGCAAACATGTCTGCTCGCTTTTCCTCTGAGATGAAGTTGCTCACCTTAAATGTCACGCGATGCACAGTTTATGAATGTATATATCATGTGATCAATGCCACAATGATATTAAACATAATATATTCTGATATGGCAGGGAGCAGTATTGGAAAGAGTAGAGAACACGCGCAGTCCACTGCTGACATCTAGTGGTGAAATTGGTCCACGCACAGCAGCAGTAAAGTATTGAGTGAATTAAACAAGAACTATGAAGGATTAGGACCTTATATCCTGAACAGATGATCAAGAGGGTCATCTACAGGGCTGCAGAGTGTAAATAAATTAGTTGCAGATGCAAATTTTGTACACTTAAGTCAGCAATGGAGTATTTAACCAATGATGCTGATGGAGAGGAGTGCTGCGGAGTGACGGGTTAGTGGAGAGGAGTGCTGCGGAGTGACGGGTTAGTGGAGAGGAGTGCTGCGGAGTGACGGGTTAGTGGAGAGGAGTGCTGCGGAGTGACGGGTTAGTGGAGAGGAGTGCTGCGGAGTGAAGGGTTAGTGGAGAGGAGTGCTGCGGAGTGAAGGGTTAGTGGAGAGGAGTGCTGCGGAGTGAAGGGTTAGTGGAGAGGAGTGCTGCGGAGTGAAGGGTTAGTGGAGAGGAGTGCTGCGGAGTGAAGGGTTAGTGGAGAGGAGTGCTGCGGAGTGAAGGGTTAGTGGAGAGGAGTGCTGCGGAGTGAAGGGTTAGTGGAGAGGAGTGCTGCGGAGTGAAGGGTTAGTGGAGAGGAGTGCTGCGGAGTGAAGGGTTAGTGGAGAGGAGTGCTGCGGAGTGAAGGGTTAGTGGAGAGGAGTGCTGCGGAGTGAAGGGTTAGTGGAGAGGAGTGCAGCGGAGTGAAGGGTTAGTGGAGAGGAGTGCAGCGGAGTGAAGGGTTAGTGCAGAGGAGTGCTGCGGAGTGAAGGGTTAGTGCAGAGGAGTGCTGCGGAGTGAAGGGTTAGTGCAGAGGAGTGCTGCGGAGTGAAGGGTTAGTGCAGAGGAGTGCTGCGGAGTGAAGGGTTAGTGCAGAGGAGTGCTGCGGAGTGAAGGGTTAGTGCAGAGGAGTGCTGCGGAGTGAAGGGTTAGTGCAGAGGAGTGCTGCGGAGTGAAGGGTTAGTGCAGAGGAGTGCTGCGGAGTGAAGGGTTAGTGCAGAGGAGTGCTGCGGAGTGAAGGGTTAGTGCAGAGGAGTGCTGCGGAGTGAAGGGTTAGTGCAGAGGAGTGCTGCGGAGTGAAGGGTTAGTGGAGAGGAGTGCTGCGGAGTGAAGGGTTAGTGGAGAGGAGTGCTGCGGAGTGAAGGGTTAGTGCAGAGGAGTGCTGCGGAGTGAAGGGTTAGTGCAGAGGAGTGCTGCGGAGTGAAGGGTTAGTGCAGAGGAGTGCTGCGGAGTGAAGGGTTAGTGCAGAGGAGTGCTGCGGAGTGAAGGGTTAGTGGAGAGGAGTGCTGCGGAGTGAAGGGTTAGTGGAGAGGAGTGCTGCGGAGTGAAGGGTTAGTGGAGAGGAGTGCTGCGGAGTGAAGGGTTAGTGGAGAGGAGTGCTGCGGAGTGAAGGGTTAGTGGAGAGGAGTGCTGCGGAGTGAAGGGTTAGTGGAGAGGAGTGCTGCGGAGTGAAGGGTTAGTGGAGAGGAGTGCTGCGGAGTGAAGGGTTAGTGGAGAGGAGTGCTGCGGAGTGAAGGGTTAGTGGAGAGGAGTGCTGCGGAGTGAAGGGTTAGTGGAGAGGAGTGCTGCGGAGTGAAGGGTTAGTGGAGAGGAGTGCTGCGGAGTGAAGGGTTAGTGCAGAGGAGTGCTGCGGAGTGAAGGGTTAGTGCAGAGGAGTGCTGCGGAGTGAAGGGTTAGTGCAGAGGAGTGCTGCGGAGTGAAGGGTTAGTGCAGAGGAGTGCTGCGGAGTGAAGGGTTAGTGCAGAGGAGTGCTGCGGAGTGAAGGGTTAGTGCAGAGGAGTGCTGCGGAGTGAAGGGTTAGTGCAGAGGAGTGCTGCGGAGTGAAGGGTTAGTGCAGAGGAGTGCAGCGGAGTGAAGGGTTAGTGCAGAGGAGTGCTGCGGAGTGAAGGGTTAGTGCAGAGGAGTGCTGCGGAGTGAAGGGTTAGTGCAGAGGAGTGCTGCGGAGTGAAGGGTTAGTGCAGAGGAGTGCTGCGGAGTGAAGGGTTAGTGCAGAGGAGTGCTGCGGAGTGAAGGGTTAGTGCAGAGGAGTGCAGCGGAGCGAAGGGTTAGTGCAGAGGAGTGCAGCGGAGTGAAGGGTTAGTGCAGAGGAGTGCTGCGGAGTGAAGGGTTAGTGCAGAGGAGTGCTGCGGAGTGAAGGGTTAGTGCAGAGGAGTGCTGCGGAGTGAAGGGTTAGTGCAGAGGAGTGCTGCGGAGTGAAGGGTTAGTGCAGAGGAGTGCAGCGGAGTGAAGGGTTAGTGCAGAGGAGTGCAGCGGAGTGAAGGGTTAGTGCAGAGGAGTGCTGCGGAGTGAAGGGTTAGTGCAGAGGAGTGCTGCGGAGTGAAGGGTTAGTGCAGAGGAGTGCAGCGGAGTGAAGGGTTAGTGGAGAGGAGTGCTGCGGAGTGAAGGGTTAGTGGAGAGGAGTGCTGCGGAGTGAAGGGTTAGTGGAGAGGAGTGCTGTGGAGTGAAGGGTTAGTGGTCCACTATCCCCTTCCTAAAGACACAGGAACAAGAAACAGTAGAATATGTTTTTTTTTTTTATTCCTTCTGGCACTGATAATGAGGACAATCTCAGTCAGGAAGCTTGGCTGTTTACATATCTCCTATACAGTTCCCAGTTAACCATTTAACTTTCCAGCTACAAATTGATATGGCAAAAATACTTTTTGAAGAACTCTGTTAGGGCTCATACAAATGTCTGTTTCACACAAATGTGATATACTTTGGCAGGCTGAGACGTGCCCCAGTTTGGTCCAATTCATAGACTAATCTCATGTTAATTGAATGGATCTGCGCTGTGAAAGGGCAGCAGATGAATGACATCTGTGTGCTTGAAACATGTACATTTGAATTCATAAATGATCGATGCCTTCCTAATTTTCCAACAAAATGCTCACTTCACTCACAGTGCAGAAAGAAACTGTGCTTGAATCCGTGCCAATGTGGCTGTGATCACAGATCCATCTTAGTCTATGTTCACATGTCCAGTAGTGATCAGTTAGAACGGATCCAGCAGCAATCCGTTGGCAAAACAAGTTGTGCAACTTTTTAGTCCGTTTTTAAATAACTGATATCTGCTGGATCTGTTTTTTTTATTTTAACATTGAAGTCTATGGTAACAGATCCAGTAAGCAAAAAAAAAACAAAAAACAGATCCTTTGAAAGAAAAATAGATGGCTAATTAATGTATTCATTTTCTATAGACTTTAATGTTAAAAAAAAACAGATCCAGCAGAGATCAGTTTGTTTGTTTTTTTAAATGGACTAAAAAGTTGTCTGCATAACTTTTTTGCCGACAGATTGCTGCTGAATCCGTTCTAATGGATCATTACAGGACATGTGAACATAGCCTTAACCAGTAAGTGCTTTTTACAGGTATACAATCAACTTGTTATTCCTTTTTGGTGATTATATGTTAGACTGAGGGGCACTGAACAGATCACTAGATGACTTGTTTCATCTGTAACAGTGACACATACTGTATGTCACAATTGAAGACAGTGAGCGCTGCATGTGTTAGGTCACATTACAAAGTCTTGAAAAGGCTAAGAAAAAAAAAGCCTCATGTGACTTAAGTCGTCATCTAGCCCTGACCTAACGTGGAGTGCTGAGCGCTCCAATTTTAAAGGTAGGCATGTGATGGAATTTTTTTTTTTTGTCAGACTTAAGCAATGTTTCCTCAGATGCCATAAAGCATAATTGCCACTTTTCAAGGGTGAGCTGAGAGAATAGTGACAGCTGCAAAAATATACCCCCTCATTCCTATAAACCACAACATTTTCCAAGCCACTCACCTACATAACAATTTAACGCCGGCTGAAGACACGGGAGGCTGCCTGCTTAAAATACTTTAAAGTATAGAGTAAAAAGTCAGTGGTGGAGCTGCCACGAGGATGACAGCAAAACCGCCGTTGGAGTCACTTCGTCTTGAAAACTTGGCGGGTGGATCGCCGTTTTAGAGACACTGTGTGAACGTACCCTAATGCACAAGAAATCTTCAGGAAACTATGCTCTCCAGGTTTCACTGGTGACTGGGAGATTTTCCAACTCTTTCAGGAATCTGGGACATCCCACCTTTTTCCAGTGGAGCTGACAAAATCACCCCCCCAACACCCTCCAATAGCCATGCACCTTTTCAAAGCCACCACCCACACGTCACCTTCACACTCAATTTGCGTTAAAGCAATCTCAATAAATGCACAAGAAACCTCCTGGAAACATTGCTTCTTGGGAGGTTTAATCACTACATGGAAGGTTTAACAAGTGTTCCTGGAAACAGGGAGGTCCCTGCTTATTTCCAGATGAGCTCTCAAGTGTGCCAGAGAGCAAGTGCTTCTCAAACTGTGAAGAGCCCCCTTATGATATTAGAGATACAGCTGGTGAGGTACTTTTTACAGAAGTGGCCGCAGCAATCTCTGGGTTAGCAAAATAAATCTAATTTTCTCTTAATTTTAGTATTGTATGGAGTCTAGTTAACAAGTGAATGTAAATTGGGCAACATTTTTCATTTTGGCATTGACTTCCACAACAGATGGTGAGGCCAGGACATCACCTTTGTCTGCTGAGGCCCAGGTAGCAACTAGAAATGAGTTGGAGAAGCCGTGCTATGGACCATGGAGGAATCCTGTCAATATATGGTCCCAGTGTCAGACTGGGGTGCCAAGGGCCCATCAGTAACCAACTCCAGGGCCCCAATTTTCAACTACATGCAAATGTGACATTATCCTCAAACACAATTTTATAGAAAAGTGAATAATTGTTAAATGAATAAGATGCTGCCTTTGTCTGTACATAGTGATTCATGAATATTGTGCCAAGTACTGCTCATATAAAAGGGTGATGACCCACTCTTGCACAGGGGCCCAGTGGTGGATTATCATGTTCACCTGTGGGCCAGTCCAAGCCTGCATGGCCCTATATGTACCCCATAATGTCTGAATGGCAGCACATGGCGACCGCAAGGCAGCAACACGACGACTGCAATGCTCTGTACTAGGTAGCCATAAGGTTACTGTGCACTAGGCTCTACCAAGTACATGAGCAATATGACTGAACAGAAGGAACCCAATGCCTGTACAATGTGAAGGTACTGTCATACATAAACACTAGTTGATTCCTAATTGTGACTACAGTTCCTTTAAAATCAGCGGGATGCTTTAGAAAAAAAAATATCAAGAGCTAACTTTTTATTTGCATTTTTAAATTGTGGCAAGCTGGGATTTTGTCCGTAGCTATGTGGATAAAGTATATTGGGATTAGTTGCAGAGACGGGAGAAATGCCGGCTGTACAGTATGAGACAAAGCTTAATAATCCAACACAATCAAACCATCCAACAAAACGTGAGGCTGCTCTACTAATTTAAGACTTTTCATCAGAGCTAACAAGCCAGGATTAGGGAAATTGGTTGGTGATAAAGTGGCAGCGAAGTCATTTCAGCCTCCCACCGGAGAAGAATGATACTTTTTTCATTATCTCCCAGAAATTGGGTTCATGGATTGCCACAAACTGGAAACAGCTTTGTGAAATGGAGACTGCCTTGTACTTTATTATTGTGACCAAACTGAAACTGACTGTCCCGTAATCTATGTTTATAATGAAAAATCCTCACTCCTTCCGATCCCTGCGTTCTGCGAGCTCGCAACCTGCCTGACCATGCTGATATTCACCAACATGGAAAGAATAAATCATCACCAATAGGTTAAGGAATCCGGATGGTAACCTGGAAATATTCCTAAGGTCTTCCCCATAAGAGCACTTGGTTAATGACTGCTCCGCTCCCACATTTACTTGTCTGTATTTCTCCGATTGGTGCTACCAATTTAATAACTCATGCTTAGTTTTCCATGAAGGAGTTGGCAACTGCTTTTGTATAATCAGAATGGCTTTTATGCTGAGAATAAAGGCTTGTAGCATTGCCGGACGGGTAAGCCGGGAATGTGCAAGTCAACAATGAGATCTCTGCACTTCCACATCTGTCTCACATCTGTCTGTGCAAAAAAAAAAAAAAGAATTTTGTTTTATTCTGCCTCTCTGATGCGGCGAGTGTCCACATCCTTGGCTCGTAATGAGGAATTTACATGAAAGCCGGAGACTCGGAAATCAAGCTCACAATATTCTCTGATTTACAGTTACAGCGAACCAGGTGGGTAGTAAATCATACATACACAAAGATAAACAGAACGCAAGGCAAAAGATGCAGGAACAGATGTGCCAATGACAGATGTAGCAGAGTGGAGATTGTCGTTTAACTCTTTTGGTGCTATATTCTCCAAGTTCATGTTTTTAGGTTAAAGAGCTAACAAGGAGGGCAGGGTTAAAGGGAATCAGTTGGCAGGTTTTTGCTACCTCATCTGAGAGCAGCATGGATATAGGCAAAGAGATACTGATTTCAGCAATGTATCACTTAGATTACTGGGTGCCGCAGTTGTGACACAGTTTTTATATTTCGCATGAAGCAGAGCTGAGAAAGCTAACCCCACCCACCAGGCTCTGTATGTACAACGTCTATAGACAATGAGCTGCTTATCACAGGTGGGGGCGGAGTCAGACCAGGAGGCACATGCTCCTGAGTCATAGCAATGATAAGCTCCTGGTGCTAAAACAATCATTCTAAGTATGGTTAAAAGAGGCATCACTGAAATCTGTGTTTTAACCTCTACAACATGCTGTCTTCAGCTTACACAGTAAACACCTGCTGACAGATTTATTTAATCAGATTCCCTTTAATTAGATTTTCTGCTATAAAATGACAAAAATAAAAGTTTTTGCCAAGTTCTCTGTGCATGGGGATTTATTTTTTTTTGCTTCCAATTGAGTCAATGGCAAATTGTTTCATTTTCAACATTAAGAAACATCCCATACTGATAAAAACATGGCAAAAAAATCCATCATTATGTGCTCTATAGGCATGTCATCCCAAAACCATTAGGAAACAAAACAGTGGTGTGAAAAAGGATTTGCACCTTCCCGATTTCTTATTTTTTTGCGTGTTTGTCACACTTAAATGTTTCAGATCACAAGACAATTTTAAATATTAGACAAAGATAACACAAGTAAACACAAAATGCAGTTTTTAAATTAAGGTCCTTATCAGGGCCCTGTGTGAAAAAGTAATTGCCCCCTAAATCTAATAACTGCAACAACAATCTAATAATTGCAGCAACAACTTAAATCAAGCATTTGTGATAACTGGCAATGAGACTTTTACAACGCTCTGGAGGAATTTTGGCTCACTCATCTTTGCAAAAATGAACCACCTTTTTAAGGTCATTCCACAGCATCTCAATCGGATTAAGGTCAGGACTTTGATTAGGCCACTCCAAAGTCTTAATTTTGTTTTTCTTAAGCCATTCAGAGGTGGACTTGTTGATGTATTTTGGATCATTGTTCAAAAGTGCCCAAGTGTGCTTCAGCTTGAGGTCTCAAACAGATGGCCGAACATTCTCCCTTAGGATTTTTTGGTAGGCAGCAGAATTCATGGTTCCATTTACGACAGCAAGTCTTCAAGGTCCTGAAGGGGCAAAAAAGCCCCAGACCATCACACTACCTCCACCATATTTTACTGTTGGTATAATGTTCCTTTGCTGAAATGCTGTGTTACTTCTATGCCAGATGTAATGGGACATACACCTTCCAACTTTGCCTCGTCAGTCCACAGAGTATTCTCCCAAAAGTCTTGGTGATCATCAAAATGTTTTCAGGCAAAACGGAGATGAGCCTTTATGTTGTTTTTGCTCAGAGGTGGTTTTCATCTTGGAACTCAGTCATGCATGCCATTTTTGCCCAGTCTCTTTTTTATGGTGGAGTCATGAACACTGACCTTAACGGAGGCCTGCAGTTGTTTGGATGTTGTTGCGGGGTCTTTTGCGACCTCTTGGATGAGTCGTCGCTGCACTCTTGTGTAGGTTTGGATTTCTAATTCCCTTAATAAAGACCTTCATTTAAAAAACTGCATTTTGTGCTTACTTGTGTTATCTTTTGTCAAATATTTACATTTTTTTGTGATCTGAAACATTTAAGTGACAAACATGCAAAAGAATAAGAAACCAGGAAGGGGGCAAACCACTTTTTCACACCACTGTATAAGAGTATGTTGCTCACACAGTTTTTAATGTGGATTTCTGATCCAATATCCACATGGAAATACACTTGGGATACTCGCTGAATAAGCTTTCTATTGATTTGAATGGAAACACACACCTAAGTGCTGTTTTTTAGCAATTTTCTTTTTTAAGAAAGCAAGCAAAAGTCAATTCTTGGAGCATTTCTGGAAGAGAAATCCACTCCAAATTTTCCCATTGAACCATATGAAGCATGCAAAGGTACATATATTTTGTGTTGTTTTGCTGTGGATTTCATTAAGCTAGAAGCACCCTTTTGTGACATAAAAATGTCATTGTATCTTTGCCTCTTGCACAGGACTGCAAGTATTAAGGCTGGTGGTATCCAGTCATCTTCATATCACCGCTTGGAAGCAGTAGAGCAAACAGCTTGCAAAAGAGCACTGCATCCCTAGGAGGCTGGCCACCTCTGAAATAGCCGGTAACCATGGCAAGTAGCTGTGCACTACAGGATTAAAAACCCTTACATTCTTGAAAATGGAGAAGATTTTTAATAAGGATGTGTGCATGCCTGCTGAGTTTAAACAGAAGACGACAGTTCAGAAAACCACCAGCTGAGTTTTTTTTCCTGAAGCGTTGCCTTTGGCATCTTTTTTTTGGTCATTTTTGTGACGTCTTTGTTACAAGTTTATTTTTTTTATTTTTTATTCTCTATACCTAAACTAGTGAGTGGCATGCAAACGAAAGCCGTCTGGAGAATGAACTGGTCACTTTTTTTTAGCTGCTTCATGACATTCGAAACCTGAAACGGTTAAAAGAAGCTCAAGGAGACGGAACATGTGAACAAGTCATTTCGACATCGCAGTGAATATGCGAATAGTTTTGTGTACATACCCCAAGTAAATTGCAAAATTGCTTGTCAAACCAAGCAAATTTGCAATTTTACCCATGTAATAAGAAGAGACAGACTCTTATGAAAGTAAGACAGTAGTCTTTACATAACAGAGCAAAGAGGCCAGAAACTCAAGTTACTTCCAACTTGAGCGACAGGTTCATGCCGTGCACTGTATTCTGGGAGTGTTGATTGATATTTTGAGAACCATGAAGCACAAACCATCAACTAAGCCAATCTGTATTAAACAGCGCTCCACTTTAGCAGGCAACTATCAATATGCCGCTTGTGTAAAGTGCTGACATTTTACACAAATGCAAATATCCTTTTCTATAGCAGCCACATTAAGCTCGTCAAAACAACTTTCAAATTCCAAAACAGACGGCAGTAAATGTATGTGCTGTAGCGCGACACAGTCATTTTAGGAAAGCATTCCCCTGATGTACACAGCTAAGGGCTTGCTCATTACACAGACCCCTAGGAATATATTTTCACACTGTACGACCTACACCACAACCAGCACTGTGGAGTTGGAGTCTATGTCCATTTTGGTGGAGTCAGTATAAAATGGACCAACTCCGACTCCTAAAATATATAATAAATTGGGTACAGTAATTCAATGCAGTTTGTGGTGAATATTTTTTCATAAGAATTTGGGAAAGCTATGAAATGTCCTATAAATGTCTGTCCTATTCCTGATCTAAGGGTCTAGACTTTTAGCTGAGATGAATCTGTGCTACAGTAAATTTATCACTTAAACATGAGCCATGTATGAGGGAGTCTGAGTCATGGAAATTGAGGAGTCGGAGGTTTGGCTTACCAACTCCACAGCCCTGCTCACTACTGCAGGTCACACCAGGAAAACTGCTCCAGGAGCTGTTACACAGGCGTCATCAATAGGGATCACAACTGGGAGCTCGTGAATAAAGCTGGGGCTACAAGAGGACTTTGGCCATGACAGCCATCGTGCAACCAAAGATTGCTCGGTCCCATTGTTACATCATGGCACTATAGAAGGGAATGGGGTTGCACTTGGTTGGATTTTTTGAAACTTGCTTGTCGCAGTAATGTCACAATGCCACCCCATTCACTTCCACAGCGCCATAGTGTAAGCAACGGGATCGAATGACCTTCGGTCGCGCAATGACAGTCCCAGCCAAATTGGTGTAGGCTTAGGCCACGTTCACACTTTCAGTATTTTACATCAGTATTTGTAAGCCAAAACCACGAGTGGAACAATCAGAGGAAAAGTATCATAGAAACACGTCACCACTTCTGCATTTTTCACCCATTCCTGGATTTGGCTTACAAATACTGATGTAAAATACTGAACGTGTGAATGTGGTCTAAGGTTAAACCATGACTTTGGCTGGGACACAATTACCATAGACAAAGCTTCCAATATCTGAATGTTACAGTGCACGCCATGAAAGTCAATGTACTCGACTTGCGACCAGCCAATCACAATGACCACATCACAAAAAGTTCAGGTGATTTGGATCATTTTAGACTGGTGTGTTATGGTGACTTGCTGGTCACAAAGCAAAGACACTGGGGCCAATTCATCAACGCTTTTTCACCATATTTCTGGCAAAAAAAAAAACTTTGAAAGATCACAGGTTTTTTTGTGCATCGCGAGGTTTTCACGCTAGTCTTGCTCCAGCACTGACAAAATAGGGGGGCATGGAGCCCTCCACTCATCAAATTCATGACGAGCGGCAGCATTTGCTATGCCACAAATGTGGCGAGGTGCACATAGCGGTGCATGCCCCTACATGCCTCGTCTGATTCATTAAGAGTCAGAAGTGGCAGCTCCAAAACGCCCCCTCCCCATCAAGATCGGCAAACAAAATCATCGATCTTGAAGAAAGGCACCCATTGACTTTCATAATGGTGCGCAGTAGCATTGACAAAGTGCGACCTTACCATTAAACTCGCTTCATTTACCTAGACTTTATTTTTAAGAGAACCTTTAAGGAATATCACGGAGCACAATCCACCAAATAGGGACTGCCTGATAATAAGCAGAAAGAGCTAAGGGGGAGGCTCAGTGTCCTAGTGACATGTCTCATCAGTTCTGTGTATAAAGTATAGGGAGAGACCTGTCAATCATGAATCTCCCGACAGGTTCTCCACAAAACTAAATCTAGAATTAGACCCAATTCACAGCCAATATTACCCAAAGCTGAATTTATACATATATACGCATAACATTATAAACATATATACGGACCACAAAAAAAAAAAAAAAACTGGAAAAGCAAAGTATGTGACCTTACCGTTTACAGAATTAAATGTCCAATAAGCATTTTTCATATGTTTAATATCAATCACTCCCAATATACTTTCTAAAATAGATATTACTCCATTCTGCTAGCATTATAATTGGGTAGTCTTTCTGAGCCATGTCAGAAACTACAAAGATGAGCTTTACAGCAGGCACATGGACATACAAAACCGAGCGGACCTATTCATTATAGCAGTGTGGAGGGCATGTGCTGTGACATGTGCAGAGGTAACTGTGCAGAGAGGTAGAGGTGAGATGTCTCTACCAATGCTTTGATGCGGTGTCACCAGAAAAAAAAATAGGTTTAATAATTTCACTAAAGTAACAGTTTTTTTCTGACAAATCTTTGCCTTTAAAGAAAACCTAACATTTTCAAACCCTTTTACTCAAAACGTCCATCAATACTTCCAAGAGGCTTTTTCAGATCACAGATCAATCCTCTTGAGTTCTAAAAAAGTTTCTGGTATTGATACAGTAGCAGCATGGTCATACAAAAAAGTCAGCTTTTCCTTTTCACATCAAGCACAGCGTTCTGACTGGCAAGCGGCTTCAGGCTAAAACAGCGAAGATCAATATCATAGGACGTCTTGCTGTGATCCAGCAAATCACTACGTCATTGGTTTCTAAGACCAGGTAAGCCCCCATCAGAATTTTAAATAGTCAAAATGATAAAATTCAGAAATGCCTTTCTGGATAAATATGACAGGATTAAGAAAAAACCCCTCACTATGAAGGAAAGCTCAAGAAAAAGCAAAAAGGCTTCCAAACTTACTTTGGAAAAATGTTGCTTTCTGTTAATTATTTGCCTGGCAGCTGGAATACAAATTGAAGCAAGTCAGAAAACCCAACATTTACTTCCATTGCTGCAGACCAATAAGTATAACATATTGGTCTGCAGCAAGCAGATACAGCGTGATACACTGCTAGAATCAGGGTCTCTGCCCCTACATAATATTGCTCTCAGATGGGGTAGCAAAAATCTGGTGACATTCTCTAAGATTAGATATGGTCTACAGCTCTTCTCCTGGCACACTGTTTATTCTTCATCCCAATGAGTCCCAAGTAATGTTTATAACTAGAGATGAGCGAACCCAAACTGTAAAGTTCGGGATCTGTACCGGACACCTAGTGTGTGTGTCCGATACAGAACTTGAGAGAGACAGATTTTTTTTTTCTAGCTCCAAAGTTCATGTTCTCATTGATTTCTATGGGGTTCGGGCTCAGGTTCAAGTACAGTTCTGGTACCCAAACCGAACTTTGGACTAAAGTTTAGTTGAATCCGAACTTCCACGTGTCCACTTATCCCTACTTATAACATTCTCTCACTCGGGCATATACACAGTATGGAGGATCAAATTGCAGCAGGTTTACTAGTCCCCTAGCGATCATCTCCTGCTGATAAAGTTATTTTTTCAAAACTACAGCAAGCAGCCCGGTAAGTGACACATTGCTGGGATCAGGGTCTCTGTCTCTACATTAGGTTGTTCTCCGATTAGGTGTCAAAATTCTGGTGTCAGATTCCCTTTAAACTTAGTGTTTTTAGCTCTATTCAATGTTCACCAATTAAAAATATCCATAGTTTGTCTTTAAATTACTCCCTCCCACAAAAAAAAGTCACCTATTGATACCAGTACAGAATATGCTACATATTATACCTAACTGATATTTAAATTAGCTCTGAGAATTTCATGGCAAAGATGGAGGTCTGGATCAATGAGGTCTACTCATTAGGAACATTTATGCAGAAACTTACATCTCACCAAACTCATTAGTGAGTCGCACTGAGGGATATTCTAAAATCTAAAAACTTTGTATGCAAAGCCAGTAATTTGCTAAATTGCACATCAATTAGTTTTTATTCATTAGGCTGGGGATTTATAGATGGCCAAAGTTAAACAATCTGCTATAATTTTTCTCTTTTATTTAGTTTTATTATTGTACAAGTAAACTATCCCTCCCCAACTCACCCCTCCCCCCTCAAGAAAAAGCTTCAAGGCTGTGTGCCCATGATGCGTTTTTTAAGCATTTCCGCAGGGGCAATTCCGCATGGTAGAAGGCCTGCCATGTTCCCCAATGATAATTCGCATGTGCTGTGCACATGCTGTTGAAGTTTCCGTTGCGGATTATCATTGCGGAAAAAAAAGCAGCACTACCAATTATTTTGCGGAAGTGCTGCGTTTTCGTCGCCATTGACTTGCATTGAATCGCTTGGATTCCGCATCACTGCATCTGTAAATGTGCATTCCACGCGTTTCAATGTGCAGATGGTACCCGGGTGTGGAGGAGAGGAGACTCTCCTCCGGACGTGGGTACCATAGAACCTGTGAAAAAAAGAATAAAATAAAAAATAAATATTATCCTTACCTTCTGATGGCCCCCGGTGCGCTTGTCTTCGCTTGCCGGCAGCTCGCGGTGGACTGAATGACCTGCGCTGACGTCAGTCATGTGACGGCAGGTCCTTCAGTGTAGTGTACCGCGAGCTGCCGTCAAGCCAGGATAGATCGAATAAAGACACCGGGGGCCATCAGAAGGTAAGTATAGATTTTTTTATTTTTTACCATTCTTTCGGTCACACTATATAAATCCATGCCGTTTGCATGGATTTATATAGTGTGACCAAGTTGTCAAGCACTTTACAAGTGATGCTAAAATCGCTTGGAAAGCACTTCTGTGGTGGAAGCAAAGATGAACTTTGGGCTCCTGAAAAATGCACCAAAACCTGCATTTTTTTATGCAACTTCTTTCCTGCCAAGAGATTAGGTTTTGCTGCATAAAAAAAAACGCTGAAAAAACGTAATGTGTGAACATAGCCTAACACTTCATCAAGCTAAACAAAAGTTAAGATTCGTAACATACATATTACATGTAGATTATGAGGTTCTCCAGATACCCAGGGCATTACAACAATATCATTGGAGAGGGGACAGCTCATCCACACAATCTGCAGTCATCAGAAGCACGTAGCAGCGTCACGGCAGAAGACGGAAAACAAGTGAGGAGTAGATCTAGCTTCAGGGAGTTAAAACCGTAAGTTTACACCAATGCGTTTCTGGTGCACTTAGAGCCTTTATTCATGGATGATTATACATGGGTAAAGGTGCAACATGCACTAGAAACACGTTGGTGTACCAGGTGCACCAATTACATGGATATCATTTGGATGTACATCATGATTTTAAAATGGGAAAAAAAATAACTTATGGTTTTAAAAGTCTAAGAAGCTGATCTACCCCCTCCTGCTTACAATTATCTTTAAATCAAATATTTTATTGAAAAAACACTTCATCACATTTATCAAAACATAACAAAAACACAAAACACTAAAAAGAAATACAGTAATACTTAAGGCACTATCCATATAATACAATTTGAAAGTTGCATATTTTTTTATGTGAACACGGAGTCAAGCCTCGAAGTACTAAATAACCGCATCATCGTCAAACTCAACTAAATAACAGTATTTTCTGTTTTTAAGCAAAGGGACTCCCTGACTAAGCTTGATGCGAAACGCACATCGGGTGCATTTTCTTTGATAGGTAAAGTGTATTCCTTGCCACTGTGCATTAACAATTTGTGTACCTTTATGTGATATCATACTCGCCCTGTTTTTCTGTATGTACCGTAAAGGGCCTTAACTTACACAGCACTGACTATTTGGTTTGTACCTTAAAAGTATCCGTCCTCAATCCTGATTGCACACACTATAACTCCATATTGATTTGTAGCATTCCTACAAGGAAGTTTTGTTATCATCACTTACCTACCTTTATTATTTTATGTGTCTGACTTTTGTATGTCTATTTTTATGCATTTAATTATTTTGTTATTCAACAAAGAATATTTTATTGACTGAGATTTTGAGCCCAGCACATTTCTATATAAAGTATTCTTCAATTTACTGGTGAATTTTGGCCCCTTATGTATTGCTCCTTATACTCATGTACGTGTTTTATATTATAGAAGAAAGCTTACAAAGAGTTGGACAAACAATGCATTCACAATGCTTTTATTTGCCACGATTTTCCAAACATGCAGTAAAACACTGATTTTAAAGCAATTTCAGAAAATTGGGTCAAAAACCGTATTTTTCGCAAACCGTTTATCACAGATTCCGTGCAAAAATCGACATCTAAACAAGTTTCCCATTTCCTTCCAACAAGATTCCTATTCATTAAAAGGAGTAAAATCAGATATAATGCATGTTGAGCTGTTTTTCCATACGTTTTTGTTTTTTTTAACACATGGTAACAAGCATTGATGTCAATTCTTTGACATGTTTTCCAGCATAAATTGTCGCAAAATGCTCAGTTTTGTAGCGTTTTTTAAAAAACGCATGTTTTTTTGTGGGATTTAAATGTCACTATTTCAGCCAGAATAATCCATGTCAAAGACCTCTCCATGTACATACACTAATCTCGCTTCGTCTGAACTTTCCTAAAAGCGTATTTGTGAGCTGATCAAAGTTAAGCTTTGATTAGCTTAAAAGAAACTTCAGAAAACAGCATTTTATAGACATGAGTTTTTTCGGTCAACGTTTGATCAGTATTTATAAGCCCAAACTAATAAGGGCTCCAAAAATAGTTTTCTCTCTATCTTCCACTCCTGATTTTGGCTTGCAAATCCTATGAAACACGGACCAAACTAGTGTCCAAACAGCCCCAAAGAGTAACAAACTGCCATTAGAACAAGCACAGTGATAGATTCACAGTTAATGGGGTTGTCCAAGCTTGGGGTACAAGTTTGCAGTCACTCTATGTGACTGCAGACTTGTGAATCCTCACAACACGCAGGGCGGACAGAAGGGCGTGTGACCGTAAGTATTCGTTTTGAATACATTCAGTCACGTGCTGACTAGAACATGTCCTGCCTGGCTTAATACAAGAGTATTGAGTAAGACGGGACACGTCTAGTCTGATTGTGTCCGGCAATATGCAAATTGCATACTTGCAGTCAGATGATTGCCTGGCCCCGGCACTGAACAAGGAGAAAACTGACAGCGAGCACTGAGGATTCACAAGTCTGCATTCACGCAGAGTGAAATACAGTAATACCCCAAGCTTGGACAACCCCTTTAACATATTATGCAAACACGTATAGTGATACATAGAGGCTGCAGAGCCCAAATGGTGCAAAATATTTTGAAATCCAGCTACAAAGTTTATTTTTAGCCAAAAATGTATGCATTACCACTTAAAACACAACATTACTAACTTAAAAATATGTTTACCTATCATAATAGTCCTATACCACCAACAAATGTGCAATTCACCAGCTACATGCTGTCACATAACTATTTTAGAGCTGTGACTTGGCTGTGAACAATCAAATCAAAGTCAGGTCACAAGCAAGTTACAGTTACACAAATCTTTTCTGGTGGGCCACGATCGCAAATGGATATGCAACTTGCAACCAAAAAGTCAACAGGCTGAAATTTTTTTGGTCTGTGTTGTCCCATTATGTCCCGTTCCACAATGTGATCACACCGACTATCGTTAGATGAAATGCTGCAAGTGAACACTACGATCAAAGTCAACGTGTAGCCGTAGTCCAACTTAACAACTGGATACCACCATTCACACTGTCAATGGGGTGTGTTCCTTACAGTCTTCAGGCTCATGCAGATGCAACTACTGGCAACGGCTCTCCCGACCAGAGGCCAGTCCACTCATTGCGGTCCGGCATCAAGAAGAAGTGAGTAGCCAGCCACAGCCCTGACTTCCTCTTGATTACTTATACGTCAGAAGGTGGGGACTGTGATGCCAGCGCTGATTGGGTGCAGGGCTCACATGACCCAACAACCTCACACAAGCCCCGGGAACGAAAGTGCCGTCACCGCTAGAATTGCGCCAACACGGGAGGAGAGTATAGGTGTTTTTTTTTATTTTAACGGGGGCTAACAATCAGACTGTGAAGGGATTGTCCTAGTAGTGGTCAACCCCTTTAAAGGAGGTTTCAACTTACTTGTTTTGCAAAAATTTGTGTAAGATAAAAATAAGCAGCACACATACCAATCTCTGGCCAGTCTCTATTTCCTGCTAAATTGATGATGTCCAACACAAGGGGGTGGATCACCGCTACAGCCAGTGAATGGAGTCATTTTCCATGTCTCAAGAGGAACCAAAACGTTAAGACCAATCACTGATTCTTCTTAATGGAAACGGTCGGCAAGGTAGAACTATTACTTCCTTCATAATTTTATGCCATTTTGAGCTTTTCTTATCAAATTGAACCACCCTTTTAAAAGGCTTACACCTTTAAAACTAATTTTGTAATTGTCCCAAAGATTGCGAATTATGTAAGATGAAAATTTTGTTATTTAATAAAGGCGTTGTCTTACCACCCCTCTAAAAAACAAACAAAAAAAAAAACAAAAGACACTTTATCCACCAAGTTTCTTCCTTCCATCTAATTTTTTTACATTTTCAATCTACAGCTTCTGTAAAGTAACTTACTGTACATTTCTGCATTATTCTATTATATAAAGGTGCAGCTTTTTTGATCATCATTTCTCCAATAACAAATCTATCAGTGTGTGACGAGCATTATTCAAAATGAGCGTAATAAACATTTGGAGTCTTCTAAAAAATCTCAATTTCTGGCATTCAGTCACCATTTCAGGCAATAACGAATTTCTAATGCAGTAAATGAGTCTTCAGAATAATGAGCCTAATGGTCAGGGAATATCAGCAATAGAAAAACCTCCCTGCTCACTGCAGATGTGGCAATAATACACTAAATTGGTATGAACGCTCCATCTTGTCAACATTCTTCATGATATGAAGGGAGGAAAAAAAAAAAAAAGTTTTTAACTGTCTTTACGCTTCAAGGATCTCTGCATGAAATCTGTTCCTATTGCATTCAAAAGCAATTTGGAAATTGCTTTTCTAAACAGCGATGCTAATAGCTGCTCAATATAATATTCCATTCTGAAAACAGACGGCTCTGCCTTTCTCATTCTGTTCTCATAGCGTCATTACCATTCACTAGGTCAATCTAAGCTTAAAAGATTGCAGCCGGTAGGTAGGAATTCAAACAATGCCCCAGAAACATATCAATAATGGCAAGTGATTTTAGAGAAAGTGGATGCACCCTGTTATGTATTGAGCACTTATCTCCATACCTAGCCGGTCTCCTATCAGATTACTGAAGTGAATAACCAACTTAAAAACTGCAGCAATTGCTGGGCCTATTGGATGCAATAAACGGATATACTACTAGGTCTGTAGCTAAATGTTAATTTTTTTGTAGAGACATAAAAAAACTATTCAAGGAGAAGAATATATATTGCAATTACTTTCTTACAGTATTGCACATAGTAAGCATGAATACATTTTCACCTGGCA
Source organism: Phyllobates terribilis (assembly GCF_046119375.1). Lineage (NCBI taxonomy): Eukaryota > Metazoa > Chordata > Amphibia > Anura > Dendrobatidae > Phyllobates > Phyllobates terribilis. Next base: position 756,565,383 of record NW_027362763.1, on the reverse strand, counting down.
GATTTTTTTTTAGTCTGAAAATCCAGACTGTTGGATTTTTACCACTGTTTTGCAATTCAACGTGCTGCGGATCTTTACGTGGCTTAGCAACATTCAATTCCAAGATATGGATTTGATATGGCGTGGACTTCCACTGAAATCAGTGGTGCAGTATGAGAATTAACAGGTCAGACACTCCATCCAACCCAAGGTCTACAGTATTCATCTATACGTTCTGACTCCTTAAAGGGGTTGTCCACTACTAGGACAACCCCTTCTTGAACTAAATGTTTGGCCCCGATAAAATTTAAAAAAAAACTATACTCTCCTCCCGTGCCGGCACCGTTGGCACTCACAGTCCCAGGGCTCTGATGAGGTGGAATGACACGTGGTGTCAAGAGCCCAATCAGCGCTGGCCTCACTGTCCCCGCTCTCGTACAAATTGAACATGAAGAGGAAGTCAGATCAGCAGCAGCCCTGGCTTCCTCTTTATGTTCAATCTGTTCGTAGGCGGGGACAGTGATGCCGATGCTGATTGGGCGCTTGGCACCATGTGTCATTCCACCGCACCCAAGCTCCGGGACAGCGAATACAGACACCGCTGAAATGGCGCCAGCACGTGAGGTGAGAATAGGCTTTTTTTTTTTATTATTATTTCATCAGGGCCAAACATTTAGTTCCAGAAGGGGTTGTCCTAGTAGTTTACAACCCCTTTAAAAGGTGCAGTCTGAGGCCTACCCCCTACATGAAAATGTATAAAAGTGTGCCTAAGAAGGTGGTAATACACCGAGGCAAGTTTAAATAAGCAGACGCATGGCCAAGCATGACTATGTATGTGTACCTGTAAATATGCATACCACAAAAACACAACAGCTGAACAGCGCCAACAGGATAGGGGCAATAATGTCAGGATGCAATCAATGCCACTCGACGACGTTCAACAGCATTAAACTACTTCCAGCTCGCAAACTACTTACTTTCCATCTATAAATATGAATATGAATGTGTAAAAACGTGCCTGTGTGTAAATATAGATATGTCCATACATGTGTAAAAGTGTGCATGTATATATACACCATACATATAAAAGTGTGACTGTGTTTAGAAGATTTGCCACTGTGTGTATGTAAAAATATATCACTCTATACCACAGAAAGGATATGCAACTCTTTACTAATTAAATATTATTTTTGATCGATTTTTTTATTTTATTTGTGCTACAGTGAGAGTGGATCCATTTTTCCTATGACAGAAGAAAAAAGGGGTGTAAAATTTTACACTATTATTTCTGTCACCAATTTCTCAGAATACTTTAATAAAGTAGATGTGCAAGGTGACTTACTATGATAGTTTAGTGCTACGCTCATGGTTGTCAGGAAAGCACTTGCTACTTGATGATTTTGCAAGTATCTTTGAACTGACTTTGGTTCTGTTACAGTATCTATGTAGTAAGCTTGGTTCTGGTACTATGTCTACGTAGGGGACTAGGTTCTATTACAGAATCTATGTAGTAAGCTTTCTTCTGTTAATGGATATGTAATACACTAGGTACTGTTATGGAATCTATGTAGAAAGCTTGGTTCTGGTACCATATCTATGTAGCAAGCTTTTTTCTGATACCGTATCAACGTTGCATAGTATGGTTGAAAAAAAGACATGTCTAAAAGTTCAGCCTACAGCTGAGAAAAGATAAAGAAAAAAAGTCTATTGGTAGAATCATGATGTATTAACCAATCTGCCCTAAAAGAGCACATTTTTGCTTCCTGATCATGAGTGTCAATCAACGGAATCATTCAGAACAGTAATTTTACACATTTAAATTTGTGGTGGTTTATGCTATAGAAAAAAATAAGGCTCTAAGACTTTTTATAAACCATTTAAGATTCTCTGTATAAACAGCTCCTCAAGTAGACTATTCTACAGATTTATGGTAAAGAAGCCTATTTAGATTGAACCTTTTTTTTTCATCTCCTGATAGAGATGTCACCAGCATGGAATTTACATTAGAGCTTATTTTAGATGGGCCATTTATTTACGGTACTTGTATAATGTAATCATGTGCCCACCAACATAGCTTTCCAACATAATTCTTTTAATCTTTCCTCATAAGAAAGATCCTCCGTGCGATGTAGTAGGCCTTGTTCTGCTCCGGCATTTATGTAGTAAGTTTGTTTCAGTTACAGTATATGTATTAAGCATGATTCTAGGACCGTACCTCTTCAGTAAGCTGGGTTCTGCTGCTGTATCTATGAATCAAGCTTGGCTGTTACTCTAATGTAGTAAGCTAGGTTCTGCTAACAATGCATTTCGTAAGCTTGGCTCAGTCATTGTATTTATAGAGTATACTTGGTTTTGTTACTGTATTTATGCAACAAACTTTGTTCGGTCTGTGCCAATTTATTAAGTATCATTTGAAACTATAAACACATTTCTATATAGAGTTTTTTTATGCATAGAACCCCCTCTATGATTTATTATTTCTAGTTGACAATACTAGATTTCGATTTGGGATACAGTGGTTCCACATCTTAGACAACTACTTCTAATATAAGGCTATTGATGGCACTGAATCAAGCTGCACCACTTACAGCTAATACCACTAAATAATTCAAATATTACGTAGAATAAAACTACATAGAAATCCCACCATAGGTAAATGAATAGTAACACGTGTAAAAAAAAAAAAAAAACATCGGGTACTTCGTTAACATTTATGGTATTTCATTTATTATATATGTTATTTAAAATGTTAATACCCACAATATGTTTTTTTTTATATGCGGCACTATTCATTTACCTACTGTATGGTTTCTATGTATTTTTATTCTAGGTTAGATTTGTCTGCAATGGATATAGTGTGTATGTGCACCTACATATTACACTTCTACTAATAGGTGTAATGGTCCAGATTTTTGGTGCTAAATAGTGATGAGTGGATGAGCGCAAGTGCTCGATACTCGAGTTTGTCTAGGGTGCTCAAGTTTGCACCGAATGTCACAGATGCTCGAGCGACATGTTCGAGTCGTGGCCGCATGCTTCGCGGCTGGAGAACCACAAAACATGCAGGGATTGCCTGACCAACACCGGCAATCCCCTCATGTTTTATGGCCATCTAACAGTGAAAGATGCGGGCGCGGGGACTCGAACATTTCGCTTAAGTACCTGTGATGCTCGGTGCATACCCGAGCACCCTAGATAAACTCGAGTAACAAGCACTTGCGCTCATCACTATTGCCAAATAACAATTCAGTAATAATTCCTGGTCCTGTTAAATGACGGAGCTGCTACTAACAGTTTTATCATGCATATTGGATTATACATACTTGTATGATCCAGAAGCCACCACCAGACATCTGTTACAATGGGTACGGAAAGTATTAAGACCCCTTTAAATTTTTCACTCTGTCATTGAAGCCATTTGGTAAATTCTAAAAAGTTCATTTTTTTTTCTCATTAACCCCTTAAGCCCCGAGGGTGGTTTGCACGTTAATGACCAGGCCAATTTTTACAATTCTGACCACTGTCACTTTATGAGGTAATTACTCTGGAACGCTTCAACGGATCCCCCTGATTCTAAGATTGTTTTTTCGTGACATATTGTACTTCATGATTGTGGAAAAATTTCTTCGATATCACTTGCGTTTATTTGTGAAAAAAACGGAAATTTGGCGAAAATTTTGAAAATTTTGCAATTTTCAAAATTTGAATTTTTAAGCCCTGAAATCAGAGAGATATGTCACACAAAAGAGTTAATAAATAACATTTCCCACATGTCTACTTTACATCAGCACAATTTTGGAACCAAAATTTTTTTTGTTAGGGAGCTATAAGGGTTAAAAGTTGACCAGCGATTTCTCATTTTTCCAACAAAATTTACAAAACCATTTTTTTAGGGACCAGATCACATTTGAAGTCACTTTGAGAGGTCTTTATGACAGAAAATACCCAAAAGTGACACCATTCTAAAAACTGCACCCCTCAAGGTGCTCAAAACCACATTCAAGAACTTTATTAACCCTTCAGGTGCTTCACAGGAATTTTTTGAATGTGGAAGAAAAAAAATGAACATTTAACTTTTTTCACAAAAATGTCACTTTAGACCCAATTTTTTTTTATTTTCACAGAGGTAACAAGAAAAAATGGACCCCAAAATTTGTTGTGCAATTTCCCCTAGGCACACAGATACCCAATATTTGGGGAAAAAACACTGTTTGGGCGCACGGCAGGGCTCGGAAGGGAAGGAGCGCCATTTGACTTTTTGATTGTAAAATTTGCTTGAATAATTAGCGGACGCCATGTTGTGTTTGGAGAGCCCCTGTGTGGCCAAACTTTGGAGCTCCCCCACAAGTGACCCCATTTTGGAAACTAGACCCCCCAAGGCACCTTTCTAGATGCATAGTGAGCACTTGGAACCCCCAGGTGCTTCACAAATTGATTCGTAAAAATGAAAAAGTGAAAAAAAAAACACTTTTTCATTTTTACGAATCAATTTGTGAAGCACCTGGGGATTCCAAGTGCTCACTATGCATCTAGATAGGTGCCTTGGGGGGTCTAGTTTCCAAAATGGGGTCACTTGTGGGGGAGCTCCAAAGATTGGGCACAGAGGGGCTCTCCAAACGCAACGTGGTGTCCGCTAACAATTTGAGCCGACAATTTGTTAGCGGATATCATGTTGCATTTGGAGAGTCCCTGTGTGCCCAAACATTGGAGCTCCCCCACAAGTGACCCCATTTTGGAAACTAGAACCCCCAAGGCACCTATCTAGATTCATAGTGAGCACTTGGAACCCCAGGTGCTTCACAAATTGATTCATAAAAGTGAAAAAGTGTTTTTTTTTTCACTTTTTCATTTTTACAAATCAATTTGTGAAGCACCTGGGGGTTCCAAGTGCTCACTATGCATCTAGATAGGTGCCTTGGGGGGTCTAGTTTCCAAAATGGGGTCACTTGTGGGGGAGCTCCAAAGTTTGGGCACACAGGGGCTCTCCAAACGCAACATGGTGTCCGCTAACAATTTGAGCCGACAATTTGTTAGCGGATATCATGTTGCATTTGGAGAGTCCCTGTGTGCCCAAACATTGGAGCTCCCCCACAAGTGACCCCATTTTGGAAACTAGACCTCCCAAGGCACCTATCTAGATTCATAGTGAGCACTTGGAATCCCCAGGTGCTTCACAAATTGATTCATAAAAATGAAAAAGTGTTTTTCTTTTCACTTTTTCATTTTTACGAATCAATTTGTGAAGCACCTGGGGGTTCCAAGTGCTCACTACGCATCTAGATAGGTGCCTTGGGGGGGTCTAGTTTCCAAAATGGGGTCACTTGTGGGGGAGCTCCAATGTTTGGGCACACAGGGGCTCTCCAAACGCAACATGGCGTCCGCTAACAATTTGAGCCGATTTTCCATTCAATTCGTTAGCGGACACCATGTCGCGTTTGGAGAGCCCGTGATATGCCTAAACAGTGGAGCTCCCCCACAAGTGTCCCCATTTTGGAAACTATACCCCTCAAGGATTTTATTAAGGTGTATAGTGAACATTTTGAACCCAGAGGTACGGCACAGAATTTGTTTACATTAGGTCATCATATTGAATAAGTTGTCATTATTCTTGAGCGCAAGTGCTCGCTACTCGAGTTTGCATCGGTACTCAGGTATGCACCATGTACAGAGTGTGCTCGAGTCCCTGCTCCGCATGTTTCACGGTTATTAGACACCCAAAAAAAACATGCGGGGATCGCTCGTGCATGGCAGGCAATCCCCGTAAAGTTTTTTTGGCCGCGAAGCATATGGGGCAGAGACTCGAGCATGTCACTCAAATACCCACGATACTCAATGCATACCAGAGCACCCGATGCAAACTCAAGTAGCGAGCACTTGGGCTCAACACTAGTCGCCATATCGTCATCTTTTTTTCTTACTTTTGAAAAAAATCCCAACCCCAGCCCTAGCCCCAGCACAACCCTAGCCCCAGCACAACCCTAGCCCCAAACCCAGCCCTAACCCTAGCCCAATCCTAACCCAAGAGTTTATTTTTGACGCCGTTCCTTGTGTGGTATAAGTGATTAGACGACTTTATTCTTCAGGTCGGTGTGATTACAGCAATGCCAGAATCATATGGGGTTTTTATGACTGACAGCTGTCACACACTAAAAGACGCATTTTTTGTAAAATTTAGTTTTTGCATCGCCATATTTTGAGAGCTATAATTTTTCCAGATTTTGGCAGACAGTCATGTGACGGCTCGTTTTTTGCGGGATGACTTGACGTTGTTATTGGTGCCATTTTCAGGCACGTGACATTTTTTGATCGCTTTCTATTCCGATTTTTGGGAGGCAGAATAAACAAAAACCAACAATTCAGGAATTGTTTTTTTTTTTTTTTTTTTTATTCTGTTCCGCGTGTGGTAAAATTGATGAGGTAGCTTTATTCTTCGGGTCAGTAAGTTTACAGCGGTACCACATTTGTATCATTTTTCTATGTTTTGGCGCTTATACACAATAAAAGCTATTTTATAGAAAAAAATATTTTTAGCATCGCTTTATTCTGAGAGCTATAACTTTTATTTTTCGGCTGATGGAGCTGTATGGTGGCTTGTTTTTTGCGGGACGAGATGACGTTTTCAGCGGTACCATTTTTATTTATATGCGTCTTTTTGATCGCGTGTTATTCCACTTTTTGTTTGGCGGTATGGTGATAAAGCATTGTTTTTTGCTTCGTTTTTTTTTTTTTTTTTTTTTTTTTTTACCGTGTTCACTGAAGGGGTTAACTAGTGGGACAATTTTATAGGTCAGGTTGTTCCGGACGCGGCGATACCAAATATGTGTACTTTTATTGTTTTTTTTGTTGTTTTTTTATAATAATATTTATTGATGGGTACATTATATTTTTATTTTTGGTGGATTATTTTTTTTATATATTTTTGCAATTTTTTTTTTTTTTTTCCACTTTCAGACAGTTTATACACTTTATTACTTTGTCCCACTCTGGGACTTTCACTTTTTTTTCTCTGATCGCCTGCATGGCATAGGAATGGAGCACCATCCCTATGTCATGCAGGCTGTCAGCGGTGCACAGTGTGAAGATTGTTTGGAGATGCACTGCGCATGTCCAAACAATCTTCCTGCTGTCTGGTGACCCGGATGTTGTCATGACGACATCGGGTCGTCATGGCAACACCCGGGAAGCCTTTGCAGACTGCGCTGGAAGAGGAGGTGAGTATCGGCGATCACCTCCCCTTGCCCCCGCAATGCCGCGATCGACTTCGATCGCAGCATCACAGGGGTTAATGTGCTGGGAGCGGTGCAGGACTGCTCCCTGCACATAGTACCGGGTGTCAGCTGTGACAATCAGCTGACACCCGGCGGCGATCACGCCCGCACAGCCTGTGTGCGCGTGCGATCGCGATGACGTACTAATACGGGTCTGGCTCTTAAGTCCCAGGGCACAGACGCGTATTAGTACGTCAGATGTTGTTAAGGGGTTAAAGTACACTCTGCACCCCCCATCTTGACTGAAAAACCCCAGAAATGTTGAAATTTTTGCAAATTTATTAAAAAAGAAAAACTGAAATATTACATGGTCATAAGTATTCAGACCCTCTGCTCAGTATTGACTAGTAGCACCCTTTTGAGCTAGTAGAGCCATGAGTCGTCTTGGGAATGATGCAACAAGTTTTTCACACCTGGATTTGGGGATCCTCAGCCATTCTTCCTTGCCGATCCTCTCCAGTTCCGTCAGGTTGGATGGTGAATGTTGGTGGACAGCCATTTTCAGGTCTTTCCAGAGATGCTCAATTGGGTTTAGGTCAGGGCTCTGGCTGGGCCAGTCAAGAATGGTCACAGAGTTGTTCTGAAGCCACTCCTTTGTTATTTTAGCTGTGTGCTTAGGGTCATTGTCTTGTTGGAAGGTGAACCTTAGGCCAATTCTGAGGACCAGAGCACTCTGGAAGAGGTTTTCATCCAGGATATCTCTGTACTTGGCTGCATTCATGTTTCCTTCAATTGCAACCAGTCGTCCTGTCACTGCAGCTGAAAAACACCCCCATAGCATGATGCTGCCACCACCATGTTTCACTGTTGGAATTGTATTGGGCAGGTAATGAGCAGTGCCTGGTTTTCTCCATACATACCGCTTAGAATTATCACCAAAAAGTTCTATCTTTGTCTCATCAGACCAGAGAATCTTATTTCTCATAGTCTGGGAGTCCTTCATGTGTTTTGGCAAACTATGCGGCCTTTCATGTGTCTTGCACTGAGGAGAGTCTTCCGTCGGGCCACTCTGCCATAAAGGCCCAACTGGTGGAGGGCTGCAGTGATAGTTGACTTTGTGGAACTTTCTCCCATCTACCTATTGCATCTCTGGAGCTCAGCCACAGTGATTTTGGGGTTCTTCTTTACCTCTCTCACCAAGGCTCTTCTCCCACGATTGCTCAGTTTGGCTGGAGTGCCAGGTCTAGGAAGACTTCTGGTGGTCCCAAACTTCTTCCATTTAAGGATTATGGAGGCCACTGTGCTCTTCGGTACCTTGAGTAAGGCAGAAATTCTTTTGCAACCTTGGTCAGATCTGTGCCTTGACACAATTCTGCCTCTGAGCTCCTTGGCAGTTCCTTTGAGCTCATGATTCTCATTTGGTCAGACATGCACTGTGAGCTGTGAGGTCTTATATAGACAGTTGTGTGCCTTTCCAAATCAAGTCCTATCAGTTTAATTAAACACAGCTGGACTCCAATGAAGGAGTAGAACCATCTCAAGGAGAATCAGAAGAAAATGGACAGCATGTGACTTAAATATGAGTGTCTGAGCAAAGGGTCTGAATACTTATGACCATGTGATATTTCAGCTTTTCTTTTTTAGTAAATTTGCAAAAATTTCTACATTTCTGTTTTTTTTCAGTCAAGATGAGGTGCAGAGTGTACTAAAATGAGAAAAAAAGAAGAACTTTTTAGAATTTACCAAATGGCTGCAATGAAACAAAGTGTGAAAAATTTAAAGGGGTTTGAATACTTTTCATACCCACTGTACCCGTCAACTGATTTTGACAAGTATTTATATGGTGGGCATAAAACCAGTAGCCAGTAAAAGGTGGGGGTGAACAGGTTAAAACGGTTGTCTGGTGAAAGGAAGTTGTCTCCATGTTGATAACTGGGGTCTAACCGCTGAAACCAGCACAGATTGGTAGAACGGGGAACTTTCATCCCTGTTCGAATAGAGCAGCAGTGCCCATGTGCAAATTGAGCGCCATTCATTCCCTATGGGGCGGCCTAGCACCGCGCTAAACTTATTCCGGCAGCTCCATAGAGAATAAATGCAGGGGGGGTTGTCTGACCTGCAACGCCATTTTGTAACTCGGATGTTAGTTCTTTATACTATTGATCGGTGCAGGTCAGAGAAGTGGGACACAACAATTGGTAAGTTATCACCTATCCTTCAGATGGGCCACTACTCATGGGCTAATGCTGTATACTGGACCTTCTGGCTGAAGGTACAAACCTGTGGATGTCCAATCAAAATTGCCAAAATTATTGATTGCATGAATAATGAGAGACAAGCCAAATTTCTCTAAAAATTAGCGCTGGTGCTTTATGCTTCTAAAATGTATCAGTGCATTCAGGCATAATAATGAGCCCCTTACACAAGCCTAATAAATACCTGTCAACTGAAAATGTTCATTAACCTGTATTATAGCCCCTTGTTTCCAAGTACAAATACAAAAGGGAAGCCCCCCTCTGATGGAGAACATTAGCCCTGAAATAATGAGCAATCCAGAAAACACAGAGGCAAAGCAAAAAATATTGTAGACACATATAAATTATGACCAAAACTTTTAGAGAAAAGCTATGAAAACTTTACGAGTAAAAGCTTAAAAAGAATCTTGAATGATCAAAAAAAAAAAAAAAAAAAAAAGAGAAGAGTCAGACATTATAAAAATTATATAAATATAATTTTTTTGTATGTTCAGGTAAGCAAGTTTAAAGCCAAACTCCCACTAAGAACATAGAAATGATAGAACTATGGCGAAAAACTGTCATGTGGAGAACTGTGAATTCATAGCTCACGGCCCTCACTCGTTTCCTGAAGCTTCATAGAACAAGATCTCAGATAGGTCTGCAACATCGATCTAAGAGGATTCTGCGCCTATGAAGGGAACTGCAATGACACCACATGGGCAATGCAGGAACCTGTAACTTGTATGGGCTAATTATTCATACATCACCATTGCCAGTGGATAATAGAAAGGTAGAAGGCAATGTAAAAGGGAATAGCAAAGAATGGGGATTACTAGATCTAAAGACAACCATGGTGTTGAGAGTAGAAGTAAAATGTGTCGAATCATATGTAACCTAAGACAATTGTACATGTAAATCTACGAGTTCGGTAAAGTGACGACCCATAAAGAATAATAATATACATTTGCGAATGAGAACTTAATTTTGCCCATCATAGTAGTTATAACATTGGGTCAAACATTCATAATCACAGACGTTGTGTCATAGGTTAAGCAATGGAGTGGACAGATAACACACAACAGCCCTGCCGAATGCATCCTGAGGGGGCACATTTTCTAGGAATAAATGATAAAAAAAAAAAAAAAAAAAAAAAAAAAGCATCACCAATGCTCCGTCTCTAGATAAAATCATGTCGCCCTGTGGTGGCGCCTGCCAGTCGGCTCATTCTGGAAGCCATGTGCAGTAAACTCTCATAGCACACCCCGGAGCTCTGCAGCTGATAAGCCCAACACACTAAAATCAGAAATTGACATATCTATTTATATTTAGAAGTGAACTGAATTATATCAGATAAAAAGAATCCTAACAGTAAAACAGCTTGCATATCTATGAGATGCATATATTATGTTTGTTTTTTTTCTTTACACGGTGTGTGCGCGCGTGCATATACACAAATATACACACAAACGCGCATATATACATATATACAGGGTTGTCCAAAAGTAGGTGGACAGAAAGTGTAATAGAATGTTCCTGTGTGGAGATAATCTAATGAATGTTCCCCTGCTGTGTACTGTGTAATGGCTGTGTCTGATCGTACAGTAACATGGTCTGACCATACCACAGCTGCTGGGCAGGGGAGGAAGAAAGACTATACAGACATTACAGCAGGGGATCGCAGCTGATTCTTTATTTGAAGAAAAACATTGTTTAAAAGCCGGCAGAGAAATGTTTTACCTCACAAAAACAATCAGCTGTGATCTCCTGCTGTAATATCTGTATACTTTTTGCTCGCCCCCTCCCCCGCCCAGGAGCTGTGGTATGATCAGACCATGTTCCTGTACGGTCAGACACAGCCATTACACAGTACACACCAGGGGCACATATATAAGATTACTGTACTACCGGGCTTCGCCCGGGTTAATAACTGCTGTTAGCAAAATAGAATGTGTTAACAAAAATGTATTCTCCACACAAAAAACACAAAACAAATAGATGGAAATTTCATTGTCCCTTGAGGAAGCAGCTCTTGTTCTCTTGTCTGCAAGCCTCGCTTCCCTCTCCTCAGAAAGTTCATTGGCCCTTGAGGAAGCAGCTCTTGTTCTCTTGTCTGCAAGCCTTGCTTCCCTCTCCTCAGAAAGTTCATTGGCCCTTGAGGAAGCAGCTCTTGTTCTCTTGTCTGCAAGCCTCGCTTCCCTCTCCTCAGAAAGTTCATTGGCTCTTGAGGAAGCAGCTGCTGTTCTCATGTGTGTCAGCCTTGTTTCTCGGTCTTCACATTTTTCATTGGCCCGTAATGCAGCTTTTCTTTTCGCATCAGCTGACATTCGTGCCATGAAATTCCTTTTCTTATGAGGCATCATTGTGGTAAAAATAGTCTGTAACTGGCAGTTTCTATATCCTCTCACATAGAAGTAATGTGACTGACATCAGCCTTTCCACCAACACACCCTAACTGACATCTTATTACCTTACACAAGCTTTGTTATACTGAGATTGTCCTTTGTTACCTATATTAACCAATCACAGCTCAGATTAATTAACTGTAGCAAAATAGAAGCTGAGCTGTGATTGGTTGCTATTGGCAGCCTGATAAATCTTTGTGAGATGAGTTTCGTGTGTGCTGAGGGTGGTATATGTGTTCAAGCACCTGGTAGTGTGTGGTGCATTTTGTGTGTGTGTTCATATCCCCGTGTGTGGTGAGTATGAGTATCCCATGTCGGGGCCCCACCTTAGCAACTGTACGGTATATACTCTTTGGCGCCATCGCTCTCATTCTTTAATTCTCCCTTGCTCACATGTGGCAGCTGTTAATTTGCCTCCAACACTTTTCCTTTCACTTTTTCCCCATTATGTAGATAGGGGCAAAATGGTTTAGTGAATTGGAACGCGCGGGGTTAAAATTTCGCCTCACAACATAGCCTATGATGCTCTCGGGGTCCAGACGTGTGACTGTGCAAAATTTTGTGTCTGTAGCTGCGACGGTGCAGATGCCAATCCCAGACATACACACATACATACATACATACATACATACATACACACACATTCAGCTTTATATATTAGATCTCAGCACAGAAACATTATATTACACTTTCTGTCCACCTACTTTTGGACCACCCTGTATATACACACACACACGCACATATATACACACATACATACACATATATTTATATATACACACATACATATATGACAATAAGTGGGTAAAAAAAATTATATATAATATATATTCATAGATATGCAAGCTGTTTTACAGTTGGGATTATCTTTATCTGATATGGCAGTTCACTCTGTACATATATTGCTAAACTATCAGAACATTACCAGTGTTTTAACGCTGATTTAGTATGCCAAGATTACCTGCTGCCACTAACTACATTCACATGAGGCATTTGTAGATCTTAAGCCTTTGTCACTCCAGCTCTATTCCCCCTTGGCTGTCTCTTCCTGCTTGATTAGCGGCTCCTTTGCCTGAAGTCACATAGTTTAGAAGCTGTCGATCAAGCAGTAGACGGCAGCACTGGGCGGGGAAAAGAGCCGAAGCGACAGATTCTACATTAGATCTTCAGCCTAATTTGCATATGAATTCTAACACTGATTTCTCAGTAACGGAGGAACAGACTGACCATGTAAAGGTGTTGCTGGACTTGTCTTTGAAAGAGCTACATGCACATGTAGTTTGGAGATAAAATTCTTCCTGACAAATTCCCTTTAAATGGAATCACCATGAATCAGAGACTGGCACCTTCATTACAAACATGTATGTCTCTCCGAGAAGGGAAAACTCAATGGAAACACACTTCTGAGACAAGTCACTTAGTCACCAGCCCCATTTTCGATTATGCATTTTTCATTTCACAGTAAAAAAAAAAAAAGATGTATTTAATAAGGGAGCCAGTCTTGGAATCATGCTGTTTGGGCAGCATAAAACATGAGACAGGTTCCCTTAAATACCCAACACTGCACTGTGGGGGGTACAGGTAATCTGCGCTCTAGTTGCTAGACTTACTCTTAATATGTTCTGGGTTTCATTCCACTTGTTAGTCCATTCCTTTGTCAGTTCTTCAACCTGAAAAAGACGACGAGTAGGGATTCAGTTTAAAACAAATACTAAACGTTACAGAGCTGTTGCTGAAAATATGTTAATACCAAAAGCAAATTTAAGGGTTAAACCCGCAATGGTCATTGAATGGTGAAAGTGGCACAGCACTTTTCTAGCCTTACTAGCATTCCACTCTGACAATAACATAACACTAATCTGCTACTATTTCAAGTGATGGCATTCTTTATCTAGAAAAAGAAAAGCCAGTTGAAGTGTCGGAAAACCCCACATCAAAACGGTCAGGACTACTAAAATGTATGATGCCAGATCCATAGGACACCTTCAGAGGTTTTGCAGAGGACATGGACCAAGCTTGAATTTATTTGTTCTAGTGTTAAAATGATGATTGTGTTGAGATAGTCCTCACTTCTAATGAAGGACGCACAGATCACTGCAGAAGATGTTAACCAACGTCACCCAAACAAGCCTCCCATTATCTACAGTGGAGATGCCAAATTCTTAGGAAAGGTTTCTGGAGCCAATAAACCAAAAGCTGGACTGCTGAACACCACTGAGGATGTAGCACCAGTAACCGCTGTGCAAGTCTCAGTCACCAAGAGACCACAAAGTTGCACTCGTCATCTGACTGTTAAATGTGGGATTAGCCGTACCTCAGTTCAAAGAGTTTAGTCTACCGATAAATGGCACCCAACCTTTAATAGATGCCATTGAGAGGTGAAGAAACTAACAGGATATACAAATACTTTAATCATATGGCTGATTGGGACCAATAAATCTTATGATAGTAGATATACGTATATTTTATTTGTAAATTGGAGTTCTGTTTTATATGACAATCAGACTCAAAAAAAAATTTTTTCATTTCCGATGATTTTCCATACGAGTCTCCCAGCATGCACTTGGGAGTCTCAAACGGAACATCAAGGGACAGCAGTCTGTTAGAAGACCATCGGGAAGCTGGCACTGTGGTCACTCCCCAAAACTGACTTCACCACCCTGAAACAAGACGTCATCAGTGACCATTTAGGAGGCTGGGTTGGTCTCTCTTATACTGAGCATGCATGCGCCAGTTGTCAATTCCCATGCATGCGCAATACATGCTGTCCCTCTCGCCACACATGCTCTTTCAATGCACACTGGCACTGCACTCCCTCACAGGCTCATGAAGATAGGAGCTATAAGATAGGGATAAACTGTGAAGTGCAAGGTTTACTAAAAGAAAGCCATTGTGGCAAGGAGGGAGAACATAGTGAGAATAGAAATTGGCATGCATGCTCAGTAAGGAGAAGTGACGAGCTAGCAAGAGAGCACAGCCCCCTCCGATATGGCGTTCCATTTCAGGGTGGCAAAAGAAGCAGTGGGAAAATGATGGCAGCCATAGCCCGTTTACTAAAGTTCTGTTTGGAAGACTGGAACGAAATCTCATCGGAAGTGGGGAAAAAAAATTCTGAAACCGGAAGATAGCGTTGAGATGGAATGATAGAGAATATTCAAAATTGATGTAAATTAAAAATAAAAGTAGTTAGTTGTTAAAATTAGATTGACAATGACTAGTGGGTTTCGGAGTAGGCAGGTAGTGGTATTCTTCTATGTTACAGATAAGCATGTATCCTGAATAACAGAAAATGTATTATCCACATATTTTAAGAGGAGAGCCAGCATGTGGCCAATATAAATGCAGCCAATAACCTTGCTGATCCATGTAAATAAAAATGTGATTTCATGCTAATACACAACCTTACAATTGGTAGCAGCAGGATACAAGCCGGAGCGCAGAACTGAGAGCTGTGCAGGAGAAGGCGGCCAAAAGTCCAAAATATCCTTTCACTATCTAATTCGAGATAAACTGATGCTGTGAAACATTTACCCCTACTGAAATCAACTTCCAAGTCTGAGAAAGTTTAAGACCCAAGTTTTGCCCCAAGTTTAAAAGGCTACTTGAATAAACGATGAATTAAAGTCTGTAAGAGCAAAAAGCTGAGCCGGAGATAGTAAAAATACTTACACGGGCTTCATTCTGTTGCAGCTTTTCTTCCATGCTTAATGCAGTTGGTGAATCTAAAAGTGCAATCTAAAAAAACAAAAAAAAGTGTAATATAAAATATTAATGTCTAGATACATAAGGACAAAAAATCAAAAGCAGAAAATGAATTAATATCCTTAAATACATTAATTAAATCCTTCCAACACAAAAAAAAACAAACATTTGTCTCATACATTTCCATAGAAGGGAAAAAAAAAAAAAGATATATATATATAATCCAGAATTCAGTCATCATAGCTTAAGGTCTCGTTACATGGGAAAGATGGATAATACATTGGCTGCTATGTCCTTCAGTGGGATTACTGACCGCTTGCTGTTCAGAAGAAAACATCTTTTCCCCCCCGGCCACAACTTATCTTCAATGTGTTCTATTTAGATAAAATCCTCAATTTGTATATTTGTTAGAAAATCTTCCTGATACATCTTTGGATTTCCATAGTGGTTATCAGAGAGTCCTCAGCCAAGAACCTATTTGATCAAACTTGTTTTTCTTTTACTTACTGCAAGTCTATTAGCCTGAGTGCAAGGAGTCCGCATCAGAAATCTCTTGGTTAGCGGTGGGCTAGTGAGTGCAAAAAATGCAGAAATTATCGTGACGGCCAGTAAAATATATATTTTTTTTTATATATTTCCGACGTTCTTTCGTATAATTTTTTCAGCCTCTTTGTGGTGTCTTTCACTGGTGTTTTCCAGTCATTATTTTAAAACTCCATTCAACATTGAAGAAACTCTGTCAAAATGCTCAAAAAAATGCCTGGGAATCGTCTGGGCGTCTTTTCAGTCTATTAAATATAGAGCTTCTTCAGAGGGTAAAAAGCCTGAAGAATGATGTGCTCAATTCTATGGAAACTTTGAAACCTCAAGTGTTTAAAGTACGCTAAAAAAAAAACTGAGTATAGGAACAGCAATTCGTTTTTACATAGAAAAGCATATGTTCATTCCTTTAAACGTTTAGTTAGTACTTTTTCAGGTGGCTTTCAGGACAGAATCCGCATGAAAAAGACCATGCACATATTCCCTTCCTGTGTGGGGTAAAAAGACTGCACACATGGAGCATGGTAACTTAGTAGGGGAATAAAGGGAGCACTATTATTGTTTGGGGTCTAAATTGGACTAATAAGGAGTGAGGCACAAAGGATATTAGGATTTTTTGGGGCTATTAAGTGTGTCTAATGGGTGAGGAATATTTAGTGAAGCGCTGGAAAAACAAGAAGCCAAACATGTCTGGATTAAAGGGAATCTACAGGTTTTTTATTTAATCTGAAATCAGCAGAACATAGGGGCAAAGACTCTGATTCCAGAGATGTATTACTTACTAGGCTGTGTGTCGCTATTCCAATAAAATCAGGAGGAAATCATCAATACAGGACTAGGAGTCTGGTGCCTCCTAGTCCTCCTGCTCTGTGTAACCCCTCCACCACCACCAATTAGCAGCTTTCTGACGGTATACAGTGTACATAGGGAGTTGTCAATCAGTGGTTTGGATGGTGTTATACAGGGCTCAGCATTCTGAGAACTACTAGATCTGCAGCAGAGAAATTAACTGTATAAAAATGACAGCAAGCAGCCCTGCAAGTGACACCTCACTGTAATCAGGATTTCAGTCCCTACAACATGTAGCTCTCAGATTACGTAGCAAAAACTTGGTCACAAATTCCCTTTAAAATCTACAGTGGTGATTTATGACTGGAAGTCTTTATAACTGTCTGGCTCAAATGGAGAAGAAAAGGTAAAGTGAACTACAAGCAACCTACAATTACCCATGAGTTCAATGGATTTTATTGTATTACATTCACTGTGAATATGTACAAAGCGCTGATGTAGAACTGGTAATAACCAACATACGGTGGTCACTGTATATTGGAAATATTGGTCTTTGTATAGTGGTTTAAATTCAGTAATGGGGATAATATTCAGTCACTATGTGTTGGTAATGTCTATTCAAACGGGGAGTGACACACCAGCTCTGGCATGCCAAGGTAAGGAGGCTTAATCGCCGCACAATGCTCCTCTGGGAAATTTAATATGCAAATTTCCTCTTCAGAGATGAAGAGGACTTGAACTCTATAGCGCCACCTATTGGAAGCAGCAATCCTACAAGTCACAATCGACTATAACAAGTCTTGCAATAGGACTTAGGATAATAGCTAAATCAGAATCTCAATTTGCAGACACGGTGTTTCGGGCTATTGGCCCTCATCAGGGCAAAGTCTGAAGATGCAATTTGCATATTAAGTTTCCAAGAAAACCATTGTATGGCGAATAAGCCACCTTAACTTAACATACCAAAGCCGGTACGTCACTTTCCACAAGGAGAAACGTTAGACCTTAGACCTCAGTCCAGAGCCTCTCACCTAGCCAAATCAGTTCTCATACTTCGCACTGATGAGGGCAATAGCCTGAAAACCGTGGCTATTATCCCAAGTCATATTGCAAGACTCGTTAAAAGCGTCGACTGTGACTTGTAGGATTGCTGCTTCCAATAGGTGGCGATATACAGTTCAAGTCCTCTTCATTTCTAATGAAGCAATTTGCATATTCATATGGCAGCATTATTTTATTTATCCCTTTGTATGGGGGAATTATTGGTAATATTGGCATTTGCATGCATTGTTTATATCAGCAACAATATAAGAAATATATGTTACTTACAAAGTTGTTGTATTTGGTAACTTATTAACTGCTCGACCATACAAGAGTTAGGTACCGTCCCGATTGGGTACACCTTGTCGTGGTGGTATGGCGTTTACAATTTTTTAATCAAAACAATGTTAACCCAGTACCCTATGCTATATACATGTACTATTAATATTTACAGTGGGTACGGAAAGTATTCAGACCCCTTTAAATTTTCCTCTCTTTGTTTCATTGCAGACATTTGGTAAATTCTAAAAAGTTCATTTTTTTCTCATTAAAGTACACTCTGCACCCCATCTTGACTGAAAAAAACAGAAATGTAGAAATTTTTGCAAATTTATTAAAAAAGAAAAACTGAAATATCACATGGTCATAAGTATTCAGACTCTTTGCTCAGACACTCATATTTAAGTCATATGCTGTCCATTTCCTTGTGATCCTCCTTGAGATGGTTCTACTCCTTCATTGGAGTCCAGCTGTGTTTAATTAAACTGATAGGACTTGATTTGGAAAGGCACACACCTGTCTATACAAGACCTTACAGCTCACAGTGCATGTCAGACCAAATGAGAATCAGGAGCTTAAAAGGAACTGCCCAAGGAGCTCAGAGACAGAATTGTGGCAAGGCACAGATCTGGCCAAGGTTACAAAAGAATTTGTGCAGTACTCAATGTTCCTACGAGCACAGTGGCCTCCATAATCCTTAAATGGAATTCATTTGAGGCCACCAGAAGTCTTCCTAGACCTGTCCTTCCAGCCAAACTGAGCAATCGTGGGGGAAGAGCCTTGGTGAGAGAGGTAAAGAAGAAACCCAAGATCACTGTGGCTGAGCTCCAGAGATGCAGTAGGGAGATGGGAGAAAGTTCCACAAAGTCAACTATTACTGCAGCCCTCCATCAGTCGGGCCTCTATGGCAGAGTGGCCCGACAGAAGCCTCTCCTCAGTGCAAGACATATGAAAGCCCGCATAGAGTTTGCTCAAAAACACACGAAGGACTCCCAGACTATGAGAAATAAGATTCTCTGGTCTAATGAGACAAAGATAGAACTTTTCGGTGATAATTCTAAGCAGTATGTGTGGAGAAAACCAGGCACTGCTCATCACCTGCCCAATACAATCCCAACAGTGAAACATGGTAGTGGCAGCATCATGCTATGGGGGTGTTTTTCAGCTGCAGGGACAGGACGACTGGTTGCAATTGAAGGAAACATGAATGCAGCCAAGTACAGAGATATCCTAGATGAAAACCTCTTCCAGAGTGCTCTGGACCTCAGAATTGGCCGAAGGTTCACCTTCCAACAAGTCAATGACCCTAAGCACACAGCTAAAATAACAAAGGAGAGGCTTCAGAACAACTCTGTGACCATTCTTGACTGGCTCAGCCAGTGCCCTGACCTAAACCCAATTGCGCATCTCTGGAGAGACCAGAAAATGACTGTTCACCATCCAACCTGACGGAACTGGATAGGATCTGCAAGGAAGAATGGCAGAGGATCCCCAAATCCAGATGTGAAAAACTTGTTGCATCATTCCCAAGACGACTCATGGCTGTACTAGCTCAAAAGGGTGCTTCTACTCAATACTGAGCAAAGGGTCTGAATACTTATGACCATGTGATATTTCAGTTTTTCTTTTTTAATAAATGTGTAAAAATTTCTACATTTCTGTTGTTTTCAGCCAAGATGGGGTGCAGAGTGTACGTTAATGAGAAAAAAAATGAACTTTTTTAGAATTTACCAAATGGCTGCAATGAAACAGTGAACAATTTAAAGAGGTCTGAATACTTTCCATACCCACTGTATTTACTTAGTATAGAGTATTTTCTCATTTTGCTTTCATCGAAGGTTCTGATAATTTATTTACTATGCGTAGAAAATGTGGTCTTTTAGCCATGAAGTCTTTGAAATCCCATAGGGGACCATTAAATTTTAGTTACACTTCTGTTCACTTGGGGACCTACTTTGAAAAACATTGATGTAGGAATTCAGAGAGCACCCGAACCTATAGATTAAAAAGATGTTTACTGTAATAGAGAAAGATATCTCATCCGGTCTCACATCTCTTTAAAAAAAAATCGTACCGGACATCATTATGGACTGTTGTTCCTGACAGCCATATATGCAGTTATGACATTTATAAGCCTAGAATAAATCTGACTACAACACCTCTTACACTTACTGCGAACGTTAACCTTACATTATTTAGTCTTCCATGATATCTGGACTAATACTTCTTGCTTCTGTATTTAGAAACTTACAAATCAGTAATTATGACCAAACTGCAATAGGAATGAATTCTTTCTTATTTCCACTGTTGACACAATCACATACTTTTATTCCTCTGCTAAGGACCAATCTGTTATTTGAACATTTTATTACTTTACACTTGTTTTTAATAGAAAATCCAGAATCTCCGGACGTAATACATCTCCTGTACTGATCATTTCCAGATTGTATTTTCCTGAGTGCTATAAAAACCTCCTAGGCTTGTAACTGATCGAAAACCATAATTAAGTAAAAAATCCTAACCTTACTAAACCCTGAAATATCAAGTATCTGCCAGGGTATCATATTAGGAAATCAGCAATCTGAGCTACAAGGATTAAGTAGCTTATGTATAAAAAGCGAAGTAACCCTGCAAATATTTATATGGCAATGAGTTGTAGTACATTGGGTTTTCATCTACATTTTTGCAAAAATTCTGAATTTGTTTCTGGTTACCAGAGGGCAATGCAATGTGGGAGCTCAGATGAGAGTTAGGGTTCATACAGATGTCCGTGGATCTCTGTCTGATCACGGACTGGCATGTATTTATCTATTCTTTCCTCAACCCTCTACTAAACTGCTTGTGCATGCCCTCATCATTTCCCACCTAGACTACTGCAACATCCTCCTCTGTGGCCTCCCTGCTAACACTCTAGTACCCCTCCAGTCCATCCTTAACTCTGCTGTGCGACTGGTCCACCTCTCGCTTCGCTACTCCTCGGCTACCCTCCTTTGCAAATCCCTTCACTGGCTCCCAATTGCCCAGTGTATCCAGTTCAGACTATTAACACTTACCTACAAAGCCATCCATAACCTCTCTCCTCCGTACATCTCGGAACTAATCTTCCGATATATTCCGTTACGTAATTTCGGTCTTTCCAAGACCTCCTTCTCTCCTCCACACTTATTCGCTCCTCACCCAATCGCCTCCAAGATTTCTCCTGAATATCCCCCATCCTATGGAATTCTGTGCCTCAACACGTCCGATTATCTGCCACATGTGGAACCTTCAGACGGAACCTGAAAACCCAGTCTACCTTGTCAAATACAAAAAAAAAAAAAACTCACTTCCTGCACTGGTGGCGTTCCAGTAAAGTGTGTGGTGTCTCCTAGGGCTTTGCGTGACATTGCTATACCACATGAGCCTTGCAGCTATTTAGCGCCATTATTGGCTTGCCGCGCTCTCATTACTTCTACTTCTCCGACATTTGTTCGAGGGAAATAAGTATCTGTTATTTTTAATTTTACAAAAGGGAGTACGTCATTTAAAAAGAATGTGTCCAGGTAGTTGACAATCTCTAACAAGGAAGACTATGGGTGTTGGATAGCAACCATCACAGGCATCAATTATCTTATTTTTTTTAATTTATGGGAAACAGATGACTAAAGCATGGCATCTTTGGATGTATTTGTGCTTTTTCATCTTCTTATAAAAACAAGTGAGGAAGGACATATCTGTACAGACCTAAGACTGTAGCCGAAGAGAGGTCAAATCCTTAGCTGACTGGCACGATTATTGTTGCAGCCACTATCAGGATGCAAGGAGTGGTCACTTACCAATAGAGGAAACACTGGATTAGTTATCTTCAAGCTTATGTGCACCTGTGTTACTTTTGGGAGCCTTAATCTGTTTGGCATAACTATTTCCTGGAGAAGTATTAACTGAAATGATTTGCCTCCCTATTTTTGAAGAGCGCACTCCTCTACTTCCTGATTACATTGTGGTGGGAGCTCCCACTTGATTAACAGTTCAGACCATTGCCGATCGCCCAGACTGAACACTCCAGAACTGCTATATGAGGCAACTTTGCCTATGCAGAACTGGAAGCACAGTGACAGAAGCTTAAAGTGCACTCCACAGACTCCGTACAGCTTCAACGTGGTGCTTACAAGCTCCATTGGAAAGAGCTTGTAACCACTGCACAAGTTTAGCCAGCAACAATGGCCGGTCCTTTCGATTACAAGCTGTAAACTATAAAATTAAAGAAACTGCAATATCAGGGGAAGAGAGATTTAATAAACAGTAAATTTCTAGGGATCATAGATCCAATTTGCATTGGTCCAGTCCAGTCTTCCATGGTAGCTGTTGTTCACTTCCGGCAACCTGGACCCAGCATGCCGGGAGCCTCGTGTGCTTACTAGGCCCGATGACATCATGTGAGGTCTCGTGAAGACCAACTTCAGTGGAGGACAGTGTTGCATCCCAGATCGGAGTGGATCGCATTGTCGGCTTCTATAAATTACTAAACTGCTTGTATTTACAAATACTTATGCCCATCAATGAAGATGGGAGTAACCTTTTAAGTAGGATTCAGTTGTCGGCACAGGATAGATGCTTTGTCGAGGTTATTTCACAACCAGCCTGGTCATATACGGGTGTGCATGTAATGAGCTGGGTCGCAGGCAAAACATCAGAAAAGCACATTAATTTGGACTTGAGCTGAATTGGGATAGGAGCGACGGGCACAAAATGCTACACTAAGTGGTCTTATTAGAGTCTTGTCACTTACTCCTATCTGGAGGTGGTAGATGTTTACTCTTACGCAAATAAATTTAATGAAAGAGATAATGATCATATTAAGACCTTGAAATAGATGCCATTAGTCAAAGAAAGTTAATTATAAGTTGAGAATTAAAAGCACTAACCTGATTCCCCTGAGCTAGCAAAGCTTTCAGCCGAGCTATTTCAGCTCGGAGCTCACGAATTAGCTTGACGTTCGCGTCCTCATTAATGGTGGGCTTGTTGATAATGTTTTTGGCTCTATTTGCATAGCGAAGTGTACTTAAGGTTTCTCCATAATTGATATCAGCAGGCGAAATAGCTGCGAAGAAAAGAATTCAAAGACAAATTATTCAGCACCTTAAGCTTCAATGAACAAGAAGGTGTTTGGTAATTTCAAAGTCAAATAGGTTTAGTGCCATTACTTTTACTCTGTTCATTTCTTTATATTTCTTATGCTCTACTTCGAGGTTTGGCAAATGGCTGATGTCGCTATTAGACTAAATTGCATAGCTGAGGTATTGCAGGGTAAGTAAAGTATTGGATTTCCTATATTTATGAATTTATGACCCAAAACACTTTTCCACTTTAATTTTGGGGGTGACTCCAAATCCAGGCCTCCATTGGTTCATAAATTTGATTTCATCAATGGAAATCAAATTTATTAAACAATGGAGGCAATGATTTGGAGTCACCCCCAAAATTAAAGTGGAAAAATACTACAGGCTGATCAAACTTTGACGTGATATCCTTAAAACAAGTCAAAATGAGGCTCAGTATTGTGTGTGGCCTCCACGTGTCTGTATAACCTCCCTGCAACGCCTGGGCATGCTCCTGATGAGGTTGCGGATGGTCTCCTGTGGGATCTCCTCCCAGACCTGGACTAAAGCATCCGCCAACTCCTGGACAGTCTGTGGTGCAAAGTGGCGTTGGTGGATTGAGCGAAACCTGATGTCCCAGATGTGGTCAATCGGATTCAGGTCTGGGGAATGGGCGGGCCAGTCCATAGCTTCAATGCCTTCATCTTGCAGGAACTGCTGACACACTCCAGCCACATGAGGCCTGGCATTGTCCTGCATTAGGAGAAACCCAGGGCCAACCGCACCAGCATATGGTCTCACAAGGGGGTCTGAGGATCTCATCTCGGTACCTAATGGCAGTCCGGCTACCTCTGGTGAGCACATGGAGGGCTGTGCGGACCTCCAAAGAAATGCCACCCCACACCATTACTGACCCACTGCCAAACCGGTCATGCTGAAGGATGTTGCAGGCAGATCGCTCTCCACGGCGTCTCTAGACTCTGTCACGTCTGTCACATTTGCTCAGTGTGAACCTGCTTTCATCTGTGAAGAGCACAGGGCGCCAGTGGCGACTTTGCCAATCCTGGTGTTCTGTGGCAAATGCCAAGCGTCCTGCACGGTGTTGGGCTGTGAGCACAACCCCCATCTGTGGACGTCGGGCCCTCATACCACCCTCATGGAGTCGGTTTCTAACAGTTTGTGCAGACACATGCACATTTGTGGCCTGCTGGAGGTCATTTTGCAGGGCTCTGGCAGTGCTCCTCCTGTTTCTCCTTGCACAAAAGAGGAGATAACTGTCCTGCTGCTGGGCTGTTGCCCTCCTATGGCTCCCTCCACATCTCCTGGTATCTGCTCCATGCTCTGGACACTGTGCTGACAGACACAGCTACCCTTCTTGCCACAGCTCGCACTGATGTGCCATCCTGGATGAACTGCACTACCTGAGCAACTTCTGTGGGTTGTACTGTAGACACAGCCTCATGCTACTGTACCTCTAGGGTAGAGAGCAATGGCAAAATGAAAAAGTGACCAAAGCAACAGCCAAAAAGGATGAGAACAGAGAAATGGTCTGTGGTCACCACCTGCAGAACAACTCCTTTATAGGGGGTATCTTGCTAATTGCCTATCATTTCTACCAGTTGTCTGTTCCATTTGCACAACAGCAGGAGAAATTGATTCACAATCAGTGTTGCTTCATAACTGGACAGGTAGATATTACAGAAGTGTTATTGACTTGATTCTGTTTAAGTGTTGATTAGAGATATAGAGATATATATCTACCACTGCACTGTTTTCTAAAAAAATCACCATCTCTACTTGTCGACAGCCATTCAATTCCAGTGTCAGTTGAATTCCATCCAAAGCACACCTCATTCTACTTAATGTGCTTCTGATTAGGTGATCACCTGAACCAAATCTTATGTAATGAGGGAAAGTATAAAAAACACTGTTGTGGTCTTCACAATCCTCTTGCAATAGGACAAGCTGGATGGCAAAACAAGTGCTAGGAATAGCCCAAAAGTAATTTGAATGAAAAAATAACTTAACCATGCCAAAGGAGTTGAAAAGAAAAAAGTCTTGAGTGAGGGAAAGAAGGGCTCAATTCTGGCTTTACTAGCAGAGGGATACAGTGAGCGTCATGTTGCCTCCATCACTAAAATTTCGAAGACAGCAGTCCATTACAACAAGGTCAAGCAGCAGAAATTGGGGACAACAAAGCTACAGACCGGCAGAGGGCGAAAGCAACTCTCCACTGACCGGGATGACAGTCATCTTCGAATGTCACTCAGAAACCGCAGGATGACAACAAGTGACCTACAAAAGGAATGGCAAATGGCAGCTGGGGTGAAGTGCACGGCAAGAACAGTTCGTAACAGGCTCCTAGAGGCAGGTCTCAAGTCATGTAAAGCGAGAAAAAAGTCTTTCATCAATGAGAAGCAAAGGAGAGCCAGGCTGAAGTTTGCCAAAGACCAAAAGAATTGGACCATAGAGGACTGGAGTAAGGTAATCTTCTCTGATGAGTCTAATTTTCAGATTTGTCCAACAACTGGTCGTCTAATGGTTAGACTTAGACCTGGAGATGCATACAAGCCAGTGTGTCTTGCACCCACTGTGAAATTTGGTGGAAGTTCGGTGATGATCTGGGGATGCTTCAGCAAGGCTGGAATTGGACAGGTTAATCTTTGCGAAGGACGTATGAATCAAGCCGCATACAAAGGTTATCCTTGAAAAACACTTGCTTCCTTCTGCTCAGGCAATGTTCCCCAACTCTGAGGACTGATTTTTCCAGCAGGACAATTGCCCCATGCCACACAGCTAGGTCAATCAATGTGTGAATGAAGGAGCACCACATCAAGACCCTGTAATGGCCATCCCAAACTCCAGACCTGAACCCCATTAAAAACCTCTGGAATGTAATCAAGAGGAAGATGGATAGTCACAAGCCATCAAACAAAGAAGAACTGCTTACATTTTTGTGCAAGGAGTGGCATAAGGTCACCCAAAAGCAGTGTAAAAGACTGATGGAAAGCAGGCCAAGACGCATGAAAGCTGTGATTAAAAATCATGGTTATTCCACCAAATTTTGATTTCTGAACTCTTCCTGAGTTAAAACATGAGTATTGTTGTTTCTAAATGAATAGGAACTTGTTTTCTTTGCATTATTTGAGGTCTGAAAGCACGGTTTCTTTTTTATTATTTTGACGATTTCTCATTTGCAGCAAATAAATCCAACATTTTTCGCTTTGAATTTCGGAGACATGTTGTCAGTTTATAGAATAAAAGAACAACGTACATTTTACTCAAAAATATACCTATAAAGAGAAAAATCAGAAAACGAACATTCTGCAGTAGTCTCTTAATTTTTCCCAGAGATATATATATATATATTGTTGGTATAATAGTAAGAAAATGGAAGAAATACAAAATGACTGTCAATCGACATTGATCTGGGGCACCATGCAAAATTTCACCTAGTGGGGTATCCTTGATCATGAGGAAGGTGAGATATGAGCCTAAAACTACACAGGGGGAACTGGTTAATGATCTTAAGGTAGCTGGGACCACAGTCACCAATAAAACCATTGTTAACACATTACGCCTTAAAGTTTTAAAATCCTGCAGTGCCTGCAAGGTCTCCCTGCTCAAGAAGGCACATGTGCAGGCCCGTCGGAAGTTTGCCAATGAACATCTGGATGATTCTGTGAGTTATTGGGAGAAGGTCATGTGGTCAGATGAGATAAAAATTGAGCTCTTTGGCATTAACTCAACTCGCAGTGTATGGAGGAAGAAGGATGAGTACAACCCTAAGAAAATTGTCCCAACCGTGAAGCATGGTGGGGGAAACATTATACTTTGGGGGTGCTTTTCTGCAAAGGGGACATGACGACTGCACCGTACAGAAGGGAAGGTGGATGGGGTCATGTATCACGAGATTTCGGAAAACAACCTCCTTCCCTCAGTAAGAGCATTGAAGATGGGTAATGGCTGGGTCTTCCAGCAAAACAATGACTCAAAACATACAGCCAATGAAAAAGGAGTGGCTCAAAAAGTAGCACAGCAGGGTCATGGAGTAGCCTGGCCAATCTCCAGACCTTAATTCCATAGAAAAATTATGAAGGGAGCTGAAGCTCCGAGTTGCCAAGCGACAGCCTCAAAATCTGAATGATTTAGAGATGATCTGCAAAGAGGAGCGGACCAAAATTCCTCCTGATATGTGCGCAATCCTAATCATCAACTGCAAAAAACGTCTGACTGCTGCGCTTGCCAACAAGGGTTTTGCCACCAAGTAATTTTGTTTGCCAGAGGGATCAAATACTTATTTCTCACTGCAAAATGCAAATAAATGTATCTAATTTATACAATGTAATTTTCTTGATTTTTTTGGGGATATTCTCTCTCTCAATGTTAAAATTAACCTACCCTTAAAATTATAGACTGTTCATGTCTTTGTCAGTAAAAGTAAATAAAACAGCAAGGGATCAAATACTTAATTTCCTACATTATATATATATGTTCAAAGTGCTGCCGATTGTGTTGGATTGTCAATGCAACCCTCTTCTCCCACTCTTGACACACTGATAGCAACACCGCAGAAGAAATGCTAGCACAAGCTTCCAGTATCCGTGGTTTCAGATGCTGCACATCTCGTATCTTGATGGTATGGTGTGGTATATGGGGTACAAAGATAGTGGGGCCATTCTTCATCAATGGAAACCTCAATGCCACTGGTTATCTGAAATTGCTACATGATGATGTGTTGCCCTTTATGCACTTAAGATGGCAAGTTCCCTGAGTTTTTCCAACAAGATGGTGCACCACCACATTATGAGTGTCAGGTCCGAGCATTCCTACATGAACAGTTTCCTGGAAAATGGATTGGTTGTTGTGGGCCAGTTGAATGGCCACCAAGGACTCCCTTTCTGACACCCTTAGACTTATCTTTGGGGTCATCTGAAGGCAATTGTCTATGCTGTGAAGATACGAGATGTGCAGCGTCTGAAACAACGGATACTGGAAGCCTGTGCTGGCATTTCTTCTGCGGTGTTGCTATCAGTGTGTCAAGAGTGGGAGAAGAGGGTTGCATTGACAATCCAACACAATGGGCAGCACTTTGAACACATTTTATAAGTAGTCAAACTTGTAAATAACTTATGAAAGAATAAAGTTACGTTAAAACCAAGCACACCATTGTTTTTCTTATGAAATTCTCCATAAGTTTGATGTGTCACATGACCCTATTCCCACTGAAAAAAATAAAGTTGGATCCAAAATGGCAGCCATGGTCACCATCCATCAGGAAAAGTTTTCCCCCTCCCATATACTAATGTGCCACAAACAGGAAGTTGATATCACCAACCATTCCCATTTAATTGTGTGTGTATATCTATATCTATCTATACACATATCTACATATACAAACTAACAATGAAAAGTTTGGGGTCAGCCAGACAATTTTGTGTTTTCCATGTAAACTCATACTTTTATTTATCAAATGAGTTGCAAAATGATTAGAAAATATCGTCCAGACATTGACGAGGTTAGAAATAATGATTTTTATTAGAAAGAATAATTTTCTCCTTCAATCATTGCTTTCGCCAAAGAATGCTCCCTTTGCAGCAATTACAGCATTGCAGACCTTTGTCATTCTAGCTGTTAATTTGCTGAGGTAATCTTGAGAAATTTCCCCCCATGCTTCCTGATCCTCCTCCCACAAGTTGGATTGGCTTGCTGGGCACTTTTTGCGTATCATACGGTCAAGCTGCTCCCACAACAGCTCAATGGGGTTGAGATCTGGTGACTGTGCTGGCCACTCCATTACAGATAGAATACCAGCTGCCTGCTTCTTCCCTAAATAGTTCATGCATAATTTGGAGGTGTGCTTTGGGTCATTGTCCTGTTGTAGGATGAAATTGGATCCAATCAAGTGCTGTCCACAGGGTGTGGCATTGCGTTGCAAAATGGAGTGATAGCCTTCCTTATTCAAAATCCCATTTACCTTGTACAAATTTTCCACTTAACCTGCACCAAAGCAACCCCAGACCATCACATCACCTCCACCATGCTTGACAGATGGAGTCAGGCACTCTTCCAGCATCTTTTCAGTTGTTCTGCATCTCACAAATGTTCTTCTGTGTGATCCAAACACCTCAAACTTTGATTCGTCTATCCATAAAACTTTTTTCCAATCTTCCTCTGTCCAATGTTAGTGTTCTTTTGGCCATATTAATCTTTTCCTTTAATTAGCCAGTCTCAGATATGGCTTTTTCTTTGCCACTTTGCCCTGAAGGCAAGCATCCCGGAGTCGCCTCTTCACTGTAGATGTTGACACTGGCGTTTTGCGTGTACTATTTAATGAAGCTGCCAGTTGAGGAGCTGTGAGGCGTCTATTTCTCAAAAAAGAGACTCTAATGTACTTGTCTTGTTGCTCAGTTGTGCAGCGGGGCCTCGTACTTCTCTTTCTACTCTGGTTAGAGCCTGTTTGTGCTCTCCTCTGAAGGGAGTAGTACACACCGTTGTAGGAAATCTTCAGTTTCTTGGCAACTTCTCGCATGGAATAGCCTTCATTTCTAAGAACAAGAATAGACTGTCGAGTTTCACATGAAAGTTCTTTTTCTGGCCATTTTGAGAGTTTCATAGAACAAACAAATGTAATGCTCCAGATTCTCAACTAGCTCAAAGGAAGGTCAATTTTATAGCTTCTCAAAATCAGCCAAACCGTTTTCAGCTGGGCTAACATACTTGTGGCAAGGGTTTTCTAAACATCCATTTGCCTTCTTACACAGTTAGCAAACACAATGTACCATTAAAACACTGGAGTGGTGGTGGTTGGAAATGGGCCTCTATACACCTATGTAGATATTGCAATAAAAACAAGACGTTTGCAGCTAGAAT
Source organism: Phyllobates terribilis (assembly GCF_046119375.1). NCBI lineage: Eukaryota > Metazoa > Chordata > Amphibia > Anura > Dendrobatidae > Phyllobates > Phyllobates terribilis. Next base: position 756,535,255 of record NW_027362763.1, on the reverse strand, counting down.
AGTCATTTACCACATTAACAATGTATAGGGTATTTATATATATATACACATACACACACAGTACAGTGACCGAATCTTCGTGATTTGAGCTCTGCATGCCACTATTCTTTTATTTAAAATGGAACAACAGATGCAATAGTAGTGTAGACTACTTTCAGGTTTCATTAAAGAAGCTGAGAAAAAATATCCTGTGAAACGTTTAGGAATTGCAACCATTTTTTTTGCAGAGCTTCTTCATTTTCATAGTCTCAATAGTAATTGGACAAATTTAACTTTACCATAAATAAAATGTTTATTTTTAATACTTTGTAGAGAATACTTTGCAGGCAATGACTGCCTGCAGTCAGGAAGCCATGGTCGTCACCAAACACTGTTTCCTCCTTTGCGATGCTTTGCTAGGCCTTTACTGCAGCTGACTTTAGTTGTTGCTTGTTTTTGAGACTTTCTGCCTTAAGTTTTATCTTAAGCATGTGAAATGTATGCTCGATGGGGCTTAGATCTGGTGACTGACTCGGCCATTGCAAAATATTCCACTACTTTGCGTTAAAAAAAACTCCTGTGTTGCTTTCGCAGTATGTCTTGGGTCATTGTCCAGTACAGTGATGCGCCGTCCATTTAACTTTGCTGCATTTGGTTCAATCTGAGCAGAAAGTATTGCTCTGTATACCTCAGAATTAGTGTTGAGCGAGCATGCTCGACACTGCTCGGTACTCGCCCGAGCATCACGCTACTCGGGATGTTCGGCGAGCACCGAGCATTTCTGGGTTACTCGGGCAGGAGCTCGGGTCTCCGCCCGGCATGTTTGGCGCTATTTACAGAGCCAATGAACATGCAGGGATTGCCAGCCAGTCACTGTAATGCCGCAGCCATGTTGCTTGTGGGCATTACAGTGATTGGCTGGCCGCACAGCATCATCTCGAGTATTTAAAACCGGGCGGCGCCATCTTGGACACAGTCGCTCCGGATCAGACAGTGTAGGGACAGCGCTGCTGATTTAGGGAGCAATATATCCTGCGAAATAGTTAGTGTAGGGTCTGTAAAGAATGCCAGATGAAACAAACAGTCCTTCTCAGGACTAATATCCATCCGAGATATCAGGCAGGCAGGCTGTATAGGAGACGCAGTGGTTATACCAGCAAACGCTGCATTACAGTCCTGTGTGCTCCTGTTGCTGAAATTGCTGGACTTAGCTTCAGGTCTCGGGGGCCAGGGAAAATCCTTTTTTTTTTATCTAAATCCTCTTTTTTTTTCCTCCATCACACTGTACAAATACCAGTCTCATTAACCCCAAAAAAAAGTGTGTGTCTGATTTTCCAGACACAAATATATCTGTTGAAAATAGTCTGGTGTAGGCTAGAGAAATAGAAGTGTGGTTTTGCAGTTCCACGGTTCAAACCTCTGTATTATCCAGTTTTGGGCCATTTGTATCTAAAAAAAAAAAAAACAGTTAGAGTGTGAAGCTCACTGTTCAGCCGCAAATATATAAATTTAAAAAAGTCTGGTATACACCAGTAAATTATAACTGTGGTTTTGCTGTTCCACGGTAAAAAATCTCCATTATCCTGCTTTAGGCAATTTTTGCCGTAAAAAAAAAAACTAATAGTGTCTCCCTGATTTTTCAGACACAAATATATCTGATGAAAATAGTATGGTGTAGGCCCGAAAAATAGAAGTGTGGTTTTGCAGTTCCACGGGTCAAATCTCTGTATTATCCTGCTTTTGCCATTTTTTGCCGTAAAGAAAAACAGTAGTAGTGTCTCCTGATTTTTAAATATATATATTTGTGTCTGAACAATCAGGAGACAATTATTTTTTTTTTTACGGCAAAAAATGGCAAAAGCAGGATAATAGAGATTTTTTACCATGGAACAGCAAAACCACAGTTATAATTTACTGGTGTATACCAGACTTTTTTAAATATATATATTTGTGTCTGAACAAAGTCTGGTATACACCAGTAAATTATAACTGTGGTTTTGCTGTTCCACGGTAAAAAATCTCTATTATCCTGCTTTTGGCATTTTTTGGCGTAAAAAAAAGATCCTAGTTACTTACCGGTAACGGGATTTTACAGAGCCCATGACAGCACCACCTGAGAGAGGGTATCCGTCCACCAAGGACAGGAACCTACTGAATAAAAAGGCGGTACCTCTCCTCCGCATCAGTTTTTTGTTTCAGAGCATGAGAGGGCCTCCGAAGACAGGTTAATACATAACCACCACCTCAACATATGTACTAAACACCTTAAAAAAAGTGCACACCACAGTGATAAAGGGGAGGGAATTAATAGGGTGCTGTCATGGGCTCTGTAAAATCCCGTTACCAGTAAGTAACTAGGATCTTTTCCCCTTCTCCCATGACAGCACCACCTGAGAGATTTATAGAGATTAAATACCAGAGGGAGGGATCACCGCTTGCAACACCCTTCTACCAAAGGACAGATCAGTAGAAGAGGAAAGGTCAAGACGGTAATGTTTGTAAAATGTAGCAGGGGATGACCAAGTTGCCGCCTTACATATAATGTCGATGGGCACATCCGCCTTCTCAGCCCAGGAAGCAGCTACCGCTCTGGTGGAATGGGCCTTCAGGTTCTCAGGAACCGGCAGATTGCTAGAAGAGTAGGCTAAGGTAATAGTATCCCTGACCCATCTAGCTATGGTCCCCCTTGTAACCTTAAGTCCTTTACTAGCCCCCTGAAAGGATATAAATAAAGCGTCACTCTTTCTCCAGGCTTTTGTCACTTCCAAATACTGGACTAACACCCTCCTAACATCTAAGGTGTGAAGCTTATATTCCTCAGAATCCCTAGGATTAGGATAGAAGGAAGGGAGAGTGATTACTTGCGTCCTATGGAACTTGGAGGCTACCTTTGGAAGATAGGCCGGGTCTGGTCTTAAGATTACTCTATCCATACATACTTGAGTGAATGGATGGTTAACGGATAGTGCGTGTAAGTCACTGACTCTACGAGCTGATGTCAGGGCCACCAATAGCGCAGTCTTTAAAGTTAAGATTTTTACTGAAACCTTCTCTAAGGGCTCGAAGGGAGGTTTGGTTAATGCTTCCAGAACTAAATTAAGGTCCCAAGGAGGCATTCTTGGAACAGGAATAGGTCTGGATCTATGACAGGTTTTAATAAATCTAATGATCCATCTATTTGCTGCCAAGTCATAATTATACAGTGCCCCCAGAGCCGATACCTGTACCTTAAGAGTACTGGTGGCTAGTCCCATGTTTAACCCCTTCTGGAGGAATTCTAGTATGGCCTCAATAGGAACCCTCCCTTTGGCAGACTGACCCGAGGTAGACAAGAACTTAGCCCAGGTTCTACCATAGATTCTAGTTGTTATCGGCTTTCTACTTGCTAGAAGGGTAGTAACAAGATCTGGAGAAAACCCCCTTTGCGTCAATAGCGACCTCTCAAAATCCAAGCCGTCAAATGCAGGCCCGCTCTTTGGGGATGACAGACTGGGCCCTGCCTGAGGAGATCCGGGATGTCCGGAAGAACCCATGGATCTGCTTGGGACATTCTCTTCATCCAAGTGAACCATGGTCTCTTGGGCCAGAACGGGGCGATCAATATAACCCTCGCCCGTTCCTCTCGGATCTTCCTCAGGATAGTAGGGATCAGTACTAAAGGGGGAAAGGCATAAGCTAGAGTGAAATCCCACTGAATCTGCAGCGCGTCCACCGCAAACGCCCCCTCTTTTGGATTCAGGGAGCAAAAGGTTTCGGTCTTCCGATTGTGTCTGTTTGCAAACAGATCTATCTGGGGCTGTCCCCACCGATCCACAATCTGCTGAAAAACGGCTGGATTCAACTCCCACTCTCCTTGTTTCAAGATGTGACGACTCAAGAAATCGGCCTTTATGTTCTCTTCCCCTTTTATATGCAGTGCCGAGAGCGTAACCAGCCGACTCTCGGCAAACCTGAAGATCTGATCCGCTATTAACATCAGAGGGAGAGACCTGGTACCCCCCTGATGATTGATGTAGGCGACTGTTGATCTGTTGTCTGACATTATCCTGACGTGAAGACCCTGAAGAACAGAACTGAATTCTTTAAGCGCGTTTCTGGCTGCCAACAGCTCTTTCATGTTGGAAGAGAGGCTTGTCTCGCTGTCCGACCAGAGGCCTTGTACAGAACGATCCCTTAGGTGAGCTCCCCAACCTTCCGCACTTGCGTCTGTTGTAATTGTATCCGACACCTGGAAGGTCCAAGGAACCCCCAAAGATAGGTTGACCGGAGATGTCCACCAGTCCAGGGAGTTGATCACAACATCTGGAAGAGATATTTTCCCATTCAGGCGACCTTTGAGCCGCCTGTCCGCTGCCAGAATCTCCTGTTGAAGACATCTGGAATGGTGCTGGGCCCACTGAACCGCCGGAATGCAAGACGTCATTGTACCCAACAGAGACATTGCACTCCTCAGGGTGATGGTCGGATTGCTGACAATCTGAGATGTTAGGGATCTGATCTTCAGTTTCTTTTCCTCTGGCAGAAGACAGGTTTGGTTTTCCGAGTCCAGAATGAGACCCAGGAAAGACTGAACCCTCTTTGGTTCCAGCCTTGACTTCTCCAGATTTAACAGCCAACCTAGGCGTCTTAGACTGGCCATGACGTCCGCCAGGGCTAGAGCACAGAGTTGACTTGATCTGCCCACTACTAAGAAGTCGTCCAGATAAGGGATGACTAAAATATCTCTTTCCCTCAAGTGCGCTGTGACCTCCAGAATGATTTTTGTGAAGACTCTCGGCGCCATGGAAATGCCAAAGGGAAGAGCTGCGAACTGAAAATGCCTTACGTGCCTGCCGAATTGTACAGCTACTCTTAGAAACTGTTGATGATCTGGCAAAATCGGGACGTGGTAGTAGGCGTCCTTCAGATCGAGGACGCACATAAAACAGTCCGGAAATAACATCTTTATGGCTGATTTTATTGTTTCCATCTTGAAAGGCCTGTAGATTAAATGGTCGTTCAGTCTCTTTAAGTTCGCAATGGTCCTGAAGGAGCCGTCCGGCTTCTTTATTAGGAAGAGGGTCGAATAGAATCCTCTTCCTTGCTCGGGTGCAGGTGTTTCCACCAGAACTCCTTTCCTGAGCAGAGAGAGAACTTCCTGCTGTAAGGCTATCTGTTCCGCTAAACCTCTGGGGGCTGATATTTTGACAGTGTTCTTGGGCCTGCTCTTGAACTCTAGTGTGAGCCCCCTCCTGATTATCCCTAAGATCCAAGAATTGGATGAAATTTTCTTCCAGGCAGGCAGGAAGTGGGACAATCTTCCTCCCACCTGGGGGGAACTGTCACTTAGGGGCTTTCTTATTCTCGGAGGAGGGACCCCCAAACATGAAGCCTCTGCTATACGGCTTTCGGTCTTTCCAGCTACCTTGGTCTCTGGGAGCTTTACTGCGGCTGTATTTTCTCTTCCGAAAGGAACTGTTAAATCGGGAACCAGACACCGTGGGAAATCCATGTTTTTTGTCTGTGGCTTTATCTAGGATGTCATCTAGACCTTTGCCGAACAAGAAGTCCCCCTCACAAGGGATTGAGCACAGTTTAGACTTTGACTGCACATCTCCTGGCCAGCTCTTGAGCCATAGCGCCCTACGGGCTACATTAGAGAGGTTTGCAGACCGGGCAGCCAGCCTAACTGAATCTGCCGATGCATCTGCCAGGAATGCAGCCGCTCCCTGCACAAGAGGAAGGTCTGATAGAATTTTCTCCCTGGACACATTCCCCCTGATCTGGTCTTCCAATTGTTGAAGCCAGATCATCATAGGTCGCTGCTACTGCCGGTTTAAGGGCCCCTGCTGACGACTCCCAGGTTTGCTTAAGGAAGGACTCCGCTTTTTTATCCAGCGGGTCTTTTAAGGCTCCTAAATCCTCAAAGGGCAGAGTGGATTTTTTTGAAGATTTTGAAATGGCCACGTCAATCTTAGGGGTTTTGTCCCATTTAGCCGCATCCTCATCCTCAAAGGGGTACCTCCGCTTGGAGGATGACGGCAGCTGACCCTTCCTCTCCGGTTTCTTCCATTCCCTTTCTATCAGAGATTTAATCCTGTCATTGACCGGGAATGAGCGTCTCCTCCTTTGGTCTAAGCCCCCGAACATAACATCCTGGACTGTTCTGGGCACTTTGGTATCGGTAATACCCATAGTCCCTCTGACGGCTTTAACTAGTCTCTCAGTATTATCAACCGAAAAACAAGGTCTGCCCCCCCCCCCCATTATCATCCGAAGACTCCGATGACGATGAGGAGTGATTAGAGGAGGAAGGCAGTTCTCTCGTAAAACGGGACTCCACTGATTCCTCTGATTCTGAAGAAACTAGTTTTCGCTTCTTTTTGAGTGAGGTTAAGCCTCTTAAAGACTCTCTGACCTCTGTCTGGATTAGATCCTTTAATTCTAAAGAAAACCTGGGGGACTCCTCTGCAATGGTTTTCTGAATACAGTCTGAGCATAGGTTTTTGGCATAGGAGGTGGGAAGACCGATTTTGCATAAAGCACACTCCCTGTTTTTATTTTTAGCACTACACTTCTTCGCCTCCTGCCCCAAGAAATAAAAGGAGAAGGAGGAAAAGAGAGAGAGAGAGAGAGAAGAGCACATTATTCAAGGTGAGACTTTCACGAAGATCACTCACCACACTGCCGTTCAGACTAGGGTACCGGAGGCGGTGGTTGCCGTTCACATGAGGGCTCCCATCTGGCGGAGGTGGACTGACGAAGTCTTTTCTGACCAGTCTTGCCGGAACTCATACGCCCCCCACTGCTGTGACTTTGTCGATGGGAAGATTCCCGTTCCATTTGTTTGAGCTGCTTGCGCTGCTTTGATGGCTGTGGCTGCTGCTGTACTTCCTGTGGCGGTGACAGCTGCTGCCCAGGTGACTGCGGTTCCTCATTCATCATGGCGGGGATGCAGACACCGCCATCCTGATTGCGCCCCATCCTTAAAAGCAGTAGGGCTCCACCTCCTTTAGGCTCCTCCCCTTCCGGCAGCGTGCTCATCTCTCTTTTTCTTTTTTTTTTTTTTTTTAAATTTTAGCCAGCTGGCGCGCTACCCGCAGATCCACCTGCCTCTGCGCGTGTGCAGCCCAGCGGCACCCGGCGCGCTTGCAGCGGGATGACAGCTTCCCACCCGCGCATGCGCAGACCCGGTTTCCGGCGCACTCCGTGATAGGGCGCGTCAGCACCCCGCGCGTGCGCAGCCCGGAAGACCTGCCGGCCGGCGCGCTCAGTTCATCTTTGCGAGGCGTAGACCCGGCCGCAGGCCCCGGCGCACGCGGGGAGGCATCCAAAGGAAAACAGCACCTCCTCCCCACACGCAGACCCGGGCAGCAGCCAGACGGGCTGGGAACAGGGACCATCTGCTGCTTCCACGGCCTCCAGGCCGCACCGTCCATAATCCAGGTACGTGAGGTACCACCTGGTGAGGCTCCCATCAGGAACAGGAACCAAAAACTGATGCGGAGGAGAGGTACCGCCTTTTTATTCAGTAGGTTCCTGTCCTTGGTGGACGGATACCCTCTCTCAGGTGGTGCTGTCATGGGAGAAGGGGAAAAAATAATAGTGTCTCCTGATTGTTCAGACACAAATATATCTGTTGAAAATAATCTGGTATAGGCCCGAGAAATACAAGTGAGGTTTTGTAGTTCCACGGGTCAAATCTCGGTATTATCCACTTTTGGGCCATTTTTACCTAAAAAAAGACAGTTTGAGTGCGTCGCTCACTGTTCAGCCGCAAATATATCTATTTAAAATTTTCTGGTATACCCCAGTAAACAATAACTGTGGTTTTGCCATTCCACGGTAAAAATTCTCTATTATTCAGCTTTTGGTATTTTTTCCGTAAAGAAAAACAGTAATAGTTTCTCCCTGATTGTTCAGATTGTTTAAAAGAGTCGGGTGTAGGCCAGAGAAATAGAACTGTGGTTTTCCTCTTCTACAGTTCTAATCTACTTTTTATTACCCTTTTTCCATTGATAGTGCGAGTGTAAGCTATTTTACTTCCTTTACAATGGGCAAGGAGCGTGGCAAGGGACATGGAACTGGATGTTCTGGTGATGGTGCATGCAGAGGACGGGGCCGTGGCCAAGGTGAAAATGTGCCACAACCAACAGCCACATCTTCTTGCTCCCAATTCTTGACCGAATTACTAGGGAAGCACAGAACAACACCAGTATTGCGAACTGATCAGTGTGAACAGGTTATTAATTGGATAGCAGATAATACTTCCAGTTACCTGGGCACCACCACCTCCGGTCTGTCTTCCACACGGTCAACTCTTAGTAGCCGTGAGTCTCGACCGCATACTCCTCCTCACCCTGATGCTCCTTCCTACCACCATGCCGAGTGTCGTCAGACAGCAACTGATCCCACACTTGGACACTCTGAAGAGCTGTTCACTGGTCCATTTCCATATTTGGGCCCCTCGCCTGATACGCTTGAAGTGGTGGAAGAGGAGATCCCATGTAGCGATGACCAAAAATTTGGACAGCCACGGCCACAGGAAGTCGACGCTGGCAATTTGTCACAAGAGGTGGACGATGACAAGACAATTGCCAGGAAGTGAGGAGGAGGATCGTGGTGCGCAAAGGGAAGAGGAGGAGGTCGTGGATGATCTAGTAACTGACCAAACGCGGCAGGAGGACATGCAGAGCGAGGCCAGCAGCACACAGGGTGAGGGAGGCAGAGTACCCCAACAGGCAGGAAGAAGCAGTGTGATGGCCGCACACAGAAGGCGGGCAACAGTTCCCCGTAACACCAACACGAGGGACGTTGCCAGTACAACCTGGAGGTCTTCCAGAGTCTGGAATTTTTTTAAAGACTCTGCTGATAATCCCAAAAAGGCCATTTGTACCACCTGCCATGCCAGCATCAGCAGGGGTGACAAAACTACCAGCCTGACCACCACCAGCATGATCAGGCACATGGCAGCAAAGCACCCGACTTTGTGGGACGAACCCCAGGGTCCACGACCAGTGTCAGCGGGTGTCACCACTGCTTCTTCCGCTGTTGTGCGTGCAATAGAACCCCCTGTTGTGTGTGCAAGGCAATCCCCTGTCCATACTGCATGCAAAGATGCCCCCTCCTCTCAGTCTTCACTTGTTATGGCAGTTTCTCAAGAAACAGCATCAACGTCCACGTCCCACTGCAGCGTTTAATTGTCCATATCACAGACCTTTGAACGAAAGCGGAAATTCGCACCTAACGCCACACAGGCCACAGTCCTAAATTCGCACATTTCACGTCTGCTTGCGTTGGAAATGCTGCCTTGTAGGCTGGTGGAGACGGAATCCTTCCGCAACCTTATGGCGGTGGCCGTCCCTCGGTACTCGGTCCCCAGCAGTCACTATTTTGCCCGGTGTGCCATCCCCGCACTACACAAGCACGTGTCCCAAAACATCTGCCGTGCCCTCAACAACGCAGTTACTGGGAGAGTCCACCTGACAACGGACACGTGGACAAGTGCTTGTGGCCAGGGACGGTACAACTCCCTGACGGCACACTGGGTAAACATAGTGGAAGCCGGGACCCAGTCGGACCTTGGGACGGAACACATCCTCCCCACACCGAGGATTGCGGGCCCTATGTCAGTCAGAACTGCCCCCACAGTGTACAGCTCCTGCGCATCATCCTCCTCCTCCTCCTCATGTTCAGCCTCCATCTCAGATATCACCACATCAGTTACAAGCTGGAAGCACTGCAGTACTGCCTCCGCCAAGCGGCAACAGGCTGTGCTGAAACTCAAGCTTAGGTGAGAAACCTCACACTGCTTGTGAGTTGTGGACAGCTGTGAAAGAGCAGGCAGATCTGTGGCTGACACCGCTGAACCTACATCCAGGCATGTTTGTGTGTGACAATGGCCGAAACCTGGTGGCGGCTCTGAGGCGAGATGAGATCACACACGTACCATGCCTGGCTCATGTGCTTAACCTCGTGGTTCAGCGGTTTCTTAAATCGCACCCAGAGTTGCCAGATCTGCTCGTCAAAGTACGCCGCCTGTCAGCTCATTTTCGCAAGTCGGCTACAGCTTCCGCCGACCTTGCTGTGTTGCAGCAGCGTTTGCAGCTTCCGTCACACCGACTGGTGCGTGATGTCCCCACACATTGGAACTCTACCCTCCATATGTTGCAAAGGATTTGTGAGCAGAAGAGAGCAGTTGTGGAGTACCAGCTGCAACAAGGCCGTCGATATTCAGGTCAGACTCCACACATAAGGCCTAAGGAGTGGACCTGGATGTCTGACATATGTACCATCTTCACAAACTTTGAGGACTCCACCAAGATGGTGAGTGGCGATGACGCCATCATTAGCGTCAGCATCCCACTTGTCTGTCTTTTGCAACGCTCTCTGCAGAGAATTAAAGAGGAGGCATTGCAGCCAGAGTATGATGAGATGAATCAAGAAGCCGCAGCGGTCAATTACACACAGCCCAGCCTCATCTCATCCCAACCTGCATTGGGGGACAATGAGGGATAGGAGGAGGAGGAAGAACAAGAGCTTGTATCATGCGCTGTAGACGGTAATACCTGTACAACTGTCATACCGTCGGTTCAGCGTGGGTGGCCTGAGGACAGGGGGGAGGAGGAGGAGGAGAGCATGGTCAGTCGTCATCTTGGTGAGGACACGGAAGTCTTGCCCGTTACCAGTCTGGCACGCACGGCTGACTTTATGTTACGCTGCCTTAACCGTGACCCTCGCGTTGTCAAAATGTTGGGTGACAGTCATTACTGGTTGGTGACACTTTTAGACCCCCGCTACAAGGAGAACTTTCACTCTCTTATTCCTGAGGTGGAGAGGTCTACAAAAATGGGGCAGTACCAGAAGGCCCTTGCTGCAGAACTGTTAAAAAAATTCCCATCTGAACACGCTAGCGGCAGAGGGCACAGTTCGTTTACCAACCAAGGCGTACAAGTGAGAGAGAGGCAACTCCAATCCAGCAAAGGCAGGAGAACACGGTCAACGTTCTGGGACAGTTTTCTGAGACCAGCCCAGCTTACAGGCCCTGAGGCGCGGGGTACTCTCACAAGAAGTGGAAAGTTTCAAAAGATGGTGAGGGAGTACCTTGCCGACTGTACCAGCATCCTCCGTGATTCCTCTGTGCCTTTTAATTATTGGGTATCCAAGCTGGACACTTGGAATGAACTCGCTCTGTACGCTTTGGAGGTCCTGGCCTGCCCTGCCGCTAGCGTGTTATCGGAGCGTGTTTTTAGTGCTGCTGGGGGAATTATAACTGATAAGTGCACTCACCTGTCAATTGACAATGCTGACAAGCTGACCCTTATCAAAATGAACAAGGGCTGGATTCGGCCAGACTTCTCATCACCACCAAATGACAGCAGAGTAACAAAGTCAAATCCACTGTGTTATTTCGGGAGGTGTATTCACATGCACCGCTTCACACCCACACATGGGTATACGCTTCCTCATTTCGGCTGTTTTATGCTCTTCTCCTTATCCTCAGCCTCCACCACCACTATACCACCAGGGTGACCGTGGTCCGTGTTGCCATTATTGAAAGTTCCTCCTACCTTATTTTTGTCAGCTTTTGCTTGGAAGGCATAAGCAAAGACTGTGGTAGACCCACTCCCCAATAATGGGAATAATATTTTTAAGATGCTGTACTGTATGGCTCTTGTAAGGGGCATTAAAAGCATCTTGTTAAGCTACTGCGACCTCCACCACTTTTCTGAGGGGCATTAAAAGCGTCTTGTTAAGCTACTGGGACCTCCACCACTTTTCCGAGGGGCATTAAAAGCGTCTTGTTAAGCTACTGGGACCTCCACCACTTTTTCGAGGGGCATTAAAAGCGTCTTGTTAAACCACTCTGAACTCTACAGCTCTTCCAAGGGGCACTGAAATGTTGTTTTTAACTACCTCTAACCTCCACGACTCTTCCAACGGGCATTGCATTTCCTCCTAATTTTTGGCAGCTTTTGCTTGGAAGGCATAAGCAAAGCCTATGGGAGACATACTCCCCAATAATGGGAATAATGTTTTTAAGATGTTGTACTGTATGGCTCTTGTAAAGGGCATTAAAACCGTCTTGTTAAGCTATTGCGTCCTCCACCACTTTTCCGAGGGGCATTAAAACCGTCTTGTTAAGCTACTGTGACCTCCACGTCTCTTCAAAGGGGCATTAAAAGCGTCTTCTTAAACCACTCTGAACTCCACAGCTATTCCAAGGGGCATTGAAATGTTGTTTTTAATTACCTCTAACCTCCACGACTCTTCCAACAGGCATTGCATTTCCTCCTAATTTTAGTCAGCTTTTGCTTTTCAATGCAAAGGCGAAAACTAAGGGAGACCCACTCCCCAATAATGTGTAGAAGGTTTTTAGTACGCTGTAATCCACATCTGTTTTAAGGGGCATTGCAGTTCCTCATAATTTTTGGAAAGCTTTCCATTCACTGCTTAGGCCAACAGTGTACAGGAGACCCAGTTGCTATAAATGGAAAAAACGGTTTAGTTAAGGCCCTCTGACCTCCATGCCATTTCCAAGGGGCATTGGAGTGCCTCAAAATTTTTGCACTCACCGTATGCCCTATAACTGTGTAGCCAAACCGCTCCATTTGTTACAGAAACATATCCTACAAGACATATGTGGTTGACTGGCCTGGCATTAATGTGAATGGTCCCTGTTCCTCCTGCGCTTTCTCCTTTGCCACTACCTCATCCATCATTTATCACCTGAAGCTTTGTTTTAACGGGAGTCATAGAACTGGGATAGTAGTAGGAAAACATCCAGCAATCCTCGGAGGAGGTAGGATATGTACCAAAACGCTGACCACCTCAGGCCTAGCCGCTACTACATACATGCGCTTGCATTCCTAGTAAACAAAGCAGATGCTAACTTCTATCATCATCATCATGCTCCTCACCTTGGCACTCTCAACTCCCCTGATGGAGAAGCCAATGCCCACCGGAGGAGTCTGGTTCTCTGGTGGGCTCGTCCAATGCTGCCCTAAAGCAGGCCGGGCTAAGAAAAGTGTGTGGGGGGATGTTCCAAGGAGAAATAGGGGCGGCTGGGGACCGTTAATGGACACCCGGCCGCCCCCTGGCGGCTGGGGACAGAGTGTGGACACCCGGCCGCCGGGCGGCTGGGGACTGAGTATGGATTCCAGGCCGCCAACGCAGCCATGACGTGGTGGCCAGATTCCGCCTCCACATGCCTAAAAGGCCCAATTTCAAGTGCAAGCAAGCAGTATGGCTTTGCAGCCTGGGGGTGGGTGGGTGGTTGGCTGCATATTTGCGCTTGCATAGCAAGGAATGGGGGAGGTACAATTGAACACTGCCCTGGGACAAGAACTTGCATGGGGATAGTTGCAAGTCTGCATCTTCTGATGCGGCAAGGATGACTTTTGATGGGCACACTTTTAGGCAGTGACCTGGGTGTCAGAGATGCTTCCAGGGGTCTTCCCCATGCTGTTCCCATGTCTTTTCAGCACTGTATGCATGTGTCACACAGCACATGGCCAGATAAGGTTGTAAAATGTTAAAATGACATTTCCCGGTGAATGTATTTGTCACGGTTGAAAGCAATACAAAAGTGCAAAAACGCATAAAAAATGCTACTTGTGAACATAGCCCAAGGTGTGGAGGAGTATTTTTTGGGGTTTATTTATTTTACCTTATACACAAGTCTTTACCCTGGAAAGGAACTTCCTTAACATATTTCACAGGAAAGCAGTTTCAGTTTCGTTTTTGAACATTTTATTGTGAGCCCTTAAAAGTGGCTTAATACCTCTGACCACGTTGTTGACCGCAGTGACCTGGGGGTCAGAAATGCTTCCTGGGGCGATACCCATGCTGTCCCCATGTCATTTGAGCACTGTCACTATCGTTTTGGGCACTTGTTAGGCTTTTAAAAGACTGCCGGGTCTCCCATAGACTAACATTGGGCTCGTTGCTCAGGTTGAGCACCCGAGTATCACGGCGAGCTCGGCCCGAGCTTCGAGCACCCGAGCATTTTAGTGCTCGCTCAACACTACTCAGAATTCATCATCTGGCTGCTTCTGTCTTCAGTCACATCAATCAGTGACCCAGTGCCATTGAAAGCCATGCATGCCCATGCCATCACACTGCTTCCACCATGTTTTATAGAAGATGGGGTGTGCTTTGGATCATGAGACATTCCAAGCCTTCTCCATACTTTCTTCTTCACATTATTCTGGTACAGGTCAATCTTTGTTTCATCTGTTCAAAGAATGCTTTTACCAGAACTGGGCTTGTGTCTTTAGAAGTCTAATCGGGCCATTCTATTTTTAAGGATGATTAATGGGTTGCACTTTGTGGTGAACCCGTTGTTTGCCCTCATGAAGTCTTCTCTTTATGATAGACTTAGATACTGAAACACCTACTTCCTGTAAAGTCTTCTTCACTTGAGAAGAGGTTGTGAAAAGATTTTTCTTCACAATAGCAAGGATTCTGTGATCATCCACCACTGTTGTCTTCCGTCGATGTCCAGGCCTTTTTGAACTACCAAGCTCACCAGTGCATTTTTCTTTTTTGACAAAATGTAGTAAACTGTTGTTTTAGCCACTCCTAACATTTCTGCCATCTCCCTGATGGATTTCTTCTTTTTTGCAGCCTAATGATGGTCGGTTTCACTTTCATTCAGAGCTCCTTTCACTGCATGTTGTGGGTTCACAGGAACAGCTTCCAAATGTAAACACCACACCTGGAATCAGCTCCAGACAGTTTACCTGCATAACTGATGATGGATTAATGAAGGAATAGCCCATGCAGTCCATTAAAGAGCTTTTGAGATAATTGTCCAATTATTTTTGGTCCCTTGAAAAAAAGGCAGCTACATATTAAAGAGCTGTAACTCCTAAACCCTTACTCCAATTAGGCTGTGAAAACCATCACATTAAGGCAACAGCCCCACTATCAGTATTTGGTCAGTATTTTTTCCCAGAAGTGGTAGTCAAAACCAGGAGTAGGTGATAAATGCAGAATTGGTGACTGGTTTCTATTATACCTTTTCTCTGATTGTTCCCCACCTGGTTTTGGCTTTCACTCCTGAGAAAAAATACTGACCGAATACTGAATGTGGGGCCGTGGCCTAAAGCTGAGAGTCTGCATTTTAAGCCCATATTCATTATATAACTGTACATTGAATAGGTTTTGGTATACTACATATATACACACTTACCTCACTGACAAATCACTACTGCTGCTTTAGCGCTTATAGGGGCCTATTCTATTTTCTGCACATGATTATGGGGCAGCCATCTTGCTTTACCTGCTGCTATCAGCATTCAGAAATGTGCTTTTCTGCATTTACATGGACAATAGTAAAAAATACACTAGCGAAGACTTATTGACTTCAATAAGGGGGTTGTTGTGGAAAGCCTCTGTGACCTGATCTGAGGTCATTGTGTTGAAAGGGTTGAAGAAGGGAGCTGTGACCATGTCCAAATGATGGATCCTGTCTTATCTGCCCCAGCTTTATAACAGAAGTCTCACCTTGCATTAGTAACCTCGATGATAATGGGTCAGCCTATTGTTAGGCTTAATTGCTAGAGTGAAAAGCACACGGTTTCAAGATTTTTATATGTATAGCAACATCGAAAATAAAAACCTAAAAAAATATGTTTTACAAGAAAACTTGATTGAAACCGCAAATAATTTTCTGATGACACATTCCCTTTAAAGGAGACACATTTCAGCATGAATAGTGAACCTATAATGGTTTCTCCTGGATGGGTGAAAATACTAACCCAGCTTTACTTACTTGAACACTAGTCTTCTATATGTTCTTAAGAAATAAGCGATGGTGGTAGCTTGTACATTTTATAGTCCGTGTATGGAAATATTGTTAGGAATTACGCTTATTTTACAGCTAACCTTCTAGACGGCATTAATAAGAGCGGCTTTCTGGATGCTTACTGGCAATCATTATGGTTTTGGAGTTTCCTCCCAGGCTATCTTTTAACAGCCAAGTCAGAACAGAATCCCGGTAAGGCACGAACACTTGCTTTTTCTTCGCAAGATGGTTGGCTGCATCCTGAGATAAATCAGCTGAGAACAAAAGACAGAAAAGAGAATGAATGCAAAAAAAAAAAAAAGACTACTTTCTATTCTCTCCTCGGAATCTAAAGAATCCCTCTGGGATATTCTCTGCACTGCCACAGTCATAAAACATGGAGAAAGTTTTTAAACTTTTAAATGGTTCAAGGCAATGTTTAATATATCTCACCGGTGAAAAATATTGAACGAGACAATGGAGAAGCAGCAATCATGTGAGACGCTGTAAAAATTAAGGAATAATAATCTAATGGCGTACCTAAGGCAGAAATCACATTTCCCAGAGTTACTAGAGACTTATTAATGTTTCCTCCTTCCTTGAGCCGTACGCCAGTGGCACCGGTAGCATCGGCTCTCTCACTACCAGCCAGATCCACCAGATGAATCTTGCTGACCGTTTCACATGGCATTTCAGCATCAAATTTGGCCTGAAAGAAAAAAATATTAAAAATTGTGATTATTATTGACTGTAGAGCTTGTAATCAAACTTTTTTTCAAAATGATACAAAAAAAAATTATTTAAGTCAGCCTCAGACGCTGCCTTTTGCCATTTTTGACTCTTGAGGGATCCATCCTCAAGACAGCAAGCTATCCTTGGTGCATGAAACTCACAAGGATACATTAGTCTCAGAGGACAGTGAGATTAAAGTCTAAGTCCTTGTTCAGACAGTTGTACCCATGCACCACAGTTCTAATAAAACAAAATACTTCCTGCAGGGGCAGACATATTATTGGTGCAATCTATGAAGCCGCACAGGAGCTTATTTCCAGTTCCGAAGTAGGAGGAATTGTCCATTATGATGAATTAAATTGCAAAGGGCCTATATACTGTTCTTGTACAGGGGCCTTCTCCTGATTGCGTCCGCCAGTGACCGATGCGGTGTGTTATAAAAATAAAAAATACACTTTCTAAAACTAATTGACACAGATTTAATAAGTATTTATCTCTGTGGATGCCCAAGATCAAAGACTCCCCCCTTCATGATTTGCAGGGAGCTTACTATAAAGTATAATAATCATGGCGATAAGTAACGCTTTTAATAGAAGGGGCGAGTTGGACTGAATAAATCTTCATTGGCCATAACTGCATTAATTCTCAGACTGTCATCACTTTCATCAGCCGCACGACTCCCTCATTATAGGATCACAGATAGACCAGTGATGTTACATACAAAACTTCCCTTGGGCGCTCAAACAGATGACAATCTGTGCATGGATCTAATTAGTAAAGTACAAATAGATGAACTTAAGTATCGCAGAGAAAGGATTTACTTATTTCCTGTAATTAGCGGATTTGCTGGGGATACGTTGCATTTTTATGGAGTGATCTAATATTCTGGGGAAAACAGCCAAATAATTTATCAAAATGAAGAAATGTGTCAGATTTTCACTATTGCCTAATGAATTATCAGGTTATAGTCTAAGTAGCACAGCTTTGGAATAACAACATGGAGAATTATTTGGATTTCTGAGCTTAAAGAGGTTGTCCACTACTTTTTCATTGATGACCTATCCTTAGGTCCGACACTCGGCATCCCGGCCGATCCGCTGTTATCGGTGTTGGCGGCTGCAGCCTCTGAACAGCTTTTCGGCGGGAATGCTGGGTGTCAGATCCCGACTGATCAGACATTGATTACCTATCCTAAGGATAGGTCATCAATGAAAAAGTAGTGGACAACCTCTTTAAACATACTGTAGCTGAAACTAAAAAGTATGACACTCTCAGAGTTATTTCCTGATATACCAATTTAGTAATGAAGACATTTTTTATATTACTGCTAGCTCTGGGGTCGCCATGGAAGATTTGGCATAGGTATGTTCAAAGATGAAGCAGCCAAAAGTGTATCGCTACACAGCACAAAATGACTTTGCAAACTAAGCCCAGGCGCTCGGTGCACCCTTGGCCTGGCCTAAACGTTCAGTGTATCTTCTCACCTACTTGTTTTGCATCTATGTCCACCCTTCTTTGAAAGGAGCACTGAACGACTCGGTCACACCAAGGGTTTGGTTTAAAAAGTCATTTTGTGCAGACTCCCGTAAAAAGGGAATCTGTCAGCAGGATCATCCCCCCTAAGAAGTCTACATGGACACTCAGGTCATAGGAGGCTGAATAAAATGATACCTTGAGATCAGCGATTAGATGACTTATGCCAAAGAAATCCATATTCAGGACTATGGGCCGGACGCTGATCTCTATGACATTCTGTCCACAGAAATTATTTTACATGTTACCAGTGTAATGGCCGCTCTCTCCTCTCCTGATCTCACTGCAGAGCTGTGTGATTATACCTGACACATCTGCAGGTTCCGCTCAGCTTCAGCCTACATCTTACAGGCAGCAGGGTTGTAATATTGTTGCATTACCACAGAGCTGTGACAGCTGCAAAAAAATGTGTGCGCAAGACGACAAAGTTCATTTCTCCTGTTCAGTGTTACATGTCTCACACTGGTAACTCCCCCCTTTATTTATAATAATCTCTGGAGGCAGATTGTCATCCAAATCTGTGTCCGCCCCATAGCCTGGAACAGCACATTTACATACAAAATAAACGTGGATTTTTCAGCAATAAGACATCAGATCAGAAATGACTAATACATGGGCTGCATACACCTTCGCGTTGCAGCCCTTCGTTTCTGCAACTAGTATTCAGGCTGCAACTGATGCAGGTAACGGATATGAAGAGGAGTTTGTCAAGGATGGAAACTTTTACTACATTCTCTACAGTCTGGAAAGGGCTGGATTAGTCCCACAGCTTATTCAGAGATCAGTGCTTTTTACTCTAACAATGGAACAATGTATGTACGTGTGTGTGTGTGTATACACACACTGCTCAAAAAAATAAAGGGAGCACTCAAATAACACATCCTGGATCTGAATGAATGAAATATTCGCATTGACTACTTTGTTCTGTACAAAGTTGAATGTGCTGACAACAAAATCACACAAAAATCATCAATGGAAATCAAATTTATTAACCAATGGGGACCTGGATTTGGAGTCACCCCCAAAATTAAAGTGGAAAAACTCACTACAGGCTGATCCAACTTTGATGTAATGTCCTTAAAACAAGTCAAAATGAGGCTCAGTATTGTGTGTGCCCTCCACGTGCCTGTATGACCTCCCTACAACGCCTGGGCATGCTCCTGATGAGGGTGCGGATGGTCTCCTGTGGGATCTCCTCCCAGACCTGGAGTAAAGCATCCGCCAATTCCTGGACAGTCTGTGATGCAACATGACGGTGGTGGATGGACGGGCGGGCCAGTACATAGCTTCAATGCCTTCATCTTGCAGGAACAGCTGACACACTCCAGCCACATGAGGTTTGGCATTGTCCTGCATTAGGAGGAACCCAGGGCCAACCGCACCAGCATATGGTCTCACAAGGGGTCTGAGGATCTCATCTCGGTTCGTAATTGCAGTCAGGCTACCTCTGGTGAGCACATGGAGGGCTGTGCGGCCCTCCAAAGAACTTCCACCCCACACCATTACTGACCCACTGCCAAACCGGTCATGCTGAAGGATGTTGCAGGCAGCAGATCGCTCTCCACGGCGTTTCTAGACTCTGTCACGTCTGTCACATGTGCTCAGTGTGAACCTGCTTTAATCTGTGAAGAGCACAGGGTGCTAGTGGCGACTTTGCCAATCCTGGTGTTCTGTGGCAAATGCCAAGCGTCCTGCACGGTGTTGGGCTGTGAGCACAACCCCCATCTGTGGACGTCGGGCCCTCATACCACCCTCATGGAGTCGGTTTCTAGCCGTTTGTGCAGACACATGCACATTTGTGGTCTGCTGGAGGTCATTTTACAGGGCTCTGGCAGTGCTCCTCCTGTTCCTCCTTGCACAAAGGCGGAGGTAGCAGTCCTGCTGCTGGGTTGTTGCCCTCGTACGGCCCCCTCCACGTCTCCTGGTGTACTGGCTGGCCTCCTGGTAGCGCCGCCAGCCTCTGAACACTACGCTGACAGACACAGCAAACCTTCTTGCCACAGCTCGCATTGATGTGCCATCCTGGATCAGCTGCACTACCTGAGCAACTTCTGTGGGTTGTAGAGTCCGTCCCATGCTACCATGAGTGTGAAAGCACAACCAACATTCAAAAGTGACCATAACATCAGCCAGAAAGCATTGGTACTGAGATGTGGTTTGTGGTCCCCACCTGCAGAACCACTCCTTTATTGAGTGTGTCTTGATAATTGCCAATAATTTCCATCTATTGTCTATTCCATTTGCACAACAGCATGTGAAATTGATTGTCAATCAGTGTTGCTTCCTAAGTGGACAGCTTGATTTCACAGAAGTTTGATTCACTTGGAGTTATATTCTGCTGTTTAAGTGTTCCCTTTATTTTTTTGTGCAGTGTATATATACATACACACACATACATACTACTGTTCAAAAGTTTGGGGTCATTTAGAAATGGCATTATTTTTGAAAGAAAAGCACATTTGTTTTCAATGACGCTAACATTAAGTGAATCAGAAATACACTCTATACATTGTTAATGTGGTAAATGACTATTCTAGCTGCAAACGTCTTGTTTTTATTGCAATATCTACATAGGTGTATAGAGGCCCATTTCAAACAACCACCACTCCAGTGTTTTAATGGTACATTGTGTTTGCTAACTGTGTAAGAAGGCAAATGGATGTTTAGAAACCCCTAGAAAACCCTTGCACAAGTATGTTAGCCCAGCTGAAAACGGTTTGGCTGATTTTGAGAAGCTATAAAATTGACCTTCCTTTGAGCTAGTTGAGAATCTGGAGCATTACATTTGTTTGTTCTATGAAACTCTCAAAATGGCCAGAAAGAGAACTTTCATGTGAAACTCGACAGTCTATTCTTGTTCTTAGAAATGAAGGCTATTCCATGCGAGAAGTTGCCAAGAAACTGAAGATTTCCTACAACGGTGTGTACTACTCCCTTCAGAGGAGAGCACAAAGGCTCTAACCAGAGTAGAAAGAGAAGTGGGAGGCCCCGCAGCACAACTGAGCAAAAAGACAAGTACATTAGAGTCTCTAGTTTGAGAAATATACGCCTCATAGCTCCTCAACTGGCAGCTTCATTGAATAGTACACGCGAAACGCCAGTGTCAACGTCTACAGTGAAGAGGCGACTCCGGAATGCTTGCCTTCAGGGCAAAGTGGCAAAGAAAAAGCCATAGCTAATAAAAGGAAAAGATTAATATGGGCAAAAGAACACAAACATTGGACAGAGGAAGATTGGAAAAAAGTTTTATGGACAGACGAATCAAAGTTTGAGGTGTTTGGATCACACAGAAGAACATTTGTGAGAGGCAAAACAACTGAAAAGATGCTGGAAGAGTGCCTGACGCCATCTGTCAAGCATGGTGGAGGTAATGTGATGGTCTGGGGTTGCTTTGGTGCAGGTTAAGTGGAAGATTTGTACAAGGTAAATGGGATTTTGAATAAGGAAGGCTATCACTCCATTTTGCAACGCAATGCCATACCCTGTGGACAGCGCTTGATTGGAGCCAATTTCATCCTACAACAGGACAATGACCCAAAGCACACCTCCAAATTATGCATGAACTATTTAGGTAGAGCAATAGCAAAAGCAAGAAAAGATCAATAAGCCATTAATATAAGAATATATCAAAGTTTATTTAAGAGTAATAGCATAGGGGGGTAAAGTACAGGTACAATAGGAATGAACCTTAGACCAACAGTTCCACGTGCTGCATTTTGGAGTACATAGTAGCAAATTTGCAAAATAAATTATCACCGACAGCCCAATACATCAATTTCAATTTGTAATTATATATATATAATATCATGGTATGCCCTTAAATATTAGGTATAATGATAGTAGTCATGTATAAGCAGTATAGAGCCACTAGAGGTCCTCACTATACATACCAGTGTATCAGTCGCAGGAGAAACCTATGGGCAAACAGTCAGGGACAAAAGAAACGCACGTCGGGGCTACAGCTCCACGTGCGCATTTCCTTGATTACCGCCCCCGTGCCCTGACTGTTTGCCCATAGGTTTCTCCTGCGACTGATACACTGGTATGTATAGTGAGGACCTCTAGTGGCTCTTTACTGCTTATACATGACTACTATCATTATACCTAATATTTAAGGGCATACCATGATATTATATATATAATTACAAATTGAAATTGATGTATTGGGCTGTCGGTGATAATTTATTTTGCAAATTTGCTACTATGTACTCCAAAATGCAGCACGTGGAACTGTTGGTGTAAGGTTCATGCCTATTGTACCTGTACTTTACCCCCCTATGCTATTACTCTTAAATAAACTTTGATATATTCTTATATTAATGGCTTATTGATCGTTTCTTGCTTTTGCTATTGCTCTACGTTTCTCTTACGATTTAGCCTATAATAAGTCCATACTTTTGTAGTTTTTGATATGAAAATATCTAATGGTTATGATATATATGATTCCCCTATGGGGTAAAACATACTACATCCTCCATGAATTGTATATACTATGAACTATTTAGGGAAGAAGCAGGCATTCTATATGTAATGGAGTGGCCAGCACAGTCACCAGATATCAACCCCATTGAGCTGTTGTGGGAGCGGCTTGACCGTATGGTACGCAAAAAGTGCCCATCAAACCAATCCAACTTGTGGGAGGGGCTTCAGGAAGCAAGGGGTGAAATTTCTCAAGATTACCTCAGCAAATTAACAGCTAGAATGACAAAGGTCTGCAATGCTGTACTTGCTGCAAAGGGAGCATTCTTTGACGAAAGCAAAGTTTGAAGGAGAAAATTATTCTAATAAAAATCATTATTTCTAACCTTGTCAATATCTGGACTAGATTTTCTATTCATTTTGCAACTCATTTGATAAATAAAAGTATGAGTTTTCATGGAAAACACAAAATTGTCTAGGTGACCCCAAACTTTTGAACGGTAGAATATAATATATAATATATAAAATATAGATATATATATATATATATATATATACACACATACACACACACACATACATACATACATACATATACATACACACAGTGGGGGAAATAAGTATTTGATCCCTTGCTGTTTTTGTAAGTTTGCCCACTGACAAAGACATGAACAGTCTATAATTTTAAGGGTAGGTTAATTTTAACACTGAGAGGGAATATCCCCCCCAAAAAATCAAGAAATCACGATATCTAATTTATACAATTTTTTTTGCATTTTGCAGTGAGAAATAAGTATTTGATCCCTTACAAACCATTGTGAGTTCTGACTCCTACAGACCAGTTAGACGCTCCTAATCAACTCGTTACCTGCATTAAAGACAGCTGTCTTACATAGTCACCTGTATAAAAGACTCCTGTCCATAGAGTCAATTAATCAGTCAAACTCTAACCTCTACAACATGGGCAAGACCAAAGAGCTTTCTAAGGATGTCAGGAACAAGATCATAGACCTGCACAAAGCTGGAACGGGCTACAAAGCCATAAGTAAGATGCTGGGTGAGAAGGAGACAACTGTTGGTGCAATAGTAAGAAAAAGGAAGAAATACAAAATGACTGTCAATCGACATCAATCTGGGGCACCATGCAAAATCTCACCTCGTGGGGTATCCTTGATCATGAGGAAGGTGAGAGATCAGCCTAAAACTACACAGGGAGAACTTGTTAATGATCTCAAGGCAGCTGGGACCACAGTCACCAAGAAAACCATTTGTAACACATTACACCTTAAAGGTTTAAAATCCTGAAGTGCCCGCAAGTTCCCCCTGCTCAAGAAAGCACATGTGCAGACCCATCTGAAGTTAGCCAATGAACACCTGGATGATTCTGTGAGTTGTTGGGAGAAGGTGCTGTGGTCAGATGAGACAAAAATTGAGTTCTTTGGCATTAACTCAACTCGCTGTGTTTGGAGGAAGAGAAATGCTGCCTATGACCCAAAGAACACCATCTCCACTGTCAAGCATGGAGGTGGAAACATTATGTTTTGGGGGTGTTTCTCTGCTAAGGGCACAGGACTACTTCACCGCATCAATGGGAGACTGGATGGAGCCATGTACCGTAAAATCCTGAGACTGACAACCTCCTTCCCTCTGCCAGGACATTAAAAATGGGTCGTAGCTGGGTTTTCAAGCAAGACATTGACACAAAACATACAGCCAAGGCAACAAAGGAGTGGCTCAAAAAGAAGCACAGTAAGGTCATGGAGCGGCCTAGCCAGTCTCCAGACCTTAATCCCATAGAAATCTTATGGAGGGAGTTGAAGCTAAGAGTTGCCAAGCGACAGCCTCAAAATCTTAATGATTTAGAGATTATCTGCAAAGAGGAGTGGACCAAAATTCCCCCCGACATGTGCACAACCCTCATCATCAATTGCAAAAAACGTCTGACTGCTGTGCTTGCCAACAAGGGTTTTGCCACTAAGTATTAAGTGTTGTTTGCCAGAGGGATCAAATACTTTCCTACATCCACGACCTTTTCATTACTAACAAACTTTCCTTCCTTGCCATTACCGAAACCTGGCTCACCCCCTCTGACACAGCCTCCCCAGCTGCACTTTCATAAAGCGGATTCCACCTTTCCCACACCCCCCGCCCCAATGGCAAACATGGCGGAGGCGTAGGTTTTCTCCTGTCAGATACCTGCGCTTTCACCCAAATATCACTGCCACCCTCTGTTACATTCCCCTCTTTTGAGGAGCACTGTGCGCTTATCTATTCCCCCTCTGACCTCCAACTGGCTGTCATTTACTGACCCCCAGGACTAGCCACCACTTTCTTAGACCACTTCACTTCCTTTCCACTGACATCCCCACTATCATAATGGGTGACTTCAACATCCCCATTGACATTTCCCACACGTCTGTCTCCAAGCTCCTATCCCTCACTTCCTCCTTCGGCCTTGCTCAAATGGTCTTCGGTAGCTACTCATAAAGATGGCCACACACTGGACCTCATCTTCACCCGCCTCTGTTCCCTATCTAACCTCTCTAACTCACCCCTCCCTCTCTCTGACCATAACCTCCTCACATTCTCTACCCTCTCCTCTCCAAGTGCACAATCCCCACTCCACAAACTTACACATGCTCGCAGAAAACTCAAACACCTTGACCTACACTCACTCTCTCAATCCCTCCTCCCTCTTACAGACATAAATTCCTTACACAATGCAGATGTTGCTGCCGCTTCATATAACACCACAATAGCTGCAGCTCTCGACTCGATCGCCCCTCTCACACATACCAAATCTCGCACAATCAACAGGCAACCCTGGCACACCAAACTTACTAAAGAACTGCGACGGGTCTCCAGGGTTGCGGAGAGGAGATCGAAAAGGTCTCACTCCATCGAGCACTTCATCGCATTCAAACAATCCCTCACTATCTTCAAGTCCGCACTCACTAGAGCAAAACAAACCTACTTCTCATCTCTCATATCCTCCCTGTCTCACAACCCTAAACAGCTATTTAACACTTTCAATTCTCTCCTTCGTCCCCCAGCACCTCCTCCCTCTTCTCTCATCTCAGTTGAAGAGTTTGCCTTATTCTTCAAGCAGAAGATTGACACCATCAGACAAAGCTTTTGCCTAAAGCCCGCACAACCCCTCCTCATATATACTCAACCTTCCTCCTCCAAACCCCACTTCTCCACCATTACAGAAGGTCAAGTCTCCTCTTTACTCTCCAAATCACACCTCACCACCTGTGAACTTGACCCAATCCCATCCCACCTCATCCCTAACCTTACCACAGTCTTCATCCCAACCCTAACCCACCTCTTCAACCTGTCACTAACAACCGGTGTCTTCCCCTCATGTTTAAAATATGCCGCAATCACACCCATCCTCAAAAAGCCCTCCCTTGACCCATCCTCTCTGACTAGCTATCGCCCCATATCACTTCTCCCCTTTGCCTCAAAACTACTAGAACAACATGTGCACCTTGAACTGTCCTCCCACCTCTCCTCCTGTTCCCTCTTCGACCGCCTACAATCTGGCTTCCGACCGCATCACTCGACTGAAACTGCCCTGACCAAAGTCACCAACGACCTACTAACTGCCAAATCCAAGCGACACTACTCCATCCTCCTCCTTCTGGACCTGTCATCTGCCTTCGACACAGTGGACCATTCCCTCTTACTACAGATTCTCCCATCTCTTGGCATCACGGACTTGGCCCGATCTTGGATCTCCTCATACTTAACAGACAGGACATTCAGCGTCTCCCACTCACGCACCACCTCCTCATCTCACCCCCTATCTGTCGGTGTCCCCCAAGGTTCAGTTCTAGGACCTCTGCTCTTCTCCATCTACACCTTTGGCCTGGGACAGCTCATAGTCTCACGGCTTTCAGTATCACCTCTATGCTGATGACACACAGATCTACCTCTCTGGACCCGATATCTCCTCCCTACTAACCAAAATCCCACAATGTCTGTCCGACATCTCATCCTTCTCTGCCAGATTTCTAAAACTCAACATGGATAAAACAGAGTTCATCATCTTTCCACCCTCTCATTCATAATGCCCATCTGACCTATCCATCAACGTAAATGGCTGTTCACTCTCCCCAGTCCCACAAGCTCGCTGCCTTGGGGTAACCCTGGACTCTGATCTCTCCTTCAAACCAAATATCCAAGCCCTTTCCACTTCCTGCCGACTCCAACTCAAAAATATCTCCCGGATCCGTGCATTCCTCAGCAAAGACTCTGCAAAAACACTAGTGCATGCCCTCATCATCTCCCGCCTCGACTACTGCAACCTCCTGCTCTGTGGCCTCCCTTCCAACACTCTTGCGCCCCTCCAATCTATCCTAAACTCTGCTGCTCGACTAATCCACCTGTCCCCCCGCTATTCCCCGGCCTCCCCCTCTGTCAATCCCTTCACTGGCTCCCCATTGCCCAGAGAATCCAGTTCAAAACCCTAACCACGGCATACAAAGCCATCCACGACCTGTCTCCTCCATACATCTGTGACCTAGTCTCCCGGTACTTACCCGCACGCAACCTCCAATCCTCACAAGATCTCCTTCTCTACTCCCCTCTTATCTCCTCTTCCCACAATCGCATACAAGATTTCTCCCGTGTATCGCCCCTACTCTGGAACTCTGTACCCCAACACATCAGACTCTCGCTTACCATGGAAGCCTTCAAAAGAAACCTGAAGACCTACCTCTTCCGACAAGCCTACAACCTGCAGTAACCACCGCTCCACCACATTACTGCATGACCTCCTCTACCCCCACCTACTGTATCCTCACCCATCCCTTGTAGACTGTAAGCCCTCACGGGCAGGGTCCTTGCTCCTCCTGTACCAGTCGCTAACTCGTTTTATTAAGATTATGTATATGTTTTTGCTATGTATATCCCTATCACATGTAAAGTGCCATGGAATAAATGGCGCTATAATAATAAATAATAATACTACTTATTTCTCATTGCAAAATGCAAATAAATGTATCTAATTTATACAATGTGATTTTCTTGATTTTTTTGGATATTCTATCTTTCAATGTTAAAATTAACCTACCCTTAAAATTATAGACTGTTCATGTGTTGGTCAGTGGGCAAACTTACAAAAACAGCAAGGGATTAAATACTTATCTCCCCCACTGTATATACATATATATTATACATATATATTATACATACACACCCACACACACCATAAAATGCATAAATGGGAAATACAAATCCATCAAATTTAAAGATTGCGCTAACAGTGGTTTTTTTTTTTCTTCTTTTTTTAAAGGCAATATAACGACAGGCTAATTAGCACGAACTTCTGGGAAGATTGAGAGCAGCCCCATTGATGGCTACTACATATTCATGTCCCATATAAACTGGAGCCTTAAGAATATTTCATTAAACAATTATTATTTCACACATATAATGCTCCAAGGTCTGAAAGATGGATGAATCACATGTACAATAATAGGTCCAGGAGTGAAAGTTCTCTACATTAATATCTGCAGCACTACACACTGTCTGGATGTAGTGTCAGGGAGTATTAACAGATTCAGCCACATTCACAATACTCTACCACCAGCCATTCTGTCACAAAGGTTAGCCAAGGCAGACGGCCAGATTTTATACACCTATGGGACTGAATGAGATTCCCGAATTCAATGATTATGACGTATGTGCAGATACTTCTGTCCATGTAGTATATGTTTAACTTCTGGGTTGCATTGGATAAACGTGCTGTGTAGGTTGATCAATGCGTATCAGAAGTATACATTCATAGAGAATAGTAGGTAGTGATAGGTCGATGGATTGGCTAGTGCGGTTCTCAGACCACTCACCTTTCCTTGAGGTCATGGAGTACCAGAAGAAATGTGCAGAATATCTAACAAGCTGGCAGCTCTCCTGATAAATCTATAGCTGTAAATACTTCCTGTAAAATAATTTTGGATCATCTTTTCTTGTATGAATAAATTGCAATTCTTTTCTGGTTTGTTGCGCTGTTCCTCTGTTATTCCTCCAAGACAGTTTATCAATGAATTGACAACTGGGTTGTGGGTCCCAGCACACTCTCATACTATGCAATCTGCTGCTGACAATGGCAGTCAAGGCCACGGTGGATAGGGCTGTACTATCCACTGCTGACAGTGTAGGGCCTCCCCTTTGACAAAATGAATGATAATTCTCAGCTGTTAAATTTGTAGGAGAAATAACGGCGGATGGTACAATACAAGGGGCCCGATTCTTAAACAGTTTTGAAAAGTTGCATAATTTTGGTGGAACTAGAGGCTGTGACAAAATTATGCAACTTTTGGCATTCTTGACCCATTTTTGTCAGTCTCCAACAAAGTGTCTGGAGCAGGGCAGGATAATGGCCTGACGAGTGACGGCATTTGCTATGCCACAAGTCTTACTCCAACACAGACTTGAGTAGGATTTGTGGCAAGAAGCACAGAGGTGTACACTACTGGTCCAGAAAACCCAATTTATGAAGAATCATACGCCTTTATATGAATCAGGAACATCTGACTCCAGCACATCTCCTCATCAAGACTAACAAGATCAACACCAGCCTGGATGTATCAGACCCAGAGTGTTTCCTAAACCAGACATATCAGGAAAGCTGACCAGTCCTCTTTAAATTTCAGTTTAGGAACACAGCGGAAACGCCCTTCCCTGTACATAAAGTAGAGAGCCATGTACCCCTTCCCCAGATATGCTGGATAAAGCGGCCATATGATGAGGTACTGTGGCCACTGTATCGCATGTGGGAACTGAGTTGCATTAGTGACGTTACTGTGAAAAGTCAGGAGAGAATGTAAGAAAAGATAAAAGGGCAATCATTGTTTTCATAAATCTCCAATAGAAACTTTGGGACTTTCAGGCTGTCGGTAATCTTCCCAATTACCATATTAAGATACCTGAGCCAGGAAAATGTAAATCCCCCAAGATGACAAGTTTTCCCAAATAACGCCTGTTCTATGAAAAAAAAAAAAGTATACACTGATCAGTCAAGAACATAAAACCACCAACTGGTGAGGTGGATAAGTGTCTCATGGACTGAAATCAGTTAGGGGCAGGATGTATTAGGTAGTAATGGAATCACCAGTTTTTGATGTTGATGTGAAGGAATTACAAAAATAGACAATCGTCAATGTATGAGCGACTGACAAATTGTACTGACTAGATGATTGATATCGAGTATCCAAGTCACAGGTCTAGTGGGATTTTCCCAGTATGCCACCACATCTTCCAAGTGTTCCAACGAAGGACAACCAGTGACTTGGCAATAGTGTCATGGGTGACTTAGACCTACTAATGTGCACATGGAGTGCAAGCTGGCTGCTCTGGTCAGATTGCACAAAGGAGATAACGCAGCACAAATTACAGAATAAATGCAGATAGGTGAACCTCAGGCACCAGTGTAAAAACTACAGTATCTGGCCGCAAAAGCAGCTAAGGAATCCTTCACGGTGGTGCAAAATCCAGCAAAGAATGCTTGCAATATTGTAGAAAAGAAAGGCAGCACTCACCGTTTCCTTTGCAGTTAAAAGTTCTTTATTTCAGCAAGAAATGGCCATCCATAAAGCAGTAAGTCAAAAAAGCAGGGGCGATATGCGAGGAGAGGGAACGGTCAACGACGGACATTTTGCGCCTAAGTGGCGCTTCTACGGGTCCAATCACGTGAAACGGCCGTCGTCCACCGTTCCCTCTCCCCGCATATCTCCCCTGTTTTTTTGACTTACCGCTTTATGATGTCCATTTCTTGCTAAAATAAAGGACTTTTAACTGCAAAGGAAACGGTGAGTGCTGCCTTTCTATTTTCTACAGATTACTGATTACGTTAACACTGGAATGATAGAAAGATGTCAGAACACACAAGGTCCTGGAGCCTATGAGGCCGTGTAGCCACCAACTAGGCAGAAAGCCCACATGCTGTTCTTTGTCCACCATGGAAACACAATGGACATATGGGAATCAGAACTAGGCCAGAAGGCAATGGAAGAAGTTGGCCTGGTCTGATGTGCCGAGGGAAGAAGGTGAGCTCATATGACGCTCTGGGCAATGTTCTGTTCAAAACCGCTAGGTCTTCGCATTACTGAGGATGTTACTTTAACATATACCATCTACCCAACATTGTTGCAAACTAGGTACACCTTCATGGCAGCGATATTCCCTTAAAGCAGTGGCCTCTTTTTCGCAGCACCGGCCACACTTCAAGAATAGTTCAGGAACACCACAAACAGTTCTAGGTGTTGGCTGCAATTGACTTTCTCATCAGCACAACCTACCAGATATCATCATAAACAAGAATCATAAAAAGGTAAACCTGACAGCACAGTACCTGAGTGAAGTTGATGGTAAAGATGGCGTGAGACCGACTGCTCACATCATTCATTCCTGTGGCAGCCGTGGTTCTATTAATGTTCCCGGCATCCATCAGCTCCTCCACATCACTGTAATTCTGAACTAAGTGCTTGGACAAATCTGCAGAAATCAGAAGGATAATGGTGAACCTGAAACGCAGCAACTTCTATCACAACCATATAATGGTATAGTGTAACTTAGTCCTAGACATCCACAGCCAGAATTCCTATGGCGCAGCCATTACATACACCGGCTGCTGGGCAGAGGAAATACCAGACATTTCTGTAAATTTGTGTTAGAGGCAACCAAAAGTTAGGATGGCTACGTTACCATAAAGAAAGACGGGTCTGCATAAGAGCTGGAGACACAAAACAGCAGTGGACATTTAAGGGGTAACCAACATTTTATTTTTGTGACATCTTATCAGAAAAATCTTTTTTTATCCTGGACTGATCTATCATTCTCATAATTCTAGATTCAGAGGTAAAACCTGAATTCATTGTGTTACATTACTGACAGAGGAGATGACAAAGAGGTGCTCACAAAGGTCTATGCTAAATTTTAACTATTGTTTCTGTAGAATTTTCAAAGCACCAACTGTCCTCTCCCATCTCAGTAATGGGAAATCTATTATCACTGAACACATATCTGAGAATTTAGAGTCAAGGATCAATTCAGGAGGTGAAAAAAGCAGATTTCAACTATAAGATACATTACAAAGTTGCTTATTTTTATGGGTATTATCGATTTATGAAATAGAAATTAAAACGACGGTTACTCTGTTAAGACAATTTTTGAAGTTGCTTCACATTTCATTTTGGCGGTTCTGAAAATGTGAAGGAAAAAAAATATATATATACACCGGATTGCAAAAAATAGACTTTTTCTATAACCCATTTCCTGCCAATTTTCATTTGTGCACTATTGTTTTTTTCCTAGCCTACGTCCAAAAGCAATAACTTTTTATTTTTTACATCTACATTGCCATAGGAGAGTTTGTTTTGTTGAGGGTTGAGTTCTAGTTTTGAATGACACCATTCATTTTACCAGATAATATACTGAAAATGGGGGGGGGGGGGGGGGACTTCTAAAGAAGGATGAAATGGTGAGAAAAATGCAATACTATCATTCGCTTTTATGGCATTTGTTGTGCAATATAAATGACCGAGCAACAGGATTGCTCTTACTGTGATTTTACTGACCTGCACAAACAGTTTTACATGTACAGTACAGACCAAAAGTTTGGACACACCTTCTCATTTAAAGATTTTTCTGTATTTTCCTGACTATGAAAATTGTACATTCACATTGAAGGCATCAAAACTATGAATTAACACATGTGGAATTATATACTTAACAAAAAAGTGTGAAACAACTGAAAATATGTCTTATATTCTAGGTTCTTCAAAGTAGCCACCTTTTGCTGAGATGACTGCTTTGCACACTCTTGGCATTCTCTTGATGAGATTCAAGAGGTAGTCACCGGAAATGGTTTTCACTTCACAGGTGTGCCCTGTCAGGTTTAATAAGTGGGATTTCTTGCCTTATAAATGGGGTTGGGACCATCAGTTGTGTTGTGCAGAAGTCTGGTGGATACACAGCTGATAGTCCTACTGAATAGACTGTTAGAATTTGTATTATGGCAAGAAAAAAACAGCTAAGTAAAGAAAAACGAGTGGCCATCATTACTTTAAGAAATGAAAGTCAGTCAGTTCGAAAAATTGTGCAAACTTTGAAAGCGTCCCCAAGTGCAGTTGCAAAAACCATCAAGCGCTACAAAGAAACTGGCTCACATGAGGACTGCCTAAGGGCTATTTGACCAAGAGGGAGAGTGATGGGGTGCTACGCCAGATGACCTGGCTTCCACAGTCACCAGACCTGAACCCAATCGAGATGGTTTGGGGTGAGCTGGACCGCAGAGTGAAGGCAAAAGAGCCAACAAGTGCTAAGCATCTCTGGGAACTCCTTCAGGATTGTTGGAAGACCATTTCCGGTGACTACCTCTTGAAGCTCATCAAGAGAATGCCAAGAGTGTGCAAAGCAGTCATCAAAGCAAAAGGTGGCTACTTTGAAGAACCTAGAATATAAGACATATTTTCAGTTGTTTCACACTTTTTTGTTAAGTATATAATTCCACATGTGTTAATTCATAGTTTTGATGATTTCAGTGTGAATGTACAATTTTCATAGTCATGAAAATACAGAAAAATCTTTAAAAGAGAAGGTGTGTCCAAACTTTTGGTCTGTACTGTATGTAGTCATATTAGTAAATTTTTTTTTATTGACCAGAGTGAGGGCTTGTTTTATACATGGGGAGCTATTTTATTGGTACTATAATGTTTTGACAAGTTTCATTTTTTTTTTATTTTTTTAGTGGGAGCGCCAGACCGAAAAACGGCAATTCAGGCGTTAGGTTTTTTTTAATTTAGCACTTTGGGTAATTAATTTTATAAGTTACTCCAAATTTTATAAATGGCAGTGTTAGAGATAGACAACAGCAATCATACCTAGAAGCAAGTATCGGCTGAATAACAACATAAGATGCACTATTATGTCCTGTGTCTTGAAGAAGTCGTCTCAGAAGGAGAAACATTGATGATATATCACTAGGACATAGTGTTCTGACTCCCAGGGACTATTATAGTTAAGAACCAACCATGCATGCTTCCACGAAAGCTAAGCAGATGACGTGCCACTTAGAATCATAGATTGTTAGAGTTGGAGGGGACATCCAGGGTCAGTGATCAACCTCCTGGTCAATGGAGGATTCACTAAACCATCTCAGACAGATGTCTGTCCAGCCTCTCATTGAAGACTTCCATTGAAGGATGTAACGGGTCCGGGAGGCGGAACCTCTGAGCTACTATACAAGGGGGCGGCCCTTGTAAGGGAGCGGGTGGCAGTCTCTAGGTAAGGGGTAGGTACGACCTGTGATGGCAGAGCCTCCGGGTAGGCTAGCAGGCAGATGGTAGATGTGTGCTCCCAGGTGAGCAAGCGAGAGTCTCTGGAATAGCAGGTGGTCACGGCACGTGACGGCGGAACCTCCGGGCTGGCAGGCAGGTAGGTAACGGAGAAGCGCTCCCAGGTGAGCGGGCAAGAGTCTCTGGAATAGCTGGTGGTCACCGCACGTGACAACGGGACCTCCGGGCTGGCAAGCAGGCAGGTAACGGAGTTGCGCTCCCAGGTGAGCGGGCAAGAGTCTCTGAGATAGCTGGTGGTCACAGCACGTGACAACGGAGCCTCCGGGCTGGCAAGCAGGCAGATAACGGAGAAGCGCTCCCAGGTGAGCGGGCAAGCTGGTCCATAGACAGACTGACCGAAGTAGTAAGGCAGACCGTCGGACCTCAGGCAAGCAGGCAGGTAGCTGATATGCGCTCCCAGGTGAGCGGGCAGGCTGGTCCTTTAGACAGACTGACAGGAGTAGTAAGGCAGACCGTCGGACCTCAGACTGGCAGACAGGTAACAAGTATTCAGGCAGGAATCAGGCAGGTAACTAGCAGGAAACTGGCAGGTAACTGGCAGGTAACTGGCAGGTAACTGGCAGGTAACTGGCAGGTAACTGGCAGGTAACTGGCAGGTAACTGGCAGGTAACTGGCAGGTAACTGGCAGGTAACTGGCAGGTAACTGGCAACGGGACCTGAGGGCTGAAGCACAGGTGAGACACAGGTGCAAACAACATTGCTCGGGCACCTCCATTTTGGAGGAGGTGCCTTATATATGATGAAGTCCTCCGGCTATTGGCCGGGGACTCCTTAGGACGGCGCGCGCGGCCCCTTTAAGAGGAGGGGAGCGCGCGCGCGCGCGCCCTAAGCACAGGGGCCGGGAAGGAGCGCGCGCTGAGAGCAGAGCGGGAGGAGGACGCCGGGAAGGAGCGCGCGCTGACAGCAGAGCGGGGAGAGGACGCCGGGCACGGAGCAGAGCGGTGAGGGGAGCAGCGTCCCTGCCTAGCAGAGGGCAGGGACGCCAGCGCTACAGTACCCCCCCCTTTAGGCCCCCCCTTTTTTAGGCCAGACAGAAATTTAGCTAGGATGAGAGGGGCATGGATGTTCTCCCGGGGCTCCCACGTTCTCTCCTCAGGACCAAACCCCTTCCAATCTACCAGAAAAAAGGTCTTTCCTCTTACCCTTTTGGTGGCAAGAATGTTCTCTACCTCAAACTCGTCCTCAGCAGAAACCGGAGCAGGAGGCGTACCTGTAGACTTGGAAAAAGAGTTAAGCACCACAGGTTTGAGGAGAGACACATGGAAGGAGTTAGGGATCCGTAAGTTGGCCGGGAGTTTCAATTTATAGGCCACCGGGTTGATCTGACTGATGACCTCCAGTGGGCCGATGAACCGAGGCCCTAACTTATAGGAAGGGATCTTGAGCCGGACATATTTGGACGAGAGCCAGACTTTATCCCCAGGGCGGAATTGAGGAGGGTCCAGACGTTTTTTGTCAGCGTGTCTTTTCATACGCTCGGATGACAGAAGGAGTGCGGACCGGGTACTCTCCCATATGGAGGAAAATTTGTTAACAAGAGATTCCGCAGCCGGATTGTCCGCCGAGGTGGAGACGGGAAACGGGATCCGAGGATGCTGACCGTAGACTACAAAAAACGGGGATTTGGAGGAAGACTCGCTCTCGTGATTGTTGTACGAGAATTCGGCCCATGGCAGGAGATCCACCCAGTCAGAATGGTGGGCATTAACGAAGTGCCGAAGGTAACTGGTCAGGTTCTGATTGATCCGTTCCACTTGACCATTAGACTGTGGGTGGTAAGCGGAGGAGAAGTCCAGGGTGACGTCCAGCAATTTACAAGTGGCTCTCCAGAAACGGGAAGTGAACTGTACCCCACGATCCGACACGATGTGACGGGGCAGGCCATGAAGACGGAAGATGTGGCGGATAAAGTCTTTAGCCAGCTCGGGTGCAGACGGAAGACCTGGCAGTGGAATGAAGTGAGCCATCTTGGAGAAGCGGTCAGCGACCACCCAAATGACCGTACAACCGGCAGAGACGGGTAGATCAGTAATGAAGTCCATCGCTATATGCTGCCAGGGGGCAGCAGGTACTGGCAGAGGTAGGAGGCGGCCGGCCGGCAGGTGTCTCGGAACTTTGTTGCGGGCGCAGGACACACAGGCAGAAACAAAGTCTATTACATCCTTGTGCAGGTTAGGCCACCAGTAGTGCCGGGTAATAAGCTGGAGGGTCTTTTTCTGACCGGCGTGGCCAGCTAGTTTAGACGAATGACCCCAGTGTAGGATCTTCTCCCGATCAGGTACTGGTACGAACGTCTTACCAGGAGGAAGACGATTTAGACTCACGGGAGCCACCTGCATTACTCTGGCGGGATCGATGATATGTTTCGGATCCTCCTCGAGATCAGACACCAGAAAGGACCGAGACAAGGCGTCCGCCTTGACGTTTTTGTCAGCCGGGCGAAAATGAAGGACAAAATCAAAACGAGCAAAAAACAAGGACCACCGGGCTTGGCGCGGGTTAAGTCTCTGGGCATGCTGGAGGTAAGCCAAGTTCTTGTGGTCAGTGTAAATTATTACCGGGTGAAGAGCCCCCTCGAGCAGGTAACGCCACTCCTCCAATGCCAGTTTGATGGCCAATAACTCTCGGTCTCCTATGGAATAGTTGCGCTCAGAGGAGGAGAAGAGTTTAGAGAAGAAGCCACAAGTTACCATCCTCCCGGAAGATGATTTTTGAGTAAGTACCGCTCCGGCTCCAGAGGAGGAGGCGTCAACTTCCAGGAAGAACTGTTTGTTGCCATCTGGGCGATGCAGCACCGGGGCGGAAGAGAAGGCCTGTTTAAGGGAAAGAAAGGCCTCCTCTGCTTCGGGTGGCCACTCTTTGGGATTAGTACCTTTACGGGTGAGCGCAGAAATTGAGGCCGTCCGGGAAGAGAAGTGTGGTATGAAGAGGCGGTAGTAGTTGGCGAAGCCCAGGAATCGCTGAATGGCCTTCAACCCCTCCGGTCGGGGCCATTTCTCGATGGCAGACAGTTTCTCAGGATCCATTTGTAGGCCGGTCTGAGAGATAATGTAGCCCAGAAACGGAAGCGAGGTCTGCTCAAAGAGGCACTTCTCAAATTTAGCGTAGAGATGGTTCTGCCTTAGCCTGAGCAGGACCTGACGAACGTCCCTCCGGTGAGTCTGGAGATCCGGAGAGAAGACCAAGATGTCGTCCAGGTACACCACTACGCAGGAGTAGAGAAGGTCCCGGAAGATGTCATTGACCAACTCTTGAAAGACGGCAGGAGCGTTACAGAGACCAAAGGGCATTACCAGGTATTCATAGTGGCCGTCCCGGGTGTTGAATGCCGTCTTCCATTCATCCCCCTGACGAATACGAACCAGGTTGTACGCCCCACGAAGGTCCAGTTTGGTGAAGATCCTAGCCCCCCTCAGGCGATCAAATAATTCTGGAATGAGCGGAAGGGGGTACTTATTCTTCACCGTGATCAGGTTTAGGCCTCTATAGTCTATACAGGGACGGAGAGAGCCGTCCTTCTTTTTGACGAAAAAGAAGCCTGCTCCCGCCGGGGAGGTAGATTTCCGGATGAATCCTCTGGCCAGATTCTCCTCAATATATTCGGACATTGACCGGGTCTCAGCAGCGGATAAAGGATAGATACGCCCACGGGGAGGAGTAGTACCGGGTAGCAGATCGATGGGACAGTCGTATGGTCTATGTGGTGGTAATGTCTCTGCCTCCTTTTTATTAAAGACATCTGCATAAGACCAATAAGGAATCGGAAGTCCAGGTAGATTAGCTGGGGTAGGAGAGGGACGGACGGGATGGACGGGAACCAGGCAGGTTTTATGACAGTCTTGTCCCCAGCGAAGGACCTCTCCGGTTTGCCAGTCTAGCACGGGTGCATGTCTCTGGAGCCAGGGCAGACCTAGCAAGAGGGCGTGAGAGAGTCCAGGCAGAACATGAAAGGAGATACTTTCAGAATGCAGCATTCCCACCTGCAGGGTAATGGATTCGGTGATGAGTTGAATGGGGCGAGGTAAGAGGCCCCCATCCACGGCAGCGACAGACAAGGGTACAGCCAGAGGTTTGGTGGGGATGCGGTATTTCTCAACCAGGGACTGTGAAATAAGGTTCCCGGCTGCTCCAGAGTCAAGTTGGGCTAGTTCGAAATAACGGTTCTCCCCGTAGATGATCGAAACTGACAACAGCAGGGATGGAGAGGATTTATTCTTGTCTAGGTGGACCTCTCTGAGCGAACCTAGACACAGGCGTTTCCCGACCTCTCCGGGCAGGCACGGATCCGGTGCTCCTTACTGCCACAGTAGAAGCAGCTCCCCTCGGCACGGCGTGAGTCCTGACGGGTTTTGACCATCTTGGTCTGGTCGACCTGCATAGGCTCAGAAGAGTGTACCTGGGGAGAGATGGAGGGAATGACGGGTTTCTGGAAAGTAGGAGCTAAACGTGGAATCCTTCTCTCACGGGTGACCTCTTTGGCACGCTCCTGGAACCGTAGGTCAATCCGGGTGGCAAGGGTTATTAGATCATCGAGAGAGGTAGGAATGTTCCGACCAGCAAGTTCATCTTTAATACGACCGGACAGACCCTCCCAGAAGACGGATACCAGAGCGTCGTTATCCCAGGCCAGCTCCGAGGCAAGGGTGCGGAACCGTATGGCATATTGGCCCACGGTGAGACCCTCCTGACGGAGGCGTAGCAGAGAGGATGCGGATGAGGTCTTCCGTCCGGGTTCGTCGAAGACTTTCCGGAAAGCCGAGAGAAAAGCAGGCAAGTTGGACACCAGGGGGTCTCCTCTCTCCCATAGAGGATTTAGCCAGGCCAGGGCCTCCCCGGTGAGATGGGACATGATAAAGGCAATTTTGGCCCGGTCGGAATTAAACTGATGGGACAAAAGTTCAAAGTGCAGGGTGCACTGATTTATGAAGCCCCGAGCCTGGACGGGGTCGCCTCCGAAGCGAGGAGGTGCAGAAAGCCGGGGTCCGGGGTAGGATACCATAGTATTAGTGGGCAGCGGAGCTGCCGGATTGCAAGATATGGCACTGGCGGAGGTTGTTGGTGGATCAGACAGAGTGTTCAGGCGAGTATTAACATTCCGCAGGTGACCCAGGATGGCCTCCTGTTGGGACCTCTGACGGGACAGTTCAAGACAGAGGTCCGAGAGCGAGGGAGCTTGGGTGCCACCGGGTTCCATGGCCCGAGCAAACTGTAACGGGTCCGGGAGGCGGAACCTCTGAGCTACTATACAAGGGGGCGGCCCTTGTAAGGGAGCGGGTGGCAGTCTCTAGGTAAGGGGTAGGTACGACCTGTGATGGCAGAGCCTCCGGGTAGGCTAGCAGGCAGATGGTAGATGTGTGCTCCCAGGTGAGCAAGCGAGAGTCTCTGGAATAGCAGGTGGTCACGGCACGTGACGGCGGAACCTCCGGGCTGGCAGGCAGGTAGGTAACGGAGAAGCGCTCCCAGGTGAGCGGGCAAGAGTCTCTGGAATAGCTGGTGGTCACCGCACGTGACAACGGGACCTCCGGGCTGGCAAGCAGGCAGGTAACGGAGTTGCGCTCCCAGGTGAGCGGGCAAGAGTCTCTGAGATAGCTGGTGGTCACAGCACGTGACAACGGAGCCTCCGGGCTGGCAAGCAGGCAGATAACGGAGAAGCGCTCCCAGGTGAGCGGGCAAGCTGGTCCATAGACAGACTGACCGAAGTAGTAAGGCAGACCGTCGGACCTCAGGCAAGCAGGCAGGTAGCTGATATGCGCTCCCAGGTGAGCGGGCAGGCTGGTCCTTTAGACAGACTGACAGGAGTAGTAAGGCAGACCGTCGGACCTCAGACTGGCAGACAGGTAACAAGTATTCAGGCAGGAATCAGGCAGGTAACTAGCAGGAAACTGGCAGGAAACTGGCAGGTAACTGGCAGGTAACTGGCAACGGGACCTGAGGGCTGAAGCACAGGTGAGACACAGGTGCAAACAACATTGCTCGGGCACCTCCATTTTGGAGGAGGTGCCTTATATATGATGAAGTCCTCCGGCCATTGGCCGGGGACTCCTTAGGACGGCGCGCGCGGCCCCTTTAAGAGGAGGGGAGCGCGCGCGCGCGCGCCCTAAGCACAGGGGCCGGGAAGGAGCGCGCGCTGAGAGCAGAGCGGGAGGAGGACGCCGGGAAGGAGCGCGCGCTGACAGCAGAGCGGGGAGAGGACGCCGGGCACGGAGCAGAGCGGTGAGGGGAGCAGCGTCCCTGCCTAGCAGAGGGCAGGGACGCCAGCGCTACAAAGGAGAACTCACCACCTCTCATGGCAGCTTGTTTCACTCATTGATCACCCTCACTGTCAAAAACTTTGCTCGAATATCTAATTTGTATCTTCTCCTTTTCAGTTTCATTCCATTGCTTCTCTTGTTTCCATGTGCAAATGAGAATAAGGATGATCCCTCTACACTATGACATCCCTTCAAATATTTGTAGACAGCTAATAAGTCTCCTCTTAGCTTTTTTGCAAGATAAACCTAACCAGATACTTTAACCATTCTTCGTAAGACATACTTTGCAGTCAGCTCACCATCCTGGTGGCTCTTCTGTGAACGTGCTCCAATTTATTTTTTAAAATGTGGTGCCCAGAACTGGACACAGTATTCCAGATGAGGTCTGACCAAGGAGGAGTAGAAGAGTATAATTCCTTCACATAATCTAGACTTTATGCTTCTCTTAATACATCCCTGAACTGTGTTTGCCTTTTTTGCTGCTGCATCACACTGTTGACTCATCTGAAGTCTGTGATCTATTAGTATACCTCAGGCTGTGTGCCCACGAAGTGGATTTAATGCGTTTCCGCGGCATTACACATGCGGATGTTATTCGGGTTAAATGCGCGGATGGTACCTGGGTCTGGAGAAGGAGAGACTCTCCTCCAATCCGGGTACCATGTTACCTGCAAGTTAAAAAAGAATTATAAAGTAAAAATTAAAAAAAATATATTCATACACACCTCTCCAGCGGCCCCAGGCGGCATCCTCTCTCCTTGGCGGCCCGCAGTGTTCTGCCAGGACCTGCAATGACGTCATTTAGTCAGCTGATGGTCACGCGACCGCTGACGTCAGCGGTCAGGTGATGGTCGTGTGAGCATCAGCTGACTAAATTTTTTTACTTTATAATTTTTTTACTTTCGTTTTTTTAACTACAGGTGCAGTATTTTCAGCAGAAATCTCGGTCACACAATATAAATCCATGCCAGTTGCATGGATTTATATAACCTGTCAAGCCCTTTTCCAAGTGATGCTCAAAACTGCTTGGAAAAGCACTTGAAAAAACACATGCATAAACGCATGTAAAAACGCTTAAAAACTGTTCTCCCTGGCAGAAAAAACAGATGTAAAATATGCATGCGTTTTTTCTGCCAGGGAGAGGAAAAAATGCTCAGGAAATTTCAGCTTAAAATCTGCATCGTGGGCACATACCCCAAGTCTTTTTCACACGTCCTGCTACCTAGCTCTATTACTCATAATCGGTAGATATAAATTTTGTTTTTCTTATCCAGATGTAAAATATTATATTTCTCCCTGTTAAATACCATTCAATTAGTCACTGCTCATTGTTCAAGCTTATCTAGATCCTTCTGAATCCTTTCTCTGTCTTCTCTAGTGTTAGCTATCCCTCCTAGCTTTGCATGGTCTGCAAATTTGATTAGTTTACTTTCTGTTCCTTTATCTAGATCATTTATAAAAATGTTGAACACCACTTGGGCCTAGGACAGAGCCTTGTGGTACCCCACTTGAAACACTCTCCCAATTGGATGTCCAACCATTTATTACCACTCTGAGTACGATCACTAAACCAGTTATGAATCCACCTAACCGTAGCCTTGTCAATCCCATAACTTGGTCATTTTTTCAATAAGAATAATATGAGATACTTTATCAAATGCTTTGCTCTAGTCGAGAAACACTATATCTATCGCATTTTCCTGATCCACCCAGTCAGTGATTCCATCTTAGAAGGAAAGTAGATTAGTCTGTCATGACTTATTTGCTACAAACCCATGTTGGCTCTGGTTTATTGCTGTATTCTTATCCAGGTACCTTATTTTGCAGATTATAAGACGCACCAGTCTATAAAACTCACTCCAAATTTTGGGGAGGAGAATAGGAAAACATTTTTTTTTTTTTTTTTTTTTTTTTTTTTTTTATAAACTGGTGCGCGTTATAATCAGCTTACCTTGGGAGGTCTAGGCGTTGGTGGAGCGGGGTCCGAGGTGGCAGGGTCGAGGCAGGACAGGGTGTTCAGAGGCAGGAGTCGGGAGATCGCTGCTCCAGGAAACTTCTGCCTTCCGGTAGAGGCAGGAGTCTGAAGATGGCTGCGGGCCCAATGCTTGTAGTAGTCTGTTTTCAGTGGTGCGGGAACTCCACCGACATTTTGTAAAAGCCAGAGCCCGAACCTTCCATACTTTCTTATACAGCGGTCTCCGGAAAAATGGCCACCGGAGGTGACGCATGCTCAGATTGAGATCTCGGCTCCGGAGATCTCAATTGCGCATGCGCCGCCTCCGGTGGCCATTTTCCCAGAGACCACTGCATAGGAAAGTATGGAAGGTGTGGGGCTCTGGCTTTTACAAAAAGTCGGTGAAGCACCCTGCACCACCGAACACCGACTACTACAAGCAAGGGGCTCGTAGCATGGGGCAGCAGCCATCTCCCGACTCCAGCCTCTGTCAGAAGGCAGAAACTCCCGGCAGCAGCGACCCTGGGGCACCGCTCCACCAACATCAGTAAGCGCGGTTGGATTATACAGTTCGAATTATAAGAAGCCCCTCCATTTTCCCCTAAAATTTGGGGGGAAAAAAAGAGCGCCTCATAATCCGAAAAATACGGTACTTACATACATGTTTAATAATTTGTTCAAAGATCTTTCCAGGTATAGAAGTAACATTTCTTTGAATGTTCCTTCTGAGAGAACCCCATTATGAGTAATAGGATTACAGAGCTCACATAAAAACTATACAACAATGAAAATCACTTACACAATTGCAATAATATAATGAGTGATAGCACAAAGCGGAGTTTGGTACCTTCAACATATGGACCCTCTTTAGGATGTTCTCGAACACGTAAATTGAAGGTTTTGGACGACTTTCTTCGTAGCAGGTCTCTTACTCTTTCATTGTAAATTTCTAGGTAGCTGAAAATAGCACATAATGTACAATTTAAAGGAAACATGACACCAGGATTATGCTGCCTTTATATGTTCATTATGAACAGGGGGCCCTTTATATGTTATGAATAGAAACACTTAAAGGGGTATTCCCATCTCCAAGATCTTATCCCAATATGTAGTAGGTGTAATAATTATAATATTAGCAAATACCTCCAATTAGAAATGCAGTATAGTATTTTTGATTCGCTATGCCACTTACCTCATGTGCAGGCATTGCAGGACCTTAGGTATCCAGGGTTACGACCACTAGCAGCTAATTAACTGTCACTTTATCAGTGGTCGTAACCATGGATACCTAAGGCCTGCAATGGCTGCACATCAGGAAAGAGACATAGCGAATCAGAAAAACAGTACTACATTTCTAATTGGAGGTATTTGCTAATATTATTATTATTACACCTACTAGATATTGGGATAGGATCTTGGAGATGGGAATACCCCTTTAATGAAAGGACTGCGCAAAGTGGACAACTGCTTTAATGCAGATAAACACAATTCACAATAAAGATACAGTGATACAGTAAAGCCACATCATTCGAAAGTGGCGTC
The DNA here is from genome assembly GCF_046119375.1 of Phyllobates terribilis. Taxonomy (NCBI): domain Eukaryota; kingdom Metazoa; phylum Chordata; class Amphibia; order Anura; family Dendrobatidae; genus Phyllobates; species Phyllobates terribilis. Next base: position 756,491,712 of record NW_027362763.1, on the reverse strand, counting down.
TTTAAAACATTATACACCTACCTTACTTCTGTACGAAAAGAGGCATCCCCCTTCCTGGTAACGTCAGCAATCTTACTGAATAGTCCTTCACAAATCCGGGGTATTAGGCCAGAATCCCCCTGTGTAAGAAAAAGAATTTTGGGTATTGACATTTTGTATAAATAAGGGATATGATGTACATGTCTTACCATATTAATAAGAGGATGTCAATGATTTAAAAAATAAATAAATAAAAAAAAGAAAAACACATCCGTCCTACAGGTTGTGTATGGTACTGCAGCTCGGCGCCTTTCACCCAAGAGGAGCTGCAATACCAGACAACTCTTCTTCAGGAAAAAAAAATTGACTTTTTTTTTTCTTTGCCATGTATTTCTGACCCTGATAACCATTTTAAGAAAATAAAAGAACAATATAACAATTTAAGAACATTACTTGTTTTACGGTGATGTCAAGTTGTTAAAAAGTCTGCTTTGACAAAAATGCTGGAAGATTAGGTGGGTGTAAAACTACGCTGCCAGAGATGCGGTACACAATAGAAAACCGAATGGAGTGTAGATGCGGTTTTATTCGTCAACGTGTTTCGAGGTGATCCAACCTCTTCTTCAGGACAAACCACAATACAGTTCCATCTTTGGTCACTTTTTTAACAGCTTCAGGCTTCGAATGCTGTGAAGTGGCTAAAAAGTGACCGATGCACTCTTCAAGCAGCTTCCATTTGGAAGTAGTCACTGTTTTACACTGTAGAATGTAAGATAAAAGAGCCTTTAGCACAGCAGCAGAGAAAGACGTCCAAAAAGACTTAGCAAAAGACGCTTGAAAACTCAGTTGGTATGCCAGACTCTATAAGATGTAGTGTGCACATACCCTTGGTGTTCAGTTCTTTGGAGAACCAAGCTGCCAACCAATATCTCTGCCATTAGTGTTCACAGAAATTGTCACCCGGTTTTCTTGAGAGATGAAATGCAATACAGGTTTACGCTACACCCTCCTATCCAATACACAGATACATATCTAGGTAGATTTGTAATTTTGGGCTCTAGGAGAGCTGTCTGATGACCATGGAGATGTATAATGGTTCCTATAGTGGCTACCACCCATCAAACTTTTTTTTTTCTGGAAAAAATTACTGAAACGCATACATTTTTGGCAAATGTTTAAGTTTTGGCTATAAACAATAAATGTACAATTCTCTACTTAGGTTACACATTATGAACCCAACCAACGTCTCAATGACAATGGTGATTATACCTCCGCAGCCCACTAGGTTTCTCAGTGCCAGCTAACGTGCTCTGTGCTGCACAGAATCACATATATTAATTATATCCAGAAAGACATCTTGCAATCAGGGCTGTGGAGTCGGTAAGCCAAACCACAGACTCAGACTCCTCAATTTCCCCGACTTCCGACTCCAACTCCACAACCCTGACTCACTACTGAGCATGTACATAAAGTGCAGCACAGATTCATCTCAACTAAAAGCTTAAATCTTTAGATCAGGAGTAGAAGAGACACTTATAGGACATCTCATAATTATCCCAAATTATTATGGAAGCATTTACAGCATACCCTGCATTGAACTACTACTGTACCAATCAATTATATATTTTAGGAGTCAGAGTCGGTCCATTTTATACAGACTCCACAGCCCTGCTTGCAATATTAGGGTAAAATTACAGACAGCAGAAATTTCTATGTCCCATTCATCTGAATGGGGCTAGAAAGAAATCCCATGTGCTCATCACCAAAATAAGTCTACTCAGATGAATGGAACTGATGGTCATGTGTGTGACTACACCCAAAGACTTCTTTTATAGAGATAGGGGGCAAACCGGCAAGGATTTTCTAGAGAAGTGTTTCCCAAACTCCAGTCTTCACGGCCCTCAACACATCATATGTTTTTAGGATCTCATTATTGCACAGGCGTGAGAGAACATGTGGTAATTTCTGATGTCTTGATAATAATTCCATCACCTGTGTAATACTAAGGAAACCCTGGTTCATTTTTTTTAGGTTATTTCCTGATAATTTTTCTGACATTTTTGAATACCAACTTCATATATGAGTATTTTCCTGTTTTTTAGGGTGCCTTTAGACAGGTGTTTTCCAGATATTTAACTCCACGCAACAATGAAGAACCCGATTAGCGGGTTTTGAAGTAAAAACGCTGGCAAAATGCTGAAAAGAAACCCAGACGTCTACAGAGAGTCTTTTCACGCTGTCCATTGCTTTGTATTGTTAAGGATAAGGCAGAAGAAGTCTGAAGAATTAACTTTTTTTAAACCGTTTGATGTCTTTGGAAATCTGAAGAGGTGAAAGATGCTCAAAAGACATACGAACAGAAAGTCGTTTATACAAAGAAATGTTTTCTGAGTGATTTTTCAGATGGGTTTCAAATGCTTTGAAAAAGAAGTTGCGTGCACATATCCCCAATAGGAAAAAAACTCATGGCAGTCATCTGTAATGCAACCGCAGGATATACTTCTAATCACAGTGTGAAAGACCCTCATACGCAACAACCTTTTTTGCATTTTTCATTCCCACCCCCCATTCTTGTAAGAGCGATATCACTTTTTATTTTTCTGTCCACAGTCATACAAGGGCGTGTTTTTTTGCAGGAGTTGAATTTTTACATTTTCCCATAACGTTTAGAAAAACGGGGAGGAAAAAAAAAAAATTCCGCCACTGTTTTATTGATTTTGCTTTGACCTCCGTACTTTTTTTTATATTTAAGAGATTAAAGCAAATCAAGAATTTTGCAGAAGTAAAAAATAAAAATAAGTGGTTTGAGTAGACATTTTCTGTAACGCACACATTGTTTAATTTTCCAACAAAGGAGCTGTGTTTTTTTGCAGTGATAGTGGTCGTTTTTACTTTGTCAGATTCAAGTTATTTCTGTGACCATTGTGGGTTTTTCTTTCATTAAAAGAGGGGTACCAACAATTTTGACCACGTGTGTATATATAATATATGGAAATGAACAAATGAAAGTCAGACATTGCTCTTCAACCCTGCTTCCACAGAATTTAAAAAAAAATTAAACTCATGAAATAGGTCTGGGCAGAAATGATGGTACCCCTGAAAATGATGTGACAAAAGGGACATGTTAAATCAAGTTGTATCCACTAATTAGCATCACAGGTGTCTACAATCTTGTAATCAGTCAGTGGGCCTGTATATAGGGCTACAGATACTCACTATGCTGTTTGGTGACATGGTGTGTACCACACTCAACATGGACCAGAGGAAGCAAAGGAAAGAGTTGTCTCAGGAGATAAGAAAGAAAATTATAGTCAAGCATGTTAAAGGTAAAGGTTATAAGACCATCTCCAAGCTGCTTGATGTTCCTGTGACTACAGTTGCACATATTATTCAGAAATTTAAGATCCATGGGACTGTAGCCAACATCCCTAGCCGTGACCACAGGAGGAAAATTGATGACAAATCAAAGACGGAAAATACGAATGGTAACAAAAGAGCCCAGGATAACTTTTAAAGAGATTAAAGGTGAACTTCAAGCTCAAGGAACATCAATGTCAGATCGCACCATCCGTCGTTGTTTGATCCAAAGTGGACTTCATGGGAGACGACCAAGGAGAACACCATTGTTGAAAAAAAAAATCAAAAAAGCCAGACTGGAATTTGCCAAACTACATGTTGACAAGCCACAAAGCTTCTGGGAGAATGTCCTATGGACAGATGAGACAAAAATGGAAGTTTTTGGCAAGGCACATCAGCTCTATGTTTACAGATGGAAAAATGAAGCATATCAGGAAAAGAACACTGTCCCTACTGTGAAACATGGAGGAGGCTCTTATGTTCTGGGGCTGCTTTGCTGCATCTGGCATAGGGTGTCTAGAATCTGTGCAGGGTACAATGAAATCTCAAGACTATCAAGGGATTCTAGAGAGAAATGTGCTGCCCAGTGTCAGAAAGCTTGGTCTCAGTCGCAGGTCATGGGTCTTGCAACAGGATAATAACCCAAAACACACAGCTAAAAACACCCAAGAATGGCTAAGAGGAAAACATTGGACTATTCTGAAGTGGCCTTCTATGAGCCCTGACCTAAATCCTATTGAGCATCTTTGGAAAGAGCTGAAACATGCCATCTGGAAAAGGCAACCTTCAAACATGAGACAACTGGAGCAGTTTGCTCATGAGGAGTGGGCCAAAATAACTGTTGAGAGGTGCAGATGTCTCATTGACAGTTACAGGAATCATTTGATTGCAGTGATTGCCTCAAAAGGTTGATCAACAAAATATTTAGTTAAGAGTACCATTATTTCTGTCCAGGTACTCGAGTTTAATTTTTTTAAAAATTCTTTGGAAGCAGGTTGAAATGCAATCACTGACTTTCATTTGTTCATTTTCATAGATTTTTAATTTCTTATTACTTTTGTCAGATTTAAGTTATTTCTGTGACCATTTTGAGTTTTTCCTTTCATTAAACGAGGGGTACCAACAATTTTGACCATGTGTGTATCTATCTATCTATCCACACACAAACACTGCTCAAAAAAATAAAGGGAACACTTAAAACAGAATATAAGTAAATCAAACTTCTGTGAAATCAAACTGTCCACTTAGGAAGCAACACTGATTGACAATCAATTTCACATGTTGTTGTGCAAATGGAATAGACAATAGATGGAAATTATTGGCAATTATCAAGACACATTCAATAAAGGAGTGGTTCTGCAGGTGGGGACCACAGACCACATCTCAGTACCAATGCTTTGGTCACTTTTGAATGTTGGTTGTGCTTTCACACTCGTGGTTGCATGAGACGGACTCTACAACCCACAGAAATTGCTCAGGTAGTGCAGCTCATAAAGGATGGCACATCAATGCGAGCTGTGGCAAGAAGGTTTGCTGTGTCTGTCAGTGTAGTGTCCAGAGGCTGGAGGCACTAGCAGGAGACAGGCCAGTACACCAGGAGACGTGGAGGAGGCCGTAGGGAGGGCAACAACCCAGCAGCAGGACTGCTACCTCCACCTTTTTGCAAGGAGGAACAGGAGGAGCACTGCCAGAGCCCTGCAAAATGATCTCCAGCAGGCCACAAATGTGCATGTGTCTGCACAAACGGTTAGAAACCGACTCCATGAGGGTGGTATGAGGGCCCGACGTCCACAGATGGGGGTTGTGCTCACAGCCCAACACCGTGCAGGACGCTTGGCATTTGCCACAGAACACCAGGATTGGCAAAGTTGCCACTGGCGCCCTGTGCTATTCACAGATGAAAGCAGGTTCACATTGAACACGTGACAGACGTGACAGTCTGGAGACACGGTGGAGAGCCATCTGCTGCCTGCAACATCCTTCAGCATGACTGGTTTGGCAGTGGGTCAGTAATGGTGTGGGGTGGCATTTGTTTGGCGCGCCGCACAGGCCTCCATGTGCTCGCCAGAGGTAGCCTGACTGCCATTAGGTACCGAGAGGAGATCCTCAGACCCCTTGTGAGACCATATGCTGGTGCGGTTGGCCCTGCGTTCCTCCTAATGCAAAAAAATGCCAGACCTCATGTGGCTGGAGTGTGTCAGCAGTTCCTGCAACATGTAGGCATTGAAGCTATGGACTGGCCAGACCGTTCCCCAGACCTGAATCCAATTGAGCACATCTGGGACATCATGTCTCGCTCCATCCACCAACGTCATGTTGCACCACAGACTGTCCAGGAGTTGGCGGATGCTTTAGTCCAGGTCTGGGAGGAGATCCCACAGGAGACCATCCGCAATCTCATCAGGAGCATGCCCAGGCATTGTAAGGAGGTCATACAGGCACGTGGAGGCCACACACAATACTGAGCCTCATTTTGACTTGTTTCAAGGACATTACATCAAAGTTGGATCAGCCTGTAGTGTGTTTTTCCACTTTAATTTTGGGGGTGACTCCAAATCCAGGCCTCCATTGGTTAATAAATTTGATTTCCATTGATGATTTTTGTGTGATTTTGTTGTCAGCACATTCAACTTTGTACAGAACAAAGTAGTCAATGAGAATATTTTATTCATTCAGATCTAGGATGTGTTATTTGAGTGTTCCCTTTATTTTTTTGAGCAGTGTATAAGACTTTATATGATTTACGATCTTCAACTTGACCGCAAAAGAAAGCGGTCAATCAGGTTACACAACTTAACTGAACCAACTCGTCTAATTACAGACTACCCACTAATTATAGGATGCTTCGCTTATCCCAAGCAAGGCCAGAAAATCAATTGTTCTCTGCTTTTACAGAAGACCGTGGTGCTCAGGAATCATTAGAAAAACTGAGACTCATACTTAAAAAAAAAAGAAAAAAAATACCAATAGAGAAAAACAATGACAACTACATAATCAAGAAGTTTAAAAAAACAAAACTGGTTTAGCATAAGAGTGGATTATAGAAAATGCTGCGGAATAACTACACAGGTCTAGTACATCTCCACTAATGTTACACTGAAGACCCTGATGAAGCAGGCGGCCCCTTGGGGCTGTGAGGTCAGATCGGAGAAGAAACTAGCAGATGACTTAACACAGATCTGGGTGAGAGTGACTATGTGACTACGAGCATGCCGTTCAAAGGTGAACACAAGTTTTAATCAATTGGCCAGAGATAAAGGGACATTTTATTACCTGTGTTATAGAAGTTTATACATCTTATACATTTATTTTAAAGTATGGCACAATACAGACAATGTCTATGCAGGAAAATTCCTTTGCCCGATTATCAGATATTCTAGAATCTACCTTAATCCAAAGTTATAGAAAAGTATAATGGTAATAAACAGAATGTTGTCAAGATGTTTTACAATGACTTATCAAGAAAAAAGTGCCCCTGAGTAGAAATAAAGCAAAAGGTAAAACTGGAGAGGCAAAAAGCGCAATTAGGGTCTTAACTGGTAAAGTGGTGTAAAATCTTACAGGTACGCTCACCTGATAGGGTTGGGACAGTCACAAATCCTATAGAAGCTCGTAAGGCCTCCTGCAGGACCGTCAATGGGATGAGATACAATGAATGAGGGATGCGGTGGTTCAGAATCTGCGCTGCACGTGGTTCAAAAGTACAATCAGACAGAGGTGAAGCACGAATGCGATTTATTGTGTCCACGCGTTTTAACATTTTCATGAGGACCAAACCACAATGATCATACCTCGGGCAGCGCGGATTCTGAACCACTTATTCCTCATTTATTGCATCCGAGCAGAAATAAACTCACTCTCGACTTCCAATCTATGTATTTTTCCTACTTATCCTTTTTTTTCCGTTTACATGGAAAAAAAAGTTGGGTTTGGTTACTCGTACCACAATTGCTGATTCTATCTGGGAACTACAGTTTACAAAAACTATAAAATGAAAAGGAAAATACATAAAGGTGTAGATGGTGGCTTTGTGCATCAGATGAAGCCTAGAGTGAGGTGAAACTCTTAGACAGCCATGTATGCATGCCAACAGTCCCTTTAATGCTGTAATGGACAGCAAGAGATAGTAAAGTAGAGCACTTGGCTTTTTCCGGTCCCAAAGAGAAAGAAGTGGTGATGTGCACACCTTGACACACCTTGATTCAGTCAAGGATTTCTCAGCCACCAATTATCAAGATCCATCGGGGTTTCACAGGTCGCACCATCACCAATTTGAAATTGATCACTTCTTCTTGATATACATAACTTTTAATGGGAATCTGTCAGCAGGATTTCATACTCCAAACTATTTATATGCATATGTAGCTGTTTCACAGACAAGTCCAGCAATACCTTTACATGGTCAGTCTCTTCCTCCATTACTGAAAAATTAGCGTTTGAATGGATATGTAAATGAGCCTGAAGAGCCATTTGTAGATCTGAAGCCTCCGTCACTCCAGCTCTATTCCCCACCCAGCACCACCTTCTGCTCTTTCACTGATGGTTCCTTTACCTGAAGTTGCACAGAATAGAGGAAGTCTGTCAAGCAGGAGCAAGAGACACTGAGCACGGAGTAGAGCTAGAGTGAAAGAGGCGTCAGATCTACACAGTCTCATTTACATATCAAGTCGCACACCGATTTTTCAGTAATGGATGAAAGGATTGGCCATGTTTTGTTCTGTTAGTCCCATAAAACACAAGGGACTTTTGGACTAATTTTTTGGTTTGGTGGGGATCGTAGTGATCAAATCCACAGCAATCATACATATATCACCCGTCCTATGCATAGGTGTCTTCCATTTAATCTGAGGTCACACCTTCTATTACTCCCAGAGCTTCGATGATTAAAAGAGATCAGTCATAACAGATCCCATAGACTATGAACGGCTCCATCAGATTTCCATGTTATAATGCATGAAAGAACAGCACAACAGACAGCGCTTCATCGTGTTTCCGAGCAGAACAGCGCACAGCCTTTCTGGCCATATTCTGCACACGCTTATTTATTTAGTTATTCCCGTCATGTAACTTGCTCATTTTTTAGAGATCCCAGTGCGACCTAGTATCAGTTATTTCTAGTAATACTTTGCTTGTTTTGGCTGAATAGGGGTCCTATCTGTGGTTGCATCCATTTTCTCTTTAATCATTAATCCGATTCAGCGAGCACACAGACAGACGGACAGTTTGATGTTTGCATTTCCTTCAATCCCAAAAAACACATGCTGAGATCTGTTGCTTTTAAAGTACGGCTTAAAAATTCTCTTTACGTATTACATTAAGGAACAGCATAATCAGCAATAATCGCCTACAAAGCAAGGACAGATCTGCTGCTTGTTTTAATAAAAATTAAGTGTTAACACACACAAACACACACACACCCCTCAATACGCTGTATTCTACGGCCGTACTACACTCCTACTACATTACCTATAATGAGGTCATTAACACACTTGGCAAAACTAATACACTGGGGTCATTTACTAAGACTGGTGTTTCGCATGCCATTCTTCATCATGAGTCCTCTCCAGTAAAATGCTCAATATTTAATAATAGCTTCTACTTTTAACTATAGGACAGAAGACCTGTGTCGCCCTTTGTGAGTAGCATACTCTACACGTGACCACAGTGAAAATAAGGATCTAAAAAATTCAAAATATATAAATTAAGCAATCAGTAAGCCAAATCACAACGTTCCCAATAAATCTGTACCCCAAGTACCCCGTACCCGACCTGTGCAAAGCCCTGCTGTAGTAATCTTTATACCGAGGAGTAAGCAGACGCGTTCACTTTCACAGCTTCTGAGCTCTGCTTTACTGCACCTATGCAGTAGTGTTATTCTACAGGGAAGGCAATGGGGTATTCCATAAAATTTCTGGTTTTCTCCCATCTATAAAGATAAGAAATAACTAGCTGATCACAGGGGGTTCGAAAGTTGTAACCCTTAGAGAACAGGGCTCCAGAACCCTGAGAAATGTAGGATCCCATCTGGAACGGTGGCAGAGGTGCGCATACTCAACTTCTGCTCCATTCATTGCCTATAGGACCACCGCAGAGTACAGTGCCCCGCTATTTCCAGCAGTCCCACTACCAATGAATGGAGTGGGGGCTAAGAATGCGCAACTCAACACCATTCAAGATATGGCTGCATTGCTCCATTCTCAGGATTGTTTTGGGTCCCATTGGTTGCAATTTTGGGAAAATCCCTTTAAACTCAGATAGCTCATGCGTAGTAGATCTGCCGGTGTTAAGCAGTGTTGATTGGCTGTGCACACAACTATAGGGAGATGTGGGTTACAAGGGCGGTCACGCTGGCTCGCCCATTTATTTCTGAAAGGAGCCACAGGGGAACAAAATATGATGAATAAGGCCACGGCCCCACTATTAGTATTTGGTCAGTATTTTTTCTCAGTAGTGGGAGCCAAAACCAGGAGTGGGTGATAAATGCAGAATTGGTGATTTGTTTCTATTATACCTTTTCTCTGATTGTTCCTCACTTGGTTTGGTCTCCCACTACTGAGAAAAAATACTGACCAAATACTGATAGTGGGGCCATGGCCTAAACCTCACAGTAAGTGTCGGCTAACACAAGAGACCCTTATGTCTTCGATTATGGGAGAATTTTAACATTACTGTGCATTATGGTAATTTTTTCAGCGGTTTTGTGACTTTTTTTTTTTTTTTTTTTAAAAAGGTGGATTCCAGGAGGAATCCACCTGAAAGAAACATTGAGTGCTCCTAAGATCGTTGTTTGTTTTTTTTTTTTTGTTTTGTTTTTTTTTAAATCCTTCCTTCCCTGTTAGCATTATTTAAAGTTTGTCAAAAGAAAAACGTTCATACCGGGTTACCCATCATAGTATAGGACTTTCCAGAACCAGTCTGTCCGTATGCAAAAACACAAGCATTATAGCCTTCAAATGCAGATTTCAGGACATCTGTGCCAAGATCTCTGAAAACCTGAAAGATACAATATTGGTAAGTTGGTTACATGAACATATTCATGTCCTCTCAAGTTGGCCACATTACACATTAAAGAAGTTCACCAGGGTTAGAGAAACATGGCAGCTTTTCAAAAACGGCTCCACAGTTTGAATGTGGTAATGAGAAGTATCCACATTCACTGCTAAACTCAACTCATGGACAGCTTTAGAAATGTTTTTGGAAGTAGTCATATTTTTCTCATCCTGGACATTTATTTTTTTTATTTATTTTTTCAGAATTTCTGCTTCGAAACAGACATTTTGTTTTCAAGAGCATTTTAAAGCTGGCAATAAAAATCATACAGGCTTAACACTTTTCCAACCACCCACTGTCTTAACGACAGGCAGTGCGGTTCCTGAGTCTGCAGCTCGGCCTGCATCATTCTAAGGGGCCATTTGAGGGTTATTCCCAAGACAGTGAGCTATAACTTACCAATTGTTGCAGGTCCGACTGCTCACACCCACAATGATCCAGAGAAAACGGCTTTGGAAACAATCACCATCGTGAATAAAGCGAAGGTGCACATGCCCGACTAAAACTCCATTCATTGTGTATGGGACTGTCAGAAATGGCCATGTTTAGCGCTCAACTGGATTTCAGTAAAATCCATGGCATAACTAGCTAAATATATCTTTTCAGTCAAGTGTGAATGTGGTCTTAAAGAAGCACTCCCCCTCCCATCAAAGTTTTTTATCCTCTTAATATACACTGTGTTCCAAATTATTATGCAAATAATATTTTCTCAGATTTTCCCAAATTACCTATATGAATTGCAGTCATTGTAATTTTCCAGTCAAATAACTATTAGAGTACAATTGAAAGGTTTTTGTACAAACTGCCTATGATAACAGTATAATTTAAAAAAAATAGAAAACTCAAACTGCACTGAAAATGCATGTTCCAAATCATTATGCACAGCAGAGTTTTCAACCTTTTCATTTTAATAAAGAACAAAAAAATGGTCATTTTTGAAATTATAAGCATTAGCAGGTTATTACAAACTGAAATCAAACAGTTTTCAACTCAAAACTTTATTCTAGGTGATGTTACATTTTCACATAGGACCCCTTGTTCGAAAGAAGCTTCTGAACTCTCTCGTCCATTGAATTTGTCAGGTTTTGGATGGTTTCTGCTTCAATTGTTTTGCATGAGGACAGAATACCCTCCCAGAGGTGTTGCTTAGATGTGAACTGCCTCCCGCCATCATAGACACTCCTTTTGATGATGCTCCAGAGGTTCTCAATGGGGTTGAGGTCAGGGGAGCATGGGGGTCACACCATAAGTTTGTCCCCTTTTATGCCCATAGCAGCCAGAGATGCAGATGTGAGGGTATTCTGTCCTCATGCAAAACAATTGAAGCAGAAACCATCCAAAACCTGACAAATTCAATGGACGAGAGAGTTCAGAAGCTTCTTTCGAACAAGGGGTCCTATGTGAAAATGTAACATCACCTAGAATAAAGTTTTGAGTTGAAAACTGTTTGATTTCAGCTTGTAATAACCTGCTAATGCTTATAATTTCAAAAATGACAATTTTTTTGTTCTTTATTAAAATGAAAAGGTTGAAAACTCTGCAGTGCATAATAATTTGGAACATGCATTTTGAGTGCAGTTTGAGTTTTTTATTTTTTTAAAAATCTACTGTTATCATAGGCAGTTTGTACAAAAACCTTTCAATTGTACTCTAATAGTTATTTGACTGGAAAATTACAATGACTGCAATTCATATAGGTAATTTGGGAAAATCTGAGAAAATATTATTTGCATAATAATTTGGAACACTGTACTGCAGTCATCATATTATACAGCACTGTGTACATACAATTGCTTATTTTGCCTTTCTACCCAGTTAATTCTTCTGTTTTCTCTGCACAAGTCATCCCCTTCTTCAACTCCTGACCCAGCTGTTCCCTCCTCCCACCTGTCAGGGACTTTTGGAGGTGACTGATGAGTCATACATGGAAAACTGACCTACTCTTTCTATATAGAGCTTGGAAGGATTTAACTATTGAGTTTTTAATCATGTGATGTCATAGACCTAATGGCAAAGAGAAGAATTATATGAGTAGAGATGCAAAATGAGCAATTGTAAGTACACAGTGCTATATGATATGATGATTGCAATATATTAAGAGGTTAAAAACTTTGATGGGAGGAGGAGTGCTTCTTTAAAGAATTAATGTCTGCAGACTCCACACCTGGTTTCAGCTTACTAAAATTGGCACAAATACTGTCCAAAATGCTGCTGTGGCCAATGGCATTTTTCAGACACCTGTCCTTTAGCGTCTCTGTTATGCATATGCCGCTCTGATGTTCCACCATCCCCCCTGTGGTTCTACTGAGCAGAACTTGGGTCACAGCAGAATACTATGGTGATCTAGGCTTGGTTTTGCAGTATGGTAGGTAGTCCATACTTTGGTGGCATCTACATTACAGCCATTTAAAGCCGACCCGACAAGTGAGAACTCTTTGAAGAAAATTTGCATCTAGTAGTAATTTAGGCTACAGCAAACTTTACTCCAAAATTGGCACCATCGTAATATGCAAACAGGTGCAGTAGTCTACAAGAACAGTAGTATACAAAACAAAGGAAAGAACCGCAGGGATTAAATGACTCAGATTCCAACCTTTACTAAATAAGTGGAATCTTTCCCTTAAGACAAGCTGAATACGAATGTTATTTCAATCCATTTCTGTATTTGTTTCTTTGGCATTCACAATCAACTTGAAGCCTCGAGCTTGCCAAAATTCCTGCAAAACCCAAGTTCCCCTTCAAACAATAAGCACATTCTGCGAGCAGCTACTAAATAAGAGGGGTGATCACTGAATATAAAACAGCAGCCTCAGCAGCTCGTGCAGGAAGATTACTGCGAGTTGCGAATCCCATTTTACATCAGTCCTTCATTAAAATGAAATGCCCACAAAGAAAGAAAGAGAATTGATGGCGGAATCAGAAAATGTCTTACCCGTTCTTGAGACACATAGCTGGAATTTTTACAATCTGCTGAGAAGTAGGAAAAGTCATAGGTGAATATTTTCGTGCGATCTCGACCAGAGTCCCCGGTGACCCCATCAGGCAACTGCACAAAACAAATGCATAATTAGGGGGATATATCATGCAGTGTTATTTACACACAAAATCCCACATAACCTTCAGCTAAAGAGTTTCAATAGCAATTTCATGAAATCTTAAACTCCCTGGTGGCAAGGATATGATTAATTAACTCAAGGAAAAGAGAAGAAATCTTTTGCCACAAGGATTTATGCGCACAGAAACATTAAACAAATTCCATTTAAGACAAAGCACAGAGAGCGGCAGTGTTTCTACAATCGGGGGATCATTGCACCCACAGCTAAGGGATTGCAAGTATTCATTATTCTCACAAGATACTACACTATATAACGAAAAATAAAGATTTGAGTATTATAATGTATATACAGTGCAAATCGATTCACAGGACCCAGTCTGGTAGCCCACCAGTAATCTGTGGCCAACGGACGGGAGACCGGCGAACTGCCTCCTACCCGACTCCTCCTTTGATTAGTCAGCCTGGGCCAACATCTCTGATGCAGTATGATGCACATGTGGTGTCGCGCCAGGTCGGATAATCAAAAGAAGAGCTACAGATGCGGGCAGGTAGGCAGCAGTTCGTTGGGCTCGCGTCCATCGGCCACAGATTGGCGTAGTGGCTCCTGGACCAGGTCCTGTGATGCGATTCACAACATCTCTAGCACACAGATATACATGTCCTTTCTTGACTAAGCAATATTACCCTTTTGGACACTTTGCAAAGTGCACTAGCAGTAACTAGTAAATTCAAGGAGGTCTACAGAGTAAAGGAACATACACTTCTTGATTGATTCCCTTCTAATGTTGGCTCAAAAAACGGCATCAAAAACCATGTGCGTTTCCAGTCTTAATGGGGTGCTCCATGAATAACATTTATCCCCTATTCACAGATACATGTATGATCGTCGAGGGTCGACTGATGGAATACACCACTGATTCAGAGAAAGAACATCCCAAAGTCCCACATGGATGGCGTGGTAGTGCACATACTTGACCACCACTCCATTAACTTTTATGGGTCTAAAGCAGTGTTCCCCTAACTCTGGCCACCAACAGGTCATGTTTTCAGGATTTCCTTAGTATTGCCCAGATGATAATTGCAGTACCTCCACAGGCAATAATTCCATCACCTGGGCAATGGCAAGAAAATCCTGAAAACATGATCTGGGCTTAAGTATTGCCTGTGTGTGGCCACTGCTCCATTCACATGGAACGCCAGTTGTGTGATTGGTGGTGTCTTAGCAGTCAGATCAACAACGATCACTAATTTATCACATATCCTGTTACCCTTTTGAAAAGGAGCAAATTTGTTCCACTTGAGAGGAAAGAAAACTGTCATTAGTCATGTTGCAAGGCTCGATAACGTGTCGGACATTGCCTTCAATAGGTAGCACTGAAAGGGAACCCAACAGCTTATTTATGTCGCCTGTACTAGGAGCAGGAGAAGCGGCCGGGAACAGCCTCTTGGACTAGTTACACAAGCCACATGGGCTCCCGCAGTTTTTAAAAGTATGTTTTCTCATGGCCGTGTTTCAGAGTAAAACATACCTAGCTGAAATGACAGAACCAGTGTCTAATTCATGCCACCCATGGTTCAGGCAGAATGTATCATCAGGTCAGTCAAGCTCACTCTACTAAATCATTTTATTTTTCTCCACTAATTTGTGCACATTTCCCAAGAAGCTTTGCTGTTAACCCCTTCACCCCAAAGCTCGTTTTCACCATCCTGACCAGGAATAAATGGAATGTAGAAGGAAAAAACAAAAAAAAAAATGTAACTTTTTTTTTTTTTTTTCCCACAAAATTTTTTACTTTAGACCCATTTTATTTTTACTTTCAATAGGGTAACAGGAGAAAATGTACCCCAAAATTTGATGTACAATTTCTCCTGAGCACACAGATACCCAATATGTGGGGCACACGGCAGGGCTCGGAAGGGAACGAGCACCATTTGACTTTTTGAATGTAAAATATGCTGGCATAATTAGCGGACACCATGTCGTGTTTAGAGAGCCCCTGATGTATCTAAACAGTGGAAACCACTCATAAGTGACAACATTCGGGAACCCCCAGGTGCTTCACAGTTTATAATGTTGAGCCATGAAAATAAAAAAAAATATAAAAATCACATTTTTCACACAGGAATGTTTTTTTTTACTCTCATTTTGCATTTTCAAAAAGTGGAAACCCCCCACAAGTGACACCATTTTGTAAACTACACCCCTCAGGGAACTTATCTAGATGTGTGGTGAGAATGGCTTTTTTTATCCCGAAAAAATGGACCCCAAAATTAGTTGTGCTATTTCTCCTGAGTACGCAGATACCCCATATGTGGTCAAAAACAGCTTTTGAGGCATAGTGCAAAGCTCAGAAGGGAAGAAGCGCCATATTGGAGTTCAGATTTTGCTGGACTGGTTTGAGGGTGCCATGTCACATTGGTAGAGCCCCAGAGGTGCTAGATCAGCCGAACCCCCCCATAAGTGACCCAATTTTATAAACTATTCAATTAATTCATCTAGTGGATCATATTGATACCACAGGTGTGTCACAGTAATTTATACCATTGGGCAGTGAAGAAAAATAATTACATTTTTACCACCAAAATTTTGTTTTAGGCTATGTGCCCACGATGCAGAAATGCTCCGGATTTTTTCCTGAGCGTTTCTGCATCTCCCTGGCAGAAAAAAACGCATGGGGATTGTACATGGGGATTGTACATGCGGATTGTACATGCGGATTGTACATGCGGATTGTACATGCGTTTTCCTGCCAGGGACAAGCGGAAGTGAAGCGTTCTTCACTTGCATTTCCGCATGCGGGTTGACAAGCGCTTTCCAAGCGATTAGCATCACTTGGAAAGTGCTTGTCAACTTAGTCACACTATATAAATCCATGCAAACGGCATGGATTTATATAGTGTGACCAAAAAATGGTAAAAAAATAAAAAAATAAATATATACTTACTCTCTGATGGCCCCCGGTGTCTTGTTTCCCTTCGTTCTCCCTTGCCGGCAGATGTACACTGAAGGCCCTCCGACGTCAGCGTCGCGTGACCAGTCACATGACTATGATGTCAGCGCAGGTCCTTCAGTCCATCGCGAACTGCCGGCATGCGAGGAGGAGCGCATTGGGGGCCGCCAGAAGGTAAGTATATACCGTATATTCCGGCGTATAAGACGACTTTTGAAGACTGAAAAATCTTCTGTCTAGTCTGGGGTCGTCTTATACGCCGGTAATGCTTTTGAACTTTCAGAAATTGACATGCGGGGATACTCTTGGGGTGTTAATAAGCTGCCGTGGCCGTATCCCTGCCATGTCGGAGTTAATATAAGGTGGAGGGAGTTAAAATACGGCGGCGGTAGGTCCAGACAGTCAGCGCTTCTTTGCTGAAACTGACACATCGCTGCGTATTCCCAGCTCCGGACACAGCGCAGGGCTTCTGTGCCGACAGCTTTCACTTGTCACAGAAGCGCTGCGCTGTGTCCGGAGCTGGGAAGTTCGCATCGCTTCTGTGACAATGTATGAAAAGCCGGCAATTCAGCAGCGGCATAAGCCGGCACCCGACAATTTAGAATAGAAAGAATAGAGCATCACACATAGATTAGATAGATAGAAACATGTCAGTCACATATATATGAAGTACAGTGACAGTGTTGATTACTGTACTTGTCATTTAGTGTAAAGGATTTATCAAAAAAATAATAGTGTTTTCATGCACCGTCTCTTTAAAAAAGCCGGCCGGCAATTCAGCATCTGTACCCAACAATTTAGAATAGAAGGAATAGAGAATCACACATAGATTAGATAGATAGAAACATGTCAGTCACATATATATGAAGTAGAGTGACAGTGTTGCTTACTGTACTTGTCATTTAGTGTAAAGGATTTATTAAAAAAAATAATAGTGTTTTCATGCACCGTCTCTTTAAGAAAGCCGGCTGGCAATTCAGCATCTGTACCCGACAATTTATAACAGACAGAATAGAGCTTCACACATAGATTAGATAGATAGAAACATGTCAGTCACATATATATGAAGTACAGTGATAGTGTTGGTTACTGTACTTGTCATTTAGTGTTAAAATAAAGGATTTATTTAAAAAAAAATTGGCGTGGGGTTCCCCTTAATTTTAGGCTCTAGCGGAGGTTAAGCAGACAGCTGGGGCAGATGTTTGAAGCCTGGGAAGGGGGTAATACCCACGGAGCTTCCCAGGCTACTAATATCAGCCCCCAGCTGAATACCTAGCCTTTACTAGCTATTAAAATGGGGGACCCCCCAAAAAAAATGACGTGGGGTCCCCCCTAATTTAATAGCTAGCAAAGGCTAGGCAGACAGCTGGGGGCTGATATTAATAGCCCAGGAAGGGAGCCATGAATATTGGCCCCCTCCCAGGCTAGAAACACCAGCCGTCAGCCGCCCCAGAAATGGCGCATCCATAGGATGCGCCAATTCTGGCACTTAGCCTCGCTCTTCCACGCTGCCCTGGTGCGGTGGCAGGGGGTAATAGGGTTGGGGTTGATGTCAGCTTATAATGCCAGCTGACATCAAGCCCAGGTTAGTAATGGAGAGGCGTCTATAAGACACCCCCATTACTAACCCCATAGTCAAAGTTAAAAAAAACACAAACACCCAGAATAAAGTCCTTTAATTGAAATAAAGACACAATTCTTTATTGTTCTAAATTAAACCATACTTACCACCACGCCCATTCCAGCTGAAGCCAACGATCTCCTGCAATAAAAGAAAAATAATAAACCAACCTCATCCTTACCTCTCCATGGTTCCCAGGACAGCTTCAGCTCTGCTACATCGAGATGACAGGCTGGACCGCAGCAGAACGCTGCCATCCAGCCTGTCATCCCGCAGACACTGAGAAGCGCAGGCATGCTTGCGCTCCTCAGTGTCTCGCTGTGACGGCATCCAGATGAGCCGACAATGAACTCAGCTCACCTCCTGGACGTCCGTCACTGACAGCGTGGGAAACTTCTACTGCGCATGCGGGGAGCAGGAGAATTTTCCCACGCTGTCAGTGACGTGCATGAGGTGAGCCGAGTTCATTGGACATGAACTCGGCTCATCTGGATGCCGTCACAGTCAGACACTGAGGAGCGCAAGCATGCCTGCGCTTCTCAGTGTCTGCCGCATGGCAAGCTGAACGGCAGCGTTCTGCTGCGGTGCAGCCTGTCATGTGAATGTAGCAGAGCTGGACCGGTCCTGGGAACCATGGAGAGGTAAGGATGAGGTTGCTTTATTATTTTACTTTTATTGCAGGAGATCGTTGGCTTCAGCTGGAATGGGCGTGATGGTAAGTATGGTTTAATTTAGAACATTAAAAAATTGTGTCTTTATTTCAATTAAAGGACTTTATTCTGGGTGTTGTGTTTTTTTTAATTACTTTACTAGAAATTCATGGTGGTCATGTCTAATATTGGCGTGACCCCATGAATTTCGGGCTTAGGGCCAGCTGATAATGCCAAGCTGGCCTTAACCCCTTTATTACCCAGTGAGCCACCGCACCAGGGCCCTGGATGAGTTGGGTACAGCGCCAGAAGATGGCGCTTCTATGAACGCGCCATTTTCCGGGGTGGCTGCGGACTGCAATTTGCAGCGGGGGGGGCCCAGAAAGCTTGGGTCTCCCTGCGCTGCAGATTCCAGCCCCCAGCTGCCTAGTTGTACCTGGCTGGACACAAAAATAGGGCGAAGCCCCACGTCTTTTTTTTTTAATTATTTCATGAAATAATTAAAAAAAAAGGGCTTCCCTATATTGTTGTGTCCGGCCAGGTACAAATAGGCAGCTGGTGGTTGGGGGCAGCCCGTTCCTGCCTGCTGTACCTGGCTGGACACAAAAATATGGCGAAGCCCACGTCAACATTTCTGGGAAAAATTAATTACAAAATTAATAATAATTTAGGGACTGCATCTTTATTAACCCCTCAATTGTCATTTAGTGTTAAAATAAAGGATTTTTTAAAAAGAAAATTGGCGTGGGATCCACCATCATTATAGTCTCTAGCGGAGGTTAAGCAGACGGCTGGGGCAGATGTTTGAAGTCTGGGAAGGGGGTAATACCCACGGAGCTTCCCAGGCTACTAATATCAGCCCCCAGCTGAATACCTAGCCTTTACTAGCTATTAGAATGGGGGACCCCCCCAAAAAATGACGTGGGGTCCCCCCTATTTTAATATGTTTATGAGTGACAGTTTTCCTGCTATATACCTGCATGTCATAAGAATTTAAATTAAAAAAGGACCATGTTAAATTCAAATCTGTTTTTTTTTAATTTTTACCGGTGTTTGGTATGCGTTGGAAAAGGGGTAGTCTTATACGGTGAATATATCCTAAACTCTATATTTTAACAGGAAAGTAGGGGGGTCGTCTTATACACCAGGTCGTCTTATACGCCGGAATATACGGTATTTATTTTTTATTTTATTCTTTTTTTTCACAGTTTTCTATGGGACCCAGGTCAGGAAGAGAGTCTCCTCTTCTCTAGACCTGGGTACCATCCGCACAATATAACGCATGGAATACGCATCTACTTATACAGTGATGCGTAATCCATGCGATCTAATGCAAGTCAATGGCGGCGAGAACGCAGCACTTCCGCAAAATAATTGGTAGTGCTGCGTTTTTTTTCCGCAATGATAATCCGCAGAGGAAATTTCCGCAGAATGTGCACAGCACATGCGGATTATCATCGGGGAACATGGCAGGCCTTCTACCATGCGTTTAAGCGTTTCTGCAGCGTTTTTGTCGCGGCAGAAACGCTTAAACACATCGTGGGCACACAGCCTTAGCCTCAGATTTTACATTTTAACACTGGGAAATGGGTAAAAACGGCACCAAAATGTGTCCCACAATTTCTGCTGAATGATGCACAGTATTGCTTAGCCACACGGCGAGACTCGGGAGGGACGGAGCGCTATTTTCCTCCTGGAGAGCAGATTTTCCTAGAATAGTTTGTGGACTCCATATACAGAGCCCCTACTTGCTAAAAGCAGAATCCCCCTCAAGTGACCCAATTTTGGAAGTTATACCCCTTTGTGAATTTATCTACAGGTGTAGTGACGATTTTAACTCTATGGGTGTTTTCAAGAAACAATCAGCAGTGAATGTTGCCAAGTGAAGATTGCAAAACTGCAGTTGAAGTGACCAGTACGTTGTAGTCATCAGTACGTTGTGCCAAGCTCATGCTTCTGGAGACATGCACCCATACATTAGGCGGGCTCTCATCGCTACAGAAATGGCAAACATGTGGACACTAACTGCGGCTGGCTTAGGCACACTGTGGGGCTCAGAAGGGAGGGGGGCATTTGGATTTGGGAGCACAGAATTTGCTGAATTTGTTTTGGGGTGTGTGTGTGTGTGGGGGGGGTGTGTGTGTGAAGAGCCATTTAGTTTTGCCAAAGCCGTTGTACTACCAGTAACAAGGAAGCCCCCTATATTTCCAACAACAGACGACGGACCTCAGTGGGGACTTGCCTTTTTGTGGATTGAGTTGAAGCTTTTATTGGGAACATTTTACATAACATTTTGGATCACATTTATCCTGCGCTCTACGCTGAGCACTTATATCGGGGTTTTCATCTAAATCTCCAAGTGACGTGATTCAGATGAAACCCCTGAGGGATTCATTCACTATAATGAGGCAGCAGAGTTACTCTGGACTCTGTCTGGCCTCTGTTAAGCGCCGCCCTTCATTTTACAAGTGCACAAAACTGTGGCCAATAGCACTTTTATGTATGCCTAATAAAAAGACGGACACCACCGGATTCACAGGCCAGACAGCGCCCACAGTGCCTTCATCTGTCTCATTATAGGGAATCTTCCTCCGGGGTTTCCGTCTGAATCGCGTATTTCAGAAATTTACATGAAAACCTCGGTGTAAGCACTCAGCGCAGGATAAATGTGCGTCAAGCCTTACTGCGATCTTTGGGAGGCAGAATGAACACAACAGCAGAATTAATTTTACTTATTTTTTACGCTGCTCCTCGTGCAATATAAGTGATTAGACAAATTTATTCTTCGGGTCGGTGCGATTACAGCGATACCAGATTTATATTGGGTTTTTATGATTCGCAGCGGTCACCCTAAAAGACGCTTTTTAATGTAAAAACAAGTTTTTTGCATCGCCATATTTTTCCATATTTCTGCCGACAGTCAAGTGACGGCTTGTTTTTTTTCCGGGACAAGTTGATATTTTTATTGGTATCATTTTCAGGGAAATTACATTTTTTGATCGCTTTCAATTCCGTTTTTTGGGAGGCAGAATGAACAAAAAAACAGCAATTCAGGAATTGTTTTTTGGGGACTTATTTTATGCCATTCCGCGTGTGGTAAAATTAATGAGGCAGCTGTATTTTTTGGGTCAGTACGATTACAGAGATACTACATTTATATAGTTTTTTTGTGTTTTGGTGCTTTTATACAAAAACTTTTATAGCACAAATTATTTTTGCATTGCTTTATTCTGACAGCTGTAGCTTTTTTATTTTTCCGCTGACTGAGCTGAATTGCAGTTTGTTTTATGCCGGACAAGATGACGTTTTCAGTGGTGCCATTTTTATTTACATACGTCTTTTTGATCACGCTTTATTCCACTTTTTGTTTGGTGGCGTCATGATAAAACATGTTTTTTGCCTTGTTTTTCACTTATTTATTTTTTTACGGTGTTCACTGAAGGGGTTAACTAGTGGGACAGTTTTATAGGTCGGGTCGTTACGGACGCGGCAATACCAAATATGTGTATTTTTTTATTTTTTTTTTTAAACAGATAAAAGGTTTTTAATGTATTTATTGGATTAATATTTTTTCCCTTTTTGTTTTTTTAAATATTCTTACAATTTTTATTAACAGGCAGGAAGAAGGCATCTCAGCTGACACAGCCACCTTCCTGAAGGCCCCCGCCGCCATCTTGGGACCGGGGGTCACAATGGAGACCATCAGCACAACGTGATCGCATTACGTTGTGCTGATGGAATCACAGAGGGAGCTCAATCCCTCTGCGATGCCCCATGATGTCGCTGTCACTATTGACAGCGGCATCAGAGGGGTTGAATGCCAGCGATCGGTGCCAGCACCGATTGTGGGTGGTGCTGTGGGGTGTCAGCTCTCACATACAGCCGACACCGGCATATGATCGTGGCGGCGCTCAGCGTGAGCCCGCACGATCATGGCGTTGTATACATACTGCTCTTTGAGGAGTATATATATGGCGCATGTCGGGAAGGGGTTAAGACTCCATACTTACCTGGTTCTTCTTACTGAACAACAGAGCCTCCAAAGCATCCTCAAGGAGCAGCTGCAAAAAAACACCCCACCAAAAAAATCAAATCACAGATAATTAGAGTGAAGTACCATGATAAATTTTCACTATAGAAGGAATTAATGCTGTCTTCTCAAAAAGATAACCTCTGACCTATTAGGGATAAATGGATGCAACGGAATTTGGGAGTGTGGGGGGGTGGAGGCATCCATCTGGCTAAGAAAAGTAGCAACCCACTGTTTAGGAACTTCCTGCTCAGTTGCAGTTACTTAAAGGGATTGTCTGATCTTGTGGTTAAAGTCTGCAGTCACGCTATGTGACCGCAGACTTCTAAATACTTACAGAATCAACCACACACTGTCCAGATCCTCTGGTGTCGCTGCAGAAAAGAGGTAGTTATGTGACAGCAAGTACGCGATTTACATACAATCACGTGCCAACTAGATGTGCTTGGCTTTATTCAATACAAGTGAATTGAGAAAAGCCGAGCACGTCTAGTCTGAATGTGGCAGGAAGCATGCAAATCGTATACTTGCACTCATGTAACGGGCCGTTTTTACAGCAGATACCAGAGAATCCTGACAGCGTGCGGGACAGGAGTGACTTTAGAATTTCACCACAAGACCGGACAATCCCTTTAATGGGAAGTTTGAGGCAGGCTGAGGTTCTTACAATATCAGCTGATTGCCAGGGGGTTTTATGTGTAACTGGTGATGATCATTTCATTGTTTGCCAGCTTTCTACAAATAAGAGGCTATCTACTATATATAAATGTACAAGAGGAACAGGATTTGATAACCGCGAAATAGGACTAGTGTTCAGGTGTGTGACTGCCAAGCTCTGCACAATGCACAATAAAGGGACTTTCCATATTTCCAGTGTTAATCAGATTTTTACTTAGAAGGCACACTGATCAATTAGGTTAAGTGCCCACGATGCAGAAATGCTGCAGATTTTTCCGCATCTCCCTGGCAGGAAAAACGCATGCGGTTTTTACATGAACTTTTCCCGCCAGGTAGAAGCGTTTGTCAAGAGTTTATGCATGCGGGTTATCAATTGCTTTTCCAAGCGATTTTAGCATCACTTGGAAAGCGCTTGACAACTTGGTCACACTATATAAATCCATGCAACAGGCATGGATTTATATAGTGTGACCAAGTTAATAGTTTAAAAAAAAAAAAAAAAAAAACACACTCACCTTCTGATGGCCCCGGGTCTTTTCTCCGGTGCGTCCGGTCTCTTGTACGGCTTGCGGTGGTGTAAAAGGACCTTTCATGACGTCATTTAGTCATGTCAGCGGTCGCATGACCCGTCACATGACTAAATGATGTCATGGAAGGTCCCTTTACACCACCGCGAGCCGCCAGGGAGCATGATACAGGAGACCGGGGGACATCTGAAGGCGAGTATAACGTATATTTTTGTATATTTTTTATTTTAAATTCTTTTTTTTTACAAGTACTATGGTACCGGGGTCTGGAGGAAAGTCTCTTCTTCTCCAGACCCGGGTACCATCTGCACATTGAATCGCTTAATATCCGCTTGTGCACATGAAGTTATGCAGATATTTAGCGATTCAATGCAAGTCAATGATGGGAATTAAGCTGCGTGTCCGCAAAATTAATGGTCATGCTGCGAATTTTTCCGCAATGATAATCCGCAGCGGAAATTTCCGCAGCATGTGCACAACACATGCGGATTATCATTGGGGACCATGGGGCACGTATTACAAAGCGTTTAAGCGTTTTCGCTGCAGAAATTCCGTGGCAAAAACGCTTGAAAAATGCATAGTGGGCACGCAGCCTTAAAGGAGTTTTCAGTTTTATGCAAATCGTACACTAGATGCATCCAGGGGAAATTATGTAGAGTTCCACTCCATCACACTTTGGATAGTTGTATAGGTTTTAACCATACACCCCCACAAAAACCATAAAAGCTTCCCCACGCCATGAAAAACAACAAAATACATAATATTGCTATAAGCTACATTTTGCAGTTTCCTAAACTTATCCGCTTCAGTCAGGCTGACTGTGACATGCAATTTGCCATTAATCCATACCAGCTTGATTTCCCTTTTCCAGATTTCTCGGACAAAGCCACCATCTTAAAGATACTGTCACCTGCTCTGGTAGATGCATCCTGCTGGTGAAGGAACTTAGAGATCTGTCCCAGTGGGAAAGGATGAACCTCTGGTGAACCCTTGTATGTGCTTGAGCCCAAGGTACCGCTTGAATAGAGGAGGTCATTGTCCCCAGGACGGACATGGCGAATCTTATTGAGACCTTGTTCTGGTTCATTAGTGCACAGACTTTCGACCTCAGCTCAATTTGCTTTCGCCTTGGCAAAAACGAGGCCTGCAGCTGGGAATGCAGAAGAATCCCCAAAAAGGTCTTCTTGGTGTAGGGAAGTATATCCGACTTGTCGCGATTTATCAGCCATCCCAATGATTCCAGAGTATGAAGAGTCATCTGGGAGGTGCTCCTTCAATATTGGGACTGAGGGAGCCATTAATAAAAAAATCGTCCAAATATGGAACAATACTGATATCCCGTCTTCTTACAAAGGCCACCACTTTCGCCATGAGCTTCGTGAACAAGCGGGGATCCAACGAAATCCCGAAGGGAAGCACGTTGAACTGAAAATGATGTATTCTTTGATTTTGACTTACAGCAAATCTGAGGAACTTCCTGTAAGAAGGATGAATTGGCACATGATAGTACGCCTCTTGCAGGTCTATTGTTGCCATCGCAAAATCTTCCCCAATCAGTGGAAATGTGGACTTTAAAGATTCCATCTTGAACCTTCTGTATTTTACATATTGGTTGAGACATTTCAGATTGAGAATTATCCTGTAGCCACCTAATGCCTTTTTTAACAAGAATATTTGGGAATAGTGACCTTCTCCTCGTTCTCTGCCAGGAACTGTTGATATTACTCCTGCATTTTGTAAATTCTGAAGACCTGATATTAGGACTTTCTGCAATCTTGAGTAAGACAAGGTTGTTATTTCTACTCTTCTTGGTGGGTAAGCAGCGAAGTCGATTTTGACTCCTGTTTCCACTATCTCCAGTATCTTTCTGTCTGATGATATTAGCCGCCACTGTGGAAGGAAACTTGCATTCTGCCTCCTACTTTCCTGGCATCATTGTCTGTCTTGCCTTGAGTTTTGAATAATATTCTTCCCTCTTCCACCTTTGGGGTAAGACCAGCGACCAGATTTTCCTTTGCCTCTATAGTGAAACGATTGTTGTTGCTGAGATGGAAGAAATGGCCTCTTCCTAAAGTTTTTTGGAACTTTTGGCTCTGGTAAAGATTTTTTCTTGTGCGAAGCTTTTTCTAATAGCTCATCCAAGGCAGAACTAAACATATTCTCCTTTAAACGGGATGGAACAAAGCTTTGATTTTGACATTATCTCCGCTCCACATCTTCAGCCATAAAGCCCTCCTCGTGGAATTTGATAGTACTGCCGATCTTGCTGCAATTCTAACAGACTCAGCAGAGGCATCTGCTAAGAATCCTGTGGCTTTCTGCAGTAGGGGAAGAGATGCAAGAAGGTCCTCCCTAGGAGTACCTTTCTAGAGATGATCCTCTAATTGCTGTAACCAGAGGAACATGGATCGTGCTACACAAGTCGAGGCGATATTTGTCCTCAGGGAAGCCGCAGATGTTTCCCATGTCTTCCACAGACTGTCCATCTTCCTCTCCATTGGATCCTTTAGTTGGGAGGAATCTTCACATGGAAGGGTCGTCTTTTTCGCCACCCTTGCAACTTGAACATCTACTTTTGGAATCTCTGACCATGCTTTAATCATACTCTCATCTAGCGGGAATCTCTCTTTCATTTCTCCAGCAATATTTAACCTTTTTTCCGGAAACTCCCATTCATCCATGATGAGACTACGGATATTGTCGTGCACCGGGAACACTAGCTTTTTCTTCGACTTCAAGCCCCCAAACATCTCATCCTGGATTGTACGGGTTTTCTTCTCTTCCTCCACCTGCATAGTGTCCCTCACTTGCAATAACAACTCTTCCATATTTTCTGATGAAAAATAGTACTTTTTGTCCTCTTCACTTTCCTGATCTGCACTCAGGTCACCTTCTTCAAGCGCTTCCATAGAAATATTTTCCTCTGAGTCTGAAGTATCCCTGACTGGATATTTCCTCTTTTTAGCCAGGGGATGACCCTCAGGGGATGACCCTCAGCCCTCGCTTGCTGGAAGGACTGTGAGAAGGAAGCTAATGAGGACTGTATTTCCTGCCGGACCATTCCCCTAACTTCTTCCATAAGGGACGGCTGTTCCTCTTTCACAATATTCTCCATACATCTCTTATGGCCTGAGGCAAGCTTTTTTCTACAAATAGCACATTTGCGTATTGTAGTACTTTCACCCACTTACGGTGCAGGATCCTTGTCTCCATAGAATTAGAAGGGGAGATGTATTTAAACTTTTCGGATCCTGCTCAAGAGAGTGGAGAATAACCTATCCCAGGAGTACTTACTGGGGCTGGGTTCACGCCGGGCTCTGCAGATGCAGGTCTTGAGACAACACCTTTCATAGATACAGACATTTTCTGTCCTACCTTATCGGAGTCTTCTCATCTGGGCCTCATATAGAAGGAACTGAGATCCAGCGCTGACTCCCACCTATCAGGTGGAAGTTTTCCTCCATTTTAGGGAAAAACCGCGTACTTCCGGTGCGTCCAGAATAAGCGCCGGACCCTGCCACGAAGGACGGAGGTCAATCCACAGGCTGGGGAGCTACAGGAGGCCCCTAGCCCACCACCCACTCAGCTTTACCCGAGGCGCAGGAGAGTGAGGAGGTCCCGCTCCAGAGGGAACGGGAGCTAACAGGGGAGGAAGGCCAGAGGCGCTCGATCCCTGCAGCCCGGCTCAGGTATGTTACTAGGGCCCTGCTCGCCGGCCACAGCTACACTAGAAACCTCTTCATCCCATAGGGACAGGAAAACACTGGGGATAGTATAGGGGAGGGGCTATTTAACCTCTTGTGTTTTCTGTCCCTAATTAGGATGGGGAGGCAACCTCCAGGTGGTGCTGTCTTGGAGGAGATTGGAGAAATGATGTCATCATCCCCAAACATCCTTTCAATTGATGGGATAAGATCTGATCAGCTGTCATTTGCCTCGAAAAACCATGGGTGGAATCAAAATCCATTCGCAGCTGTTAAGTTAAATGCCGCTGTGTATCTCTGACAGCTACATTTAATAAGCATCGGGCAGAAACGTGTCACAAGACACACCCATTGGCGCCCCTGGCATGTGATAACAGAGCACTGATGGGTTGTCATGACAGCTGGGGATCTACAGAAGACACCCGTACTGGACATAGTAAATCTCCTATGAACACCAACACGTGGCCGGCATTCATAGGAGATTATGATTTATGCTACACATAGCAGGGTTGAAGCCCTGCTATATGTAGCACAGGTGATCGAATGATCGCAGATTCAAGTGTTCTAAAGGAACTACTGAAGCAAGTAAAGTTTAAAAAAAGTTTTCTTAAAAAAAATATTTAAAAAATGAAAACAGACAAAAGTTCAAATTACCCCCCTTTTGCCCTATTCAAAATAAAAAATACTTGCTTGGTATCGCTGCGTTCAGAAATGTCCGATCAAAATATGATCAGATCGGTAAACGGTGTAGCAAGAAAAAAAAAAAGCCAGAATTACGGTCTTTTGAAACATCATATCTACCCCAAAATGGTAACAATATAAAACGTCAGCACACAAAAAATAAGCCCTCACTTAGCCTCAGATCATGAAAAATGGAGACGCTATGGGTCCCACAAAATGTTTAGCTTTTTATTCTTTTTTTTTTTAGTATTTTTTCTTTTCTTACAATTTTTTTTTCCACACCATTTAAATAAAAAAATAACCTATACATGTTTGGTATTTGTGTACTCGTACTTACCTGGAGAATCATATTGCAGGTTAGTTTTAGCATTTACTGAACATACTAAGTTAAAAAAAAAAAAGCAAAAAACACAATTGTGGTATTGTACTTTTTTTTTGCAATTTTACCGCACTTGGAATTTTTTTCCCATTTTCCAGTACACTATGTGGTTCAATCAATGGTGTCATTATAAAGTACGACTTGTCTAGCAAAAAACAAGCTCTCATACGGCTATATTGACGGAAAAATAAAAAAAGTTATGGCTCTGGGAACAAGGGGAGCAAAAATGGAAAAATTGCAATGTGTTGAAGAGGTTAAGCTATTAGTAGAAACTGCGGTTTTTTAACCTCTTTAATACAGATCTCTAGCCCCACTTCATCATGTATATACACTATAACTATCTACAGCTGTTCTCTGGCAAAAAAGTAAAACAGAAAACCCAAACGATATTATTATGCTGAAGGCCGTTGTATGCACTTATTAATTCCACCTATCCTGGACGTCATCATAATAAAAAAGGCATAGAGCCATATTACAGAATATTAACTTTTCGGTAAATGAAACCTCTGGGTATCGCTAAAACTGCCACATTCATCAAGAATAAACATTGCATCACACTCGCCTTTATATTGGTAATCGTTGTTTTCTTGCCTTCCATTTCAATAATAAATTTAGCCTCCAGATCCTTCTCCCTAAAGAACACATAAAAGAACGTGTTAAGAGCGATAGCATAGTTTTCTTTGGAAATGTTTGAATATAAAATCTCGAGGCTCAGCCATACAAGTATAACAAACAAAGTACATCTAATAATTGTACATTACGCGATATATACACAAAGGCTGCAAAACTAGTAAATGCGGCATACAGAGATGATGGGATTCTTATGTGCAGCGACTTCCCCAAGGTAAGTAAAGCTACCCGAGATATAGCCAAAAAGTAATAGCAGTAACAATGGGATGCATTCAATGGAAACTCCGCCTTTATCTAATAAGGAATGAAAATGTACTCAAACCAATGTAACTTTTCTTACAGATGCAAATTCGTAGATTTTTTTTTTTTTGTGCACACAAAATTATAGAAAAAAGAAAGTATCTCCATAGTTACTGACTTAAAAGGATTGTCCAGTTTCTGGGGGAAAAAACAAACAAAAAAAAAAAACAACATCTATGTCTGTTGAAATACAAGTCACTATTAGAACCATTTTAAGCAGAGAAAAACAGGCACAAAAACTATTACGAGTCGGGACCAAGTTTCAAATGTTATTTATTTATTAAGAAAAATTAGGATTAAAATTAGACATGTATCTATAAACACAAATACATAATTTCAAACCATTTCTTTATTTATAAATGCACAGTATAAGGTTGTGTGCCCACGATGCGTTTAAGCGTTTCCTTAATGGCAATTCCGCTGCAGAAACGCTTAAACGCTTGGTAGAAGGCCTGCCATGTTCCCCAATGATAATCCGCATGTGCTGTGCGCATGCTGCGGAAATTTCCGCTGCGGATTATCATTGCGGAAAAAAACGCAGCACTACCAATTATTTTGCGGAAGCGCTGCGTTTTCGCCGCCATTGACTTGTATTGGAACGCATGTAATCCGCATCACTACATCTGTACATGCAGAATCCATGCGTTTCAATGTGCAGATGGTACTCGGGTCTGGAGGAGAGGAGACTCTCCTCCGGACCCTGGTACCATAGAACCTGTAAAAAAAAAGAAAAGAAAAGAAAAAATAAATATATACTTACCTTCTGATGGCCCTCGGTGTCTTTGTCTTGGCTTGCCAGCAGCTCGCGGTAGACTAAAGGACCTGCGCGGACGTCTTTCTCGCTTGGGAAGCGCTTGTCAACCCGCATGCGGAAATGCATGTGAAGAACGATTCACATCCACTTGTCCCTGGCAGGAAAACGCATGTACAATCCGCATGTACAATCCGCAAGATTTCTGCCAGGGAGATGCAGAAACGCTCAGGAAAAAATCTGGAGCATTTCTGCATCGTGGGTGTGGCACCCCAGGGGTCTGGTTGCCACGGTAATAGAGATATTATGTCTGAGAGCAAGTGGGAGGTTTCTCTGGTCAGGAGCCCTAAGCATGCAACACTGCCCGCCCAGACCTGGGAGGGGAGGAATCTGCCCTTATAAACTGGGTCTGGGTCGGGATTAGAGTGAAGACAGAGACAGAGCCTGCAGAACAAGCAGAGGAGTCAGAGCCTGGAGAGGGAAAGTGAGATCAGGAGCTCTGTAGGAGCAGCAGCTGAAGGCCAGGGGCTGTGAGCAGAGATATAGCTCGCCCTGGCTGAAGTTACTAAAACCGGACACAGGAGTCTGAGGCTGTGGGGACTGATATATACCCAGCAGCAGAAACCAACCGGCAGGGGATTCCAGGTCCTCTGGCCATAGAAGCCCGGAGGCTCAGTCACAAAGAAGGGACCAGCGCCGCCATCCAGGAGCGGAGGCTAACAGAAGGCCCCAAGTCACCAGCCATACGGGTGAGCACCACACGGTATACTCAGGGACGTGGGCTACTTGTAACCGCTTACAGCAAGGTAGCCAGGAAGAGTGCAGATAAACGGGGAGGCCTACAACTCCACCTGGCCAGGGGAACTCCTGCTTGCTCGCAGACTGACCAGGCCCCTTATACTAGCCAGTACTCCCGGGAGGGTCTGCCTTGTACCATCAGTAAAGACCCAGAACTGCACCTCAAGTCTCTGTGATTCCTTGCCGCACCAGCACCATTAGCACTGGGACCCTCACACCATCACTCCCATCATCTCTCACATTAGCTGCCCTGAGGCAATATTTCTCCCGTGGGGAGTTATCCCATACTCGGCTGCGCAAACAACATCAGCCTCAGCGGTTGGCAGCGCAGCGGCGGTCCCCACTGACCGCAATCCACGCGTGGCGTAGTCGGACATTTGCTATACATTAAGACTGCCACTGGTTTGACCACCCTGGGCACGGACCGGGTCACCGCCACATGGAGACTACAACCCCCCAGCATCCCACCAGCGATCCGGGTATCCCCCTGCACAGCACAGGCCCAGGGGGCGCGTCAACTTTGGCGTAGTCGGCAGGATTTCGTGCCCGCAACCACCGGGTACTGCGTGCCTAAAAAAGACTTTTGAACTTACCTGTGGTGAAGTTTCCCGCCGTCCGGAGCCGATTCCCGCCATCAGACGCCATCTTGGACCGTTTCCCGCCGTCTTCTGCCTTCTTCCCGCCATCCGCAGTTGCTTCCCACCTTCGGACGCCATCTTCGGGACGCCGAGCAGGAAGAAGAGGGGCGTGGACGCCGAAAGCGCGCGAGATCCGAAGCTCCGCCCCATGCACCGACGCTGCGCAAGGTCCTGGAAGGGAGGAAGAGCGACGCTGACATCATCGGAGCGCGACGCCAGGTCCTCAACCCCGACGATCGACTGCGGAGCCGCGGCCTACGGAAGAAGAGCATCGCAAGGTAGGCCACGGTCCACTAGGGGGAAAGGAGGATGTCGGACACCGAGGGGAGCTCCACTGCCACAGCCACCGCCAGCGCAACCGCTGCAGCAGTCATGCCATTCACCATGCCCTATATCCCGGGGGCAACCTGGCAGCCCCAGTACTCAGGGGAGTCACATACCCTAAATGACTTTAGAGAAAGACTGGATAGCCTCTTCCAGGTGTACCCCCTCACAGAAGAGCAAAAAGTGAGCATCCTGGTGGCCCAATTAATCGGGGCAGCCCAAAGGGAGGTAAAGTCCTGGCCACCTGGGAGGAAGAGGACTGTCAGAGAGATACTAGCCCGGCTGAAAGACACATTTGACACCCGCACCTCAGCCGAAATAAAGCTCCGATTTTACGGGTGCAAACAGCGGGCACATGAAAGTATAAGGGACTATGCTTTAAACCTACAAGAGGCCCTGAGAGCCATTAAGCAGGCAGACCCTGACAGCGTGGGAAATGAAGATAAGCTGTTGACTGAACAATTTATTGAGGTCTACTGTGCAATGCCCACCGAACCCAGTTGCGTGCAATGGCCTTACAGGACCCTGACCTGGACTTTGCACAGTTCAAGGACAGAGCCATCCGGGTGCTCCGAGAACCGGCACCAGGTGGCGCTGTGACCCACAGGCGCCCTGCTATCACTTACCACCAGGAGACGGCGCCCTTGTCTGCAGGGCCTGTGGGAGCTGATGCGCAGGCTTTAAACAGTGACAAGGCTACAGACCTGCACCATCAGGTCCAAGAGCTGACTAAGAGCGTTGCCGCGCTAACCAGAACTGTGCAGTCTTTACAGGTCTCTTCTCCAGGAAAGATCCAGCTGGCATCCGGACCGGAGGACGTCCCGTGGCGCCGACTGAGGAGGACCCCACCGGCCAGAGGAAGACCCAGCAACAGATACAACGAGGACGGACGACCCATCTGCCGCCGCTGCAATCAACCCGGACATATGGCAAGGTACTGTCATTTAAACGGGCACAACCTGGGGTAGAGGGCCAACCCCCAGGCATAAGATCATCAGGCCCATCAAACTGGCGTGATAAATACGTAGGGGGACGTCCAATCTTGCCTGTGGTACTGGATGGCATTCCTATGAGTGCCCTACTAGACATTGGGTCACAGGTCACCACCATCCCGTACGTGCTCTTTAAGCAGTACTGGAATGACTCGGACATAACCCGCTACCCAGATGACGACCTGAGTATCATCGCCAGCAATGGTCAGCCCGTGCCGCAGGTGGGATTCAAAGAGGTGACCATTAAGATCGGTAAAGTCGAACTGGCGGCACAAGGACTGATTATAGTGGACATAGACCATTATGAGAGTCACCCTAGAATAACCTTGGGAACTAATGTGATTGAAAATTGTCTTGCAGAGGTGATTCTCATTTTACAGCAGGTTGCCAAGAACGCCAGTTCCGGCCAGCAGCGTGTGCTCCTAAAAGAGATCCGGGCACTGATGAAGCGGCAACAGGTGGAACTATCTGGTGGTGAGATAGGTAGCGTGAGAATGTGTGACCCGTTCCCTATTGCCATGCCCCCGAAAAGTGAGATGATGATTTGGTGCCGGGTAGCTATTGGTCTAAGAGGTAGAGACTACCAAGCAATGGTAGAACCCGTCTACTCAGACAGTAGGCCCACCATTTTGACAGCACGGGGGGTGGTCGATGTACGCCATGGGAGGGTGCCCGTTCGCATCATAAATATCGGGGAGAGAGAAGTGTACCTGCCCCGGTATGCCACGCTAGCCAAATTGTTCACCATAAACCAGAATTCTGTACAGGCCGTGGAACCCTTGCCTCCATCTCAACCAGAGGAAGGTAACGGCTCTAAGAAACCAATGGAGGACTGGTGTCAGCAACTGCATTTGGGTACTGACTCCACTCCCTCACACCAGAAACAGGGAGTCTATCGGGTGGTTCGAGAGTACGAGAGAGTGTTTAGTAAACACCCTCTAGACTTCGGGCGAGTAAAGGGGGTAGAACACCACATCCCCACGGGAGACCATCCTCCCATAAAGGAGAGATACCGACCCGTACCCCCACACTACCAACACGCCAAGGGGATGCTTAGAGACATGAAGGAGGCTGGGGTAATCAGGGACAGCTGTAGCCCCTGGGCAGCTCCACTAGTCTTAGTGAAAAAGAAAGACAACACCATGAGAATGTGTGTAGACTACAGGAAGGTCAACCGTATCACACACAAAGATGCATACCCGTTACAAAGGATAGAAGAGTCCTTAGCTGCATTAAAATCTGCTAACTTCTTCTCTACTTTGGATCTCACTAGCGGGTACTGACAGGTTCCTGTAGCAGAGGCGGACCGGGAGAAGACCGCATTCACCACCCCGAATTTAACTGTATGCCGTTCGGGCTCTGCAACGCACCAGGAACCTTCCAACGGTTGATGGAATGCTGTCTGGGACACCGGAACTTCGAGACGGTCCTGTTATATCTGGACGATGTCATCGTCTATTCCAAGACCTACGAGGACCACCTGAAACACCTGGCAGAAGTGTTCGAAGCTCTGGCAAACTACGGCCTAAAGGTGAAACCCTCCAAGTGTCACCTCCTGAAACCAAAGGTGCAATACCTGGGACACGTGGTGAGTGCTGACGGAGTGGCTCCCGACCCTGATAAGATCACCGTGATTAAGGACTGGCCAAGACCCTCCAGCATAAAGGAAGTGCGGCAGTTCCTCGGGTTGGTAAGCTACTACCGAAGATTCATTCCCGGTTTCACCAAAATGGCAGCCCCTATGCAGGACCTCCTGATAGGTCAATCTCGGAAAGCCAAAAACCAGAAGCCGCCCTTTAGGTGGGAAAAGCTGGAAGAGGAGTCCTTCTGCCAGCTGAAGATGGCCCTCACGGGGGATGAAATCCTGGCATATCCAGACTACAGCCAGCCCTTTATCCTCCACACGGACGCAAGCAACATCGGGCTAGGAGCCGTACTGTCCCAGATCCAGCAAGGGAAAGAACGGGTAATCGCTTACGCCAGCCGAAAGCTACGGCCCACGGAGAGGAACCCTGAGAATTATAGCTCATTCAAGCTGGAGTTCCTGGCAGTAGTGTGGGCAGTGACCGAACGTTTCAAGCATTACCTTGCCTCCTCCAAATTCACCGTGTACACGGATAACAACCCGTTGACACACCTGGACACTGCAAGGCTCGGTGCCCTGGAACAGAGATGGATGGCCCGCCTGTCCAACTTTGAATTCACCATCAAATACCGGGCAGGACGCTCAAATGCCAACGCGGATGCCCTGTCTAGAATGCCGAACTTACCGGACGTAGGGGAAGATCCAGAAGATCTGGAAGAAGTTGAGCTCCCTGCGTTCCACCGTCATGGGATTACCCTGTATTCCCACCGTGTGAAGGACAGGCGCTCCGTGACGTTCAATCCCTTGCCCCACTACAACTGGGCGGAGACGCAAGACAGTGATCCCGCAGTCCATTTGGTGAAGGAAATGCTGACCCAGGCCGATGCCCGTCTTGACCCAGATGCTCCGGAGGAGACCAAGCAACTGTGGAAGGAGAAAAGTAAGCTGTTCCTCTACAGGGAGAAGCTGTGCCGGAGAATGGTTAACTCTCGAACACATGAGTTGACCTGGCAGGTAGTGGTCCCAGGACGAGACGCGGCTATGGTTCTGGAGGCATACCACAACGGAGCAGGGCATTTCGGATGGAAGAAGCTGGAGTTCTTGTTGCGTGAACGGTTCTACTGGGTAGGCATGAGAGGAGCCATCGAGAGGTGGTGCAGAGACTGTGGCCCGTGCCACCTGAGAAGAAAAGACAGAGCCAGCCAGAAGACTCCCCTGCAGCCCATCATCACCAGACAGCCACTGGAACTGGTAGCCCTGGACCATGTGAAACTGGCTCCAAGCAGATCTGGGTATGTCTACGCCCTCACAATCGTAGATCATTACTCCCGGTTCCTGGTGGTGGTCCCGGTCAAGGACTTAACGGCTCAAACAGCAGCTAGAGCCTTCCAGCAGCACTTCTGCCGTCCACACGGGTACCCGGACCAAGTGTTGACAGACCAAGGACCAGCCTTCGAAGCGGAGGTCTTCCAGGAGTTCTGCAACCTGTATGGCTGCAAGATAAGAACAACGCCCTATCACCCTCAAACCAATGGACTCTGCGAGAAGATGAACCAGGTGGTGATAGATCTGCTAAAAACGTTGCCCCTGGAAGAACGCAGTCTGTGGCCTGAGAAACTGCCCGATCTGGTGGACCTGTATAACCACATCCCTGTAGGTTCCACCAACTGTACTCCGGCTTACCTAATGAGAGCAAGACCTGGTAAGCTGCCTATTGACCTGGATATGGGAGTCCTGACCCCTGAGGACACCTTGCCAGAGGCAGACTGGGATACAGAACGGCAGCAGCAGTATCGGAAAGTACAGGAGAGCGTCGAGCGAAGTCTGTCTCAAGCTAGAGAAAGGCAACAGAAGGCTTATAACCAGTATGCTCCCGCTGTTCCCCTGGTACCTGGAGAGCAGGTCTTGAAGAGGAAGAGGCGGCTCCACAAGTTGGACGACCAGTGGGAGAAGGACCCGTACACCGTACTGCCATCAAGCCATGAGAACCCAAAAATCTGCGTAATCAGTAAGGATGGAGGAAAAACCACAGCCATTGTCTCCAGAGACCACTTGAAGAAGTGTCCCGAGCAGCTGCAAAGCCCTGAAGAAGATCAAGGAAACCCTCAACCCGCAGAGGAAAGGGAAGAAATGATCAGTACAGTACTCGGAGACTTCCCCCGGTCTTGGACACAAGTAAACGGCGCTGTCGTGGTACCCGTCCTCACCTTTCTCCAGCCAGCCCCGCAAGTGCCTACAGAGGAACCGGTAGAGCTAGAAGAGCAGCCGGCCCAAGAGGCAGAAGAGTCCACACCAGCAGTACAGGAGGATCAACCCTCTGCTAGTAGTGAGCCTGCCGTGCCCCTAGTGAGCCAAAGAGTGCGCAGACAGCTGCCCAGCTTACCCATAACACCTCCTACACCCTGTAGTGCAGAACCAGTTAGTGAGCTCGGTAGGTCCACTGGAGTCACTAGAGGTCAGATGCCCGCTCGCTGGAGAATCTAAACTAATGCACTGTGAATTTATCTGTTAACTGTTTATGGTTTATGTTTGTTGCCTGTTATTAATTATGTTTCTCAGTTACCCTGCAGATTTTTATGGACTAACAGGTTATGGACGCTGGATAACCGGAACAGTTTAGTAGATCGTTGCACCTTGGTGCCTCTTGCGAAGACGGCCGCGGAAGAGAAAACCTGTCTGGCGTGGCCTCCTTGCGGCCCAAAGTAGTTAGTCTACCCTTGCAGCCACGCCCAAGGACAACGCAAGGGGTTTGCTTTGGACAGGTCCCCTACTTCGCTTAAAGCTTCACCTTGGGTGATATGGACACCCGGTTGCGGACACGCCGTGACCTTTAAAGAACTAAAGCTTCTTGTAAATATGTTATCGTATTATTGTTTACACCCTGTTATTATGTTTTAAAAATGTGTTTAGTCCCGGAGTACTAAAATTTACTCTAGGGGAATGTGGCACCCCAGGGTTCTGGTTGCCACGGTAATAGAGATATTATGTCTGAGAGCAAGTGGGAGGTTTCTCTGGTCAGGAGCCCTAAGCATGCAACACTGCCCGCCCAGACCTGGGAGGGGAGGAATCAGCCCTTATAAACTGGGTCTGGGGCGGGATTAGAGTGAAGACAGAGACAGAGCCTGCAGAACAAGCAGAGCAGTCAGAGCCTGGAGAGGGAAAGTGAGATCAGGAGCTCTGTAGGAGCAGCAGCTGAAGGCCAGGGGCTGTGAGCAGAGATATAGCTCGCCCTGGCTGAAGTTACTAAAACCGGACACAGGAGTCCGAGGCTGTGGGGACTGATATATACCCAGCAGCAGAAACCAACCGACAGGGGATTCCAGGTCCTCTGGCCATAGAAGCCCGGAGGCTCAGTCACAAAGAAGGGACCAGCGCTGCCATCCAGGAGCGGAGGCTAACAGAAGGCCCCAAGTCATCAGCCATACGGGTGAGCACCACACGGTATACTCAGGGACGTGGGCTACTTGTAACCGCTTACAGCAAGGTAGCCAGGAAGAGTGCAGATAAACGGGGAGGCCTACAACTCCACCTGGCCAGGGGAACTCCTGCTTGCTCGCAGACTGACCAGGCCCCTTATACTAGCCAGTACTCCCTGGAGGGTCTGCCTTGTACCATCAGTAAAGACCCAGAACTGCACCTCACGTCTCTGTGATTCCTTGCCGCACCAGCACCATTAGCACTGGGACCCTCACACCATCACTCCCATCATCTCTCACATTAGCTGCCCTGAGGCAATACTTCTCCCGTGGGGAGTTATCCCATACTCGGCTGCGCAAACAACATCAGCCTCAGCGGTCGGTAGCGCAGCGGCGGTCCCCACTGACCGCAATCCACGGGTGGCGTAGTCGGACATTTGCTATACATTAAGACTGCCACTGGTTTGACCACCCTGGGCACGGACCGGGTCACCGCCACACGGAGACTACAACCCCCCAGCATCCCACCAGCGATCCGGCTCCGGGTATCCCCCTGCACAGCACAGGCCCAGGGGGCGCGTCATGGGCACATAGCCTAATATTTGAAACACTTAGACCCAACTCATCATACTTTTTGTGCCGATTTTTTTTGTACTAAAAATTGTTCTAATAGTGATTTTTGTATTTCAACCTCACTAATTAACTTTCGCTATATATATTTATAACCAGAGATGTGTCCTTCTGTCCGAAGCCTCGATAGACTGAGCATGCTCAGTGTGGCGCCATGACGACAATATGTCCAGGACAAGAGACAAATTTGTGAGTGAGTACACACGCCCCCCCGTATTATCAGTACATTATATAAACAGAAGTCAGCATAAGCGAGTACACCCCCCTGTATTCTCAGTACGTTATACATACAGCACTCAGCCTGAGTTCACCCCCCTGTATTCTCAGTACATTATATAAACAGCGCCCAGCGTAAGCGAGTACACCCCCCTGTATTCTCAGTACATTATATATACAACGCTCAGCATAAGTGAGTACATCCTCCTGTATTCTCAGTACACTATATATACAGCGCTCAGCATAAGTGAGTACACCCCCCTGTATCCTCAGTACATTATATATACAGCGCTCAGCATAAGTGAGTACACCCCCCTGTATTCTCAGTACTTTATATATACAGCGCTCAGCGTAAGTGAGTACACCCCCCTGTATTCTCAGTACATTATATATACAGGGCTCAGCATAAGTGAGTACACCCCCCTGTATCCTCAGTACGTTATATATACAGCGCTCAGCATAAGTGAGTACACCCCCCTGTATTCTCAGTACGTTATACATACAGCGCTCAGCATAAGCGAGTACACCCCCCTGTATTCTCAGTACGTTATACATACAGCACTCAGCCTGAGTACACCCCCCTGTATTATCAGTATGTTATACATACAGCGCTCAGCATAAGCGAGTATGTGGCACCCCAGGGGTCTGGTTTCCACAGTAACAGCAATGTTATGTCTGAGAGCAGGTGGGAGGTCTCTTGGTCAGGAATCCTATGCATGCCACACCTCCTGCCCAGTCCTGGGGGGGGGGGGGGGGGGAAGAACTTCCCCTATATAAACCTGGGGCTGAGGCAGGGTTAGAGAGTTCAGAGGGAGAGTTCAGCCAGGAGGGCTGACAGGGAGCTGTGGCTCCGGCTGGGCCCAGCTCCTGGGCCATGCCAGAAGTAGAGACAGAGAAGAGAAGCAGCTATGGGAAGAAACAACAGGAGCTCTGTGGGAGCAGTGTTACAAGGAGTCAGGGGCTGGCAGCTGCAGAGCTCGCCCTGACTGAGAAGATTTCTTACCGGACCCGGAGTCCGAGGCTGTGGGGACTAACTCCTACCCAGCAGCAGAATCCGTCAGGCAGGGGATTTCAGGTCCTCTGGCCAAGAAACCCGAAGGCACGGTCACACGCATGGGACCAGCACCGCCGTCGTGGAGCGGAAGCTACTAGAAGGCCCCGAGTCACCGGCCATACGGGTGAGCACCACACGGTACACTCAGGGACGTGGGCTACTTATACCCGCCTCTAGCAAGGTAGCCAGAAGAGTACAGTTAGTTTGGGAGGCCTAAACTCCGCCTGGCCAGGGGAGATCCCATCTGCTCAAGGACTGACCAGGCCCCAATCGCTAGCCAGTACTCCGGGAGGGTCTATCTTTATCACCAGTAAAGACCCTGAACTACACCGTACCGTCTCCGAGTGGTTCCTGCTACCCCCATCATCCACGTCGGCTGCCCTGAGGCCATACCCCTCCCGTTGGGGGTGATACTATCACGCTGCACAATCCTACCACCGGCCTCAGCGGTCTGCCCTGCAGCGGCAGCTCCTTCGCTGCATTCAACGGGTGGCGTAGTCGTACAACATCTACCACTAATACAGCGCCACTTAGTCTGACTCCCTGGGCACGGACCGGGTCACCGCCACGAGACTACAACCCTCAACAGATCCGGCTCCGGGTAAGCTCCCGCGTGCGCAACGCTGCGCGACACAGGCCCAGGGGTGCGTCAAGTACACCCCCCTGTATTCTCAGTACGTTATACATACAGCACTCAGCCTGAGTACACCCCCCTGTATTCTCAGTACATTATATAAACAGCGCTCAGCGTAAGCGAGTACACCCCCCTGTATTCTCAGTACATTATATATACAACGCTCAGCATAAGTGAGTACATCCTCCTGTATTCTCAGTACACTATATATACAGCGCTCAGCATAAGTGAGTACACCCCCCTGTATCCTCAGTACATTATATATACAGCGCTCAGCATAAGTGAGTACACCCCCCTGTATTCTCAGTATGTTATACATACAGCGCTCAGCGTAAGCGAGTACACCCCCCTGTATTCTCAGTACATTATATATACAGGGCTCAGCATAAGTGAGTACACCCCCCTGTATCCTCAGTACGTTATATATACAGCGCTCAGCATAAGTGAGTACACCCCCCTGTATTCTCAGTATGTTATACATACAGCGCTCAGCATAAGTGAGTACACCCCCCTGTATTCTCAGTACATTAT
Organism: Phyllobates terribilis; assembly: GCF_046119375.1. Lineage (NCBI taxonomy): Eukaryota > Metazoa > Chordata > Amphibia > Anura > Dendrobatidae > Phyllobates > Phyllobates terribilis. The sequence continues at coordinate 756,450,551 of NW_027362763.1, read as the reverse complement.
ATATACAGGGCTCAGCATAAGTGAGTACACCCCCCTGTATCCTCAGTACATTATATATACAGCGCTCAGCATAAGTGAGTACACCTCCTGTATTCTCAGTACGTTATACATACAGCACTCAGCCTGAGTACACCTCCTGTATTCTCAGTACGTTATTATATATATATATATTTTATATATAAATTGGGTACAGTAGTTCAATGCAGTTTGTGGGGAATATTTTGTTCATAAGAGTTTAGGAAAGTTATGAAATGTCCTATAAACGTCTGTCCTATTCCTGATCTAAGGGTCTAGACTTTTAGCTGAGATTAATCTGTGCTACAGTAAATTTATCACTTAAACATGAGCCATGAATGAGGGAGTCAGAGTCATGGAAATTGAGGAGTCGGAGTCTGAGGTTTGGCTTACAGACTCCACAGCCCTGATACATACAGCGCTCAGCATAAGTGAGTACACCCCCCTGTATTCTCAGTACATTATATATACAGCGCTCAGCATAAGTGAGTACACCCCCCTGTATTCTCAGTACACTATATATACAGCGCTCAGCATAAGTGAGTACACCCCCCTGTATCCTCAGTACATTATATATACAGCGCTCAGCATAAGTGAGTACACCCCCCTGTATTCTCAGTACTTTATATATACAGCGCTCAGCGTAAGTGAGTACACCCCCCTGTATTCTCAGTACATTATATATACAGGGCTCAGCATAAGTGAGTACACCCCCCTGTATCCTCAGTACGTTATATATACAGCGCTCAGCATAAGTGAGTACACCCCCCCTGTATTCTCAGTATGTTATACATACAGCGCTCAGCATAAGTGAGTACACCCCCCTGTATTCTCAGTACATTATATATACAGGGCTCAGCATAAGTGAGTACACCCCCCTGTATCCTCAGTACATTATATATACAGCGCTCAGCATAAGTGAGTACACCTCCTGTATTCTCAGTACGTTATACATACAGCACTCAGCCTGAGTACACCTCCTGTATTCTCAGTACGTTATTATATATATATATATATATATATATATATATATATATATATATATATATATATATATATATATATATATATATTTTATATATAAATTGGGTACAGTAGTTCAATGCAGTTTGTGGGGAATATTTTGTTCATAAGAGTTTAGGAAAGTTATGAAATGTCCTATAAACGTCTGTCCTATTCCTGATCTAAGGGTCTAGACTTTTAGCTGAGATTAATCTGTGCTACAGTAAATTTATCACTTAAACATGAGCCATGAATGAGGGAGTCGGAGTCATGGAAATTGAGGAGTCGGAGTCTGAGGTTTGGCTTACAGACTCCACAGCCCTGATACATACAGCGCTCAGCATAAGTGAGTACACCCCCCTGTATTCTCAGTACATTATATATACAGCGCTCAGCATAAGTGAGTACACCCCCCTGTATTCTCAGTACGTTATACATACAGCGCTCAGCATAAGTGAGTACACCGCCCTGTATTCTCAGTATGGTGTATAGACAGAACTCAGCGTAAGAGAGTACACCCCCCTGTATTCTCATTACATCTTATATTTGCTGGACACATCCTTCTGTGGGTGTGTGCGTGTGTATATACATTTTTTTGCTTTATTTTTTGAAAAAAGGTTTTTCTCATGTACGGTATATATATTAGCCTTAATCAGTACAAAAACTCATGTTCTATTTTATTTTTGCACAGTTGAAGGCTTTAAAAAAAACAAAAAACACCATCTTAGAATGTGCACAAAATACATCAAACCTGTGTGTGCCACTTTGAAGAATTTGAGAGAAAAAAAAACAGCAAATAATAATAATAAAATGATAGCAATTAAAAAGTAAGTCATCCAGGCTTCTTTCATCTGTATTGCATTTTCTCATGGCTCCTCCTGTTAGGTTTAAAGGCTACATGTCACATTGTTATAAAAGCAAGAGGAATGAAAAACATTCATATACTCTTTTGTAGAAAATGATTCAGTATAAGGGCTCATGCAGATGTCGGTTGAAATTGGTCCGAGCACGGACTGACCATGTCCTGCTCAGGTTGGGAGCGTCAACCTCCTAGAAATATATGAAGCCTTCACGCTTGGGTCGGGAGACCTGTTGTTGGTCTGTGCATTGCGATCAGAATTAGAATCGAGATCCCTGGATGTCTTCATGACGGATAACATGTATGCTATTTACTGAAATCCCTTCTCATTCTGGGCTTAAGAATCCAGTGGGCGGTCCTAATCAGTGATTGGCAGCCATCTGTATATTTATACCGGGAAGGTTATAGCAATGAAGAACTGCTCAAAGGTTCATAATCTAACCACAGCATAACAACAATGTAAACTGGAGTTGTAATTCACATTTGGACTGGTGGTTCATACAGACACAGGCTTGGACTGGCCCATTGGGGAACAGGAGAATCCCCCGGAGGGCCCCTCTGAAGGAGTCATTCCTTTAACAAACTACCTAGTGTATTATAAAGAAGCATAGGTAAATTTGTGACTGAAGGTAATGATAAATTTACATGAACAGTAGGTCCCCAGAGTCAATGTTACTAGTGGGCCCTAGGCTCAACAGTCTGACACTATACATACATACTTGTCAGTCTCACATAAAATTATAAAAGTTTACAAAAAAAAACATCTGACTCCGTTATACTGCATCAACCTCATAAAACATCTGAGTGATTATTTACAGCTATAGGAGAATATGTCTGATAAGGACTAATAGCCCTTATTTACACAAATGATAAAAAATAATAATAAACACTTCAGATCAATTGACCAGATAATTCTATAGTACATGAAAGCTGCACTTTAAAAGCAAAAATTAAGAGCTTGCAATTTACCCTGTTTTCTTCAAAATCATTGTTGCATTTAAGTCTCTGCTGCACACTGCGCATAAACTGCTGCAACCTAGACAGCGAGAAACTCTTCTTCAAGGCTCCCATGCTGAATATGAGGGATACATTTTATATCTGCAGAATTTTCCTTGTGATCCTGTATTACAATTTCTTGTAGAAACCCTACAGAAAACATGGGATAATCTCCCAGTGATCTGTATTATCTTCAGCCAGATGAATTTCCAACTATCTTGGTGATATTTTGTACCACTGCAGGCAGAAGAGAAAGGTTGCTGCTGCAGTCAGTTGTCTTACAGCCACACACAAGGAAGTAAGGTGGAAGAAGGGGGACATGGCTGAACTCCTTAGACATTGAGTATATATTTTTTCAACTGTAATTGTAAGGGTATGTGCCCACTATCAGGCTATTGCAGCGCTTTGAATGCAGCGTATTTTCACTGTGTCCAAAGAGCTGCGTCCGATCCCGCAGGTAAATCCACATTTGTTCATTGAACTTGCACCCTATCCATTCTACAGCTGAAATTTCGGTCGCACAGACTAGCGTCTGCGCAACAGAAATTGACATGCTGCGGCTCATAAAGCCGCACCGCCGGTGAGTTTATGTGGAGCCTAATAGAAGCACCGTGGGCATAGGATTTCTATAAACCCTAATCCCAGCGCTATTTCATGCTGGCATAGTATTGAGATGCATAAACTTGGAGAAAGATTCACACACACACATTTTGTTACATTACAAACTGTGTTTATGTTTTTAAATATTGTTGTAATCCAATTTGTGTGATGCATCAGCACTAAATAGTCCAAGCTGGTGAAGTGAGAAAAATATAGGCAAATTTATGGAATCAAATAACTAAAAATTGGCATGAGCATATGTATTCACCCCTTTAGCGATGAAGCCCCCCCCTCCCCCCTAAAAATTTCTGGTGCAAGCAATTACCTACATAAAAGTCACATGCTTAGTGAAAGGAAGTCCACCTGTGTGCAATATCAGGGTCACATGTCTGTCAGTATATACAATTTACCTTTTCTGAAAGGCCACAGAAGCTGCAACACCATTAAAAGGGGTTGTCCACTACTTTATATGATCCCCCAATGTATTCCCCCCAGGGCCCATAAGTGTTTCTCTAAATACCTTGAGGTGCCTTTTATGCCTGCGAGCGACACCATCACTGGCCGCTCACAGGCATCACGTCACTCCCGGCTGCAGCCGGCTCGGACATAAGCTGATGTCATGTCAAGTTCCGGGTGCAGCAGGGGGTACTCACTTCTGCTTTCCACGGTGGATGCTAGGCTGTGGGTGGGGTTACCCAGCACATCACACCCAGCACCCACCGCGCGCTCTCCCTCTCCTCATTCACTGGGAAAGCACGCGGTGGATACTGGGTATGACGCACAGGGTAACCCCGCCCACAGCCCAGCATCCACCGCGGGGAGCGCGTTACTGATGTCACGCCTCACTTTACGTGACATCAGTGACGGGTCACGTGATACCTCTGAGCAGCCAGCGATAGCGCTGCTCAGAAGCAGAAAAGGCACCGCAAGGTATTTACAAAAACAGTTCTGGGCCCCGGGGAGATACATTGGAGGGTTCATATAAAGTAGTAGGCAACTTCTTTAAGCAAGAGGCACCACTAACCAAACACCACCATGAAGACCAAG